>NC_064923.1:730751185-732122611 GCF_023897955.1 Schistocerca gregaria
TTTATAGATATGAGTCACCAGATAAAGAAATTATCAAAATCTTGTGAGACTTGCCAAAAAGTTGAAATGCAAACTACTGTAGTACACACAATGCTCTATCCCACTATTTTGAGCATGCTATGCAAAGTATTTGCAGTGGAACTGCTACGGTCCACTTGCTAGAGTCCAGGAAGGATGGGATTCATCTTTGTTGTGTTAGAATGCTAATCTAAGTTGTTTCAACAGCATCCACCAAAAAAAGCAATGTCCATCGGTGTGATAATAAAATTAAGAGGTTGTTATTTTGCTAAACTTAAGGACCTATTATTGAACAAATGTAATACAGTTCATTGCCAAATGGTTCAAGCAAGTTCTACCATGGGTTAACATAAATTGTATTTTAATCTCTACATACCATCCACAATGCAATCGTGCTGTATGGGTGGATGAGCTAGGCAGGTTATGCTGAACCGAGTGTGTGAGCAGATGTACAAGGTAGACAGAGCAGATGTACAAGGTAAACAGATTTAGTAGTAGAATTTGAGGTCACAAAATTCTTCCTTGTGGAATCAGTAGGAAAACATGAAGAAGGAGAACAAATACTGAGGTGGGTTGAATGTTTGGAGGAAAAAACTAGCAACCAACCATCATCATACAATAATATTAATGAATTGCTAATAAGGGAGGCAGAGGAAAGGAAGAAGATATTGTAGAGAAATACATGATTACAATAAAAGATAGGAGATTTGATTCTGGTTACAAATAATATGAAAAGCATTAAAGTAAGAGGTAGCATAAGCAATTTATACACACTGTATTAGGAATCATTTCTGGTAATTGAAATGCCACACCTGAATGCAATAGTATTAACTGACCCAGAGACAGGGAAAGATAAAGGTATGTATAACATTAAAGATTCAAGATCAGTCTTGACTGGATGAAATAATAATAAGCAATGGATCGGTAAGCTTTCAGATCACGGATAGCCTGGGCTTCAGCTGTTGTGATGTTGGGAGTAGGATTAAGGTTTTTCAAGAAAGATTGAGAGGCAAGGCTGGTAGTGAGAAATTCCTGGAAGGTTTGGTGAGGGTGATTTTGAAGAAGAGGAGGTGGGTCCTACTGTGATGGAGGACGGAACTGTTCCAGGCAGGGTTCAATTTGGATAGTGTCTAGGGGAGTTGGATCATTAGACGTGGGATCAAGATTATTTTTCTTTGTGGCAAAGTGATATTTCCAGCATAGACTACTGGTGTAGGACAGTAAATCATTGACAGGGGCAGTTTGGTTGAATCTGGGAGTGGGGCTGAAGGTGAGGCCTTTAGATAGGACAGAGGTTTCGGATTGGGAGATAGGTTTGGAGGAAATGTTAACTACTGAATTGGGGTGTTGTGGTTCCAGATTGTGTTGACTAGAATTTTGAGGTGTTGGAGGGAGTGGAGCTGGAAGTGGGAGACTGAGTAGATGGGAAGACTGGGTCTGTGTGCAATGAGAGGAGGTTGAGGTTTGTTGGAAAGGTTGTGGAGGGTGAGTGAGTTGTCTCTGCACTTCTGCCCCAACTGACATCTCTGCCCAAACTCTTTGCCTTTAAATATGTCTGCTTGTGTCTGTATATGTGTGGATGGACGTGTGTGTGTGTGTGTGTGTGTGTGTGTGTGTGTGTGTGTGTGTGTGTGTGTACCTGTCCTTTTTACCCCCGAGGTAAGTCTTTCCACTCCCAGGATTGGAATAACTCCTTACCCTCTCCCTTAAAACCCACATCCTTTCATCTTTGCCTCTCCTTCCCTCTTTCCTGATGAAGCAACTGTTGGTTACGAAAGCTTGAAATTTTGTGTGTGTGTTTTTGTTTTTTTTGTTTTTAGTTTTTTTTTTTATCGTGCCTATCTACCAGCGCTTTCCTGTTTGGTAAGTCATGGAATCTTTGTTTTTCATATATTTTTCCCATGTGGAATGTTTCTTTCTATTTTATTTATATCATTAATTTGAACCCAACAATTACGTTTGTTATTGTCACTGTTGCATTTCGAAATCTTTTCTGTCATCTTACTTTCTCTTTTTGTTTGTACAAGTAGTATTCATCTTCCCTTTTTTCCATAATCTACCATACATTTTATCCTGCCTAAATATACACAATAATACGTGATTTACTTCCATACCATAACCTAAAAATTTTTAACGCTTTCAACATTAACGCTGCTATAAAATCCACTGTTCCCAGTTTATGAACATTTCGTGTAAACTCGTGAATACTATTTCACAGCCTCAGTTCCTTTCACCCATTAAACGACCATTTCAGATATTTCCAACAACTTTCGTTTTATTTCCATTCCTGTTTTTTTCCCACATAACCGATCGTTTTTTTAGCAGCTTCCCACATGTTTAAACGTTATTATTTCTTCGTCAGACAATTGTTAGTCTCATTTTCATAATCTGCCAGTACATAACCAGTCCTTTGAATACCTTTACACACAGTATTTTCGAAATTTTCCTGAATTTCTCTACACTTTAATGTGTTTTGGAGGTAGCACAACTACCTAACCTTTGTACCCATCGTTGTTCACCAACCTAAGTTCAGCACAGGATCAACATAGCTCATCTCAAACCAACACTTTTTTTACTTTTTTCCCACCTTTATCTCTCCCTATATATTTTTATTTTTTTTTTTTATTTTCACTTTAGCCTCATGTTACCCTTTCCACCTTCTAATACCATGTCACCCTCAAGACATCCCTACAACGACCCCATTAAATTTTATTTGCATTCCCTCCACAAACATGCCTTCACCCTAGCCAGATTACGCTCCCATATTTTATTTACTCAGGCTTGTCTGACATTTGGCATTACCCCCAAAGGCCTCACACTTAAAGTTCCCATCTCTGGCTGTAATCCTTCTTTCCATCAGTCCCTATACCAGTTCCAAACTGCACAATCCATAGCCCTAACCAGCCTAATCCTTCACCTACACATCGACTCAGCCAATGAACACACCCGTCAACTCCTATCCCTAATCGAAGTCCTCAATCTTTCCTCTCCCACATCCACACCAGCTGTTCTGAGCATCCTCCTACTAGCCAACCGCAAATTAGAACAGCATGCCACCCTCCACCTCAAAAAACTATCCGATCTCCTGGTTTCCCACCTCTGGAAAAGCAACTCACTCACCCTCCACAACCTTTCCAACAAACCTCAACCTCCTCTCATTGCAAACACACCCAGTCTCTCCCATCTATTCAATCTCGCACTTCCAGCTACATTGCCTCCAACACCTCAAAATTCTAGTCAACACAATCTGGAACCACAACACCCCAATTCAGTAGTTAACATTTCCTCCAAACCCCTCTCCCAACCCGAAACCTCTGTCCTATCCAAAGGCCTCACCTTCAGCCACACTCCCAGATTCAACCAAACTGCCCTTGTCAAAGATTTACTGTCCTACACTCGTAGTCTCTGCTGGAAATATCACTTTGCCATGAAGAAAAATAATCCTGATCCCACTCCCAATGATCCAACTCCCCAAGACACTATCCAAATTGAACCATGCCTGGAACAGTTCCGTCCTCCATCACAGTGGGACCCACCTCCTCTTCCACAAAATCACCCTCTTCAAACCTTCCAGGAGTTTCTCACTTGCAGCCTTGCCTCTCAATCTTTCTTGAAAAACCTTAATCCTACTCCCAACATCACCACAGTCGAAGCCCAGGCTATCCGTGATCTGAAAGCTGACCGATCCATCATCATTCTTCCGGCTGACAAGGGTTCCATGACTGTGGTACTTGATCATCAGGAGTATGTGGCTGAGGGACAGTGTCACCTTTCAGACAACTCTACATACAAAGTTTGCCAAGGTAATCCCATTCCTGATGTCCAGGCGGAGCTTCAAGGAATCCTCAGATCCTTAGGCCCCCTACAAAACCTTTCATCTGACTCCATCAAGCTCTTGACCCCACCGACAACTCCCACTCCTACTTTCTACCTACTTCCTAAAATTCACAAACCCAAACATCCCGGCCGCCCCATTGTAGCTGGTTACCAAGCCCCCACAGAACGTATCTCTGCCTACGTAGATCAACACCTTCAACCCATTACATGCAGTCTCCCATCCTTCATCAAAGACACCAACCACTTTCTCAAACGCCTGCAATCCTTACCCAATCTATTACCCTCGGAAACCATCCTTGTAACCATTGATGCCACTTCCCTATGCACAAATATCCTGTACGTCCGGTGCCTCGCTGCAGTGGAGTACTTCCTTTCACGCCGATTGCCTGCCACCCTACCTAAAACCTCTTTCCTCATCACCTTAGCCAGCTTCATCCTGACACAACTTCTTCACTTTTGAAGGCCAGACTTACCAACAATTAAAGATAACAGCCATGGGTACCAGGATGGCCCCCTCGTATGTCAACCTATTTATGGGTTGCTTAGAGGAAGCCTTCTTGGTTACCCAGGCCTGCCAACCCAAAGTTTGGTACAGATTTATTGATGACATCTTCATGATCTCGACTCACAGTGAAGAAGAACTCTAGAATTTCCTCTCCAACCTCAACTCCTTTGGTTCCATCAGATTCACCTAGTCCTACTGCAAATTCCATGCCACTTTCCTTGGCGTTGACCTCCAACTGTCCAATGGCCAGCTTCACACATCCGTCCACATCAAACCCACCAACAAACAACAGTACCTCCATTATGATAGCTGCCACCCAATCCACATCTAACGGTCCCTCACCTACAGCCTAGGCCTTCATGGCAAACGAATCTGCTCCAGTCTGGAATCCCTGAACCATTATACCAACAACCTGAAAACAGCTTTCGCATCCCGCAACTACCCTCCCGACCTGGTACAGAAGCAGATAACCAGAGCCACTTCCTCATCCCCTCAAACCCAGAACCTCTCACAGAAGAACCCCAAAAGTGCCCCACTTGTGACAGGATACTTCCCGGAACTGGATCAGACTCTGGATGTGGCTCTCCAGCAGGGATACGACTTCCTCAAATCCTGCCCTGAAATGAGATCCATCCTTCATGAAATCCTCCTTACTCCACCAAGAGTGTCTTTCCACTGTCTACCTAACCTTCATAACCTCTTGGTTCATTCCTATGAAATCCCAAAACCACCTTCCCTACCCTCTGGCTCCTACTGTTGTAACCTCCGCCGGTGTAAAACCTGTCCCATGCACCCTCCCACCACCACCTACTCCAGTCCTGTAACCCGGAAGGTGTACACGATCAAAGGCAGAGCCACGTGTGAAAACACCCACGTGATTTACCAACTGACCTGCCTACACTGTGATGCTTTCTATGTGGGAATGACCAGCAACAAACTGTCCATTCACGTGAATGGATACAGGCAGACAGTGTTTGATGGTAATGAGGATCACCCTGTGGCTAAACATGTCTTGGTGCACGGCCACACATCTTGGCGCAGTGTTACACCGTCCGGGTTATCTGGATACTTCCCACTAACCCTAACCTATCCGAACTCTGGAAATGGGAACTTGCCCTTCAATATATTCTCTCTTCCTGTTATCAACCAGGCCTCAATCTCCGCTAATTTCAAGTTGCCACCACTCATACCTCACCTGTCTTCAACAACATCTTTGCCTCTGCACTTCCGCCTCGACTGACCTCTCTGCCCTTACTCTTTGCCTTTATATATGTCTGCTTGTGTCTGTAGATGTGTGGATGGATATGTGTGTGTGTGTGCGAGTGTATACCTGTCCTTTTTTCCCCCAAGGTAAGTCTTTCCGCTCCCGGTATTGGAATGACTCCTTACCCTCTCCCTTAAACCCACATCCTTTCATCTTTCCCTCTCGCTCCCTCTTTCCTGACGAAGCAACTGTTGGTTGCGAAAGCTTGAAATTCTGTGTGTGTGTGTTTTATTATTGTGCCTATCTACCAGCACTTTCCTGTTTGGTAAGTCATGGAATCTTTGTTTTTAATATATATAGATATATATACACACATCAAAAGAAATTTTGCATCACCCCGGTTTCCAGAACTCCTGAAGATAAATGTTGACTGTGGGTATTGTATCACAAACACAGTCCCTTTTCCTGTTCAGAGATGCCACTAAACCCACCCAAAGATCTAAAGAACCACACATGATCAGCGCCTATTAGACAGAAGGAGTCCAACAGCTGATCAGTTCGTCATTCTACCTTGAAGGAGGTACATGGCTTGTGTTGTCTGTAGTTCAACCATGCCTAGAAGGTCAATCACATCCACATTGTTACTTTGTGCCAGGAAGGGCTGTCAATGAGAGAAGTGTCCAGGCGTATCAGAGTGAACCAAAGCAATGTTGTTCAGGCATGGAGGAGATACAGAGAGACAGGAACTGCTGATGACATGCCTTACTCAGGCCACCCAAGGGCTACTACTGCAGTGACCGGATGAGCACTACCTATGGATCATTGCTTGGAGGAACCCTGACAGCAAGACCACGATGTTGAATAATGCTTTGCGTGCTGCCACAGGACATCGTGTTATGACTCAAAGTGTGTGCAATATGCTGCATGATGTGCAACTTCACTCCCTACATCCCCAGTGAGGTCCATCTTTGAAATCATGACACCATGCAGTGCAGTACAGATGGACCCAACAACATGTCAAATCGACTGCTCAGGGTTGGCATCATGTTCTCTTCACCAATGAGTGTTGCGTATGCCTTCGACCAGAAAATCGTTGGAGACGTGTTTGGAGACAACCCGATTAGGCTGAATGCATTAGACACACTGTCCAGCGAGTGCAGCAAGATGGAGGTTTGCTGATGTTTTGGGGGGGCATTATGTGGGGCCAATGTGTGCCACTGATGGTAACGGAAGGTGCCGTAATAGCTGTACGATATGTGAATGCCATCCTTCGACCGATAGTACAACCATATTGGCTGCACATTGGCAAGACCTTCATCTTTATGGCTGACAGTTCATGCCCCCATCATGCACACCTTGTGAATGATTTCCTTCAGGATAATGACATCACTCGACTAGAATGGCCATGTTCTCCAGGCATGAACCCTATTGAACATGCCCAGGATAGATAGAAAATTGCTGTTTACAGATGACATGACCCACCAGCCTCTCTGAGGGATCTATGCCAAATCGCCATTGAGGAGTGGAACAATTGGGAGCAATAGTGTCTTGACGAACTTGTGGATAGCATGCCAGAACAAATACAGGCATGCTTCAGTGCAAGAGGATGTGCTACTTCATTGAGAACCCCCATTTTTTATTCCAGATTACCATTCTACAGAAAAATCTACATATGTTTTGACTGAATTATTTTCTTTGTTTCACCACAGATGACACTAGTCAGAGGAATAGATATAGGTACACAATCATAACTTAGGACATGCAACAAATTGGCTCTTGAATATCCAAGGCCAGCTGGGTCCCCACTCTCATGATGTAAGGGTAGGACAGGTTAGTATTTCATAACATCAAATTGGAATCCTTTTTCACAATGTTGTATTCCTCTAATATGTCAAAAAGGGGATGAACTATGATGTATCATAACAGGAAGTACACTGCAACCAGGCTGACATATTGTGCAGCTGCAGAACAGATAGTGACTCTAAACATTACAATACTTATACAGTGTTTATTGCCTACACACCTAACTACCATTTGGAGATGTGCAAATAGGTGATGAATGTTGTAGGCACAAAATAAAAAATTGAAATGATCCTAATTTCAGAGAATGAAGGAGCAAAGTTGAGACTGCTGTTGCCTTTTATGCCAAGCATTTCACAGTGAGAGATCACTTTCATTCACTTTTTCACGAGGTTGTGAACGCCTTAATGTCTGACAGCAGTGTACTCACTGGCAAAAGGAAATGAAGCAAATATGTTCAGGAAAAGCTAATGAAATAGCTGTACTAGTGGCACTATGCCACAACCCATGTATAAGCACCCAGCAATCACACTGTGATTCCAGTATGTCTGCAGTAGTATTTTCACAATAATGCAACATTATACAGGTAAGTATTGTCCATATCATGTGTCACTGAATCAAGAACTTCATGCCACCAATTTCCATAACCCAGTCATGTTTTGTGAATGTGAATGTCAAAAAATGCAAATGACTCCCACATCATTTGCTGAGGCGTTATTTTCTGATGTGTCTATATTCATCAACCATAATAGCATTAACCAGCATAACATGCATCAGTGGAGTGTAGACAATTACTGTTGGTTATGGTAAGTTGACTGTCAATGTCCTTGGTCAGTTAATGTATGGTGTGGTATCATAGGGAGCAAACTCACTAGTCCATATTTTATCAATGGCATGTTGAATAGACACAAATATTGAACATTGCTCCCTCTAACTACCACCTTTTTTGTTCATGTTGAACAGCCTGACTGACCAGCACTTCCAGTCATGTGAAAAAGTGCAAAATTTGATCAATTCATGGATCTCCTCAAAAGATACCTGATTTTTCCACTGGGGGATTTGTAGACTGCCCAGAGGATCTACATCTACATCAACATCTATACAATGCAAACCATTGTGAGGTGCTTGGCAAAGATATGCCCCATTGTACCATTTATTATTGCTTCTTCCTCTCCCATTCACGTATGGAGCATAGGTGAATGATCATTTGAATGTGCTCTTTGCATGCTGTAATTATTCCAATCTTAGCTTCATGATGTTTATGTTAGAGAAATGTAGAAGGTTGTAGTACATCCACAGAGTAATCATTTAAAGCTGGTCCTTGAAGCTTTGTTAATAGACTTTCTCAGAATAATTTATGTCTTTCTTCAAGAGTCTGCCAGTTCAATTTCTTCAGTATCTCTGTGACACTCTCCCATGGATGAAACAGAACTGCAAGCATTCCATGTTGCCCTTCTCTGTATGCATTCAATATCCCTGTTGGTCCTATCTGGTACAGATTCCAGACACTTGAGCAACATTTTAGAATTGGTCACACAAGTGATTTCCAAGCAGTCTGTTTTGTAGACTGATAGCACTTCACTAGTATTCTACCAGCTGCTTTATCCATGACTGAACTTAAGTCATCACTCCATTTCATACAGCCTTCAAAGTGTTACACCCAGTTATTTCTATGAGTTGGCCCATTCCAACAGTGATTCATTAATATTCCATTCATAGGATACTACATTTGTTCATTTTGTGAACTCCAAAATTTTACATTTCTGAACATTTAAAGCAAGTTACCAATCCGGCACCACATTGAAATCTTTTCAAGATTTGACTGAATATTTTATAGCTTCTCTCAGATAGTACTTCATTATAGATAACAGCATCATCTGCAAACAATCTGATATTACTACTAATACTGTCTGCAAGGTCATTGATATACAACATAAACAGAAAGTGTCTCAACACACTTTCCTGGGCACACATGAAGTTACTTCTACATCTGAAGAGTAATCTCTTCCAGGATAATATGCTGTATTCTCCCTACCAAAAAAAAAAAAAAAGTCCTCAACCCAATCAAAACTTTCACTTGATACACCGTATAATCATACTTTTGACAATAGATGTAGGTGCAGTATTGAGTCAAAAGCTTTTTGGAAATCATTAAACATTGCATCTACTTGGTTGCCTTTATCCAATGCTTTCAGTATATCATGAAGTGCAGATTGGGTTTCACATGATTGATGTTTTCAAAATCCATGCTGGCTGGCACTGAGGAGGTCATTCTGTTCAGAATACCTCAAGATAGGAGAAAGTAGTGACCAGCAATGATCAGTGCTTTGTACTGTAACTTTTTTGTAGGTTTCTGACAGTAAAGCCTTGAACTTTCAGAAAAAAATGGAAGTAAAGTTATAGCTTAATATCTTATGACTGGTCTATTTTTCTGTGTCCCCCTAGCCACCTGTTTACCATATATGATGCACTTGGGTTTGCCCTTATTAACTTTTGGAAAATGTTCTGTTAGTAATCACTGCTTTGCTTGTTACCCTAGTCCCCATACCTAAGCTTTCAGGCATTAAAATATCATCCAGTGCAGTCACAATTAATTTGTCTTTTCTTCCCATCCTGCCTGGTAAGTCCCCCTCTACCCAGAGTTCTGGGTGACTTTTCCATAACTCTCCCCATTTCTTATACCTTGGCAATCCTTGTTTTCATCTTTCTTCCTACCCCTTAACCCCTACTGCCAGAAAAATAAGCCAATCGCTCTGAAACCTTACATATAACTTTTTAATGTATTTTCTCTTGCTGCCTCCTAGTGAGTAGGTTTATTATCCACCCAGTGATATTACATTTTCAAAAAATAATTATTTTCATTTATGAAGAATTAGTTTTGTTTGACAGGAACAATATTTTCTGAATTTTTGGTGATAATGTGCCAATACAAGATTTTCTGTGAGGTTTTTCACAATGTTACAACATAATATATACTCCAAAATCATACTACAAATTTATCTAATCAGTAACAACAGATCTGATATGTATGGTCAGAACAGTGAATTTGCTGCTAGGAAGAGCAATTTGATGCCAGGTATTAACTAGTTTTAATTCTGTTCAGATTTTTCAGATGAGATGCTACATACTAAGTAATGGTTGACTTGCTCAGTGCTGATATGCCACACATTTAAGATGCTGTACCTTTTCCCTTTCCTGAGAACTTCTTGATAAGGATCTAATAGAAAGTTTGCTGTGTGATCGTTCTGTGTCTGAAGTTCTTCTACGATGCTTCAGATGATGATGTTTGTCTTCCATCGAATGAGGCTCTCGTAATTTAATTCGGACCTAAAACACAAAATGTCATTAACATCCATTATCACAAGAAATAAAGAATACTTTAACTCCATAATCAACACACATGCCAGATAAACATCAAACAAAACTAACTTCACAGACAAGTATTTATTGTTGTAGTTGTCACTCTTACAAATAAAAATCAACAAGGTGTTCTAACTATAGTGGGAAATGAGGCTGCAAAGAATAACAGTATCTTTTGTCTGGTATAATTTGAAAACTTGAAACAATGATTCTTAGGTTTGGAAACTCTTTTTTTCTTCTCTTTTATTATTAAAGTCAACAAAAAGACAGAAAATAATTAGTCTCATTTTATATTATAGTGAAGAAATTACCATTTAAATAATTTAAGGAGTAAAGAAAGAAACTCACTGGATAAGTGTGCTGAGTCACTGATAGAGACATAAACAAGTCTGTGAATATTGCTAGCAACATGCTCTGTTTTATTTATGTATTTATCAACAAAAAAGAGCATAAACTATTCAGTGAGTTGTTACCTATACTCCTGAAATTATTTACAATCCACCAAGGACTTTAAAATATCTTCCACGTCTACATCCATACTCTGCAAGCCGCCTGACAGTGTGTGGTGGAGGGTACCTTGAGTACTTCTATCGGTTCTCCCTTCTATTCCAGTCTTGTATTGTTTGTGGAAAGAAAGATTGTTGGCATACCTTTGTGTGGGCTCTAATCTCTCTGATTGTACCCTCATAGTCTCTTCTGGATATATATGTAGGAGGGACCAATATAATGCTTGACTCCTCAGTGAAGGTATATTCTTGAAACTTCACCAAAGCCTGTACCAAGCTACTGAGTGTCTCTCTTGCAGAGTCTTCCACTGGAGTTTATCTATCAGCTCCATAACGCTTTTGCAGTTACTAAATGATCCTGTAATGAAGCATGCTGCTTGCCATGGGATCTTCTCTATCTCTTCCATCAACCCTATCTGGTATGGATCCCACTCCAGTGAGCAGTATTTAAGCAGTGGGCGAACAAGTGTACTGTAAACTACTTCCTTTGTTTTCGGACTGCATTCCCTTAGGATTCTTCCAATGAATCTATATGGCATCTGCTTTACCAACAATTAATTTTATATGGTCATTCCATTTTAAATCACTCTTAATGCCTACTCCCAGATAATTTATGGAATTAACTGCTTCCAGTTGCTTACCTGCTGTATTGTAGCTAAATGATAAAGGATCTTTCTTTCTATGTACTTGCAGCACATTACACTTATGTACATTGAAATTCAATTGCCATTCCCTGCACCAAGCGTCAATTTGTAGCAGATCCACCAGCATTTCAGTACAATTTTCCATTGTTACAACCTCCCGACATACCACAGCATCATCCGCAAAAAGCTTCAGTGAACTTCTGATGTTATCCACAAGGTAATTTATGTATATTGCGAATAGCAATGGTCCTACGACACTCCCCTGTGGCACACCTGAAATTACTCTTACTTCAGAAAACTTCTCTCCATTGAGAATGACATGCTGTGTTCTGTTATCTAGGAACTCTTCAATCCAATCACACAATTGGTCTGATAGTCCATATGCTCTTACTTTGTTCATTAAACGACTGTGAGAAACTGTATTGAAGGTCTTGTGGAAGTCAAGAAACATGGCATTTACCTGGGAACACATGCCTATGGCCCTCTGAGTCTCGTGGACAAATAGCTCAAGCTGCGCTTCACATTATCGTCTTTTTCAAAACCCATGCTGATTCCTACAGAGTAGATTTCTAGTCTCCAGAAAAGTCATTATATTCAAACATAATACGTGTTCCAAAATTCTACAACTGATAGATGTTAGAGATATAGGTCTATAGTTCTGTACATCTGTTCGACATCCCTTCTTGAAAACTGGGATGACCTGTGCCCTTTTCCAATCCTTTGGAAGGCCACGCTCTTCTAGAGACCTACGGTACACCGCTGCAAGAAGGGCGGCAAGTTCGTTCACATACTCTGTGTAAAATCAAACTGGTATCCCATCAGGTCCAGCGGCCTTTCCTCTTTTGAGCGATTTTAGTTGTTGCTCTATCCCTGTGTGGTCTATTTCGATATCTACTATTTTGTCATCTGTGCGACAATGTAGAGAAGGAATTACAGTGCAGTCTTCCTCTGTGAAACAGCTTTGGAAAAAGGCATTTACTAATTTGGCCTTTAGTCTGTCATTCTCTGTTTCAGTACCATTTTGGTACAGACAGAGACTGTCTTTTGCCACCGGTGTACTACACCTATGACCAGACTCTCTTTGGGTTTTCTGCCGTATTTTGAGACAATGCCTCATTATGGAAACTATTAAAAACAGACAGATCTGCATTCTCAATAGTTTTAAGCAAAATAAATTAATAACAAGCATGGACATGCTTGAAATAACACACTGCCATGATGCTTTATAATACTATAAAAAAACACCTTGGAAATGTTTATTTATTTATCTACACATTCTTTTTCATAAACCATAACATGAAAGAGAGCCTTCAGCAACATGGAAAGTGTTGCTGTCACAGCAGACTTCTACTGTAGAGCATGCTATCAACAAATTATGAATATTGTAAATGTACTCATACTGATAATTATGGGAATTAATTTTAAATTATTTGTATGTATATTAGAAGCAAACAACACATAATGAGAAAAAATCCACTACCTCTCATCTGTCTCTTTTTGTTTAATGCTTAAAAACAAGTTTAGGTAACTTTATCAAGCCACTGTCAGCTTTCTAACTTTAGTGCGCCAACCACATTTCATGAGAAATGTGCAACATAGAAAGTGGTTTGCAGCCAGCCGCAGAGAAATGTGACTCTTATGCCTTACAAAATATAAAACAGCCATCACAATGCTGTACGGCAAGTTGGCCCAAAGAGGCGTAGAAACAGCCTAAGCAAGCACAGCTCAGAAGCATATAAACATCTAGCCATTTGACACTAAAGTCACATCTCTTAATATCAGAGCTCTATCATCATTGGGCTGTGGTGCTCAGATACCATTCAGAATGTTGTTGGTGGACCACCATTTGACTCTTCATCAGCGCAGCCCTCCCTGAAACCGTTGGAACTAGAGTTACCACCACAATGGGCCAGCATCAGCCCCAGGAAGTAGCTCACCAGCCATCAACATAAGGCAGTGAGTCACAGACATTAGGTCACCTGCCTTGCTCCTGCTAGATAGTGCAGGATGTGTGAGCTGTGTCACAACTTATGTGGCCAAAGCTAACAGACTGCCCAGACCCAGAGTCACCAATGACATAAGCATTTGCAGCATCAGCCACTGCCTGGCCAATGCTGTATGCTGCCTGCATTATGGGGCGGCAATACATACAAGACCACCAAATACCACAGATGTGTTGCCACTTCCTACATTGAATCATGGTGAAGAGCCATAATAAAGAAATTTAGAATTTCATACCATCCAACTGTCACCGCATGGCATCCCCCTGCACCACAGATCCACCAGCTACTTCAATATAACGGCACATAGTATGTTGAACATTGGAAAGTCCAGGATGGGATAACAACAATACGGAAAGAACAGATTGTTACTCAGCACTGAGAGGAGACATTCTGTCACAGCCATGCACATGGATTGAGTCTTTCTTAACATGTGAAAAATCACACACGTTCCCACAAGCAAGTCTCATGTAGTCATGGCCATTCTCATCTCCACCTGCTAAGGCCCAAGTGGGCTTTTACCTCTGTGACTCAACACCTCCTTCATATGGTAGGTAGTGATCTACCGTGCTTCCATAAAGTAAGTTGATAATCCCATATGCAGGTCAATAAAATCAAATTTTATTTCTGAGTGAAAGGCAGGTACAGCCAAATTTTTGCACAGGCCCTTCAGCACATGCCTGTGCCCCGGCATGTAAAGGACCCTACAGTGTTTCTAGTAAAAGCAAATTATTAGGCTTGGTTTGTTCTCCAAGAATCCTGCATAGCTGCCCTGCTTAATTGTCTCCATAAAAAAGAACTCCCCTTTCTGTTGCCAAAAGGATACTATTTGCACTCCATTCATCAACTTTTCTTATAGCTTATGAACCCCACTTGCTGTTGTTCTTAGCAACATATGCATCCACACACAGCATTAGGGCTATTACTTCATATTAGTTAAAGGCTGGTACAGAGAGGCCAACTGAGTTTGTCAAAAACATTTTCTCAAGCCAAGAACATTGTAAACAGTCTGGAAACAGAGTGTTGGCCAACAAACTTTCATTTTTTATGGTCTTAAATTTCATCTTTTCACTGACCACAAGCTACTCTGGTCAGTTTTTCAATTTAAGGTACATGAATCACAATGCTGTCTTTGATGGGCTCTCTATTTGAAAAATTTCCTCTATCTCATCCCAACCAGAACACAACTATATCTAATGGCTTTGTACGGGTGACAATATTATGTGGTTAATCCGACAACATGCCACTTATCAGGAACACCCCATCCCAGTTGATCTGTCTGTGGCTACCACCAACGCAGCCATGGGATGAGTTCACATTGACTTTGTGGCCCCTTTCTTGGGGTCCATCAGTGTAGCTATTGTAGACACATACTTCCACTTCCCATATGTCATCTGACTCAAGCAGACAATAACATTGTCTACAGTGGGTTGTAATATATCTTCATAATAGAAGGTGCACCCCCACACTGGTGACTAACAATGGCCCCAGTTTGTAGCTACCAATTTCTAAGGGTTTCGTATCCGTAATGGAATTAAACATCTTAGTGTAGCCATCTGAAGCAGCCTCAAATACATTTGCAAAACAGTTTGTTCATACATTCAAAATTCAAATTTTGAAATCATTGGTGTGTGTTAAAATGGCTTCTGTGTTAATTACCCTCCTAGCTTCTTAAGGATCTGCACTCATCATGTTCGAAGCCCAACAAAGCTACTATATGGGTGCCCTCATAGGATACTTCTAGATCTCCTTTTTCCACCCCCAGAATGTGAAGCATACATAGTGAGACTGTTCCATATGCATGTTCTAGTGTGGGCAAGCACATTTGAGAAGAATCCATGTTGGATCCAAGGGTCCATGGTGGGATAATAGGAATGCCAGGTAATGTGGGGGTCTACAGTGTGTGGAATATTGTCCGGCATCACAAGCAACTCCATTTGTGACTCTCTGGACAGCAGCCTCTCTTGTTGGGATGTCTGCTGTAGCAATCACAGTGAGCTTGGGATGTAAAAAGTTGGAGACTTCTCCATCCATTATGTTTCCTACTCCCATGAATAACTAAAATTTCTTCAGGTTTTTCTTTCTACTTTCAATACAGTTACACACATAATATGTACTTGACTGTTGTAAAATGTTATTCTTTTATTTAACCACAGGTGATTGGGGCCATCAGGTCCTTTCTTGCATAGGGCCAGGGTTGCACACATACAGTACCTTATTTGCATCATAATAATTTTAATATGACAAGTAGTATTTAAACAATCTGAATGTCTATAATGGCAATGTGAGTGAGTAATACTATGAACTAATATAGTTAATGCTGGTAGTGCTTGCATTGCTGCTGCTGCTGCTGCCACTAATACTGATAATAGGAATAAAAATAAAAAAATAATAACAATAATGACAGTGGCAGATATAAGAAGAATTTATAGGTGTACAAAATAGATATTTTCTGATATAGTGAGTTCTGGGTATAGGAGATTTAATGAGACTGCACCAGTTAAGAATATAATGAAAGTAGACAGATGGAATTTATGTTCATATAGATCAAATCCCTTAAAAGAAAGCTTTTGATATGTTTCATCTACAAACCTGCTAAAGTAGATGGGATTGCCTGCTTCAAAACCAATCTTTCAAGTCTTGAACTGACATACAAACATACAAATACAGCTGGTGACACTAACATAAACATACTACACAGTAGTCCTTCCAGCATGAAATTTTGAGCAGGTACTTTCTTCTCCAAACATGTTTCTACTTCAGCTTGTTTGTACCCATCATACAAACAGAAGTCACAGTCTCATAGATGTATTTACGAGCAAATCTCCAAATAGGGTAGTTTGTACCTCTCAAATATCTGCACCTGGCATTTCTGCTCATGATATAATATTCATGGCATACTAACTAGAATGTTCTAGAACCATAGCTAACTACATACAGAGATGTCAGAGGCATTAATTTATCTCAACTTCAAATGAGGTTCAAGAGATAGAGACTTCATGGATTTACTAACAGGCTTACTCAGTTAGTGACAAACATGCTTCCTTAATGACTGCAAAAATTGAGAAGAAAACTTGCCTCTTGGCTAACCGAGGAATTAAAACAGCTCATGAATCTCAGAGTCGCTGCACATCAGGCATGCAACCAGCACCCTATACCTTACAGATAAAAGTGGAACTGAGTTGGTAAAACTCTAAGAAATGCAAAACTCAGGCATGCCCATACAGTAACCAACAACAGAAATAGACCAGCTCTCCTGTGAAAAAAACCTGCATGGTCTTGGTGTAGGTAAAGTAAAAGCTGCACTTGATACTGTAGTCCCAGCTGAAGAACTGAACCACTACTTCATATTACCTACAATCACAACTATACCACAAATGAAACAGTGGCTCATTCACTACTTCAAGGGGATAAACAACTGGCTCCAAAAGCTTCCCAATTACAACCATCTTTTATATGTGTGTTCTGTCATCACTTGGTGAGTAGATTGTTTTATCTATCCTATAAATACTCCCTTAATTAAAGGCTATAGATAGTTGAAAATTCCACTGCAATACACAAAGGGAAAGCATTTTGAGTTAATACACAGAATTTGAGGTACTGTTACCACTAATTTGGAAGCAAACATTCCACTCTGTCTGAGAACATACTTTAAATTGCCTGAAACTAATTACATTATAAAATAAAAGACACTAAATTCTCAGACCATCATAATTTCCATTGCCAATTTTATGTTCATGCTTGCTAACTTATGAACTTTCATGCTGCCCTTTTTTTGGTATATTTTTTTCTGAATCAGATGACATCCCTCACTAATTATTTAAATTACTTATTACAATTACCCACAATTTAACATACTGCAAAATTATTTTCAAGATAGATGCCATACTTGTAGTTAAGGTATTCCCAGTGTGGAATCATAAGATGGTTCCATACACTTTTATAATTTACTAACCATCATACAAGTAGGTTGTATATGTGGAAGAGGCATGGAGACACTGGAAGGTTTCAGATAGATTATGGAATGGTAAGACAGAGCTCCAGGAAGCAGGCTTAAATTGTAAGACATTTCCAGGGGTAGTTGGTGACTCTGACCACAAAATATTGGTTATTAACTGTAGATTACAACTGAAGAAACTGCAAAAATGCAGGAATTTAAGGAAATGGACCCAGGATAAACTGAAATAACCAGAGGCTATAGAGAGTTTCAGAGAGATCATTAGGGAACAATTGACAAGAATGGAGGAAAGAAATGCAGCAGAAGAAGAATGGGTAGCTTTGAGAGATGAAACAGTGAAGGCAGCACAGGAACAAGTAGGGAAATGGAGGAGGGCTAGTGGAAATCCTTGGATAGCAGAAGAGATATTGAATTTAATTGATGAAAGGAGAAGATGCAAAAATGCAGTAAATGAAGCAGGCAAAAAGGAATACAAATGTTTAAAAAATGAGATTGACAGAAAGTGCAAAACGGCTAAACAGGGATGGCTAGGGGACAAATGTAAGGATTTAGAGGCATATATCACTATGGGTAAGATAGATACTACCTACAGGAAAATTAAAGAGACTTTTGGGAAAAGAGAACCACTTGTATGAATATCATGAGCTCAGATGGAAAACCAGTTCTAAGCAAAAAAAGAAAGGCAGACACGTCAAAGGAGTTTATAGAACATATATACAATGGTGATGCACTTGAGGATAATATTATGGAAATGAAAGAGAACTTATTTCAACTTGGGTCTTTCAGTGCTCTGTTAAACTCTTCATGCAGTATCGTATCTCCCAAGATATGATACTGCATGAAGAGTTTGACAGAGCACTGAAAGACCCAAGTTGAAATAAGGCTCTGGGAGTAGACAACATTCCATTAGAACTACTGATAGCCTCGGGAGAGCCAGTCATGACAAAACTCTACCATTCGTTGCGCAAGATTTATGAGACAGAGGAAATACTCTCAGAGTTCAAGAAGAATATTATAATTCCAATCCCAAAGAAAGCAGGTGTTGACAGGTGTGAAAATTACTGGACCATCAGTTTAATAAGTCACAGCTGTAAAATACTAATGAATTCTTTACAGACGAATGGAAAAAGTGGTAGAAGCTGACCTCAGGGAAGATCAGTTTCGATTCTGTGGAAATGTTGGAACATGTGAGGCAACACTGACCCTACGACTTATCTTAGAAGATAGACTGAGGAAATGCAAACCTACATTTCTAGTATCTGTAGACTTAGAGAAAGCTTTTAACAATGTTGACTGGAATACTCTGTTTCAAATTCTGAATGTGGCAGGGGTAAAATACAGGGAGTGAAAGGCTATTTACAATTTGTACAGAAACGAGATGACAGTTACAAGAGTGGAGGGGCGTGAAACGGAAGCATGGTTGGGAAGGGAGTGAAACAAGGTTGTAGCCTATCCCTGATATTATTCAATCTATATATTGAGCAAGCAGTAAAGGAAACAAAAGAAAAATACAGAGTAGGGATTAAAATCCATGGGAAAAAAATGAAAACTTAGAGGTCTGCCAATGACAATTGTGATTCTGTCAGAGAAATCAAAGGACCTGGAAGAGCAGTTGAACAGAATGGACAGTGTCTTGAAAGGAGGACGTAGGATGAACATCAACAAAAGCAAAACGAGGATAATGGAATGCAGTCGAAAAAAATCAGGTGATGCTGAGGGAATAATGACGGTTAAAATAGAGAGGATATAAAATGTAGACTGGCTATGGCAAGGAAAGCGTTTCTGAAGAAGAGAAATTTGTTAACATTGAGAACAGATTTAGGTATCAGGAAGTCTTTTCTGAAAGTATTTGTATGGAGTATGTCCATGAATGGAAGTGAAACATGAAGGATAAATAGTTTAGATAAGAAGAGAATAGAAGCTTTCAGAATGTGGTGCCACAGAAGAATGCTAAAGATTAGATGGGTACATCACATCACTAAAGAGGAGGTACTGCATAGAATTTGGGAGAGGAGAAATTTGTTGCACAACTTGACAGAAAGAAGGGATCGGTGGGTAGGTCACATTCTGAGGCATGAAGGGATCACCAGATTAGTATAGGAGGGTAGCATGGAGGGTAAAAACCGTAGAGGGAGACCAAGAGATGAATACACTAAGCAGATTCAGGAGGAGGTAGGCTGCAGTAGGTACTTGCACAGGATAGAGTAGCATGGAGAGCTGCATCAAAGCATTCTCTGGACTGAAGACCATAACAACAACAACCTTCAACATTTTTCATAAACTAAGAAGACATTAAGTCTTATAGCCCATTCAAAACAGCAAAATCTAACCTAGCCAATATTCAAAACATTATGTAGTTCCTGAGTTCAACAAACATGCATGTAATCATTAGCATCACTATGTCAGTTTGTGTCAGAGTATGCGTGGTCCAGTCGTAATGTTAACATTTCATTTAAAGTCTGTAATTGTCAAGCAAGTGCATAATATGTATGCATCTTAAAACCCACGTGTGACAATAAACATACAACTTATAAGTGTGACTGTGTCATATTGTAATGGTTAGTAAATCTATACAACTGCACATTTTCAGATTTTGCTATTTTGCAAATGGAAAAGAAACCCAAATCTTTCAAGTTTAGCCAGATTCATACAGTCACGACTTAGAGTAATATTTTGTAGTATAATGTGCACTTGATTTAAAAGTTTTGATAGCCCACACCTTTCATACTATAGTCAATTTTAGTTTTAAGTATTGTAATGTTATAAGAACTATGAAATGTATACAGGGTGAAGCAAAATTCGCACACTTGGCTTCACAGCGTGATTCCACACATGCCAGCGATAAAAAAATCCACTGCACTAACTTTACAGCAGGAGTGATAGGTGCTGACAGAGGAAGTTACCAGACATATGGTAACAGTGTTGCCAGTCTTTAATGTCCTTTTTCTGTTGGTTGAACTCACCAGATGAAATTTTGTGAGAGTCATTTTTTTATTGCTGGCATGTGAGGAGTCGTGCTGCAAAGCCGATGTGTGCGAATTTTGCTTCACATGTATATTTATGAAGTAATGACAATCATTTGCCATTAGTGAAACATTTTTCTTAGACTTAAGTTAGAAGTAAAAAGTAAGTCTACTAAAGTAGGATATTTTGTCTGATTTTTTCACGTACTGTGCCAAAAGAGAACCACCTCCAAGAGAACTGATTGCAGTGCATTTCCTAACTAACAGGCACTTGGATAGCTTGGTGAGACATTGTGTTAAAGCTCATTGAAAAAGTGAAAGTGCTTGTGAAAAATACTGAACATTGAGTAAGTGAAATTTTCTATCTAAAAATAAAGTGAACAGCAATGCGCAGTATAATTTAGTTTCTTTTCAACCCATGAGGATTTATTTGGTTATGCAAGACAGGACTTGCATAAAGTGATAGGTATCTTTAAATGTAACCTTTGCTTAGCAAAATAGGATATCACATTGATGAAGATGTGTAAGTTTTGTTAAAAATATAACTTATGGATATTGTGTGATACTGTACAACAATACACTGTACGTAATTGGGGTTTTTTGTATGGCCAGTTCACATAAGTTAGAATTTGAAAAACATGTGTCTTGTAATTTTTGATAAGATTTCTTAGGTAATATTTTTTGTGTAGATTTTAAACCCAATTCCTAACATAACTTGTGGTCATTGAATTGCCCATTTAGCTATTTGCAATATCTATCTGTTCAATCCAATGAGGGGGTGATGTGACAAAGCAAGGTGGGATATTTTAATTTCCTTCTTGTTTTGCCATTTTCCTCCTTAAATTCAGTTTTTTTCATTTTTTGGACTAATTATGATTTACACATGTGAGTATAATTTGCATTTTCATAAAAGAGAAAGGCTGGTCCTGAGTTATAAGAATATAACACGCGATCTAATTTTGTGCTCAGTTTTATGTATATAATTGATTTTCTAATTCATATTGACTATGTCTCGTTAGTATCATTTGTTATAGGGCAAAATCTGGAATTGTTTCGTAACTTAAATTCTATTGTTGATGTATAAACAAATATAAATTCTGAACTAATTATAAACATTTGGAAGACAAAATATTAGTAATCTTAAAGTATTTATTTGGCTCTGCTTGAAAACCTGTTAGCAAAGCCAGACCATAATTAATTCAAAATTTCATGAGTTAAACAATTAATTCGACTTAACCCTCATAGTAAAAGAACCTTTTAAAAAGAACCAATTTTTCAATGTAGTCTGTTTATTCAATGAGCTGAGTTTTAATTGTAATTTCTGTAAATTTAACTTTGAACAATGTGTAGTTTCAGCAACTATTATTGTGATGATATATAAGGTCCAATTTTTGGTCATGCGACAGTCAGTCCATGGCCGAGTTTCAGACGAGAAACCTGTGTTGGGTAGAAAAACAACAATGCTTCTTCTTAACTGTGGAATACGTGTTAAACAATTAAGGAATGTGTAAAAGCAATATCAGTGTTTGCTCCATTCTGACTATTCTTCAAGAACTGTGAACTTTGTGGTTAATTTTTACTACTTGTAGATGTTCAACAGGAAACTATTGTAGCAGTATGTAGATGTTTGCCTGCAAACTATTAATGAGTCTTATGGAAAGTTAAAAAATAGCGCACTGGCCATATAAATGAGTATATGGGGATATGTGAAAAGTGAAAGTAAAAGACAGTGAAGCACAGCTGTGCATCTGTTGGCTACATCATTTAAAGTAGTCTGTGTTTGACTTCCACACTCCATTTTTCAGCCAGTGAATTGATACCAGGGACAATAGAAGAAAAAAAGAGGAGGTGGAACAGCTACAAAGAACACACCTATAATCGTCGGTCTAGCTTTAACAACAGTTTAATTACTGGATCTGCTGCATCCTGCAGTGACTCCTCCTTTCCTAGAGCTCTCCAGGCCTGTGAAGAATGATTCAGGTACTGCACCATCATCACCAGCAGCCCAGACATCTCTCACAAGCCTTCCATCACCACATCACTCAGCCTGCCAACACTTCCAGCACATCATCCTCCCCTATAATGGGCAATCAAATTGCAACCCTACATGCTGGTTCAATGGTGAAAGGATTTAGTTATCTCACAGAGTGTCAAAATGGAAGATGCATACTTATCAATATGCATAACATCACTCATATCTGGTGAAGAAGGCATCTAGATGAGAGACAGGTTATATGAAAACCCTTGCATTTGTGAACCAATGGAAAGTTACATATGTTGTTACAGAATGCTAATTAAAGCTCATAAATGTTCATGGATCTTAAGCAAGGGTGTTTTTAATGAAAAATGTGTTCTGTGGCTGAAAAACAATTTAAATTTAAGCTCTCAGGTAAATATTAAAGGAAACATTGTTAATAATATCACAAGCCAGTACCCAACATCATGCCACACACAGAATTATGGAACTTCTGCATCCATAAACAGAAGATGAACCTTAAAAGGTTTGAAAACTAATTTATTAAAGTAAGTAAACAAATAATTCATAAAACACTGGTCACAAGTTTCTTTACTTATATTCAGTTAACGTACAGTAATGGTGTCTAACAATATTGATAATGGACAAGCTTAATTAAATACTGAGTGGATTATCTGGACTTCAGAGTACTACATGCGATCTAGTTAGAATTATATAAGAATTTTTCAAATAGTCTTGCAATAGAGTGAGAAAAGAAAAGTGGATGTGTATATATAAATTATTGTTAACTTTCATAGTGTACAAATTAGTACTATATTAAAAAGCTATTATAGTGCTTTGCCACAGCATTGGACCTGGAAACATACGGGCAAATGGTAATGGCAATGCACAGGGTTCCAGTAGGAAATGTCAAGATTCATCAAAGTGTTAATAAGGTTATGTAAACTTATATGACAGAACTATTTCTGCAGACAATGGTCCTGCCTTTCTGTTTGACAGTACAAAAATAATATGAATTTTTGTTCCTTGAAAATAATTTTATTTATTCATCTATATCAATTTTATCTCTTTCAAAATAGTCCCTGCTATAAATTATATACTTAGGTCAGCACTTTTTCCTATCTATATTTGTAAAACATTAAAGTTTATCAGTTTTAAGAACAGAATAAAGTCACTGGCAAATATGGAAGCTAGGACATCATTAAAGCATTTCATTTCCCTATTTTTTTTTTTAATAAGGAAGGATAAGAACACAGCTTTTTATTATTCTTCCACATTCAGATTTCAGCTATAAATAGTCATGTTAAGTGCTTAAATGTAAGGAACTTACAGAATTAACGCTGATTTACAGCAAAAACCATCAGATTATTCATTCTAATCAACATATCATTTTGGTGAGTTACCATCCAAAAAACATGCAGCATTACATGTCACCATATGACTTCACTGATGCACAGGCTGACAGAAAGCATAGCAGACTCAGACTGGGTCATGTGTTACAAGTAGATCCCTTTATATTATGATAAATAACCAAGTTTCATTCCAATATAGAAGTTTAAAACCATTTTTAAAATAAATAGTCAGGAAGTATAATGCACATCACTTTTAAAATACATCAAGAAATGCTGATTTACAATGTGTTTGTTCATATATTAGAAGTGAAGCGATCCAACAAATCTTACATAAAAGATTAATAATAGGTTCCTAAAGCTGTCCTATAAAGAACCTCATGTTATAAATGTAAAAAATTAAAAAATTTAAGACTGGCTTGATAAAATATAGTCCCATACCAATTTTAAATTCATCAAAAGCTAAAATTTAGTGAAGTTGGTCACTCATACTGGTTTAGAGATCCCAATAAATAATTAATACAAAAAACAAAAAAAGGCAATATAAATCGTTTTTGTGGAGATTTTTTTATCATGAACAAGCAAAAAAGTGTAAACAGTTACACTACACATTAATTGTCTCATAACAAATATACGAATATTCTTTTTTTGGTTGGTTTGGGTAAAAAGCATTGAACTTTTCTAGCACTCCTTATTGATCATTCATTATTATGTCAAGAACTTGAATTGGATTGTTGTTGTTGTTGTTGTTGTTGTTGTGGTCTTCAGTCCTGAGACTGGTTTGATGCAGCTATCCATGCTACTCTATCCTGTGAAAGCTTCTTCATCTCCCAGAACCCACTGCAACCCACATCCTTCTGAATCTGCTTAGTGTAGTCATCTCTTGGTCTCCCTCTATGATTTTTACCCTCTACGCTGCCCTCCAATACTAAATTGGTGATCCCTTGATGCCTCAGAACATGTCCTACCAACCGATCCCTTCTTCTGGTCAAGTTGTGCCACAAACTTCTCTTTTCCCCAATCCTATTCAATACTTCCTCATTAGTTATGTGATCTACCCATCTAATCTTCAGCATTCTTCTGTAGCACCACATTTTGAAAGCTTCTATTCTCTTCTTGTCTAAACTATTTATCGTCCATGTTTCACTTCCATACATGGCTACACTCCATACAAATACTTTCAGAAATGACTTCCTGACACTTAAATCTATACTCGATGTTAACAAATTTCTCTTCTTCAGAAACGCTTTCCTTGCCATTGCCAGTCTACATTTTATATCCTCTCTACTTTGACCATCATCAGTTATTTTGCTCCCCAAATAGCAAAACTCCTTTACTACTCTAAGTGTCTCATTTCCTAATCTAATTCCCTCAGCATCACCTGACATAATTCGACTACATTCCATTATCCTCGTTTTGCTTTTGTTAATGTTCATCTTATATCCTCCTTTCAAGACACTATCCATTCTGTTCAACTGCTCTTCCAAGTCCTTTGCTGTCTCTGACAGAATTACGATGTCATCGACATACCTCAAAGTTTTTATTTCTTCTCCATGGATTTTAATACCTACTCCAAATTTTTTCTTTTGTATCCTTTACTGCTTGTTCAATATACAGATTGAATAACATCGGGGAGAGACTACAACCCTGTCTCACTCCCTTCCCAACCACTGCTTCCCTTTCATGTCCCTCGACTCTTATAACTGCCATCTGGTTTCTGTACAAATTGTAAATAGCCTTTCGCTCCCTATATTTTACCCCTGCCACCTTCAGAATTTGAAAGAGAGTATTCCAGTCAACATTGTCAAAAGCTTACTCCAAGTCTACAATTGCTAGAAACGTAGGTTTGTCCTTCCTTAATCTAGCTTCTAAGATAAGTCGTAGGGTCAATATTGCCTCACGTGGTCCAACATTTCTATGGAATCCAAACTGATCATCCCCGAGGTCAGCTTCTACTAGTTTTTCCATTCGTCTGTAAAGAATTCGTGTTAGTATTTTGCAGCTGTGACTTATTAAACTGATAGTTCGGTAATTTTCACATCTGTCAACACCTGATTTCTTTGGGATTGGAATTATTATATTCTTCTTGAAGTCTGAGGGTATTTCACCTGTCTCATACATCTTGCTCACCAGATGGTAGAGTTTTGTCTGGACTGGCTCTCCCAAGGCCGTCAGTAGTTCCAATGGAATGTTGTCTACTCCGGGGGTCTTGTTTTGACTCAGGTCTTTCAGTGCTCTGTCAAACTCTACATGCAGTATCGTATCTCCCATTTTGTCTTCATCTACATCCTCTTCCTTTTCGATAATATTGTCCTGTAGTACATCACCCTTGTATAGACCCTCTATATACTCCTTCCACCTTTCTGCTTTCCCTTCTTTGCTTAGAACTGGGTTTCCATCTGAGCTCTTGATGTTCATACAAGTGGTTCTCTTATCTCCAAACGTCTCTTTAATTTTCCTGTAGGCAGTATCTATCTTACCCCTAGTGAGATAAACCTCTGCATCCTTACATTTGTCTTCTAGCCATCCCTGTTTAGCCATTTTGCACTTCCTGTTGATCTCATTTTTGAGACGTCTGTATTCCTTTTAGCCTGCTTCATTTACTGCATTTTTATATTTTCTCCTTTCATCAATTAAATTCAATGTTTCTTCTGTTACCCTAGGATTTCTACTAGCCCTTGTCTTTTTACCTACTTGATCCTCTGCTGCCTTCACTACTTCATCGCTCATAGCTACCCATTCTTCTTCTACTGTATTTCTTTCCCCCATTCCTGTCAATTGCTCCCTTATGCTCTCCCTGAAACTCTGTACAACCTCTGGTTCTTTCAGTTTATCCAGGTCCCATCTCCTTAAATTCCCACCTTTTTGCAGTTTCTTCAGTTTTAATCTACAGGTCATAACCAACAGATTGTGGTCAGAGTCCACATCTGCCCCTGGAAATGTCTTACAATTTAAAACCTAGTTCCTAAATCTCTGTCGTACCATTATATAATCTATCTGAATCCTGTCAGTATCTCCAGGCTTTTTCCATGTATATAACCTTCTTTTATGATTCTGAAACCAAGTGTTAGCTATGATTAAGTTGTGCTCTGTGGAAAATTCTACCAGGTGGCTTCCTCTTTCATTTCTTTGCCCCAGTCCATATTCACCTACTACGTTTCCTTCTCTCCCTTTCCCTACTACCGAATTCCAGTCACCCATGACTATTAAATTTTCGTCACCCTTCACTATCTGAATAATTTCTTTTATTTGATCATACATTTCTTCAATTTCTTCGTCATCTGCAGAGCTAGTTGGCATATAAACTTGTACTACTGTAGTAGGTGTGGGCTTTGTATCTATCTTGGCCACAATAATGCGTTCACTATGCTGTTTGTAGTAGCTTACCCTCATTCCAATTTTCCTATTCATTATTAAATCTACTCCTGCATTACCCCTATTTGATTTTGTGTTTATAACCCTTTAGTCACCTGACCAGAAGTCTTGTTCCTCCTGCCACCAAACTTCACTAATTCCCACTATATATAAGTTTAACCTATCCATTTCCCTTTTTAAATTTTCTAACCTACCTGCCCGATTAAGGGATCTGACATTCCACGTCCGATCCGTAGAGCGCCAGTTTTCTTTCTGCTGATAACAATGTCCTCCTGAGTAGTCCCCGCCCGGAGATCCGAATGGGGGACTATTTTACCTCCGGAATATTTTACCCAAGAGGACGCCATCATCATTTAATCATACAGTAAAGCTGCATGCCCTTGGGAAAAATTATGGCCGTAATTTCCCCTTGCTTTCAGCCATTCGCAATACCAGAACAGCAAGGCTATTTTGGTTAGTGTTACAAGGCCAGATCAGTCAATCATCCAGACTGTTGCCCCTGCAACTACTGAAAAGGCTGCCGCCCTTCTTCAGGAACCTCATGTTTGTCTGGACTCTCAACAGATACCTCTCCATTGTGGTTGCACCTATGGTACGGCCATCTGTATCGCTGAGGCACGCAAGCCTCCCCACCAACGGCAAGCTCCATGGTCTTGGAGGGGGGGGGGGGGGGGGGGGGGGGGAGGGATAATTATGGAATCTTAATTACACTAATGTGTAGAAGTCTGTTAATTGGTAGGAACATTTTATATGGTATGAATCTTCTTTAATTAGTAAATATAACAATTGTATTGTTAACATTTTACACCTAAGCATTTTTACATGTTTCATTTAACGTATACACTAGAATTCACTCATGTTTAATATATAACAGTCAAGGTAATTATTGAAATGTATCATTTGTTTTAGGATGAGAGGTTTAATTGTTAATTAATCAAAAAATGGTTATAAATAATGCTGCGGATTGTTCGGGATTGATAAGGAAGTATAAATAGTTGCAGCCTTGTTGGCAAAGTGGGTCAGTACTTTGTGTAATGTTCGACAGAAAGCATGTAGCTTGTTGACGAGAATTTATTATTGTAAGTATGTTACAATTTATTTCAGATTTGTCAAGATGTTTTCAATTAATTTGAGATTATAATAAATGTTCAGTGGAAACAATATATGGGATTAAATATTTAAAAATAATTTTATAGTTATTTTTTTTTTACAGTAACTGCTTCCAGAACTTGTGCTGAGACAGATTGCCAGCTGCGATAAGTAAAACCAATCCAGAGAATGTTATACTATGCATAGTACAATACTAACACCTCTTCCTCTTTCTGAGCTCAACATCTCACTCATTATGGAGGGATGCTGATACAGTTTTTCAGGATAGCAAATGGGAAATTGTGGTACAGAAAATGGCCCAATGGCCCAGAGATCACCAGTGTGTGAGGTATGAGTGAACAGTGTGGCATTACATTATTTAATAAGTTATTTGTAAAAAAAGTATTGTATACCAGGAGAAAATCTAATGAGTGTGTCTGTAATAATAATAATAATTTTATTGTTGTTCAGCTGATTACAGCAATAGACAAAGTCAAGAGCATATATTTCTACATAAACCACTATATCGATGTAAATTAGTTTACATAAAATAGGTAAACGTTAGAATACAGTATTTTCATCTTCAAAGAATTCATCAGTGGTGTAAAATGGATTATTCACTAGTAGCTTGTATAATTTAGCTCTAAAGATATTTACATGCAGCTCTTTAAAGTCAGCACTTAGTCTATTAAACATCCTTATTCCAAGAACTAGGTAAGAGTTATGTGATTTTGATAATCTATGATATGGTACATCTACAGATGTTCTATTTCTAGTATTATGGCTATGAATATCACTTCTCAGCACAAAATTAGACACATTAACTAGAAGTCTGTAAATATATGTGTGTATGAATTAGCTTATTTTAAATTGATCTCAACTTGTAAGTACTTTGACATGTTCTATATTCATGTAAAAAGATATCTACAGACAAATAAAGCTACTACTGCTGCTACTACTACTACTACTACTACCACTACTACTGCATTATTTACTGTTTTTGTTTGAAATTCAACCATTTTGGGATAAATTTGACTCTCAGACATTACATACCCAAAACATCCAAAGAAATGTCATAGAATAAGCCAATTAATATGCCACCATCCTCAGTGACTTCTTGGATTGTGGTTCAGCAATTGTTCACAATCATTTTTTTCTACTTTTTCATGAATTCACTGGTTGACTATGTGCTGAGGCATACATGGTGCTTGTCACCTTTAATGTCTTCATGTGTTCTTCCTATCACTTATGACACTTGCAAACCCTTGTTTTACACACAGCACACTGACCAAAGTTATATTTAACATTTCTAAAACCTTGCTGCACTTTATTCTGTTCTTACAGCAAAATGTAATGCAAATACTCTGATCCATTTTTATACAAAGTAAACAGTCTCTGATACTAACAAAACATGTATAACTTTTTTAACAGTTGACAACAGACTAAATAGTTGGTATCATTAACACTGCACCATGTACCTTTCAGAGTCAGCTCAATGATATCCAGGTTTAAATTATTTCCTAGTGTGCAGTCTTCACAAAAGTTGAACACTGAAATTCAACAGGTATTCGCAACTTGTTTGAGGCTCAACTACTTTCAGTAATTTGGAAATAAAAGCAACAACAAACATTCATATTTTCACAAATACATGATGATCAGTTAGATGTATATCAAAAAAGTAAACTGAGAAAATTACCTCATAATATGATCATAAGCAATGACTCATTAGTAATGTTTAAAGAGAACTCAGCAGATGACCAACAGGCAAAGATTTACAAATTAAATACAACAGATTAAAAATTTGATGGTTCCTTGAACACAATCCTACAGCACTTTCAGCCCTGTTTTCTTGCAAAACAAATGACAGATAAATTAAACAGAAAGAAGAATTGTGTTGCACATGTGTTTGCATTTATTCTTTGAAATGACCTTTGGAAGTGCTTAGAAATAGTGGTAGACATTTGCAATACAAAGAAACTTAACTTGCAAGTATTTTTTGTGTCCACAATCTTTGAAGTTTTTTTTTTCACAGTTAATTCTACACTTGGAAACCAAGGTGTGCACTCAGAAAGAAATATGAATTTATATGAGGTCCTGCACAGTAGTAAGATTTGGAAAGTATCAAAAACAACCTTAATAAAATACCAGAATGTGCATATTCTGAACAGTGGAAAGTGATATTTATCTCAGGCATTTTATCAACACATGGAGAATGGCAGCACTTAAGTAATGACACAATGATCGAAGTTTCCAATCTGCACTTAAATTTGGAAAACCTTGACAACTCTTCATGAAAACTGGGCACAGAATAAGAAGTTCAAGAATTTTATGACTGTTTTGAAATTCTTGGTAGAAATGAAGGAAAATGTTACTGTTATGACCTTCATTTTTACAGATTTTGATGACATAATGTGGAAACTACAGCTCATGTGATTTTGCTTTTCAAGATATTTATATGATACTCATTACATTTTAGAGAAGGGGGTAGGGGAAACATGCATATTGTCATGAAGATCATTACAATGCTGAAGCTAATGAAGGTTTGGAACCAGGATTCATTACTTCTTTAAACTTGGTAACTGGTAATCGTTCTACCATGGATTGGAGACTCCAAGAAATTGTAGATGCTCAACATCAGGGTCCAGTCAGTGAATGTTTACAAGTCTTCAGCACTAATGAATTAGGCTATTTATATGGTAGTTTCAACAATGAGCTGAAATTTCAATACAGCATGGTTTAATAGAAGCTTGGGGGATTTAATATTCTGGTTGAATCAATATGAAAGAATGTGCTAACAAGAATCCATGAAAGACAATAAGAAAATGCATAATGAAGAAAGATGATATGATAAACAGTAAAGACAACATTGAGGAGCTGATTATGTAGTTCCACAGTGCTGTACAGAGGCAAAGAAGTCACATGAGAGTCTCATCACTTCAGAAATACCATTTCAGAAAGTTGGATTTTGTAACTGACTACTGTTCTCAATTTCCAGAACTCACATTGTTGCTTTCTTTACATGAGCCTGAAGTTATCAAACATTCAAAGTCCACATTTCCATGTTAGTGACAATGGTATTCATTCTTGTCTGTTACCAACATTTGAATTTACAGTCTTCTAAACATGCAACAACAAATATAAAATTTTTGCAAAGCAATGTGTTTCTCATAACTGATGTCAAAATCATCAAATAGAGCTTACTGAAGGATGATGGCAGTTATGAGATTTTACAACAATACAGAGGAACAGCACTCTCTAATGAGTTGGCGCCAACAGAACATTCAATGGGCAATTGATGCAGACATGGTACTAATTGCACTAGATCAGTTAGAAACAGAAATGTCAAACACAAAGAGTTTTTCTTCAAATTCTTGAAAAACTAAATTAATGAGAATATCTTTCTAACAAACATCATCTGACATGAAAGCACTTGAAATTAAAGAATGGAGAATAGATGTAGATAATATGATCTATCACGATAGGGATGAGTAAAGGAGAAACATGGTTCACCTTGCTCTTACATCATCAGAACAGCTAAATGATTAATATAAAGATAATCTTTCCATTCTGAGAAGACAATTGAAAATTGTGTTTAGTTTTGAAGTGGGCTCATAGTATGTACAATTGACTTCACTGAACAAAGACTGAAAGTCGCTCCAGGACAGGTCCTGCAAGTAACTGTTGTATACACTTTTCAGTAAATAATGGTCACATATATGTTAAATTACTAACAGCTCAGCCAGATTATTTTATAAGATTTCATTGTGAGCTTTAAGTGCTAGTGGACTGCTATGCATGGCCGAATGAGGCAGTAAGCAACCAACTGCTGAGTGACCACAGGATTTTCCAGATACTGGTTTGATGGGAAAGGCCATTGTGAGTGAGGACTGGAAGCCATCATGGACTAATAACTGAAATATTAGGCTGAAAATACTATATATTCAAATAAACTGTTAAAATTACTGGAAAGTATGCTACAGGGAATCCAAAGATACTTTTAAAATTGGTGGAAGCCCTAGATGCCAACAAATTTATCACCAAAGTCATACAAGTTATGGATTAAGAATAATTATTGTTTAGACATTTATTATTTATAACTATGTTATGACTTTTCACTGACAAGTTAAGAACACAGATGGTACATTGATGAATAGGTATTGATGTCAATTACACAGTGAGACAGCATGGTGATGCAATTAATCTGCACGTAAATTTATTATACAAATTATTATTTATTTTTATTGAAACAGTGGCTGAAACAGAGATCTCCACATGAACACAAAGTTATTAGCAGCAATAAGGTCCATTTTCAATAAGTACTGTGCAGTAAGAATTAGTGCAAATAAATTTTCTTACAATTATTAATATTAATGAGGGATGCTTTTATTATGAAGTTTTATAACTGAACTATCTCTTCTGCAGGCCATGTGCGTTTTGTGTTGTTTGGAGGCAACAGTGTGCTACCAAACCTCTACTGGGTGACAAGTTACATAATTTCCTAGGCTGCATGCTTGCCCAACTGGAGTTTGTTTTAAATTTCAGCACTCCACATACATTAAAGTCAACCACCCTCCAGGTATGGATACAATATAGGAAACTCAGCAAGGGTACAATACCTCTGAGCAAAACTATGCGAGATTATATTTGTCAGAATTAGAATATTGTTGAAAAATGCTGGTGGCAATAAAGTTTTAATTCTTAATTATAGCTTATCCTTTGAATTAGATACAGGTCTTCCTTCATAGCACAAGAAACTGTAATCCCAAACCTTCTATTTGACTTTATCCTTGTTTGTTTCATAGGAAAATAAAACTTAAATTGCTGTAAAACATATTTATGAAGGAGTTAAATTTTCCATCCACAATGGATGCTTCACAAATTTGTCCTTGTTGTTCTACCTGGAACATATTTTTAAAACACTGTGATCAGTGTACATGATTCTGCAATACCATGCTTTAGCTGTATCATCTGTAGGTAACAGATTTGTACATTTTATTTTTAGCTATTGTGCACAGCATATGTTGCAATTCCTGTTCTTCATTCTAAGAAGGTACATATATAGAAAGCAGACACACTTACTTGTGCAAAATAAATGAAAGACTATGGTATTTTGCACATAAAATTTAACCTTAAAAAGGTTACAGTTTTTATTCTCTCCATCTTTGAAAAAACACATAATTTTTTTGGCTCCCTCACACAGGGGCATACAACATGTGACTGACATTGTAAAAAGCATGAATTTTCCAGTTTAATCCACAAAGTTGAAATAACTCCCCCAGCACACTGCTGATGGTCAGTATGAATGAAACGTGAATGGGAAACTAATTGTCATTTGAAATGAAATAGCGTGTTGGTGGGAATGATGGGAATATTGAGAATCAGCACACATCCTCCTTTTATTATTATTATTATTATTATTATTATTATTATTATTATTATTATTATTATTATTATTATGTTGTGCAAAATAATTGTTCGTGTGCTGATTCTGAGTGACAATCTGTGCAATGGCACACCCAAAAGAACCAAAAAATTTAAAACTCTGTTGGATAATTTACGTACATGACACATGTCACATGTATATGAGGCGATGAAAGTACAAATGGTGTAAATCCTAAATCCACTTTTTCTCTTGCTCAGCAAGTAGCATTCATTTAACAGCACAAGCTGTGCATTTCATAACTCACAGAAATCATAGTGGTAGCAGCATACATTTCTACTGTGACCAGGTATGGATCCAAGGTGGAAGGGTGGGAGGCAAAGAGGCACTTTCCGTAGGTGGCAGAATTTACCAGGTGGCAAATTTTGGGGGAAATTCTATTTTCTGGTTAAGTATAAAATATTGGTTCCTGCTAAATTTTAACAAAAAAATGTAGTCATACAACTATATAAATGTAAAATAAGTGAAATCAAAAAGCAATATCGTTCAATAAAACTAAATGTTGTCCAAGTTGACAAGGAAATGGTCACAGGCATGATCTGTCCACAATCTACCTCCTTCCTTTCATGACATTCAGTTGTAACGTGATAAATGTAAAAAATAGACATAAGAAGCAACAGCTACAGAATACAGAGTATTTTATAAGTGTAAATATAACCATAGTATTATGTCTGATGTTTGCAAAAGCCATCATTATGATGGCTCCACAGAAAGAAAATGCAAATAAATAAATAAATGTTTGCTAACAGCTAATGCCGTTTTCTTCACCCAATCTATGGTTGAGATATGATGGTTTAATGTCAAGCTACATTATATAATTCGTTTGTACATGAACTGAATTTATGGAAGTGATTTAAAGTGAATCAAATAAATAAAAAAAATGGATTTTTTACACACCCCACTTCTAAGTTTCAAACCTGGGTAAATTGTATCAAATTTTGTACTAAGGTAGACAAATACATGTCATTAATGGTTTGTCCTGTTGTTTTGTGAAAGCTTTATCCATTGTCACAAAGTAGCAATCTACAGTTGCTCATACAACAGCGTGTAAAATTTGATTTTGAGCAACTGGTGTAAACAAACAGTCTAAAGTTGTGCAAATGATAAAAAATATATTCTTATGGCACTTATAAAACATTTTGCAAAAATCTTATATTGTTCAGGTTTTATGTGTGAAAAATAAGATGTTTGCACATGAAACTATGTTTCATATTTTAAGTGCCAGATTTGAACAAAACTACAAAAAAACTGGTTGTGTTACACAGTTGATTATTGTTTCATTGTTTGAAAATTGAAGACTTTCTTCACAAGTGGCTTAAAATCATGGAAAAATATTTGGATGAGCAAAAGAATACAGCATTATACCCAGTCCTGTCCAAAATATGATGTTTGATTGAGCACTTAACACTTTATTGATGACCATGCAGATAATAAAAGTAACCCAAAAACAAAAAAAGTCTATGTGAGTCCATCTTTATACAGATGGTCGATGGACCTCAGCTGTTCAATATAAAATGCCAAATCAAAGCACCTCTCAGCCATCAGGAGACAGATGATTCAACGTTTTGTCAGAAAAAAGGGTCACCATATTTCTAACCAATAGAAAATATTTTACTGCCATTTTCTTCAAAACCTTATACACTATCTTGTAGAAAATTTATTTTTGGACAAACAACTTTAATTCATCAATTTTTGCACACTACTGAGAAGTTAATGATGTTTGTCATGAATACGCAGTTTCACAACTCTTCTGCTTTCACAAAATTTGGCATCAAATTTTATCATGTGAGCTTTTCTAAGCTGCGGTATATTAATTTGAAGTTCTTGTTGTTTGCATACTTTAAGAAAAGAATGACAAATAATAATAAGATGTATGCTTTTCCATAGTTTATTATTTGTTGCACTAATCATTCAGCTTGTGGTATAGTAAGCTTATAAGTAAGTTTATCTATGTAATATGATCGTATCTACATTGCAAAATCTAGCTGTGACCTCACAGGACACTCTGAGGTGTTAGTGCTGAAATAAAGTAAAAAATTTATTTAATTATACTTTTTATTTAGAACACAATTAAATGGAACTTTCTGTGGCCAAAGTAGTTGGTACACCATATTTTTCAGAAAATTTCATCTTTTTCAGCAAGTCTCTTTTTCCCTTCTACACATTTATAAAAGTCCATTCAAGTCAACTTGTAGTTAAACTGCCAATGTAAGATTGATTCCACAGTCCCTGGCAGCAGTCAATTTATTTCATTAGTCCACTGGTCCAACATCAGTGAAAATACTCCCACAGTAGCACTGTGTGCAGGAATAAAAAACAAATAGTCACATAAGTTTAGCAGTTGACATTTTCATTCAAGATTTTCACTTTCCTTTAGAAAGTAAACTCACTTTTCTTCCATGGAGTGTTCAGACTTCAATTCTTCCAAGCCACACATTGTTTCTAAAAACCTCATCAGAGAAATATATTCCTGAAAACAATTGTCACCTGAAACCTTCACACCATTTTTAGTCAGGTATATAATAGTGTTTTCAATCATCAACCAATCTGGGTTTCAGGTAGCATCATCCAATCAAATACTTGATATTTATTAAAAGAAGTAGCCCTTCTCTATCAGTAATCAAATGCTGTTGTATAGAGATCCATTGTCTCTTCCTCATATTTCAAAAGCAGGTTAATTATTTCTTGGTTGTGGTTCTCATTCTTTAATTTGTTCAATTTCAGCTTGGTTTTCACACAATAAAGTTGATATTCTTCCTTTCATTTGGACATCTTTGAGTGTCCATTAATATATTTCTTATTTCAATTATCAGGACTTTATTGATCTCCACACTTTTTATAATTTTTCAAACAGAGCCAAGTTTTACTACATAGACATAAAGCAAATTTCACTTACCTGACTACTGCAAAAAATTTGAAATTATTTTATGTGGCCATCTTCAGAATGAAAAAAAGTTTTAGTAATGGAATAAAAAGCTTAACAATTGTCTCAACTATAGGCATTAATGAAAGCCATCTTATTTTTGAATGAGAAAGACGAGTCTGATATTGATATAAATGTATAAGGAGAACTCTTTCAGCTTCTCTGTCCTTAGCATGTACACTGAAAAATAATTAAATACTTTTGTGATGATTATTTCAATGTTGATAGTTAAAGCTCCAGCAGCACTTGGTATAGTATTGTGGAGAATATGGGCAGGGCATATAATTCCTTCTACACATTTTCCTAGTTCTTCTTCAATTTGGTGAAACACATTCCACTGGCTGCATCAATAAAGACCTCCAAATTTGGTATTGCTACTGTCTCCAGAAAATGTGATTAATTTATCTAATGGAATTTGGAATTATCTTAAAGTGACAAAGACAAAACGTTGCCACTGCCTTCAATGTTTCATTACTCAGCAACTGAAATTTCAGTAGTTTCTGTTGGATTCCATCAGTTTCAGTAAAGTATTGAGCAACTAAAGGAAACATCTTTTCAGGCTTGTGGTTTAATGTGTCATTACCACTGTCATAAAATGAAACTTGCTGCAATAGTTTTATACACTCTGATATGGAGTGTGGTGTGAGAATATTTTAAACAATCGCTGTAGCTATGGCCCTGGCTGTAGACTGCTTTGCACTGACTTTGGAGTCAGGATACATTGCAGTATTCAGTTTCATGGTACAATCAAGAGAACTGAAGAACTGATGATGCCTGAAAACTTTATAAGCTGTTGTTAGTTCTGGAGCAGTAATGAGCAATTCTTCTTGTATATCTACTTTCATCATGAATGTAGAAATAAGCCTTGATGTTGATGCTATCATTACAACTGCCTTACCTCTGTGAACTACTGAGATGAAAGAGCTACAAATATCACACAACACTTTCTAATGCTAACACTTTCAGGGTCTCGCTGCAATGGAGCACTTCCTTTCATGCCGATCACCTGCCACCCTACCTAAAACCTCTTTCCTCATTACCTTAGCCAGCTTCATCCTGACACACAACTTCTTCACTTTTGAAGGACAGACACACCAACAATTAAAGGGAACAGCCATGGGTACCAGGATGGCCCCCTCATATGCCAACCTATTCATGGGTCACTTAGAGGAAGCCTTCTTGGTTACCCAGGCCTGCCAATCCAAAGTTTGGTACAGATTTATTGATGATATCTTCATGATCTGGACTCACAGTGAAGAAGAACTCCAGAATTTCTTCTCCAACCTCAACTCCTTTGGTTCCAACAGATTCACCTAGTCCTACTCCAAACCCCAGCCAGATTACGCTCCCATATTTTATTTACTCAGGCTTGTCTGACATTTGGCATTACTCCCAAAGGCCTCACACTTAAAGTTCCCATCTCTGGCTGCAATCCTTCTTTCCATCAGTCCTTATACCAGTTAGAAACAGCACAATCCATAGCCATCACCCGCCTAATCCTTCACCTATACATCGCCTCGGCCAATGAACACACCCGTCAACTCCTATCCCAAATAAAAGTCCTCAATCTTTCCCCTCCCACATCTACACCGGCTGTACATAGCATCCTCCTACAGGCCAACCGCAACTTAGAACAGCATGCCACCGTCCACCTCAAAAAACTATCCAATCTCCTGGTTTCCCACCTCCGGAAAGGCAACTCACTCACCCTCCACAACCTTTCCAACAAACCTCAACCTCCTCTTATTGCACACAGACCCAGCCTCTCTCATCTACTCAATCTCCCACTTCCAGCTCCAGTCCCCCCAACACCTCAAAATTCTAGTCAACACAATCTGGAACCACAACACCCCAATTCAGTAGTTAACCTTTCCTCCAAACCCCTCTCCCAATCAGAAACCTCTGTCCTATCCAAAGGCCTCACCTTCAGCCCCACTCCCAGGTTCAACCAAACTGCCCTTGTCAAAGATTTACTGTCTTACACTCGTAGTCTCTGCTGGAAATATCACTTTGCCACGAAGAAAAATAATCCTGATCCCACTCCTAATGATCCAACTCCCCAAGACACTATCCAAATTGAACCCTGCCTGCAACAGTTCCGTCCTCCATCACAGCGGGACCCACCTCCTCTTCCTCAAAATCACCCTCTCCAAACCTTCCAGGAATTTCTCACTTCCAGTCTTGCCTCTCAATCTTTCTTGAAAAACCTTAATCCTACTCCCAACATCACCACAGCCGAAGCCCAGGCTATCCGTGATCTGAAAGCTGACCGATCCATCATCATTCTTCCGGCTGACAAGGGTTCCACGACCGTGGTACTTGATCGTCGGGAGTATGTGGCTGAGGGACTGCGTCAGCTTTCAGACAACTCTACATACAAAGTTTGCCAAGGTAATCCCATTCCCGATGTTCAGGCGGAGCTTCAAGGAATCCTCAGAACCTTAGGCCCCCTACAAAACCTTTCACCTGACTCCATCAAACTCCTGACCCCACCGACACCTCGCACTCCTACCTTCTACCTACTTCCTAAAATTCACAAACCCAATCATCCTGGCCGTGCCATTGTAGCTGGTTACCAAGCCCCCACAGAACATATCTCTGCCTACGTAGATCAACACCTTCAACCCATTACATGCAGTCTCCCATCCTTCATCAAAGACACCAACCACTTTCTCGAACGCCTGGAATCCGTACCCAGTCTGTTACCCCCGGAAACCATCCTTGTAACCATTGATGCCACTTCCCTATACACGAATATCCCGCACGTCCAGGGCCTCGCTGCAATGGAGCACTTCCTTTCACGCCGATCACCTGCCACCCTACCTAAAACCTCTTTCCTCGTCACCTTAGCCAGCTTCATCCTGACCCACAACTTCTTCACTTTTGAAGGCCAGACATACCAACAATTAAAGGGAACAGCCATGGGTACCAGGATGGCCCCCTCGTATGCCAACCTATTTATGGGTCGCTTAGAGGAAGCCTTCTTGGTTACCCAAGCCTGCCAACCCAAAGTTTGGTACAGATTTATTGATGACATCTTCATGATCTGGACTCACCGTGAAGAACAACTCCAGAATTTCCTCTCCAACCTCAACTCCTTTGGTTCCATCAGATTCACCTGGTCCTACTCCAAATCCCGTGCCACTTTCCTAGACGTTGACCTCCATCTGTCCAATGGCCAGCTTCACACATCCGTCCACATCAAACCCACCAACAAGCAACAGTACCTCCATTATGACAGCTGCCACCCATTCCATATCAAACGGTCCCTTCCCTACAGCCTAGGCCTTCGTGGCAAACGAATCTGCTCCAGTCCTGAATCCCTCGACCATTACACCAACAACCTGAAAACAGCTTTCGCATCCCGCAACTATCCTCCCGACCTGGTACAGAAGCAGATAACCAGAGCCACTTCCTCATCCCCTCAAACCCAGAACCTCTCACAGAAGAACCCCAAAAGTGCCCCACTTGTGACAGAATACTTCCCGGGACTGGATCAGACCTTGAATGTGGCTCTCCAGCAGGGATACGACTTCCTAAAATCCTGCCCTGAAATGAGATCCATCCTTCATGAAATCCTCCCCATTCCACCAAGAGTGTCTTTCCGCCGTCCACCTAATCTTCGTAACCTCTTCGTTCATCCCTATGAAATCCCCAAACCACCTTCCCTACCCTCTGGCTCCTACCCTTGCAACCGCCCCCGGTGTAAAACCTGTCCTATGCACCCTCCCACCACCACCTACTCCAGTCCTGTAACCCGGAAGGTGTACACGATCAAAGGGAGAGCCACGTGTGAAAGCACTCACGTGATTTACCATCTGACCTGCCTACACTGTGTCGCTTTCTATGTGGGAATGACCGGCAACAAACTGTCCATTCGCATGAATGGACACAGGCAGACAGTGTTTGTTGGTAATGAGGATCACCCTGTGGCTAAACATGCCTTGGTGCACGGCCAGCACACCTTGGCACAGTGTTACACCATCCGAGTTATCTGGATACTTCCCACCAACACCAACCTATCCGAACTCCGGAAATTGGGAACTTGCCCTTCAGTATATCCTCTCTTCTCATTATCCACCAGGCCTCAATCTCCGCTAATTTCAAGTTGCCGCCACTCATATCTCACCTGTGTTTCAACAACATCTTTGCCTCCACACTTCCGCCTCGACTTACATCTCTGCCCTTACTCTTTGCCTTTAAATATGTCTGCTTGTGTCTGTGTATGTATGGATGGATGTGTGTGTGTGTGTGTGTGTGTGTTTGTGTGCGCGTGTGTGTGTGTGTGTGTGTGTGTGTGTGTGTGTGTGTGTGTGTGTGTGCGCGAGTATATACCTATCCTTTTTTCCCCCTAAGGTAAGTCTTTCCGCTCCCGGGATTGGAATGACTCCTTACCCTCTCCCTTAAAACCCACATCCTTTCATCTTCCCTTTTCCTTCCCTCTTTCCTGACAAAGCAGCCACCGGTTGCGAAAGCTCGAAATTCTGTGTGTGTGTTTGTGTGTTTTATTCATTGTGCCTATCTACCGGCGCTTTCCCACTTGGTAAGTCTTGGAATCTTTGTTTTTAATATAATTTGTATGATGTTGTATATACTGTACCAACCTGACTTGTCCTACATCATTTGTGCAAAATATGTACCTAAACATGATTTACAGGACCAATAAAGAAATACAAATACAAATACGTATGTTACTGTACAGATTGATAATTGGACTTTGGGGGCTCCATTACTGACATGTCAAGAAACTTGAGAGATAGAATAAAGAATAGTGAAAACTCTACTGAATTTCCCATTACAGGTGTCAGAACAAAAGGAGCCACTGGTGAGAGGAGCAAATTAATCACCAGACAGTTTTTACTGGTGTTAAAGATCAATAATATTAGCTTTGTTCAAGGATGCTTGGTAATCAAGGAGTAAAATAAAAATCTAATACTCAGGATGAACTGGATAGTAAAAACAAAAGTGAATTTTATTTGGAGTGACATGAAAATAACATTTACTGACCCAAAAAGTTGGTTCTGTGGAGAAGCTAGTTTTTTAATGTAAAGGGAGGTAGAAGACTTTGGAGATAAAGGTTGTTTTGAGGAAGGTGAGGAATATAGTAATGATGAAATAGGTAGTAGTTCTTACAGTGAACTTGTAGCTCAAAAACTGTCTGAAGCAGAAACTTTAGATCCATAAAACAAAGAAGAATTAGGAGATTTTCTATGGGAATATAAAGATATTTTTAATGTTATCTCAGGTAGAGCTAAAGGTTATCACTGTAAACTGAAATTAATAGCTCATGAACCATTTTTTGTTAAGCCTTACGCCATCCCAATTTGTAAAAGGAAAGAAGTAGAAAGGGAGTTGGAACAAATGTAAAGATGGTAAATAGTAGAAAGAAGCAGAAGCCAGTACAACAATCCATTAGCCATAGTTTCCATACAAGAAGGTGGTATAAGAACTGTACATGACTCTAGCCAAATAAATATCTTGAGGAGGAGAGTACCATCCAGAGAACATTGACAAGTTACTCAATAAGTTTGAAAATGTAAAGTTTATGACTAGTGTAGATCTGAGATATGAGTTTCGCCAAACAGGGCTAGAAAAGAAATCAAGAAAATACACATCATTTTTATATAACGGAAAAAGCTTTTCACATTGTGTTGCACAATTTGGCTTGAATGTTTCTGTGCCAGATTTCATCAGGGGTTTGGATTATGTACTGAGAAGGGAACTTTTGGAAAAATTAAGTACATATCTAAATGACGTCTTATTATCAAGTAAAAGGTGGGAAGAACACATTAACATTTTAAGGGAAATTGGGAGAAAAATGAGACTTATGAAATTAAAACTTGAAAAGTTCAAGAGAGGAATTCTGCCTGATCCCAAAGAAACTGAATCCATAGCACAGTTTCACAAACCAAAAAATAAAAGTTCATTCCATGGGTTAGTGGGATTCTATAGAAAGAACACAAGCATTGAATGTGGCCAATTTCAAAAATTAATTAAAGAAAAGCACAGTGTGGGAATGGACTAATGAATGCCAGTTAGCCTTTGATGAAATTAAAAAGCAGTTAAGTGATAGCAAGATTGTCTTTAGCCTTTTGCCTCATGACAGGTAGCTGTGATATAGGATTAGGAGGGCACATTTTTGAGGAAAAGGGAATCAATGGAAAAACAGAATACCACTCAATAGCATTTGCAAGCAGGACATTCCAGAAGCAACCATGCATCTCTCAGCTACATTATTTGCAGTAGTCAGTGTCCAAATTACAACCCCAAATTTCATCCAGTATGTTGACACAGAGGAGAACAAATGAAGAAATAAAAGCAGGTGGAACTGCTACAATGGCTACAACAGCAAGAAAAATTGGCACTAGCAGAACATTGCTTAAACGAGGGACACAATATGAAATTTGACAAAACTGTGATAGTTGCCAAGACTTTCAGTTTTTAGAACACTGTTTATAAAGAGGCAATTGAAATTAGGTTGGCAGGTAATTTGATTAATAGAGGCAATGGTTTCCACTTAACAGCATGAAGAACCCTGTATTATCCCCTCATCAGAACATAACATCCTTCATTGTGGCCAGAGTGTGTGTTTGAAGATCATCTCTGAGTGCAATACATCATTGCCACCAGTGTCCTACTAAAGGCAGCACCACCTGCCCAATCTGAGAGGGCAGCAACTGTGCACTATGTACAGTGTGGAGGCCTATATAGGATGTCGATTTGTACCCTTGGCATTGGTTCTCAGTGGGACTGAGCACTAGAACAGTGCTCTCCTGAAGATGGTAAACAGATGGGTCACCAAAATATTGAATGTGTCACTTTTAGTATCCATCTGCAAACCCGAAGAGAGTTTCATGACTTGTATGCCAGGAAAACCTACAAAGCCACATCAAGTACCTGTATGGTGAGGAGATGGTGAAACTTGTATAGAAGTTAAATAAACTTTGAAGGAAAAATGGGAAGCTGTTGAATACACTCACTTTCTTGCTGAAGTACTATGATGAAGGTATTATTCCTAATTTTGCCAGATTTGTTCATTCTGTTAATAGCAAGAGAACTAATAGGATTAAGGAGCATGCCAGTCAAGCATGATACAACGAAATGTTTCATTCTTCTGCAATCTCTTGGACAGTTGGTATTTGCTTGAGATGCACAATTTCTGGACATTCCTGACAAGAGCATCATTGGTATATGTCAAAAGGCATCCTGAATGAGGGTCATCCTTAACTCCTGTCTGGCCATTTTCATACCATGTGAACCATTTGTAACACAAAGTATTGCTTAAGTACTCATCACCGAAGACTTCCTGCATCATTTGATGTATCCCTGTAAATGTTTAATTGAGTTTCATGCAAAATTTAATGCACACATGTTGCTCCTCTAACTCTGCCATTTCAAAATTCACAAACTGTGAGATACAATGTTTGACTCAATACAGCACTGAACAATAACAGACATGCAGCAACGAAACTTTCAGCAGTTACACATTAAACACAGGTGTGTACATGGATGCCAGCTGCATTTTGCTCCAAAACACCATTGGGGTGAAGTTATGAATGTTCCAGAATTTTCTGAGCAGACATCGTAAGTATTCATGGACAACTATCAGTTCCTGCTGATAAAGTAATGGAATGCACATAAGTAAGTCTTGGAATTAATGCAAGAACAGGAGTAAGTAAGGTAGTGTTATTGCAAAAGTTGAGAAGTGTAGATACGAGCTGTAATGATTCCAAGGCATCTGGATCAGAGAATGTATTCTTAGTGACTTCTGGAAAGAAGAAAAAGTAGCTGTACCCTGTCACTGATTTAGATTCTTTTTAGACTGATGCTACTTGCAGGCGTATTTATGCTTACCACACCAGGTAAGTGTATCCTATTGTAGAAAAGTTGCTGGTGTCATTAAAAGAAAGTGAACTTTTCAGGGGTGGGAAAACATCACTAAAAATTATATTGAAAAGTATGAATATCTGCTACAATGCATGAGACAAATGCAAAGTCCTGTTAGGACAGGTGCATATTTTAACAGCTCAAAGCATATTCTTGCACAGAATTATGGGCAAGGACATTCATTCCATAATATGGCTGGACAAAACACAGGTTAATTCCAGGGAAGCTGTCAGTAAATGCTGGATAGATGACACTCCTAGCAGTAGTCGTCATCAGCCAGTGAGACAAGGAGCAAAATTAATTGTGGTCCATGCAGGTAACCAAGAAGGCTTCCTCTGAGCAACCCATGAATAGGTTGGCATACGAGGCGGCCATCCTGGTACCCATGGCTGTTCCCTTTAATTGTTGGTATGTCTGGCCTTCAAAAGTGAATAAATTGTGCTTCAGGATGAAGCTGGCTAAGGTGACAAGGAAAGAGGTTTTAGGTAGGGTGGCAGGTTATCGGCGTGAAAGGAAGTGCTCCATTGCAGTGAGGCCCTGGACGTGCGGGATATTTGTGTATAGGGAAGTGGCATCAATTGTTACAGGGATGGTTTCCGGCGGTAACAGACTGGGTACGGATTCCAGGCGTTCGAGAAAGTGGTTGGTGTCTTTGATGAAGGATGGGAGACTGCATGTAATGGGTTGAAGGTGTTGATCTACGTAGGCAGAGATACGTTCTGTGGGGGCTTGGTAACCAGCTACTATGGGGCGGCCAGGATGTTTGGGTTTGTGAATTTTAGGAAGTAGGTAGAAGGTAGGAGTGCGAGGTGTCAGTGGGGTCAGGAGTTTGATGGAGGCAGGTGAAAGGTTTTGTAGGGGGCCTAAGGTTCTGAGGATTCCTTGAAGCTCCGCCTGGACATCAGGAATGGAATTACCTTGGCAAACTTTGTATGTAGAGTTGTCTGAAAGCTGACGCAGTCCCTCAGCCACATACTCCTGACGATCAAGTACCACAGTCGTGGAACCCTTGTCAGCCGGAAGAATGATGATGGATCGGTCAGCTTTCAGATCACAGATAGCCTGGGCTTCAGCTGTGGTGATGTTGGGAGTAGGATTAAGGTTTTTCAAGAAAGATTGAGAGGCAAGGCTGGAAGTGAGAAATTCCTGGAAGGTTTAGAGAGGGTGATTTTGAGGAAGAGGAGGAATAGAAAGAGTGGTCAAGCAAGTACTCTTTCAGTTTCACTTTAAACTTTTGTAAATTTTGCATCTGTTTCAAATAGAATGGCATGTGACTGTACAGCACTGTGCCAGTATGATACACTCCCCTCTTACAAATGTTTGTACTTACTGTATTGACATGCAAGTAAAGCTTCTGCCTAGTATCATGATTGTGGTAATCACAGTCATACTTGAAGATATTTCCATCTTTTAAAATACTTCCTTTTGTGAAATTTAATATTTAATACATATATAAGCAAGGAAGAGGAAGTATATTGAGATTTTTAAATATTGGTCTACAGGAGTCTCTGTACTTAGCATGGTTTATTACTCTAACAATCTTTTTCTGTGGCCTAAATGTTTTGTTTGTATCTACGGAGTTCCCTCAAAAGATAATGCCATACATCAGCAGTGACTGAATACTTTCATGGTACCTTCTGATCACAGAAGAACGGCTTGTATTTTGTGCGAGGATTCTTGCTGTGTACGTAAGTGTGTTTAGCTTTTTATTTCCATGATTAAGATGTGTCTCCCATTTTAGGTTTTGCTGAATATGTATACCTAAAAATTTTGTGTCGCTCACAGATGAGACAGTTTTTCCATCAATTTTAAAAATTGGTCTTGCAGGATGTAGTTTCTGTGAATTGTGGAAACTGACTGTCACTGTTTTTTTCATTATTTATTATAAGCTTGTTTGTTCTGAATCATTGTGTCAAATTTTGTATTATACCTGTAGCGGTTTTTTGTAGGCTTTCCTCATCACATGATTTGATTATGATATTTGTGTCATCTGCAAAAAGTACTGTTGTCCCTTTAGTTATTTTTTCTGACAAATCATTAACATAAAGAATGAAAAGAATTGGCCCAAGGACTGACCCTTGAGGAACTCCATATGTAATGTTTTATGCATTACTGTAAAAATTAGAAATTTTTTTCTGTTTTTATGCCTTTGTATTTTACTTGCATGATCTGTTGATCATGAAGGTAGGAATGTATCCACTTGTTTGGCAGGCCTCATATTCCATAATTACCTAGCTTTTGCAGCAGAGTATTATGATCAATTACATCGAATGCTTTAGTAAGATCAAGAAATATGCCAGACACATGCTGCTTATTATCTACTGCAGTTGGAATTTCATTTAAGAAGGTATAAATAGCTGAATGTGTTGATCTGCCAGTTCTGAATCCATGTTGCACATCACTTATTATGTTTTCTTTATTTAGAAAGGCTGTCAGCCATCTAAGAAATAGTTTTTCAAGAATTTTACCAAAGCCTGACAATACTGATACAGGTCTATAGTTTGCAGCTTCATGTCCATCCCCTTTCTTGTACAGTGGTGTCACTTTTGCCATTTTCAGATTTTTCGGGAATATACCACTCATGAATGATGAAATTGAAAATATCCATTAATGGTTCTACAATAGATATTACACTTGCTTTGATGATAATATCTGGTATTTCATCACTACCTGCTGAATACTTATTGGGTAACCTTTTTATAATGACAGATAATTCCTCAGGTGTTGTTGGAGACATGAATAGGGTTCTTGTAAGAATTTTTGTATCTGACTGGAGTGTATTGCTGTCTGGTTGTGAGTTGTAATGTTTCATAATCAGGTGGTGTTATACATTAGAAAAGTAGTTGTTAGATTTATTAGCCACTACTGTGAGGTTGATGATTTTATTGTTTTCATGAAGTTCTATATTTTTGTTGGCTAATGATGTAGTACCTGTTTCTCTTTTTATGATACTCCAGGTTGCTTTAGTCTTATTCCTGGAATTTTTTATTTGTTTGTCATTTTCCATTTTCTTTGCTTTTGTTATAACTTGTCTAAGTATTTGTTTATATACTTTAAAGTAGTTGATAAATGCACGATTTGTGGTTTGCTTTGAGTATTCATATAAGTTTCTTTTACTCTGGCATGATATTTTTATTCCTGTTGTGATCGATTTATTTGGTTTGTGCACAGAATTTATAAGTGGCGTTTGTTTAGGAAAGGCTATTTCAAAACAATGTTTGTATGTGGTCATAAATTTATCACACTTGTCATCTGTGCTGTTTGAACTGTAAACATGAGTCCAGATTTCTCTTCTCAAGAGACAACAAAAGTAACATATGTTTTCATTATTAAACTTTCTCACAATATCTCTAGTTTTCTGGGCTATCATGTTTCCTGGAATATCGACTGTTAGTATTTGGGCATTGTAATCACTAAAACCAGTGTTTTCAGTCTGTGTGTTGCAGATATATTTATCTGTATTTACAAACACCTGATCTATGGCTGTTAGAGAAGTAGTGGTTATACGAGTCGGGTTGGTTATAGTTGGTTTTAGATTAAAGGACTTCAGTAAGTCTTTGATTTCATCTTTAAATTTACTTGGTTTGGAGAAATCAACATTTAAATCTCCACATATGAGAATATTTTTTAAGAGTGTTGAAATCCTCAAACAGCTCTTCCATATGATTATAAAAAAGTTTTTTATCGCCATCTGGTGTAGTTCTACTATTGAGAATTCTATGTCTCTTTCTTTAGATAAGCTGTCAAATTTGGTTATATTAGTGAAGACTATATCTTCTCGAACATATATGCAGCTACCACCATGCCTGAGTACTTCTCTACAAAATGTGGCAGCTAATGTAAACTGAGGTAGGTGTGCTAGTTATATCAGGTCTTTATTTACCCAGTGTTCAGTAAAGCATAAAACAGAAATATCGCTCCTATCATTTAACAAGATTTGTATTTCATTCAGTTTATTGGAAAGAGACTGAACACTCTGATGGAACAATTTGAAGTATGAAGCAGGGACTGTATTGTGTCTTGCTTGACCACTTACCTCTTTTTTACATCAAGTATTGTTAGCTGTAAGAAATCCTCCTTGATTTGAGGTGTGGGTGGTGTCTTCTTACTAGCTGGTTCCATGGATTCTGGGCCCTGCAAGGGCTATCCAGTTCACCCTTCTTTTCAAATTTTTGATTCTCATACAAAAGATCTTCCCCAGTTTCCCTAAAACTCATTCCTTTCTCGCTGTCTGAAACTTTATCACTTTCTACTGATGACAAACTTTACAAAACTATATTATATCTAGATGGCTTTCTCCTGGAGGCAATATTCACTTCATTCACTGAGTGCATATTTTGACAAACGTTCCTGAAAACTTCTTGCATTTGACTTACACCACTAACATTATCACAGTGATTGCTCACTACCTTCAATATTTCAACACCGATCAAGTCCTTTCTCTTCTTTTTATTAAAGCAAATGAACACAATATGACTGACCTCTACAGACAAGAGCAAAACTATCATGTACTTCCCCAACTAACATAAGATCATCATCTAAACCCACAACTGACTCCTATCATCATTTTCCATCAAACTTTCACTTTTAATCTCCACGTAAATCATTCTATCTAATTTGTCACACAGTGAAGTATTATCAACATCAGAAAAATAAAAGCATAGTTAGTATCATAATCACATAAATCCTCAGCATATCCATTATTATCCTCAGCACAAAAATCATCATTAACATCTAAATCATCATCAAATATTTCAGTAATCCTAACAAAATCATCGATAACATCATCATCATTCAGGAAATCTCCTATACTCTGTTGCTTCTAAGTACATGACTCTTTGACCCTACACATTCAACCTGAGCACCAACAGGTTGACTTAGTATACCTACTTCAGAATTATCCATTAATCTCACTAAACCACATTCATCAAAATTTACAAAAATAGTACCATTATGTATCACTACAATACTGTTATCAGATTCAGCAAACAAATTTGTCAAAATATCACAACTAAGCTTTCATTCAGATTTATTCTTATTGTTCTCTTCTTCTTTCATTTTACTCAGAACACCTTCCCAAAATTCTCCACTAAATTATATTTTGTTCATTGTTTGTGGTTTGCTGGTTTCTCCATTCTGACATGTCCAATTAAATCTATCTTTCTCTCGTCTGAAAGTACTGTTAACCTGATTTCAATAGTCACTTCTTGCCTCAAGTCGACAGGTCCTGCTTGAGGCAAACCTTAGTTTACCAGGTGGTACCTACTATTTTCAGATCTCCCATTACTAAAATTCCTGTCAGAGTGGTCTCAGCTCTCTGAGACAGCAGACGTGTATGCAAGTTGCATTTATGTGAATGTGTGTGTGTGTGTGTGCATGTGTGTATGTGAGTATACTGCTGACAAAGGCCTTAATGGCCGAAAGCTTTAATTGTGTGAATCTTTTTATTGTGCCTATTGTGACTCAGCATCTCTGCTAAATGGTGAGCAGCAACTTTTCTTCTCTGGTATTGTCATAATTATTGCTATACTGACTATTTCTTCCCTCAAGGCTCCTGCACTCTTCTTTACGCTTATTGTTTCCAGTGTTAGTTCTCCTGTCATCATCTCCATGGACATCATTCCAGTGGTTATCTGTTCAGACAACATTATTATTCTGATAATGGTTCTTATTATTTCTTCTCCTATCTCTTTTCTCATGATGATCATTACAAAAATTGCCATTTCAGTAATATTCATTATCTATTGGTCTATCTTTATCTCCTTCATTTCTCTCCTATGCAATATCTAACTTATCTATGTATCTTAAGAATTACTCTATCAAATCATCTGGCCTACAGATCAATCCCCATTGCACTTTATGCAGTAAACATCTCTTAAGGGCATCTATCTGGATCATTTCGTCTAATGGTTTGTCAAGGTGTGCTAGTGTTTTAATTTGTTCTTCACAAAAGGTTTTTTACTCGTCCTCTACCATCCCTTAAGCACAGTCCGTTTAAGAATTCTGATTTTATTCTTGACTGTTTAATATCTGACCAAAACTTACTCATAAAACGTTTTTCAAACTCTGTGAAACTCATCTCAGAATGTATGAACTGATTTGCCCAGGACGAGGCCTCATCATCTAAAAAACTTTTCACCAATTTAATCATTAGGTTATCTAACATATTGAATGTAAAATTATCTTTACACGGGCACATAAAGCCTACAGGATGGATTTTATTGTCTCCTGTAAAATCCAAAAATCAAAAAATCACTACCGCAAATGTTCTTAGTGATTAAATTTTCTTCTGTTTAAGAATCCTTCAATCTTACATTGAAAATGTTACTGAAACATGCTCCTACATTGCTACTTCTGAAAAATTTTTGTTAACCATTTTAGTTAGTTCATCTGCCTTTTGGTTTAAAACTGAGCTCTCATTTTTAGTCATGGTATGAAGGGCATTACTGATTTTTGTTGTTTTTTGTTTTGTTTTGTTTTGTTTTTATTAATCTCATCTAGTAAACTATTTTCAATTCCTGAATTTCTGTTCTCAACTTTGTCTAACCTCATATTGAACTCTTTATAATCTGTTTTCAAATTAGTAACCTCATTTACAGTAATTCTGGTTTTCCCATACAGCACTGTTGAGAGTAATGTGAATTTTGTCAACATCTTTATGAAAAAGCTTTAGGGGTTCCTCTTGTTCCTGTACATACTTTTCTAACTGATCTAGCTTTTGCCCTTGTTTATCTAGTTTTTTTTTATCCAATTTACTTATTTCTCTACTTTGTTGTTTTGAAGGAAGTGTAATAAAATTGGCAAGTCTATCAAATCTGCTTCCATCTTTACTGTTTACTCTCTCATGTTCATCAGGCCCTTGAAATGATGAATGAGCTCTACTGTTTTTGTCTTCTTCAGCTTCCCCTTCTGACTCACTATCAGTAATATGGTCATCTAGAGTACTATTGACACTATTAATTGCTTGCTGTATCCATAGTACCAGCTCCTCCTCCTCTTCCTCCTCCTCCTCCTCCTCTCTACCCAGGCCAACATTTACTGTACTTACATTTTCTTGCTGTGATTGCATTTTCTATGTTTTTTAACAACACAAAGAGATCTAACTAGTCACCCAATGTAAAATCACGAAATAGTGATGTCACACCAACCACAAGTTGCTTCATGTGACCTAACTCTAGCAGCTCTTTGCACACCTGGAAAAATTTTTGTTGGGGCACCTTGGTGTAGATGATGATGCTGTTGCTGCTCAATTGGAAGATGATGAAGGCTGCTGTACTCATGGTCAAACTCTGTTCATCTGTGTTCACAATCTTACAATCTTCTTTTGCCCAAATTTCATACCAATCTTGATGTGTACAACACAACAAAAATAATCTGTTATTGAAAATATGATGTAAATGGATAGATAAAAAATCTACTCACCAAATGGCAGCAGGGGAACGCACAAAAAAGGATTTAATGTTTACAGGCTTTCAAAGCCAGTGGGTCCTTCTTCTGGCAGAAGAGTGAAAGGGGAACAAAGAAGGGTGAAGGAAAAGGACTGGAAAGGTTTAGGGAAAGGGGTACAGCTCAGAAAAGTCACTCAGAACGACGGGCCAGGGGAGACTTCTTTGATGGGATGAGAAGAAAAGACTGGTTGTTGGGGATTGCACCAGATGAGATTTGAAAACCTGAGAGCTTAACGGTGGAAGACAGGGTAATGTGTGAGACAGAGATCACTACTGAAACGTCATTCTTGAGTTAGTAAGAGTGAAACACTAAGTGCATTATATGTAACAGAGGTGGGAGTGGGCTCAGAGAAAAATAGACAAGTCAGGAAATGAAAGATGTAGAAAACTAAAATGGAGTAAAGAAAGGAGTAGTTATTGTGAATAAATGCTGAGACAGAAGGCATAAACATAAATTAAAGTCAGGTGGGTGGCAAGAACCAAGGACATGTTGCAGTTGTGACACTCACCTGCTTTATTTCTTCGTTGATTGTTCTCGGTGTTGATGTACAGCATTGCTATACTGGCTGAAAAAGGGGTGGGGGAAGGGGGGGTGAAAGTTCAACACTGACTACTTTAAACGATGTGGCTGAGAGTTGCACATTTGTGATCCACAGTTTTTACTTTGACTGTTCACAATCCCTCGCCCCCCCCCCCCCCCCCCCCCTCCCCCCTGCCAGTATACACATTTAATATGGCCAGTTAACTTTCAATAAGTCTCATTAATAGGTTGCAGGCAAAAATCCACATACTGCTACAATAGTTCACTGTCAAACATCCATGAGCAGTAAAAACCTAACCACACATTTCACAGCTTTTCAGATAAATTGAACAGACACTGTCATGGTTTTAACAAATGGAGTATTGGTGTAAAACTTATTTCACAGTTAAGTCGATGCATTGTTGTTGTTCTAACCAACATAGGTTTATTGTCTGAAACTCAGCCATGGACTGACTTTCTTGGGACCAAATGTCAGGCCCTTATATATCCTCACAATAATAAACACTGAAACTATATATTGTTTGATGTTTAATTTACAGAAATTATAATTAAAACTTAACTCATTAAATTAATTCAACACATCAAAAAATTGCACCTTTCCAACAGTTTCTTCTACTATAAGAGTTAGGCCAAATTATTTGTTTAAATCATGCAATACTTTTGACAAAACTTAATTATATTGGAATTAATTAAGAGCTAACTTTGCTAACATGTTTTCATATACTTGAAGAATTCTGTTAGTTGTTCCTCCAAATGTTTATAATTACTACAGAATTTATATTTATTTGTAAGCCAACAATAGAATTTTTTATGAAACAGTTACTGATTTCACCCTATAACAAAAGATACTAACTAGGAGTAGTCAAAATAAATTAGAAAATCAATTGCATATGCATGCTATACTCATGTACATTAATGGTAAGTAGTTAAAACAAAAAAAAATGAATTTTAAGGAGGCAGATGGCAAAACAAGATGGAAGTAAAAATATCCCAGCTTGCTTTGCCACACAGTGCTGTTTCCCACCTGCGGAGTTCTGAGAAACTAGTGTCTGGGGGAAGAATTCAGATGACATGTGTAGTGAAACAGGCACCAAGGTTGTGACCATCATCTTGTACAGAATGCTCTGCAACAGGAAAGTGTGTGTTGCCTGTATACACCCTCTGCCTATGTCAATTCATCCTTACTGTTTTACGTTGATCCCAGCTCCTCGATCAGTTGATATGTTTCCCTGCTGTATAAAATATAATTGAGATTTCCTGGTAATATTACCAATGCTCAGGCAATCAATTATGTGCCATTGAGTTTTGCTACTCATATTGTTTTTTATAGTTTCCAAAATGTTTTATTCACATCTTGAGGTTGTTACAACAGAACAAAGAAAAGGCCTCATATCAATGTGCTGCCATTATACTTCCACACCAAACAAAGAACAAAGTCTTCCACTGCCACCTAAGATCTCTATCCAAAAAATAACATCATCTTGTTTTTACTAAACTCATTGGCATAGTGGCCACTTTGAAATCTCAAAAAACTGGAAAAAGTCAGTTACCCAGTTACCTCACAGGATCTATATATACTTTTCTGCAATAATGTCATTCATTTTTCTTTTTAACACAGCAGATTAATGAAATACATTTGATTTTGATTATGTCAATTGCAAAATATGTATGGCACCAAGTAGTACAACTCAAACTTGAAAAAGTCTTCTTCACAGTAAATTCATGAAATATACAACATTTCGCACATCAAATATATTTCAAAAGTATTGCTCAGAATACCTAGATACTTCCATAGGTAGAAATATATTTTTTTGCATTATAGCAATGGTTACAATATCTAGATACTTCATGAAAATTCTTAAATATTAAGATCTTTTTTACTAACTATTTATAGCAAGTGCTAAGTATGGGGCCATTGGCAATATTAATGTAATCTTACATACCAGTTCAAGTGCTTTCTCAATCGTCACAGTCACCATCGATGCCAGTCCTTTGAGGACAAATTCTTTTACAACACCCTCTAACAGAGCATCCAGGGTGAACAGTACCTGCTCTGGCTGAAACCAATCATTTTTAGTTAGTACTACTATCACAGCAGTAACTAATCGTATCATAAGCTGTTTGTCATTTAGCTGTTCACACATGGGAACCTATAAAAAATACTCTCTGACCACATTCATTATGTGAAATGGTTGGGACAAAACACTAAAGAAAAATGGAGACAAGTTGCACAGGAGCCCAGAAATTTATTTTACAGATAAGATAGTACAATAAAAATTTCAAAATATGCGACAATCTCCTGAAAACTGTGCTATATCAGAAAATAACATTTTCCTTTTGCCTATTCTGATAGCACTTGAAACAAGCATCAGTTTTGTTAAAACTTAGGCATCCAGACAGACACCTAAGATGGAGAGAGCAAACTGATCAGATGGTCCAAAAACTTAGCACAGTGTGCTTTGCCCTGAGAGCTATTTCACACATTGTTAACAAAGAAATATTGCTTTTGTCACATTTTGCATATTTCCATTCTGTACTCTCCTATGCCTCCCCCCATGAACCATGGACCTTGAAGTAGGTGGGGAGGCTTACATGCCTCAGCTATACAGATGGCCGTACCGTAGCTGCAACCACAACAGAGGGGTATCTGTTGAGAGGCCAGACAAATGTGTGGTTCCTGCAGAGGGGCAGCAGCCTTTTCAGTAGTTACAGGGGCAACAGCCTGGATGATTGACTGATCTGGCCTTGTAACACTAACCATAACGGCCTTGCTGTGGTGGTACTGCAAACGGCTGAAAGCAAGGGGAAACTACAGCCATAATTTTTACCGAGGGCATGCAGCTTTACTGTATGGTTAAATGATGATGGTGTCCTCTTGGGTAAAATATTCTGGAGGTGAAATAGTCCCCCATTCGGAGCTCCAGGTGGGGACTACTCAAGAGGACGTCGTTATCAGGAGAAAGAAAACTGGCGTTTTACAGATAGGAGCGTGGAATGTCAGATCCCTTAATCAGGCAGGTAGGTTAGAAAATTTAAAAAAGGAAATGGATAGGTTAAAGTTAGATATAGTGGGAATTAGTGAAGTTCAGTGGCAGGAGGAACTAGACTGGCCAGGTGAATACAGGGTTGTAAATACAAAATCAAATAGGGCTAATGCAGGAGTAGGTTTAATAACGAATACGAAAATAGGAATGTGGGTAAGCTACTACAAACAGCATGGTGAATGCATTATTGTGGCCAAGATAGACACGAAGCCTATGCCTAATACAGTAGTACAAGTTTATATGCCAACTAGCTCTGCAGATGATGAAGATATTGATGAAATGTATGATGATGAGATAAAAGAAATTATTCAGGTAGTGAAGGGAGACAAAAATTTAATAGTCATGGGTTACTGGGATTCGAGAGTAGGAAAAGGGAGAGAAGGAAACATAGTAGATGAATATGGATTGGGGGTAAGAAATGAAAGAGGATGCCGCTTGGTAGAGTTTTGCACAGAGCGTAACTTAATCATAGTTAAGTCTTGGTTCAAGAATCATAAGAGAAGGTTGTATACATGGAAGAAGCCTGGAGACACTAAAAGGTATCAGATAGATTACATAAGAGACAGAGATTTAGGAACCAGGTTTTAAATTGTAAGACATTTACAGGGGCAGGTGTGGACTCTGCCCACAATCTATTGGTTATGAAATGTAGATTAAAACTAAAGAAACTGCAAAAAGTTGGGAATTTAAGGAGATGGGCCCTAGATAAACTGATTAAACCAGAGGTTGTACAGAGTTTTATGGAGAGCATAAGGGAATAATTGACAGGAATGGGGGAAAGAAATACAGTAGAAGAAGAATGGGTAGCTCTGAGGGATGAAGTAGTGAAGGCAGCAGAGGATCAAGTAGGTAAAAAGACGAGGGCTAGTAGAAATCCTTGTGTAACAGAAGAAATATTGAATTTAACTGATGAAAGGAGAAAATATAAAAATGCAGTATATGAAGCAGGCAAAAAGAAATACAAACGTCTCAAAAATGAGATCAAGGGGAAGTGCAAAATGGCTAAGCAGGGATGGCTAGAGGACAAATGTAAGGATGTAGAGGCTTATCTCACAAGGGGTAAGATACATGCTGCCTACAGGAAAATTAAAGAGACCTTTGTAGAAAAGAGAACCACTTGCATGAATACCAAGAGCTCAGATGGAAACCCAGTTCTAAGCAAAGAAGGGAAAGCAGAAAGGTGGAAGGAGTAAATAGAGGGTTTATACAAGGGCAACGTACTTGAGGACAATATTATGGAAATGGAAGAGCATGTAGATGAAGATGAAATGGGAGATATGATACTGCATGAAGAGTTTGACAGAGCAGTAGACAACATTCCATTAGAACTACTGATGGCCTTAGGAGAGCCAATCCTGACAAAGATGTATGAGACAGGAGAAATACCCCCAGACTTCAAGAAGAATATAATAATTCCAATCCCAAAGAAAGCAGGTGTTGACAGATGTGAAAATTACCAAACTATCAGTTTAATAAGTCACAGCTGCAAAATACTAACGCGAATTCTTTACAGACGAATGGAAAAACTGTTTGAAGCCGACCTCGGGGAAGATCAGTTTGGATCCGTAGAAATGTTGGAACACGTGAGGCAATACTAACCTTACGACTTATCTTACAAGAAAGATTAAGAAAAGGCAAACCTACGTTTCTAGCATTTGTAGACTTAGAGAAAGCTTTTGACAATGTTGACTGGAATACTCTCTTTCAAATTGTAAAGGAGGCATGGGTAAAACACGGGGAATAAAAGGTTATTTACAATTTGTACAGAAACCTGATGGCAGTTATAAGAGTCGAGGGGCATGAAAGGGAAGGGACTGATACAGGGTTGTAGCCTATCCCTGATGTTATTCGATCTGTATATTGAGGAGCCAGTAAAGGAAACAAATGAAAAATTTGGAGTAGGAATTAAAATCCATGGAGAAGAAATAAAAACTTTGAGGTTCACTGATGACATAGTAATTCTGTCAGAGACAGCAAAGGACATGGAAGAGCAGTTGAATGGAATGGACAGTGTCTTGAAAGAAGGATATAAGATGAACTTCAACAAAAGCAAAACGAGGATAATGGAATGTATTAAAAGGATGATCTTCACTATGCAGGGTTAAATCTGACTTTGGCACAGAAAGGGGTAAATTATGCTGCCACAAAAGTCTTTGGGCACCTACCAAACAGCATCAAAAGCCTGACAGATAGCCAACTAACATTTAAAAATAAATTAAAAGAATTTCTAGATGACAACTCCTTCTACTCATTGGCTGAATTTTTAGATATAAACTAAGTAAAAAAAAAACTTAATCATTAGTGTGATGCAATATTTTGTGTAATGTAATTTCTTGTACCGACATCTTTTATTAACCTGACACGTTCCACATCATTACAAAGTGTCGTATTCATGATCTATGGAACAAGTATTAATCTAATCTAATCTAATCTAATTAAGTCGGGTGATGCTGAGGGAATTAGATTAGGGAATGAGACACTTAAAGTAGTAAAGGAGTTTTGCTACTGATGATGGTCAAAGTAGAGAGGACATAAAATGTAGACTGGAAATGACAAGGAAAGGGTTTGTGAAGACGAGAAAATTGTTAATGGCGAGAATAAATTTAAGTGTCAGGAAGTCGTTTCTCAAAGTATTTGTATGGAGTGTAGCCATGTATGGAAATGAAACATGGATGATAAATAGTCTGGGCAAGAAGAGAGTAGAAGCTTTTGAAATGTGGTGCTACAGAAGAATGCTGAAGATTAGATGGGTAGATCACATCACTAATGGGAAGGAATTGAATAGAATTGGTGAGAAGAGGAGTTTGTGGCACAACTTGACAAGAAGAAGGAATCGGTTGGTAGGACATGTTCTGAGGCATCAAGGGATCACATATTTATTATTGGAGGGCAGGGTGGAGGGTAAAAATCGTAGAGGGAGACCAAGAGATGAATACACTAAGCAGATTCAGAGGGATGTACGCTGCAGTAGGTAATGGGAGATGAAGAAGCTTGCGCAGGATAGAGTAGCATGGAGAGCTGCATCAAACCAGTCTCAGGACTGAAGACCACCACCACCACCACAACAACAACAACAACAACTCTCCTATGGTATTATTTTTTGGGAAAATGCTACAGGAGTTGAAAAAGTCTCCAAACAATAGCAGAAACTTGAAGACAGAACTAAAGGGCAACCAGTTTTACCCTCAGCGTTACACTTAATTCTATAAACCCAACAGTTTGTAACGGGCTTATGGTTTGGTGGCAGAGGTTCCAAAGTCCACTTAGCATTTTCTTTCAATGAAGTCATTTCTTCCTCCTTTGCTCTTCTCCAGTCTTCATGGTCTCAGAAGTAATAGCCTCTGTATAGTTCTTTGGCTCATTTATTTCAGCCAGCATAATTTCAATAAGGTGCTCTGGTTACTTCAGCTGTTGCCTATTTCTCAATTCTCTTTTACTAGAACTTTCTTTTGTAGGTTTCTTAAACACACTTGCAATTTCATGATTCTTCTATTCTTCATTGCCTGTTTCACTTGGGAGTAACACCACTGTCCTACCAGTTTTCTCAGGTTCAAAAACAACATCCTAGCTCTGAACAATCCATTTTTCTGATCCAGTCCACACTCAGAAGTCATTAATGACATCATTTTAACCAACAAAGATTCCAGGTTTTCCTTTTGGATCCCATTCCTTTCACTTTTCCTTTGGAATATGAACAAAACACTCACCCCAAAAATATGAAGTTTATTTAGCTGTATCGTCTTTCCAGTGAATACTTCATAAGGTGTTTTGCCATCCAAATGACTTGTACCATTTCTGTTTAACACATAAACAGCTGTGTTTATTGCTTCTGCCCACAAAAACTTAGTCAGGCCTGAGCTAGCAACATGGTTCGAGCTAGTTCCACAACTGTTCTGTTAGCGCATCAAATCTTTCACTTCAGTGTTATCAAATTCCTGTCCACCATCACATTGAAATGCTTTCGGTAGTTGACCACAAAAATTCTTCACAATTCTCACCATTTCTGCAATCTTCTCTGCAGTCTCAGACTTCTGTTTGAGAAAATATAACATGCATAATCTTGAAAAATCAAAAGTCAAGCACAGAAAATGTTCTGCTCCTCCCAGCGATTTACACTTGATAGGTCCATGCAGATCAGTATGAATCACTTCTCCAGGTTGTGTGGCACACCGCTGTCATAACTGAAAACTGCTGCAATGCTGCTTCCCCTTAACACGTGCCTCACAAAATTCTTCGCAATTAGTCTTCAACTTCAACACCACACTGTTTCAAGAATGGTTGGACATGATGTTTGTTTTGATGACCCAAGCATTCATGCCAAATTTGCAGAGTGTCCTTTGACGTGAGATTTACCTCAGGATCACAAGGTTGAATTTGTTTTGTCACTTGAATCAACATCTTCAATAAGTTACCACTATGTATGCCACACTTTTACAGTGCCATTGTTTCAGAACTCACACTTGTCTTTCAATGAATAAAAGTCTAATTCCTTGTCCATAGCAGGTGATACATAAAAGAGATTTCTTCTCCTGTCTGGAGTATACAAAACACTATCCATGTGGCATAACTTCCATTTTATATCAACAAAAGCTTCAAAATAAATAGCCCCTTTTCCTAGTGCATTCATAGTCGAATCATTGGCCATGCATCTCTACAGTGCTGTTGAAAACTTAGTAAATGATGTATACCACTTAATTTTCTTTGTCATGTGATTCGTCACTCCACAATCAGCGATCCACAAGTCCTCATCCAATTGTGCACTTATTACTTCACCAATGAAAGCCTGGTCAGGCAAATCACTTATTTTGGTTGTGGGTGGTTTTTTGTTTGTGTTTCACATTTAGACATATTATTTTAATGTGGCCAAATCCACCACAACCAAAACATTTGAGCTTCTTTTTGTTGGTAGACTTTTCATATTTTTTTGATGAAGTAACATTCCTCACAGTGGTGCCATCTGCATTTTTAATGTTTGCTTTGGTAGCGAAAAGTGCAACTACCTTGTCTCATTTCTCCCTTCGACAAGCTTGATGACTGTCATAAGAAGTTAACATGTCCATTAAATGTTTTAGTGTTTGTTGATCCTCAGATCTTGCCCACCAACCCTGTCGCAGACTTTCATAACTCTCAGGCAGTGTGTCAAGTAGTTGTTCGATTAACAATGATTCATCAGGTTTCACACTAAGTTGCTGCATTTGAAGCACCAAATTTTCAAAACAAGCAAGATGTGCCACCATGTCATCACCTGAACTCATGTAAAAATTGAAGAATTCTGACTGAACAGAAAGTGCAGCTTGATTGGTTTTCTGTTCAAACACGGCATGTAGCTTGTCCTACATATCTCGTGCACTCTCACATGCAACCAACAATGCGATGACTTTTGCTCCTACAGTTCCAACAATAATCTGACTCACTGCATGATCAGCTTTGTCCCATGATTTAAGCACAGCATTAAACACATCTATTTGTGCTGATGTTGCATCTGCTGGCAAAGCCGCTGGTTTTTCTACTTTGCCAATACACATTTTGTATGCTCTGTCTGATGCACATAATAAATTTCGTACTGCAAACTTCCAAATAGTCCAATTTTCAGCCCCACACAGCTTCTCTATACCATGAAAATCCATTGCAGTCCCCTAAAACAGTTCAGATTTACAACTGCAAAAATTCCACAAGATAATCATGCTGCAGTATATATACAATACAAATCACACGTAGCACACAACACATGCTAATGCATTTCTGGCATCATGAAATGTAAAATTGCAATACCCAATTCCTTTCTTGAATAGTGTACTGGGCCCATAACCTATTGCAGAAACTTTAACAAAGAACAAAAGGGCATAACATAAAGAATAAGCACAATGTAGTTGCTATAGCAGGACACATGTATTTTATTTTATGACACCAACCAAAGACATAGATATTGTACACAGCATAGAGATTAATATAAACCTTTCACTTCAACACAAACTACAAAAACAAGCAGTGAGGTTGATGTGTGGGGTCTCTAATAGAACATCCTGCAGAAGTCTCTTTAAGGCTCTCAGTATATTTACTGTTAAAAATCAATATACATACTCACTGATCATGTTTGTAGCCATAAACAATGCATTATTTCTGAAAACCTGTGGCATTCACAAGCATAACACAAAACAGAGGAAAAATCTCCACCAAAGCTCTGCTACTTTGACAAAAGTCCACAGGGGAGTAACCGAGTCAGGAATAAAAGTAGATAACAAGTCTTCATCTATATAAAAAAGGAAACTGATAACATGCAGGTATTCAGTAGGAAACTAAAAACATTCCTCAGAGAACAAATGTCTTATAAAACAAATGAGTTCCTACACTAATAAGGCATCCTTTTGAGAAAAAATTAGAGGAAAGAAAATCTTTACTTATGTCATGAAGACAAAATTGTGTACTTCTAATATAAATTATAGTAATAAAATGTAAATTTATTTATATCATAGGTTAAAATGTGTACTACCATTTATTCTACACTATTAAGTGTTCACTTGAACGATAAAAAAAATTGTGTTTTAATTTAAATCATAATGTCAAAATTTAAATTTCATTATTTATTTGTGGTACTGGGATAAAAATGTGTAATTTCATTCATTCTGCTATTTTAAGCGTTCATTTGAACTCATACCAGTAAATGCAGGTTTTAATATTGTTCACAATCAATTGTTCATCGAACATAAAAATTTGTATGATAATTAAAATGCTCAAATAAATTGGTATTATTTCACTTGGCTTGTAAAATATTACTAGTACACTCATTGTACAATACATAATCAACAGGACCAAATAAAAAATTAAATCAAATCAAGTTTACCTATAGGAATCAATTTTGTGTTTATTTGCAAAGTTGTATGAATGAGTTTATTGAATTGCAAGAAATAGTGATTTGGAAACATAGATAATAATTAGAAGAGAGCTGGAGTCACTGGAAGTTTAAAACAGATTAGATAACAATAAGAAAAAGATTTCAAACTCAAATTTTCAGCTGATAAATATTTCCAGAAGTGCATCATCTTTGACCATAATTTGTGGCTATGAACTGTAAATAGGTAGGAAATTAAGGAGTTGAGATATGGGTAAGTTGAGAGCAACAGTGGCTGTTGAGTTCCAAAGGGAGCATTAAATAATGACTGACTAAAACACTGGTAATAAACACAGCAGAAGACAGCTGAGTAGCTTTGAGATGTGAAATAGTGAAGGCAGCAGAGGATCAAACAGCCAAAAAAGAAAGACCTATTGGAAACTTTTGGATAACACAGGCTGTAATAGAGCTAAATGACAAAGGAAGAAAATGCAAAATTACAATAAATGAAGCAAGAAAAAAGGAATACACATGCCTAACAAATTAAATCACCTTACAACCTAATATATCAATGGTTTACAAATCAAGCACTGTCTGTAGGTATATACAAAGCTGCTCATGTAATATGTACTGAATGCTCAGTGTTGACAAAATACATGAATTTCCATCTTTCTTCAGTACCATAAAATATAAAACATACATGCCTCATAATTCATTATTTTGATACTTCACCTTCTCAGTATTTCATGAAACCTATAGAATTTTTGATTTATTGTTCTATACCTACCAGGTGTGAAGCTCTTTCAAGCTTCTTTTTGACTCCGTGGAGTACTGCCGCAATATCTCCAGCTGTGGAATTCAATTCACACATGTGTGGTATGAGTATCCTTAAATACACTCTTGTAATAAACAAAGTAAAATAAATAGAAAAAAGTAAAACTCACGTTTCTTTTCAGCCAGTGATGCACGCACAAACTTTTCCACAACCCATGGACTCTGCACATGAACAGTAGATTTCTGTAATTGAAGAGGTTATAATTAATTTTCTATGCACTACTTATAACAAAGTCTTTACTAACTGTAATGTGATAATAATACAGTAGAACTTCATTTTTACATTATCCGATTTTATATTTTTCATGATTTACTGTTATAACTTCACAGCACTTGTGAAGGACTCATAAGATCAATGCTAAAAATTTCCTGACTTTACATCTCTTCCTAGTAAGGTTTACTAGATTCTATGTTCTTAGACGATGTCTTGCTTTACTTCATCCTCCTTTCTTCCTATTGCCATCTGTTGTTACTGAAGACAGTGGGTGGTGGCAGAGTTAAGGGGAGATGGGAGAGAAGAAATGGTGATATAATCCATGATTAGTGTTGCTAACACGACTTGCAACATTTAGCTTCACTGTACAATGATGATGGGTTGAGTACATTTCACACTACTTCTTGGAGGACTGACATAATTGTGACATGGTGGCACTGTCAAGGTGATGACAAATGAGGCTACAAATTTATCTATCACTATAGTGCCAAGTTGATGTTTATGGATGTGTTAGTGACAGGAGAATCTAGGGAATATGTTTGTAATTGCACAACATGCAAAATATATGTGACAAGGAAGAATATGAATTTTATTGGTACTCATTTTACTTGCAGGAATATATGCCACCGTCTTCGGTTTCTGCCTAACCACACATTCGGAAATCACCACGCATTCAGAAATAAACAGCCAAATACTTATTTCATCCTTCATTCTCTAATCAGACAGAAATGTTAAATAACATCAAATATTGGAGAACATACTATATTAAAATCATGACAAAGTTTCAGAATGTGATAACAACACTAAGTTGAAGGAAAAAATTTAACATGAAACAAGTTGCAAACCTATAACCTCCAGCTCAACTAACCATGACATTATACATTACACTATAGCTTACTCATCTGAATTTTGTGTTATGCATTAGTTGTCATAAAATATCTTGAAGCCTTACATCACTGATGCTTTTTTAATTGACATTTAATGATAAGTGTGATGTATTTGTGATATACTTTCAGTGCACCTTTACTATGAAGTGGCATACTGCCCACATATGTCACACACAACAAAGGAAATGAATAACTGAAATGGACACAGTGACACAGTTCACACAGGAGTCATTCACAAGTTCTTGCAAAAGTCAGAAGTTGAAAGCCCACTAGTGACATCACAACTCCAAAAAGAAGTGTGAAGTCTATTCTCAGCCCCATTTTACTGCCATTGGCTACAACAGGAAGACACCTTCTCCCCCCCCCCCCCCCCCTCCTTCAAAATGTTAGATTCTGATCGCTTTCAGAGTACTTCACAGTTTCCCATTTAATCCACCATGAACATCCATATTTGCTTTTTTTCTGGTAATTGCAAAGGAAAGCTGTCTCAAATATGTGTGTTTTGACATATAATTTGTGGTCGTAGCATGTCAGAAAGTAGGTTGAATACCTTGTATCCAGAGGTATCAATTTCAATTTTTTCATGAATTTTTGCTTGCTGTTACACATCAACGATTTTTTAAGAAGTGATGAAATTCATTGCCACAAATTGCTGCATAAACATGGTATTGTATATCTAATTTCCTTCAATTACACAGATTTTATGCAATGTATTGTTGAGGACTGATATTTGTAACTATATATGGTAATTAAATATGTTTTTTTTTTCTGATATTTATGGGGTTTGAACGTCTTCCTTGATTCTCCATTTTACTAGATTTTGCGTTTTTTAAACCTGGATCTCATGCAAATACAGCTTTCTTCACCACATATCTGAACAAAATAACAAGAAAAATATATCAAGGCTCATATTGTAGACTAATGACACCATGAGCCGACTTTTCAAAAGTCTTAATTTTTCTAATGATTAACCCTTTAATTGGGGCTGGTTGCTACAGCAATCCGAGCGCGTTGTATCCTGGTTGCAGCTGACTGCCATTCAGTTCAGCACTGCCATGCCCCATGTGCTGCTGCTGTAGAAGTGCTGAGACGTTTGTTCACCTATTGTTAGCTGCACTTGAATAAGATGTCTGTTTGTCTATAGCACTACTGGTGGAGTCTCGCCACACCTTATCGTTTGCTCTAACCACAACAGATGGTGTTTCAATATGCGGAACATGACTACATTTGATGTCAATGTCAGCACTTTTGACAGACCCTCACAGCACTTATATGAGTAATTAGCATTAGACACAAGAGATGACACTACTGTGATTTCTGTTGAACTGTAGTTTCGTATCTTTCTGCAAGATTCTATTCTTGGTTCAGGCATCAGTCGCCTATTATTCAAATGTGTTTGCATAGTGAATTTAGATATTGTGATGGTATGTAAAAAGCTTCTCACCTCCAAAGAGATAATTCAGATGTGTAAGGAGAGTGATTCTGAAGCATCACTATGCTCGAAGTTTCCCTTAGGAATAGTTTACAGTCTACAGATGTTGTTGATTCTCATTCATCTCCATCTGTAATTACTAGTGCACATCGAGAGAAAGTCGGGAGCTGGCTTCTTCTATTCAGTGCTCATCGCCTTCAAATGAAGATGCCCAGTGACTCACAAGGATGACAGAAAACAAATGGAGATGTGAAAACATAAATCCAAAGAAGAATCAGTTTAACAAATCCTCATCAGGAATGAAAGCTCACGTAAGTGAAAATGAGAGCTGCCTCTGTTTCTTTAGTCTTTTTGTAAATATAGACATTTTTGAAATGATTTGCCTGGAAACAAATAAGTATTAAAAGTATCAATCAGCCAATTGCAAACCAAAGACAGATTCTAAAATAAACAAGTGGTGTGACACAAATGTGTCAGAAATGTATGTTTTTGTAGTGTCTTCCTTTCTCATGGCTGGAGTGAAAAAGTTAAAACTGAGTGAATATTGGTCGACAGATCCTATGCTGGAAACACAAATTTTTCCAAAGTAATATCCAGAGACTGATATTTTTTGCTGCTGAATTTAGAGCATTTCCACAACACTTTGTCCATAAATGGGGATTACTCATCGAAAATTTGGCATGTTGAAAAACATTTTCAGAAAATGTTCAAGGAAACTTTCTATCACTATGAGAAACTCTGTATAGGTGAATCTCTGATGCTGTTCAAAGCCCATCTCAAAGCAATATTTTCCGGCAAAGAGAAACAGGATTGGAATAAACATTTTTTTGTTTTAATTTGCGACTGTGAAACAAATTTTATACTGGATTTTATCATTTATGTTGTCACACAGACATTGATAATCATGGTAAAGGAGTGTCTGAAACCACAGTAGCCACATTACTCTAACCTTACTTGGAGAAAGGACATACAATGTTTGTCAACAACTGGTATACCAGCCCAGATCTATTTTGTTGGCAGTATGATAGAGCGACAAACACTTGTGTTACAGTAAGTGAACAGGGAAGGAAATGCCAGTAATGGAGGATAAACTGAAGAAAGGAGAAAGAATTTTCTAGTCTTCAGGCCTAATTGCTCTGAGGTGGCAGAGTACGAAGGAAGTTTGGATACTATCAACATACCACAAAGTTGAAATGCATCTGACTTCAAAAAGAGATCGGAAGATTGGTGACCTGCAAAGGAAACCGAGTGTGGTAATATATTACAGTAACTCAGTGACACAAGTCAACTGAAATGACATGCTAATAAGAACAGTGGAAAGTACATGGAAGTCATCTAAGTAGTACAGGAAATTGTTTCCCATATTTTGGGCACGGCAATTTTCAATGCCTTTTGCTGAAACTGTAAACATGGGACGAAAATGAAGAACAAAAGTTTCATCTCAATGTAATTAGACAAAGTTTTGCAACTTTTTACATTGATCACAATCGAGCAGGTTGTCATAAATGTCAAGAGTACCCTACAAGACTAAACATGTCAGCACATTTACCAGAACAGTGGGAAAAAGTACATGTATAGTCTGTCCTTGAAATAGTGTTAGGAAACAAACTAGGTTGTGCTGTAAGGAATGAGCTTATCCATGCTTCAGAGCTCATCACACACAATTTTGGCAATAAAAAATGGTTAAACCTTATTTTGTGAGAATGTAGAAGTATATCACTATTGTAAACGTCTTTCTTTGTACGTACATCATAATAAAAATGCACCTCACATGAAAATGAAGTGTAAATTTTGTAAATAAATACCCCAATTCTTCCAGAGTCAGCCCAAAGACCAGAACAAAATAGAAAGGTGAAAAACAGTGAGCATGTTGGAAGCACTGCGTGTGGTGAGCAGGCCAGATGCGTTCAGCACCCAGCATATCGCAAGCAGTGTGACAATGCAGCACACAAGGTGCAGCTGCCAGTGTTATAAACAGCAGTCAAAGGGTTAATGTATCAGCTACCAAAACACTGAAAACTTCCAGAATTCAAAGATTCGTGGACTAGTCTTCATTGACTATAATGCAATACTGGAAAGTGTAGGGTGGAATACAAATAACAGGAGAATTAAAGACTACCACTCATCATATAATTGAGGTATTGAGCAGTGAACAGGCTGAAAACATAGCTAAACTATACAACAACGCATGATTGAGAGCTGTTGTGTAGAAGTGCTGAATCTACTAGTGAATGTTATAGTAAGCTCAATATAAAAAAATCCCAAGGACATCAAGAACAGAACTATTCTTATATAAGTTTCAAATTATGCTGCAGGATCTTTGTAGAGAAAAAAAGGAAAACAACTCTAATAGCTGCTAATTTTAATATTGATGTCACATGTGACATTAGCTAAGCATCAAGATTTACTGATATGGTGAAGAAACATGGTTTAAAACTTTCTTTGACTCTACTGCAGAAAATAGCTAATCAGCAAACTCCATTGACTATGTTTCAGCTAATTATGTAGTGGAAAATGTGTGGAATTTAGTCTAGATTTAGGGTTTTCAGATCATTGTGCATTGTTCATTGAGGTACCAGACCAACAGGACTATGCAAATGTTGAAAACCCATATGAGAAGGAATTTCAGCAAAGAAAACTTACTAATATTTAGTAATATGCTAAAAGAAAAAAATGGCCTTTTAATCATCATAATTCAAGTGATGAAAACTTTGAAAAAAATCCTAAGTTATATCCTTGGCGTCTTAAATGAAACATTTCCACCTAGTATCTGCAGCAATAATGTGAAAATAAATTAATGTGGATCTCCCAGGACTTAAAAATTTCCATGTATGGGAATTAGCTGCCAGAGTTGGCTGTCAAGTGTGTATGTGGTGTGACTGCTTATGTGAATGAATGTGTGTTTCTCTTTCTTTTCTGATAAAAGCTGCAGCCAAAAGATAATGTGTGTCTTTTAATTGTGCTTGTCTACAACTTAATGAGTCACCTTTATGGTAAGCAGCAATCTATCTTTTCCTTACATTGTGATATTCCAACTTGAAGGTTCCATTGTTTGATTTGATTTTCATAGAATAGTTATACTAACTCCCCTAGAAAAAAATCAAGGCTGGCAGTTATAAAACCGAATTGCAAAATTATTTACAGAATGTCTGTGGAAGACATTTCATCAAAACTGGAGTGATGGTGTAAAACATACAGACAAGAGAGAAATAAGTAAAACCTATCAGATAACTTTTTATAAAGTTCAAGCAATTTACTAAAATCATAACTGACTATATGAAAAATAAATTTTGATCAAGCATGTCGTATAACCATGTCGTTTGCAAATGAGATATACTGACAGTTGTCTTGAAAAATTTAGTGAAACTGTATAAATCTAAATCTGGTTGACAGAGTGATTATTTTAACCCTTGACCTCCTATATACAAGTCCTCACTGCAACACCTTACTTGTTTCAAACACAGGAATAAATTGGATTTAGCAGTGGATATAGCATACTGGATCATTTGTAAGCCATGAATGAAACTAGACAGAGTTTAAAAAAATATACCAGTATCTAATATTCTTACAGAGTACATGCTGGTGAAAACTAGGGAAAAAGTCCTAAGAACATGTTGCCACCAGCTGTGATGCATACAGAGTGGTGGATGGGGATATGTATTGCTGGCTGTCATGCTGCAGATCATCATTTCAAACCTGACCAATGGCAAGTATCTGTAATTTAGTATTAACAACTTCTGGAAGATTCTCAGAATTTCTTGTTTGTAATGTCTGTATATTCTGGAATATTTGATGTTTGTATAAATAGCAGCACTGTCCATTTAGAAGTTCAGTTCTGTTCTGATTATGTGTTGGTGTTCATAATAACATTTTTTCATTGTTAGCTGTAGTTCTTCATTGATGATCCTACTTTCAGATTTGTACTTGATTCTGGTTACATGTGATGGTTTCACATAGATGCTGGGGAAGTCTTTGAACATCTACATTATTGTGGCTCCAACTAGGAAATATAAAAGTCATTGTCTACCAGTATAGGACTTGGAATACAAGCAATTCCCTAGATCCATATAATCAGAAGATGGATGAATTCTGAAAAAGCAACAAGGCAGCTGATACATCAGTGTTTTCAGGAGACACTGGACAGGACCTGACAAAACAGCTGAAAGCATTCAACTGAGTCACCAAATGCAACAGTTTACTTGAATGGCAGAGTCAAACAACAAAGATAAGCTTGACAGACAGAGCATATTCCAGGCTGAACTGAAGATAACATTCAGTGACAATCAGCAGAAAGTCTGCTTAGCATGATGATAGCTGAAAAACAGAGTCTGATGTCATGGGGAAATGACATGGTCCTACATGTAGAATGGTTTGCTCCTACACTGTATTGTGAATTCAGACAATAAAATCTCACATTTGATGAAAGGAGTCACAGAAGACATGTACGAAGCTCTTTTGGTAAAGATGTAACAACAACCAAGGAATTTATTAAGTAGTGTCAGTGCACCAAGAAAATGCAAAGAAAAAAAAGACTTGGATGAAAAAGGTGCACCTGACTGGTAGTGGAACAGCAGTACCACCTTACCTCTCTCATACGCCAGGTAGTAAGACCCAGCAGTGTCGGACTAAGTAAGCAGCAGATAGCAGCCATGAATGTCAACTCCATATGTCAGGATATAATAGAGGATGTTGAAGAACAGGTGTATAGATCTTTAGCCCCAAACTCCAACACCAGTTGAAGGCTCTGTGAAAAATGGACTTTGCCAACTCAAATCTATGCTGCGGCTGTCAGACAAAACTCAGTACCTAACCAATGCAAATACAGCCAAATCCTCAGCCAAGTATAGTGCCCTGCAGAAGAGCAGACATCTGGATGCCATACAACAACATGCCTGTATACTTCCACTGTGGATTCCCTGAACAAATTATTCCCTACTGCAGAGAAAAAAGACAATTTTTCAGCAGCTTCTACACCACCAGACACCAACTATGATAACAGTTCAATCCATGCCAGTCAACAGCAGAGAATTATAATCAACCTGTGGAACAAGGTGAATACCATACGCTGAATGATATGTTGTAACCATTCCCCATCACTCTACACGAGTACCAGCCACTTACCTAGCAACTCAATTCAGAAAAACTAAGTGAGGCAACAATCCACGGAGGTGATGCAGCCACAGATAAAAATCCTCTATGGATGAGTCACCAAGGTGTCAGGAAATCTTGCTAATGTTTCCATTGACAGCCAACACATCTGGGTGTTCGCTGACTCACAGGTTTCATTTTATGTAATGTCAAAAGCTTATTATCACTGGCTAAGGATGACTATATTGTGTGATACAAAAGTGCGCATGCTGAAGTTGCAGTTGGGTATATGTCCAGCCAACAGAAATATGTATTGTAAGAATAAATATCAGTACAGAACACAGTGCATTGAAGTTGTTGTTTTATCAGACTGCAATCTTAATGTTATTGTTTGATGGGATTCCTGGTACGCATCACAAGCTGTCATAGACTGTGGAGTATTAAAGTTCCATATTGAAGAGGTTATTGCAATGAGCACATACAAAAAAATATCGTTCTGGTTGGTTGTTTGCTGTTGAAGACACTGCTATCCCTCTCTCATTGACAAGATGGGATCCAGTCATCAACTGATATGCTCAGTTAAATGGTGTGGATGATAGAAAGCTACTAAAGCTCACTAAGGAAATCTACATGCCAGCAACAACCATAATAAGCATTTTGCACGGTCAGGGGTGACTTTGGATTACTAATTGTGATGAGCAGCTACAGATCATCCCTAAAGGTACATGTGTAGGGACAGCAAGACCAGTCCAGAAAGGGCATCTTAAAGCCACTGATGAAAAGTCATGCTCCATGACCACTACAGACAACACAGGAAGAAAGCTACTGTTGATCCGACAATAGCATCAGGCCTGACTGTGGAACAATGTCGATGTTAACTGTTCTGCATCAGTTTTTGGACTTTTTCAAATCTAGAGAGAAGAAATGACAGATCAAGCAATCCATAGTGAAACACCACATAAAACCTAGGGATCATCTGCAAGTTAGTCAGTGGTCATGTAGAGAATGTCAGCAAATGATGCATCACCTATGGCAAAATGGAGAAGATGCTGCAAGATGACACCAATGAACATTCAGAAAGTCCTTGGTCCTCTCATGTAGTCCTCAAGAAGAAGAAGAATGGCACATGATGTTTGTTTCATCTACCAATGATGGAAAAAATCATGAAAAATATATTAACCCACTGCAACACACTGATGATAATCTATATTTCTTGAAAAAAGGGCAAAGTATTTCTCAACTGTGGAAATCCAGAAAGTCTACAGACAAATAGAGGTTGATGAAGCAGATCAGGAAATGACTGCTTTCATAAATTCCAATGGCCTTATGAGTTCAGAGTTATGCTTTTTTGACTACATAATGCTCCAGTCACCTTCAAGTGTGTAGTGGAAACCTGCATTGACACCTTAAATGGATGAAGTTTCTTCATTATCTGGCTGACACTGTCATTTGACGGATTGCAGGCCTGTGCCTGAATCCAAAAAAGACTGTTGACCAAGAACTAAAAATCACAAGGCACCTAGTGAATCATGAAGAATGTGTCTGAAACCAGAGAAAAATAAGAGCAGTCACAGATTTTCTGACTCCTTGGTACAGTCATGATGTAAGAAGTTTTCTCACAATGTGCTCATAGTACCAACAATTCATACAGAACTTTTGAACCTAGAATGAGATGCAAGAAAGATCTTTCCTTGTCTTTCAGAAGGTGCTAACATCTTCTCCACTCCTACCACTGTATGATGAAAATGCCAAGACAGAAGTTAACACTGATGTTGCCAATTATGTGGTAGGTGTAGTTCTAGCACACATCCAGGAAGGTGCTGAAATGGTGATAGCTTATGTTTCCAGAGTACTCCCAAAGTCTGAGAAGAACTATGCTACAATAAAGAGTACCTTGTGGTTATTTGGACCATCAATATGTTCTGGCCATATTTATTAGCAAACCATTCATCACTGTGATGGATCACTATTCTCCCTACTGGCTGACTAGCCTGAAGGATCCATCAAATCAACTGGTGTGATGGATGCTGAGGCTTCATGATATGATGTCACAGTGGTATAAAAGAATTGAGACAAACATAAGGATGTTGACTACCTTTCAAGGAATCCTTTGCTAGAACACATCAGTGTGGACAAAATCTCAGTCACTACTGCATTAAATGACAGGAGTGAAGATCAAGCATTACCGAAAACCATAGAAGCCTTGAAGAATGAGGAACCAACCAAAGGAGAATTCCAATTATCAAAAGGAGCATTGTATAAGAAGAACTATGATCCAATTGGGTGGAAATGGTTGCTCATCATCCCAGCTCATCTACAGCTAGCTATAATGAAATTTTGCCATGATGCTCCAATATTGGGTAACTGACATTCTTCGATAATCTAGACAGAATCAGATACAGGTATCACTGGTCCACTCTCTACTGTTCCATTAGACACTATGTGAACCATTTGTACGGAATGTCAGCCATGGAAGCACTTGGCACAGTTGCTTCCAGGAAATATGGTGCCATTTCCACCTGCAACAGCACCATTCCAACAAAACTGGAATACATGTCTTGCAGAGGTGCTAAAAGTCAACAAACAGGAATCAACTCATAATAGTTGCACTCACCACCTAGCCCTCTGTCACAAAAGCTGTTCTGACTACCAAAGCTCCATAATATGTGAGAGTCTGTGTATAAGACATTATTCTGAAGCACAGTGCACCCTGTAAGATGACCTCTGGTTGTGAAAAGATTTCCAGCTGAAATCAAATGTAATTTCACATTGCAATACCTGATATCAGTCACAGGATGACAAATGGCTCCCACCTGCAGACAAATGGTGTCACAGAACCATTTAGAAAGACAAAGGCAGGTATGCTTTCATTGTACATAAATGTATAACAGAGAGATTCAGATATAATACTGTCCACCATGACATTTGTACACAGTACAGAAAAGCAAATCACTACAGGTTTTACACCATTTTCTGTGCTCCACATTAGGGAGGCTGGATTGACAATGGGTACACTGCTGCTGTTACAACTGGATAGTAGTCAGGATGACTACATGAAAGACCTCGTGACCAGGACCAAAGAAGAAAGGGAGCTGGCTTGCATTAAAGTTCCTGTACACCTAGAAGAGAGACTGAATGCACTATAATGGAAACACTGACCACTGACGCACAGCCTAGAAGCCTGGTATAGATTGTTACATCTGTGGAGAAAGTGGTTTTATCATAAAAGGGTCATATCATATCGACCACTGATTGTTGCACAGCACAAATTCAAGAAGTACAACCGTTCATCATTATGACAAAAGCACAGAGACCTTCTCCATGTCCTCAGTATGAGACCCTATTACAGACTGTGGATGAGGCAGAAACTGAAAGTCTGCTCAGTGAACTTGAAGCTTTAACAGGAGGGGCCTACCTTCAATGCTCATCATTGTGAAGAAGTTACAACATGGCCCGAACATGAGGTCCTACATTGCTGCTGTACAGAGGACCACTAACAAGACTGAGCTCTAGGATTCTGTTGTTGGCTCTAATGTGAACTTCTGAAACAGTGAGCTGTTGTTTATTCAGGAGAGGGAACAATGCCAAGAGTTGTGCTGCAAGCTGTGTGGCACAGTGAAAAGCACTGTTGCCTGGGATGCTGTGGGTTGCCAGTTCAAATCTTACCACCAGCAATTATTTGTTATTTAATATTCATCATTTCTGGAAGGTTCTTGAAATTTCTTATGTTTGTAATGTTTCTATTTTCTATAAATGGAAGCACTCTCCATCCAGGAGTTCAGTTCTGTTGTGGGCATACATTTGTGTCTGTAACAAATGTGCTTTCTGTGTTATGTGTTGTACTTCATTGACAACCCTGCTTTCAGATTTGGACTTGATACTGGTTACAATGTGACAGTACTTGTAGGGGCGAAGGCCACTTTACTTGTGTCTATAATACTCAGCTGTGTAGTCACTCTTCCCCTAGACAATTACTGTTCATTTCTTATTGGTTGAATTTTATCCTGGACTTGGTATTCTGATAGTGATGCTGTTGTCAGGCATAGTACTTATATCTGTTGTCTACATCAACCTTTCTACACATATCATTATGAGGTTTTGTTAGCAGCAGAATAAAATTACTGATCCTATAGTGTGTGAACAATGTAAATAACGACATCTAGTCCTATTATTTTATGCTGAAAATAGTAGAGGTATTCTGCTATAGTTTAGATAATAGAGAATAAAATTACTGATCCTATAGTGTGTGAACAATGTAAATAATGACATCTAGTCCTATTATTTTATGCTGAAAATAGTAGAGGTATTCTGCTATAGTTTAGATAATAATATTAATCAATATGCACCTGTCATGTACATTAAATGATGTTCTAAATCCAAAATTCAATCTTAAAACATAAAAGCAGGTGGTTCCAGCTACTTAAAGATGTTTATTCACAACAAGAACATGAGGTCATCATACGACATCCTAAATTCACACTGGATATGGAGAAATGACTGTTTTAAGGAGTAGAAGAAGATCCTGAAACAAGCATGGCAAGAATGGGAGCTACTGAAACTACAAACAACACCCTCCCAAGGTCAATTTTTTATAAGCAGTTGCTTTATGATCACTTACAGAGTGTGTGATCTCTCAGGCTACAAGACCACAATGCCATATTACAGTTGAGCCACTGGATTTGAAAATGTTGCACTGGAGATACACATTTCACAGTTTTCATTTGATTTAAATATGATCCACATGCAACTGGTTTCAATCATACTTGACAAACACAATGGAGAAGATTGTGTTAAATAAGCTAGAAAATTTTAGTGACGGAAAAAAGATCACATAGGGAGTCCCACAGAGTTCCATTTTGGGTCCACTCCTATTCCTTATACATGTGAATGACCTCCCACCTAACATTCAACACCAAAAATTGATATTTTTTGCAGGCAATACTTGTATTATAATAAATTACATTAAACAGAAAGCAAAAGAAGACTTGGTAAATGATATTTTCCAAAAGTGGTTATTAAGTGCTTCTCTGAAAAATGGACTCTCTCTAAATTAAAGAAACACATACAACAAAACGCTACATTCAGTTCTGTAGAGAGTCATACCAACAACTGATGTGATAGGGAGCCAGCCATGGCATGGCAGAATTCATGTGTGAGGGCCAAAGTTTCGCCTGTCACTCAGCTTTGCTTGGTCCTCCTTGGAAGTACTCGGAACAGTGTGACATTTGATTTAGCATTACGGTGCAGCATTTTCTGATTGGCATAATTCTCTGAGTTCAGTAAAATCATTGTGTCAGCATTGTTTACTCTTTGCTATTTGTTCATGATATGAAGGATGTTCAAGGTCCAGTGTTGGGTTGCACAAAATAGGCAGTCTAGCAAGCTATCATCACAATCCTTGTAAATGAATGGGAGTGATAGAAGAGAGGGATGAGAATTCTCAATGGGTACTGCTTATTTGTTACAAAACAGCAGTACAGTGCCATGCAGAAAGAATTGAATCTTTTCACTGACAATGAAAGAGTAAAAAATTGCAATGATCAACAGACGAGGTTCATTGTTCTGTACAGCAAGAAGCACTTCGTGCTAAATTTGCAGACATAGTGCACTTGAGGAAATTGGTGGTATGAAGAGTAAAATTTCTGAAGTCACAACCATTAGGCCACTCTCATTGCAATAGTTTTCAATGGAAATGAACAAAGAGTGTGGAGACTTCATATATAACAGGACGAAAATTGATGTGTTTTGCAGACAATACCATTTGTTATAATAAATTCCATTAAACAGAAAGCAACAGGAGCGTTGGTAAATGATATTTTCCAAAAGTCAAGGGGTATGCCTGGAAAGATTTTTCATTTGAACTCTTGTTTTCGTTGAATTTATGAAGGAAAAAGGAGTGCAGGAACGAAAATTAGAGCAGCTGGATTGGATTGTAGATCTCTTATTTTAAGTGAACTTACTGCCTACAATACGTCATTGCAAGCTAACTTCTTTTTTATTTTATGGGGATGCATTTCAAAAGAAAATCACACTGTATGAGGGACACTTTCTGACAAATACAGTCGAATTTCCTAACCTCACTGGCATTAAGGAAAGTGCAAGGTTTCAAGAACTCATTATGGCCTTGGAAGGATTACAACAATAGTTTTATAAAGGTTTTGAGGACACTGTCAGTCTTACAGCTGTTTTCAAGCTGTTCTTAAGGCCATTTGCAGTTTCAGTTGAAAGTGCCTCTGTGTGTGTGCTGATGTAACTGATTGACCTGCAAGGTAATTCCAGTTTTAATTACAAATATTTTTATTTCAAAACTGTCCAGGACATCTACATTGCTGTTCCGAGATAGATTTTCCAAGTCTCCATATAGAGGTTGTGAAAGTGTTACAATATTTTGATTGACATATTTGTATGAAAGACCTTTTTTGATTCACAAAATAAATAAGTCATGATTATGTGACAACTTGAGTGTGAAACTTTGCGAAATTGTCTGCATCTGTCCATATGCTGATAGTTTGCACCAGATAAAAATTATATTATGTCTTGAGTGCATTAAAACTAATTAATTAATACTGAAAACTTGCCTGTGGCCTATGTTGTTGAGAAAAGTGAAATATAAGACAAAGTCATATGCAGTATGACTGTACTGCCATTTAAATATGACACATTTGCTATTTTCCCCTCTTCCCCTTCCTCATGCTCAGACAGCATGCTTTGGCAGTGGAGAAAATGTGAAGCAAGGCTGAGCACTCTGGCACTCAGGCCCAGCCATGGTCAGCAAGATGAAATCTTGGCCATTGCTGATGTAGCACATGAACAGGAGTCAGTATGTAAGATAGAATGCGCCAAATTTTTGAGCATACATGTTGATGCACACACATGTTGATGCACACACATGTTGATGCAAGTTGAATTGGAAGAAGGATATTCTGAACCTCTCAAACATTAAGTTCAGCTGCTTTTGCTCTTTGTGTAGCTGCTGATCTCAGAAACAAATATATCAACCTTCTGATATATTTTGCACATTTCCAATCAATAATGTTGTATGGAATAATTTTCTGAGGTATATCATCACTGGGAAGGAAAGTATTCATTGCACAAAAGTAAGCAATAAGCATGTAGACACCTCTTCAAAGAGCAAGCCATTTTAACTGCGCCATCACAATAAATATAATCACTAATGAAATTTATCAGAAATAATTCATCACAATTTGAGAAGAACAGTGTCATACATACCCACAACACTAGATGAAAAACGATCTTTGTTACGAACTGTTAAAGCTGTTAGTGGCTCAAAGAGAAGTTGCATATGCTGCAATAATTTTTTTTTATCATTTACCCAACAACATAAAATGTCTGACGGGTAGTGAAGCAAGTTTTAAATTTGATTTTGAATCATTACTCATGAACAACTTATGCTATTCAACTGACAAATTTCTACATAAAAACTAAATATCCTGTAAACTGACCCATTCCACATTATTTCAACAAAAGACTCATTCAGATGATCTATGAAACATGTAACTAACTTACTAAGTAACTAACTAACTCAAGCCAGTATGGATCTATATTTTTCACTTCAGCCACAGCTCTCCAACTGCAGTAGAATGTAAAATATGTGAACTCAATTTTTGCCATTAAAACAATAACATTCAGATTTTAAGATAGTTCATGTTAGGTAAATTACCTGTGTCTCCTCCAGAACTTTGGTTATAGCTTTAACAATATCTGGGGGCTTCTCACCTCTCAGTTTTGCCAGTCGTTCTCTTTTTATTCTGGTGAGCATTTCTGAAATGAAATATAAAAATGTATAACAAATTAGTGAAGAACTAGCTAAATTTTTTAAACAGACTGACTGAGTAAATACTAGCCATGGAGCTGACTGAAAGTCTCTGCCTACTTCATTAAAGGTAGTACCTATTGAAAGTTTTCATTAATTTTTGGAGCAAAACATAGTTAAAGCCAAGGACTACATAATTTTAATATGGGGTAAAAATAGACAGTAGAAACTTCAGAAAATGTAAATGAGGTTCGTGTAGGAATTAGGTATGTGGTGACTACCAACCACAAGGACATTTAATCTGTCATTTGACTTACAGTCTCTTTGACCACTGTTCCTTGCGTCACTTCTGTTCATGGGTTTTCTACAAGCTTGTTCATTGTGTTGTTGTCTCGGATGAATAAAAGTATTCTAGGGTTAATGGATTGTTGGTGGTTTCTGACTCCCTCATCACTTGACTAAGAGACTGCATTTGTCACTTTGATGAACCCAGACTGGTTTCATCTCTTGGCTTGTTATTTCAGTGACTGTTGACTGTGAAGAGCTGCACATTATGAATAATGAGCCTACCTACCATTCAGCTTGTTGCATCTGGTGCTCTCGTACCGCAGTCCTCCTTCAGATGGTGAAGCTCAAATGTTTTACCCTCTACAAGCTGCTGTTAAAATGGCAACACAACTGAGCTCTCTTACCTATTTGAGCTCACAATGGCACAAAAACAGAGCTATGTCTTCGCTGCTTATGCCAATCATACTGACACTGGCACTGCTAGAGATCCACAATGTGCTGCTCACATGTGTTTTGGAGGACGAGTACATTTCATACTTTACCAGTAACCTTCAGTGACCACAAAACAATGAACTGGTTTGCTCAATGTACTATGCAATAGACTGTACATCCTCTGATCACGTTTTCTACACAACTTCTGTTACTGACAATCACAGCCTTGGTTGTTCCAAACACGATGGTTGAAGGCACTCCAGTGCCTCCCATGTCGCGAAATCCCCCCCCCCCCCCTCCCCCCCCCCCGTCCCACCCAAGAACATCAACAACACATCACACAGTGTGGTTAACCTGTTCACATCGTGTTCCATATGTGGTCACCATCTTGACCCTCCAGCGACCTTGAGTGATGACACTGTGAATACCTCTCAGTGCTCAATCAAGATTTCACTGCTAATCACAGACTGTCACACACACATCTTCTTCCAGGCCTCTTGACCCAGCTTTCTTCCTCACAACAGGTGCTGACAGGCAGGTTTCCTGAATTACCCTCCTGTGAAAAGGAAACCATTAGACCTGGTTCGCGATGGCTAACAATCTCATCAACCTACACAGTATTACAAATGATGAATCACATTTTGTCTGCTGTGTTGCCATCTACATCAAAATACAGATGTGATCTGTGATTCAATACTGTACACTCCCACCCACCACAAGTATTCTACTGCAAAAGCCACCACTTTTGAGTGTTCACCAGATCCTCCATCAGAGATGTTACACCATACCATACATGAAGAGAACTTGAGTTCATGGATCCTATCCCAGCTCTGGCGACACCAAAGTGGATTGGCCAATGTAGAATTCATGCTAGACATTGCACTATAGACCTTAGGGCTTGTCAACTACCATATGAGCTACAACTGCAATTATTTTCTCACACCTCAGATTGTAGTGGTTCCACCTGATTTTCTTTATCTCTTATTTCTTGTCCTCGGTGTCAATGTAATGCATTGTTACACTGACTGAAAAATGAGTTGTGGATTCTGACACTGACTACTATAAATAATGCAGCTGTCAGATGCACAGTTACATTTCACAGTCTTTTATTTTTGCTGTTCACCGCCCCCCATATACTCATTTAATATAGCCAGTGAACTATTGTTTAACTCTCCATAAGCCTCATAAATAGTTAGCAGGCAAACCTCCACATACCGCTACAATAGTTTACTGTTGAACATCTACGAGCAGTAAAAACATAACCACAAAGTTCACAGTTCGAACAGTAAAAACATAACCACAAAGTTCACAGTTCTTGAAGAATAATCAGGTATGTATGGAGCAGAGACTGTCGCCATTTTAACATGTGGCCTAATTGTTTAACACTTATTACATTGTCCAGTTGAAGCAATGTTGTTGTTCTAACCAGCACATATTACTCGTCTGAAACTCGGCTGTGGACTGACTGTATCAGGACCAAAAATAAATTACATTCATAAAACTAAGCACAAAATCAGATCTGGTGTTATGTTCTTTAAAACTGAGGAACAATCTTTCTCTTTTTTGAAAATGGAAATTATACTCATGTTTGCTGATGTTAACTAGATAAATTTTTTTTAAATATTAAAATGAATTTAAGTAGGCAGATGGCAAAACAAGAGGGGAATTAAAAATACGCCAGCTTGCTTCTTACACAGATTCCTTGGAGCCTAAACTGCACCTTGAAAACCAAGCTTACAGCTTTCTACAGTTCCAGCATCTCCTCACTAATACAGGCACCAGCGAGGAGGATAGGGCTGATTACAGGAACTACCCCACTCCCCCCATGCCAACTCCACTTCAACTGGATGGTAGAGGCCACTTGATAATGTGAGTTCAACTTCAAACTGGCAGCAGCCTCTGTGAGTTATCTGAATCCACTGAACTTTGATAAAGACTGTTCCCACTGCGTGGCAGGCTCCACTTAGTCCAACAGATGGTGCACAAGCAACACACAGAATACACTACACCTTGTGTGTCCATTGTGTTGGTTCACACTAAATTTGGTGGTGCATCACAGGACTATTGATCTCCCTGCACATTCCCAGACTCTGTCCACAGACCTGTTTAGGTGCACCAGCCCACCCCACCTTCTCATTGTGCCTCACTGAGCAACAGTCAGCATAAGTAACATCCAGGTTATATGGTTGTGTATATGTAATGAACTGACCTCAGGCCTTAAATATGTGATTGATACTGTCATGGAGGCCAATGTCATTCCTATCACATTGGTCCCTGCTCACATATCATCAACCAAGCTGATTTTATGTGCAGTGAGCAACTGCAGTGTCAACATTCAGGGCACTACAGACATGCGAGTGCATCTTGCACCTGGTATCAGTTTTACATGAGCCTTCCACATTTCAGTGTTGAAGAACCCAGGATAGGTATTGATTTGCTTAACATTTCAGGGTTTCTTCTAACATCCAGGATGCAGCATTACTGGTCCCAGGCTCATTCGACCCTTCTTCCCTCTTTTCCCTCAAAGGACTCCCTCCTCAGCTCTACTTCTGAGTGCTCCTCTCTAAGGGGTAGACTCACCACTGCAATGGTTAAGTTTCCCTTGAGTGCTCCACTTCTCATGATCTATAAGCTCTCAATGATGCTCTTTGGCAATGGATTGATGCAGTATCTGCGCAGCTGGTGCAGGCTCATCTGATACTATGTCAGCTGTCTGATACCGATACACCATGCCTAGATGATGTTTTCACAGCTACCCCCTCTAACCCTGGAGTGCTGCCTTTTACCCAAGTGTCTCAGGTCAGTGGCATTGCACCCCCTTCCCCCCCCCCCCCCCCCCCCCCCTCCCCCCCTCACTCCAGTTTTTCTATGCAGCAACAGTCACCTCTGCAAACAGGCAGTGTCCTTTCTCCCTGCGAACTTGAACAACACCTTGGTAGCTAGCATTACTAATGATACTAGTCATAAAAAAATGAAAATGAGCCAGGAGGCCCCTATTATGGGAAGTTCGGCTGCCAAGTGCAAGTCTTATTTCATTCTACACAGTGTTGGGTGACTTGAGCGCTGGTAATCAGGATGAAATGATGATGAAGACAACACAACACCCAGTCCACGAGTGGAGAAAATCTCCAACCCGGCTGAGAATCGAACCTGGGCCGAGTGCTTGGGAGGCAAGCACATTCCCACACAGCTAAGCAGGCAGATGGTACTAGTGATAAGATCAATACTATGGAGGAGACATAAGGTTCAGCACCTCAACAAAAAAAAAAAAGATGTGTGCCATGCTAACACTATCATCTGTGAGCTGTGGAGTGTAGACATCATTCACTAATCAGATAGTAAATGGTCTTTCCCCTCTGCCTTGTTCAAAAGTAAGACAGGTCATTCCTCTTCTGCAGGGATTACAGAGCCCTCAATGCCCACCTAGTAATTGACAATTACCCAGTTCCTCATATTAAGGACTTTGCTGAACTGCTCATTGATGCACGAGTATTTACCATGCTTAGTAGCAGAAAGGCCTACGATCAAATACCTATGTTCAAAGGTGACATTCCTAAGACTATGCGAATCATTCCTTTTGGACTTTTTGGAAACTGTCTCATGCTGTATGGCCTTAACCAGCTCAGAAATGGCAGAACTTTATCAGTTCAATACTGTTTAACTTTGCATTTGCATATGCAATACCTGGATGACATTCTAATTTTTGCTCCACAATCAAGAAATGTGAACAGCACCTGGCTCAAGTCATGAACACATTTTGTAACAACTGTGTCAAAATCAGTCTTGATAAATCTGACCTATTCAGTACCAATGTGGCTTTCCTTGGTTATACTGTATTCGCCAAAAGTATTTGACCATCAACCAACCACGACGAATTTATTTGTAATCTCCGTCTACCAATGGACTACTACAAGCTGAGCAGATTCCTCAGCATTATTAAATTTTATCATCAACATCTCCCCATGCTGCATCTACTCAAACCCCCCTTAACTGGTGCTCTGATCAGAGAAAACACCTCAGCTGCAAGTAAATTGACAAGGACAGAAACTGTGCTCCAAGTCTCCAACAATCTTAAGTTTGCCTTCACTTGTGCCATCACATTAGCTCACCCAATATCCAATACCTGCATTTCAACCACAGCTGACATGAGTAATACATGCATAGGAACAGTGCTGCAACAGCGTGTTAGTGACATCAGTAAACCTTTTTAATTCTTTTCCAATAACCTCTCATTTACCCATAGTAAATTGTCAATAGACCTTGAACTCCTTGCAGATAATGAGAGGTGTGAGTTCATTTTCTTACCGATCACTGTCAGCTTGCTGACATCATTCAAAATCCTGGCAAAGATGTGCAACTACCCCAGATGCCTTTGCTCCCTGGACCTAATCTTCTGGTATTTGACATTCGCTACATATGCAGCTCTGACAGCATGGCTGCTGACTGTCTGTTCAGGTTGAACATTATCACATCCCTATTAATATGGGTGAACTTGAGCATCTACAAACCAATAACTCTGAGTCAGCGGATGTGCTTAAAGAGACAAACCAACAGTTTAACTGGCCACATAACTGTGTATTATGGGGGGGGGGGGGGGGGGGGGGGGGGGGGGAAGGGGGGAGGGATTGTGAACAGTGAAAGTAAAGAACTGCGAAATGCAAATGGGCACCTTTGGGCTACATCATTTAAAGTAATCAGTGTTGAATTTCCTCCCCCCCATTTTTCAGCCATTATAGCAACACAGTACGTCAACACCAACAACAATCAGCAAGGAAATAAAGCAGGCAAAGGTCAGAAAGTGAGGACCATGAACTGCCCAATGGCTGCACTAATCAGCACACAGCAGCTCAACTGTCACAGTCTTAGTGACACAGTCTACCCACTGCTAGGTGTCATACTTCAATATGCACAGGCAGTCCAAGTACAATGCACAGTATTGTGTTTGACTCCCTTCTGTGGATAGGTGACTGATATGAGCATCACAGAATGGGTACACTTGCACAGTTTGAATACAGCACTGACTGGCCTGAATGTTCTGTGAGGACTGTGGCTGTTTCTCCTGGCATGTTGTGTTTCAATGCAGCTGTTGAATTGGTGGTTCCGATGAACGATGTTGCTGTTGAAGCCAAAGTTTATTGTGCTGTTGTTCATATTTTAGTTTCACAAGATGTGCTTTCACCTTGCATGATTATGCTTCTGTTGTCTGTACTAAAGTTTTAAAGACTGTATTCTCATTCTGAATATGAGGTCTATTCAAAAAATTCCGCAACATTTGTAATTTCACACCAACAGTGTGTTGGAGCAAAATGCGGTTGGCATCCCTTCACATGCCTTTGTTTAATGTGTAACTGCCAGAAGTTTCATCCTTCTATGTCTGTTAGTTATTGTTCAGTGGTATATTTAGTAGTATATTGCGTCCCAGAGTTTGCAAATTTCGAGATGGCTCTGCATTAAATTTTGTGTGAAACTCAAGAAAACATTTACAGAGACACAGCAAATGGTGAGGCAGCCTACGGTGATGAGTTCTTAAGCCATACTCAGAGTTATGAATGGTTTCCATGGTTTAAAAATGGCCAGACAGAAGCTAAAGATGACCATCATTCAGGGTGCCCTTCAACCTCTACTGATGACACTCGTGTGATGGCTGTCAACAAAATTGTTGTGCCAATTGAAGACTCATTGTCCCAGAGATTGCAGACAAATGTTACATTTCAGTTGGATCATATTATGAAATCCTGACACAGCATTTTGGAATACACTGTGTTTTCGTAAAGTTTGTCCCACAGCTCATGATTCAAGACCAGAAAGACCTTCGCCTCACAATCTGTGAAAAGCTTTTGGATTGCACAAATGAGAATGAGATGTTCCTTAAGAGAAACATAACTGGTGATGAGACACAGGTATACAGTTATGATGTTGAGACCAAGGTTCAGACTTTACAGTTGGTTGGGAAGGTTTTCCAAGACCAAAAAAAGCTCGTCAGGTCAGGTCAAATGTCAAACCTGTGCTGATAGTTTTCTTTGACTTTGAAGGATTAGTTCATCATGACCTCATGGCACAGCAACAAACTGTTAATTGATGGTTCTATTGGGGAATGTTGCAACTCCTGCAAGAAAATATGAGAAAGAAACGGCCTGAAAATTGGCGAGACAATTCATGGCTCTTGCATCATGGTAACACACCCACAAGTTCATCTCTGTTGGTGCGTGACTGCAGCACAAGAAACAAAATCACTGTGCTGCATCATCCTCTGTACTCTCCAAATCTGGCAGCTGCGGACTCTTTTTCATTAGTGAAGTTGAAAAACTGGTTGAAAGGATGTAGATTTGCAATGATAGATGAGGTAAGCACAGACGGTGCTTCACGTGAGAAGTGTACCGAGACTGAGTCCAGAGGTGGAAACAGTGTTGGGAGCGGTGTATCAATTGTGGAGGAGAGTATTTCAAAGGAGATCATACACTATATGTGAAAGGTAAGCACAGAAAAATTTTATGGACAAAGTTCCAGAACTTTTTGAACAGACCTCATAGCTGAATTCTTTCACACTTTGTAGCAGTTCACCTATTTTTTTTTCTTCATTTATTGTCCATGGTGTTGACATACTGGTTGACAAAAAATTGAGGGTGCATGTGTAGTACTGTCTACTGTAAATGACGTAACCAACAGATGCACACAAGGGTTTCACAGTCTTTTACTTTCACTTTTCACAACCCCCCAAGTTATATGGCCAGTCCATTATTGTTTATCCCATTTAACCTTTGATAAGCCTCATTGATAGGTTTCAGGCAGACCTCCACATATTGATACAATATGCTGTTGAACACCTATGAGCATTAAAAGCCTAACCACAAAGTTCACTGTTCTTGAAGAATAGAAAGGTATGTATGGAGAAGACATTGTCACTGTTTTAACATGTGGCCTAATTGTGTAACATTTATTACACTGTTAAGTTGATGCATTTTTGTCATTCTAACCAACAAAGGTTCCTAGTCTGCAACTCAGCCATGGACTGACTGTCTCGTGACCAAAATTCGGGTCCTTATATATCCTCACAATAATAGGTGCTGAGACTATGAATTGTTTGAAGTATAATTTACAGAAATTCCAATTAAAACTTAACTCATTAAATTAACTGAATACTTTGAAAAATTGGTTCTTTTTAACAGTTTCTTCTACTACAAGGGATAAGCCAAATTATTTGTTTAAATCATGAAATTAACAAATATAGGTAGGCAAACAATACTTTGGGCAAAACTTTTAAATTTTTTGGAATTAATTAAGGGCTGGCTTTCCAAACATGTTTTTTAAGAGAGCCAAATAGATACTTTAAGATTACTAGCATTTCATCTTCCAAATGTTTACAGTTATTTCAGAATTTTTATATGTTTACACTATAATTTAAGTCATGAAACAATTATTGATTGTTCCCTATAATGAAAGTATTAACTAGGAATAGTTGAAATAAATTAGAAAATCAATTACATACATAAAACTAAGCACAAAATTAGATCTGGTATTGAATTCTTTACTGAGGGCCAACCTTTCCCTTTTATGAAAATGCACATTATATTCATGTATGTTAATGGTAATTAGTTAAAACTGAAAAAAATGATTTTAAGGAGTCAGATGGCAAAGCAAGAGGGGAAGTAAAAATATACCAGCTTGCTTCATCACAGCTTGACTGCTTCACATCTTGCAGTCATGTTTGACAGGATGCAGTTTGATTTGTCTACAGGAGGGGAGGTTTGTTGATTCAATGTATGAAGTTTTTCTGTGAAATCAGTATATCTGTGTACAATTTCCAGTGAAGTGGTTTGCCTAAGTGCATTTGTCCATTTACAATTTATTCTGAAATAATTTGCCTAAGCACTTTGGTCACTAGACCTCACAGTAGGTGAGAATAGTGAAGGAAATCTCTCCTAAGATTGGTCCACACATTTGGTATTAGAAACTGCAATGTGCTCTTTGTCCTCAGTTCAAGGCCTATTGTTAATTTGACAGTTCCAAATTGTTGTCATAATGTGTCATTAGCTGTCCTTTGCATGTGTGCACAACGATCCTGCTGTCAATGGTGATGCTCTGCCTGGAAAGATGGCAACTGCTGATCTTGTATCCACCAAAGAATTGCTGTCTGTCCACCAAATTAGCCTCATATCGACCAAGTCCTCCTCCCTCAAAATTAGCGCTGACCGTAGTGAGTATGATAATCATAGTATCCAATTTACCACAATGTAACATCAGGCTTGATGCTAGGATCCACTGTTGCTCAAAGATGTCTTTCCATACAAAACTTCTTATAGTTGTTGTTCTGGTGTCTTAGTAAAACACTATTGGAGTGCAGCTTTAGCTGCCTCATATATTTTGGTAATGTGTGTCACAGTTATGATCTCAGAGATGCTGTTCAACAATGCTGCAAATTTTGATGTGTTGTCTGTAATGTGCAACCACTTGGCCACATAGTTGGGTTGGAAAACTGGTAGTTTGGGGATCAGACCATGTCTGAACTGAAATGCACAAATATTATGTCCCTGTTCCATGGGCAAAAGACTTGTCAGATGAAAGCTAGTGAGGTGTTCACAGCATGAGGGGAACTATGATACACATTTTATGCCCAACTGGTTGGGTCCTGTAATTAATGTCAAACAGACTGGTGTACCCAGTGCTCTGCGCAGATGAAACCAATAATATGCATGAGTATCTTTCATAAGGAACCAGATCCAATGCAGGAATAAAGTCTTAGTGTTGCTATGTACCTCAATCATGATGATATAAAATCACCAAGTAACCCTTGTTGCTGCTGGTATTGTTCTCATCCACTAATACTGTTGAAGTTGTCGGTACATAACACATTGGAGCTGCACTTTCACTTTTTAGTCTTGCATTTGAATATATGAAAATGTTTCACAGACCACACTGAAGGTCACTGTTCTGCATGATTTGTTCAAAATCCTGTTGTCCTTGTGGTTGCTGCATTGCAGGGCATAACACAGCACTGTTGTATGCACTTAGTAAGTAAAAAGTAAGAAAATTTGCTCTACTCTCGTATCCTTTATCGCTGTAGGGAAGTTAATAGAAGTATGCAAACCACAGAGATAGTTAGCAGAAACATACTTAATTACTAATTACACTGTACAAGTGAAACACATGCTTACAATGTGGTAGTTGGAACCAGACTGATAGAGACAAAGGCCATCTGTTTTAAACGAACTCAGGCAGATGTCAGGAAAATTTCACAGTAGATTCAGCTCACAATGTTTTTGACTGCTTCATAATCTGCAGTACCCACAAATGTCTAAAGAACACACAGTTAAAATATAAGTCATTGTCTGTGGCTAGATATTTAGATAACTGTGGTCCATGGTACAAAACCATACAAAAATGGCTTTTGTGGATTTCTGCATAACTATAGTAACTCTGAACACCTGGATCACAGTCATGAATAATGATGATATAAAAAGTTTTGAATTTCCCTTAGATCATCATCTTAAGAGCATGTGGTAAAAATACGATGATTTGTTATCAATAGAAATCATAAAAGTGGTCATCCCCATAATTGATATTTTTGGCACACAGAAATCACTATTTTTTCCTAGAAACTGAACATGAGCAAATCATACTTTTTGGTACTTTTATAAGCCATATAAGGCTCAGTCTAGAGCACACCTAATGCAAAAGAACCAACCAATTTACTCAAATTGCCTCAAATGGAGGAACTGTGCTATGTTTAAATCTCTGTGATCAACAGAATCAAATATATGGCTCCACTGAAAAATTGCATTTTTGCGTATTGCTTTTTTAAATGTATTGGTACTGTGCAGTGTTGTGCATGGACTGATTACACTTCACTTTACTATCATGTTAATTATTTTCTTCTATCCTCCTATTCACTAATTTCATGCCTTTCTATTCCAAATATCTGTTGCCCTCTCGTCCATGATTACATATTCTTTCTGTGCCTCCACCCTAAACATTCTTTCTTTTATTGAGTACTACAATATTAATTCTCTTTGCTCTTCACAGTTTCACAATCTCTACAACTTACTTCAGACCATATTCTATAAATTAGTCATTCTCTCTAACCCTCATAGTGCACAGAGCTACTTTTACCACATAAATCTTAGTTTCCCAGCAAAGTTGCATTCCTTGGAATGTCACAGATATCTTAATTGAAGCTATTTCCTTATTTAATTGGCATAGTAACTGGTTAATTTGTGAGCTAATTAGCAACTTTAGTATCCCCATCAGCAGTTATCAATTTGAATGCAGATGAGCTGGTGTGGGCCTCATCGGCGAGTATTGTGACAAGGTGTGCACAAAGCACTGTATCACCAGAACAAGTGACCCAGCTGTTTACCTATCTGTTTTTTAACTTTCAATCTATGAGTTTTAAAGTTTTTATGATTTCAAAATTTTTGCACCTTTTCACCACGAAACCTATGAATGAGAGAACACAACTTCTCTCTCTCTCTCTCTCTCTCTCTCTCTCTCTCTCTCTCTCTCTCTCTCTCTCTCTCTTCTTTCTATGTTCAGTGAATCCATGTAATGTATTGCTGATTGAGTTTATTAAGTTTATTGTATAAAATGCTAATGACATCACCATCAAAACGACTAGGTCAATTATACAGTTGACTGCTAAGGAGCGTGATGGAAGAAGGTGTTATTGATTCATTGATTCAAACATCCAATGTGTTGTAGAAACTGGCTGCTATTTATCATTGTAAACTAGCAAATTGTCCACAATAAACTTCAGGGGATCATGAGGGCATTATGCACCAACAATCCACAGACATTTACCATCTTACTCAATGAATGTGAGTAAACTCATTGTCACTTTTGTCTTACACATTGAAAGCAGACATAAAATATGTTTACTATAGCCGTCTAGTAGCAGATGCAAATATTCAAGCAAATGTACCCCTAGTAAACTTATCATGCTATGTGTAGTTCATTGGCAAGACATTAATTATGAATGCCCAATAAGGTGCTAACAAATGACAAAAAAAAATCGTCATTCATTTTTTTGTACATGATTTTGTTTCCCACTCCCTACTACATAGAAGGCCTGTTAAAAAGTGCAAAAGTGCAAATATGATGCATGTTATGCCAAACAGAATCTATGCCGAGTCTGTTAGGTCTGAGGAGGGTTACCGGCTTGGTTGCACCAATAATCACACCCATGTAGCAGTAGTTCATTTATTAACCTTAACACATACAAGGATCACAAAGAATGAACTCAACATGGCGGAACAGCCAAAGATAATGCTTAGAGTCCAAAGATGAATGCATGTCGATGTTGGTGTAGATTTCATTGGCGCAACATAGCTGCCCCCCCTCCCCCCCCCCCCCAGCCTGCTGTACGGAGTACTGTTGAGAGGCTGGGGGAGGGGGGTGACTATGGCTTCGGCAGGGGAGGTCTGCAGGAGCCGGACCACAGTCAGCTCAACAGCGTCGTCGGGGAGCTGTGAGGGTAGATGTCGCGTGAAGGAAGGTTCGGCCACTGAACCTGGAAGTCGCTGAAGCGAGCCGGGTCTCATACTGGGCGTGCTGGTAGTGTGGCGACAGGTAGGCCGGCGGTTTGCGGGTGGAATGGAGCGACGACGTTGATGTCTCTGGTGGGCGTGGCAAACACACGAAGCATGTCCAGGTTGACGTCGGGCGGGAGGAGAACACATTTCACCAGGTGGCAGGGAATGTCGGAGGTTGTGTCATGAGCATTGGATGAAGAGAAACACACAATGAACAGTTTATAATTGTGCAGTATTATTGAGACGTCATGGATTATGTCTAGGGAGACAGGCGCACACACCTCGAGCGAGGGCATGTTCAAGATGGGGGGGTGCGAGAAACCTCAACAAGGCAAGGCAGGCGATGGTGGAGCGGTCAAAGGGACCGGCGAAGGGCCTGGCAGTGAGGGTGTGATTGTAGGTAAGCTCGATGTGGGGAGCATTTGGTCACTTGACGGAGTCCATGAGACTGGAGTAGAGGGCGAGGTCGGAGGAGAACTGAACGATTGGAGCTGGAAGTCACTCGACAGAGTGTGTGAGACCAGAGCACAGGGTGAGGTCAGAGGAGAGCTCAACGATCGAGTGTGTAAGTCCAACATGGAGGGAGTGGTCGGAGTGTCATGAGCCATGACAGTGAGTGGTGTGGTCCTGGCCTAAAGGGGGGTAGAAGAAGGCTCGACATGAGCAGGCTTAAGTCTGTTGAGAGAGACTGTAACAGCTGAATCTTTCATCTGCATAGGTGTTGGCTGAGCACTGAAGAACTCGGTATGGGCCGGTATATGGAGGTTGGAGGGGACCACAGACAGTGTCATCTCGGAGCATGACATTCTCGCAATTGTCCAGAAATTTCAGGATGTGAACCTTAGGGCGGGAATGGCTGGCGGGCAGAGGGGTATGGAGGTTGATGAAGTGGTGGTCCATGAAAGATGGTAAGTCAGACTGAGGGAGAGAAGCGGAAGGGCTCACACGTTCGTCAGGAAGAACAATGTTCTGGCCATACACGAACTCGGATATTGTGCCTTCGAGGTCTTCCTTATAGATCGCACCAATGCCGAGTAGCACAAGGGGAAGGGCCTCCATCCATAGAGAGTTGTGGCATCAAAGAGCTGCCTTGAAAGTGTGGTGCCGGTGCTCGACTAGCCCGTTACTTTGCGGGTGATATGCTGTGGTATGGATGCGCCGGATGTCGCAAATGTTACAAATCTCGTTGAACAGGGCCGACTCAAATTGTCTGCCCTGGGCAGTTGTGATGATAGCTGGGCATCCGAAACGTGATACCCATGTCTTGACAAAAGCTTGAGCAACAGTTTCTGCTGTAATATTGGGGAGGGGGACAGCCTTGACCCAGCGAGTTGTTTGGTCGATAGACAAGCGAACAAAACGAAAGCCGTTAGAGGGGGGAGAGGGCAGACAATGTCAATATGAATCTGCTGGAAATGCCCAGGAGGGATCGAAAAGGTGCCGAGAGGGGGTGAAGTGTGCTTGTGTACTTCACAGCATTGGCATGTGACACAGGAGCATGCCCATTGCTGGCAGTCCTTGTTGACATTTCTCCACACAAAGCTCTCCGCTACGAGGCGGGTGGATGCACGAACACTGGGGTGGGCTAAATTATGCAATGTGCTGAAGACAGCACGACAGAGTGTGGTTGGGATGTGGGGGCATAATGTGCCCGTACTGTCATCGCACCAGATCTCACCAAAAATGCCAGGGAAGGTGGTGCAGACAAAGTGTAGTGAAGAATTAGAGTCTGAAATCAGGTTTTGTGTTTCCTCGTCAGCGGGTTGGAGCTTAGGCAATTCAGAGAGGTCTAACAGCGAATGGACTGGGCCGACTCGTGAAAGGAAATCAGCAACTATATTGTCAGCACCCTTTATGTGTCTGACATTGGTGGTGAACATGTATCTAAAGCAGCGAGGAGGTGGGTCAGCTGGTGGGTTTGTGATAGCCGCAGCCAGGGGTTTGTGGTCTGTTAAAACATAAAAAGGGCGTCCCTCAATGTCAGGCTTGAAATGCTTATTCACTTTCTAGACCGCGAGCAACTCCCTGTCAAATGTGTAATATTTCCATTGTGCATTGGTGAGCTTGCATGAGAAGAACTGCAGAGGCGAAGTTTGACCATTGATTGTCTGGCTAAGGACAGCACCGATGGCAGTATTGCTTGCATCTGTGGTGATGAAAAGCTGTGCATTGGGATGAGGATGCTCGATGGTGCAGACCTCGGCAAGAAGATTTTTGAGGGCAGTGAAAGAGTCAGTCATCGCAGGGGTCCATGGAATGGGCCGAGATCCAGAAGTGTTGGTGCCTGTCGCACATGTTGAAAGTTGTCCTCGACGGAGGAGCTGAACACGAGAATGTCATCAAGATATGCAAAGCAGAATTTTAGGCCGAATAGCACTTAGTTGATGAAGCGTTGCCAGGTCTGGGTTGCGTTTTTCAGGCTGAAGGGCATGAATCAAAACTGAAATAACCCGATCAGGGTGGTGATTGCTGTCTTCTCAATGTCTTCAGGTGCCATGGGGATCTGGTGGTAGGCTTGTTTGCAATCAATGATAGAGAACATGGTCGCACCTGCGAGGGAACTGGTAAAGTCAGCAATGTTGGGTATGGGGTAGGTGTCCATAATTGTTCGTGTGTTTAGTCTCCACACATGCACCAGGACTTGTCTTTCTTGGGTGTCATATTTATGGACGTAGACCATCTACTGGCAGAGGGTTCAATGACGTTGGAGCTTAGTAGTTCAGAAATCTGATTTTTAAGGTCTGTGAGGTACTTGGGACAAAGTCGACATGGTTTACTGGAGATCGGGGGACCTGGTGTGGGCAAAGCTTGTGAACCGTGCTGTTGGTGATGACGGAAATGTTGCCGGCGGCATGGGAGGCGGTTTGTTTACAATGTGTGGCGGGCGGGGCAGGCGAGGAGTGGTCACGATGTTTGGAGCCACTCGGTGGATCTGACAGGAGCCGAGGTGGCAAAGTGTCCCAGGAGTCAACGTGACAAGATGGCCGCTGGTCCGAAGCAATGGCACCGTGGTCGGGTGAGTCGTTAGTGAGTCCATTGTCTGAGGGCGCGGCCTGTGGCAGCACGGTCGCGAGCGAAACGCTAGGTGCGAGTGCACTGTTTGTGTTGTCAGTGGCAGTCGCACAGTGGCGCGCAGGAGCTGAAGTTGCATAGTTTGAGGTGCTGCCCGCAAGGGGCAGGGTAGGAGCCGTCAGTTTGGGAACACGTGATGCTCATCGCCCATGCGCACTTGTGTCTGCCCGAGTGTCAAACAGTGCCATGTTAGGAGGGTGTGGCCCTGCGGAACTGTCAGTACATGTTATGGCAGTCTTGATAGCACAGTTGCGAGGGGTAACGGGGGTAAACACACAGAGGCTCGATTGCTGGGATTCCGAGCAGATTCGGCGCACTTACTGACCTTGCCTTTGTCCTTGCTGTAGTGTCTGTAATTCCTTTGCTGCATTGGAGAGCTGGAGCCAGAGGGAGATCTCGAAGATTTCCTTGCATAGGCGAGCAACGTGCTTGAGCTTGACAAAGCACTTGTGCGTGGTTTCTTGTAACATCATCAACAGAGATGAGCATGTACGGATGAGATGAACCGATGTGTCACAGGGGGGTTTGCTTGATGGAGTACAGGGGAAATGAGTCTTGGACAGGTGATGAAACATGGTGTTTTGCATAAGGTCTGGTGAAAGTTTCTGGTGTCGCAAGAAGTCAATGCCTAGTATAGGTTCATCAATTTCACACACTAAAAAAGTCCACTCGAGATTTCAGTTTGCAGAGAGTGAGACGACGTGGGAAGTTGAAACCAAGCACTGTAGTTTAGTTGAATTCACGGCTTGCAGTGAAGTATGATGAGTGTAGATGTTCGACGACGCTAAGGATGTAGGCAGCAGTGAAACATCGGCGCCTGTGTTCATTAGGGAAAGGTATCCCAATGAAATGTTTTTAATGTAAAGTCGTCCGCAATTATCCAGTCGTTCCTGGACAGAATGGAGCACTGGGGAGGTGCCTGTCATGTTGTGCACAGGAGGCAGCATCCGAACCTACCTGCGATTGGCGTTTGGGAAGTAGCAGGGTGGTCTGCAGTTCCGTGCCGCCTCACCAAACCGTGTGTAGAAGTAACAGTACGAGTAGTGCGGTTGCATTTCCTGCAGAAAGTTCGTTGCCAGTGGCGGTGGCCAAGGTTCAGTGGCCGCAGCAGGTTCGGTTGCAGGAGGGGGCGTGACCATGGGCGGAGCCTGTAACGTCCCAGTTGCTCGTTTACTGCTTCCCAGAGTGAGCAGAATGGTGGGCACAGTACGGCCCCGGCCATGTCCGGCCACATGGCGATGAGCCTGAACCTGAGACTTGTAATGTAGGCAGTGGCTGGCGAAATAGAGCAGTGATGCATCGTGTAGCTTGTCAGCAATTGTCATTCTTTACTCGACAAGTTCAGGAGACCTTTGACCAGAGCAAAGCATATGTGAGGAGGTAGTTTATCTGACCAGATGGCGAGGAGAGCTGTGTCAGAGAACAGATTGGCGCTGACCAGGGCACGTAGCCGTCTCCAGAGCTGGAAGGTTTTTCGTTGCCTAGTTGCTCAACATGTAGCACTTGGCGTATTGCTGCCTCAGTTGAGCATGCAAGCCAGCGTAGAACTGTCTTTTTGGCTAGAGTGTACCGGGTAGATGAGACCAGGGCATTGACCAGGTCAGCAATCAAGTCCTCCTGGTCGTGCAGGCGGGTGATGAGGCACAGAAACCTAGTTTACTTGTCGAGTTTGTAATGGTCGAACACTTTGTCCACAATTTTGAACCAGGTTGTTGCTCTGTCGAGATTAAATGGCGGCAGCGTAAGTAAGTGTTGTAGAATGTTCGGAAGAATAGGTTGAGTAGAGTTCGTCGGGGCACTGCCTGAAACGAGCTGTTGTTGCTGTAGTATTCCAGGAGAGAGTGCCTCCAGGGGATGTGGCAACAATGGCTGTTTGGTTGGCAGCGTAAAGGTGATACATTGTGGTTGAGCGCGATCCATCGTGATGCGGAAGGCTGACACGTGTGAGACACCGTAATGTGTCGATTGCAGTTGCGGAAGCTCAACACATTGCGGGTGTGTTCGGATTGACACGTTGCGGAAGACCGACGTGGATGAGGCACCGAGAACGGTAGCAGAAGCTCGACTGGAGCCGGCTCGGTGCCGAGAGGTGAGAAAAAGTTCAAAGTTTGAGAATGCGCATTACTCCGCGGAAAGCTCGACGTATGATCAGAGCCGGGGCCACCTGTGTTGCAGGGAGGCTGCAGGGGTGCGGGATGTCCAGAAGCACAGTGTGAGAAATGATGTCAAACGTGGGACGGAATGTGTGAATGTTCACTGTTCATAGTCACTCCACTCAAAACAGTGTGCGGATAAGGTGAATGTTGTGTAACAAAACACTGAGGCGTAACAGTGGGACGGAGGTGGAGGTTAGGCACAGATGACAAGTTATTGTTCCTGTTGCAGGCCAAGGTATTGAATTAGGAAGGCATGTGCTGATGCTGAACTGAGGCAGGTGTGGGCGTGGTCAGATGCTGAGGAGATAGACCAGCGAATGAAGTAGCTCTGGCCATGTCGATGAGGGAGGGCACATGTCACATGAACAAAGGCGTTTTTCTTGCCAGAGTCATGTGCACTCCTAACCTCACTTATTGTTGCAGGCTCAAAAATGTCCAGCAAAATCAGTGGAATCATCGAGTGAGAGGCATCGTGTTGCAATCCTGGTGGGTGTACATTGTCTGCAACACAATGCATGTTGATCACAAAATCCGGCGTTAGGGACTGGGCCGAAGTCATTGTTCGAATGCTGTGTCGATGTAATACACACGAAAATAACAGACGCGGACGTCGTGGACACAGCAAAATGGCAAAAACGGATGACATTACAGCTCAGGGTCACCAATGAGGAGAATTACCAGGTTGGTTGTATCAATAATCACACCCATTTAGCAATAGTTCATTTATTAACCTTAACACATACAAGGATCACAAAGAACTGAACTTCACATGGCAGAACAGCTTAAGATAATGCTTAGAGTCCAAAGATGAATGCATATCGATGTTGGTGTCTTTTTCATCAGTGCCACAAGGGCAAAAATCACGTATGAGTTTACCCAATATTCAAACTTTGGTGAAAAGGACAAATGATTTACACAATTGTAATACTAGAAGGAAAAAGACATACATTTCTCCACATCACGGTTAAATTCAGTAGATTCACTCTTCACAAACTGCAGGACGCCAAACAGTTCACACTTAAAAGAGGCCATTTTGTGTTATGGGCCGCTGCAAATGGGAAAACAAGAAAGCAGTACTCGTGCCTGCACGTGTCTAAAACTATTTGAGCTACTCTTTAATTGTGACCTTGAACCAACATGTACAATTGATACTATTTAAATTTCTAACTGGGACATTCTTTTATGGACACCCTGTATTTTCAGTAAATCAAAGTTTGAATTTCAGTCAACTTGCCCTGCTGAGAATGTCCTTTACACGTTCTCTCACCTAATTTTATAAGCATTAAATAACAAAATAGTGCCAGTTGGTATTTTCTATGACCCACCTAAGGTATTTGAATCTGTGAATCAAAATATTCTCCTAGAAGTTTTATATTATTCTTGGTACAACCAACCAATGGATAGTGTCGTATCTAATGAAAACAAAGCACAAAGTAATACTTCATAACTCAACCTATGTAATAAGGGAAAAAAATGCGGTATGAGATTAGCCAAGATTCAACCTTTGGTCAAAAGGACAAATGATGTACACAATCATAATACAAGAAGGAAAAAGACATACATTACTCCACATCAAGGTTACCTTCAGCACAAAAGAAGGTGCACAATACTGCAGCTAGAATTTTTGATGACTTAGCCAGTGATATAAAATGGCTTACAGACAGCAAATGAAAATTTGGATTGTAATGTGTAAAAGGCAACTCATACCTGTAGATTAAAAGAAAATCGAAAATCATCAGCATGTAGCCATATCTACAAATTTTATGAATCCAAAATGAGTCATCACATCATAACAATTTATCATGCAAAATGACCTATGGGACATGAAACTAACTAATTAACTAACCAACCTTTCGTAGTGAGTCTCTTCTTAACAAGAGAAGTAGTGAGTCAAAAATTTGCATCCTGCTTTGTCAGATTACCTGATACTAGTTGCTCCAAAAATTGGGCACTATCTGAACTCATTCTGTGTAATTTGTGTTTGTGTTGGGAGAGTCCACAAGAAACTACAGCTGAACAACGTCTCATATTTATAGCATCGTAGCAGTCAATGCGTGATTTCTAAAATCACCGAACTCGAGTTTGAGTCTCGGTCGGGCACACAGTTTTAATCTGCCAGGAAGTTTCATATCAGAGCACACTCCGCTGAAGAGTGAAAATCTCATTCTGGAAACATCCCCCAGACCGTGGCTAAGCCATGTCTCCGCAATATCCTTTCTTTCAGGACTGCTAGTTCTGCAAGTTTCGCAGGAGAGCTTCTGTACAGTTTGGAAGGTAGGAGACGAGGTACTGAGAGAAGTAAAGCTGTGAGTACCGGGTGGGAGTCGTGCTTCAGTAGCTCAGATGGTAGAGCACTTGCCCCTGAAAGGCAAAGGTCCCGAGTTCGAGTCTCGGTCGGGCACACAGTTTTAAACTGCCAGGAAGTTTCATATCAGCACACACTCCGCTGCAGAGTGAAAATCACATTCTGGATTATTATTGTTGTTCATAACTTAGTAGCAGACATAATTTGTTGCTAATGTACTACACAGTAGTACTCTGCAATGGCTCTTTCCATCTGTTAATGTGTAACTTGACTCATTCCTCATGCATGAGGGCTTTTTTTTCATTATGGGATTTATGGAACACAGTTTGTGATGGAATGGTTGATTGCTTATAATGTTGTGCATTAAATAAATTTTTTTGATACACTCCTGGAAATGGAAAAAAGAACACATTGACAACGGTGTGTCAGACCCACCATACTTGCTCCGGACACTGCGAGAGGGATGTACAAGCAATGATCACACGCACGGCACAGCGGACACACCAGGAACTGCAGTGTTGGCCGTCAAATGGCGCTAGCTGCGCAGCATTTGTGCACCGCCGCCATCAGTGTCAGCCAGTTTGCCGTGGCATACGGAGCTCCATCGCAGTCTTTAACACTGGTAGCATGCCGCGACAGCGTGGACGTGAACCGTATGTGCAGTTGACAGACTTTGAGCGAGGGCGTATAGTGGGCATGCGGGCGGCCGGGTGGACGTACCGCCGAATTGCTCAACACGTGGGGTATGAGGTCTCCGCAGTACATCGATGTTGTCGCCAGTGGTCAGCGGAAGGTGCACATGCCCGTCGACCTGGGACCGGACCGCAGCGACGCACGGATGCACGCCAAGACCGTAGGATCCTACGCAGTGCCGCAGGGGACCGCACCGTCGCTTCCCAGCAAATTAGGGACACTGTTGCTCCTGGGGTATCGGCGAGGACCATTCGCAACCGTCTCCATGAAGCTGGGCTACGGTCCCGCACACCGTTAGGCCGTCTTCCGCTCACACCCCAACATCGTGCAGCCCGCGTCCAGTGGTGTCGCGACAGGCGTGAATGGAGGGACGAATGGAGACGTGTCATCTTCAGCGATGAGAGTCGCTTCTGCCTTGGTGCCAATGATGGTCGTATGCGTGTTTGGCGCCGTGGAGGTAAGCGCCACAATCAGGACTGCATACGACCAAGGCACACAGGGCCAACACCCGGCATCATGGTGTGGGGAGTGATCTCCTACACTGGCCGTACACCTCTGGTGATCGTCGAGGGGACACTGAATAGTGCACGGTACATCCAAACTGTCATCGAACCCATCGTTCTACCATTCCTAGACCGGCAAGGGAACTTGCTGTTCCAACAGGACAATGCACATCCGCATGTATCCCTTGCCACCCAACGTGCTCTAGAAGGTGTAAGTCAACTACCCTGGCCAGCAAGATCTCCGGATCTGTCCCCCATTGAGCATGTTTGGGACTGGATGAAGCATCGTCTCACGCGGTCTGCACGTCCAGCACGAACGCTGGTCCAACTGAGGCGCCAGGTGGAAATGGCATGGCAAGCTGTTCCACAGGACTACATCCAGCATCTCTACGATCGTCTCCATGGGAGAATAGCAGCCTGCATTGCTGCGAAAGGTGGATATACACTGTACTAGTGCCGACATTGTGCATGCTCTGTTGCCTGTGTCTATGTGCCTGTGGTTCTGGCAGTGTGATCATGTGATGTATCTGACCCCAGGAATGTGTCAATAAAGTTTCCCCTTCCTGGGACAATGAATTCACGGTGTTCTTATTTCAGTTTCCAGAAGTGTAGATTAATGAGCTTGAGCTAAGCAGACTGTTGTGTGCACGCATGGATTAGTAATTGCTCTTGTGTGCAACTAAAAGTATGGTGATCTGTTGAAAGAACAGGGACATATTCTGTTTTGTAACTAAGCCACAACCAGTTTGAAAAATCTGAATACTGTTTATGAAATAAGTGGGGAACTGTGGAATAAACCATGTTCCTGTAACAAAATAGCAAGAAAATGTATTACTTGTATGTAAATGCAACTGATAGCATGAGAATCTGGAAGTGCAGTGCTTGTTTTCGTACTGAATGTGAAGATATGGATGAAATCAAAACAGACCCATGAAAAACATATATTTGTGAAAAGTTAAAGAACAGACTCAGAACAGTAAGAAAGGAACTAAAGGATTCAAAAACAATTACAGGGTGAGTCACAAGGTTTTCCCCAGGTTTCTGGAGGTTTTCCTTAGGTTATTTGAAACAAAAAATGTAAATACAGTAATGTGATCATATCCACAATTAAGGAGCTAAAACAAAGTTCTGAAAGATGCCACGGTGTATGGGGCACTACATTTGTGTTCACAGGACACACAATCAGTCTTAGGTAGACAAGTGTTGTGAGTGGTATGTTTGCATAACAACCACGTTGTTGATACTGCAATCACTGTTTACAGTTATTGTCTCCAGTACATTTTACGATGCTGTACACGTTTTCACTGCAGGAGTATGGAGAGGTGATTTACATTTTGGGCTTCTGTGATGATAATGCAAAAGCTGCTGTTCCTGAATATCACTGTTGGTATCCTAATTGTAGTGGAACATGTCAAACATTGCTAGAAACTAGTACTCTCTCCAGTATTTGTATTCACTCCAAAAGACATCATGATGTTCAAGAAGAGGAAAACATTCTTAATTCAGTAGAACGCAGTCCTCGTTCAAGTACAAGACACCTAGCTACCCGAATGAACATTTCACAATCTAAGATATGTAGGATTCTTCATGAGAGTAGACTGTATCCTTTTCATGTGCAGAAAGTTCACCATGTAGAGTCACATGATTGTGCCAACCATTTGCACTTTTGTAACTGGCTAAATGGTAAATGGATTGAGGCAACCTTTACAAGAGATGGCATCAACAACATGCAAAACATGCATGTCTGGGCAGACGAAAATCCCCACGCCATGGTAGTATTTCAATTTCAATGCAGATTCAGTGTCGATGCCTGGTTTGGTGTTGTGTGTGACCAGTTACTGGGGACATTTATTCTCCCGGGAAATTTAAATGGTCAAATGTACGGTAACTTTTTATGAGAAGAGTTCACAACTTCTTGAAGATGTTCCTCTGGAAACAAGACTCCACATGTATGTCCAACATGACGGGGCACCTGCACTCTTCCACCATGCGGTAACAGATATCTTAATTAGGTTCCCTCATTGATGGGTAGGTCATGGGGGCCCTATCAACTGGCCTGCCAGATCCCCAGATTTAACACCCCTAGATTGCTGCATCTGGGGGTGGATGAAAGACATCACATACGGGGTTAAGGTGGAAACATGAGAAGAATTGATACAATATATTTCTGATGCCGTGACATCAATATGGAACGAGCATGTGAAATTACAAAATACTACTTGTGTGGTTCATTGCCGTGCGAATCTTTGCCTTCAACTGTAGGGAGGAAATTTTGAGCACTTGCTTTAAATCCACTCTTAATGCAAGAGATTGCTACAAAATTGTCTAAATTAACTTTTATGTGCATTTTTTATAGTGAAATTCTACAACAAAAGTTTTTTTTCTGCCATTTTCCTGAGTTTTTCAATTACTGTAGCTCCTTAGCTATGGATCTGATCCCATTACTTTATTTACAGTTTTTGTTCCAAAGAATCTAAGGAATACCCTCCAGAAACTGGGGGAAAACCTCATGACTCACCCTGTATATGTGTACTAATAAACGAACTCCAGAAGCGAGAATCAGTCAAGAAAAAATGTGTGTAAAAACTACAGAGTCAAGGCGTCCAGCATAAAGCATGATTCACAACACAGCGTGCATACCACAACACAGAATGCAGTTTTAAAAGGAAAGCAAAGGGTGCAGCAATGAAAACACAAACCATTTCTCCGGAGAGTCAGTTAGTGAGTAGGAGACCCAAAATATTCATTGCCTCTGATAGCCATGGCAGAGACTGTGCAAGAAACAGATTAAATTTAGCTTCAAATAAATATGACATTGAAGGGAAGGTGATACCAGGTGCTCCCACTAGTGTAATATTACAACAAATACAGTGACCTACATAAGCTGAGAGTTGAAGATTTTGCAATTATTTGGGCAACGGATAATGACATAGTGAAGAATGAAACGAACTCGGCAATTTGTTCACTACAAAAAGCCTTGTCAGCATTACAAAATACAAATGTGTTTGTAGTTGGAGTACCACACAGGCATGATCTGACTGAATGGTCTTGCGTAAACCAATAAATTCAATCCACAAACAGAAAACTAAAAAAATAGTGAAAGGCTTTCACAGCACTTGTTTTATTAATAGTCCAAGTAACAAGGAGCTGTATACAGCACATGGACAGCACCTAAATGTAACTGGTAAGGAACTAATGGCCACAAGCATTCATGAATCTGTGGAAGAAAACAGGGAAATGTACAAAACAGCAACAGAACTTAAATGGAAAGATCCTGCAGTCTCAGATAAAGAATCAGTGAGAATGGTTACTGACACAACTCCTGTATAAAGAACAACAGATTCCTTGAAAGTGAATACTGTATCTGTGGAGAATGCAATTACTCAAGAAATAACAGAGATCAGTGCAATAGCTAGAAGAAGCAGCAAATGATGTGACAGGAAAGAAGACACCATATAAAGACAGACCTACTTGCAGAAAGGCCAGCATCTCAACCTCAAGGAGTGAGAATACCAACAGGTGGAATACTCCAGTCAACCCAAAGAAAGGAATCACTACAAAGGAACCAGGATTTTTGGTGGGATCAGTGGCGGTTTCTCAGAAGGAAACAGTTAACAAAGTGAGTCAACAAATGGATGAACAGGTGTGTGACTGTCATAACACAGATGATCACGGAACACCAAGATTAGAGACATTAACTGGGCCTACAACTTCAAATATAGAGTCAAATTGCTCTCACAGGAATGCAGAGACAAACTACTTACTTTTCTACAAGTTAACATATGTTGTACTAGAAATAAGATTTTAGAATTAGAACATTTATGTAACACTGAGCATATAGATATTTTATGTGTATCTGAGCACTGGTTAACAAAAAACAAGTAAATATATTTGTTGCCCAAGGTTATGTTGTGGGGAGACATGATATGTAGAAAACAGAGAAAGAATGGTGGGTTGGAATTTTTGTCAAAGAGGGGATAAATTTTTCCAGAATTGATATATCTATGCACTCCTCAGAACTAGATGGGGTGTTTAGTTGTGTAAAACTAATGAATTAAAATACAGTGGTAGTTAGTCTATATAGGTCGCCAGATGGTGATGTAAATCTGTTTATTGAAAAATGTGATTTAATAGTTAAAAAGATATTGAAGAGTAAGACAAGAATTGCTATCTGTGGGATGTAAATTTGTTTATTGAAAAATGTGAATTAATAGTTAAAAAGTTATTGAAGAGTAAGACAAGAATTGCTATCTGTGGTGATTTCAATGCAGAAATGGCAAGCACACAGAGGCAAGCCACTAGGACATCGTTGAATATGCTAAGATTACACAGATCTGCAAAAAATATTTTTTGAAAGTTGTTTGAAATTTAATAACTGACTTTAATATGCTTTTCAGTGCTGGTTTCAAAAATTCAATCCATTTTTTTTTAATCCCATCAGGTTTTCTCACAAAAAAGGGAATATTTTTGGCTATAATAACAAAATTTATGCAATTTATCACATTTTTTCCAACGCTATAAAGTTTTATTTTATTTATAAATAAATTTCTAAACTACATTTCCAATACACTTCCATTTCTCTTTAAGCTCATAAGTCCTTATAATAATGCTTTCGCTTTCTGTCGATGTTTCTTTTATTGCTTTTCCGGCTGAGAACTCATTGAGGATCATCTCTTTTTATTATCCAGCAGCAGTCCACTATCTTGTTGAAGTTCCATCTTCCTTGATATCTTCTTTCCATTCCTTTGATGTCTTGGTGGAATCTTTTGTCCTGCTCTTCACTTATATCACACCAAGGTTTGCAGGGAAGTACTCAAGATATGAGCAGAGAAAATGAACTTTATTGCTAATGTTACAGCCCAGTTTTTAAAGCTTTCAAGCATGTCTGTGATGCTTGTCTTGTAGTTTGGATCTCTTTTGTTTCCTAGGAAACCAGTAACAGCTAACTTAAAAGATGTTCATGCAGCCTTTTCTTTTGTTTCCATTTTGTCCACAAAGTTGGGATGTGTCATTAGTTTTCTGATATCTGGTCTGACAAAAATTCCTACCTTTACCTTTGTCTCAGACAAACCAGGAAACTGTCCACAAAGCTATCTGAAACACTCCCCTTCTTTTGGCAATGCGTTAACAAATTTTTCATTAGCCTCAACTTAATGTGAAATTGTGGAAGTAACAATTTTTGGGATCCACAAGTCTTTTCCTCTCAACATTTTTAACCCCTACCTGTAAGGTTTTTCTCAAGGGCCAAACATTTTCTTTTTTTTTTTTGTGGTGTTGCTTTCTGTCTCTTCTGTACCATTCACAGAGAAACCAAGGGAACTTTGTAGAGCCACTTTGTTGACCGAGTAGCATTGAAATCACTTTATAATCACCACATAGTGTCCACTTGTGGTCTGAATAGCAGAGTTTGCTGAAAACCAGTTCAAGGTTTTAAGATATTTGTGAGAACTTTATTGATTCAGAATTGTTTTTATACAATGGAAGATTTCTGTGAGCATAATTTCTAACATAGATTAATTATTTGTGTATTTATTGTCAATGTTGTTTGTACATTTATTGACGTTGCTTATACAAGCTTTACATCCCTGTAAATGTTTATTTTTCGGCAATAAAAATCAATTAATCAATCAATCATAACATTCTTTTAAGTGAGCCGAGTTTCCAACTGGTATAGCAGCATACTGCTATAACACGAGACTAAAACAACGAAAAATTCCCGGAATTTAAAAAAAAATTCACACGTTTTTTCCCGATGAGAAAATTCCGGGTTTTCCTCAGATTTCCCGACTGTCCCTGGGCGTATATACCCTGAATCTACTTAGTAACAGACATAATCTTATGTTAAAAGTTTAACACAGTAGGTCAAGTATTACAGTTAGAATCTGCACACGTGTGGCAGCGCAACCCACAGTGCGCAAATTACCCATACTATATTCAACCGGTATTTGAGAATGAGACCATTTAGTGACTTCCAGTGAACTTTACACAGCATTTAAAACCTTTTCTAAACTTTTTCTCTCTTATAGTCCTATAAAATAATGAGAGAGAAACAGTTTACCGCTTAGTAAATGTTCGCCATTTTAGCTTCAAGCATTACGTTTTAATTTGTTGCTTCCTTACTACAGTTATGTTTCTTTCAGACGTTTGAAGCTGTTTTACACATGGGAGTTGGATTCTTTAAGGAATCGTGGGTGGGGTGTGTTTCTGGACCGTCCATAAACTAATCCAGTCAAGAATATTTTCCCTCTCCAGAAGAACGGTTAAACAACAAAAGATAAGTTGCTTAGGTGTTTTATAAATTGATATTGCTTTTAAAATGTATTTTTAAAGGTTTTATATTTAACACTAAATTAATTTGTAACATTTCATACACAAACTTTGACATACCTGTACTAAAACTAGATGATTTAAAAAATTATAAGTTGTGTAAAAGTTATTCGCATAAATACCTTGGACTGATATACGAATTGCTGTGTCGAAATTTTGTTGTTGAAGGTTCGGAACATTGCTGTGGCAGAGACTTTTGCAAATTTGAACTGATACTCCGGCGCTTTATGCTCTCGGCTGGACTTTTGAAAGCACTTTTCCCCATGCTGGAAACGCTGATCACTTTCTTGCACGACGTACATCTAGCATTTGTACTGTTTTGTTATCAGGAGCAACCCGCGGAAACAGAAGCTCAAAAGACTTTCCATACTGCGTTGTGCTTGTGCGTTATTTCGACATTTTTGAGATTTCAACATCTCCAAGACGAAAAAACTATTTTAAATAAACTGCTGGCGCGAACTTGTTCAGTGTTATTCTACAATCTCGTTCCGTTCGTTCTTTTTCCAATTATTGTTAGTTATACAATGTTACAGCACCAACTGTGATTACCAAGCGTTCTGATGGTCTGAGCAGATTTTCTATATTTATGTCGTTAAGGGGATGTCTGCCTTTATTAAACTACTTAAAAGTGAAAGTACTACCCATACATGAACGTATTTGAAGGAAAGTGTTTATTTTATTTTATTTTGTAGCTCTTGCACTTCGTGCTGCTAGGGACTACTGCCAGCAACGCGATCCAACAGTGTGTGACATTGTAGCAAGTAGCCATAATGCAATGATCAGTCACTTGTTTCAACGTCATCCGTGTGGGTGCGTGAATGGAAAAATGATGAACGAAGAAACTACTACTGGCCCATCCGTATCTACGACGCCATCGACACGGGGTAGAGCGAGAAAAATTTTATAAACGTAGCTCAGTGCTGCGGAAGAAAACACGAACAGAAGAGTACATTTTTTTTTTAAAAGTGAATAATTACTTAATACTAATAATTGTATAAACGCTGCAAAATGAGACACAATCACAAATGTTTAAAATGTCATTCGACTCCTCCTTTGAATAGCTGTGTTACAACATCCTTGATTTAAATTTCATGATTACCCAAGTTATTGCCGCTCCGCTCGACAAAATGGCTAAGCAAGCTTCCACAAGCTACTGATTTATCGACACAAGATTGTGGGTTACCCCACGATAGCTTTAACTTCTTCGTTCATAATATTCTGTCTGTTGCCGCCGAACACTCGTTCAGCCCTACAGACCTGTTCAACACATATAGGTACAGTTCATAACTCTTCGTGGATTTGGAAAACATCGATTTTGTGAAACCCAACTCGCACTTTTCTCACGTTACATACTGAAAGCTATGGATCAAGGTAACCAGTTAGATGCAACATTTACTGATTTCGAAAAGCATTTGGCTCAGTACTGGGTATCAAGTATAATTTGTGACTGGATTGAGGACTTTTTGGTGGGGAGGGCACAGCATGTTATCTTGGATGAAGTGTTATCTGAAAGAAGCTGCATAAATATTCAACGATATCTTGATAAGTGGTGGTGGTGGTTAGTGTTTAACGTCCCGTCGACAACGAGGTCATTAGAGACGGAGCGAAAGCTCAGGTTAGAGAAGGGCTAGGAAGGAAATCGGCTTTGCCCTTTCAAAGGAACCATCCCGGCATTTGCCTGAAACGATTTAGGTAAATCACGGAAAACCTAAATCAGGACGGCTGGAGACGGGATTGAACCGTCGTCCTCCCGAATGCGAGTCCAGAGTGCTAACCAGTGCGCCGCCTCGCTCGGTGATATCTTGATAAGATTTCAAAATGGTGCAGTGATTTGCAACTTGCTCGAAATGTTCAGAAATGTAAGATTTTGCACTTCACAAAACGAAAAAACGTAGCATCCCATGAAAATAATACCATTGAGTCACTGTTGGAATTGGGCAACTCAGACAATTACCCATGTGTAGCATTTTCTAGAGGTATGAAAGGGATCACATAGGTTCAGTCGTGGTTAAAACAGATAGGCTGTAGGCATTAGTCTATTGGGAGAATACTGTGGAAGTGCAATCACTCTACAAAGAAGATTGCTTACAAATCACTCATGCGACCTGTTCTAGAATACTGCTCAAATGTGTGGTACCATTCCAGATAGGACTAACAGGGGACACAACATTTTCAGAGAAGGGCAGCACAAATGGTCACAGGCTTGGTTAATTCGTCGGAGAGTGTCATAGAGATTCTGAAGGAACTGAACGAAGACTCTTGAAGATAGGTATAAAAAAAACCAGTAAAGTCTTTTACTAATGTTTCAAAAACTAGCTTTAAATGATTGCTCTAGGAATATATTACAAACCCCCCACAAACATGTCGCTCACATAGGGATCATGAGGATAAGATTAGAATAATTACTACATGCACAGAGGCATTCAAGCATTCTTCCTGCATTCCATATGCGAAGTTTTAAAAAACTGTGAACATTCTTTGAAGCCGGGAAGCAACTGCTTAATAATAGGAGGTGCTGATGATGTTTATAGGAACGAGGGCAAACTCGCCACAAGAGCTCTAAGAAGTACATTACAGAAAATTACAGATGTTAACTTCTTCATTGCCAGTATCCCACAAAGCCATGATCTTATAGAACAATCCTGTGTCAACAAAGAAATCACAGTTACTAATAGGAAATTTGAAAAATCTGCCGAAGCCTCCCAAATGCCACATATGTGGACGTACCATCTACAGAGACAAGTCATTTTACTAGGCATGGGCTTCACAGAAATAAAGTCGGAAAATCATCCATTAGTCGAGAAATCCTTAATGCAGTGAAGGCAGTTAAGGACAAGAATAGCATGACCATACCACTTCCACCACCAAACACAGTAACTGAAAATTTCCAACAAGAAAATGAAACTGAATCACTGACAACAGGTCCAGCACTAGAATCTCCACTTTCCTCAAAAGCAGCTCAGATAAATGATTCAATTAGGACAGAAGTTTCCAAAGCAGCTTCAGCAGAAGCAGCTACATACTACGCAACTGCATCATTAATAAGAAAAAAACGCCTGATGTGCCAGCAGCCAACGGCCTTTCATCAGTATTGGCCCCTCCTCAGTCTTCAACAGTGAAAGACTTTTCACTAGCCTCACCATCATCAGCAGTAACAGAAGCAAACAGAAGAAGCACAGGAACCAGGAAACTTACAACTCTGCAGGAAATTTGGTACCCAGCGTCAGTTACAAGACTAACATAAGATACACCATAGGACCTTCAGATACATCAACTTTCAAGTCTAACTGGCAACAGACTCACCTCCACTGTCATCAACAGAAGAATAACCGTGCCACCAGCTTATCTAAAGGATTTTTTCAGCATCAGGTCTAAAGGGAAGGGCGCCACCAAGATAAGTGAAAACAAATGCCTAACAGTGTTTTACCAAACCATTCAAGCCATAAAGTACAAAGCACAACAGCTAGAAGTAGAATTGGAAAATTTTGATAGCCAAATCTTGTGTATCACTGAATATTGGTGCAAAGGGAAGGAAATTGAACACATTGTATTAGCCTCATATGACCTTACATGTTACTATAGCTGAATCTCAATGAATAGTGGAGGTTCATGTATCTATACAAAAAAAAGGTATGTCATTTAAAGTTAGACATGATCTTTTAGATCTAGGTGAGGACAAACATTTTGGACTTTCCACTCTTGAAATAATAGGACCTGACATAGCAAAAAAATTAGTCATATTTTGTGTGTGCCGCTCTCCCAGTGGAGACATTGATATATTCTTCTGAAAACTGAATCAAAGCTTAGACAAGGTTTCTGGACTAAAAGCAAATGTAATTATCTGTGGTGACTTAAACATTAATATAATGAAGCCTGATAAGGCTAGTAACATATATGTGAATATTGTAAGCTGTTGTGGAATATCCTCCCTTATTAATTGTCCAACTAGAATAACGAAAGAATCTTCCTCATCTATAGATCATTTAGTTACAGCTATAGATAGTAAAAAATGTCATATTGTTGTCCAAAACCTGGGCCTATCAGACCACCTCTGCCAGATCTTAAAAACTAACATTCATGTAGAAACTCCTCCTAAACTGTGTACATACAAAAGTGTGTTTTCGAAATCAGCCCTGTATGAGTTTAAATCCCAGCTAGAATATGAAGATTGGAGGGAAGTCTATGCAGAAACCAATGCAAATCAGAAATTTATCAAGTTCATGTCAATTTTTAAACTCAGATTTGAAGAGATGTTTCCCAAAACCCTTTATCAAATTAAAACTACAAAGAGAAATCAATGGCTGACTACTAGTATCAAAAAATCCTCAGAAACTCTAAGATATCTCAACTCCATAAAAATAATCAATCTAACCCATAAGTTCTGCAATTCTACAAGAAGTACAAGAAAATATACAGAAAGGTGCTGCTAGCCACAAAAAACTTTCAAACTACAAAATATTACTTAAAGCCAAAAACAAGAGCAAAGCAGCCTGGAATATCGTCAAACAGGAAACATCTAACTCTGCTAAAAAGGACCTCAATTCACATATTAAAAGCAAAGATGTACCAGTAGGTAAACCTAAAAAATTAGCTGATTTTGTAAACTCATATTTCAGTAGTATTGCAAAAAAATTACAGCAGAAATTTCCAGATACGTATGATTTACCTACTCAGAACCAGCCAACAAACTCAATGGTGCTCTTGCCAACTACAGAAAGAGAAGTGGCAATAGTAGTACACCAACTAAAAAATAAAATTTCAATAGGACTCGAAGAAACCCACTCTGCGTAACTAAAGAATGTGTAGACTCCATAAAGGGCCCATATACAGACATAATTAATGAGTCTTTCGATTCTGGATACTTTCCGGAGTACCTAAAACAAGCAAAAGTTATACCTATCCTTAAAAACGGAGATGTGAAAAATGTAGAGAACTACAGGCCAATCTCTATACTGTCTATCATTTCTAAAATAATAGAAATACTAGTCAAAAAGAGACTGCAAAATTACCTGAATAAATATAACCTTCTTTCCAATGGCCAATTTGGTTTTAGGCCCAGAAAAGGCACACAATCTGCGTTAGCACAGTTCACTAACGTAATTTTAGAAGCACTGGACAAAGATGAAAATGTAAGTGGCATCTTTTTAGACTTGTCCAAGTCCTTTGATACAGTTGACCACCAAATCATACTTCATAAATTAGGGCAAATAGGAGTAAGAGGTGTGACAGAGAAGTGGTTCAAATCATACTTGGAAAACAGAGTTCAACGAGTTGAGATATCACAAGTTTCAAACAATTCCCTTGTAAAACACCTGTCTGACCCAGAACATATAGGCGTCCCATAAGGAAGTGCATTAGGCCCAACATTGTTTCTTGTATACATTAACGGCTTCCTCAAAGTATCAGACATGGAGAAAAAATACTTTTTGCTGATGACAGCAACATAGTAATAACAGGTGAAAATCCAACACAACTGTCAGAAAGAGCAAACGAGGCTCTCAATGATGTCCACAACTGGTCATTAAAAAATAAAGTAACCCTAAATGTAAAGAAAACTAACTATATTAACTTCCAATTGAACAAAAATCACAATGCCGCTAGAATAAAAAATAATAATAATGAATTAGAATGTGTAACAAGTACCAAATTCTTAGGGATGAATGTAGACAGCCAATTGAAATGGACAAACCATGTCAACATTTTAGCAATGAAATTATCTACAGCATGCTATGCTCTTAGAATTCTTGCACCGGTATGCAATAATACCTGTCTTAAAATAACATATTACAGATATCTACACTCAGTCCTCAGCTATGGGATCATGTTTTGGGGAACAAGAGCCAGTAACATACAAACTGTGTTCAAAGTACAAAAAAGAGCCATAAGGATAATAACAAACAGCAACAACAGGGCCCACTGTCTAGAATTATTTAGAAAGCTAGGCATTCTAACTGTTTCTTGTGAGTACATCTTTCAGAACATAATGTTCATTAAGAAAAATCTCAACATGTACAAAATAAACAGCCTAATACATGACAATGAAACAAGAGCTTGTCACCACCTCCATCTAGATGGAAAGAACAAGGCAAGGACGCAAAAAGTATATTTTATAATGGGATAAAACTATATAACAAATTACCACAGGAAATTAAAGAAATAAATGAGCCCCTCACTTTCAAACAAAAGCTTAAAACCTTCTTAGTAACTAAAAGTTGTTATACTCTAAAAGAATATTTAACATAGATGTAGATTATTAGCAACATATGACACTATCACCAAAATATTATGTAATTATAAATATGTGTATGACTAGTTATAAAAAGTACACAAAATATGAGAAATCTGTTTCATCGTAAATGTAAATGTGTGCTCATGTATTATAAACTGACGACATCCATACAATATTTATTGTTCCACAGATGAATAAATAAATAAATAAATAGGCCAGGAAGAAACCCTAATAATTGGCACAAGGGGATGTGCCCTCTCCCATGTACCAGGTGGTTGTCTGCAGAGTATAGATGTAGATGTAGATATAGACTATGATACCTTGTTTATGCCTGCTGCCAACTACAGTGATCTAAAAGTTGATATGTGTTACAACAGGCTTAACGTAATTCCGTACATTGTACTAACCTGCATATGAACATCTCTACAAAATGCTTTTACAAAACTTATTACTTCCGTGTATTTCTACCATAGCAGCTGATCTGTGCTTAATGCTAGACTTTGAAGAAATGAATTCTTCCGTCTCTCCCCACCTCTCAGAGACAGCACCAATCAGCTTCTTCTAATCCCTGCCTCGTGGACAGCTTGACGAGTATGAAGCAGTTACAAATCATTGTGTAAACATTGGATCGCCAATGGATATTATGTGTGTAACATGTAGGTTACACTTTGAATATCTGAATGCTATTTGAAGTATCACAAGTTGGTACAGTACCAAAAAATTTTAAAAATCAAGATCTTTAAAAATAAAATTTAAGATTTTTCCTGAATTTTTCCAGGTTTTCAAGATTTCAAGGTTCACTGGACACCCTGCTTCCTTCACAGTCTTTCCACAGTCCCCATGCCATTACCTCCAGACTCTTGATCATACTGTGGATGTGACATCCTTGTATACCAACATCCTCCAAGCCCATGGCCTTGTCGCCATGAAACACTGCCTTTCTCAGTGTCCTCCCAATAACAGACCCATCACCTTTTTCCTAATTCTCCTAGCCAACCACATCTTGAACCACAATTATTTTATTTTCAAAAGCCCAGTCTATCAACATGGATTCTCGTGTGGCACAATCCTATGCCAACTAATTTGTGGACCATCTAGAAGAAGCCATCTAAAATCCCTTGTCGGTTTAAGATTCATTGATGATATTTTCATGATTTGGTCCCATGTTAGGGACAAACTTGGCTCTTTCCTCCGTAACCTCAGCACCAACTTCCAAATCTGCTTCACCTGGTTCTTCTCACTCAACAAACCACCTTCCAAGATGTCGATCTCCAGTTCACAGATGGCTCCATAAATACTTCTGTTCTTACCAACTGCACCAACCACCAATAGTATCTCCACTCTGACATCCGTCTCCCATATACATTGAAAAGTTTCTTCTGCACTGCCTCCCAATGCTTGGATGCCACATCGATAGTGGGAAACAGAAGTTGTCAAAATATGCCAATAACTTTACCAGAGCCTTTACTGATAGAATAACATCCAACCCAGCTCATCCATAAACGTATCTCCTGTGCCATGTCCTTCTCTGACTCCAGTAAATCTGTGAACCAGCCGCCAACTAGCACTCCTCTGATCACCCCGTATCATTCACGTCTTTAAAAGCTCAGACGCATCCTTCACCAGGGCTTCAGCTCCTCTTGTCATGACCTGAGATGAGATATCTCATCCAAAATTTACAGACATCACCCAGAGTAGTGTTCTGCTATCCACCCGACCTATAGAATTCCAATACCCTCTTCTAATCCTGCATCCCATGGGTCATTTCGTTGTGGTAAGCTCAAGTGCAAGAGCTGTACCATACACTCTCCCATGAGTTCCTGCTGCAGTCTAGTCAAAGGTATTTCCTACCCAATAAAAACAGGGAGATGTGTGAAAGTGGCCACGATATGTCTCGGCTGTGCAACAAGTACTGCACAGTATTCAAAGTAGGCATGACAAACAACCAACTGTCTATTTACATGAATGAACACTACTAAACTGTGCAAAGCACAGACTTCACTATCCATTTGCCGAAAATGCTGTGCACCACAAAACTAATGGTCCCAACAACTACTTCACTACATGAGCCATTTTGATACTGCCTTCAAGCACAAGTTCCTCTGAATTATGCAAGCGTGAATTGCGTCTCCAGTTTGTCCTGTGCTCTCGCAATCCTCCTGGCCTAAACCTCTCCCTCTCCCTTCTGTCCTCGTCACTCCTTCCACGCCCAGATCGTGCTGCCTTCTCCTGCCATTCTTCCTCCCTCTCTTCCCCCTTTCCCTCTCCCTTTTCTACATCCTCCTTTCCTAACCCTCTCCATTTCTCTCTTTTCCCTCTGTCTCACCCTTCATATCACCATCTCCCTCTCCTTTCCTCCTCTCCCTTCCACCCCTCCCTCTCTCTATCTCTTTTATGTTCCAAACTCATTTAGTCTCTTTGTGCAGCCACTGAGTCATCTGTCGAAAGACCTGCATCATACTATCCTGCTATCCCCTCCTCGCTTCTTGCAACCTTCTCTGTTCCGTCCCCACCTCAATGTAACAGGCAACTGCTCTCAGTAACCGATTGCCAACAGTTAGTCTCACCACAACTGCAGGTATATGTGTTTTGAGTGTCTGTTTGGTTGTGTGTATGAATGCATGTATTTTTGATAGAGAAAGAGCAAGAGCTCAAAAGCTATTGTGAAAGTGTTTTCTACTCTGTGTTTTTATGTGCCACACATCACTCAGCTGCTATAGGTGATCGTTGGTTTTTATTTATTTTACATATTATTCCATCCAGGAATCTCCTTTGAGGGTGTACTATTTATACTTACCTATTTGCAAAAAGAAAAATCTGCTGCACTGTGGTCATAACAAGTATCACCTGTGTCTGAGAACTATGGTCTCTTTTGCAACAGCCAATATCATCCACAAATATCCAGAACAGAACTGTCTCACCGACCGAGGTGGTGCAGTGGTCAGCACACTGGACTCGCATTCGGGAGGACGACGGTTCAATCCCGCATCCAGCCATCCTGATTTAGGTTTTCTGTGATTTCCCTAAATCACTCCAGGCAAATGCTGGGATGGTTCCTTTGAAAGGGCACGTCCGACTTCCTTCCCCATCCTTCCCTAATCCGATGAGACCGATGACCTCGCTGTTTGGTCTCTTCCCCCAAACAATCCAATCCAGAACTGTCTCACAGATCACGAGTATTTTTAGAGAAACACATACCATTCATGTTCGTCCACTCCTCTTCCATCATCTGCTGGTGCCGGGCAACACATTTTTCCTCGTAACAGTGATAGTCATACAGCAGTCTAGTCTCGCGTTCCATCCGTTTCGTCTGTGCGCGGAATTTGATCTTCCAGCGATGTGCCTCCTGCAGGTAAAGATTTTAAATTATTGTACCTTGGTGATACTGCAGATAGCAGAAGTGTATGATACTACTGTATCTTACAAGATACGAAAAATTATAGCAAGGGTCATAATCTTAAGGAATTTCTGATTGATTCTACATCCACATAAATATTCTGTGAACCACTGTGGAGTGGCATAGAGTATTTACAGTAGTACCACAACTCAGGATTTCTTTCCAATCGAGTCATATATGGATTGCAGGAAGGATAACTGCTTAAATGCTTGTGTGTATGCTATAATTAATCTAATCATGTCTTCACGAACCCATGGGAGTCATACAGAGGGGCTAATAAATAACTCTAAATTCTTCGCTTAATATTGGTTCTTGAAACTAGAGTAGGCTTTTGAGTGACAATTGGTGTTCATCTTCAAAGGTCCACCAATATCTGTTTTTCAAAATTTCTGTGATACTACCCAATTGGTCAAACAAACCTGTGACCATTCGTGTTTCCCTTCTTTGTCTATATATTGAAAATCCTCTCTATCAGTCCTACTCTGTATTCTTTTTGCTGCAGCCAGCTACTTCCTGCAGTAAGCTGGTGTAGTACTGCGACACAGCGCCCTCCTAGGTGTCTCCGCTCACCTGTCGATCTGTGACTAACGTGTTACAGAAACCAGGAACATTTTGGCACACGTCGTGCATAACATCTGCAGCAGCCACACCATATCAAACCTGGTTTGACGAAGACAAACACCAGTCATCCAGTCAGGCTGATTACTACATCAAATTGGCAAGTCACGGACTTAAGTGTCAGCTGCAGTGTCAGCTTCTGCCGTGATGCTGTTAGCACCTAACCATCATTCTGACACCACGGGATCCAGCTACGGAAGTGATGGGCTGAGGGTTGAACTGAGGCCCTCCTACACATGGAGCTGCTGGGTATCAGCAAATGCCAGATGCCACACAGGGGCTCACGTCACAGATGTGTAACTCCTGACGCTTGTGACAGCTGGGGCAGAAAATAGCAGCACATTCTACACTCGGCCAGCCATGTCAGTCTCCCATATCAGCTTGTGGTGCACCTCAGGCAGGAACTATCACATCACAAGGTCAGTTTGCTGACGTGCCAAGCCGGCTGCAAATGCTACTGATGTCTTCACAACAATGCTTCCATGCTTCTCTGCTGAGGTCCATCAGTTTGACATCCACCACCTGGTACCCACCAGATGTGAGCAAGCTCTACTAACATCAACTATTCAAAAGTAATAAATGCATTCTGTTGTCACTGTGCAGCTTTTGACTCAGTGCAACCCACCTCTCCATCATAGAACACCCCCCCCCCCTTTCTCCCACTCTTTATGAGAAGTGTCAGAAATTGACTAGTGGAACTGGTAGCATCATCAGTAACATGGCTGAAAGTAAGTAGCAGCATGTGCTTTCAGTAATTACTCATGTATTCTTTTGTCTATTGGACTTGTGTTTTTCCTCTGCCCACCGTCCTAGTTGATATATCTTGATTATATTAGGAATAGATTTGGATAGGGTACATGAGAAGGGACCCAATGAATTAGCTGATGAAACTGATTGTATATAGATAATGTAACATACCAGATCATGTGGCTCCATGAACAGAGTCACATGATGTGGTAGTTTGGACACACCAGCAAAGAGGGCATTATGCCAGTCAGTGTGAAGAGAGTGCATCGCTGAGACATGGGTGCTGGGGAAGTTTAGGTAAATGCACGAAGCAAGTGAAGGCAAAATTTATTTTAAATAGTGTTGTTAGATGAATTGTGAATTACAGAGTCCTATGAGGATCTATGTTAGTAAACGTGTGGTTTGATGTACACAACTTAAGAGTCATGTGTGGAGATTTTCCTCTCCCTTTCCATTTCCGTATTGCACTCCTTTTGTTTCTATCTGTCATTTTGGAATCTAGTGAGGTAGTTGTATGCCATGGTACACCACATCCATGATAAAAATATATCATTGTCACAGCAGTATTTTATGGTTCGAATTTTTAACATGTTTTTAATATGCCACTTGCTTGTCTGTCTGTTGAGTACAAATTTTGCAGTTGATTTTAAATAGGCTTCCTGATAAGTTAGGGAATTAAAATTTTAAATACAGGTCGAACTAAATGATAATGCAATACTACATTGCTTTCTTGTTGTATGGTAGATGTGGGATCGTGAAAGGTTGGCAACACCTGACATCTCGATTACACTGCAGGACTGTTGTGTTGTGTGGGTATCTGTATGGGGTTATGAACTTATATGTGGCTAGGAGAAATCATTTTATATCTTTTAGTCTGATTTTTTAAAATGTTAAATGAAGAATTTATTTTTAGTACAAGTAATGGCCTGGCTATTAAAATTCACAAGCACATATTTTCAAGACTGTCTGTATGGGGTTAGGGTCTTGTGAGTGCCTAGAGGAAATCATTTTGTATTGTTTAGTCTGATTTTTTTAAAGAAAAATTATTTTTTTTTAACTATCATTTGTCTTCTTATCATGCAACATGGATTCAAAACAGCATAACCAGGTGCTGAGATACCACAGATACAATATACCTATGATGCTACCATTATACTGCTCCTGGTATCTTGAAGTTTAATTAGCATAACAGCAGAGAATCTACCTAAAATAGCTGTCAGAATCAAATGGTTCAAATGGCACTGAGCACTATGGGACTTAACATCTGAGGTCATCAGTCCCTTAGAACTTAGAACTAGCCTACTTAAATCTAACTAACCTAAGGACATCATACACATCCACGTCGAGGCAGGATTTGAATGTGCGACTGTAGTGGTCGCGCGGTTCCAGGCCGAAGCGCCTAGAACTGCTCGTGTCAGAATCAGAATAATGGAAGTCAAAATGAGGAGAGTATATCAGACTTCAAGGAAATATGATTAGGAGAAAATGTTATTGCATAATAACACTTGCTGGTAGAACAACTGTAGATAAACGAATCAGTCAGTGGTATCACTGAGCTCATGCAACATGATACACTGAACAGGTCTCTCAGTAACGAAAGGATAAGTTTAAGATTAAGGCAGCATGACTGACATTGCAGTGGCTACACCACAACAAACCCCTTTTTATCTGAACAACTACTGGCCAGACGGCCAGGCCATTTGTCGGGTTGAATCGGCTTCCACAGTGGGGCCACTACAGCTCCACTGTCATCTTAGCAGGGCCCCCACCAGGGGGTCCAACCACTCCACTGATGGGCCATGGGTTGAACTGAGACCCTCGTAGCCACTGAGCTCCTGGGCATCCATCAGTGCTACACACCAGGCCTGAGCTCGCACCTCAGATCTCTACACTCCAGTCATAGCTGGATACTGCTACTTCCATGAATAGATCTCAGCTAGATAGATATTTATAATAATCTTACTCAAAGGCTTACATTATTATAGACTTAGATAATGAAATTAATTTTCTCATATCATTCTGGAAACGTAACATGACATGTCTGGCAACATAAAACATAATCTTATAAAATCAAGTGACATTAATATAAATATACTAAGGAATAGCATCAGCAGTCTTTGCTTCTCAAAAATTAAAACATGCAATGGAGGAAAATGTAAGTAATTTCTGTAGGGAAGACTGAAAGAAAGCTATAAAGATTAGATGGCAAAACTGAAAATAAATTAATACTTAGCAATATGAATGGTGAAAAATGGCCAGATTTCAGAAATGTTTTTCATTGTTGAGCCCCACTCAACATGAGAATAATTTTGGAATTTGAAGTTGGTTTCATAACACTCTCCCCAAGCCTATGTTATTGTATCAGTGACGTTTTTCTCTCAGTCTCGCTGTTGCATATTAATGTCTTGGCATTCACAGATCAAAGCAACTCTTGGGGAGGAGGTGTCCCACAATTTGCATCTACAATAGATTATTGTGCATGTAGAAGGTGAGTTGTGGATGACATGCAGTGTTCTGCATGGCGTGCCAACCCTTAGTGTCATTCTGTCACATCTGTCTGTAATGTGTGCTTGAGTGTATACACAGAACATATAACAACAATTTTTGTGACAGTTTACACGTGGCAACAGCTGTTTTGCCTTGTTAGTATTCGGTATAGCTGACATACAGGAAGCGAAAAAGTATTACATTCAAAAATGACAGTGATGTTATTCTTTTTTATAAATATTTCAAAAGCGACTTGGAAGCAGAAAATATGTGCCCAAATGAGGTAACTCCCAACAATTCAGCATGTCATGGTATAAAACAACTGGACTGTTTGCTGTGGGCCAGAGGAAGAGAACACATTGGTGATGTCGTAAACACTTCCCCATCTCTTTCATTCATTTTTTGAGACACTGTGTTATCTAAATCACATCATGAACGAGAGATAAAATGCACAGAGTGAAAGGCTTTTTACAACTTGTACAGAAACCAGACAGCAGTTGTAAGTTGATGTAAAAGACACCACAAAGAAATTCTGAAAAGGTATTAAAAGTTCATGGAGAAGAATTAAAAATTTTAAGGTTTGATAATGGCATTCTGTCAGAGATGGTAAAGAATATTATAAGATTAACATCAACAAAAGTAAAAAAAAAGGATTGTGGAATGTAACTGAGTTAAATCAGGCGATGCTAAGGGAATTAAATAGGGAAATGGGAATCTAAAATTAGTAGCTGACTTTTGCTACTTGGACAGTAAAATAACTGATCAACAGAGAGTATATAAAATACACACTGGCAATAACAAGAAGAGCATTTCTGAAAAATAGGGATATAAATTTAAGTGTTAGAAAGGTTTTTCTGGAGGTATTTGCCCAGAGTGCAGCCTTATGTGGAAGTGAAATGTGGATGATAAGCACTTACAACAACAAGAGAATCAAAGGTTATGAAATGCGGTGCTATTGAATAATGTTGAGGGTTAGATGGGCAGAGCATGTAACTAATAATGAGGTAATGAACTGAAAATTGGAGAGAAAATAAATTTACAGCAGCACAACTTGACCTTGATTATGAATCAGTTGATCAAACAAATCCTCATTCGTCAAGGGATTGTGAATCTGGTAATGGAATGAAGTGGAGGGGGGAAGGGGGGGGAGGACACAAACAGTAGATAGACACCAAGGACTGAAGTCCATAACCAGCTCAAAATGGATGTAGGTTGTGGTTGTTACCTTCAGATTAAGAGGCTTGCAGAGGATATTGTAACATGGAGAACTCCATCAAAGTAGCCTGCAAGATGAAGACCAGAGCAATACATACAAGACAGAAATACGGAGTGCCAACTGCTATGTATGAGTCGCTATCAATATTCCTTGTATGACACAGACACACATCACATTCATCATCAGAATGATATACATGGAGGTGAATATTAATTTCACTGCATTAATAATGGTAATACAGATGCTCAAGCAGAATTCAAATCCTACAGGTCACAGAAATATGACAATCTGCAGCCATGTGCCCTCTGGCATCCTCTCTCCCCATTGCCCATAAGTCGACCGTGCACCACTCTAAGGGCAGCCACGTCGTGGGAGGTTTGTGCACAGACCCACACACTGGCCACTAAAATTGCTACACCACGAAGATGACGTGCCACAAACGTGAAATTTAACCGACAGGAAGAAGATGCTCTGATATGCAAATGATAAGCTTCTCAGAGCATTCACACAACGTTGGTGCCTGTAGCAACACCTACAATGTGCTGACATGAGGAAAGTTTCAAACCAATTTCTCATACACAAACAGCAGTTGACCGGCGTTGCCTGGTGAAACATTGTTGTGATGTCTCGTGTAAGGAGGAGAAATTCGGACCATCATGTTTCCGACTTTGATAAAGGTCGGATTGTAGTCTATCGCGATTGCGGTTTATCATATCGCGACATTGCTGCTCGCGTTGGTTGAGACCCAATGACTGTTAGCAGAGTATGCAATCAGTGGGTTCAGGAGGGTAATATGGAACGCCGTGCTGGATCCCAACTGCCTCGGATCGCTAGCAGTCCAGATGACAGGCATCTTATCCGCATGGCTGTAACGGATCGTGCAGTCACGTCTCGGTCCCTGAGTCAATAGATGGGGACATCTGCAAGACAACAACCATCTGCACGAACAGTTCGACGTTTGCAGCAGCATGGATTATCTGCAGGGAGACCGTGGCTGCGGTTACCCTTGACGCTGCATCACAGATAGGAGTGCCTGCGATGGTGTACTCAACGACGAACCTGGGTGCACGAATGGCAAAACGTTATTTTTTCGGATGAATCCAGGTACTGTTTACAGCATCATGATGGTCGCATCCGTTTCTGGCGGCATCGCGGTGAGCGCACAGTGGAAGCGTGTGTTCGTCATCCCCATACTGACGTGTCACCCAGCGTGATGGTATGGGGCGCCATTGGTTACACGTCTCGGTCACCTCTTGCTCGCATTGACGGCACTTTGCACAGTGGACGTTACATTTGAGATGTGTTATGACCTGTGGCTCTACCCTTCATTCGATCCCTGCCAAACCCTACAGTTCAGCAGGACAATGCACGACCGCAGCATGTTGCAGGTCCTGTACGGGCCTTTCTGGATACAGAAAATGTTCTACTGCTACCCTGGGCAGCACATTCTCCAGATCTCTCACCAACTGGCTCTTCACAATACGCCAGTCACTACTCTGGATGAACTGTGGTATCGTGTTGAAGCTGCATGGGCAGCTGAACCTGTGCACGCCATCCAAGCTCTGTTTGACTCAATGCCCAGGCGTATCAAGGCCGTTATTACGGCCAGAGGAGGTTGTTCTGGGTACTGATTTCTCAGGATGTATGACCCCAAATTGCGTGAAAATGTAATCACTTGTCAGTTCTAGTATAATATATTTGTCCAATGAATACCCATTTATCATCTGCATTTCTTATTGATGTAGCAATTTTAATGGCCAGTAGTGACAATACATTTCACAATGTGTGTATGAGCAACTGTTAATAGGGTGAAGAATGTAAAATCAGTTACCAGCTCATTGCGCACTGAAGCGTAGCTGTCTCAGACGTTTAGCAGCAGCAGTGGCAGTAGTACTTTTGTTCATCCATGGATCACTTTTACAAGGATATTGGATATAGCATGGTACTAGCGTTTAAGAACAGAAATCTTAAAGTCATACACGCAGACATTTACATAGTTACAGATCTAGTTGGTGCAGATGGGGCAGGTAGTGAACAAAGAGACCTCAATTTAATGTAGGCTGGCCGTTGTGGCCGAGAGGTTCTAGGCGCTTCAGTCCGAAACCGCGCGACTGCTACGGTCGCAGGTTCGAATCCTGCCTCGGGCATGGCTGTGTGTGATGTCCTTAGGTTAGTTAGGTTTAAGTAGTTCTAAGTTCTAGGGGGCTGATGACCTCATATGTTAAAGTCCCATAGTTCTCAGAGCAATTTGAACCAATTTAATGTAAGCTTAGGATAATAACACCAACTGATGATATCTCCTGTCAACTATATGAGTAATACACATAGAACACTTGTAGTGAGGACAGACAAGTGTGAATGACAAATACTGAAGTGGCGGGACACTGCTGTGTGAAAAACCAGGAATCACAAGACAAATGGAGGCATTGGATTAGCAGAAGAAGTTGTGGATCAGTTTTCAATATTTTGGTTGACTTTCTGAACATGATGAACATTGCTGCCCGCTGGGTTCCAGTAGTGCTGAAGTAGGTAGCGCTGGAAATGTTGCCCATACGATTTCTTTAGCTACCTGGTCGTCTTGGGTGAGTTATGTGTGTATCACTAAGAAGAAAAGTGAGCAGTGCAGGCTTATGGAATCACTACCACCGTCTCAGGTGACGACCCAGCTGTTATTGGGCAGGATGAGGGAGAGTGTTTTTGGGACCGCTCCACTGTGGTGCAAACAGAGTACGACTTTAAGATACAAAATGTCACAAGAGCGTACAACAGAACTCTTCTGACAAGATTAAAAGAGGCTGTAAAGATGCATTTTCCCTGCCTCGTGATGAATGGGTGTTATGTGATGTCCTTAGGTTAGTTAGGTTTAAGTAGTTCTAAGTTCTAGGGGACTGATGACCATAGCTGTTAAGTCCCACAGTGCTCAGAGCCATTTTGTAAAGATGCACAATTATGTGCACAGGACAGAGTTAACATGCTGCTTCTCTGGATTGGCAATTTTGCCTCACCTTCCATATTCTCCTGTAAGGCTCTGATACTTCTTCTTCGTGTTTTCTTAAATGGATAAATCTTTGTGTGGTAGGCATCTATGGAACGACAACAAAGTCTTTTTAGAGGTAAAATATTTCCTGAAGTTCTACAACTGAGGTAACCAACGAGTCATCCATTATTGGGAAAAACATAACAGCATTGTAGGAAGAATGTGTAGCAAAGGAGTAACACCATTAAAATTTTCACGGTCACAGCTCGGTGTTTTGAAGGTGATAACTGAAATATATGACTAATATGTGTAGAGTGCCAATATAAACTGAGTGACCACGAAGTACAGAACATTTCGCCAGCACAAATACGAAATGTCACAAGACTTTTGGGATAATGCTATCATTTACATGAGGCACAAAGACCTAGACCTTCATATTACAGGTATTTGTTTTGTTTTTACATATTTATTTTCAGTAACAGAAATGATGATGAATTTCGTTGCCAGGGAGTGAAATCCAAGTATGTGAAGGAAGGGACAGCTACCTTCCACGTGTACGCATCACAAAGTCACGTGAGCTGGAAGCTCACTGGACAAAATCACCCCATTCAGAGAGCAGCCCGGTCAGTCTGGAGTGCTGGAGACGGTACAGAGCTGGACCAGACAGACGGTCACATGACCCTCCACCGCTGAGATAAGTTGTGGCAGTGAATTAAGACGGTTTGACATTGAGACGTGACAAGAGTTGCAGAACAGAGCTATCGAGCTTGGACAGGCCCACAATACGAATCACCGGATGTGTCAGTATATCGGCACGCACTTTCCACTGTGCATTCAAAGAATAGTGCACCACTTTCAGTAGTGTAACACTGCAGTATAGGAACAGTGCTGGTAAAAAGATCCTAACCGACAAGAAACAGAGATGAGTGTCGTGCCTCACCAATGAAGTTCAGTTCCGATCCAGAAAGTAATTGCTGCAATCAGTGGAGGCAAGTCCACGTGGACCACTTTCACAGCGAAAAGGAATCGCGTGGAATTGACAATGTAGTCACACGCCCCACCAAAGACGATTTTTCGCAGCAGTATATAAAGCTGCACGCCTTCAATGGGCGCAACACTGCAGAAAGTGGACAGTAACCGATCGGAGGTGCGTAGTGCGTTGCAGCGACATGCAAGTGACAGCCTTTTCTTCTTCTTACTTTTTTTTTTTTTTTTCAAATGACGGAAGGCATCAAGTGCACCGTTGTCCCGATGAAGCATTTAACTCGCAGTGTGTGTACACTACTGGCCATTAAAATTGCTACACCACGAAGATGACGTACTACAGACGCGAAATTTAACCGACAGGAAGAAGATGCTGTTATATGCAAATGATTAGCTTTTCAGAGGATTCACACAAGGTTGGCGCCGGTGGCGACACCTACAACGTGCTGACATGAGGAGAGTTCCCAACGGATTTCTCATACACAAACAGCAGCTGACTGGCGTTGCCTGGTGAAACATTGTTGTGATGTCTCGTGTATGAAGGAGAAATTCGTACCATCACGTCTCTGACTTTGATAAAGGTCGGATTGTCGCCTATCGCGATTGCGGTATATCGTATCGCGACATTGCTGCTCGCGTTGGTCGAGATCCAATGACTGTTAGCAGAATATGGAATCGGTGGGTTCAGGATGGTAATACGGAACCCCTTGCTGGATCCCGACTGCCTCGTATCACTAGCAGTCGAGATGACAGGCATCTTATCAGCATGGCTGTAACGGATCGTGCAGCCACGTCTCGATTCCTGAGTCAACAGATGGGGACATTTGCAAGACAGCAACCATCTGCACGAACAGTTCGACGACGTTTGCAGCAGCATGGATTATCTGCAGGGAGACCATGGCTGCTGTTACCCTTGACGCTCCAGCACAGACAGGAGCGCCTGCGATGGTGAAGTCAACGAGGAAACTGGATGCACGAATGGCAAAACGTCATTTTTTTCGGATGAATCCAGGTTCTGTTTACAGCATCACAATGGTCGCATCCGTGTTTCGCGACATCGCGGTAAACGCACATTGGAAGCGTGTATTCGTCATCGCCATACTGCCGTATCACCTAGCGTGATGGTATGGAGTGCCATAGGTTTCACGTCTCGGTCACCTCTTGTTCACGCTGATGGCACTTTGAACAGTGGACGTTACATTTGAGATGTGTTACGACCCGTCGCTCTACCCTTCATTCGATCCCTACGAAACCCTACATTTCAGCAGGATAATGCACGACGGCGTGTTGTAGGTCACGTACGGGCCTTTCTGGATACAGAAAACGTTCTACTGCTGCCCTGACCAGCACATTCTCCAGATCTCGCACCGTCTGAAAATGTCTGGTCAATGGTGGCCAGCAACTGGCTCATCACAATACGCCAGTCACTACTCTTGATGAACTGTGGTATAGTGCATGGGCAGCTGTACCTGTACACGCCATCCAAGCTCTGACTCAATGCCCACGGATATCAAGGCCGTTATTACGGGCAGAGGTGGTTGTTCTCTGGGTGCTGATTTCTCAGGATCTATGCACCGAAATAGCGTGAAAATGTAATCACATGTCAGTTCAAGTGTAATATATTTGTCCAATGAATACCAGTTTATCATTTGCATTTCTTCTTGGTGTAGCAATTTTAATGGCCAGTAGTGTAGTTTAGAGCGAAGGTAGTTCTGTCAGATCTTTGGAATGTTCTTCATATAATAACTTGGGTGAGCTTGTTTAAGTTACAGTGAACACGTACTGGGTAGTTTATTTCGTCATTCTCGGTGACCAGGTGTTGCCCTTTCTTCTACATCTTCACAACGAGTATTTTATAGATACTCCTGCTTTCTAAAATGACGACAACTGTGTTCTCGGTCCTGCGCGCATACGTTACTCATTTGACGACCGCTCTGACACCCTACTGCATCTCGACTGGGCTGTTATCACCCGATCTTAATCCCGCAGCAAACGTGTGGGACTACGTGGGTGAGACTCCGCAGTCGATAGCTCAGAAATTCGGTAGCTCGACGGGATCAAATAAACGACGAGAGGCTTGAGCCGTATGTGGTATTTGTGGATTCCCTCTCGCCCAGTCTGTCGGTAAACTGAAGAGCAAGCAAGCGAGTCCCCAGCCTGCCAAGTCAGCTACGTCACAAGGCTCTTCTACAGGCTGTTTCACAAAGTAGTACCTCCCCTGCCGCGGCGCGCGCTTTAAATCTGTGGCGATACCGTGTACAGATAAGTCTCGGCTACGTTCATTTTCAGACAAATGTATTAAGACCATAAGGAATACAAAAAACGATACCTTCTTCCGAAACACAATATTATAGAGTAAATAATATTAAGATAAGAATGGATGTCAGAATTATACCACAAACATAGAACCGAATGCCTGTTCATGTGAATGTGTTGTATGTTTCTGTATTGCTATTCGTAAAACGAACCCCATATAATGCAATCAATCTGTAGAATTTGAGGCTTGTTCTTTCTTTGTGTTTCTACTAAAAGGTAGAAGTTTTCTTTGAAGGACTGCATCGAAACTTAACAATTTTTGCAACCCGAAGAGTGTTTAAAAAGTAAGCAGAAATATATAATTTTGTGTGTTGTATTTATCCGATTTACACTACTTTTTCTCACTGTCTTCGTAAACATGTCTCAAAAGTATGTGTACAATGTTATGCATATTGGGTATTTACTCTGTTGTCAGCTGTCAAAAAGGTTATATGTGTTTTGGTAGCATCAACGATTATTTGTTTTGTATAAAAATAGATGAGAGAATATCTATTAAATTTTGTTATAGGAATGTAATGAAGTATATGAAATTATTAGAAATGTTAAACATTGCTTTTGGTGAGCCTGTTGTAAGTGAACCAAGGGCATACAAGTGGTATAATTATTTCAAAGCAGGCCGTAAAGGACAGCGTTTTTACAAGCATGGATGAGATTAAAAATGCACAGTTAAGAGACCTATAAACCACCCCGACGAAACAGTTCCTAAAGAATTTCGGAAATTGGAAAAAGCAATGGTACAAGTGTATATAGTATGTAATGGGGAATAACATTGCTGTAGATTAACAAATAAAGTTCTTACCAAAAAATAAAAATTAATACGCCAACGCATCTCGTATGTCCAGCTTTTTGCTTAAGTCCAGCATCCACGCACATGTTACGAAGAAAATTTCAGCAGTGTTTAGAATAGCTATTGCGCACAAATTTCAAGCAATATGTCTCAGAATCAGGTGAAAGGTGACCGAGATAGAGATTTAGTGTTCCATAAGCATCAAAGGTTTCACGTGATTTAGAAACTGTCTATAACGATCGGTTTCTTCCCAAGATTGTTAGTTTTCCTTCGTGGCAATTCCACTAAACCATGCGGCTTTTTTTCCGATTCCTTACTTTTGCGTCCTATTAGTTGAGGCTGACGTTTGCACAAATTGCAGTTCTTTGATTGGGACTGGTAATATTATCCAACAGTTCTTTTTGGGTCGCCTCTTTAATACACGATGTAATAACATTAGGGACGATCGAACGCTCGTTACTCCCCAAATACGTCCTCTTCTTCGTATCTTGCAAATTGTCTTGCAATACTAGACGATTATCCATCACTTCTGAAAATCGTAGTATGTCAGTAAGTATACAAAGTTAACTGACTGACACTGGCAACTACAGGGTGTTTCAAAAATGACCGGAATATTTGAAACGGCAATACAAACTAAACGAGCAGCGATAGAAATACACCGTTTGTTGCAATATGCTTGAGACAACAGTACATTTTCAGGCAGACAAACTTTCGAAATTACAGTAGTTACAATTGTCCACAACAGATGGCGCTGCGGTCTGGGAAACTCTATAGTACGATATTTTCCACATATCCACCATGCGTAGCAATAATATGGCGTAGTCTCTGAATGAAATTACCCGAAACCTTTGACAACGTGTCTGGCGGAATGGCTTCACATGCAGATGAGATGTTCTGCTTCAGCTGTTCAATTGCTTCTGGATTCTGGCGGTACACCTGGTCTTTCAAGTGTCCCCACAGAAAGAAGTCACAGGGGTTCTTGTCTGGCGAATAGGGAGGCCAATCCACGTCGCCTCCTGTATGTTTCGGATAGCCCAAAGGAATCACACGATCATCGAAATATTCATTCAGGAAATTAAAGACGTCGGCCGTGCGATGTGGCCGGGCACCATCTTGCAAAAACAACGAGGTGTCCGCAGTGTCGTCTAAGGCAGTTTGTACCACCACAAATTGATGAAGAATGTCCAGATAGCATGATGCAGTAATCGTTTCAGATCTGAAAAATGGGTCAATGATTCCTTTGGAAGAAATGGCGGCCCAGACCAGTACTTTTTGAGGATGCAGGGCGATGGGACTGCAACATGGGGCTTTTCGGTTCCCCATATGCGCCAGTTCTGTTTATTGACGAAGCCTTCCAGGTGAAAATAAGCTTCGTCAGTAAAGCAAATGCTGCCCACATGCATATCGCCGTCATCAATCCTGTGCACTATATCGTTAGCGGATGTCTCTCGTGCAGCAACGGTAGCGGCGCTGAGGGGTTGCCGCGTTTGAATTTTGTACGGATAGAGGTGTAAACTCTGGCGCACGAGACGATACGTGGACGTTGGCGTCATTTAGACCGCAGCTGCAACACGGCGAACGGAAACCCGAGGCCGCTGTCGGATCACCTGCTGCACTAGCTGCGCGTTGCCCTCTGTGGTTGCCGTACGCGGTCGCCCTACCTTTCCAGCACGTTCATCCGTCACGTTCCCAGTCCGTTGAAATTTTTCAAACAGATCCTTTATTGTATCGCTTTTCGGTCCTTTGGTTGCATTAAACCTCCGTTGAAAACTTCGTCTTGTTGCAACAACACTGTGTTCTAGGCGGTGGAATTTCAACACCGGAAAAATCCTCTGTTCTAAGGAATAAACCATGTTGTCCACAGCACACTTGCCTGTTGTGAACAGCACACGCTTACAGCAGAAAGACGACGTACAGAATGGCGCACCCACAGACTGCGTTGTCTTCTATATCTTTCACATCACTTGCAGCGCCATCTGTTGTTGAAAATTGTAACTACTGTAATTTCGAAAGTTTGTCCGCCTGAAAATGTACTGTTGTCAGAAGCATTTTGCAATAAACGGTGTATTTCTATCGCTGCTCGTTTAGTTTTTATTGCCGTTTCAAATATACCGGTCATTTTTGAAACACCCTGTAAGATCATACGAAGAGAAACGACGTATGTCAGTTCAACCCGATCCACACTGCTAGACAGGTAACGGTCAACAGATTTGGGGTACCCCTGTAGGCCGGTGGCAGCGTTCTTCCGGGAAAGGCGACTTCCCCCACCAAGAGCGCTGCCCGCTCTTGGGTTTCCAGACAGACTGTATGGGTGGCTTATTCTGCGTCCGGTACGCACGCGCATGTGCTTCTCGTGCAGGCGGTCCTCGCGGCGGCGGCGCTGTCGCTCCTCGAACTGCTGGTCGCGGTCCCCGCGCGCGCGCAGCACTCCCGCCACGCGCCGGCTCTCTCGCTCGTGGGCCGCCCTGCAGTGCGCGCGGATGCGCTCGTCCAGCGACTGCACCCGAGCCGGCAGCGTGCGCAGCCACAGCTCGCGCTGCTGCCGCAGCTGCTCCACGCGCGCGTCGTAGCGCCGCATCCGCGCCACGCACCTGCCGGCCACACACGCGCGCTGCTTCCCGCTGTCGACTGCGTAGCGTGTACATACAGGGTGACAATTATTGTAGTTCATCAGGTTCCCTTCCGTGCACGCAACGACTGTGGTTATATTGGGTTAGATAGAGCTGCAATCAGTTGTAGAGTTAAGTTGCTTTAATATGCCATTTATAGATCTGATTTCGACCTGTGTCAGGTCATTATCAATGCTAAAACAAATACAAGAGTCTACAGGGTGAGTCACCTAACGTTACCGCTGGATATATTTCGTAAACCACATCAGATACTGACGAACCGATTCCACACACCGAACGTGAGGAGAGGGGCTAGTGTAATTGTTTAATACAAACCATACAAAAATGCGCGTAAGTATGTTTTTTAACACAAACCTACTTTTTTTTAATGGAAACACGCTAGTTTTGTTAGCACATCTGAACATATAAACAAATACGTAATCAGTTCCGTCTGTTGCATTGTAAAATGTTAATTACATCCAGAGATATTGTACCCTAAAGTTGACGCTTGAGTACCGCTCCTCCGCTGTTCGATCGTGTGTATCGGAGAGCATTGCAATATACATCGCGTTTCTGCAGAAAGATCTGCCAACGTTGGTCGAAAATGTCCCACTGGAAACGTGTCGACGTATGTGGTATCAGCATGATGGTGCACCTGCACATTCCGCAATTAACACTAGGCTGACCCTGACAGGATGTTGGGCGGGCGTTTCATAGGACGTGGATGACGCATAAATTGGCCAGCCCGTTCTCCTGATCTTACACCTCTGGACTTCTTTCTGTGTTGTACGTTAGAGGATAATGTGTACCGTGATGTGCCTACAACCCCAGAGGATATGAAAAAACGCATTGTGGCTGCCTGCGGCGACATTACACCGGATGTACTGCGGCGTGTACGACATTCATTACGCCAGAGATTGCAATTGTGTGCAGCAAATGATGGCCACCACATTGAACATCTATTGGCCTGACATGTCGGGACACACTCTATTCCTCTCCATAATTGAAAACGGAAACCACGTATGTACGTGTACCTCATCCCTCATGGCAATGTACATGTGCGTCAGTGAAAAAGACCAATAAAAAGGTGTTAGCATGTGGACGTAATGTGCTGTTCCAGTCTCTTCTGTACCTAAGGTCCATCACCGTTCCCTTTGGATTCGTACGCAATTCGGTGCTCTCCGATACACACGATCGAACAGCGGAGGAGTGGTACTCAAGCGTCAAATTTAGGTTACAATATCTCCGGATGTAATTAACATTTTACAATGCAACAAACGGCACTGATTACGTATTTGTTTATATGTTCAGATGTGCTACCAAACTAACGGGCTTCCATTTTTAAAAAAACGTAGGTTTGTGTTAAAAAACACACTTCCGTTCATTTTTTATGGTTTGTATTAACCAACTACACTAGCCCCTCTCCTCACGTTCGGTCTGTGGAATCGGTTCGTCAGTATTTGATGTGGTTTACGAAATATACCCAGCGGTAATGTTAGGTGACTCACCCTTTATATTACAATGTGATTTACAAAAGTTATAAGTCCATCACATCGTTGTCTTTTAATGTTAACATTACATACCAGTGCGGAATTGTAGCAGTTGTTCGTGCTCAAGTGAATGCTTATACAGTTCAACCATTACTGTCATAAAATTATATGTTGGTTTCACAGTACACATCGGTTTTGCGTATGGCGCCCTCTATGAGCTGCGCCTGAAGTTTACAGTTTTGACCACATGTTTTGTAATATTTATGTTGTATAGTAACTAAGTAGTAACATGAAATTATTGTGAGTAGAACTATGTAAAATTACAGTTCTTATTTTTTCTCATGTCTGTAATGTGCTAGATGTTTAAAATTACTATAGGACGTAACACTGACAGTTTACGCCTCATGGGCTAGAATTAATTATAAAACTGATATGGCTACGTAAAGTACGTTATAGGACGTATTGCATATTTTGTCGTGCTGGGACTTGTCTTAACTTAATTAGCTGTTACTTGACAAAAGCTATAACGTGAACGTTATTTACAAAATGTACTTTGTTGGCGCTAGTAGCGCTTGTAAGCATCATTTCGATATGTCGCACTTAGTGGCCGAGAAATAAGAACAATATGATAAAGCGTGATCTTTTCAACACTTATTTTGAAACTGACAGTTTTATGTATTAATTGTTGCTAGTATTTTTTAATAAAATTGCAGCCAAATAGCCATATACAGTTACTTTGCTTAACATTTTACATTTACATTTTACATTTTTGCATATTCATTTATCGATTTCACTCTTTTACTGCACAGTTCTATGTGATATCGTTCACAGGCTTCGTTACACAGTTCACATACACCTGTTGCGGTTGGGTCGTGATAAGTTTTGTTTTTGCAGATTAGATGATGAAAGCCGTGAATAGAAAGTCTAGTTACGACATGTCGCTGTTCGAAGTTTGGTGCTGTCCATGAGCGGTTCGTCATTGCTTCGGTGCCATAAAACTCCGGCCATATTTTTTCTCGTTTGTCCTCCATGATCTTCAGTTGCTTTCTGGAAGCCCTGGTGTGTGGCATCATATATCGAAGTCTGATGTCAATTAGGAATGTCTCTCTCGCTAGCAGATACACTAGTCTAGATCTTGTTGTCTTTGAGAGACCTAGTGCTCTTTTTAGATAGGTCGATTTTACCTTTTCTAGTGTTTCTAGATTTTTTCTGTCAGGTGGTCCCATATAACCTCCATCCCATAGGCCAGGATTGGCAAGATTTTTGTGTTGAATAATTTCATGGCTGTTTCTGGACTGAGTAGGCGGATGTTTTTGATGTCCTGTGTTGCTATTATTGCTTTGGCTGCACGTTCTGTTGTATGTTTTGTGAAGCATTTGGCTGTTGGTTGCAATGTCACTCCTAGGTATTTAAAGTCTGATGAGATTTTTATCTTTTTGTCCTCTGATACTGATTTCCGCATTCTTGGGTGTTTTGCCTCCTTTTCTGAAAATTACCATTTCTGTCTTTGTTATGTTTATGTGTAGTTTGTGTTCACTGCACCATCTGTCTATTTTCTCAATGATTCTCTGCAGCTTATGTATGTCTGTTGAACCTACGGCTATGTCCAATTCGGAGTACTTCTTCAGTGGCAAGAATGTACAGCAAAGTGCTCATTGGGTCACCCTGTAAGACTCCGTTCTATTGCAGAATGGGGTTCGAAAAAGAGAGGCTGTCTGATATTGTAATGAAGTTGTATTCGAGGATTGACTTGATTATTCTTGCCCATACGCTATCTTCTCCCATTGTGTTTTCCAGTTTTCGGACTATGAGCTCTCTTTCCAATAGGTCAAAGGCTTTGGTAAAGTCTATGAACACTGTGTAGAACATTTGTTTCTTTTGTAGCGATGTTGTTTAGAAGAAGCCTGACTGCCGTAAGTGTTGATCTTCCAGATCTGAAACCCATTTGTTGTTCTGGGAGACAACTGTCCACAGAGGCTTGGATTTTTTGTGTTATCTTTGAAAACATCTTGAACTGAGTATTTTCCAGGGCTATGCCTCTGTACTTGTTTGGGTCCATTGGGTCTCCTCTGCCTTTGTAGAGAACTTTTATTGTCGAGTGTCTCCATTGTGTCGGAATTCTTCCAAGTTCCAGGCATTTGTTAAACAGTTTGGTCCATATGTGTTGGAGGGCCTCTTTTGCATCTTTTATATTTTCATTATATATATATATTATCAGGTCCTGCTGCTTTCTTGTTCTTCAGTGCTTTTATTACTTCTTTCACGTCATCTTCATTTAAGGGTTCCCATGTATTGTCTTTTTCCTTAGTTTGATGTTGTTTCTCTTTCTTTGGGGGTGTTTTGAGTCCTCGTTTGTTCAGTATCTTACTGAAGTGGTCTTCCCATTCCTTCAGGTCTATATTTGATGTATGAGACATTTCGCTTGGTCTTGCTGCTATGTATGGGTCTTTCTCTGCTTCATCCGCTTCTCTTTTTGCCTCTCTTTCTGTGTATTCTTTTTTCTTCTCTTCTATTAGTTTTTTGTAGATTCGCCTCTCTTCTACGTACAGTTTGTATGTTTCCTCGTCATGCTGGTTTCTTAGTCTGTGGAGGGTTCTTAGAACAGTGTTCCTTTTGCTGCAGCATTGGCCGTCTTTGTTTTGGGGATTGTTTGTATCACTGAATTCTTTTAGGAGGTCTTCTATTTGGTCTGTTGCTTTTTCAAGGTCTCCTTCCTCTATTAAAGTTTCTATATGTGTTAATTGTTCTTGCTGGTTTGTTAATTTTTCTACATCAATTTTTCTTTGTGTGATTTGGTGGGTCTTTCTTGCTGGCGGTGACGTGACGATATTTATTTTTATCTTCAGTGGAATGTGCTTTCGTATAGGAGTAATGGAGTCATGCCATATTGGTTGAATACTTCCTTCTGTCTCCTCTTGTTAATGCGATATCAATGGTGCTTTTCCCATTGTGGCATATGTATGTAGGTATCTGTCTATCGTTAAGTAGGGTGAAACCATCTTCTTCTAGGGTTTCAACGACTAGTTTTGTTTTATAGTTTTCTGTGTCTATTCTGCAGTTGTTGCTAATAGTTACCCTCATGAGTTTGTGTGTTACTCTAATGCAATAAGTTATGTAAATATAGTGTTATGAAAGTGGTACTCGTTTGGATCTTATGCAAGTGGCTGCTACATAATGGCGTGAGGTTGCGACTGATCTTTGAGATCCCCTGGGTCGAATTTTTCACTGCTTTCAAGTAGATAGTTTTCATTATGACTGATCATTGATCAGGTTACACTTAGCATTTCTTTGGTGGCAAAAGATCGAGGAGTCCACCCTTCTCGCCTCTATGTAGCAACCTTACACTTGACGTTAACATTGGCGGTCCATGTTTAGTTGACAATATATAATTTTACGACAGTAATGGTTGAATTGTGAAAGCATTCACTTGAGCACGAACAACTGCTACATTTCCGCATTGGTATGTAATGTTAACATTAAAAGACAACGATGTGATGGACTTATAACTTTTGTAAATCACATTGAAATATATACTCTTGTATTTGTTTTAGCATTGATAATGACCTGACACAGGTCGAAATCTCATCTGCATTGTGACTATAAATGTCATATTAAATCAACTTAATTCTACGACTGATTGCTGCTCTATCTAACCCAATTATTGAACTGTTGTTGTTGTGGTCTTCGGTCTAAGAGAATGGTTTGATGCAGCTTTCCGTGCTACTTTATCCTGCGCAACTTTTTCATCTCCCAGTACTTACTGCAACCTACATCCTTCTGAATCTGCTTACAAGGGAACCTCCCCATCGCACCCCCGTCAGATTTAGTTATAAGTTGGCACAGTGGATAGGCCTTGAAAAACTGAACACAGATCGCTCGAGAAAACAGGAAGAAGTTGTGTGGAACTATGAAAAAAATAAGCAAAATATACAAACTGAGTAATACATGCGCAAGATAGGCAACATCAAGGATAACACGAACCCCGGAGCGCCTTGGGCCTGTGTTTAGCGTGAGCCGCTGCGGAAGGAGAGGTCCTTGGTTCAAGTCTTCCCTCGAGTGAGAAGTTTAATTTTTTATTTTCTGACAATTATCAAAGTTCAGGCACTCACACATAATCAACTTCGCTTTCCAAGATTCCAGGACATGTTCAGATTTGCTTGGACATATGCAGCATTTGACGGTCTACACACGGAAAAATTTGAAAACGTTAAAAACATATATTTTGACAGAGCACAGGTAAAACTGTGCGACTGTGAAACTGTTGCATTCATTTGTTGTAGTTTATGAGATAAACTCTTGTTTTCATCACTTTTTGGGAGTGATTATCACATCCAGAAGAAAACCTAAATCGGGCAAGGTAGAAGAATCTCTTTACGCATTCGCCAAGTGTATAAGTTAGGTGGGTCGACAACATATTCCTGTCATGTGACGCACATGCCATGTCGTATAGAATATATCAGACGTCTTTTCCTGTGGAGGTATCGGTTGACCTATGACCTTGCGATCAAATGTTTTTGGTTCCCATTGGAGAGGCACGTCCTTTCGTCTACTAATCGCACAGTTTTGCGGTGCGGTTTTACTACACAGACACTAAACTTATTACAGTGAACAGAGACGTCAATGAACGAACGGACAGATCATAACTTTGCGAAAATAAAGAAAGTAAACTTTTCACTCGAGGGAAGACTTGAACCAAAGAGCTCTAGTTTCAAAGCTGCTCACGCTAACCACGAGACCACGGCACTCCTGAGCTCATATTGTCCTTGATGTTTATGTTGCACATGGACTACTCGGTTTCTATATTAGTTCCACACAACATCTTCCTGAATGAGATTTTCACTCTGCAGCGGAGTGAGCGCTGATATGAAACTTCCTGGCAGATTAAAACTGTGTGTCCGACCGAGACTCGAACTCGGGACCTTTGCCTTTCGCGGGCAAGTGCTCTACCAACTGAGCTACCGAAGCACGACTCACGCCCGGTACTCACAGCTTTACTTCTGCCAGTATCCGTCTCCTACCTTCCAAACTTTACAGAAGCTCTTCTGCGAACCTTACAGAACTAGCACTCCTGAAAGAAAGGATACTGCGGAGACATGGCTTAGCCACAGCCTGGGGGATGTTTCCAGAATGAGATTTTCACTCTGCAGCGGAGTGTGGGCTGATATGAAACTTCCTGGCAGATTCAAACTGTGTGCTCGACCGAGACTCGAACTCGGGACCTTTGCCTTTCGCGGGCAAGTGCTCTACCAATTGAGCTACCGAAGCACGACTCACGCCTCGTACTCACAGCTTTACTTCTGCCAGTTTGAATCTGCCAGGAAGTTTCATATCAGCGCTCACTCCGCTACAGAGTGAAAATGTCATTCAGGAAGATGTTGTGTGGAACTAATATAGAAACCGAGTAGTCCATGTGCAACATAAACATCAAGGACAACATGAGCTCAGGAGTGCCGTGGTCTCGTGGTTAGCGTGAGCAGCTTTGAAACTAGAGCTCTTTGGTTCAAGTCTTCCCTCGAGTGAAAAGTTTACTTTCTTTATTTTCGCAAAGTTATGATCTGTCCGTTCGTTCATTGACGTCTCTGTTCACTGTAATAAGTTTAGTGTCTGTGTAGTAAAACCGCACCGCAAAACTGTGCGATTAGTAGACGAAAGGACGTGCCTCTCCAATGGGAACCAAAAACATTTGATCGCAAGGTCATAGGTCAACCGATTCCTCCACAGGAAAACACGTCTGATATATTTTATACGACACTGGTGACGGCGTGTGCGTTACGTGACAGGAATAATCTTGTCGATCCACCTAACTTGCACACTTGGTGAATTGGTAAAAAGATTCTTCTACCTTGCCCGATTTAGGTTTTCTTGTGGATGTGATAATCACTCCCAAAAACGTGATGAAAACATAAGAGTGTGTCACATAAACTGCAACAAATGAATTCAACAGTTTCACAGTCGCACAGTTTTCTCTGTGCTCTGTCAATACATATGTTTTTAACGTTTTCAAATTTTTCCGTGTGTAGACCGTCAAATCCTGCATATGTCAAAGCAAATCTGAAGATGTCCTGGAATTTTAGAGAGCGAAGTTGATTATGTGTGAGTGCCTGAACTTTGATAAGGCAGACGATCATATAAACAGTGATGCTCTGCTTCGCAAAGTCATAGAATCTTTTCACAAAATATTTCACTTGCCGAAAACCAAAGACATCTAACGGATGCACAAGGGATGTACAACCTGGAGGAATGGTAATCACGTCTACTCCCACACTAAAATTGTGTGAAAATAAAAAAAATAAACTTTTCACTCGAAGGAAGACTGGAACCAAGGACCTCTCGTTCCGCAGCTGCTCACGCTAACCACGGGACCACGGCGGTCCTGAGCTTACATTATCCTTCATGTTGCCTGTCTTGCGCATGGACTACTCAGTTTGTATATTTTGCTTATTTTTTTCATAGTTCCACACAACTTCTTCCTGTTTTCTCGATTGATCTGTGTTCAGTTTTTCAAGGCATATCCACTGTGCCAACTTATAACTAAATCTGAGGAGGGGTGCGATGGGGAGGTTCCCTTGTTAGTGTATTCATCTCTTGGTCTCCCTCTACGATTTTTACCCTCCGCGCTGCCCTCCAATACTAAATTGGTAATCCCTTGATACCTCAGAACATGTCCTACGAACCGATCCCTTCTTCTAGTCACATTGTGCCACAAACTCCTCTTCTCTCCAATTGTATTCAATACCTCCTCATTAGTTATGTGATCTACCCATCTAAAGAATGGAAGCTAAATCTAAATATAGATAAATGTAAATTAATGTAGATGAATAGGAATAAGAATCCTGTAATGTCTGAATACTTCGTTAGGAGTGTAGCGCTTGACACAGTCACGTTGATTAAATATTTGGGCGTAACATTGCAGAGCGACATGAAGTGGGACAAGCATGTAATGGCAGTTGTGGTGAAGGCGGATAGTCGTCTTCAGTTCATTGGTAGAATTTTGGGAAGATGTGGTTCATCTGTAAAGTAGACCGCTTATAAAACACTAATACGATCAATTCTTGAGTACTTCTCCAGCGTTTGGGATCCCTGTCAGGTCGGATTGAGGGAGGACATAGAAGCAATTCAAAGGCGGGCTGCTAGATTTGTTACTAGTAGGTTTGATCATCACGCGAGTGTTGCGGAAATGCTTCAGGAACTCGGGTGGGAGTCTCTAGAGGAAAAGAGGGGTTATTTTCGTGAATCGCTACTGAGGAAATTTAGAGGACCAGCATTTGAGGCTGACTGCAGTACAGTTTTACTGCCGCCAACTTACAAAGACAAGATAAGAGAGATTAGGGCTCGTACAGAGCCACAGAGGCAGTCATTTTTCCCTCGTTCTGTTTGGGACTGGAACAGGGAGAGAAGATGCTAGTTGTGGTACGAGGTACCCGCCACCACGCATCGCATGGTGGATTGCGGAGTATGTATGTAGATGTAGGTAGATGTAGATGTAATCTTCAGCATTCTTCTGTAACACCACATTTTGAAAGCTTCTATCCTCTTCTTGCCCAAACCATTTATCGTCCACGTTTCACTTCCATTCATGGCCACACTCCATACAAATACTCTCAGAAACGACTTCCTGACACTTAAGTCTATACTCCATGTTAACAAATTTATCTTCTTCAGAAACGCTTTCCTTGCCATTGACAGTCTACATTTTATATCCTCTCAAATTCGACCATCATCAGTTATTTTACTCCCCAAATAGCAAAACTCATTTACTGCTTGAAGCGTCTCATTTGCTAATCTAATACCCTCAGCATCTCCCGATTTAATTCGACTACATTCCATTATCCTCGTTTTACTTTTGTTGATGTTCATCTTATATCCTCCTTTCAAGACACTGCCCAATCCTTTCAGCTGCTCTTCCAGGTCATTTGCTGTCTCTGACAGAATTACAAAATCATCGGCGAACCTCAAAGTTTTTATTTCTTCTCCGTGGATTTTAATTCCTACTCCGAATTTTTCTTTTGTTTCCTTTACTGCTTGCTCAATATACAGATCTAATAACATCGTGGATAGACTACAACCCTGTCTCACTCCCTTCCCAACCACTGCTTCCCTTTCATGTCCCTCGACTCTTATAACTGCCATCTGGTTTCTGTACAATTTGTAAATAGCCTTTCGCTCCCTGTATTTTACTATTGCCACCTTCAGAATTTGAAAGAGAGTATTCCAGTCAACATTGTAAAAAGCTTTCTCTAAGACTACAAATGCTAGAAACGTAGGTTTGCCTTTCCTTAATCTATTTTCTAAGATAAATCGTTGGGTCAGTATTGCCTCACGTGTTCCACCATTTCTACGGAATCCAAACTGATCTTCCCCGAGGTCGGCTTCTACCAGTTTTTCCTTTCGTCTATATTCTATCGCTTGTGCCTTGTCCCGCGGCTATGCAGGGTCGGCCATGGTTAAACGGATTTGGCATGTTAAGTTTAAGGGGTGGCGGGATGCCCTTCCCGCCGCCACCTAGTACCCCCTAGGACGGAATTAGTGTACCCCAGCTGTCTGTGTCTATTGTAAATCGTGAAATAGTGCAAACGAGTTTCAAATGGCTGCGACACGTGGAACTGAGGCGGAACGTGGGGACCAGCCCGGTATTCACTAACTGGGATGTGGAAAACTCCACTTTTTCCATTCGTCTGTAAAGAAATTATTGAACTATACGAAATAAAATCGTCATAACTTCTGAACGGTTTGCGTTAGGACATTCAAACTGTACCGTTCGCCGCGGGGCACGATGGAAATTGGTATCCATATGCCCACGCGCCGCGTCGCTGTCGGCCATTTGCACTTGCAATTACATTCGTCGATAGGTAAAACTGGCCCATTTGCGGGACTCAGAATCCGCTTTTCGCAATCGAGAAGTCTCTTCAACCTCAACGGGTGATGTAATTTCCACTACGCTATGTTCCAGTCACAAGATGCTAAAATGAACTAAGTGTACAAACTTCAACAAATACACTCCTGGAAATGGAAAAAAGAACACATTGACACCGGTGTGTCAGACACACCATACTTGCTCCGGACACTGCGAGAGGGCTGTACAAGCAATGATCACACGCACGGCACTGCGGACACACCAGGAATCGCGGTGTTGGCCGTCGAATGACGCGCAGCATTTGTGCACTGCCGCCGTCAGTGTCAGCCAGTTTGCCGTGGCATACGGAGCTCCATCGCAGTCTTTAACACTGGTAGCATGCCGCGACAGCGTGGACGTGAACCGTATGTGCAGTTGACGGACTTTGAGCGAGGGCGTATAGTGGGCATGCGGGAGGCCGGGTGGACGTACCGCCGAATTGCTCAACACGTGGGGCGTGAGGTCTCCACAGTACATCGATGTTGTCGCCAGTGGTCGGCGGAAGGTGCACGTGCCCGTCGACCTGGGACCGGACCGCAGCGACGCACGGATGCACGCCAAGACCGTAGAATCCTACGCAGTGCCGTAGGGGACCGCACCGCCACTTCCCAGCAAATTAGGGACACTGTTGCTCCTGGGGTATCGGCGAGGACCATTCGCAACCGTCTCCATGAAGCTTGGCTACGGTCCCGCACACCGTTAGGCCGTCTTCCGCTCACGCCCCAACATCGTGCAGCCCGCCTCCAGTGGTGTCGCGACAGGCGTGAATGGAGGGACGAATGGAGACGTGTCGTCTTCAGCGATGAGAGTCGCTTCTGCCTTGCTGCCAATGATGGTCGTATGCGTGTTTGGCGCCGTGCAGGTGAGCGCCACAATCAGGACTGCATACGACCGAGGCACACAGGGCCAACACCCGGCATCATGGTGTGGGGAGCGATCTCCTACACTGGCCGTACACCTCTGGTGATCGTCGAGGGGACACTGAATAGTGCACGGTACATCCAAACCGTCATCGAACCCATCGTTCTACCATTCCTAGACCGGCAAGGGAACTTGCTGTTCCAACAGGACAATGCACGTCTGCATGTATCCCGTGCCACCCAACGTGCTCTAGAAGGTGTAAGTCAACTACCCTGGCCAGCAAGATCTCCGGATCTGTCCCCCATTGAGCATGTTTGGGACTGGATGAAGCGTCGTCTCACGCGGTCTGCACGTCCAGCACGAACGCTGGTCCAACTGAGGCGCCAGGTGGCAATGGCATGGCAAGCCGTTCCACAGGACTACATCCAGCATCTCTACGATCGTCTCCATTGGAGAATAGCAGCCTGCATTGCAGCGAAAGGTGGATATACACTGTACTAGTGCCGACATTGTGCATGCTCTGTTGCCTGTGTCTATGTGCCTGTGGTTCTGTCAGTGTGATCATGTGATGTATCTGACCCCAGGAATGTGTCAATAAAGTTTCCCCTTCCTGGGACAATGAATTCACGGTGTTCTTATTTCAATTTCCAGGAGTGTATTATCGATACTACGTATAAAAAAGACTGTATCGTGTAAAAATGACGATAATTATTTCATTATTTCTGTATCAATTTAATTTCTGTGTGAATTAAAACTATTATCAGACAACTACATTCACAGACAGCAACAATTATAATCCTTCTTTGTTATCTGTGATAATAGTGGTTCAGTTGTTTTTCCTGTGCTAACCGATGAACTGTTCGGACGTGAGACGTGTGAGGTCTGTAAAGAGAAAACCTGTAACTATATATATTGTTAATTATTATTTGAAAAATAGAGTCGCTATTGTCTACACGTGGATTTGTATTTATTTAAATTGTAATCCAACCTAATTAATGTTTTTAAGTGTTAATTTTCAGATCCGCAATTAGGGCCGCAGCCGTTAGCGCTAGTAACTTACAGCGGAGTTGACTAGTAGCTGGTACAAAAAATATGACGGTATTTATAATTGAAAATGTTTTAAATGCTAATGAATAGAGATAAAAAGCTTGAAGAGTTTTATCTAAATATATTACCTTGATAACATAAATCGAGAATAACAATAGATAAATTGACTATCGTCTGTCTGCCGCCATCTTAGAAAAAATATCTCCGCGGCAGTTTTGAATCGAGAATTTTAACAAACATAAATGTTGTTAGAAATAAATGAATGGAAATAAATGTGCACCGGTAGTCCCGAATCTACTTTAAAAGACAGAATTCAGTTCACAAGGGGAGGGCGCCAATTGTAAAATTCAGATTCGACTCATACTGCGCATTATAAAAGCTCATGGCCAGAGGTGTAATGTGGCAAAGCACCAAGATGCACTTCTCGGCCGTTGTCGAGAAAATCGACAGTTAAAAGAAACCGTTGCGGTGAAATACTCTCAACGATTACTAATTTTGTGCAGCGTCTTGGCGCAGCGGTAAGCGCTCGGGTTCGTAACCCGCACGTCGTCGGATCGAATCTCGCGCCATGCAACTTCTTTTTATTATTTGTTTTTTTGTTTCCCGGAGTTGCAACAATTATGCATATAATAAGTTGTTGGAAGCCGTTTGTCGTGGAAAAATAAAACTTGAAATAAAACACAATAATAAAAATAGTATTCAAGTGGATGCAATTTATTGAAAAGTTCGGTATACAATCGCACATAATTAACAGTTAGTGACCAGAAGTAGCTGGAGTATCGCACCAACCAGAGTGATAGTTATCTTAGATACATGGAAAGCAGAAAACAGCACGACATCGAGCACATCTGATAAACGATGCGTTTTTACAATAACAATTGTTTTTTACATTATCTGTTGGGAAACACACCTGATTGACATTCTGAAAAAAATTGTTCTATCGTTCGTCAGGTTTGATGCATACCACGCGTATCGTATCATATCGGGAAAAATCGGAGAAGACAGTTGGTGGTGGACGATGTGTGTGTGTGTGTGTGTGTGTGGACGATGTGTGTGTGTGTGTGTGTGTGTGTGTGTGTGTGTGTGTGTGTGTGTACATTTGAATTACAAAAAACAAAAAACAAAAAAGTTGCATGGCGCCAGATTCGATCCGGTGACCGGACTACGAACCCGAGCGCTTACCGCTGCGCCACGACGCTGCAGAAAATTAGTAATCTTAGAGAGTATTTCACCGCAACGGTTTCTTTTAACTGTCGATTTTCTCGACAACGGCTGAGAAGTGCATCTTGGTGCTTTGCCACATTACACCTCTGGCCATGACCTTTTATTATGCACAGTATTAATCGAATCTGAATTTCACAATTGGCGGCCTCCCCTTGTCAGATTGAATCCTTAAATACAGTGCCCATAGCACGTTACGTAATATCAACTTCTTATTTGCTGATGTATGAAGCCTAATTATTTCGGACGATTTACATGAAATATTTTAATAGGAGACATACGTCAGTGTTGTGCGCGGGTAGTATTTTGTGACTACATATTCCCTTTGCTAGAGAAAAGTGCGTCCATCTTAAGTAAAACTTGTGTAAAATCTGATAAATGATATGCAATTTTGTGCCACTCACACGACTTTACAGACAACATTTCTACACAACGTCGAGTGGAAATTTATCTAGCAGAGTGACAAATATTAGCCGGGGTAATAATTTTTGAGATCAAACGAATTGTTACGTGGACAATAGGTAATTGCTTTTATATTTTTTTTATCTACCTGAAATATCTTTTATAAGTAATTAAAGTCATGAAATACTATAAACCGGTTCCGCCACAGTGACTGTGTGGTGTCCAATGTCTAGTTACGGAATAGTCGGTGCGATATTCCTCGATGGTATGGTGGATACTGAACGGTACGTGAAGGTTTCGGAAGATGATTTCATCCTCATTACCCTAAGTGACCCTGATTTCGACGAGATGTGGTTCACGCAAGGCGGAGCTCGACCCCACAGAAGCAGGAGAATGTTTGATGTCCTGGAGGAGCACGTTCGGGACCGCATTCTGGCTCTGTGATAGCCAGAGGCCACTGCCAAGGGCCTCCATTGGCCGCCGTATTCTCTGGATCTGAACACATGCCACTCCTTTTTATGGGGCTGTATTAAAGACAAAGTGTACATTAATAACACCAAAACCATTGCTCAGCTGAAAACATCCATTTAGGAGGTCATCAGCAGCATCGATGTTCCGACATTTCAACTGCTCATGCAAAATTTCGCTATTCGTCGGCGCCACATCACCACCAATGATGGCAGGCATATCGAACATGTCATAACCTAAATCCGAATGTCTGTAGTGTCGTTTACACGTCGAATAAAGTGTATGCACGCCGTAGTTTGTAACTAATTTGCGCTTTTTTCATATAGTTCAATAATTGTCACCCTGTAACTACAAACGGCACAGAAAAGAGGTCGAGTTGGTGTAAATAGATAACAGATGATAAAATTGCAAGACACTTTAAACGGCGCAACTTGTATCACGTGGTACAACTGCCAGTTTAGGAAGACAGTTAATCTGACACTGACAATTTCCAGAACTAACCAGTCGAGGATCAACTGTTTGTACCGCATGCAGCAGACATGTTGCAAGTCTTCAGCTTTGCGACGTGTTTTACAGGTCTTTAACGGCGATTTTGCTCTTGTCTCGGAGGAGACGATTCTTTCGTCACCTGCAGAACTGTCTCGCCCTTATTGTTCATCCACATCTGAGTAAAAACTACTTGTGTTGCTTAACAGAGACTATAATTGTTTTTCACAACTTTTACATGTAAATATCACGATGGATTTAAGTTTAATAACGTCGCTACCATTCTGTATGTAACAACGTGATGCTTACTGAAAACGGGACAACTTTGCTTATCTATAATTTCCTAATTTTCTCAATTTTTTTTCTTACGTTTTTTCACGTGGTGTGTTTTTAGTTTGTTTTACTTTTTTTCAAAGGCCGCAGGTTATGACAATATTACTCTGAAACTTTCTGTGCCTTGCAGTGGTTAATAAGGAAAGGATCAGTGAAAAAGCACCTAGAAGATACAATATTCCGCTCAGAACCATTTAAATAATATGCCTCCATTCAAAGACAATCTCCACTCAGCACTAATGAGGAAGAAGTGAGCTTCATATAAGCACTTTTCGGCTAGGTATAGACGAAGAGTTAAAGCTTTCATAACTTTAATTCGACTTGAAATAAGCGACACTCGGAGGAGTTTTTACTTGCCAGACGTGACTGATGTACCTTTACTCAATTTGTAAGACATTATGTATACTACTACTAGTACTATTACTATTACTAGTAATATTGTAATATAATATAGTAACATATAATCCACCCCCTCCCTACAATGGAAGTTGGGTAAGTTTGCCTTTAGTGATGAAAGTTTCACTACCAGTACCGTATTTTAAGTTAGGAGAGTATGAATTTAAAGTTGCCTATTTTAATTATCTGAATAGTTATATGTAGGCCTATGTATCTTTCCACCAGAGTTTCCGAAGTACCGTATACTGATCTCTCGTCTCATACGTTTTGGTGGTTGTTGTGGCCACTATCCATTTATTTTAACACAGTTAACCATTTCGGAGATAACCTCGATATTGTTGTTTTTAATCTTTTTATTGTATAAATCTTTTCTTAATTGGCATTTGTTTCACCAATTGTCAAACTAGAGATCATTTATGACTGTTTCACAGCTTACTAGGTTTTGGAAGAAAGAAACAAACTCGTCCCTTTTCGCGGTACATAAAGAATAACATAAAATTTTGAAAGTAACTCAAACGTAACTAGTTCAGATTTGCATCTAGAAGAGATTTTCACGTTCCCTTCCTAAGAGGAAACGAAAGTAACATATTTCGGATATGTTTCAAGCAAAAGTAATATGGCCGCTACAGTTTCAATATCAGATTGTTTGCAGACGATGATGTTATCGATAGGAAAGTATCACTGGATGATCGCAAGAAAATGCAGAACACTTGAAAGTCCCTGTAAGCAATCAGACATGTTTGACAACACCGCTCTTACCTAGCCATGCGTTTGCCAAGCAAGCACGTACATGTTCAAGCAATGTTTGTCAGTTTAACCTCACTTTGAGTCAGACGCTATTCGTGTTCGTGTGTATTTTGAGCATAGTGAGTACGGCCACAAATGCAGACAGAGCAGTTCTGGTATTGACTTGACACTGTGTTTGAAGAGGAATGGCTTAAAAGGAGAGATTTAGCCATGAAAATACGCTAAAGGAAAAATTATTCTCAGAACCCGATGATTACATCAGCTTCCGCCGAATGGACAATGAAACTTCTTAACACATATTGACTTCTTCCTAAAAGAGCAAACTTGCCTGTCAAGTTCGCCGTTGTCTAACCACGGATGTGTCAAACAAGTCCGTTAGCGTACTACGAAAGCTTGTCAATTTCACCTTCTTTTTGACATACACTTTTCGTTCAAATGGCTCTGAGCACTATCGGACTTAACTGCTGAGGTCAGCAGTCCCCTAGAACTTAGAACTACTTAAACCTAACTAACCTAAGGACGTCACACATATCCATGCCCGAGGCAGGATTCGAACCTGCGACCGTAGCGGAATAGCTACAAATGCAGATAAAACATTTCTAACATTGCCTCTGGGACTGTATTTAAAGAAGAAGAAAAAATATGCAACTGGAAATCTGTTATTGGAAATGTTTCACTCAGAATCTGATGATTACATCAACTTTCTGCTGGCGGACAGTGAAACGTTTAATAACTGGTATAGCGTTACTTCACCCTCACCGTAAAAAAGAAGGCACTAGTACGCGAAAATTTATTCTCTTCTACTTGCTCATCTAATACCGCAACGTGGGAACATATAGCCCACATCGTCCATGGGAGAACTGGAGAACTTCGATTTCTTTTATTTCAATCCACTCCACCTGTATGTCACTCTATGCGCAAAATACTGATTTTGTTCAAAACCTCTTCGTGGGTAATATATGGCCGTGAAGGACGTTGTGCTTCTACCATTCTGGTAACTGTCAGTGCTATTTTGTTTTTATACTCGCTCGTAGTTTTCATACCAGTGGAATCCCGTGGAATACCTAGCAACACAGTGAGACAAATCGCAAGAAAATCATCTTTCACTAAACATATGCGGCGAAAAGTGAACACAAACAACGTCCGCCAACTTTTCAAACTTTCTGTCCGTCAAAAGTTCTCTCAAACACGTCAATCCACAAATACACAAACTGCTCCGCACATGGACAAATATTTGGCAAGCATAGTTGAGTTTGGCAAAATGTTTTATCGTTCATGTGGGCCTCTACAATTTAGATTGTATTTTCGTTTACAATGTACGGCGCCCCTTAACCTCTTCAATCCTGCGTTGCGATTATAAGAACTAAATATCTACACAGGCAGTCAGTGTAATTTTTTTGGTGCAAATAACATAATAAAAGAATAACGGTAGTCAAAAAACTGTTGTGGTGCACCAAAATTTTTAGGTTTACTATGGTATCACAACATTTTACTGCTGTCAAGTTATCATTGCACCTGACAAGTTGATCAAAACTGGCCCTCTTTAGTCATTTCAAGAACTCCATGATTATTGAATGTTTAGTACTTTTGCAAGCGGCTGACCACAAACTAAAACCTACAGACAAATGTAAATTTGTAACCCCACTTTCATCCTTAACTAATGTGAATAAGGCTCACCTGTAATAAAAACTATTATTCAGAGAAAATAGAATTCACTTTAGAAGATACCTGAACTTTTGCAACTGTCACAAAATCTAATACTGAATACGTGAAAAATTAAGAAAACAATCCCACTACAATATAGCTCTTTGCCAAATGTAGTGCTAGTGCTGCACAGAGAAAAATCTATACATACCGAACTGTTGTCATTAACAGTTCGCTTATTAGATAGTGTAGTGTGCATTAGTATCTTACAACGTATTCTAAAGACATTGTATCTACAGAAAACATGTAGAAATTACCTCCATTTCCATGCGAAACAACATACCAATACCAGCAATAGCTTTGTTCAAGTTAGTGTTCACAAGCTTACAATAATTATCGTACATTTTTGATAATTTCATGCTGCATAGGATGTACGAAAGCACATTACTATCGTAAGAAGATGTACGATAATTTCAGACGTAATAAAAAAATTGAAACTATATTGTGCTCTTACGCTGATAGACAACAGTGAAATAACAAAGAAGGATTTTTTTCTCATAACCCTACCGGTTTAATACTTGCATTAGTAAACTTGTCGCTTCAATCATTTCAGTGGGTGTGAATGTCTACCTAGCAGTGGGCGAGAATATAATGACCTCGTTGGGTATCAATAATTTGATTGTTGATGCTCGCACTTTACAGATTCCGCGTGTTTTCTATCGGAGTTGCGTTAAACGTGTATGGAGCGTGTGATATCAACTGGTTGGTGACACTGAATTTTACCGTATTCATTAAAGGAAGCGATATTCTGAGGCAACAACTTTGCGACTGGACGAGTGACTGCTTTTGCACTGCTAAGTAAATGACTTGCAATGAAGGCCTAACGGTACCGGCCGTCCGCCACATCATCCTCAGACCTTAGGCGACACCAGATGCGGAAATGGAGTAGCATGTGGTCAGCACATCGCTCTCCCAGCCGTTGTCAGTTTTCGTGATCGGAGCCCCTATTTCTCAATTGGCCTCACAAGGGCTGAGTGCAGCCCGCTTGCCAACAGCACTCAGCAGACCCAGACGGTGACTCATTGCTCAACTTCGGCTATGTAACTATATCTCTGAATTGCTGCGAATTATACACTACTGGCCATTAAAATTGCTACACCAACAAGAAATGTAGATGATACACTGGTATTCATTGGACAAATATATTGTACTAGAACTGACAGGAGCATAGATCCTGAGAAATCAGTACCCAGAACAACCACCTCTGGCCGTAATAACGGCCTTCATACGCCTGGGCATTGAGTCAAACAGAGCTTGGATGGCGTGTACAGGTACAGCTACCCGTGCAGCTTCAACACGATACCACAGTTCATCAAGAGTAGTGACTGGCGTATTGTGATGAGCCAGTTGCTCGGCAACCATTGACCAGACGTTTTAAATTGGTGAGAGATCTTGAGAATGTGCTGGCCAGGGCATTAGTCGAACATTTTCTGTATCCAGAAAAGCCCGTACAGGACCTGCAACATGTGGTCGTGCATTATCCTGCTGAAATGTAGGGTTTCGTAGGGATCGAATGAAGGGTAGAGCCCGGGTCGAAACACATCTAAAATGTTACGTCCACTGTTCAAAGTGCCGTCAATGCAAACAAGAGGTGACCGAGACGGGTAACCAATGACACCCATACCACCATGCCGGGTGATACGCCAGTATGGCGATGACGAGTACACGCTTCCATTGTGCATTGACTGCGGTGTCGCCAAATACGGATGCGACCATCGTGATGCTGTAAACAGAACCTGGATTCATCCGAAAAAATGACGTTTTGCCATTCGACCACCCAGGTTCGTCGTTCAGTACACGATCGCAGGCACTCCTGTCTGTGATGCAGCGTCAAGGGTAACCGCAGCCATGGCCTCCGAGCTGATAGTCCGTGCTGCTGCAAACGTCGTCGAATTGTTCGTGCAGATGTTTTTTGTCTTGCAAACGCCCCCATCTGTTGACTCGGATTGAGACGTGGCTGCAGCCATGCGCATAAGATGCCTGTAATAGCGACTGCTAGTGATACGAGGCCGTTGGGATCGAGCACGGCGTTCCGTATTACCCTCCTGAACCCACCGACTCCATATTCTGCTAACAGTCATTGGATCTCGACCAACGCGAGCAGCAATGTCGCGATACGATAAACCGCAATCGCCATAGGCTACAATCCGACCTTTATAAAAGTCGGAATCGTGATGGTAAGCATTTCTCCTCCTTACACGAGGCATCACAACAACGTTTCACCAGGCAACGCCGGTCAACTGCTGTTTGTGTATGAGAAATCGGTTGGAAACTTTCCTCGTGTCAGCACATTGTAGGTGTCGGCACCGGCGCCAACCTTGTGTGAATGCTAATCATAGGCATACCACAGCATCTTCTTCGTGTCGGTTAAATTTCGCGTCTGTTGCACGTCATCTTCGTGGTGTAGCAATTTTAATGGCCAGTAGTATACAGGGTACGATTTTTTTGTGGAAAGAAACATGAATCCTTCATATGAAGATAGTGGTTGTCAGCGAACTGAATCACACCCGAGAAAATTCCTCAAAATCAGCAATAAACAGATCAACAAATATGGGGGCAATAAAGAAGCGAATTTTCCTTACGTCAAAAACCTGAAGCCGACGTCCACCATCTTGACTGGCCCAAAATTTTAGATTCACCGCATTTGTACCTCCACGGTTCACCGCGATGATACATTGGCCGTGATGTCACTCTGACAATTAGTCCCCAACCTCGACCGTTGACGATATCTGTCGACTTCTATGGTCGTATCCCAACGACCATCTGGTGCTGTTGATTGCGTGGAGATGTAGTTGTTTCTTCAAAAATGCCAGTTTGGACCGTTTATGGGTGTACCAATCGATCCAATCGTAATCTAAAATTTAGAGGAAACAGGTCTCATTCGCAAATGGAGCCGTTAAGGAATATTTCCTCTTGTGTACATAAATTATGGCTGTGCTCTTCCCTCTTATTCTTGCCTGTCTTTTTCATTCCCTTCCAAACTGCAAAAGCTCCGACATTCGTGCCACTCTGTATAAACGGGCTCGTCCCCGGACAACACACGGCTACTTGACCGCGCTGATTGTTGGTGCAGCCTGTCATGCCCTACATTCGTCCAGCCGATAATTTTACATTGTTCACATTTCCTCTCTCTTAAAAAAATATTCTGGCTAGAACAGCCGAAGACGGCGGCCACGTGTGTGTAAGTTTTGTAAGGTGGTATGAATGCGTGTGTGTGTGTGCTTTGTTCCCTTTCTGAATAAGGCCTTGGCTGAAAACTTTACACGGACATTCCTTTCGTCGTGCCTGCCTGCTGCTCGCCGTGTGAGCAGCAGTTTATCCAATTCACTCTGTAGTTTTTCCCCCATGAAGTTTGTTGTAAGTGATCTGCTACACTTCACCAGTAAAAAAGATACACAACGACAATACCAGAAAAAGAAAATGATGGTAGTATCTGATAACGTCATTGGAGGGGGTATAGGGGAGGCTCAGCATCTCTGGGACCTCAGTCTCGCTCAGTCAGCCAGCAGCAGTAGCAGCAACAAAAGCAGAAGAAGAAGGAGAATCTTGTAGTCTCAACAACAGTCACGATTCAGCACAGCCCTACAGAACCGGAAGAAGTCGAAAAGTATCCCATATCACGTCTTTCCGTGTGGTTAGCATTATCATCATTATTAGTTGTTTTTGCATCTTGGACACTTCCTCCTCTTTGTTCAGCACTAGTCCTCAACACATCCAAGCCTGCAGGGTTAAGCACCAACATGCCGACCTCTGCTGCCCACGGATCTGTAACAACCTCGGCTGCCATCTTGTAGGGACCTACAATGACCTTTGGGCCTGTGGCAGCATGTCTGAACCTGTAGTGACCATGTGGGATCCTGTAGCGCACATAGCCTTCTTGCTGCAGCAGAACAAAAAGCTGTTATTGTCCATCCCACTCATCGATTTCTGTGATGAGAACACACGGTCTTCTCCCAACACATCGAATGCTGGTGGTGATCCTAAACAACAAGATGGGGAACAGTACTGGTTACCAACTTACGACCCATCTCAGCAGAACATCCCCGTGCTAGTGCAGGCACAGAATGAGGATGCAGTGTACCAATGTTTTTTAGTTCTAGACACTTTAACTCCCAGTGGAACAAAACATGTAAACGTTGGTATAGAAGAACATCATGACTGGGGCTTGCTTGTGAGAATAGAAATTGAAAATGCATCGAAGGGTGTTAAAGTGCCAATTTCTGAGTTCTACTGGAACGAAATATTTCGTGCAGAGCGCTTCATCAATCAGCAGATGACTACAGAGTACTATCCAACTCGTACGCCCCCCCCCCCCCCCTCAGACATTCGCCTTACTAGTGTGACATTATTACAACAGTGTTTGATGACGGTGCGCTATACGTGAAATTGGGTGACAAGTGTGTTTATCTATGGTACACCTCAGTTATGAACCTATAAAATCTGGATTGTAATTCTGTCAGAGACAGCAAAGGACTTGGAAGAGAAGTTGAACAGGATGGACAGCGTCTTGAAAGGAGGATATAAGATGAACATCGACAAAAGCAAAACGAGGATAATGGATTTTAGTCGAATTAAGTCGTGTGATACTGCGGGAATTAGATTGGGAAATGAGTCACTTAAAGTAGTAAATGAGTTTTGCTATTTGGGGAGCAAAATAACTGATGATGGTCGAAGTATAGAGGCTATAAAATGTAGACTGGCAATGGCAAGGAAAGCGTTTCTGAAGAAGAGAAATTTGTTAACCTCGAGTATAGATTTAAGTGTCAGGAAGTCGTTTGTGAAAGTATATTATGGAGTGTAGCCTTGTATGGAAGTGAAACATGAAGGATAAACAGTTTGGACAAGAAGAGAATAGAAGCTTTCGAAATGTGGTGCTACAGAAGAATGCTGAAGATTAGATGGGTAAATCACATAACTAATAAGGAGGTATTGAATGGAATAGGGGAGAAGAGGAGTTCGTGGCACAACTTGACTAGAAGAAGGGATCGGTTGGCAGGGCATGTTCTGAGGCATCAAGGGATCACCAATTTAGTGTTGGAGGGCAGCGTGGAGGGTAAAAATCGTAGAGGGAGACCAAGAGATGAATACACTAAGCAGATTCAGAAGAATGTAGGTTGCAGTACGTACTGGAAGATGAAGCAACTTACACAGGATAGAGTAGTATGGAGAGCTGCATCAAACCAGTCTCAGGACTGAAGACGACAACAACAACAACAATCTGGATATTGCGCTACGCCTTGCATTTGAGAGATTGAATCTTTGGTTGCCGAGCATAGATTCTGCAGACAATGATGTTGTAAACTTCCTACTTGCACATAGTGTACATGTAGATATTTGGTGCAGTACCATTGTTATCACATGGACGCTGAACCAAAAGAGGAACAGATTAAATGTGCATGTGAAAAACCTGAATACCGTGAGGTATCCATTGGCGTGAGGAAGATTCGCGCGGAGTTCATTGCATATCAAAAAGCTTTGGTAAATACTGTATAGATGGGAAGAACAATATGAAGAAAGAGTCTGATGATTTTTTTAAATACTGCATCCGATTTATGATATTTAAATAAATATTGTATAATCTCAAACTGTGTTTGCGTTTTATTTTATACATCTCTCATTATAGTCCAAGTATTATGCTTATTAATATCATTATTTTCAGTGATACACCTATAATGATCCAGGAGCAAACAATTATCCCAAAATCGCCTCACCATTTATTGACAAAATGATCAGTTTACTCTTCATGGGTAAAATATATATAGTTGATTTCTCTATGTAGTCAACATAGCTCAGTCGGTTAAGTGATGGAGCTATAGTGGCTACACATACTATTACCGTCCCTTCAAGTGTATCTTTCTGTATATGCCAAATACTTGTCAGTACCTGGCGTAGTTAGTATCATGACAGAGTGGGTGAAACATCCTCATCACATGGACTTCGTTGTCGGTGACTGGTCGTGTGAAGATGCAAATGAAGATCTGAAGAAGATGAAGAACGAAATTCTCCTTCCTGTTAATATGCCAGCAATTATTGTAGGTCTATACAGTTGTGGCAAGACTAATGACCTCATGAAACTGCTAACGCATGTAGATGGAGTCCGATTTGAACATGTTTGTGAATTCTCAAAAACACTGTTTGAGCCCAAGTATCAGCTATTACATGAGATATTGCGCGGTGTAGATGGTGTTATATACACGACGTTCAGTGAAAGCGGTGATTTCCCCCCCACCTGAGAAAGCAAAGCCAAACACTGTCTTCATATTTGACGATGTTGCTGTGGAAAACCAAGACCAAATTCGAAAATATTTCCGTTTCGTTCGTCATATGTGTGCTGATGTATTTTACCTAAGCCAAACATATTCCAGAATCCCGATGCAGTTGGTTAGAGATAACGCAACCTCATTATAGCCTTCAAACAAGACATTCTGAATTTAAAACACATTTACCAGGTACATGTAGGAACTGATATGTCGTTCAATGATTTTGTAAATGTGTGTGCTGATTGCTGGAATCATTCCCAGTACGGGTTTCTCGTTATTGATAAAACAAGAAGACTGAATCAGGTACAGGCGAAAGTTTCAAGAGTTTCTGTATATTTAACCTGGTAAGAGAGGTTAGTACATCAGTATACGCTGCACTATGGACAAATTCGCACGCATGTCCAGCTCTCAATCCGAGAGAATGGGTATACACAGACAGAACATTCGCCTGTACATGGATGCGAAAATTCAGGCTATCGTGCATAAAGTTGGAGGTATGCGCAGGAAACTAGAGATGTATTAGCACACTCTTCTGAGAATAGTGAATGCATTAAATGATTTACTTAATTAAATCGGTAAGAAAGTAACCGACTTAAATGAAAAGGTCGAGGCTATTGAGGGGAAATTAGATGTACATTTCCTTGTTGTTGAGAAGGGGGAGCAACTACATAGTAAGAGAAAGAAGAAAATGACAGGATATATAAAGCTTCACGTTGCGGAGACGTCTGAATAGTATACACCGAGATATCAACGAAGTAGAAAGTGATTCAAGCGCGGAAAGCGGTTCCAGAGAAATTACGGTTGCTAAGGTTAGGGCATACGATCGACAGCAAACACTAAGAGAGACCTTTAAGCCGGTTACTGAAACTCTCCGACAACTCTCAGCAAAAACAAAAATACGCGTTATCGATGGTGTTGTCATTGATGAATTCATTGCCCTCCACGCCCTGGTCAGATAGATAGAACATTCGGCGCTAACAGGGGAAGACCGTACATGTAGGACGTACATCTTATGACTGTAACTGATGACACAATACAGATTGGTGATAGGCGTTTTAAAAGAATACCTGGCTTAATGATCTTATTTTCCTAAAACCTACCAAACAACCTACAAATTATTCAGAGAGGGAAACGTACAGTGAAATACTGCACTTGTCTCATTTATATAAGATCGCAAAAAGCCTTAGCAACGAGAAATGTAAAACCATTATACAACCAATACTCGATGGCGAAAACAACAGCAGCAGCAACGGTGATGGTATTGACATTGAGCATGAAGCAGTGAACAATCTAATCCCGCAGTATATATACACTCCTGGAAATTGAAATAAGAACTCCGTGAATTCATTGTCCCAGGAAGGGGAAACTTTATTGACACATTCCTGGGGTCAGATACATCACATTATCACACTGACAGAACCACAGGCACATAGACACAGGCAACAGAGCATGCTCAATGTCGGCACTAGTACAGTGTATATCCACCTTTCGCAGCAATGCAGGCTGCTATTCTCCCATGGAGACGATCGTAGAGATGCTGGATGTAGTCCTGTGGAACGGCTTGCCATGCCATTTCCACCTGGCGCCTCAGTTGGACCAGCGTTCGTGCTGAACGTACCGACCGCGTGAGACGACGATTCATCCAGTCCAAAACATGCTCAATGGAGGACAGATCCGGAGATCTTGCTGGCCAGGGTAGTTGACTTACACCTTCTAGAGCACTTTGGGTGGCACGGGATACATGCGGACGTGCATTGTCCTGTTGGAACAGCAAGTTCCCTTGCCGGTCTAGGAATGGTAGAACGATGGGTTCGATGACGGTTTGGATGTACCGTGCACTATTCAGTGTCCCCTCGACGATCACCAGAGGTGTACGGCCAGTGTAGGAGATCTCTCACCACACCATGATGCCGGGTGTTGGCCCTGTGTGCCTCTGTCGTATGCAGTCCTGATTGTGGCGCTCACCTGCACGGCGCCAAACACGCATACGACCATCATTGGCACCAAGGCAGAAGCGACTCTCATCTCTCGTCCCTCCATTCACGCCTGTCGCGACACCACTGGAGGCGGGCTGCACGATGTTTGGGCGTGAGTGGAAGACGGACTGACGGTGTGCGGGACCGTAGCCCAGCTTCATGGAGACGGTTGCGAATGGTCCTCGCCGATACCCCAGGAGCAACAGTGTCCCTAATTTGCTGGGAAGTGGCGGTGCGGTCCCCTACGGCACTGCGTAGGATCCTACGGTCTTGGCGTGCGTCCGTGCGTCGCTGCGGTCCGGTCCCAGGTCGACGGGCACGTGCACCTTCCGCCGACCACTGGCGACAACATCGATGTACTGTGGAGACCTCACGCCCCACGTGTTGAGCAATTCGGCGGTACGTCCACCCGGCCTCCCGCATGCCCACTATACGCCCTCGCTCAAAGTCCGTCAACTGCACATACGGTTCACGTCCACGCTGACGCGGCATGCTACCAGTGTTAAAGACTGCGATGGAGCTCCGTATGCCACGGCAAACTGGCTGACACTGACGGCGGCGGTGCACAAATGCTGCGCAGCTAGCGCCATTCGACGGCCAACACCGCGGTTCCTGGTGTGTCCGCTGTGCCGTGCGTGTGATCATTGCTTGTACAGCCCTCTCGCAGTGTCCGGAGCAAGTATGATGGGTCTGACACACCGGTGTCAATGTGTTCTTTTTTCCATTTCCAGGAGTGTATTATGACGACCCCAACGAGCTAATAGATCGACTACGGTTGCTCATGACATCAGTTGCTGCAGGTAATTCAGCTCATTCGAATGAGGCTATTTCAGTAGTCTCCGAGCTTAGAGAGAGGTATCATCGAATAAGTATGAAGACAGTAGTTCGAGAACTGCACAAACCAGCACGCAAAACATACACTCGTAGGCACGTTGTGCTAAAGGTTTCGATTACTTATGGCCGGCTGATTTTGTAGATATAAGGGAATATTCTCGTGAGAATAATGGATACAAATATATTTTAATGGTTACTGATACATACTACAAATTTGCCTGGGCATTATCTGTTAAAACAAAAACGGGTAGAAATGTCGCGGATGTGTTTGAGCGTTTGCTACAAACAGGGACGAATCGATGCCCAGAAAACCTTCAAACCGATCACAGTGGAGAGTTTTACAATAGGTATTTCAAGACCGTGATGCAGCGGTACAGAATACATCACTTCTCAACATTCACTCACCTGAAGGCAAGTTTCGTGGAGCGTCTGAACAGAACAATAAAAGGTCAGATGTGGATGCGTTTTAACTTTCGCGGCTCATACAAATGGACAGATATCCTCCTAGAAATAACTGCTCAGTATAATCGAACCAAACGTATCACAATAAAAATGAGAGAAATCGATGGTCCTGATAATGGACTCATGGAAACGGTGTACTATGGCGTTAAAATGCTGGATCCACGCAAACATAAATTTAATGTAGGCGGTTTGGTACTGTGAAGACATCGTTATTTGCGATAGATATATATTTATCTTGTTTTTTTTGTTCTTTTTTCCGTCTGTTCATATATCTTTGATGTTGTAGCTCATTTTTCGTTTGTCCTGTAATATAGAAATAAAGGTTGTTTTCTAGATGTAATATGTAACTGGAAATTGTTTCTTTTTTGTAAGTAGATAAATATGTTTAGAGTTTATTCAGTGTGGAAAGCTTTAATTTTTTTGTGTATCTTTTACTGTAACAAGTTTGGTAGAAAATAGTTGTGTAAAGATATATGTAATTTACTTTGATGTTGTATAAACTGTGGGCGAGAGTATTGAGAGAGAGCAATATCGATAGTCGATCCAACAAAGCGGGGTGTGCTGCTGGGTACTAGAGAGGCGGACACATGTTTTACTGTGGGAGTCATGACTTGTACGAGCTGGTGAAGATGGAGTTTAGTGGCAAGCGATGTACATTTTTAATTACTGTTTTATACCAGGGCGTGATATGATAATAGTGAGTGTGGAAACTGGGCGAAGTAAATACGGAGACTGTGCCGTGAGACGAAATAACTATGACAATGCAACCGAGAATGGACGGTATTGTAGCTGTGTCTCTGTGAATTGAACTGCGCTTGTATTTTGACTGTGTTTTCGTACACTCAAGCACTGTGAACTTATGTATTTATTCGCGTTTCAATTAACTACCGGACGCCTATAATCAGTAACAGTTGTTGTGAACTTACGCTAACTGTCTATTATGTGTGAGTACATTCCCGCCCAGGACGCTTTTTCGCGATCGCGGCACTCATAATACGAATTGACTTTCTACAGGATTCGCGGTCGGCAAGTTTTATAAACTGTGTGTGGCATAAGTAACTTAAATTGTGTGCGCCAGAAACATTATGTGCACATACGGTCATCTGTAACAACAATTACATCGACCAGCCTGTGACCTGTAAAACGCCACTGTAATCAGATTTGCAGCTTAATGTATACCACCGCCCGCCAGATTATGAGGAAAAATCATCCGCTGCAATCACACGACCGTGGGAGCAGATCTCAGCGTTTCACCAGGACCAGCCAGCTGCCGTCGATATCGCGACCATCGTCACAACACACAAGATAAGATTTAAAAGCAGAGCTCTCCTCTCAAAGACTCAAAATTATTGCAAACCATTTTAATTTGTAATTTCTTTTCCTGTTGGCTGACATTCACATAACATTTGTCTTCTTTAGAATGAAAGTGTTCTCCACAAAGTAGTGTGTTCTATGTAGACATTGTTGACTTTCATTAGCAGTAGCCATTTCCCTTTTAATTATTTCCATTTTTTTTACATTTTAAATCCGCTGCCGCTGCATGTGAATTTTTTATAACTTTTGGAGGGTAAGTGTCTAAATTCGTGTGTCGTAACATTTCCCAGAAGTATTGTAATGCTTTGCTACTTGGACAAGGGCGCCCGCCATTAATTTCTTAAACGTTGACCAATCACAGTGAAGCTGGCTTGCTACTGGTGCTAACATTCTATAGTGGGTAATTCAAAGGTGGGTAGCTGTCAAACCACATGGGTTGTGATTACTTTGAATGAGAGTCGTGTAAAATTGTGGGTTCATCACTCAAGTTTGGTATTCTTTTGTTTATTGATTTTAGCAGTAATTTTTTTCTGTCAGTGTCCGTAAATCTTATTTAATATGGTTATTCTATGCTAAACTGGGATAAATGCACGGCCAGATATTGTGTTGGGAAGTAAAAGTGGGAGAAACGTCTATTTAGATACGACATGATTTTGACTGCATTAGTTAACACGGTACTTTTCGGGTATTTTGGCCATACTTAGTGACAGGGTAGGATCGCAGTCGTCACAGTACATATCTCAAAACACAAGACAGCATTTGAGAAATCATACCTAAACGAAATGGTCAACAGACAATTACAGTTTCAAAATTCCAAAGAATGAATCATAGAACTTATATATAGAGGGATAGTAAAGGCGAAGAAATTGCAGGTTGCTTCTACACCGAGGAGTTGCAGAAAAGCTCAGAATCGGATGTGTTTCTCGTGGAGAGAGTAATAAGACGTCGGGGAAATAGATCACTAGTCAAATGCCTTGGTTTTCCTACTGCACAAAACAGTTGGATTTATGCTAACGATCTGTTATATATGGGAGCACACAGTCCTCAACCACCGCAGTAGCATAACATGCGTGCTAGGAGACGCATTAGAGAAGGTGGTGGTATTCTAGACAAACTTCCAGTGGAATTTCACATTCAGATGTGTAACTGCTATGGACCTGGAACATAGCTTCAGAGACGCTTGGCACGAGGTGATAAGGTAGTTAATCTGATTGACGAAGCGTGTATGGAACACGACATTGCATATGTTACAAGTAAAGATCTCTCAAGTTGTCACATTACAGATAGGATTTTAGCTAATAAGGCTAAGGCGATACGGAAAAGAAAGGATATTAGTATAGGTCAGTGCATCGCAGCATTTGCAATTGATAAAACCATGAGTGGAAAAATTAAGTTGGGTTTAGGAGTGATGGATTTTAAGCGAGTTATGAATGGTGCACGTTGTGCACTAAACAAGAAGAAAGATAAGGGCGGGAAGCAGAGCTGTTTGAAGAACTGTATCCTGACAGCGATGTATGCAGCTAAAAACGCACTGATGCGCAAAGGTGCAGGGAAAAGAAGAAGAGAATCGGTTAAAGCACCTCGAGTTCTACCAATACTCAAGACGTCTGGTGGTTTTCTTCTGTTACTCATCCCAGCTCTCTCCGCGCTCTCGGCGGTAGGTCCATCGCGTGAGTGTGCAGAAGCTATTGCTCGAACAGTCAAGAACGCACAAAACTCCCAAGTGCAATTAGAAGAAGCAAGAAGGCATAACCGCATAATGGAAGCCGCAGCCTTCGGAAAAGGACTGTACTTGAGACCGTACAGAAAACAGCTTGATCCACTCATAAATTTTAAAAAAGCCCATTAGTGGTCCTACCAGATCGACCACTCACAAATAGTGATCTTCTTAAGTTTGTTAGAAAAAATTCATCGTTCCAAGATTCTGTAGAGTTTTTATGCGGGATATATTACCGAAGACTATGTGGAAAACTGGTGAATGTGGCATTGTGAATTTAGATGTTGCTGGAGGCCCCAGCACCCATTACGTATATATATAAAAAAAAAATGGTTCAAATGGCTCTGAGCACTATCGGACTTAACTGCTAAGGTCATCAGTCCCCTAGAACTTAGAACTATTTAAACCTAACCAACCTAAGGACATCACACATATCCATGCCTGAGGCAGGATTCGATCCTGCTACCGTAGCGGTCACGTGGTTCCAGACTGAAGCGCCTAGAACCGCACGACCACACCGGCCGGCTCATTAGGTATCATGAAAAATACGGATACCTTCTGCTATTTCGATTCATTTGGTGACCTGCAACAGCCAGAAGAATTAAGCGATACTTCACTCACAGAAGACATGTGCTCTACAATTACCGACACTATGGGGACTTAAATACACGCCTCTCTGGACATCTATGCATCATGTTTCTCTTGACGTTTACAAAGAAGAAGAAGACTATATAAGGAGAAGCTTTAAACATTCCTTCATCAGTGGAGATTCAGATGCAATGTCGTACACTTTGACGTTAAAAGAACGATCATCTGTATTGCGTGCAAATTACTTCCCGCCAACTGATTTGAGCATCGGTCAATGGAGTATTGCATTGCTTGGACTGGAGACGTACAACAGCATACCATATATCACAGAGACTAACAACAAACTGCATCTGGATATTAAAGGTGAAAAAGACATTGTGAAAATAGAACCGGGTGCATGCGATATCAATGATTTAAACGAAGTCTTAAAACAGTCTGGAAAATGTATTGAGCTATGTGCAAACATCAAGACGCTTAAATCTGAAATAAGGACTGTAAATGCAACGATTGACTTTAACCAGAAAGGTTCAATAGGGCGCCTACTTGGTTTCACAGGAGGGCAGGTTTTGAAGAAGTATCCTAGAAAATTTTACAAGTCAGATCAGACTGTGGACATACTTCCCGTCAGCACATTCCGAGTCGAGTGTACAATTGCATCGAACTCATATCTCAGCGATAGTCTGATTCATACTATTTACTGATTCTTTCCTTCTGTTGCAACGGGATATACGATTTTTGGGACTCCTGCCAATGCAATATACCTGCCAGTGACAGCTCAGACAGTGGAATATTTGGAGCTGCGTACTGTGAACCAGAATAATCAACTTGTTGATTTTCGTGGTAAAGAAATCATTGCACGATTACTTCTAAGGCAGGATGGGCGTACAGTATAAAACAAGTTCACGCATTTCCACAGCATGTCACTTCGCTACCAAACTGCAAAGTGATAACACCTGCGAACTACGAGTTTCTTAAATATGTTGGCTTGAAACCTCGCAATGACGTCCTCGCTCAATATAACCAGTTCAGTAGAGTATGATGAGAGAATTATATGTTCGGTATACTTTTCGCAGAAACCTTACGCTTCAACCACATTTAATAAGAATGATGGAATTAGATTGTCATCCAGCACCAAGACGCACTAACGCTTCCATGTAAGTGTTTCATATATCTAGAGGGGTCATTCAAGAAAGCTGAAGGCAGCTATACAGAGCGATCCAAGCTACACGTAACGCTTTAGCATTCCTGTTCCAAGAGATACTCTATGAACTTAATGGGTCTGAGATCGATCGTACACGCAATGTCAGCATAAAATCAACCCTTAAAACATGCGTCTCTGCATCACCGGCGGATTTGCATAGTTTAGAAAATGCGAGACGGTTCATAGACGATCCAGAGGATAGGACAGTTGCAGAGTACAGGCGATTTACTGCAGTCATACCTCTAAAAATATTTATGGGCTACTTTGAGGACATGAGATAGATTATTATGAACATTAAACAGGAACCCATTCTGGTACGGAGTGCAACAAATAATAAGTCATAAATTCAAGGAGCTCAAAAGGGGAATGTGTTCACAATCAGCAAGATAATATGGAAAATGCCTCACATCAGTGTATCAGACGCGGAGCATTTGAAGCTTTTAAAAATCCTGAATTCCGGTACATTTCTATCGCTCGTGCAAGGTTTTCGAGTACCCAGTGTTACTGACTGCGAGCAGACAAACATAGGCTATTAAAACCTCATCACAACTAGAAATACCTAGATTCACCATACTTGCGTTGCAGACTGATAGAAGAGGTAATACAGCTAATGATTCCACCGTGTTCCACAGCTGAAAGCTAACTAATGCCAGAGTACCTGAATTCAGAATTCTACTCATATGACAATTTACACCTGCAGTGGAATGAAAATGTATACATTCTGGCATATGACATGTATGCAAGGTTTCGTGCTTCTTACTATGAAATTGCTCAAGAAGAAGGGGGAGGGTGTCTACTCAGTCCATGGAAGTTCAAGGAGCTATCACCGATCATCGTAATAGGCTGCTCGAAACAGAGCGAGATAATTAAGTTTGGGCCTATAGATGTGCGAACTGAATTTGAATCTTTGAAAAATATCCCAAAACACACTGCTGCGTATGCTCTAGTTCTACATGGCCGTGTGATCAACTACTGCCCGCTCACCAGTGTTGTGCAACGAGCTGTATAAATGAACAGGTGCTTCACCATACCGAGAGCATTCAACAATGGCATCTCAAGGCGTGAACAACACTGCAGACGCTCAGGATTTCTATGATGGTGAACATAGAAAGTTGACATTTAAAGATGTTGCATTCATAGAAGATGTAGGAATAATAGAGAGATCCTCAGCAAACATAGCATCACCGAGGTCTTTCAAATACGTGAAGTGTGCTAAGTCACAGAAGAGTGCAGAGTGGTTAACACATTTCTACCATGGAATACACTGGGATGATCCTGACATACCTATAAAGATATGGTGACAGCGCTACAACTATTTGATCACACGGATACCATCATCTACATGAAGGGGAAGGGGAAGATCTCATGGGTGCATCGAATCTGTAAATTTGCTGCTATTCAAGACCTGGAATTCTATGCGAATTCTAGCTGTGCAGTCTAAGATGTCTTGCCATGGTTCAATAAGCTCTTTCAGTCGGACGTTCGAGTCCTCCCTTGGGCATGGGTGTGTGTATTGTCCTTAGCATTAGTTAGGTTAAGTAGTGTGTAAGCGCAGGGACTGATGACCTCAACAGTTTGGTCCCATAGAACTTACCACAAATTTACAATTTTTTTCTACGGGTGTCCTCCTCGCCATCAACTCAAGGAGAAGAAGATGTGTGAAAATATGCACTGTGTCTGCTTATGAAAATGTAAAATTACTTTTAAACTGGACAGAAAAAAGTGAATTTTTACCTCACAACCTCGGTGTTCTTTTTTATTATTTTTTTATTTTTTTTTTTAAACCCTGTTCCTACTTTGACAATGTACAGCTCTAACCACATGCCATGTCTGTGGTTTTCGTCAAGCACAGGAGATATAATTTTAGATATGTGTGCTATATATCTTCGGAAGCGGACAAAGTTACATGTCTCCTGCTCCCATAACCCAGTTTGTGCTGCATGATAGGTGTAATTCCATGAAACCATTCTATATATTCTGTTATTTTCCATCTTAAACTTCACCTCCTAATAGCGCTCTTTTTAGGCAAAACTAACGTCATTTTTGGCCTGCGCAGCCTTTATATACATATACATACATAATGGAATAGGGGATAGGGTTTTTGTAAATAACAACAACAACAAAGACGTATGGTGACTAATTTTTTCCTTTGTTTAGAGAGTTCACACAAATACAATATAGTTCTTCAGTACAATGTAATTATTGATGTACAATGTAGTTTTTGGGGTACAAAATAGTATTACCGAGATATAAACTGACTCTGCTATTCCAATGCAAAGTACTTTTAACTTACTCGCTACAACAGTAACACTGGTCAGGATTTTTTTTATATAAATCTATGCTAAAAACTAAAGTGGAGATACTTTCTTTACTACAACTGAATTCCACAGTCTCTACTGCATAGCTTTTACAACAATTCTGATGGACTGTGCACGCTTAGAATCTTATTTCTAGAGCCCCCAATAGCAAAGGTTTTTACAACAACAATTCTAATGGACTGATAGAAATATATAAACACACTTAAGAACTATTCTGACTTGGATGGCTAGTAGCAGGTGAAAAACTTAAAAACCATTCTATTTACAAGACGCTCATGGAAATTTTTTTTGTTTCACACACATATATAGGAATTCTAGCTGTGCGGTCTAAGGTGTCTTGCCATGTTCACGTAGCTTCCCCCATCAGAGGTTCGAGTCCTCCCTTGGGCATGGGTGTGTGCATGGTCCTTAGCATTAGTTAGTTTAAGTTAGGTTAAGTAGTGTGTAAGCCTAGGGACTGATGACCTCAACAGTCCCTAGCACAGAAAGGGGCCTCTACTGCCCTGAGTCACTGCCTGGGGAGGCAGAAAGTGGACGTGGCCCTGATACAAGAACTCTATTTACATAAAGGGGTTGTATAGGGCATCGGTGGCATTGGAATAAGCTGATTTATGCTAGAAATCTAAGAAACTCCAGAACATGCATCTATGTAAGAAATGGAATTTCTTTCATGCCATTGATGGATTTCTGCTCCAGGGACTTAGTGACCATTAAAATGCAGCAATGTGAGGAAAATATCATGAGGGAAATTGTTCTGGCATCAGCATACCTCCCTCACAAAGACAGCTCTCCTCTTCCCTTGGAGGTGAGGAGACTGGTAGAGACTTGCCATCGGCAAGGTGGCCAACTGCTGGTGGGATGCTCGCCAATACCCTCAATCTAGTGTGGAGCAGCAAGGACGCCAACAGTAGAGGTGAGTACCTTCTTGAATTTCTTTTAGCTATCAACTTAGACGTCCTGAAATGGGGGCAATGAACCTACATTCAGGAATAGCAGAAGGGAAGAAGTAACTGACATAACCTTTGGTTCCGTGGTGATGGGCAGCTATGTCAAACAATGGCATTGGTGATGGAGCCATCCTCATCGGACCACATGTACATAAATTCAAGGTTGAAATGGGAATCAGACAGACCATGGCCTATAGGAATCCCAGTAAACCTGACTGTGAGATGTATAGGAGGGACCTTGATTTAGGCTTATCGGAAGTTAAAACCTCGATAAGGAATCCAGTAGAATTTGAGGAAGTAGCAGAGGATGTTATCTCTGCCATAGTGACATCATATCAGGACAGAGCGAGTAATTACATTACTGGCCATTAAAACTGCTAAATCAAGAAGAAATGCAGATGATAAACGGGTATTCATTGGACAAATATACTATACTAGAACTGACATGTGATTACATTTTCACGCAATTTGGGTGCATACATCCTGAGAAATCAGTTCCCAGAACAACCACCTCTGACCGTAATAATGGCCTTGATACTCCTGGGCATTTAGTCAAAAAGAGCTTGGGTGTACAGGTACAGCTGCCCATGCAGCTTCAACACGATACCGCAGTTCATCGAGAGTAGTGACTGGCGTATTCTGACCAGCCAGTTGCTCGGCCACCATTGACCATACGTTTTCAGTTGGTGAGAGATCTGGAGAATGTGCTGGCCAGGGTAGCAGTCTAACATTTTCCGAATCCAGAAAGGCCCGTGCAGGACCTGCAACATGCGGCCATGCATTACTCTGCTGAAATATAGGGTTTCGCAGGGATCGAGTGAAGGGTAGTGCCACGGACCGTAACACATCTAAAATGTAACGTCCACTGTTCAAAGTACCGTCAATGCGAACATGAGGTGACCGAGACGAGTAACCAATGGCACCCCATACCATCACGACAGGTGATACGGGAGTATGGCGATGACGAATACACGCTTCCAATGTGCGTTCACCGCGATATCGCCAAACGCGGATGCGCCCATCATGATGATGTAAACAGAACCTGGATTCATCCAAAAAAAACGACGTTTTGCCATTCGTGCACCCATGTTCGTCGTCGAGTACACCATCTCAGGCGCTCCTGTCTGTGATGCAGCGTCAATGGTAACCGCAGCCATGGTCTCCAAGCTGATAGTCCATGCTGCTGCAAACGTCGTCGAACTGTTGGTGCAAATGGTTGTTGTCTTGCAAACGTCCCCATCTCTTCACTCAGGGATCGAGACGTGGCTGCACGATCCGTTACAGCCATGCGGATAAGATGCCTGTCATCTCGACTGCTGATGATACGAGGCCGTTGGGATCCAGCACGGCGTTCCATTACCCTCCTGAACCCACCGATTCCATATTCTGCTAACAGTCATTAGATCTCGACCAACGCGAGCAGCAATGTCGCGATACGATATACCGCAACCGCGATAGGCGACAATCCGACCTTTATCAAAGTCGGAAACGTGATGGTACGAATTTCTCCTTCTTACACGAGACATCACAACAATGTTTCACCAGGCAACGCCGGTCAGCTGCTGTTTGTGTATGAGAAATCCGTTGGGAACTCTCCTCATGTCAGCACGTTGTAGGTGTCGCCACCGGCGCCAACCTTGTGTGAATCCTCTGAAAAGCTAATCATTTGCATATCAGAGCATCTTCTTCCTGTCGGTTAAATTTCGCGTCTGTAGTACGTCATCTTCGTGGTGTAGCAATTTTAATGGCCAGTAGTGTACCTTTCTCGCCCTGGCTCCAAGGCATTAACACTGCATCGGGTGACTCCACCACACCCTCAAAGAAGTCATCATCATCATCATCATCATCTAATAGTGCCAGATCAGAGTGTCTTTCCTCCTCTAGTTCAGTAGTCCTGTGTCTGACCCATTCAGGCATGTCATTCTCATCAGAATCGACATCCGTCAATTGGTCTGTCTCGCCTACAACAACAGCAAACGAATTATATAAACCGAAAAACAAGTATAAAATAAGTACATTTTAAATCGCTACTATATAAGAACAAATTACAATGAAAACTATACTCACATGGCAATTTTAGCTATGAACCAACCACAGGAAGCTGGACTTCGAGAGTCTGCCACAGTCCGGCCCCTCCTGTCTCTCCTCACATTCTAAGACAAAATCCTGGAGTTTTACTATAACAACGAGGCGGAATAAATAAGGTGAATTTAAGGTAACACGGAAATTTACATTCAAAACACAAATTATTTACTCACTTGGTAATCCTGTCTTCAGAACTCTATGCCTCTTGCCACTACCACCGCCTCTCTTTCTTTCGCTCCAAATAACAAGAATGCTTTTATGATTAACAGTGTTTTCGTAAGCGTGCACATACATGATGCAAACTTTCCTTGGTGATAAGTTTACGGTTTCTGAGACTATGTTGAAAGCAGAACGTACGATTTCCGGGAACGGTAACACGTGATGCCTCATTAGGACCATCAGGAAGAATGCAGTCGGTGTTATTCTGGGCTATTTTCGTGAACGGGTCCTGTCAGGACCAGAATTTCCATGCAGACAAGCTGAGACCTCACGAAAGCAACAAAAGCGACGGTTAACTATTTCTGTGACACTTTACTATTTCCAAGAGGTAGACTTGGCTCTTATTTACGTAGACATGTGAAGCCTGCATAATATTGAGAACCTTTTAGCTGCACCTGCATGGGTGAATCACAACACAAACATTTCACACTTGGTAATTAGGCCTGCACTGGACTGGCAGTTATGCGTGGTGGCTCAGTAAACACCTATGCGGCCGGAGGAATCTTGCATGTCCTGTTAGGATCGCTAGGGAGAATGCACCCTGTGCTATTCTGGCAAGCATTTGCAACCCATTTCTATAGCAAATCCAGAGGGTGGATTGGCTCTTATCAACATAGACATGTGATGTCAGTACAACCCCCGAAAAATTCTAACTCTATACCCCAAAATAGACAGGACTTTCACCTGATTGCTATAGGCAGCAGTGGCCTGAGAGCAATGGCTCACGCCCCTGCATTCGTCTCTCCGGCAGTGGCTCGCAGTGGCGTCGGCACATGCGCAAGTTGGACCTCTGATACATCGCAGTCGACTTGCAATGAGTGTTTGTACACTACAATATTTTCTGCTGTTTAAGCGTTATGAGCGTGTTTGGAGAGCCTTTTACATGCTTTATTTTGACAAGTTACGAATTGTTTGCGTATCTGTTGCACTATTTCAGTAATTTACGAGTTGTTTGTGTGTCTGTACATCAGTGTACTGCGTAATGTCGACAGTTTATAATTACTGAGCGTGTCTGTAGAGTATTATACATGCATTATTTTGACAATTTACAAGTTGTTTTCGTGTCTGTTCATCAGTGCACCGCGTGATGTATTTCAGTGAGTTATGAGTAATTTGCAAGTCTGTAGACTGTTTACTGTGAAAGCATATCAGGGCGAGTGTTTTGTATCAGTTCAGTAGTATAAACTCCGTGAAATCCATCCCTAAATAAATTGTTCCAAAATAAGTAAATTACACTCCTTCCTCTCCAGCAGTCCAGCACAGAGTCCTTTTCCCACCATTTTTCCCCAGACTGCCATGGGACGATTGTGCCCTCTGGTGGCATTACTATGTTGTAGGTCAGTTGGACTCTGGACCGCAAGGTGAATACACTGGAATTGTTTAAATAATGACTGCCTGCAAAATAGAGACTTACAGTAGCACATGCTGAGTCATTTCCCCACCAATTCATAGGAAGAGGTGGCGGTCGGATGACTTAGATTAGTTAAGGTAGCCCAAGAGACCTTTTTTTCCTGCCAAACTCTCAACTTCCCGCCATTTTCTTCGGGGGGGGGGGGGGGGGGGGGGGAAGGAAGGGCAAGGGGATGGGATGGGTTTAGGTTAGTGGAGGTAGAACAATTGACCTATTTTCCAGCCAAAATTTGAACTTCCCGCCGTGGCGTCATTGCGATGTTTCATATCTACCACCGCCATCTTCGATCCGCCACCTTCAATGAATTTGGCAACAGTGCAACGTGGGGTGGTATGAACTTTGTCCGACTACTGGCAGCATGGACTACAAGGGTCAAAGGCTGAGAATTTTCTCTACAACTTTGAGCCTTCTGGCCAGTTCTCCCAGGCCTTTGTCAACGACTAGTAGATTACATTTTCTGCTCTCACTGACAGAAAGTAGATAGTTTCTCACGAAATATTACAACACAATTTACAGCTGCTATCGTCACCGTATGCTTTACATGAATCTCTCCAAGTGTCGCTTAAAATCTCAGTACTCCTCAAAGGCCCCATGCTCCACTCTTCACTATTTTACATCATCTAACATAACGTATTAGGAAACGTATATCTTACTGCTACTCGTATTACTATGTACATACCTAAAGCAATTTCTCACTCTTTCCCTCATTCTCATTGCTCAGTTGGTATTCCCTCATTCAGTAACCCATACCAGTGCACTAAGGCAAGGGGTGGGGGAGGCAGCGACTATGGTGCTGGATATGGGTGGCACTCAAGGCCACAGCTGTATCAGGTTGTTCTTCCCAACACTGCTGGACTTGTGGGGGCATCTGTACCATTGCAATACGCCATTCTTTTGTTTGCTGTGAGCTGAATTAGAAAGCGGATTAGGTTGAGCTTCAACCTACTACTGAGGTAGGTCAGGTGTTGTATTGGGAGCACTCCTAGCAGTTTGTCTGGACAGTACAACTGTGGATGCATTACGTTTAACTTGGTAATTCCTGTAAGTGTCTGACAGATGAAATGCTGGTCCTGTTATGTCGCATACTGTCCCATTAAGTAATAGCCTACTGCTATGCAGTTCCAATTGCTCCGCTTCTGCGAGTCTCCCGTGCTTGTAATAATTGGCTACCACCACTACTGTTATATGGTAGTATAGCGGTAACGTCTGCTTGCTCGGCTCCACAGGGAATCCCAGCTCTGGTAGCTGTCTGTGTTCTTCAGGGTGAATGGCTTCCTGCAACCCTGTCATTACCACTTTTGCATCCAAAATGCCTCTCAATTGTTAACCTTGTGAGCAAGTGATCCATTCAAGTCTGTATGAGTCCCAGATCTCGATTCATGGTATCAGCCAATGACTTTGCATACTCCATGACTTCAGTCGTTAATTTTTGTAAGGCTTGTGTATTATTTAATGCCCCCCATTCCACAGTGGTTAACTGCATGGTCTGCCACTCAACCACTGCCTTGTTACTTTATGCCACCTCATTCATTCTTCCCATGATACAGTCTACCTCCCAGATTTCATTGTCGTCTGCAGTTCCAAATACAATTTTCGATAACCTTCCCCAAGCGACTAATCAGCCCATCTTATGTCACTGTAAGGTATGTGGCATCATGTTTATTGCTTGCTTCATTTGACTCCTTAATCGTTCGTAGAACCTACGAAATTTCTCATACTCTCCCCATATTTCCATTGATGGCTTGTAAGAACCACATCCTCCTGCCTGGTAAATAGCACTCCACTTTCCAGTTGATCTCACAGCGACTCCACCTTCAGTGAAGAGGTGGGTCACCGCCATAATTATGATTCACTCTGTCCTTATTCCTGGCATACAGCAAAATGCGACGAGGGAATTACAATTACTCCCCCCTCCCTCCACCTCACCCCTCTTGGAAAGGTCTTGTCACTCAACACAGTCCTCACACGTGCATTAATCATAAATCCTAGATATAAAAACACAGTAACTTTGGTACACAAAACTCTTTCCTCATATTCTTTACACAATCAAATGTTACCCTTCAGTAACCTAATTTCGTAACTGCACTACAACATAACACTAAACTCACAAACTAACTCCTTATTCCCTTGACCTTAACCCACATGGCATTTCCTGCGCAGGCCACACAACATCTTCATGCTCATTCTTCTCCTTACTTCTTTCCTCCGTTATCTTTGCTTTCCATGCTGATAGTAGCGGCAATGAATCTGGAGCACCCTGAAATGGTCATATGCATCTGATAAGGAACTATCATCACACTAGTTGGCAAAAAAAGTTTGACACTGATTGGTGGTAGCGCCTCTATCACTTTATACAGTCCCTTTAGCTTATCACAAAAGTGTTAGTTTTACCCTTAGAGGCAAAAGGACTTGACACCGCCCCGGCCGCTGTGACCGAGCGGTCGTAGACGCTTCAATCCGGAACCGCGCCGCTGCTCTGGCCGCAGGTTCGAATCCTGCCTCGGGCATGGATGTGTGATGTCCTTACGTTAGTTAGGTTGAAGTAGTTCTAAGTCTCGGTGACTGATGACCTCAGATGTTAAGTCCCATAGTGCTTAGAGCCATTTGAACCATTTGAACTTGACACCATTCCTCATTGCCCTACCCTGTGCAGTGGCAATTTCCCTGTGCATTTCCCCAACGCATCTAGCCATTCCAGGGTTTTGATATTTGCTGTCTGCATATGCCTCCATACCACCCTTAGCATCTTGGCGAAACTGTCAAATGGCTTCCTGTCCTTACCAGTTTTTGGTCTGATCACAACAAGTGCTGAAGATATTTTCCTCCCATATCCACGTCATAAGATGATAGCCCAGTACCAGGACGAGCCTTTAAGTTGTAAGCTGCCACGACAAATGACAAGTATATAACCCAGTGATTATGTGGTGAGTGTATACTCGAATTCAGCATCCTACCAAGAGCGCAATGCACGTGTTCTGTTCTGCTGTTAGTTTGTGGGTGCAGTGGACTATTTCTAATTTCTGAACTCATTCCAAATGATACAATTGTTGGGTCAAGAGCAACACGAAGTTTATTCCATGGTCCATGAATATTGTTTGAGGCAAACCACTTGAGCAACCAGTTGTTCAGCATTGCTTGCCCCTCTGTAGGCTGACTGCTTATGCGGTATGGCGATCAATTTCACATACTGTGGAAGATGGTCATAACTGTTAAGGCAAAACGACTTTCCCATGAAGTTTGGCTAAACAGACTTAGGACACTCATTCCTCTCATACCGAATGGCTTAGCTGTTCTGGTAACCTCTGTAATATGTTCGCTTTTGTGCATGTCCATTCGCTGTGCATACTGTACACAATTCTTTACACTATGTCTCCCTTCCTCCCTTCCACCAGTGCTGTCCTGTTACCCTCTAGTTGGTTATCCTCCAGTCTTCACGCCCAGACAGCATGTGGTTAGGTGTGTCCTTCAACATCTCCTCTTTAATCTTACCTGTCACCGCTATGTGTGGCCCCAATCTAGCTGTCTAACATAAGAAACTATCACACATGCTAAACTGCAGCTGTGTACTGTACAGCTTGCCACTCAACAACTCTGTGACCTAATACTCGTACAACTGATACCTTCCTGCTTAATCTATATGCTGTTCTGTTCTTTGGGCCCGGCTTATGCATAACTTCATAATAAAACTCACTCGAGCCCAGTGCCTATGTTGTGAGCCTGCTAGAAGGGTGCTGCAACTGTAATAACCATTTCAGAGCTGCATGATTAGTCATAACTGTGAATTTTTCCGATGCAGAGAGCATTGAAAATATGTAACTCGGTATATCAAGCTCAGCATTGCTTTCTGTGTTCTTTTTCACCCTGTTCTGTCACCATTAAGTGTAAGTCACAGGATGTTCTTTACCATCCACCACTTGACTTAAAACACATCCCAATGCATGATTGGAGGCGTTTCACAACAGTACAAACTCTCTTTGATATCCTGAAAAAACCCAGTTCTGAGCTCATTGTCAAAGCTTTTCTCAATTCCTCAAATGGAACATGACCTGCTCGAATTTCATTCCTTTCTTCAGTAGTTGCATGACTGGGTATGCAACTTCTGTGAACCTGTTTGCGTACTTCCTACAATAATTTGCCAACCATAGAAACGACTGTAGCTCATTACTAGTCTTAGGAACTGGAAAAATCTTGTACCACTTGCACCACCCTCAGGTCCATCTTCACCCCATCCTTACTGATCGTATGTCCAAAGTAATTCACTTCCTCCAAAGAAAAATAACACTTCTCTGAGCTCAACGTAAAGCGCAGCACACAGCCTTTTATAGACCTCTCTCTCAACCCCTGTATATGCTCCTCCATATCGCTCGAGAAGGTAATTATGCCGTGAAGATACACTAAATATTGTCAAGGTTTCAACTCTCCCAGTACCCCTTCCAGCAACAGCTGACGGCGTTCTTCAGTACTGACAGTGGTCCCAGGGGATTGAAAATGCTGTCTTCAGTTTGTCCTCCAGAACCACTTCCAAATAATGATACCAACTCCTTAGAGCCATGACAAAGGACTACTTGCACTGTACGAAGTTGTCGATGGCCTCTGTCATATTGGGTACTGGGTATAAGTCTGGTACCATTGTACTACAAAGATTTTGTTAGTCACACCACAATTTATATTTCTTGGAACGATCCACTAAATGTTTGGCCATGAGCACAACGGTGCGCCCCCCCCCCTCCCATTTGTTGGTCAATGAAACCCTGACAGTAAGCTGCAAATGCTGGTTATATTATATTTTTGTGATATACCAGTGTTCCGTTTCCTGTTGGGATTCGATGTTGTGTTACGGGCATCGCCACTAACGGACCATGAGGATGAAACAAATCCTCAAATTCTAACAGCACTTTCTCCATCTCCACTCTTTATATTCCCACCAGATGCTCTACCTTCTTGAGAAATTCAGTCTTAATGGTGGCCTGTGTCTGACCATGTTTCACCCTCCTCTAGGAAGTCCACATGCGCTACAAACAGTCCTTTTATTAGCTTTATTTTATCAGTACCAAAATCGTCCAAACTCACTGGCAGTGGCTTATTTTCTGTCACTTTACTCCATTTTTCTTACCAGTCGCTCATGATCTGATTCAGTGTGATATGGCATGTCGCGGGAGGGACAACACATTGTACTGCAGTATCGTCTCAACAGGGTTACTTTACAGCTGTGTCTGGTAAGTCTTTTCTATGGCTCCCGGCTGCCTTGTTAGTCATCAATATGCGATAACGTTCCGCTGTGTTTATAGCAGAAGAAGGACGTCGTATATCATTTTCTCTGCCAGGTACACATGTGGAATTGCTTGAAGTGTACTGGGAGAATCAGTGACCAAACCCTCACGATTTCACATAAATTCAGTTTTTGTTTATAAATGACAACCAAGCTCTGAAGGAGCTAGTTTAACCTCAATTGGTATTTAAATTTAATTTGATTTTAAGAGCAAAATTCTAGTATGGGAGCAAGCCAAACTGTTTCTAAATCCATGTTCTGGCAGTTATCTTTAAACTATTTCACATAATTAATTATTGAAATTTATTAACCGGACCATGAATTTTCAGCCAATGGGCAAACAAATGTGACCAACGCATAAATACTTAAATTTCGGTTTAAATGAACTGGTTGATGAATATTGTATTTTGAAATATAAAAGTTACTGGAAATGTAATTACGATTCTAAGGATAGTAGTTCTTACATAACTTATTGTTTGTAATAAACGACAAATAGCTAAGGATAATATATTAATGGATTGATCAAATAAAAGTCTAATCACAGTTACTAATAAATTGTAATGTTAAAATTGAATCTTGTTTCACTTTGACCTGAAGTGAGTGATACTCCACTAACAAAAGTACTTTACTGAACGAAGTGAAAGACCTGCTTTGGTTTTCGTAGCCAAAACCGTGATAGTGATTGTATCATCAAAGTTGTAGTGGACAATGATCTCAGACAGCTTCTTCACGTCTCTGATAATCTTCAGTCCAGAAATTCTTGTATCGGTGACTTGATGACTGCAGGGATGACTTAGTAACGTTTAAGTGAAAAGCCGCACCACTTTGGTGAAGATTCGAAGTACTTTTAGCTCCAAAATAATTTAACATCCGTGGCCATCGACAATGCGTCTACACTGCTCAATGTCTCTTTTTACAGTCACAGTTGCGCATGGCACCAACGAGGACAGGAAGCCTATCGTCCAATCCAGTTGCTATATTTTCGCGGTATTAATTGTTCCTCTTAATTAAAACATCAACTAAACCCTCAGAGTAAAGCAGTCGCTTACAATTTGATAAATCATTGTTATACTTTTTTCATCTTTTTAAAATAATATTCATTACCAAGTAATACATTTTAAAAACTTACAAAGACGCCTACCTCAGTAATACAAGTTTAGCAGCCAACTAGTTCCGCAGATGAAGAGATTGAAGAAATGTATAATACGATAAAATAAATTATTCCGATAGTTAAGGGAGACTAAAATGTAATAGTTATGGGGGACTGAAATTCGATAGTACGAAAGTAAGAGAAGGAAAAGTAATAGTTGAATATGAACTCGGTGTAATCAATGAGAGAAGAGGCAGCCTGATAGAATTTTGCTGCACAGACCACAACTTAATCATAGCTAACACTTGGCTTAAGTATCATGAAAGTAGGCGGTATACCTGGAAAAGGCCTGGAGACACCAGAATGTTTCAGATAGATTATATAATGGTAAGACAGAGATTTAGGGAGCAGGTTTTAAATTGTATCACATTTCCAGGGGCAGATGTGGACTCTGACTACAATTTTTTGGTTACGAACTGCAAATTAAAACTAAAGAAACTGCAAAAACGCAGGAATTTAAGAAGATGGGACCTGGATAAACTGAAAGAACTAGAGGTTGTACAGAGTTTCAGAAAGAGCATTGGGGTTCAAATGGTTCAAATGGCTCTGAGCACTATGGTACTTAACTTCTGAGATCATCAGTCACGTAGAACTTAGAACTACTTAAAACTAACTAACCTAAGGACATCACACACATCCATGCCCAAGGCAGGATTCGAACCTGCGACCGTAGCGGTCACGCGTTTCCAGACTGTAGCGCCTAGAACTGCACGGCCACACCGGCCGGCAGAGCATTATGGAACGATTGACAAGAATAAGGGAAAGAAATACAACTGAAGAAGAATGGATAGCTGTCAGAGATGAAATAGTGAAGGCAACAGAGGATCAAGTAAGTAAAAAGATGAGAGCTAGTAGAAATCCATGGGTAACACAAGAAATACTGAATTTAATTGCTGAAAGGAGAAAATATAAAAATGCAGTAAATGAAGCAGGCAAAAGGAACACAAACGAGATCGACAGAAAGTGCGAAATGTTTAAGCAGGGATGGCTAGAGAACAAATGTAAAGATGAAGAGGCATACATCGCTAGGGGTAAGATAAATACTGCCTACTAAAAAATTAAAGAGACACTTGAAGGAAAGAGAACCACCTGCATGAATACAAAGAGCTCAGATGGAAAAACAGTCCTAAGAAAAGACGGAAAAGTAGAAAGGAATTGGAGTATATAGAGGGTCTATACAAGGGCGATGTACTTGAGTGAAAAATTATGGAAATAGAAGAGGATGTAGATGAAAATTAAATAAGAGGTATGATACTGCGTGAAGTGTTTGACAGAGCACTGAAAGACCTAACTCGAAGCAAGACGTCGGGAGTAGATAACATTCCATTAGAACTATTGATAGCCTCGGGTGAGCCAGCCATGACAAAACTCTTACATTTGGTGAGCAAGATGTGTGAGACAGGCGAAATACTCTCAGACTTCAAGAAGAATGTAATAATCTCAATCCCAAAGAAGGCAAGTGTAGGCAGGTGTGAAAATTATAGAACTATCAGTTTATTAAACCAACGTTGTAAAGTACTAACACGAATTCCCTACAGACGCATGGAAAAACTGGTAGAAGCCGGCCTCGGGATAGGTCAGTCTGGATTCCTTAGAAATGTTGGAACGCCCAAGGCAACACTGACCCTTAGGTTAAGGAAAGGCAAACCTACGTTTCTAGCGTTTATAGACTTAGAGAAAGCTTTTGACAATGTTGACTGGAATACTCTCTCTCAAATTCTGAAAGTGATATTGGTAAAACACAGGGAACGAAAGGCTAATTACAATTTGTACACAAACCAAATGGCAGTTATGAGGGCTGAGGGACACGAAAGGGAAGCAGTAATTGAGAAGGGACCGAGACAGGGTTGTAGCCTAATCTCGATGTTATTCGGTGTGTATATTGAGCAAGCAGTAAAGGAAACAAAAGAAAAATTTGGAGTAGGAATTAAAATCTACGGAGAAGAAATAAAAACTTTAAGGTTTGCCCAAGATATTGTAATTCTGTCAGAGACAGCAGTTGAACGAAATAGACAGCGTCTTGAAATGAGAATATGAACGTCAACAAAAGCAAAACGAGGATAATGGAATGTAATCAAATTAAATCAGGTGATGCTGAGGGAATTAGGTTAGGAAATGAGAGGCTGAAAGTAGTAAAGGAGTTTTGCTATTTTGGGAACAAAATAACTGATGATGGTCGAAGTAGAGAGGATACAAAATATTGACTGTCTATGGCAAAGAAAGCGCTTCTGAAGAAGAGAAATTTGTTAAGTTCGTGTATAGATTTAAGTGTCAGGAAGTCTTTTCTGGAGGTATTTGTATGGCATGTAGCCATGTATGGAAGTAAAACATGGACGATAAATAGTTTGGACAAGAAGAGAATAGAAGCTTCCGAAATGTGGTGCTACAGAAGAATGCAGAAGATTAGATGGGTAGATCACATAACTAATGAGGAGGTATTGAATAGAATTGGCGAGAACTTGACTAGAAGAACGGATCGATTGGTAGGACATGTTCTGAGGCATCAAGGGATCACCAATTTAGTACTGGAGGGTACCGTGGAGGGTAAGAATCTTAGAAGGAAACCACGAGATGAATACACTAAGCAGATTCAGAAGGATGTAGGTTGCAGTAGGTACTGGGAGGTGAAGAAGCTTGCACAGGACAGAGCAGCATGAAGAGCTACATCAAACCAGTCTCAGAACTGAAGAGCATAACAACAACATATCTATTGCCAACTTCCGTATATAATTTCAAACCTAACAGATCGATATGTATATCCAAAGGGATTTTAAAAAATATTGTTTATGTATGTTATAGTCGTTGCATTAAAAGTCGGAGCAGAGGAGAGAATTCGTTCGTCGGTCGCATGTCATTTGCTCCAGTCCCTAGAAATTGCATGTAGCTCTGCATTGTAGACCGTGAAGATTTTTGGTGGTCAGGTCCCGAGGTCACGTCTAGGATGAAATAAAGACCGTCTAAGGGTGCCACCTGCTTAGATCCATAGGTATATTCTGTAATAAAATTTGCAGCGCTTGCCCTGAAATATCGTAAAAAGGAAATTTTACAAACTATACTCGGACTACTTTCATTTATAAAAATGAAAGTTTTAAAATTTTCTGTGTCTCTTGTCTTACAACGGCGTCCTTTTGCTCCAAAAGGGGCATAGTCAATTCTGTAGCACCCATTTCTAAAATATTATCCTTTCGATGAATTCCAAAAGGGCCTCGGTCACAAATGGTTTATGAAATGTCACTCCATTGCAACAATAAGGTGAGCAGCCACAACTGAGCTGAGATCCCACGAACACTAGAGCATACGAATTCTTTGTTTCGTGATTCGCTGTCTTCAAAATATTGAGCGCTTTGAGGGGCTGTCATCTCAGTTACTTCGGGAATGCCGAACAAATGAGTGTTCACATAAAAGAAGACACAGAAGCTTCACCAAACGGTGTCGTTCATTCTAAATATTAGGAAACTATAGGTTAATGTCGACAGTTAAACAGTTCAAAAACAGATTTCTCTGCAGAACCAGTATTTTCAGTCCAATCCTATAGATCCTCCGTTGTTACTTATAACTAATATTCGTTCGCTGAAACGCTGAAGAAAGAGACGAAAATTTTTTTAAAAATCTTTTACCCGTATGGGGCACTAAAGAGGACTCCTTAAAGTGGATCTTATGCCACTAATACTTAATAAAAGCAGCGACCCACTTAAAATACTACCTAGAGGGACCATCGTCACTTGAATGAAACAATCTGACAAGAGGTTATCGACTCCATACTTAAAACAGTATGTAACGTCCCCCTTCCATTCTATCGACAATGTTAGAAACAAATGAAAGTGTAAGCATGTGCCTAAACAATTGAAATAAAATTTTGAAATAATTACCGTTCCGAACATTCAATATAAAGTCGATAAATGAGGGGGAGGTCAACAACAAGATGCCTTCTAGGAGAACTTATTCCACCTACTTAATTACTGTAAAATTTAGTATGGTTGTTTGAAAGTTTTGTGCTATCATTCACGTATTGTGCCAATGAGAAGGGGTACCACGTCGATCGGAACAGAATAAGAAGAGTTATTGATATAATTATGGCTAAAAGAAATACAGTCGCCAGCCCAATTGGAAAATTTCTGTTCGGTAGTTGAATTAATGAGCTTAACAGTCAATGTCAAGAATTACTCGAACACGCGCGGCAACAGAGGGCTGCACGCACGTTAGCAAAAACAATTGAAACATTTACGTAATAAAGCGAGAAAGAAAATAGTTTGCACTCTAAATATCATTAACTAATAGGGCTGAAATTTTGAAAACATACAAAATAACACTTAGGTTAATGGTACTGTTGTAAGTGACAACGGCTACCTCACAATAACGTCTACTATTTTCATATGAATTTTGGAAAATGGCAAAAAAAATTAAAAGAAACTAAGACTTCTGAACAGGGAAATAGAAATTGATAATTACTGTAGCAAAAGGTAATTATTATACTTTAGCACGACTGCAAGTCAAAATGTGAACCAGAACTTTACTAACAAATTACAATAATTACTGATATTTGCACTCACTCATTAATTCTAGTTAGTGCTTTTGTTCATAGTGCCAGGAATCACTTTAATTTGATTAGTTGATTTACTATTTGCAACAATTAGATCGCCTCAGATTAAAGTTAGTGATACTTAAATTACTGTATGCTTTAAGTTCAAATCTTTAATCTAACTGAATCATTCAGTCCATAAGCAAAATTAACTGGCACTGCACTTTTCATTTTTCATAAACGGTACTCGGATTATTGTAACAATAGGACAGAACATGAACCTACTTCGTGAATGATTTTAGGAGAATCACGGGTAAACAGTTTTGATTAAACTATGGTAATTATTCACTCGCAAAACACCACAAAGCTGACTAACACCGTTACAAAACTAGTTGACAATAAGCTGTGATGCAACAGTCTTACTTCAGCCCATTCTCGCCGAGACGAAGTTGCTGACGACGATACTGCTGCCGGCTCCTTTCCAAGACAGTTAGCGAGGACGGGAGTTATTGGCAATGATATTGGCGTTGCGGGTTCTTTACGTTGCTGCAGCCAATATTTTCACCGCCCACGCTCATCACTTGTCACGTGCCACTAAACAATCACTCCTCCAGTACAGTGCACGCCATCCATGCGTCCGCACTTCACCAAGTCTCACACCAGAGTTCTCTCTCTGTGCAGCGCGCGCTCTGACGTAACATCCTCCCGCTTCCAGAGACGCCGCTACACCAACGATACTTATTCGTTGACAAAAACCTAACGTTTCTCTAACATTCCCTCAGCGATTACTCAGCGATATTTACATAATATACATAACTGACTGTACAGCTAAATAAACAAATTAATCCATACATCGTGTACATATAAATTTATAAATTTACATAAAAGATAAAAGCAAGTATATATGCAATAATAAATGGTCAAAGAGCACATCGGCATGAAAATGTTACAAGTACAGGGAGAGAAAGTATCGTGTGAATTGAAGAAGACGTCCCCACAAGATAAAAGAATTGCTAGTTCGAGATTAGATCACCAGATTAGTTGATTGTCTCATTTGGTGTCGCCCCCACCTTGCTGGGATTTTTGCTGGCGCAACTGATGCGGGTGTGTTGTGGCTTGGCATGTGCCACGCAGAGCTGGATGAAATCGTCTTCTCCTTTCTTGGACCATGTTTAATGCAGTCCCCACGCATTCCCCACAGCATCAGCGATGTCTGCACGAAGACCTTGTTCAGGTTTCTTCTGTCAGTCTTCATCTACCTCTGCCTTTAGCTTACCGTAGATAAGAATTGAAAGTTCCGGTGGTCTCTGTTGTTGGCAACTGGCGCAGCCACCGCTGTAGAAAGCTGAACCAATGGTGCGGCGTGCCAGGTCTGTGGCATGGTAAAGCTCTCGTCATCAGTGGTAGCCGATTACTTCAGTTTCGCGTCTTGTCGCAAAGAGCTGAATGGGCTCTCTGCCACTACACGTCGCAGTGCTCATGTTGCGTCCACAAACTTCATTATCTGGCATAGCTTGTCGTTTACAGCTAACACTTACACATCCTACCACATTGGCAGCGTTGCCTGAGTAGTTATGTTATGTTAACCGGGACCTAGAAACGACGGAGAGGTTCCGTCCCCGCCGCAGCCACAATGGTCCACAACCCCACGACGACTACCGCAGTCCACTTCACCCCTCCGCCGCCCCACACCGAATCCAGGGTTATTGTGCGGTTCGGCCCCCGGTGGATCCCCCAGGGAACGTCTCACACCAGACGAGTGTAACCCCTATGTTTGCGTGGTAGAGTAATGGTGGTGTAAGCGTACGTGGGGAACTTGTTTGCGCAGCAATCGCCGACATAGTGTAGCTGGGGAACCAGCCTGCATTCGCGGAGGCAGATGGAAAACCGCCTAAAAACAATCCACAGTCTGGCCGGCTCACCGGACCTCGACCCAAGTCCGCCGCAGGGTTTGTGCCGGGGACCGGCGCTCCTTCCCGCCCAGAATGCCGTGCGTTAGACCGCACGGCCAACCGGGCGGGCTTGCGAGTAGTACTCTGGTGCTTCCAGAACAGTGTAGTTTTATTCGTATGACCACGAAGTGTAGTAGTTATACTCTTGTATCCAGGTCTTTCTCAAGCAAGCTCCATTGAACAATACACAACCGAGCGCAACACACCGTCATCAGAATGTAACTTACCAAAATTTGCCTTTAAACAGGGTCAGTGCTTCTTAAGAAGAGTGCATTACTGCATTTAGTCAAAGGCCATTAAGTTTCGCAGTGAGCGAACTGGAGTCCAGAGAGATTCGCATAGAATCGTTGCCGACCTTAAATAAAACAACCATAGTAGCACCTATACAATGAGTTCAATATGTAGTGTGTGGCATAGACTGCGTTAGACTGACGGTGCAGAGACACAAGCCTCAGTTGCCCAGACTTACCACTGTTGAGACCAGGCACCGAAACGCCACTAATAAGGCCACATCTCTCAACTGTTGGATTCAAAACGACACCAGGGCCCTTCATGTTACATTTTTAGGGACTTAACCTGGAAGACCATCCAAGGAGCGTAAACGTGTAATGTGAGATAATGACCCATCAGCTCATAAGGCCCGTTTTTCAGAGACGGAACACTGAACACGCACAAGTATTACAGCCTCCTAACAGACAATCTTTCACGGATGCTGGAAGACGTTCCTCTGCAGCCTAGGAGGGACCTGTGGTACCAACGTGATGGCTGCCCAACCCATAGTGCACGAACTACTGCAGCATGTCTTCACAAATTGTTTCCAAATCGCTGGATTGGTCGCGGAGCACCTGTATCTTGGCCGGCCAGATCCCCAGATTTGACGCCTGCAGACTTTTTTCTCTAGGGAGAGCTGAAAGACGCTGTCTGCAATGACATACCAACTAAACCCAATGATATGCAATGACGTACTACTGCAGCCTGCCCCGACGTCTCCGCTCAAATGACACCATGTGTACAGCAGTCGTTTCATACCAAACTGGAAGCTTGTATTGCTACTGCCGGTGGTCATTTTCAACACAACCTGTGATGGTCAGTTGTGTCGTTACTGGTCAGCATACATATAAGTAGTGTACGTACTTGTCTTGCTCTTTAGTGTGTGCTACCATAGGTTTTGTACAAATACCCGTGTGAGAACTTTTCAAAATAAGGTACCTCGTAATGATATTCTAACTTACCCTACTTTAAGTTTGTTAGTGTTAATGGGCCTTATTGCACTTCAAAAACTGCATGTTTGCACAAAAGATACACATTCTAAGTGTTATTACAATCTGTTGATTGGCTAAGAATACGAGCCCTTTACAACCAATCCATTTTGTGAAAACTGCACATCAATAGCTCTTTTCATTTCCGCAAACCTGCATTGCAAAATTTAGATGATTCACATCACAAATATATATGGTGTCCCATTTATCTTGACCACACTAAATAACTGTTTGTCCAGATGCAAATTACAAAATATTTCAAGAAAATGTTCTTTACCCGTCAGGGGGACATCAATCAGCATGGTTGCCTTCGTTGTAGCTTTGTTTTTTACAAAGATATGAACAGCGGTATAACCTTTTTAAATGGCAGCCTGTATTTTTTATTCGGTAATTCATTTTCTCTCCATAAGACCTATTCAGAAACATTCACTGAAACACAACGTTATTAATTACATAACACAACATTGACTTTGAGCCTGGGATCACAAACTCGTCCAGTTGCTGGAGTTGTCAGAAAACAAAAGAAAAACAAGTAAAAACATAACACAAAATTGACTTTGACTCTCCTGTACCATTTCCCAGGAGTAAAACACTCAAAGGTGCTCAGAGTGGTGACCTTGGACACCTATACACTGGTGCACTCGTTGAATGAAAGAATTATTTACTGCTTCCAGTGTTGCCTGCTGAAGAGAATTACAAGCAAGCACGATACGTTCCTGCATGTCCTCTGGAATTTTTGGAATATCGCGATAGACAACGTCTTTAATGCATCCCCAAAGAAAAAATTCCAGAGGATCTAAATCATGAGACGTAACAGGCCAAGTAACTTTTTCTCCTCGACCAGTCCATCTGGCAGGATACCTGCGGTTCAGAACATGACGTGCATGCAAGGCATTATGTGCTGGACATCCATAGTGTTGAAAGCACATAAGCATTCTGGTTCTTAGCGGCACTTCATCCAGAAGAAGAGGGAGAATTCATCTGAGAAAGTTGGCATACGCTGTGCCGTTTACTCTACGATTGATGAAATAAGGGCCAATAATTGCAGTACCAAGCATCCCAAACCAGACGTTAACTCTCCATTCACGCTGATGTTCCTTCTTTCTAAGCCTTCGTGGGTTGTCGCTGGACTAATAATGCCTGTTCCTTATATTTACCTGTCCTTTGTTTGGGAAGGAACAATCAACGGCAAATAGAACATTGGAGAAGAAGTTCCGGTTGGCGAGGATTTGCTGCTGTGTCCTCTGACAGAAGTGTACACTATTCTGGAAATCATTACCATGCAATTCTTGGTGTAGGTGAACATGGTAAGGATAGAACCGGTGACGTGTAAGAATACGATGTACACTGGTTTTAGGAATGCCAATCTCGTGTTCAAGCTGTTGTGTGGTCATATGTGGATTCATAGCAATTTAAATGAGTAGTCTGTGTGAGTGCTACGATGATTGTGTTGTCGTGGGTTGAAACTTCCCATTTTCTGAAGCGTCGCAACAAGATGAGTAAACATCCATTGGGAAGGTGGGTTCTTGTCAGGTTATCGCTCTCTGTACAGTTCCGCTGCCTGCGTAGCATTTCACCTACCTTCAACAACAACAACAACAACAATAAAAGGAATGTTATGTCGATGCAGTTTGTAGGAAGGACAGCTTGTACTGTATGCCTTCTCTACGCAATAGTATTTAAAAGGACTAAACTGCTTTACTAAATGTACCATACATAAGAAAGCAGTATTGCGATTACTGTTCTGGTGACGGGTGTGCATTCTACTTATGTTTACACTTATCCTCTGTCAACGTCGGCACGTGGATGTGTTCCTTTACCCTGAGTACCTGCACTACGCGCTGGGAGCGTCAACGTCAATGTTGTGTTACGTAATTGATAACTTTGTGTCTCAGTGAATGGTACACTGTGATACAATTTTGTCTAGGTCTTTAGGAGAGGAAATGAATTACCGAATAAAGAATACAGGGTGCCATTTACGAAAGCCATACAGCTATTCATACCTTTGTAACAAACAAAGCTACAACGAGGGCAATCATGCTGACTGATGTCCCCCTGACGGCTTAAGAACATTTGCTGGAAACAGTTTGTAATATGCATCTGGACAAACAGTTATTTAAGGTGGTCAAGAAAAATGGGACACCCCATATATATATATATATATATATATATATATATATATATATATATATGTGTGTGTGTGTGTGTGTGTGTGTGAAGAGGAGCTGTTGTTACCGAAAATCTGCAATAGTTCTTGGCCAACATACTTCAAGCGAACCATTGTTACCAGAAATCTGTAAAAGTTCTTGATTGATATACTTTAGAACTTTACATGCTACTCTAATAAACATGGGAACAGGCATGAGCTATTTAATGAACATATTTTCTGTTAAAACCAACTGGGAGAAAGTAAATTCTGTGCTGTGTTCCGCTGTGAAAATGTCCAGTTTTGTTTTCTTTCTAGCTGTCAGTTTTAACTATGATATCAGAAAATTTCAACCATTAGACAAATTGCGTCTCACATACACATTCTTTCAAACAAATATTTTATGCACAACAATGTGCTGTTTTGTTTTCTTCCTCACAATTGGTTTTCACATATAACAGGAAAGTATTTACAGCTTATCGGCTTACGGTAGAATACTATTATGGAATCTGATTTTGAAATAACGATAAAAAAGGCTCAAGCTTAGAGATGGGGTGAAAAGGAAATGGACAGAGAGGGGCGAAGTGGAGATGGGCAGAGAAAGTGGAGAAGAGCAGATGGAGATAGACAGGGAGGAGCAGGTGACAGACAGATGACAGAGGTAGGAGGAGGTGGACATAGAGACAGGGGAGAAAGAGATTAGGACATATGTCCATTTCCCAGACATATTTACTAATTGCGAAGCACTGTCAAGATCACTAACGTAACATGAAGAATACATAGTTAGACTTGTAAATTCCTTTTGGAGTACACAAGGTTCATAATGCATTACATGGACCTGTCAGCTATAGAAACAACAGAGGGTCTTACCTGGTTGGATATATAGCCGCACTGAGCTTGGATGATAGATATGGGCACATCATTTCATGTTGCTGCAACTGAAAGCCAGAGTTCATCAATCGTAGTGACTGGCATTTCTGTCTCTCATTAACTCATAGCCAAACGTTTTCATTGTGTGAGAGAGTTGGAGACGGTGTTGCCCAGGGCAACAATCCAGCACCCTCTGTACTGAGACAGGTCACAGGAGGGCGGCGATACTGCAGTGTCGCGTTCTCTTGTTAGCAGACACTATCACAGAGACTTCGATGATGGCACTTGGCCACTGTCTTTAACACATCTGAAATGTGAAATCTGCTTTACAAATTACCAGATATATGAACCAGCAGTGACCGTGTTGTGTACCCAATGGCGTTCCATAACTTGTAGGGTTACATGCATTCTGGCCCACTAAACACTGTTGCCACATTTATCTCAGATGGTGGACGATAATGTCATGCACTGTTGCCATATGAATCACCTCCTCCCCCAGCTTCCATCACCGCCCCCTTTCAGGAAATCGAGTATGCCAGTCTGACATCACTGCCAGGATAACTACTGAGATATCACAAGATGACCACTCAATTTAGCATGATGTATAACGCATCATTTTGGCAGCCGGTTCTAGGCACTACATTCTGGAACCGCGCGACCGCTACGGTCGCAGGTTGGAATCCTGACTCGGGCATGGATGTGTGTGATGTCCTTAGGTTAGTTAGGTTTAAGTAGTTCTAAGTTCCAGGGGACTCATGACCTCAGATGTTAAGTTCCATAGTGCTCAGAGGCATTTGAAGCATTAACACATCATTTGACACCTACATACTTCACTTGGCATTCAACACAGACTGGCCTCGCCTCCTGTGAAAAGAGGACATGTGCCCCAGAAATTAGTGATGTCTGAGCCATGCCTGTGATTGAGAGTGAAGAAGCAGCTCACATACAGACAACACACCTGGTCTGGTCACACCGACTGTAGCAGGGTAGCAAGGGTGTCATGCAGAATTAGCCATAGATTAATTGGCAGGTAAATACAGTTGTATCAGAGTGTTTCAGAATAAACTAACGTGTAAGAATATACTGCTCATTATTCTGTGTGTGCTTTTCGCAAATAGTAGGGAATGTGTCCCTCCAAAGTAACTGAGCTTGATCGACCTACCAATTTCCACATATTCTGGAAGGAAACAAACATGACTTGTGACCCTGCATAACATATCACTCTTGTTCACTTAAGCCTGCCTGCTCCAAGTTTATTATGCAAGAAACAAATTCCTTTACACACGCTCACACATCACCAGAACACATACACATCACATCACTGTCTGTACTGTCATATGACGTAGGAGAGTAAGAAGAGGGTCAAAGGCGATGGTTTTATCATCAAATACAGCGCATCTGCTGCCAGGGCACATGTCTGTAGTGCACCTCGCACTGCCTCAGCCAACGTTCACCAGCTGAATGCCACCGGGCCATGCTCACATTGTGCAGCCCCCTTTGTCGTGCTAGGAGGAGGAGGCTTCCCTAGCCATATATCTATTTACACAGTTCGGTTCTCATTGGGAAAAATTCTTCTCACAATACAGAGAGATCTTCCAGTAGCAACAGATGGCAGAGGAGGATTTGCTGCTTCTACCCGGGGTTTGCATAGACAGCTGATGGCCTGCTGCGGTCCCCCATCTGACTGCACATGTTGCCCAATCCAGTTAACAGATGAGCTGTGACCCAGACATTCTATGCCAACATCACCTGATGTGGTCCAATGACCCCTTCAGAGCAGATGCACACCAAGGCCTAACTCTTATGTGAATTAGAGAGATATTGTGAGTAATGACGCAATTGAGCAGGATTACAACACCAGTAGCACATGGAGTAAGTTGAGATTTTGCATCTGACAGAAGGCATGCTAGGATATATATTTGGTTGTGATCACTGTGTCTGGGTGGTACACTGTTCAGTACATCTGTGTAGTAAAGTAGGAAACCCAGTTTTTTTATCCCAGTCCAACTCAAATTTTCAACTTGCCTCATTGATGTAAGTCATTGCCCACTGGCAGCTAATATTTTGCTTAATTTGTAAACAGCACAGGGAATGGAAATGCAGGGTGCATTTGACAAAATGGCTCTGAGCACTATGTGACTTAACATCTGAGGTCATCAGTCAACTAGAACGTAAAACTACTTAAACCTAACTAACCTAAGGACATCACACACATCCATGCCCGAGGCAGGATTCGAACCTGTGCCAATTAGTAGTACACAGGGTCGATTTAACTGCAGCTCTGTGAGGAATTGTATGTCTGTGAATTTCTTCAACTTTAAGAAGGATGATGTATGTATTGTAAGCCTGAACAATCATGTCTCCTAACGTACCAGCTAGTTCTATTTGGGAGGGCTCTTGCACTGTGGGAAAGGAAAAATCTAAATATTTGAGAATACACATCAAACATGTAGTGAATAACGAGCAACGAGAGTAACAGGTACTTAAGTGTCAGTTTATTGTTTTTATTATTCTCACTTGCTGATTTCTGCTGCTGCTACTGCGGGCACTTCATCATGTTGAACCTCCCACTGCAGTGCACAGAGAACGAATGCTGAATGGCTAGTCATTCCAGACACTGGAGTGGTGGGAGTAAGTGACCATACCACTAACAACTATCTGATGTCATAATCTACCATTTTTCTTCCATCATTGTTTTTATACTGCCATCTTGTGAGATAGTTGGCCATCATGGCAGTGACATCATAGAATGACCCAGTCAATAGCCTAGAAATGAGGACAGGGAATGGAGTTGGGGAGGTGGTGGGGAATATTTGGTAACAGTGCATGATGCGACAGTCTGCCATCTTGCATAATTCTGTCAACAATTCAGAATATGCCAGAATGTACTCAGCCCTACTACACCCATATTACTGTACCGTGTGCTGTTCCCATGTGATGACAATGCAATCTGACAATGTTTGTTCTGCTCAGACCCTCCACACTGGGATACGTCCAACGTGATACTGTGTGGAAAACAGGGATTTCTCTGAAACGCCGACACGGTGCCACTAGTGTGTCATGTGCTGCCATTTGGCGCACCTCACTCTGTAGTTGCGTCAAGGGGACAAGGGGAGTGGCAAGAACAGTCGCCATGTTCACACTTCACACTGCTCCAGACGTCTTCGCACTGTGTGTGTTGATACTTGTCTTGCTGCAAATACACTCATTTCTTCACTCAAGGAACCTGACGTGCCCTTAGAACCCCGAGTGCCAGAGCAGACAATATGTTAGTTAGTTACATGTTCCATTGATCAATAGCACGGAAAACCGTTATGATGTGAAATGTGTCAAATGCAGAAGAAATGCGCACAGGAAACAAGTTTTTTTTAAAAAAATTATAGTGTTATACCTAAATATTACTATTATCTATCCCATTCCCTTAAATGGCACAAAATGCACATGTTATATCCCCAGAGTTATTTACTCATATTCAAGAATTCAAGGAGTTGTCAAGGAGGTATGATTTCACTTTGTTTTTGAAACTATTACTGCTGTCTGTCAGACATTTTATTTCATCTGGCAATTTATCAACAAGTTTTATAGCACCATATTTTACCCCTTTCTATGCCAAAGATACGTTAAGTAAAGGATAGTGTAGGTCTTTCTTTTTTCAAGTATTGTAATCACGAATGTCGCAGTTGATTTTAAACTGGTGCATGTTGTTGAGAAAAAAATTTCATTACTGAGTAAATGTACTGTGAAGCAGTTGTCAGAATTCCTAACCTTTTAAACAGATGCCTACAAGATGTGCGACTATGAATCTCACACATTATTCTAACTACTTTCTTTTGAGCAGTGAATACCTTTTGCCTAAGTGTTGAGTTGCCCCAGAATATTATTCCGTATCACATCAGAGAGTGGAAGTATGCAAAGTATGCTAGATTACTAATTTCTACATCCTAAAAATTGGCAATTATTCTGATTACAAAAGCTGCTGAACCTAGTCGCTTTAGGAGAGCCAAAATATGAATTTTCCAATTAAGATTCTCATCTATTTGTACACCTAAAAATTTGGTATGCTCTACCCTGGCTACTGACTTCTTTTGAGGTGTTATGTTTATTGAAGGAATTATACTTTTTGCAGCAGAAAATTGGATGTACTGTGTTTTTTCAAATTTCAGAGCAAGCCCATTCGCAGAAAATCGGTTAATAACTTTTCCAAAGACCTTATTTGTACCATTTTCTATCGAACTTTCTTTCACTGGATTAATAATCATGTTTGTATCATCAGCAAACAGTGTCAGTTCAGCATCTTGTTTCACTTAAGAAGGGGGGTCATTCATATATATCAAGAACAGGAGGGGACCCATGATCGAACCTTGTGGAGCACCTAATGTAATTTCACCCCAGTTAGATGAAGTGGCAAACTCCTTTGAATTATTTGAAGCATATAAAGAGGCTTTTTGCTTCCTGTTCTGTAGATATGACTTAAACCTCTCATATGTCTGTCATCAGAGGCAATTAAAGTCCTGGATGACGTTGAATATGACTTTCCTGCACATATAGATTCCATATTTGCAGGAGAGTCATGGCATGTGGACAAAGATAAACTGCTGTCTCGATAGGCCATGCCACTGCCACTTTCGAGTTGCGACACGTGCTGGTATACTGGGAGGCGTTTCCCATACGTATAGGAGGTATAACAATGTTCTCAATATCAACCAACATTCAAATCCGATTCTGCATAAGACACCGACTTTGTAACCTTTCATTATACAGTGAGACGGCCAAGTCAGGGGTCAGCGATATGCGCTAGGTGGCGCTAGTATCGCGTACACAAATATCAAAAGGCAGTACATCAGTGGAGATGTCGTTTATACTCAGCTGATTCATGTGAAAAAGTTTGCGACATGATTGTAGCCGCACGACAGGAATTAATAGACTCTGAATGCAGAATGGTAGTTGGAGCTATATGTATGGGACATTCCACTGTGGAAATCATTAGGGAATTCAATATGCCGAGATCCACAGTGTCAAGATTGTGCTCAAAATACCAAATTTCATGTATTACTTCTCTCCGTGGACAATGCAGTGGCTTACGGCCTTCAGAGCAGCGGCTTTTGTCTAGAATTGTCAGTGCTAACAGACAAGCAACACTGCTTGAAACACCTGCTGGAAGAAATGTGGGACGTACAACGAACGTATCCATTAGGATAGCGCGGCGAAATCTGGCTAGTACAGCACACGACCGACGCAAGTGCATTTGCCAACAGCACGACATCGCCTGGACCGCCTCTCCTGGGCTGGGGCCATTTCGGTTGGATGCTAGATGGCTGGAAAACGGTGGTCTGGTCAGATGAGACCAGATTTCAGTTGATAAGAGCTGATGGCAGGTTTCGCGTGTGGCGCAGACCCCACGAAGTCACGGACAAGATACTGTGCAACACGGTGGTGGCTCCATAATGGTGGAATGGACTGGGTATTCAATGCTGCTGTATAGATCACAGACGGTAAATGGTTGTGTTCAGCTACTTGGGGACCATTTGCAGCCATTCGTGAACTTCATGTTCACAAACAACGATGGAATTTTTATGGACGACAGAGCACCATGCCATAGGGCCACAATTGTTGGCAAATGGTTTGAAGAACTTTCTGGACAATTTATTTATTTCATTTTATTTTATTTACACATCGAGTTCTGTAGGACCAAATTGAGGAGCAAATCTCCAAAGTCATGGAACGAGTCAGTACATGAAATTACAACATAAAAGTAATAACAGATAAAAATAAATGTTCAAGAACCTGAAAAAAGTCAGTCCATAAGTTTTAGTAAACGATATCAGCAATACAATAAGAATCAGTTTAATTTTTCAAGGAACTCCTGGACAGAATAGAAGGAATGACCCATGAGGAAACTCTTCAGTTTTTATTTGAAAGCGCATGGATTACTGCTAAGATTTTTGAATTCGAGTGGTACACTGCACACATTTTTGCACAAGAGTTAAGGAAATCAGATCCAAATACAGGTTTGATTTCTGCCGAGTATTAAGCGGATGAAAGCTTCTTATTCTTGGGAATAAACTAATATTGCTAACAAGAAATGACAATAAGGAGTATACATATTGAGAGGCCAATGTCAAAATACCCAGACTCGTGAACAGAGGTCGACAAGAGGTTCGTGAATTCACACCACTTATTGCTGAACCGCCCGTTTCTGAGCCAAAAATACCCTTGTAGAATGGGAAGAGTTACTCCAAAATATAATACCATACGAAATAAGTGAATGAAAACAAGCAAAGCAGACTAATTTTCGTGTCGAAGTATCACTCACTTTTGATACCGTTCGAAAAGTAAAAATGGCAGTATTAAGTCTCTGAACGAGAACCTGAATGTGGGCTTACCACGACAGCTTACTATCTATCCATCTAGAAATCTGAACCGTTCAGTTAGACTAATCATATGCCCATTTTTTGAAACTAAAACTTCACTTTTTTTTCAATTGTGTGTTAGAAACTGTAACAACTACTTCTTACTGTGATTTTACGTTAGTTTATTTTCTACAAGCCATGAACTTATGTCATGAACTGCATTATTTGAAACTGAGCCAACGTCGCACACTACATCCTTTACTACCAAGCTAATGTCATCAGCAAACAGAAATATTTTAGAGTTACCCTTAGTACTACAGGCCATATCATTTATATAAATAAGGAACAGTAGAGGCCCCAACACTGATCCCTGGGGCACCTCCCACTTGACAGTACCCCACTCGGACCCCACATCACAGCCATTATCAACATTATGAATAATGACCTTTTGCTGCCTGTTGCTGAAGTAAGAGGTGAGCCAATTGTGAGCTACTCCCCATATTCCATAATGGACCAACTTCTGTAGCAACATTTTAGTGATCAACACAATCAAATGCCTTAGTTAAATCAAAAAATACGCCAAGTGTTCAAAACCTTTAGTTTAATCCATCCAGTACCTCACAGAGACAGGAGAACATAGCATTTTCAGTTGTTAAACGACTTCTAAAGCTGAATTGTTCATTTGATAGCAAAGCGTATGACATAAAATGATCAATTATTTTTACATACACAGCCTTTTCAATAACTTTTGCAAACACTGATGGCACAGAAATAGGTCGAAAATTATCTACATTATCTCTTTCTCTCTTTTTATAAATCGGTGTAGCGGGACTTTGAATTTCGCCGCGCTACACTCGTTGCCTCAGATATAAATTATACCGCTCGATGGCAGAGAAAATATTTATAAGAAAATGAAGGTACAAAAATTTTAACTCTTTTTGTTTTCTAACCGCTGTTGTCTCTTGAGAGCGAAAGGTTAACGTCACTTATTCGTTAGTCTTGGTCTCATTAAGACGTGAAAGCTTATTGATGTGCAGACATGTAGTATTGTGGAAGGTTGTATGAAATTTGGAGGATGGAAGCAGCCATAAAGTACATTGCATTCCAGATCAATATAATTTTAATTTGTAGTCATTAGTAATTCCTGGACGATGAAATTTACTACAAGATTTTGGAGTAGAATTGAAGCAGGAGATCGTTGGAGAACAAGACCTGAACGCCGGACGAGAGAAGACATATTAAGTTGGTAATGAATGTATTCTTATCTACGCCATTTCCCCCTGTTAATCACATTTTGTTATTCTGTTCTCTTTCAAATAAGTTTTGTAGTGGATATTGGTTTGACTTTTGGTCAGAAACGCCACAAGGACCAGCCCAACAATAGCTTTTCCGAATCACGACGTCCGATAGCTTTTCTGCAATTCGAAGTCCGATTTGCATTTCATTCTTTCCCTTTTTCACGGTCATTAACGATTTTAAAAGCCCCTTTTTATTCACCATTTTTTCCCACTTTTTCAACCTTTTCTTTTATTTTCTTATCTTTTTCTTTTTTATTAACTACTTCAGCGGGTTTACTACTGAGTACTTTAATCCCTCAGGAATCTGACCATTCCTAAAGGAAAAATTACAAATATGGCTAAATACAGGGCTAACATGTGCAGCACAGTACTTTAATATTCTGCTAGACACTTCTCATAACCGTGAGAGTCGAGCAAATGATTTGGCCACCCACATCGCCTAACGTGAATCCAATCGAACATTTATGGATATAATCGAGAGGTCAGCTCGCGCACAAATTCTGCACCGGCAACACTTTCACAGTTATGGACCGCTATAGGGGCAGCACGTTTGACTGTGTCTGCAGGAGACTTCGGACGACTTGTTGAGTCTATACCGCTACGAGAAAGAAGGTCAGGGACTGTCCCGCGCCTTCGGTACTCACGCGTCTATCTTGGCCTGGAGCGCGGCCTGCTGCTCGGCGCGCCGGCCCGCCGTCTTCATGACGTACAGCTTGCGGGCGACGGCGCGTTCGCAGTCCCGGCTGGCCAGCGCCTCCGCCTGTCGCAGCACGCTGCGTCCCTGGTCCTGAGAGTCCTGCACAGCGCGCCACAAGTCACACTCTCACTTGTCTTCCTGGACAGAAAATTCAAACATCTACATCTACATCCCCCGCAATCCACCACACGGCGCTTGGCGAGGGTACCTCGTACCACAACTAGCATCTTCTCTCCCTGTTCCACTCCCAAACAGAACGAGGGAAAAATGACTGCGTATATGCCTCTGTACGAGCCCTAATCTCTCTTATCTTATCTTTGTGGTCTTTCCGCCAAACTTAAGTTGACGGCAGTAAAATTGTACTGCAGTCAGCCTCAAATGCTGGTTCTCTAAATTTCCTCAGTAGCGATTCACGAAAAGAACGCCTCCTTTCCTCCAGAGACTCCCACCCGAGTTCCTGAAGCATTTCCGTAACACTCGCATGATGATCAAACCTACTAGTAACAAATCTAGCAAATCTGCAAGTAGTTTTGCCGGCCGGGGTGGCCGTGCGGTTCTAGGCGCTTCAGTCTGGAACCGCGTGACCGCTACGGTCGCAGGTTCGAATCCTTCCTCGGACATGGATGTGTGTGATGTCCTTAGGTTAGTTTGGTTTAAGTAGTTCTAAGTTCTAGAGAACTGATGACCACAGTTGTTAGGTCCCATAGTGCTCAGAGCCATTTGAACCATTTTTTTGCAGGTAGTTGCTCACGTCGGCACCAACGATGCCTGTCGCTTGGGTTCTGAGGCGATCCTCAGATTGTAGAGGGGGCTGGCGGATTTGGTGAAGACCGCTGGTCTCACACGCGGGGTGCAAGCAGAGCTCTCTATTTGCAGCATTGTTCCGAGAGTGTATCGGGGTCCTTTGGTTTGGAGCCGAGTGGAGGGTCTCAACCAGAGGTTTCGTCGATTCTCTGACGGTATTGTTAGCAGATTTCTAGACTTGCGCTATTGGGTAAGGAATTGTAGGACGCCCCTAGATAGGTCAGGGGTGCAATACACAAAGAAAGCGGCTATTCGGGTAGCAGAGAATTTGTGGCGTGCACACGGGTTTTTTTTAGGCTAGGCAGTACCGCGAGGTGTCCTGATGAACACTCACCAGGCGACGTGCAGGCAGGGAAATCAGGACGCGCTCAGTGTGAAGACACTTCAGCTATCAAGATATTACCTGTAAATTTTCAGAGTGTTCGGAATAAAGTTCCTGAATTTGCTGCCCCCCAGGAAGCGTGTGGTGTGCAAATTCTTCTCGGGACTGATGCCTGGCTGAACCCTGAGATAGGAAGTTCTGAAATATTTAGTGAGGGTTGGAACGTGTATCGGAAAGACAGATTAAACACCGTAGGAGGTGGTGTCTTCATTGCAGTTGACAAAAATATTGTGTCTACTGAGGTCGAAGTAGAGTGTGATTGTGAAGTTATCTGGACACGTTTAACAGCGCTAGGAGAAATAAAGTTAATTGTTGGGTATTATTACCGGCCACCAGATTCCACCGTGGCAGTTCTGGAATCATTCAAAGGGAGTCTACACTCTGTATCGCAGAAGTACCCGGATCATGCTATATTAGTCGGAGGCGACTTCAACCTACCTAGTATAGACTGGGATGTCCATGGATTCATTACAGGTGGTATAGACAAGCCGTCGTGTGAATTACTTTTGAACACATTATCCGAAAACTGTCTTGAGCAACTAAATCCGCAGCCAACGCGTAATGGAAATATTTTAGATCTGGTACCCACAAACAGACCAGACCTCATCGACGGTGTCAGTGTTGAAACAGGGATTAGTGATCATGATGTTATCATTACGATTATGGTTACGAAAGTTAAAAAGTCGGTCAAGAAGGCTAGGAGAGTATTCTTACTAGAAATAGATAAACAGTTGTTAGCATCCCACTTAGTAAATGAATCTACTTCATTTACTTCCGGTACGATGGATGTGGAAGAATTATGGGCAAATTTTAAATACATTGTAAATCACGCATTGGAGAAGCATGTGCCGAAAAAGTGGGTTACGGACGGAAAAGACCCACCATGGTTTAACAGCACAATTCGGAGAATGCTCAGGAAGCAAAGACAGTTGCACTCGTGGTACAAGAAAGATCGGGAGAATGATGCTGTAAAAAGAGCGATGCGCGAAGCATACAACCACTACCACCGTCATACCTTAGCGAAAGACCTTGCTGAAAACCCAACGAAACTCTGGTCTTACGTAAAATTGGTAAGCGGGTCGAAGGCTTCCATCCAGTCACTCACTGATCAGTCTGGCCTGGCAACGTAAGACAGCAAAACGAAAGCTGAAATTTTAAATTTAGCATTTGAGAAATCTTTCACGCAGGAGGATCGTAAAAACATACCGCCGCTTGAGTCTCGTACAGATTCACGTATGGAGGACATAGTGGTAGACATCCCTGGGGTTGTGAAGCAGCTGAATGGGTTGAAAATAAATAAATCGTCAGGTCCTGATGGGATTCCAATGCGGTTTTACAGAGAGTACTCTACTGCATTGGCTCCTTACTTAGCTTGCATTTATCACGAATCTCTTGCCCAACGTAAAGTCCCGAGCGACTGGAAAAAAGCGCAGGTGACGCCTGTATATAAGAAGGGCAGAAGGACGGATGGTCAAAATTACAGACCAATATCCTTAACATTGGTTTGTTGCAGGATTCTAGAACATATTCTCAGTTCCAATATAATGAATTTCCTTGAGACAGAGAAGTTGCTGTCCATGCATCAGCACGGCTTTAGAAAGCATCGCTCCTGCGAAACGCAACTCGCCCTTTTTTCACATTATATCTTTCGAACCATGGATGAAGGGTATCAGACGCATGCCATAATCCTTACATGCACAGGAGATCCCGTCAAAGGTGTGCTCCCACAAACTGTGTGAACGTTTTGATTAGAGGTTCGAACTGCTCCTTCTAAGACATCCAGCATTTGAGATAGGACTGGCTCTGAGATGGATTAATTTTATGTGTTACCACAGGAAGTCAGAGTCTTATCACCGTGAACAACTAATGTCACGTAATTAATATTTTGTTTGTCTGCAGGTAATGCATGAAGTCGTCGTAGAAAGGGTACAGATATCGATCCTACATCTACATCCACATTTACAAGGATACTCTTCAAATCACACGTAAGTGCCAGGCAGAGAATACATCGAACCACCTTCACAATAATTCTTTATTATTCTAATCTCGTATATCGCGCGGAAAAAACGAACAGCTGTATCTTTCCATGCGAGCGCTGACTTCCCTTACTTTATTACGAGGGTCACTCCAAAAGAAATGCACACTATTTTTGTAAAAATACAGTTTTCATTCTGCATGTGTGAAAGTTTTACAGTGTGTAGATACATCCTTTCCACTTGTTTTCAAACGTAGTTCTACCTGTGCCCGTGCATGGCGCCGTCACAGCATGTCTTCAGGAAGGCTGGTACACGTGACGTTTTGTCGGAAGCAACGTGCCGTCATAGAATTCCTGTGCTGTAACAACGAGACTGTGGGAAACATCCAAAAGAGGTTGAAAAAGGTGTACGGAGATGCTGCTGTCCATCGCAGCACAGTTAGTCGGTGGGCAGGTAGGTTACGTGATGAAAGAGGGCACGGCAATATTAAGAATTATCCTCGCAGCGGCAGGCCTCGTACTGCACACACTCCAGACTATATGCAGAGAGTTAACGAATTGGTGACGGATGACAGACGCATCACAGTGAACGAATTGTCACGCTACGTTGGGATAGGGGAAAAAGTGTTTGCAGAATACTGAAAGTGTTGGCGTGAGAAAAAGTTTGTGCCAGGTGGGTTCCCAGGGTGTTGACAGTGGCTCGGATGGACAACACTAAAACACCCGCCTTACAGTCCTGACCTAGCTCCATGCGACTATCATCTCTTTGGGACTGAAAGACTTTTCGTGGAACAAGGTTTGAAGATGGTGACTCCCTTGTGCACGCTGCCAAACAGTTGCTCCAACAGTTTGGTCCAAAATTTTACCGTGCGGTATACTGGCGCTGGTTCCAAGATGGTGGCCCGCATCTCGTGGTCGTGTGGTAGCGTTCTCGCTTCCCACGCCCGTGTTCCCGGGTTCGATTCCCGGCAGGGTCAGGGATTTTCTCTGCCTCGTGATGGCTGGGTGTTGTGTGATGTCCTTATGTTAGTTAGGTTTAAGTAGTTCTAAGTTCTAGGGGACTGATGACCATAGATGTTAAGTCCCATAGTGCTCAGAGCCATTTGAACCAAGATGGTGTAATACAGTTAAGAGGGATGGAAATTATTTGGAGAAATGAAAATATTGTTCCTGAAGGATGTATCCGCACACTGTAAAACTTTCAAACATGTAGAAAAAAGATTGATTAAAAAAAATAGTGTGCATTTCTTTTGGAGTGACCCTCGTATGATAATCGCTTATCCATATAGCTCAGTGTCAACAAAACATTTTCCCATTTTGAGGAGAAAGTTGATGATTTAAATTTCTTAAGAAGGCTCCGCCGCAACCAAAATCGCCTTTGTTTTAATGATATCACATGCGTCACATTCGATTCGTTGAACTTTCTCGATGTAGTCTGTTAACGTTATCTTTTAAGGTTCCCAGACTGCACAGCAGTATTCCAAAAGAGGACAAACAAGCATAGTGTAATCAGTCTCTTTAGTTATATTTTTAAGTGATCTGCCAATTAAGCGCAGTGTTTGGTTCCCCTTCCCCACAACATTTTCTGTATGCTCTTTCCAATCTAAATTGTTCGTACTTGTAATTCCTAGGTATTAAATTGAATTTACGGGCCTTAGATTAGACTGATTTATCGAGTAAGCGAAGTTCAACGGATTCTTTTTAGCACTCATGTAGATGTCTCACGTTTTTCATTATTTAGCGTCAATTTCAAATTTTTGCACCATTCAGATCTCTTTTCTAAATCGTTTTGTAGTTTGTTTTGATCTTCTGATAAGCTTACTAGACGACAAATGACAGCATCATCTGCAAACAACCTAAGACGGCTGCTCAGATTCCTCCTAAATCGTTTATATACATAAGGATCATGGTACATACTGAAATTCCCGCTCCACAGTACGCTGCAGGAGGCACAAAGCTCTGATAAAGTGGAGTATCATGTAGTGAGACGTTTTCGGCACTGGCGATTTCGTTCAAATAAGGCATGGATGTGTGTGATGTCTTTACGTTAGTTAGGTTTAAGTAGTTCTAAGTTCTAGGGGACTGATGACCTCAGAAGTTAAGTCTCATAGTGCTCAGAGCCATTTGAACCATTTTAGGTAAATCCACCCAATTACAAACCAGATGCAGAAAAAAAGTTTATTAGGATATTTTGGAAGGGAATTAATTGTAGCACACTTTCTAAGAATAGATTAGGCATGCGTCATAGGCTCACGGTTAGAACTTTAGTTATCGATACATGTGCCATTAGCAACTGGCTACTTATGAATGTCCAATGCCTAATTTCACACCCAGTCACGTTATAGCAAGTAATAATCAAACACAAATCAATAAGAAGCGCGGAGAGGCGGCTCACATTGTACACATTTCTGGGACACAGTAACACAGCACATTGCACGAGGCACAGATCATGTAGTGAGTCGTTTTCGGCACCAGCGATTTCGTTGAAGTAAGTAAAATGTTTCAGACTCAATAGTGTTCGGTAAACTTCTAATCTTCAAAGGCTAATTTTTCGAGTTCTATTTCTTCTCTTCTTTTACGTATGAGACGCTAGAGACCATGGTTATTTAATCTGTTTGTCTTTTCTTTTCTTCCACATGTCCTTAATCATTTCTCCATATTTCTTTTTTCTTTCTTCTATGCAAATGGCTCCAGTCTTCTTACTCGGTTTTTCACGGAAACCTATGGAGTTCTCCGATTTATTTCTGAGTGGCAGTTGTTCCTCAGTATCTAGTGGAGTAATTTCGTCCATATCCCTTCCGACTTTCTTGCATTATTTCTTATTCATTTTCAACTTACCGAACTATTCAACAGTCTTTTTGTCAGGCCGTTATCTTTCATATTAATGTGACCATAAAAAGCTATTCTTCCTTTCTTTACCATGTCTGTTATTTTTTCAATGCGTATGTGAATTACACTATTATCACGTCTCCTGTATTTTGTTTGCGCCTTAACTGGTCCCATACTTTTCCTTAATATTTTTCTTCCAGATATTTCCAGTACTTCCATCAACGCCTTTTAAACATACACTCCTGGAAATTGAAATAAGAACACCGTGAATTCATTGTCCCAGGAAGGGGAAACTTTATTGACACATTCCTGGGGTCAGATACATCACATGATCACACTGACAGAACCACAGGCACATAGACACAGGCAACAGAGCATGCACAATGTCGGCACTAGTACAGTGTATATCCACCTTTCGCAGCAATGCAGGCTGCTATTCTCCCATGGAGACGATCGTAGAGATGCTGGATGTAGTCCTGTGGAACGGCTTGCCATGCCATTTCCTCCTGGCGCCTCAGTTGGACCAGCGTTCGTGCTGGACGTGCACACCGCGTGAGACGACGCTTCATCCAGTCCCAAACATGCTCAATGGGGGACAGATCCGGAGATCTTGCTGGCCAGGGTAGTTGACTTACACCTTCTAGAGCACGTTGGGCGGCACGGGATACATGCGGACATGCATTGTCCTGTTGGAACAGCAAGTTCCGTTGCCGGTCTAAGAATGGTAGAACGATGGGTTCGATGACGGTTTGGATGTACCGTGCACTATTCAGTGTCCCCTCGACGATCACCAGAGGTGTACGGCCAGTGTAGGAGATCGCTCCCCACACCATGATGCCGGATGTTGGCCCTGTGTGCCTCGGTCGTATGCAGTCCTGATTGTAGCGCTCACCTGCACGGCGCCATCATTGGCACCAAGGCAGAAGCGACTCTCATCGCTGAAGACGACACGTCTCCATTCGTCCCTCCATTCACGCCTGTCGCGACACCACTGGAGGCGGGCTGCACGATGTTGGGGCGTGAGCGGAAGACGGCCTAACGGTGTGCGGGACCGTAGCCCAGCTTCATGGAGACGGTTGCGAATGGTCCTCGCCGATACCCCAGGAGCAACAGTGTCCCTAATTTGCTGGGAAGTGGCGGTGCGGTCCCCTACGGCACTGCGTAGGATCCTACGGTCTTGGGGTGCATACGTGCGTCGCTGCGGTCCGGTCCCAGGTCGACGGGCACGTGCACCTTCCGCCGACCACTGGCGACAACATCGATGTACTGTGGAGACCTCACCCCCCACGTGTTGAGCAATTCGGCGGTACGTCCACCCGGCCTCCCGCATGCCCACTATACGCCCTCGCTCAAAGTCCGTCAACTGCACATACGGTTCACGTCCACGCTGTCGCGGCATGCTACCAGTGTTAAAGACTACGATGGAGCTCCGTATGCCTCGGCAGACTGGCTGACACTGACGGCGGCGGTGCACAAATGCTGCGCAACTAGCGCCATTCGACGGCCAACACCGCGGTTCCTGGTGTGTCCGCTGTGCCGTGCATGTGATCATTGCTTGTACAGCCCTCTCGCAGTGTCCGGAGCAAGTATGGTGGGTCTGACACACCGGTGTCAATGTGTTCTTTCTTCCATTTCCAGGAGTGTAGTATGGTGTTTTCATCTTAATAACTCTTACTTCAATGGCTTCTTCCTCCTAAATGTCTTGCGCAGTTACTTCTCCTAGTTACTTAGACTTGATAGTTCTCTCAATTTTTTCGTATTTGGTTTTCATTGTGTTTAGATCTGTCTTAATGTTTGCCACAAATTTGGTTTTCTCAAAGGTGATTTGTAAACATGCTTATCCAGCTTGTTCTTTAAGCAATTCTACTTGTCTAGTGGCTGTTTCCACTGAATCTGAAAAAACTAGCTATTGTTATATACAATATAAATTAGTTAAACAGCCTACTTATAGTTTGTCTCCTTTCTAGTCTAATTCAACTCCATTATTAGTGCGGTTTTCTTCTAATGACAGTCTCTATTCCCTTTTGACTTTTTCTGGGATATAATAGAAGAGCAGTCATCTCCCTGCCTCACTCCAGTTTTCATCTCCAAACTTCTGGAAACTTCTCCTCTAAGTTTCACATACTTACGTTAACTTATGTGAACAATTTGTTACAGTATCTGCTGATATCAGATAAAAATATTGCCGTTTACTTCACGTACAAAATAATGTTCATCGTAACATTCTTCCGTCTAAATTTTGAATGTTAAGTAGCCTGTTTGTATTTGCGGCTACTAGATGGCACTCTTGGTGTAATGTTCACCTGCCCGCAATTGTTTACGCGAGCGCCTCAGTCTGATGCTACGGAAGCTCGGCACATGTGAGCAGCCCATAGTGGCTTGCTTTTTATGTACTGTTTTACAAATTTTGTGACTAAATATGTATCCCTTGATTTTTACTTTAATACGTGACATGTGAGTGCTGCTTCTTTTAGTACTACTAGCAAGCACTTATACGTAAAAAATTTTTCTTTCCTGTAGTTTTGTAATTATGCTATAGGCCCATTTGAGAGTTTTATTTCTGATGAAGGCACTCGTAGCAGTGCCGAAACATGGGACGAAAGAGTTCTTATCTGCGACTGAGGACTGCCATTGCTGTTAATTTTAATAACGCAGTTCTTTAAAAACACGCACCAAACGTTGGTAGACCAAGACCGTTATTTTTATCCTTTTTTTGAGCCATCTTTAGTACATATTTGAAACTGACTTGCCCATGGCTTGTAAATGATGTTTCTGCTTAAACAAAAAATTGCGTAGAAATGCCATACCACTTTGCACTTTTCATTGTGCGTTACTGCTGCTAAAATGGTAACTTCATTTCTTTCTTAAGTTGGTCTTCTGTTTCCCTGGTGTATTTTGTTCTCCATACTTCCAGTTTCTAGACTTTTCTATAATGTCTGGGAGGACAAACAGTTGAGTTCTTGGCACTAGCTGGATACTCTTCAACGTGCAACCGCAACGCTGCTCCAATACTTTGGCGACATTCGTCATTAACGATATTCAATTTTTCAACTGTCATGTACATTGTAAATGTCTCAATAGCGTGAAGAACAAGTTATGTGACAGCTACAAACTTTTAAAGAATCAATGATCATTACATAATAGGTGTAAAACAAAGCATAGGGCTATAGACAGAGAAATTCTGAATGAAACGTGAAAAGAGAGCGATGCGTGATGCTTTCAGTCACTACCGTACCAGTATGTTGCCAAATGATCTTCCACAGAACCAAAAGAAATTCTGTTGTATGTGAAGGCTGTTATAGTTGGAGTCACGAACGATGGCGGTCGAATTTAGGCTCGTTCTGCGCACCTGCGTCAAGCATACTCCGACAGTCAACAAGCCTTCAGTAGTGTTCTCGGCGCTCTTCTCTGGATGCCGCAGCTAATGCGAGCATTAAACGTGATCGTAGCGAGTTGTTTAGTGAATTTATATTTCATTTGTTGCGAGTTGTCGTCGCTGATGGTGGTGGTAAGTGAAATTCTGCATAAGCAAGCGAGAGACATAATTTGCAGGATATACGCTTCCTTCAAGCGGAAAGCACGCATGTGCGTATCGCAAATGTCACTTGGAATCGTTAACAAAGACATTCCCGTCCGTGCCTCGACATGCGTGGATCGAACTATAGTGGCCCCAAGTTAGTGTGCAGTGCACAGCGGATGAGACAGGAACTGAAATTGAGGGTAGCAAAGTAAAAGCTGAAATGCTTAACTCAGTGTTCCTTTACGAAGGAAAGCCCAGAATAATTGCCACAATTTAAATCTCGTACCACTGAAAAGATGAATGAAATAAGTATTGCCAACGGTGTTGAGAAACAGCTGAAATCGTTAAAATTGAACAAAGCTCCAGGGCTCGGTGGAATCATATCAGATTCTATACTGAATTTGCGGCTTAATTAGTGCGTCTTCTAACTATAATCCATCGTAGATCCCTCGAACAAAAAACCGTGCCCAATTCTTGGAGAAAAGCACAGGTCACACCTGTCTACCGGAAGAGTAGTAGCAGCAATCTAAATGGCTGTCAGGTATCCCTGACATCGATTTGTTTTAGAATCTTAGAACGTATTCTGTGCCCCCATACATAATGAAATATCTTGAACAGAATGGTTCCAATGGCTCTGAGCACTATGGGACTTAACAGCTGAGGTTATCAGTCCCCTAGAACTTAGAACTACGTAAACCTAACCAAACTAAGGACATCACACACTGGATTCGAACCTACGACCGTAGCAATCGCGCGGTTCCGGACTGAAGCGCCTAGAACCGCTCGGCCACCACGGTCGGCTTGAACAGAATGACCTCCTCAATGCTAACCAGCATGAATTTTGAAAACATCGATCATGTCAGAAACCCAATTTGCACTTTTCTCACAGGATATGCTGAAAGCTTTGGATCAAGGCAGTCAGGTCGATTCAGTATTTCTTGATTTCCGAAAAGCATTTGACTCAGTACCGAACATACGCTTACTGTCAAAAGTAAGATAATGTGAGGGTATCAAATTAAATTTGTGACTGGACTGAAGATTTTTGGTAGGGAGGACGTGGTATCTTATCTTAGACTGAAAGTTATCGTCAGATGTAGGAATAACTTTGGGTGTATACCAGGGAAGTGTGTTTGGACCCTTGTTGTTCACGTTGTATATTAATGACTTTCCAGACAATATTGGCAGTAACAGCAGACTTTCTGCATATAATGCAGTTATCTATAACGAAGTGCTGTATGAAAGAAGCTGCATAAATATTCAGTCAGATCTTGAAAAGATTTCGAAGTGGTGCAGAGATTGGTAACTTGCATTAAATGTTCAGAAATGTAAAATTGTACACGTCACAAAACGAAAAAACATAGGATCCTATGACTATAATATCAATGAGTCGCAGTTGGAATCGGCCAACTCATACAAATACCTGGGTGTAACAGTTTGTAGGGATACGAAGTAGAATGATCACATTGGCTCAGTCATGGCCAAAGCAGGAGCAAGAGTTCGGTTTATTTGTAGAATACTAGCGAAGTCCAATCAGTCTACGGAAGAGATTGCTTACAAATCACTCGTGTGACCGTTTCTAGAATATTGCTCAAGTGTGTGGGACCCGTACCAGATAGGACTAACAGGGGATATTTAACGTATACAGAGAAGGGCAGAACGAAAGGTCACAGGTTTGCTTAATCCGTCGGAGAGTATCACAGAGATACTGACCGAACTGAACTGGCAGTCTCTTGAAGGTAGACGTAAACCATCCCAGGAATGTGTGTTATTAAAGTTTCAAGAACCTGTTCGAATAAGATTAGAATAATTACTGCACGCACAGAGACTTTCAAGCAGTCATTTTTTCCGCGCTCCAAACGTGAATGGAACGGGAAGAAACTCTGCCATGCACCTCACGGTGGTTTGCAGAGTATAGATGTAGATATAGAACAGTAGAACCCAAAGCGACGGGCTTCAAGCGCACATACAAACACAAGAACTACACCTCAGTTACATGTTTGTACGCAGTTGGTATAATAGTGCAGACGTTTATAGAACCTCTTCCTTTGACAGTGGGACAGCGGTTTAAGACATTGATATCTTGATCCTATTTGATGAAGTCCCATGCGTGTTTTGTCGTTGAAGTTCTCTTAGAATATTCTTTGAAATGCCACACAGATAAGTATAAAGTCCCATTAAAAAAAAAAAAAAGATCGGTGTCGTAATTCCATAAAGATTGCTTTCGAGCGTCAGAAAATTCATCATATTGTCCGCTATAGCTTGGTGGAGAACGCATCTCGATATATTTCTTCATTCTGGATATATTTGTGGTGCCCTGTCTTAGATGCCTCACCCTGAATCAATTCTTCTACTTGTTTTAGTTGCCCTTTGTCCCTCGGTAGTCATTGTTACAACCGCGTCGTGTCCACTGACAACAGTTTCTATGTGGACATCCTCAAAGAGATCAGGTCTATTTGTTGTTACTAGATCTAATATATTTCCACTATGAGCGGGGTTCCTAACTATCTGTTCTAGATTGTTAACAGAGACTGCGTTTAGTAAAGTTTCGCAGGCCACCACATACAAAACTGTAATTTTCCCAGTTGGTTATTGGCTTATTAATGTTACCTCCAATGATGACAGCGAGGTTGGGGAACTTACATGCTAGTGAATTTACATTTTCTCTGAAGTATTCAGTTACATTTGGAGGTGAGTAGGTGGTCGATAGAAGATCCCATTATAAGTGTAAGCCAAACCTTGATAGCTAGTCTCGCAGAGACAATACCGCACTTGCATCCAGTGTCCTTCGTTTGTTTGTTAGACATTCCCAATCTCCGTCTTTCCGTACGGTTTTTACCTCTACTGCTCCGTCTGGTAATCTGGAGGCTATTCCTTGATGTTATCTCTCGGCTTTTCTCGGCTTAGTTGATTAATGACGGCTTCCAGGTTTTCCGCCGAGACCTAATAATTCACAGACCAGACAGCGAGTACACATAACAGCAAAACTCGCAGAACCTGAAGAAAACGGCTGGGTCTGTGGGCGAAATATTGTGCACAAGATGAAAACAATATCTCGACAGAACACCATTATTCACTGATGCCTTAAAACGTGTCCCCTGATGCTGCCCCTTCTTGTCAGTGTTTCCCTCATGTTTCTCTTCTCGCGATTCAGCAGAGAGCTACTTCATTCCTTTACTTAACAGTCTACCTGCTTTTCAACATCCTTCTGTAGCACCACATCTCACACCCGTTTTAATGCTGTAGGTTGTCTAGTGCCGATGCGCTCCCAAGATACTGTAGTTTCTACCTTTTATTGTCCGGTAAAAGATATGGTTTCCATATGACATCGCACAAACCCAGCTTGCAGAGCGTCTGAGCAATACATACATTCATCGTTGGATTGAAATAGGAAATCGCGACTCATGGACAGCGTAGTTTTATGTTACAGTCTGTTACAGGTTTACCTGAGGTCGTTAACGCACGAAACCACAGTAGTAACAGAAAGAGGAGTGTTTGACAGGATGTTATCTGCCTGTCTCATTGTACAGTTGACATGAGGGATACTGGACGAAGTGCGGCAAAATTTTAGGCATGTTGTGAGACTGACATTGTCACTCTGAAAAGTTTATATGAGCTTAAGTAAGCTATTGCTAGAAGATGTAAGCTATTTATGTCTAGAAGCTACAAAATTATCTTTTCTATTAATCAAAATATCCACGGGTGTACTGCCGGTCTACAGTGTCCATTGGGCACAATATTTCGGCGATCATACATGTCACCATAATCGGGTGAACTGACGGACTGAGCTCCTGTCCGTCAGTTCACCTGATAATGGCGACATGTATGATCGCCGAAATATTGTGCCCGTTGGACACTGTAGACCGGCAGTACACCCGTGGATATTTTGATTATCTAATACGCCGGGAGAAACTCAAGAATCACATCTTTTCTGTTAGTTCTTTATATCACATTACTCAATTTATGTTCCTCTATCTTCTGCATGATTTTCACCTTGTCTGGTATATCCCTTCCAAGCAGAGGAGACTAGATTATAGTGAGTGGTCCAGTAGTCGTTTGCTTTAGGTACACAGAGAGCCTTATCCATTTCATACCATTGGTCCAATTCACCTACATATAAACATTAAGATGTCTAACAGTCGACCAATAGTCAACTTGGAATCCCCACCTACTAACTATCAGAAAGCAAGCCCACAATAGATTGAAACTACTAACAGGCTAAACATGGCACTAAACCACTCAACACTCATACCTACCAGTCAGACCCTCAACTTGGAACCCCACCTACTAACTATCAGAAAGAAAGCCCACAATAGATTGAAACTACTAACCGGCTAAACATGGCACTAAACCACTCAACACTCATACATACCAGTCAGACCCTCACTCGACCTACCCCATTCACGCCAATGCTACGTGGATCTCGGCCTCCCCAAAGTTTCACCGCTCTGACCAGACCCTTGAAGACCATGCACTTCGTCCCATTTTTCGACACTGTTTACACCCTTGCCCGCGTCCTGGACCATATAATGAAGTACCCACGCATACTCAGACACCTGGAATAGGCCCTACCTTCCCCAGTGCTATGTCTCTTGCAAAATGGAATCCCCACATCCTGCTGTATCCTCTTCTTTGTGAACCCTATTGTGCTGCCGTGTTTCTATCACCATCCTCGCTTCTCAACATACACCATCGGTTTTTTCAAGGTTATTTCTGCCGCCTTCAGTCTCCTACACCACGAAATCACTCCTGGGATCTACCCATCGACTACAGATAACCTACTTCTTCCTTACGATTGAAGGCTGAACCCACGTACGCTGATGTCTAAGCGCTTGATCCGTTATTAAAGTAATTATATGTTTTAAAGTGTTATGTACGATAATACATGAACATTATTCAAAACGTGTTCATGTGTAACTCCTAAAACAACCTTAATTTCCCAATAAATTTTTTAGTACTAAGGTCAGAGTAGCTAGAGTAGTGCTCACGCCCCAGCGACGGATAGGCTAGTTCGTACCAAAGTATTTTAAGTGTAGACTTCTCGACTAAGTCTCACATCTAACTGGGCACCAATTGTAGTCGTGGATCATGGTGGGGGGACTGTGGTAGTTACAAGATGGGGCACCAGTACATATTTCTGTTGATGCAAGACGACGTCTAAGCGCCAGCGTGGTCCAAAATGTGAAGGTCGGGCAGGACCTGTACCATGGCCTCCATCATTTCCCAACTTCAGTCCTCTGGATTTTTCTGTCTAGGGTCATGTAGAGAGAAATGTGTACAGGATTCCCGCTTATATGGTTGAACAACTAGAGCAGTTAATTGTACATTGTTGCCAAGACTTACTAAATGATCCGGAGCAGCCTGACAGACTACTTAATTTGTCCAGAGAGGAGTGCAATGTTGCCTTCAAATCCATTGACGACACTTGGAACATTGCCTTTAACAGGCATTAATGTACAATAAATTGTAACACGAAACGCGCCGAAGTTGCATTTCTTTCAAAAGTTGGTCGTGGGTGAAACTTGAGCCCAGGTAGATGGCGACTTAATCAAAAATTTCACATTTCAAAACATTGGGAAAAATGAAAGAAATGTTTCACACTGTCGTTCTGTGGCGACTCGTAACCAAACATTTTGCGATTATCTGGGAAACGGCTCGTTAGCTGACCCGTTTTTACGGGAGTGTTTTTCGTTTTTCGTTCAGCTTTACTTTTGCCAAAGTATCATAACTATGGGAAAATAGGTGCCACCTATAGGAAAATTAGAGAGACTTTCGGTGAAAACAGACAGTATGAATATTAAGAGCTCGGATAACGAGCTGTTACCAAGCAAAAAAAAAAAAAAAAAAAAAAAAAAAAAAAAAAAAAAAACGGCTGCACAGTTTGGAATGTGAGGAAGGTCTACATAAAGGAAACGAACCTGAAGACAATATTATAGGAAGAGAAGAGGAAGCAGATGGAATTGAAATGGGAGATATGAAACTGCGAGAATCATCTGACAGAGCACTGAAAGACCTGTCTGCCTCCGTAGCTGAGTGCTTCGCGCATCTAACTGCCATGCAAGGGACCCGGGTTCGATTCCTGCTACTGCCAGGGACGTTTCCTTATGGGTATTATTCGGCCTCGTGAGACTAACTAGGAGCTACTCGACCGATTAGTAGCGCTTCCAAAGTCAAGAATGTCGACGACCGGGAAAGCGGTGTGCTAATCACACGACCATATGCCCCTCCATACCGCATCTGATGACACCTTTAGTGTAGGATGACAGTCCGGACGGCCTCGTTTGGCGCATCACGGTCAAAACGTGAGGCTTTACTTACTGAAACAGCTCATTCGAAACACGGTACCTGGTGTAGAGGACATTCCCTCAGGATTATTGAGATATCTGGGAGAACCAAATACGATATAACTATTCCACCAGGTACTGTACGTGAGGTCTATGAGACAGGCGAAACGCTTTCAGATGTCAAGGGGAGTGTAGTACTTTCAAACGTAGCTGGTGCTGCTATAAAATGTTGCAACATTGGGTTCATAAGTGATGGTTTCAAAATACTGACAGGAACTTTTTACAACGGAATGAAAAAATTTGTATAACCCGACATTGAGGAGATCAGTTTCGATCCCGGAGAAACATAGGAACATGTGAGGCAGTGCTCGAGAAACACAGGAACATGTGAGACGATACTGATCCAATGAGTTAACTCAGATGATAGTTTAAAGAAAAGAACGTAGTATTAGAACAAATTAAAACTTCTATGGTTGCCAACGACATTGTAAATCTGTAATATCGTCAATGGATATGGAAGAGTAATTGAACGGAATAGATAGAGTCTGAAAAGTAGGTATAAGGTGAACAAAAGTACGACAATGGTGTGTGTTAGTAGTTGCATTAAATCAGGAGTTGCCGCGGAAATTATATTACGAAAGAAGACATTAAAAGTGGTAGATGAAATTTATTACTGGGGTAGGAAAGTAAATGACGATGGCCGAAGTATAGAGGATATAAACAGATGAATGGTAATACCAACGGAAGCATTCCTAAAAAGAGAAGTTAACTTCTAAAATCAGTTTGAAGGTAGGAGCCCTTTTCTAGAGATACGTTCTCTTCAAAAAATTCTGGAACTTTGTCCACAAATTTATCTATCCAAACCTTACGCTTATTGTACATGGTGTTCGTAGAAATACTCTCCTCTACAACAGATACACCGCTTCCAAAGCTGTTTTCACTTCCGGAAGCAGTCTTGGTACACGTTTTGCTGTATAACGCGAAGAGCCGTCTGCGATTTTTCTTTTATCTCGTCTATCGTTGAAAATCTTCGTCCTTTCCAAGGTGTTTTCAATTCAGGAAATAAAAGAAGTCCGCAGGAAGAGCACGGAGGCTGACTCAGCACAATGATTTCGTTTTTTGTGAAATAGGCACGCACCAACAGTGATGAATGTGCCGGTGCGTTATCGTGATGGAAGAGCCATGAATTGTCTCACCAGATTTCTTTCAAGCATCACAACACGTCCCGGTAGGATCATCGATTAACAGTTTGTGTCCCTGTGGTGAACTGGTCCTTCAAAGTCAAGGCAAACTATCAGCATGACTGACATTTGACCTCACCTGACGAGCTGCTTCTGTCTTGGAGAATCTTTCCCGACCCATTGTGAATATTGAACCTTGGTCTCAAAATCATAACCGTAGACCAACGTCTCATAACCAATTACGATTCTCTTCAGGAACGCCAGCCAAGGTGGCCAAGCGGTTCTAGGCGCTTCAGTCGAACCGCGCTACCGCTATGGTCGCAGGTTCGAATCCTGCCTCGGGCATGGATGTGTGTGATGTCCTTAGGTTAATTAGGTTTAAGTAGTTCTAAGTTTTAGGGGACTGATGACCTTAGAAGTTAAGCCCCCTAGTGCTCAGAGCCATTTGAATCTTAAGGAACATCTCGTTCTCATTTGCACAATCCAAAAGCTATTCACAGATGCGAGGCGAATGTCTTCCTGGTCTTTACTCGTGAGCCGTGGGACGAACTTATTGACAAAACGATGCATTCCAAGATGCTATTACAGGATTTCACGACATGCCCTAAACGAAATGTTACATTCTTCTACAGTTTCTGAGACAGTCAGTCTTCCATTTGTGCGCACAATTTCGTTGACGTTCCTGATAAGAGCGTCTTCGGTAGGCGTCGGAGGGCGTCCTGAACGAGAGTCACCTTCCACTTTCGTCCGGCCACTTTTAAGAAGTGTGAACATTTCGTAAGACCGAGTACGACTTAAGCACTCATCACCGTAGGCTTTCTGTATCATTTGGTGTGTCTCTGTAAAGGTATTCTTGAGTTTCACGCAAAATTTAATGTACACGCATTGATCCTCTAATTCTTGCCATCTCGGAATACGCAAACTGTGCAACACAACTTTCTACTCAATGCAACACTGAACAGTAACTAACAGACATGCAGTAATGTAACCTCCGGCAATTCCACATTAACCACAGGCGTGAGCAGTGATGCCAACCGTACGAGGGTCATTCCAAAAGAAATGCACAACATTTTTTAAAATTCATCTTTTGTTCTACATGTTTCAAAGTTTTACAGTGTGTAGATACATCCTTTAGGAACAATATTTTCATTTCTCTACGTAATTTCCATCCCTATCAACTGCCTTACGCCATCTTGGAACCAGAGCCCCTATACCCGCATGATAAAATTCTGGACCAACCTGTTGGAGCCACTGTTTGGCAGAGTGCACAAAGGAGTCATCATCTTCAAACCTTGTTCCACGAAGAGAGTCTTTCAGTTCCCCAAAGAGATGATAGTCACATGGAGCCAGGTCAGGACTGTAAGGCTGGTGTTTTAGTGTTGTCCATCCGAGTTTTGTGATCGCTTCCATGGTTTTTTGACTGACATGTGGCCGTGCATTGTCGTGCAACAGCAAAACATCTTGCTTTTGCCGATGTAGTTGAACACGACTCAGTCGAGTTTGAAGTTTCTTCAGTGTTATCACATATGCATAAGAATTTATGGTGGTTCCACTTGGCATGATGTCCACAAGCAAGAGTCCTTTGCATACGAAAAACACTGTAGCCAGCAGAAGGTGTGGTTTTGAATTTTTTTTTTTTTTCCTTGGGTGGATTTGCACGTTGCCACTCCATGATTGCCTCTTCGTCTCTGGTGAAAAATGATGGAGCCATGTTTCATCACCTGCCACAATTCTTTGAAGAAATTCATCCCCACCATTCTCGTACTGTTCCAAAAGTTCGCTGGATACCGTTTTTCTTGTTTCTTTGTGAGCCACTGTCAACATCCTGGGAACCCACCTGGCACAAACCTTTTTTAACGCCCACACTTTCAGTATTCTGCAAACACTCCCTTACCCTATCCCAACGTAGCGTGACAATTCGTTCACTGTGATGCGTCTGTCAGCAGTCACCAATTCGTTAACTCGGTGCCCATTGTCTGGAGTGTGTGCAGTACGAGGCCTGTCGCTGCGAGGACAATCCTCAATATTGCCGTGCCCGCTTTCATCACGTAACCTGCTTGCCCACCGACTAACTGTACTTCGATCGACAGCAGCATCTCCATACACCGTTTTCAACCTCTTGTGGATGTTTCCCACTGTCTCGTTTTCACAGCACAGGAATTCTATGACAGCACGTTGCTTCTGACGAACGTGAAGTGTAGCAGCCATCTTGAAGACATGCTGTGACGGCGCCACTCACGGGAACAGGTTGAACTAAGTTTGAAAACAAGCGGGAAGGATGTATCTACACACTGTAAAACTTTTACGCGTGCAGAATGAAAACTGTATTTTTTCAAATATAGTGTGCATTTCTTTTGGAGTGACCCTCGTAATAAAGTAAGAGAAGTCAGCGCCCGCACGGAAAGATACAGCTGTTCGTTTTTCCCGCGCGCTACACGAGATCGGAATAATAGAGAATTATTGTGAAGGTGGTTCGATGAATCCTCTGCCAAGAACTTAAGTGTGATTTGAATAGTATCCTTGTAAATGTGGATGTAGAGGGTTAATATCTGTACCCTTTCTACGACGACTTCAGGCATTTAGCTGCAGACAAACAAGAGATTAATTACGTGACGTTAGTTGTTCACGGTGATAAGTAAGACTTCATGACTTCCTGTCGGAGCACAAATATTTACAAAAATAGTGCGCATTTCTTTTGGAGTGACCCTCGTATTTCGCTCCACCACACCACTGACACGAAATTACGAAGTTTCCGGAGTTTTCTGAACAAATCCCGTATTTGTGTCACGTGTAGCCTTGCACGGAAGTAAAACATGGAGGGTAGACAGTTTACACAAGAAGAGAACAGAGGCTTTTGAAATGACGCGCTACAGAAGAATTCTGATGATCAGACTGGTTGTTGTTGTTGTGGTCTTCAGTCCTGTGACTGGTTTGATGCAGCTCTCCATACTACTCTATCCTGTGTAAGCGTCTTCATCTCCCAGTACTTACTGCAACCTACATCCTTCTGAATCTGCTTAGTGTTTTCATCTCTTGGTCTGCCTCTTCGATTTTTACCCTTGACACTGCCCTCCAATGCTAAGTTTGTGATCCTTTGATGCCTCAGAACATGCCCTACCAACCAGTCCCTTCTTCTTGTCAAGTTGTGCCACAAACTCCTCTTCTCCCCAATTCTATTCAATACCTCCTCATTAGTTATGTGATCTACCCACCTAATCTTCAGCATTCTTCTGTAGCACCACATTTCGAAAGCTTCTATTCTCTTCTTCTCTAAACTATTTACCGTCCACGTTTCACTTCCATACATGGCTACACAACATACAAATACTTTCAGAAACGACTTCCTGACACTTAAATCTATAATCGATGTTAACAAATTCCTCTTCTTCAGGAACGCTCTGCTTGCCATTGCCAGACTACATTTTATATCCTCTCTAATTCGACCGTCATCTGTTATTTTGCTCCCCAAATAGCAAAACTCATTTACTACTTTAAGTGTCTCTTTTCCTAATCTTAGCCACAAACAATCCAGAGCTGATAGAGAGCATCATGACTGATACAGGGATTAGTGATCACAAGGTCATTGTAGCTAGGCTCAGTACCATTTCTTTCAAATTCATCAGAAACAAACGCAAAATAATTTTATTTAAAAAAGCGGATAAAGTGCCACTAGAAGCCTTCCTAAAAGACAATTTCCATTCCTTCCGAACTGACTATGCGAATGTAGACGAGATGTGGCTCAAATTCAAAGATATAGTAGCAACAGCAATTGAGATATTCATACCTCATAAATTGGTAAGAGATGGAACGGATCCCCCGTGGTACACAAAAAAGGTCCGAACGCTGTTGCAGAGGCAACGGAAAAAGCATGCGAAGTTCAGAAGAACGCGAAATCCCGAAGATGGGCTAAAATTTACAGACGCGCGAAATTTGGCACGTACTTCGATGCGAGATGCCTTTAATAGGTTCCACAACGAAACATTGTCTCGAAATTTGGTAGAAAATCCGAAGAAATTCTGGTCGTATGTAAAGTACACAAGCGGCAAGACGCAGTCAATACCTTCGCTGCGCAGTGCCGATGGTACTGTTACCGACGACTGTGCCGCTAAAGCGGAGTTATTGAACGCAGTTTTCCGAAATTCCTTCACCAGGGAAGACGAATGGAATATTCCAGAATTTGAATCACGAACATCTGCTAGCATGAGTTTCTTAGAAGTAGATACCTTAGGGGTTGCGAAGCAACTCAAATCGCTTGATACGGGCAAGTCTTCAGGTCCATATTGTATACCGATTAGGTTCCTTTCAGATTACGCTGATACTATAGCTCCCTACTTAGCACTCATATACAACCGCTCGCTCACCGATAGATCTGTACCTACAGATTGGAAAATTGCGCAGGTCGCACCAGTGTTCAAGAAGGGTAGTAGGAGTAATCCATTTAACTACAGACCTATATCATTGACGTCGGTTTGCAGTAGGGTTTTGGAGCATATACTGTATTCAAACATTATGAATCACCTCGAAGGGAACGATCTAGATTAGATTAGATTAGATTAATACTTGTTCCATAGATCATGAATACGACACTTCGTAATGATGTGGAACGTGTCAGGTTAATAAAAGATGTCTGTACAAGAAATTACATTACACAAAATATTGCATGACACTAATGATTAATATTTTTTTTTTTTACTTACTTTATATCTAAAAATTCAGCCAATGAGTAGAAGGAGTTGTCATCTAGAAATTCTTTTAATTTATTTTTAAATGTTAGTTGGCTATCTGTCAGGCTTTTGATGCTGTTTGGTAGGTGCCCAAAGACTTTTGTGGCAGCATAATTTACCCCTTTCTGTGCCAAAGTCAGATTTAACCCTGCATAGTGAAGATCATCCTTTCTCCTGGTGTTATAGGTATGCACACTGCTATTACTTTTGAATTGGGTTGGATTATTATCAACAAATTTCATAAGGGAATATATATACTGTGAGGTTACTGTGAGGATCCCTAGATCCTTAAATAGATGTCTGCAGGATGACCGTGGGTGGGCTCCAGCAATTATTCTGATTACACGTTTTTGTGCAATGAATACTTTTCTACTCAACGATGAATTACCCCAGAATATGATGCCATACGAAAGCAGTGAATGAAAGTAGGCATAGTAAGCTAATTTACTGAGATTCTTATCACCAAAATTTGCAATAACCCTAATAGCATACGTAGCTGAACTCAGACGTTTCAGCAGACCATCAATGTGTTGCTTCCAGTTTAACCTCTCATCAATGGACACACCTAAAAATTTTGAAAATTCTACCTTAGCTACAGACTTCTGTTCAAATTCTATATTTATTACTGGAGTTTTGCCATTTACTGTACGGAACTGTATATACTGTGTTTTATCAAAATTTAAAGAGAGTCCGTTTGCTGAGAACCACTTAATAATTTTGTGAAAAACATCATTTACAATTACATCACTTAGTTCTTGGTTTTTGGATGTTATTACTATACTTGTATCATCAGCAAAAAGAACTAACTTTGCATCTTCATCAATGTGGAATGGTAAGTCATTAATGTATATCAAGAACAGTAAAGGACCTAAGACCGAACCCTGTGGGACCCCGTGCTTGATAGCACCCCAGTTTGAGGAATCAGCTGTTTTAACATGACACGTAATCAGCATGGCTTCAGAAAACATCGCTCTTGTGCAACGCAGCTAGCTCTTTATTCACACGAAGTAATGGCCGCTATCGACAGGGGATCTCAAGTTGATTCCGTATTTCTAGATTTCCGGAAAGCTTTTGACACCGTTCCTCATAAGCGACTTCTAATCAAGCTGCGGAGCTATGGGGTATCGTCTCAGTTGTGCGACTGGATTCGTGATTTCCTGTCAGGAAGGTCGCAGTTCGTAGTAATAGACAGCAAATCATAGAGTAAAACTGAAGTGATATCAGGTGTTCCCCAGGGAAGCGTCCTGGGACCGCTACTGTTCCTGATCTATATAAATGACCTGGGTGACAATCTGAGCAGTTCTCTTAGATTGTTCGCAGATGATGCTGTAATTTACCGTCTAGTAAGGTCATCCGAAGACCAGTATCAGTTGCAAAGCGATTTAGAAAAGATTGCTGTATGGTGTGTCAGGTGGCAGTTGACGCTAAATAACGAAAAGTGTGAGATGATCCACATGAGTTCCAAAACAAATCCGTTGGAATTCGATTACTCGATAAATAGTACAATTCTCAAGGCTGTCAATTCAACTAAGTACCTGGGTGTTAAAATTACGAACAACTTCAGTTGGAAGGACCACATAGATAATATTGTCGGGAAGGCGAGCCAAAGGTTGCGTTTCATTGGCAGGACACTTAGAACATGCAACAAGTCCACTAAAGAGACAGCTTACACTACACACGTTCGTCCTCTGTTAGAATATTGCTGCGCGGTGTGGGATCCTTACCAGGTGGGATTGACGGAGGACATCGAAAGGGTCAAAAAAGGGCAGCTCGTTTTGTATTATCACGTTATATGGGAGAGAGTGTGGCAGATATGATACACGAGTTGGGATGGAAGTCATTACAGCATAGACGTTTTTCGTCGCGGCGAGAGCTTTTTACGAAATTTCAGTCACCAACTTTCTCTTCCGAATGCGAAAATATTTTGTTGAGCCCAACCTACATAGGTAGGAATGATCATCAAAATAAAATAAGAGAAATCAGAGCTCGAACAGAAAGGTTTAGGTGTTCGTTTTTCCCGCTCGCTGTTCGGGAGTGGAATAGTAGAGAGATAGTATGATTGTGGTTCGATGAACCCTCTGCCAAGCACTTAAATGTGGATTGCAGAGTAGTCATGTAGATGTAGATGTAATTCCCTCAGCATCACCCGACGTAATTCGACTACTTTCCATTATCCTCGTTTTGCTTTCAGACTGGTAGATCCAGTAAATAATGACGAAGTGCTCAATAGAACTGGGGAGAAAAGAAATTTACAGCAGAACGTTAAAAAGAGAAGATACTGGTAGGACATCACAGTTGTATCAGTTTGGTAGTGGAGGGGCCTGCAGGTTGAAATGGAGGAAGGCTGCGGAGGCGGACAGACTGTGGACGCACCCAGAGTTCGCGCTCCTTGTCGACGGCGTCCATGTGCAGGCGGTGCAGGTACTGTCGGTACATGTTGTACTGGCGCAGCGTGCAGACGGCGCCGTCGCCGTCGGCCGTGAGCAGCCCCGCGTCGCGCACGCGCTTGCGGTTGACGGGCCTGCGGAAGAACTCTGCCAGGTGCTCGTCGTGCAGAGGCTCGTACACGTACTGCACCTGGCGGCAGTACGGGTCGTACAGCAGGAAGTCCTGCCCCTTGATGCTGCGCCACAGCTGCGGACACACCGCCACGACCACCCGTCACTCGCCGTCCTCGCCTTTCTGCAAACAGCTGCAGCACTGTATGCTACTGTAACTAAGAGTCAAACTACAGAGTAATACGTGCAGTGGTTATTTCCGCACTATGTCGGTCAATTGCTAACGCCTTTACGAAACAGACATTTCATATAATTCACTTCTGATGGTGTCACAACGTCCAGACTGGACTGTGATTTGCAAACTACGACTGATCGTGATATACAAGAAACTAAAACAAATATCTCTGTCAGTCACCCACATTTTTCCACGCGAGGCGTTTCGAGGACTTAAATCTTCGACTTCCGGTGGATTAGAGCATTGTTCTAGAATATAGGCTATGTATGTGAGGATAATTGATCATTTTATATCACACGATTTCCTATCAAACGTACAGTTCGACTTTAGAAGTCGTTTCACAATTGAAAATGCTGTATTCTCTTTTCTCTCTGAGGTACTGGATGGGTTAAACAAAAGGTTTCGAACGCTTGGCATATTTTTTGATTTAACTAAGGCATTTGATTGTGTTGATCACAAAATATTGCTCCAGAAGTTGGACCATTACGGAATATGATGAGTAGCTCACAATTGGTTCACCTCTTACTTTAGCAACGGGCAGCAAAAGGTCATTATTCACAACGTTGATAACGGCTGTGATGTGAGGTACTCAACTAAGGGGGGGGGGGGGGGGGGAGGGAGGCAGGGATCAGTGTTGGGGCCACTCCTGTTCTAGTATTACAGGTAACTCTAAAATATTTCTGTTTGCTGATGACAGTAGCTTGGTAGTAAAGGATGTTGTTTGCAACATTGACTCGGTTTCAAATAGTGCAGTACATGACCTCAGTTCATGGGTTGTAGAAAATAAACTAGTGTTAAATCACAGTAAGTCTCAGTTTTTACAGTTTCTAACACACAATTCAACAAAACCTGACGTTTAAATTTCACAGAACGGGCATATGAGTAGTGAAACTGAACAGTTCAAATTTCTAGGTGTTCAGATAGTAAGCTGTCGTGGAAAGTCCACGTTCAGGATCTTGTTCAAAGACTTAATACTGCCAGTTTTACTATTCGAACGGTATCAAAAGTGAGTGATACTTCGACACGAAAATTAGTCTGCTTTGGTTATTTTAATTCACTTATGTCGTATGGTATTATATTGTGGGGTAACTCTTCCCATTTTTGGCTCAGAAACGGTCGGTTCGGGCAATAAGTGATGTGAGTTCACGAACCTCTTGTCGACCCCTGTTCACGAGTGTGAGTATTTTGACATTGGCCTCTCAGTATGTATATTCCTTATTGTCGTTTCTTGTTACCAATATTAGTTTATTCCCAAGAATAAGCAGCTTTCACTCGGTTAATACTCGGCAGAAATCAAAATGCATTTGGATCGCATTTCCTGAACTCTTGTGCAAAAGGTGTGCAGTATACTGCTGTATCCATTTTCAATAAGCTGCCACTCGAATTCAAAAATGTTAGCAGTAATCCACGCGTTTTCAAATGGAAGCTGAAGAGTTTCCTCATGGGTCACTCCTTCTATTCTGTCGAGGAGTTCCTTGAAAAATTAAGCTGATTCTTATTGTATTGCTGATAGCGTCTACTTAAACTTAATGGACTGACTTTTTTAAGGTTCATGAACATTTATTTTTATCTGTTATTACTTTTATGTTATAATTTCTTGTACTGACAAGTTCCATGACCTTGGAGATTTGCTCCTCAATTTGGTCCTACGGAACTTGACAAGTAAATAAATAAAAGTCTCTTTTTCTGGCTGTTGTTAGTTATCTCTTTTAACCTTTATTTTGCAACAAATAAGTTGTTATGTGTCATTAGTCACCATAATATGGCAGTGTGTTACCTGCTACTAATAATAACAAAGCTACTTACGAGATTTTTCAGCAAAAAGAACACTGACAGCAGACGTAAATACACATTAGGACTAAACAAATACGCATTGTTCAATTTCATTACGGTGTGGTCAGTTTATTAGAACTGGAGACCCACAGCGTCACCTGAAACTACTGCTCCTACCACTCTACTACGGCCCAGTGTATTAATACACAATTTGTTGACCTCTCATATTGCTGGTTGTTTTCATATGTAAACACGTGCACGACATACTACTTGCACCGGACTGGCAGGGAATGGAAGGGCTACAAACATACTAAACGAAAATCACTACAGTCACGTCAATTAATACTGTATAACGAATGGATGTTAAGCCCCAAGGAATTCCTGTAAGCAGCGTCGACCTGCAACCGCAGGTATGCATTACGCGAGTCGATGAACCAGAGATACTGCCCCCACAAAATTTCACCAACAGCACCTCCGGCTGCACAGTGGCATATGCGTCTGTGACACATCGTGCAATTATGGGCTGGTTAAAATGCATGGCCCCATCTGCCTTCTGAATGGCCACCAAATGGCTGGCCTACTGACTCGACAAAATTGGAGAAACGACACTGGTGTCCTGCTAATGCTGCAACTCGACCATGACCTTTAATGGAAGGGGGCGACAAAATTTAGGGACTGCAGACACATTAAGGGAAACTTGTACCTCAAAACTGTCTGCCCGGACCACAGTATTCTCAAATAACTGGTCTTTCAACCATATTAAGGAGTCAAATCGAGGAAAGCGACCAACTGAGACATTAATGAGAGTGAGAATTGCCCCCTCAGAGGAATAAACTGTACTATATGACCCAACTTGATGGAATGGCTGTTGCAACGCAAAGCAGTCCAAAAGCTGGTATGTATCTAAATTAATGAGGTTGATGCACACTTCTGTATCCACCAGAGATTCAACCGTTCACCCATCCGTCACCACTGACAGCAGAATATACTGGGATGATGCGTGTGGGGCATTTGAGACAGCCTCCGAGTCCAGGGAAAACATTGGAGCCTCCAATAACCGCCATGCAGCTAGCCGACTGTCACAAAAAGTTGCCCATATGTATGGCCAGTTCCGTCGAACATGCACCAAATGACAATTTGGCAGAGCCACCAGGTTGCCCAATAAGCGGACAAGGAATCCGAAAAACGTCACGCGGCAGTCTTACGACGGTTTGAATGACGTATCCGAGCCTGAGACGTGCGAAGATGTGCAGTCCTGTGACATCACGGCACCGTTGTCGTAAATCAACACATGGCAGTTCAACGGAGGATGAGAGGCAACCTGGCTTACCCCAAGGAGCATTTGGAGCTACTTGCCACGCCCGGCCAACAATGCAATCTGCCAGTTGTAATGAAGTACGCCCTTGCTGCTGCCGTAGGTTCATGTGATTCAGCAGTCTTAGTGAGTTCGGCTAAAGGAGGGTCAGACAAAGCCAGAGCCCTAGTTTGAATTTCCAGGTAAGGAGTTAACTGGTGATCACGTCCTAATTTACGAGTCAGTATACGAATAGCGCTTTGGGGACTCCAAAACTGAGGAGCGCCGGAACGAAACCCGACAAGTCCACTTTTGCTGTATTCGCGTGTTTGAACGGCAGGGGGGAGATACGGGGATAATACACGCTGCCACAAAATAATTTTCAGCACAAGGCGACATCGTCAACTGAAGAATCTAACTGAATCAAAATTCGATAACTCCCGGGAAGCACTTATCTGACACTCGGAAAACAACGCTTAACTCTGCGGTTGCACAAGTGCAATGTGGTATAATACCAAAACATTGGAGCAGAAAGTCCGACGTAGAACATTTTAGTGCCTTCGATAGATGTTTATGCAACACGCAGTGCATTCAGTGAAAACATATGGAGACGTCTGGTTTTGATCCAATCGCTCGGAATTATCGGACTTTGATCCGACCGCCCTGGAGTAGTCCAGCAAGGAATACACTATTGAGACCACAAGGCACGTTTTATTGGCAAGAAACACATTTTATAATTACATAATGCAATATACTCATTATTCATTCATTGGAAGAATCCTAAGGAAATGCAATCCGACAACAAGGGAAGTAGGTTACAGTACGCTTGTTCGCCCAATGCTTGAATACTGCTCAGCAGTGTGGGATCCGCACCAGGTAGGGTTGATAGAAGAGATAGAGAATATCCAACGGAGAGCAGCGCGCTTCGTTACAGGATCATTTAGTAATTGCGAAAGCGTTACGGAGATGATAGATAAACTCCAGTGGAAGACTCTGCAGGAGAGACGCTCAGTAGCTCGGTACGGGCTTTTGTTAAAGTTTCGAGAACATACCTTCACCGAAGAGTCAAGCAGTATATTGCTCCCTCCTACGTATATCTCGCGAAGAGACCATGAGGATAAAATCAGAGAGATTGGAGCCCACACGGAGGCATACCGACAATCCTTCTTTCCACGTACAATACGAGACTGGAATAGAAGGGAGAACCGATAGAGGTACTCAGGGTACCCTCCGCCACACACCGTCAGGTGGCTTGCGGAGTATGGATGTAGATGTAGATGTAGATAATATCAATGCCAGTTCGTCTCCCAGACAATCACCCTGCTCATCTGCGGGTACTGTTTCTTCATCTGCATCTTATTCGTGGCATTCAGTGTCATAAGCAAGTTCTTGTACAACTGGAAACGAGCATCCATTGCCCAGTCCCTTCCAAATTGCTTGACCAACAAACCTCGCTCATCATGTTTCTTGACCGCTGTCAGACTATGCCGTACATGTACAGTCTCCAATGTCTGTGGACGGTTTCTGCGGCCCTTCAAAATACAGAACCGCTTCCCCCCAACAGTTTCATATTTGTAATTCCTGTACCATTTTAACTGGAATAATGTTGCCTGTCTGTTGTGCCCTTTTTCCTGAATGACCACGTATTTCTTTAAGTTACACCGTTTTATGTCCTTTAACCCAGGAACCTTTTTGTAGGATTCTCCAAGGGATTTAATATTTTGTAAGACATAGTCCTGTCCTAAGATCAGTACAGTAACATGTTCCTTGTACATTGTTTGGTATTGTCATTTGTGTAATAACCGGCGTTGTCCTAAGGTGCTTCTTAACTCGAACGAACACTCGGTCTGCCAGGAGAAAGCTATGGCTTCTTACTGGAAATATCAAATTTATTTCCTCTAATTGTGGAGATGATTTGTTGACAAGCCAAAACATGATGGTGTGTATGATGTGGGAATTTTTGTTTTGACCCCGCACCCATCACAGAATAATCTCAACATTCTTGTTCCGTCCAATGGCAAGAAATCCAAATAATGCAGGAGTGCTGAACCAACCTCCGTAGCCCCTCTACCGCCTACGTCCTCGGTCCATTGATAATACGCTAGGTTCCTCGAGACCATTCCGACGAAACAAAGAGTATAGAAACTGATTCGTCGTGCATAAAATGATTCTTGGACTGGTGTTCGTGGCAAAAGTTGAACTTGTAAGTCAAAACAGAATGACACTGTATCAGGATCATTCGTTTTACACAAGTTAGAAAATGCCTTTGCACGTAAAGTATGTACTCTCTTCCTTTGTGGATCGGTTGCAGCCTTTATTTTTGTGCTAGTACAATGCATGTACTGCAAGCATCAGAAAAAGGTGACCGAAAACCAATATTAAACGAGCAGTAAATACCTCGTGAAACAGACTTCTTGATATGTAAATGCGGAGGAACCGAATCGTTATATTTTTTCTGTAGTTTCCATTGACTTAGCTCACAGAACAAATAAAAACGTTTGTACTTCTGTTATAATGACTCTCGGCTGCCGGGAGTTTCCCTAAAAATTCTCTCAATTTTGCCTCCTCCTCAGTTGTTTTTACGGACTTACGGTCCCCACCTAGTCCTCCTTTAGGAATCCGTCTCTCAAACACTGTCTTAGCTATTGCATGCACCCTATCCTTTTTTAGAGAAAACACCTTCATAAACGATTCCTTACATACGGGTCTATTTCGTCTTACATCCGTTAGGTAATATGCGGTACTAAATGCGAGTCCCCTTCTTTCCTTTCCTGGTGATACTCTACTTTCTCTTCGCCGTCGTGGTGCATGTGCTGCAATTAAACCAGTAAGGAACACGTCCTGCGCCACTTTTGAATGGTTCTTATAAAACCTTTGCAAGTTTCGAAGAAGATATGTCATCGATATTCTTGAACATTGCAACTTTGCTGAATTATGCTCACGAGGCAATGCAAGGTCTAACCGTAGAGGATCAGCATCACGATACCTACAAAAAGCAAGCAACCCTTATAACTCATGAAGGCCACATGCCCCAGTAATGTAGTACGACAATACGTTTCCCATACATACCGGTTTGCTCGTTCCACTGCTGTTTACCTTCCTCGTCTTCTGGGTCGCAGCACGCCTATGTTAATATCTTTCACTATGCCTCCTTCATCCATTTTACACCCCACAGTACCACAACTCCAACGTGTTATGTGTAGGTATGACGGAGCCGCATTACTGTCTGGCTATTTGCCTCACTTGACTGGCAGCAAATGACCTGTGTCGAAACACTCCTATATTCGCAGTACCATAGTATCGAACTACGCTGCCTGCACAAAACCCGATATATCCAATGCGATCGGAGCACGATCCGAAAACTCCAAGCGGTCGGATCACAACCAAATATCTCCCATTTGTTGCGTTTAATATCTGGGTAATAGAAAGAGAAATCTGGTAATTGATTGGACACTGAATTATGTTTCATGTTACTGCAACATGGTGTGTTTCTTCTTTTCATAACTTGTGCAACCACTCAGAGATCACTACTTGTGACTTTCTGTGTTAACAGCAAGTGTGGATTTATCGTTTTTTGTTCCGGCGCTCCTCAACTGATATTTGCGCGAGAGACCTTGCAGGTCAGTGGTCAACGCAGCATTCATCTGGATGGAATGCTTGTGGTGTTGGTGAAACTACAACCACGCCACCACCACGTGGGTTTGATGACCTATACGCGTAAGGGTTACACTCCAAGCTCTGCCATGAACACCAACAGTTGAGGAGTGCTTCACTTTGTTTTGGATACATTGCAGTGCTTTCCATAATTTCCGGATCTGTTTAATACTGTTATAAATAACGCGCTTTTTCGGGTTTTCATTCGTTTCGTGTCTTCTCTTATGTTCAGAAAACATCGGTGGTGTGATTACAAGCTAGTGTCATCACCTCCTCACCGCCTAATTGTTATGTGTAGATTTGCATTTATAGATCTTTACGTAATTTCCTGATGATGTTAGTTTAAGACTGTTTTTAGAAAATATGCTTATCATTCACTTCGAATCTTCTTATACCTAAAGCTTACGTTCAGCGAACATCTGCGCGGTTTTTACATTCTCGGGTTTTTTCACTACTACTTGACACCTGGAAATTAGCTGCACACTGCACAACTCACCGAAAGATAAATTTCTACTCACTATTGCTTTATTACAGTTGAAGCGTGTTGTGGTGTTTTTTAGATTACTGTAAGAATAGCGTCATATGTGGTAAAGAGAGATGTTGTTGGACGTTAATTAGTATGAGAGAAACGTGTCACGATTGTGGTTTGGTGTTTCGGTGTTTGACTGGAGTGAATGCAGAGGGGAGCCAGTAATGTGTCAGATGAGGTTCTTTCATGGAATTATAGATTATGTAGTCGACACAAAAGGAACAGCGAAGAAAAATTTGTGCCCTCCAGGCGCAATTAGAAATGGCGTGTCTTGAGTTAGACAGACTGAAGGAGGAACAAGACAATGGGAGTTGGGAGGAGGCGACACATAATAGGCAAAAGGAGTACACCTCAGAAATCACATTCCGAATTCCGGTATGCAGTCAGTTTGACTTGCTTCCTGCTGTAGGTGAAGAGCCTCGACCAGCTTTAGAGCTAAGCAGAGTGCAGCAGACTCGTAGGAACGACTTTCAGGATATGTCGGTAGAAAAGTCACGTAGAAAGATAAAAGTCTTGCTGCTAGGGCGCTGCAACGGGGGACGTGTAGGCCAATTGCTACAGAAAAAACTAGGCGTGGAATACCAGGTCACAACCTAGCGCAAAGCTTAGCCAGGTGACACAACATACGGGCCTTGGGCAGAGATCTTTATGGCAAGGATAGGGTACGTGGAGTAGGAGGAGCAGGAAACAGCCTGGCTAGCAACTTGGAACGTAGCGTTGAAGCTGATCTGGCGCAAATAGTAGCAGCAACAGTACACACTCATGTGGGGTTTGTCGAGGTTTTGCAGTGACATGACCATCCCTAGGTTATCAGTGTGATCAAAGAGCTGAGCGAATTGCTTTTTGACTGAAACAAAGTCTCGTAACTGTGCTGTTCCTGTTGCTGCCATTAGGAGGGGGGGGGGGGGGGGGGTATAGCAATCAAGGCCTTCACTTGAATAGGAGGGCGTAAGAAACGATTAACTGATTACGATCAGAAAGTATGAGGGGTGGGGGGTGTCACCACAAGCATAGAAGAAAATTATCTGTGATTACTGGAATCAAAGGGGCACATTTTTAAGGTTAGAATAAAGTTATAGACAGAACTGAAACAGATCAGAAAAGTACAAGTCCATACTTTTAACAGTTTCCTGAAAAATATAATTAAGTTGTTTCAGAAGAACATTAGAGGACTGAACAACAAGACTTATTATTTGCCTAGAAGTTGTGGAGATTTCTGAAGTGATAGATGTTCTGTGTCTCTCTGAACACCAAGTAAGCACACTGATGGAGAAGTTAAATATCAGGGTTTGGAGCCGGCCGTGGTGGCCGAGCGGTTCTAGGCTCTTCAGTCTGGAACCGTGCGACCGCTACGGTCGCAGGTTCGAATCCTGCCTCGGGCATGGATGTGTGTGATGCCCTTAGGTTAGTTAGGTTTAAGGAGTTCTAAGTTCTGGGGGACTGATGACCACGGATGTTAAGTCCCATAGTGCTCAGAACCATTTGAACCATTTGGACCAGGGGTTGTAGCCTTGCATCATTTTCTTATAGAGTTAATATGGAAAAAGGGAGGAGCTGCAACACACGTAAAAGTTGGAGACAACGTCAAAAATATTGAAACAAATAGTACTTGTGTTGGTAAGAACATAGACGAAAGTGTTTATGACTTTTTACTGAGAATACTTCTCTGATGACTGTTACAGTCTCCTCATCCCCTTCGGGAACTTTCAGATATTTGTGAGAAATCTAGATGCAATATTGAGCTACCAGTCAGACAAGAAAAAGTTAGTAGTTTGTAGAGACTTCAACGTAGATTCTAACATACACACAAGAAAAGTGAACTAGAATTGTTACTTGGGTGTTTCAACCTAATTGGAGTAGTCGGTTTTCCAACTTGTGTGCAGCGAGATAGAAAATGAATATGTACTTAATTGCTAATAAACTAGCTGATCGTGATGTAAAATTAATGGAAATAAACAATATGGCACGTTACTACTCTAAGGCAGGTTTATACAAAGCAGTGAGGCTCATTAATGAGAACAAGGTGCAGTGCTTCATGAGTAAGGTAAAAGGTGATATGGGATGAGTTATATGTAGAAAGAGGTGCTAATGTCAAGTTCAATTAAATTCTATAGTATGTTTGTGTCTATAGGTGAAAGTTGCTTTCCTAAAAAAAATCTAGAAGATCCATGAAAAAAATAAAAAAGCAAAAGCTGTGGATGACTTAGGGAATTAAAATATCATGCAGGAGGAAGAGGGTAATTTATCTAATAGCCGACTCGACATTACCAGCATACTAAAAAAAATACTTCAGTATATTTAGGAAAGTGATTAAAATGCCCATTAAGTACGCACGTCCTGACAGCAATAAATTATGCAGATAATGAGATTAAAATTGCATGGGATATTGTCAACGGGAAACAGAGAAGCCAGTCAGTGTATAAGATACCATAAATATGAAAGTAAATGACAATGTTGTGACTGATAATTCACATGTCCTGAGCCCTGTTAAGAATCGCTTGGTAGATGTAGCAGAAACAATAGTGGTACGTGGATCCCTTTTCGTACCATACTTACCCACCATATGTTAGATACCATAAAAGAGGAAGCGGGATGGAATGATGTTTGGTAGTTTACAATTTATAATGAAGACAGTTTATGGACATCACGCATTTTAAGGATCAGCCAATCACAAATTGTGGACGAGCCACTAGATAAAGCTTTGCAAATACAGTTAGAAACCCAACGTACTCAATACCCATATAAACAGTCCCTTAAGAGAAAGTTACAAAAAAACTTAATATGCCAGGCATTTAAAGAAACCTTAAGCATGTTGTTGTTGTGGTCTTCAGTCCTGAGACTGGTTTGATGCAGCTCTCCATGCTACTGTGTCCTGTGCAAGCTTCTTCATCTCCCAGTACCTACTGCAACCTACATATTTCTGAATCTGTTTAGTGTAGTCATCTCTTGGTCTCCCTCTACGATTTTTACCCTCCACGCTGCCCTCCAATGCTAAATTGGTGATCCCTTGATGCCTCAGAACATGTCCTACCAACCGATCCCTTCTTCTGGTCAAGTTGTGCCACGAACTTCTCTTCTCCCCAATCCTATTCAATACTTCCTCATTAGTTATGTGATCTACCCATCTAATCTTCAGCATTCTTATGTAGCACCACATATCGAAAGCTTCTATGCTCTTCTTGTCCAAATAGTTATCGTCCATGATTCACTTCCATACATGGCTACACTCCATACAAATACTTTCAGAAATGACTTCTTGACACTCAAATCTATACTCGATGTTAACAAATTTCTCTTCTTCAGAAACGCTTTCCTTGCCATTGCCTGGCTACATTTTATATCCTCTCTACTTCGACCATCATCAGTTATTTTGCTACCCAAATAGCAAACCTCCTTTACTACTTTAAGTGTCTCTTTTCCTAATCTAATTCCCTCAGCATCACCTGACGTAATTCGATTACATTACATTATCCTCGTTTTGCTTTTGTTGATGTTCATCTTATATCCTCCTTTCAAGACACTATCCATTCCGTTCAACAGTTCTTCCAAGTCATTTGCTGTCTCTGACAGAATTACGATGTCATCCGCAAACCTCAAAGTTTTTATTTCTTCTCCATGGATTTTAGTACCTACTCCGAATTTTTCTTTTGTTTCCTTCACTGCTTGCTCAATATACGGATTGAATAACATCGGGGAGAGACTACAACCCCGTCTCACTCCCTTCCCAACCACTGCTTCCCTTTCATGTCTCTCGACTCATACAACTGCCATCTGGTTTCAGTACAAATTGTAAGTAGCCTTTCGCTCCCTGTATTTTACCCCTGCCACCTTCAGAATTTGAAAGAGAGTATTCCAGTCAACACCGTCAAAAGCTTTCTCTAAGTCTACAAATGCTAGAAACGTAGGTTTGCCCTTCCTTAATCTAGCTTCTAAGATAAGTCATAGGGTCAGTATTGCCTCACGTGTTTCAACATTTCTACGGAATCCAAACTGATCTTCCCCGAGGTCAGTTTCTACTAGTTTTTCCATTCGTCTGTAAAGAATTCGCGTTAGTATTTTGCAGCTGTGACTTATTAAACTGATAGTTCGGTAATTTTCACATCTGTCAACACCTGCCTTCTTTGGAATTGGAATTATTATATTCTTCTTGAAGTCTGAGGGTATTTCGCCCGTCTCATACATCTTGCTCAGCAGATGGTAGAGTTTTGTTAGCACTGGCTCTCCCAAGGCCGTCAGTAGTTCCAATGGAATGTTGTCTACTCCGGGGGCCTTGTTTCGACTCAGGTCTTTCAGTGCTCTGTCAAACTCTTCACGCAGTATCGCATTTCCCATTTCATCTTCATCTACATCCTCTTCCATTTCCATAATATCGTCCTCAAGTACATCGCCCTTGTATAGACCCTCTATATACTCCTTCCACCTTAAGCATAGCAATTATCAATTACTTCACATAACCACTTCATCGAACTCCTTAAAACCAGTTATGACATTAAGGTGGCCACACTTAACATTCTTCACTAAAATACCCTTATAAACTTACTATTTCAATCCGTTAAAAAAGCACTTGTTAAAAGGTCAATTACGAACTTAACGTTGCCGGGCACTAATACCCCTCGCTTTATTTTCCCATATTAAGAGAACAGAATTACTGACAAACTTCAGAAATTCAATCTCCCATATACGACTTCCCTCAAAATGGAAACAGTTACCAATAAAAGGTGATTTAATGACACTTCAACACTAGTGCCAAGCTAAGATCCAGTTACATAACATGATAGAACCACTAACACAAAAAAACTACAGCAGAAACACTGATCTTTAAAAATGAATGTTCACGAGCTGAGACGTATTAATAAAGGACTACCAGAAATTATGAAACCGTGAACTCAATTCCCAAACCAATGTGACAACAGAACCTGTGGAATACAGAACTGCTATGAATTTCATTTACTTCAATAGCCACACACGAAGGGATTGCGTTAAACGTTTAAAGAAGTTTATGCTAACAATGTCCCATATTACGATGTAGGAAACAACTACCACAATCAATTGTTATCGGCTTCAACAGAAACGATTCCATGTCCTCGGTAACCACACTCCCCAATCGAAAAATTCACCACCAGAAAGTGAAGTCAGCCTACATGTTGTCACTGCCATGGTCAAAGGACTGTTATCACTGACTGCAGATTCTTTTTTCCTCACTTCCAACCACTTGTCCTCGCGATGGCACTTGATCCGCAGCTGTTAATTCATTGCCATTGTAGCTGTTTTTCAGGTGTCTTTAGCTGCTCTTTTAGTAGTTCATGCTCCTCATCTTCCCATATACCCAAAAACCCAGTAAAACATCACTTTCTTACACAGATTTTCTAAGCAAAGGATGCTATGCATTAATAAAATCAAGAAATAGGCGAAGATCTGAAATTTCCGGGACTGAATAACGAATACTTTTGAATTTTCTCGAGTGCCATCAAACTCGCATGTAGCACAGCATTATGCACGCGATACGCCGATCTAGACACCTTTGAGACAAATGACTGTGCCATACTTGAATCCATAAGCCAAAACGGATGTATAACTGTGAGAGGCGTCAGCCTTCTCTGGGCCTCCACCTCTCATTTTTAATTCAATATTTTTAATTCAATATTTCACTAAATTCCCCGCATGAACCATAGACCTTGCCGTTGGTGGGGAGGCTTGCGTGCCTCAGCAATACAGATAGCCGTACCGTAGGTGCAACCACACCGGAGGGGTATCTGTTGAGAGGCCAGACAAACGTATGGCTCCTAAAGAGGGACAGCAGCCTTTTCAGTAGTTGCAGGGGCAACAATCTGGATGATTGACTGATCTAGCCTTGTAACAATAACCAAAACGGCCTTGCTGTGCTGGTACTGCGAACGGCTGAAAGCAAGGGGAAACTAAAGCCGTAATTTTTCCCAAGGGCATGCAGCTTTACTGTATGATTAAATGATGAAGGCGTCCTCTTGATAAAATATTTCAGAGGTAAAATAGTCCCCCATTCAGATCTCCGGGCGGGGACTACTCAGGAGGATCGGAGCGTGTAATGTCAGATCCCTTAATCGGGCAGGTAGGTTAGAAAATTTAAAAAGGGAAATGGATAGGTTAAAGCTGGATATAGTGGGAATAAGTGAAGTTCGGTGGCAGGAGGAACAAGACTTTTGGTCAGTTGAATACAGGGTTATAAATTCAAAATCAAATAGGGGTATTGCAGGATTAGGTTTAATAATGAATAAAACAATAGGAATGCTAATACGCTACTACAAACAGCACAGCGAACGAATTGTTGTGGCCAAGATAGACACGAAGCCCTTTCCTACAACAGTAGTACAAGTCTTTATGCCAACTAGCTCTGCAGATGAAGAAATATATGATGAGATAAAAGAAATTATTCAGATAGTGAAGGGAGAGGAAAATTTAATAGTCATGGGTGACTGGAATTCGAGTGTAGGAAAAGGGAGAGAAGGAAACGTAGTAGGTGAATATGGACTGGTGGTAAGAAATGAAAGAGGAAGCCGCCTGGTGGAATTTTGCACAGAGCACAACTCAGTCATAACTAACACTTGGTACAAGAATCATAATAGAAGGCTGTATACATGGAAGAAGCCTGGAGATACTGACAGGTTTCAGATAGATTATATAATGGTACGACAGAGATTTAGGAACCAGGTTTTAAATTGTAAGACATTTCCAGGGGCAGATGTGGACTCCGACCACAATCTATTGGTTATGACCTGTAGATTAAAACTGAAGAAACTGCAAAAAGGTGGGAATTTAAGGAGATGGGACCTGGATAAACTAAAAGAACCAGAGGTTGTACAGAGTTTCAAAGAGAGCATAAGGGAACAATTGATAACAATGGGGGAAAGAAATACAGTAGAAGAAGAATGGATAGCTTTGAGGGATGAAATAGTAAAGGCAGCAGAGGATCAAGTAGGTAAAAAGACGAGGGCTAGTAGAAATCTTTGGTTGACAGGAGAAATATTGAATTTAATTGACGAAAGGAGAAAATATAAAAATGCAGTAAATGAAGCAGGCGAAAAGGAATACAAACGTCTCAAAAATAAGATCGACATGAAGCGCAAAATGGCTAAGCAGGGATGGCTAGAGGACAAATGTAAGGATGTAGAGGCTTATCTCACTAGGGGTAAGATAGATACCGCCTACAGGAAAATTAAAGAGTCCTTTGGAGATAAGAGAACCACTTGTATGAATATCAATAGCTCAGATGGAAATCCAGTTCTAAGCAAAGAAGGGAAAGCAGAAAGGTGGAAGGAGTATATAGAGGATCTATACAAGGGAGATGTACTGGAGGGCAATGTTATAGAAATGGAAGAGGATGTAGATGAAGATGAAATGGAAGATATGATACTGCGTGAAGAGTTTGATAGAGCACTGAAAGACCTAAGTCGAAACAAGGCCCTGGGAGTAGACAACTTTCCATTAGAACTACTGACAGCCTTGGGAGAGCCAGTCATGACAAAACTCTACCAGCTGGTGAGCAAGATGTATGAGACAGGCGAAATACCCTCAGACTTCAAGAAGAATATAATACTTCCAATCCCAAAGAAAGCAGGTGTTGACAGATGTGAAAATTACCGAACTATCAGTTTAATAAGTCACGGCTGCAAAATACTAACACGAATTCTTTACAGACGAATGGAAAAACTAGCGGAGACCGACCTCGGGGAAGATCAGTTTGGATTCCGTAGAAATATCGGAACACATGAAGCAATACTGACCCTACGACTTATCTTAGAAGCTAGATTAAGGAAAGGCGAACCTTCGTTTCTAGCATTTGTAGACTTAGCGAAAGCTTTTGACAATGTTGACTAGAATACTCTGTTTCAAATTCTGAAGGCGGCAGGGGTAAAATACAGGCAGCGAAAGGCTATTTACAATTTGTACAGAAACCAGATGGCAGTTATAAGAGTCGAGGGACATGAATGGGAAGCAGTGGTTGGTGTAGTGGGACGTGAAATTGAAGCGTAACCCATCCACCAGTGTCAGCCCAGTTTGCAGGTGAATGTAAGTTTTGTTTAGGTATTTTGTAATATTTATAATTGTTGTGAATTATCTAAAGTTTTGTATTTATTTTTATGTTTCATGTACGGAGAGAGCGGCGCAACGAACGGAGACAGCACCCTCGCTGCCGGGACCAGAGAGAAAATTGCTGGCCGCTATACGTCGCGGGTCGACAGCCAAACAGCAACAGAAGATCCTGAAACCGAGTTGTTGCGTCGTGCTTCTACAAACTAAAAAATAAGAATTTGTAATGTTTCTACAACAATGACGTCATAGAAAGTTTCATCATGTTGTAAATGTTCAGTCCTATCTTGTCAAGGCTCAGGTTCACGTCTATATGTAGTATATAGGAAGATAATAACGAGTGTATACCGCAAAAGTTTAAATACGTGTTCCGAGAATTTATTTATGAAGAATTATTGATTTATTTGACAAGATTATTAATTTTGAGAACGTTCATCGCGAGGTTGAGTCTTAAAAGTTTATTCAATGTGGTTTTAATATTTATTAAAGCAGGTTCTTGCGTTAATATAATGTCTGAGAAAAAACAAATGACATCTAAATTGAAAAAAGTTTGTGCAAAAGTTTGTGCAAACCAATTGGACTGAGTGACGTATTTCTGCGCATACGACTCAAATGATGAGGTTTTAATTACAGTTTCGTTCAAGAACCATTCAGTGACCACTTATAAAAATAGTTTAAATAATTCTGAAGTGTTTTGTAACTGACGTTGGTGACGAAGTCTGCATATGGTCATATGTCAAAAGAAAATCATATATACAAAACTTACGTCGTTACACTACACCGTGGCGACCTTATAAACAGGACTTGTGTGAAACTAAGGCACACAGGTAAGAAACAATTAAAACATCAAGAGTCCTTCGGAAGTCAACGCGAGTCTTCGTGGAGCCTTCACCAGCCAGCGGCGACTTCGCGGGTGTGGGCATCTGACGGAGCGCAGCCAAGCAGTACGGTCACGCAGTTATTCCACGAGAAGGCGCATCTGTTGGGCAGCAGCTGAACGCTGCAAATCCCGACAAGCTTTTTCTCCCTAAACTAACAGGCCCAGTACGTCAGCTGGGGGGGGGGGGGGGGGGGGGGGCGTTCCTCCGGCTGCTATTAAGAGGTGTTGTTGAGGGCTTCGCCTGTCTACGGTGCGGCCGGGCGTGGTTGCAGCCAGTGACGTCTTCTAAGTAGGCTGTTTAGATTTTTTTATTGGTAACGCCGCCGCCACGTAGCGCTCTGTATAAAAATCACTGGCTGTGCCGTCTGCAGTCTGTGGCTAGTTTGCATTGTTGTCTGTCATTGTAGCGTCGAGCAGTAGCAGCTGGATGCTAACGGCGCGTAGCGTTGCGCAGTTGGAGGTGAGCCACCAGCAGTTGTGGACTTGGGGAGAGAGATGGCGGAGTTTTGAAATTTGTAAGAATTGGTGTCATGAATTTATATATATATATATATATATATATATATATATATATATATATAATGACTATTAAGGTAAATACATTGTTTGTTCTGTATTAAAATCTTTCATTTGCTAACTATGCCTATCAGTAGTTAGTGCCTTCAGTAGTTTGAATCTTTTATTTAGCTGGCAGTAGTGGCGCTCTCTGTATTGCAGTAGCTTGAGTAACGAAGATTTTTGTGAGGTAAGTGATTTGTGAAACGTATAGGTTTATGTTAATCAGGGCCATTCTTTCCTAGGGATTTTTGGAAGTCAGATTGCGTTGCGCCAAAAATATTGTGTTTCAGTTTAAGCACAGTCTTGTATAATTTTTCTAAGGGGACGTTTCAGTCTCCAGTGTTCGACTCAGCGTCCTGCCAGTTGAGGGTTGAGGAAGCGGGGTCGCAGCATCTCAACGGCTGCATCGACGGCTGTTACTTCTGCAGCTCATAGCAGCACACTGATCACCGAGAACTACAGACTACAATATTAGTGTCCGGTGAGTCTGTTTTAAGTTGGAAGTGGAGTGTTGTACATAGGGAGTGTGCTTTTAACAGGATTGTTGATTACAAGTCTGCGTGTGTAACTAGTTAATATCTTACAATAATGTCGGGAAGTGAAATGTCAGACGAAGAGCAATCTCTGTCCGATAGGAGCATGAGATTCCTTTTTGGGCGATCGCTAAATTAAAACAATCTAACGAAGAATCTACGGCTAGATTAAAAGAGGAACTTAAAGGGGAGTTAACAAAATCTACAGACAGGTTACAGGAACATCTTAATAAAACCAGTCGAGAATTAAGTGATAAAATAGAGGCTTCTAAAGTAGAAATGCAGGAAAAACTAGTTGGACTTAGTCATAAGATTGCTGATAATTGTAAAAGGTTAGAAGAACATATCCAGGAATTGCGTGAGGAAAAAGCTCGCATGCGAAATGATATTACTGACTTTACCAAGAGACTAGATAATGTCAATGTCTTAGTTGTAAATGAAATGGAGAAAAATAACGATAAGTTACGAGATGAATTTTCTATGCAAACAGAAACTGTTCGTAGAGAGTTATTAGAATCTGTTAAAGAGGTTTCTACCAAACCTGTAGAGATTTCTACAATAGATAGTGTAGAATTAGAGACATTAATTCATCGAGTAGAAAAAGATCATACTGAAATAGAAAACATGAAATTTTTAATTACCGAGATATGCAGTAACCTGGAGACTTCCAAGGATAATAACACTGACGAAGGTACAGAGCGTTCACATCATGAACACAGTGAAGAATCGATATTAGCTAACCGTGTATCCAATACAGAAATGCGAATACAGGAAATTACTAAACGGTTATCGGAATTAGATAACAATGAAAACATTTCAAGTAGTAGAAGTAATAACGTAATCAGAGACAACAGTCGCATCGTGTTTGCTAGTTCGGACGACAACAATACAAATAAAGAAATCACGGCAAGCAAATTCGACGCTACTCCGTCTCTGCAAGCAAAATCTAACTATGTCTCTCGCAGAATGTTGATGGGAATTCAAATGTAGCATAGTCGATTTCCTGTATTCAAACCAGGAGGCTAACTTCTCCTTATAATCTTTATAAAAGCTTTTGAAACTTCATTATCTCCTAAATGGAGTAATGAAAAACGGATTCAATTTGTAATAGGACATTTAGAAGCACAAGCTGCGGAATGGGCAGTACTGCATAGAACTGAATTTAGGGACTGGGATGATTTTGTTAAGCAGCTTAAACATAATTATTGGTCAAGAGGTAAACAACAACACTTAACTTTAGAGTTATTAGACCCTCCTCCTTATTCTAAACGGTGGGGAGGCTATAGGAATTATTTCGAATGGCTTTTAAACAATGCTAAATTAATTGAAGAACCAATTGTTGAAAGTCACCTAATACGAGTCCTAATTGGTAGGTTACCGTATTATGTAAAGGAAAGAAAAATGTTATTCTACGAATTGTCTATCCGAACGAGGAAAGGAAGACCTTGTATTAGTATGATCTCATCCTAAAAGTTCAAAGATCAATAAGGAATGTAGAAAATTCTTCTTTATCTTTAAAGATCCATATGTTGTTCATAAGATTGTACATCCCAAAGCGTTACTTCTTGTGGAACCTTCATCAGGTGTAATTAAAAGATTATATAGTGTCGATCAAATTAAACCATTCATTTCTAAATAAGTTAATATTTAGTATATGTTACATATGGACGAGTGTTCATAGTTTATTAATGTGAAGTTTTTCGTGATAGTTACGTGTTATTTTAAAGAAATGACAGGAAGTTTAAACAAGTGTTCTACAATAATCTACCGGTACTTCAAAAAGGGAAAGATAACTGAAAGGGGATTTATATGGAAGAAAGTTTTGTTATTAGGTCAGAAGGAATTTTGTATATTGTATATTTACTCGGATAGTAGGAACCAAAGGGGATGGTTAATAATTTTACGAACCATGGGCGTCCAGAGCTATATGGCTCACGAGAACATAGCAGAGTGCCTTTAACAGAGATTTGTAACAGTGTTAATATAGAACACCCCAAACGGGGCTCTCTCGCTTGTTTCTCCTAAATAAATTGCCATTACCCAACAAAGTGTCCGAAGATAAAGAAAGCCGTGCCGAGATTCTAAAGGAAGTTTTGCTTGATTTCTTCTTGACCTCAGGCATAAATAAAGCATTAAGGAAAAGAGCGACGTAAAGTAAATAGAACTATTAGTTATTGTGAGAAATTTATTAGTAATATATATTTTGGAAAGAATAATTATAGTAAATGAATAAAACTGAAGCTAACCCATCACAATTTGAACGCTCTGTCTTAATGTAACAACGTTAAAGAACGTACTAAATTATTATTGACTAGCAACTATTAAATGAAAAGGAGTAACCTCCATATATTCGGTTATAAATTACCATAATAGCACAATTAAAAGTAAATGACAAATAGTCACAACAATATCGTCATAAAAGGATTGAATCTATCTAAGAGCAAGGACTTTAGATTACGAAAATTTGAGAAAAATGTATAATACACTCCTGGAAATGGAAAAAAGAACACATTGACACCGGTGTGTCAGACCCACCATACTTCTCCGGACACTGCGAGAGGGCTGTACAAGCAATGATCACACGCACGGCACAGCGGACACACCAGGAACCGCGGTGTTGGCCGTCGAATGGCGCTAGCTGCGCAACATTTGTGCACCGCCGCCGTCAGTGTCAGCCAGTTTGCCGTGGCATACGAAGCTCCATCGCAGTCTTTAACACTGGTAGCATGCCGCGACAGCGTGGACGTGAACCGTATGTGCAGTTGACGGACTTTGAGCGAGGGCGTACAGTGGGCATGCGGGAGGCCGGGTGGACGTACCGCCGAATTGCTCAACACGTGGGGCGTGAGGTCTCCACAGTACATCGATGTTGTCGCCAGTGGTCGGCGGAAGGTGCACGTGCCCGTCGACCTGGGACCGGACCGCAGCGACGCACGGATGCACGCCAAGACCGTAGGATCCTACGCAGCGCCGTAGGGGACCGCACCGCCACTTCCCACCAAATTAGGGACACTGTTGCTCCTGGGGTATCGGCGAGGACCATTCGCAACCGTCTCCATGAAGCTGGGCTACGGTCCCGCACACCGTTAGGCCGTCTTCCGCTCACGCCCCAACATCGTGCAGCCCGCCTCCAGTGGTGTCGCGACAGGCGTGAATGGAGGGACGAATGGAGACGTGTCGTCTTCAGCGATGAGAGTCGCTTCTGCCTTGGTGCCAATGATGGTCGTATGCGTGTTTGGCGCCGTGCAGGTGAGCGCCACAATCAGGACTGCATACGACCGAGGCACACAGGGCCAACACCCGGCATCATGGTGTGGGGAGCGATCTCCTACACTGGCCGTACACCTCTGGTGATCGTCGAGGGGACACTGAATAGTGCACGGTACATCCAAACCGCCATCGAACCCATCGTTCTACCATTCCTAGACCGGCAAAGACTTGCTGCTCCAACAGGACAATGCACGTCCGCATGTATCCCGTGCCACCCAACATGCTCTAGAAGGTGTAAGTCAACTACCCTGGCCAGCAGGATCTCCGGATCTGTCCCCCATTGAGCATGTTTGGGACTGGATGAAGCGTCGTCTCACGCGGTCTGCACGTCCAGCACGAACGCTGGTCCAACTGAGGCCCCAGGTGGAAATGGCATGGCAAGCCGTTCCACAGGACTACATCCAGCATCTCTACGATCGTCTCCATGGGAGAATAGCAGCCTGCATTGCTGTGAAAGGTGGATATACACTGTACTAGTGCCGACATTGTGCATGCTCTGTTGCCTGTGTCTATGTGCCTGTGGTTCTGTCAGTGTGATCATGTGATGTATCTGACCCCAGGAATGTGTCAATAAAGTTTCCCCTTCCTGGGACAATGAATTCACGGTGTTCTTATTTCAATTTCCAGGAGTGTATCAACGGTTAAATATTGTATATAGATGAAGTTTCATTTTCGGTTAAAACCTGACAAACTGAGCTTGTGGGTGGGGTATGTAGTGGGATGTGAAATTGAAGCGTAACCCATCCACCAGTGTCAGCCCAGTTTGCAGGTGTATGTAAGTTTAATTTAGTGCTTTGTTTAGGTATTTTGTAATATTTATAATTGTTGTGAATTATCTAAAGTGTTGTATTTATTTTTATGTCTCATCTACGGAGAGGGCGGCGCAACGAACGGAGACAGCACCTTCGCTGCCGGGACCAGAGAGAAAATTGCTGGCCACTATACGTCGCGGGTCGACAGCCAAACAGCAACAGAAGATCCTGAAACCGAGTTGTTGCGTCGTGCTTCTACAAACTGAAAAATAAGAATTTGTAATGTTTCTACATCAATGACGTCATAGAAAGTTTCATCATGTTGTAAATGTTCAGTCCTATCTTGTCAAGGCTCAGGTTCACGTCTATATGTAGTATATAGGAAGATAATAAACGAGTGTATACTACAAAAGTTTAAATACGTGTTCCGAGAATTTATTTATGAAAAATTATTGATTTATTTGACAAGATTATTAATTTTGAGAACGTTCATCTCGAGATTGAGTCTTAAAAGTTTATTCAATGTGGTTTTAATATTTATTAAAGCAGGTTCTTGCGTTAATATAATGTCTGAGAAAAAACAAATGACATCTAAATTGAAAAAAGTTTGTGCAAACCAATTGGACTGAGTGACGTATTTCTGCGCATACGACTCAAATGATAAGGTTTTAATTACAGTTTCGTTCAAGAACCATTCAGCGACCACTTATAAAAAAAATTTAAATAATTCTGAAGTGTTTTGTAACTGACGTTGGTGACGAAGTCTGCACATGGTCATATGTCAAAAGAAAATCATATGTACAAAACTTACATCGTTACACTACATTGGGAAGGGAGACAGAATTGTAGCCTATCCCCGATGTTATTCAATCTGTATATTGAGCAATCAGTAAAGGAAACAAAAGAAAAATTCGGAGTAGGAATTAAAATCCATGGAGAAGAAATAAAAACTTTGAGGTTCGCCGATGACATTGTAATTGTGTCAGAGACAGCAAAGGACTTGGAAGAGCAGCTGAAAGGAATGGACAGTGTCTTGAAAGGAGGGTATAAGATGAACATCAACAAAAGCAAAACGAGGATAATGGAATGTAGTCGAATGAAATGGGGTGATTCTGAGGGAAGTAGATTAGGAAATGAGGCACTTAAAGTAGTAAAGGAGTTTTTGCTACTTGGGGAGCAAAATAACTGATAATGGTCGAAGTAGAGAGGATATAAAATGCAGACTGGCAATGGGAAGGATAGCGTTTCTGAAGAAGAGAAATTTCTTTACATCGAGTATAGATTTAAGTGTCAGGAAGTCGTTTTTGAAAGTGTATGTATGGAGTGTAGCCATTTATGGAAGTGAAACATGGATGATAACTATTTGGACAAGAAGAGCATAGAAGCTTTCGATATGTGGTGCTACAGAAGAATGCTGAAGATTAGATTGGTAGATCACATAACTAATGAGGAGGTACTGAATAGAATTGGGTAGAAGAGGAGTTTGTGGCACAACTTGACTAGAAGAAGGGATCGGTTGGTAGGGAATGTTCTGAGGCATCAAGGAATCACAAATTTAGCATTGGAGGGCAGCGTGGAGGGTAAAAATCGTAGAGGGAGACCAAGAGATGAATACACTAAGCAGATTCAGAGGGATGTAGGCTGCAGTACTTACTGGGAGATGAATAAGCTCGCACAGGATAGAGTAGCGTGGAGAGCTGCATCAAACCAGTCTCAGGACTGAAGACCACAACAACAACATTTCACTAAATTAAAATCGAGTTCATTTGAGTTTGTTCTTATTTGATATTTACATTCATAGGGTAAGGTGGGGTAAATCCAACCGGCTAGGTACGCCCGACCGCCCTCTATTTGTAAGAAACGGCAGAGCGGAGTGATTTCGCATTAGTGTTACCATATAGAGCATTCGAAATAACGAAAGTGTCACCTTGACAGCTTTGCCGCATTTGACATTTAGGCACTCAAAAGACAAGTGTGTTTTCGATTGTTTCAATTTAATTTTTGTGCAGATTGCATCACTAGATTTTATTTAATAAGTTAAATGAAACGATCGGAAGAAACGGTAAGTGATTTTGTATTACATTTAGTGACCTATTCAGTGTCTGTATCGTTTTTGTTGTAAATTTTGTGTAAAATGTTTCTATGTGTGTTAAATGAAAAATGGCATGGCGGGGTAAAGTCGACTGCTAAATGGTGGGGTAAACCCGACGGCATATTTTTTATCGTATCGGAACAAAGTGAATTTTTGTTTACTTTTAGGAAAATGGTACGAAATTACAAATGAAAAACGACAAAACGTAATCAAAACGATATTCGCCGAGCAGTTGCTGCAGTGCAAATGTAAATGTCTTACGATCGCTCGTGATTTTAACATTCCGAGATCGACATTGCTGTTGCATCGCCGTGCAATTAAATCATTGTTTTTTCAATTAAAATTTACATTCATTTAACTTTCAGTACATTTAGTACTCTAAACATTGTTAATTTTTTAATGCGGGCTGAGCACATGGGACAGGGAGCGCCTACACCCATGTTTGAAAGCGGCAGTAGTTATTGCACTGAACACGTTCTGCAAAGTCGCAAGAGAACGCCTTTCGTTTAGAAAAGAAGGAGTGAAAAATCGAGAGAGACCTTATATGTAGTAACACTGAATCTTCTGCAGCACTCAGCCAGTTGAAGGTGTGCCAGAAGGCTTTCTTCGCTTAAAAACACTATCCTTAGGAATGTGGCAGAAGAAAGTTTCAGGACGGGTAACATCTCTTCCAGAGTCTATAGAAATCACCGAGCAGTGGGAGTTACATGTTTGGCTTTTGACTTGCATTATTGTAAGAGGAACTCGACAAGTGTGTCAGAAACTGCAGGGCTGAGTTTGGGCGCCCTGGTGCTTCACGCAGAAGTACGTTCGATTGGCCCTTCTATGCTGACTGCCCTAATATTCTTGTTTTTGCGCTTCGTCTTCAGGCAAAATGGCCGATCGGGACCCTCCGACCGCCGTGTCATCCTCAGCTGAGGATGCGGATAGGAGGTCGTTACGATGGTTTTCTTTGACCAGAGCCGCTACTAATCGGCCGATGAGCTCCTCAGTTGGTATCATGAGGGTGGGTGTACCCAGAAATATGACAACAGCTCATGGCGGCCAGGATGGTCACCCATCCAAGTGCCGGCCACGCCCGACAGCGCTTAACTTCGGCGATCTTACGGGAACCGGTGTATCCACTGCGGCAAGGTCTTTGCCCGACTGTCCTAATGGGAGACAAATATTATTATCACTTCTTTTGATTGAGAGCTGTGTCTCGCATCTACCTTGTGGCTGGGGTGGAAAGTGTACATTGCTTCGAGCTCAGGTGGCCAGACCTGCTGAGCGACTTATGGGGATTGAGTGGTTAGGAGTCTTCGAGTACACTCTAGTTTTTAGGGAGAAGTTGCTCATATTCGGAGTTGAGAAGTTTTTGGTAAGCAACAGTTTGCCTTGATTCGATATAGAAATGTTCTATCCTACACTGGGGAGTGCAGAGTACTTCGAGCATCAGCGTCAATGGCTTCCAGAGGTGTGCAACGGTAACAGCCTATCTGCATCACACGAGGACACAAGCGAAGAAAGAGTGCGACTTGCAGTAGTAGCACCTCTTCTGCACCCGTAATCATTGAACCAGCTGTACTGCAAACAGTGTGCAGTGAGAAGGTTTGAGACAGCAATGAGGGGTAGGACGATCAGATTTCAGGTTAGAAAATGTGGGGATAAGATTAACGATAATATGTGTTTGTGCTTTTCACAGAGCTTCGTAGCGTACTTAATAACCTTTTGAGCTTTTCTTCTTGTATTGTTTAAGTCAAGAACCACTCATCTTAACAATTAAATTCGAGGGAATAGTGTCACTGAGTCACGGGAAAAATAACTGTATTAGTTTCCTTAAATATTACCACCACTGTCTTTCCTCCACAGATTTTAGGTAAATGTTACGTTTCTTGTTATTCGTTCTTAATGCTGTGTTATTTCAAGTGTTAGAGACTTCAATATAGTTTATGATATTAGCTTGTTATACGTCACTCTTCTCTAACAACCTTGCCTTAAGTCCTGTCACGGTAAGAGCCACTTATAACACTAACCTGCTGTGACACAAGCTAATGTTACCCTCTGAGAGGATTTAGGAAATTTTGACCGCGTGTTTGCCTAGTGAACGAAGGTATCAGACTGCAGTTTTCATTATAGTGTAGTTAACAGGAAAACTGAACAGGCTTAATCTTTGAGGTTAATGAAAATCATAAAATTCATATACGAATGAAAAATCGAACGCTCACCAATCCAATTATGCACATTTATTTGAAAATATATGTTTCAGAAAATTGATTATTAGTTGTTGAAGTGACTCTCATTAAGATTCCCTTTGAACAGCACACTGGATACAAATGGACACAGGGCAACCTAAGCCGTGGGTAGCAGTAGTTACCAATAATGCACAGACCAGTAATCATAGAAAGCAAAATTGTACCCAACTCATAATAATAACTGTCACGATCATTGCGTGACTCAGTACTGAGATGTTACTGCAGCAATCACCGAACTCAAGTTGGACATCGAGGGACTTCTAACTTAACTGACATGTAACAACCAGTAATACAAATTTAAAAAAACAAATAATAACACAATTACACTATTTATACTCCCATTTAAAGAAATATATCGGATTTCCTTGGTAGCAATAATAAGAAAACCCCTCCCCCCCCCCCCCCCCCCATGAACCATGGACCTTGCCGTTGATGGGGAGGCTTGCGTGCCTCAGTGATACAGATAACTATATCGTAGGTGCAACCACAGCGGAGGGGTATCTGTTGAGACAAACGTGTGGCTCCTGAAGAGGGACAGAAGCCTTTTCAGTAGTTGCAGGGGCAACAGTCTGGATGATTGACTCATCTGGCCTTGTTACATTAACCGAAACGACCTTGTTGTGTTGGTACTGCGAACGGCTAAAAGCAAGGGGAAACTGCAGACGTCATTTTTCACGAGGGCATGCTGCTTTACTGTATGGTTGAATGATGATGACATCCTCTTGGGTAAAATATTCCGGAGGTAAAATAGTCCCCCATTCAAATCTCCGGGCGGGGACTACTCAGGACGACGTCGTTATCAGGAGAAAGAAAACTGGCGTTCTACGTATGGGAACGTGGAATGTCAGATCCCTCAATCGGGCAGGTAGGTTAGAAAATTTAAAAATGGGAGTGGTTAGCTTAAAGTTAGATATAGAATTAGTGAAGTCAGGTGGTAGGAGGAACAAGACTTCTGGTCAGGTGAATACAGGGTATTAAATGCAAAATCATATAGGGGTAATGCAGGAGTAGGTTTATTAACGAATAAAAAACTAGGAGTGTGGGTAAGCTACTACGAACATCATAGTGAACGCATTATTGTAGCCAAGACACATACGAAGCCTACACCTACCACAGTAGTACAAGTTTATATGCCAACTAGCTTCACAGATGACGAAGACATTGATGAAATGTATGATGAGATAAAAGAAATTAATCAGATAGTGAAGGGAGACGAAAATTTAATAGTCATGAGTGACTGGAATTCTGTAGTAGGAAAAGGAAGAGAAGCAAATGTAGTAGGTGAATATGGAATCGGGGTAATGAATGGAAGAGGAAGCAGACTGGTAGAATTAAAATTAAACCTGTTTGTATCTCTGGATACAAACCAAGCGCCAACCAGCCGAACGAACGATGAAAGATTTAGGAACCCTCTGTCGTTTGTATTGTAGTAAGCAGCATAATACGTGGGACAGACATTTATCTGACTTCCAAGATCTCATAAATGAAATGCCACATAGCAGCACGTTATTACCTCCAATTACCATTATCATAAAAAAAACTAGCACCAGATGAAATCAGAGAAATAATTAAATTCCCACCAGCACCCTGAGAACGTCATCAGCATTTAGTAAAATTAGCACTGAGCAATTAGAAAGCTGCTGCATTAAAGAGAAAGAAACGAGCAGATAGAACGGCAAATACACGAGTATTTTCACTAGGACAAAAGGTACTAGTAAAAACCCACCATTTCTCTAGCAAGAAAAATCACCTGAACCATAAATTCTTTTCTATTTACAAATGCCCCATGGAAGTGAGTAAAGTAGTCCATGATAACACAGTCGAATTGATTAATCCAAAAACAGGGAAATCGTTAGGTTTGCACCATGTGAGTCATTTAAGAGTATATAAAGGTCAAACAAAGGAAAAAAGAATAACTCCACATGAGAATTTAGTTGTATTAAATGTCCAGAAGTCAAAGAGTATGAAAGATAGCAAAACGCACCCAGATAAAATTTTAACTTGTACTTATCTCAGTTAAGTAAATAAAATAAATGTTGTTAGGAAAGTAAATGGAGAATGATGCTCAAAAGACAGGAAAATGAGAACTAATGTAACTCTTAAACAAACTAAATGTGTTCTGAGGAAGGAGTGAACATTAAGGAGAAAATTAGATGTCAGCATGTGTATAATTTGACAAAATAGTAGGAGATTATCTCTTAAAGACATAGTGTGAAGGAGGAGGAAGTTGATTTTTGTAGATGAAAGGAAGTGAAGAAACGGGAAGAAAATAGATATTTGGTGGGAAGGAGAGAGGCATTTTTAATTTGTTCCATCGAGGACGGTGAACAAATAATTGAGGAGATATTTTGGGGGAATATGTGAAGCATACATGATTTGTGGAAAGTACCACAATCTGATACTGAATGAGAAATATGAGGAAAAAATACAAGAAGTCGTTAGGTGGTAATAATTAGGAAAGAGAATTGAAATATTAAGCTAAGCAAGAAACATGTTAGTTCGTGGAAAGGTCAACAGTGGGAAGAAAAACTAACCCAGACAAGATTTTAGTAAGAAAGAGTATGATGAGGGAAGAAAGTAATATAAAAGTTTACTATCAAGAAAAAAGGAGAAAGGGATAAATACAACAGAGAAAAAGAAATTTAAGCTTTAAAAACAACGCAATAGAACAATATAGATAATTTTTTAAAGGGAAAACATCAATAAAGCAGAGATTAAGTGTATTTTGAAGTTCTGTTACAGCTAAGGACAAAAAGAAGAGATTGCAGAGAAAAAGACGCTTGAGTGGGAGTCAAGGTGTGAAGTTTTCAAAATAACATAATATACTTGTAGTCAGAAAAAAAGAAGTAAATTTGGAAAAGTCACTAACTTACTAATCGTCATAACCATCAATTTCACTCTTACTATGCATTGTGATGGAGATGAGGAAACCATAACCTTTATATTAAGAATTACAAGATTGGGATTAAAAAACGATAATTAAGTAAAGGTAGTAATAAGAAAAACATTTTTGGATAGAGTAATAATACTTTTTGTAAAGTCATGAAAGAAGTTTAATGTTTGTTATGTTTTAGCTTAATTTAAGAGTGAAACATTGTATTAGATATGAAATCAGCATCACAGAGGCCAGGTCGACGACAAAACTGAGGAGAGCGGTTAGGCGTGACAGGAAGGGACACCTAGTGTAAGTGCCTGGTGCGTCAGCTACAGGATGACGAAAGAAGAGGCCTTGGTGGAAGCAACATTCCTAGAGGATAACTCCTCTGTGGAAAAGTTTGGAGAGCTACAACACATCCTGGATACAATCAACATGTACCATGACGTGAGCTTTGGTCACATGAAAGCCACACACAAGCGTTATAACAATGATTTTGCGAAAGTGTTCGATACGTGGCACTTTTATCGCCAACTATTCAAAGCAACATATGAAGAGATAACGGATGTCCACCGAACCGGACGGAGGCGGACATATTACGGAGAGGACGAGTGGAGGCTTAGATTCACCACAGGAAGAAGAAGAAACGCATTTATGTAACTCAATGTGCAGAATAGTGGAAACTGTTTTCAAACCATACGAAATTCGACAACTGTGAAACAACCCCTGAACACTCTTGGGACGGAACAAGAAAACGATGGAAAGTTGTTCAACTAGATGAACAACCGATTACAATGAAGAATACACAACAATTGCAAAGAAGACGCCATAAGGATGGATTAAACGAGAACGAGATTAAACAGGTCTTCAATACTAATTCCCGGTCCAGAGAAGAGCGAAGATACAAGTGAGAAGACAGCAAGATGCACCAAGAACAGAAGATGCAGCGCAGAAGATTCGGAAGAAGGAAGAGCCTGGACCAGAAGAGATCAAGAAACCTTTTCAAATCCCTTCCCATACAAGACCATTATTGCATTTAACTACCAACGAGAATCCAATTAAACTGTTCTAGAGATATAAACATCCGATATTCTTTTGGAAAATTGCAATACCTTCAGATGTCATACCGAAAAATGGGAGATAACTACTCGTATGGAAACCTAAAGACAAACTGGCCAACAATGAACCAGCATAAAAAATACGACGAATGATGAAGAAAACTTTTGTGGTGGCAAAAGTGAATCTCCAATACAACGTCACCATGGGCATATGCATCATGGAACAAAGGCTACCACGCATTCACGACACACTCAGACTTTCAACAACCTTTCTCTCTGCCGACTATTCACAAAAATGGTTCAAATGGCTCTGAGCACTATGGGACTTAGCGTCTGAGGTTATCAGTCCCCTAGAATTTGGAACTACTTAAACCGAACTAACCTAAGGACATCACACACATCCATGCCCGAGGCAGGATTCGAATCTGTGACCGTAGCGGTAGCGCGGTTCCAGACTGAAGCGTCTAGAACCGCTCGGTCACCCCGGCCGGCTCTGCCGACTCTCATTCCATGCTCAGCATAGGCGTGACGAGGTACACAGCCGACCGTCATTCCATGTGCGATGGAGACACGTTGAAACACATGAAGAAAAAAGTGACAGTTTCGATGAACCATATTGCAGATGTAGGAAAAGGAAACAATTTAAATTTTTTGCTTAAAAAATAATTTGAATTAGAAAGCTTTTGTGTGGTAGCATTAGATTTTATCAATGGTGCTTTTTTATATATTAACATATCAACAGTATTTCCTTGAATTTTATGTTTTTTCAACATGATTAAGTTATAAAACCTAATGTTAACTTTTTGAGGGTTAAGATATTACTGTAATGTGTTCATTAAAATATATAGGATAGATAAATATGAAGAGGTTTAGCTGTTCCATGGTGTCAATTTAAAATTTTGTAAAGTAATTAGTAGGATTATAAATGTAATACATTTGTGAAATTCGAATTTGAAAATTTTTGTAAAGTTATAATGCACAGAGTTAAGATTTTTGGGGAATATAAATATGTTCATGTATAGGATTATGCCTGTAAAGTCATGGGAATGGTTGAGTTATAGATCATAAAGCTTTATTGTAAGTAATTAAACAGGCTTAAATTATAATTTATATGGAAGCTGAAAAAATATTATAAAAGGGGAGTATAATGTCAAAAGGTTTCCTCAACTTCAATACATATTCATCATCATTTAGCATAAATTAAGCAAGCAAGAAACAGATCAGTCTCAAAGTAGAAAAGGTGAAGCGATCAAATTTTTATATCTACTCAAATTGCTTGAATTTAAAATTACAATTAAAATGTAGACAACTATTTTGGAGCAAAACCTTAGATAAGTTAAATAGAACTGTATACAACGCAGAAAATTAAAAATAACGTTAAAATTTAAAAAGAAAAAAGAAAATCATTTAAGAGGTCTAATCTGTAAACAGGAAATCGAGAACAATGTAAACTAGAAGTGTAATGAGACTGAATCGAACCACAGTTTAAGTTATACAAAATATTAAAATTGGAAGTTAGTCAGTAAAATCGTCTAATGCTACAGTCAGCAGTTGCAACCAATTTTGCACTGACTTCCATCAATTTCTCAACCAATGACTGACCCAGCAGAAAATTGAACACAGCAGGAGGAGGATATGTAAGGTGGCAGAATAAATTAAGGTCAGATTCGCACCTTACATGAGAGCTTTGTCATCACAATGGGAAGGTGAATATGACACCTAACTTAATTCGGCGTTTATGAGCAAATTTGCCTATCAGTGTGTAATGTATAAAAGGGATGACACTCAATCGATGGTAATTAACACACCATTCCTATGCAATGCTTATCTATGAGCAGAGGGTGCAAAAAGCAGCGAGAGGCGCTTTAATTTGGAATTCAGAGGGGCGAGAGCAGAGGCAAGGCCACGCCACGGGAGATACAACAGAAATCACTTAAAGGGGCGTCCCAAGCCAAGTCAACGCCCGACCAGGTGACTCAGAAGAGGAGAGCGAGATAACGGGCCATCTGAGGGAGGACAGGAAAGAAAGCTTTTAAAAAACTGCGTTTCAGAATTCCAAAAGGATACTAACAAGACCAGTGGCGCATTTTCGATCATGTGCCCAGCAAGTGGTACACACGCAAGAGGAAACGCACGCATTTTGACGTCTGGCGTGGGCTCAAAACGTCCTATTGGCGAAAACGCACAAGGAAGGAGTAAAGAGCCGAAGTTTTCTACGCAGTTTAATGGGAAGGCCCTTGTGATTGGTAGAGAGAGTTTCTACAAAATAAGAGGAACGCTCCTATTGGTCGAAAAAAGCTGTGACGTGAAGAACGAAAGAACCCAGGTGGAGAGACAGTTCGGCTATGAGAACGACAAGATGGAAGTTTTGGGGGGACTCTTCTCTGAACTAGCGTGAAGTGCAGAATGAAGCACATAACGCCCTGTATGACGCAGAGAAGAAATTTGGATGAACACTGCGTTCACAGCGGCGGACATCCAGCTAGAAATTAGCTGTAGCATCGTTTAGCTCCAACTGTGGTGAAGCGAACCAGCCAATTAGTTAATTGTTCTTGTGAGAACTGAGAGGGCATTATAATATGCATGCTGCTCCAGCCATGCATGTGTATATAGCCATATTCTAAGACTAGGGATGAGTACATGTTTTCTCGCATAACGAGAAACATAGGGAGAGTTTATGCTGAAAAAAATTCAGCAAAGGTTTTAATTAGTTTTATAGGAATTTCAGAGGAGAGAGCGGCCTAGCAGACGACAGCTCATTGCAGCTTAAGATAAATACCGTGTAGAGAGGCGTAAACTTTTTGGTTCACCAGCTTGCGTCCACTGCAAGTTCCAGCGACCTTGGGTAATGTTTTGCTCAATTTGTCACATAACTAACCATCCACTGTAGACCTGATTGTCGTAGTAAAAATAGTACCGAACTTTGAACCGGAATCGGATGATTTATTGTAGTACTGACCAACATTTTAACGAAATCGTAAGAATAATTTCGTAAAGAAACACCTAATTAAACTTTAATATTTTCGTGTTTAGGATAATTTAACTTTCTGAGAGTTAATATTTAATATTGTTGTATTTATGATTGCTTCACTTTCTGATGTTGACGAGATACGTTATCCTGACAGCTCTTTTAACATTTTCACTGTGTAAACTGTGTAAAAGCGTGTATTTCTATGCAAATATTGCGACATTAAACAAGTCAATACAACTTGCACAGTTGTTCTCAGTCATAGAATAATAAAAACCGAATATATCACCTTACACATTCTTTCACGTTTTGCTGAGATATTTCCATTTGTACTTTATATATGGATTTCATATCTGCTTACGTGTTTTGTTTTCTGCTAAAATTTCAGTTAAATCCTTCTCTGTCTACACCATTAAACGATTGTGTACGCTATACTGGTTTTAAGACTCAAAGTAAACTAACCATTTACATGTAGCAAATGACTTTCCGTTCCGAAAAACAATTTTTTCCGTACCAAACACATTTTCACAGAGTATTCCTGTTAAACAGATGGAGACATGACACAAATATTTAAATAGCTTAAATGGTAATTTACATACAAGTTTGCCTGTTTAATTCGCTTAATTCGAATATTTGATTACTTTTAAACACAGACACAGATAAGACTAAAAATGCGTGACGTAACCATATTAAAACCAGCGTCTCGGTCAGCTGACGGAAGGACACAGAGTAAATGCTAATTTGCCTATATTCTGATGCTGACAGTCAAGATTGTTTGGATTTTAAGGTGGAGGTCTCGTGCACTGATTGGGCACACAGAAAAATACGCAAAATAGAGTAATTTTTCGATACATAGGTTAAGAGTGTTCTGAAAATGACAAAATTATGATAATGCAGCTTGTCGATCGAGGCCTTAAAATACAGGCAGAAGCTAGGAGTAATTCGGAATGGTCTTCTGTTTAGGAGTGTACGCTTCCTGACAACAAACATGCAGCACCCAAAATGGCAGAGGAAAACAAAATTAAACTTCGTGGATCGACTAGAACGTCATGTTCTTTCAGTGCTTACAAAATCGACTCAGATTTGCGAAGAACTTGGCAGTATGAGTTCCCTTCTCACTATGACGTTGCACCCCTCTGGCCAGGATGCAGACGCTATTTCGGTTGGAAAGGATGCCATAAGGGTTTTGTATCATCCCCTGAAGCAAACTCGCCTACTGTTGTTCTAACTGGCTACTGAGATCCAGAAATGTACGGGAAATGCAAGTCATCGCTGAACCCAGTTCGACGCCAGTAGTCAAACAGTCCACGCTTCCAGATCACGGCATCGCTCCTAAGGTGACCCTTTGTGTCGTGCTGTTCAAGGCGACCTGCATATGTGGCAGTAATTCCTTACTGGGGCTGCTGCTGGTCTCAGACTAATGGTGCGGGGTGAAGCGGAATGTTCCAGGGAAGCAATTACTTGTTCGTGGGTACCAAGCACAGACGTGAAGAGGTTTCAATGTACTTGGTGCACAGTACAGCGATCCTCTCGTGTAGTGGCCGGATGTGCCACCATCCCACGCGGTGCAACACTGTCACATCCAAATACGCTACAAATCTGAATATTGCTCGATCCCACTAGGAGGTCCGATGGAGACGCACGATGTGACGCCTTGCAGGTTCTGTCAGGTGTTGATAACACTGTTTTCTCGAGTACGTGGCATCCCTGTGCCGTTCATAGTGATCACTCAATGTTCTACATTGTTCACGCCCTTTTGTATAGCCCACCAAGTAAGTAATAATACTACACACGAACGACACTAACACGCTCTGTTAGCATTTCTACATGTCACACAGAACTGCAATGGTATGTACGTGTAGGAAGATACCTTCACAGTCGATCACGTGGTGATGGTATGTACGTGTAGAAAGATACCTTCACAGTCGATCACGTGGTGATGCTTGACTTTTTGTCAGGCAGAGTATATTTGTGTATAAATGTTTCGGTAAAGGTCAGTATGGATAGCTCTCATTAAATTATCTGCAGAAATTACTGTTTTTCTTTTTTTTCTACGAAACGAACTTCGTAAATTCTATTTCCGTAAACATCATCATAATTTTTCCACTGATGAGGTACGAAGGAATGTTTCGGTACTGCCTAAGAAAAGAAACATTTGTAAAATAAACGAGCATGTTTTCGTCTGAATGTTTTGACACTTATCTTTGTGTCACAACGAGATGATGTGCTAATGATTTGTAAATTTCCTCGACTTCTGCAGGGTTTCCTCAGACGGAATGTCAGTATTCAGGGATATTACAAGAACAATCATTAGAAACAAAAAATTCATATGGAAGTATACCCTATTCCGAATGGTTTTAGATATCGAACACGTTTACCATACATTCCTATTTGTTTTTTGTATTATTCAATACGTTGTCAGGTTTACATATGTAATCAAACTATTCAAATGTGTGTAAATTCCTAAGGGACCAAACTGCTGAGGTCGTCGGTCCCTAGACTTACACACTACGTAAACTAACTTATACTAAGAACAACACACACACCCATGCCCGAGGGAGGACTCGAACCTTCGGCGGGAGGGGCCGCGCAATCAGTGACATGGCGCCTGAAACCAAGCGGCCACTCTGCTCGGCATATGTAATCATGTAGGGGGTGTGCAATAGTCACTAAACATTACAAAGTATCCGTTGAAAAATATGTATTTAACACATTCACCTCTAAACATTATCGTACATTGCGCACTTCACAGTAGAAGATCGAATATCCCACTGTCAGCTTCCGTGCAGTGTTGCACTCCTGAGAGGACACGTTGTCCTGCACGTTCCCCAATGAGGGAAGCAGCGTCCACGATGCGACCAAGCAGTTCATCATACGTATTCACCTTCCGTTCGTACACCACAGGCTTAATCAAAACCAACAAACAAAAATCTAAAAGCGTAACGTCTGGCGATTTTGGTGGCCAGTTAGTTGTGCTACTACGACCAACCCAGCGATTAAGGTATCACACAAACGTGAGCGCCACTAGGTCAAAAAGTGACCAATGAAACGTGTTCTATCTCGGAAACCATTCGGAATTGAACATATGTCCATATGAAGTTTCCTTTCTTCTATGGGTGTCCCTTCCATGTTCCTGCCATGTTCCTTTCCTCCTAGGACACCCTGTATGCCACTAAACAATGGTATATTCCAAAGTGTCAATAAACGACCTTGATGTAACATGGCGGTTGAGTAGTTGGGGCAAAATAATGCAATAGGTATTTGTTTGTTTGTGCCAAATTTCACTTTTAACAGCTAAAACACACACCGAAGGTAATTTGGCTTTGTAGATTTAGAGGAATATCTTCGAAGCGACGATAAACAAAAATTTTTATAGAAAAGTTGATATGTATTTAAGTTCTTACAAACTGTATAATCACCTTTGAAATATTTTGAAATTTTGCAAAAGTCCTCAAATCATTAATTAATTTTAAAAAATGAATTTTTTTGTCAAAGCATAAACTAAAGGAGGACTCAATCCACATGTCAGAATGCAAGTTTCTGAAATACCGTTTTTGGAAAATGAGCTGTACGCAATGTGCTGTTGGAGTATTCTCAACATACGTAATTAAAATATGTAAACATCACAACTATTCCAATTATTCATTTTACTTATATTTGTTTTATTTCTTAAATTGTTTTTTACGTTTTATATTCGTGGTCTTTTATGTTTTTTAGTTTACCGTTTCACGTATGTGCATTTCGTTAGTTGAAATTAATAAGTAACTCATTATTATGGTAGAAAATAATTAAGATAATTAAAATTTGTAACGAAGAGCTTAAAATATGACTTTTTACACCATGCACATAAAATGAACTTCCTATACACGATGGAAAAGACAATATAAAACAAAACTTTGCGGGATTTAATTCTCACGGGTGATCCTCTAAATATCCTGATTTGTATCTGGCGTATTTCAATACATTGGTACGCCTTGGAGAAAAGAAATGATTATGTACTAGTGACTGCAGCCTGATTTTATTGTTTATCAAATGGAGATTGACACTGCAATCATTAAACAGAACTAAATCAGAAAATCTTCTGACTAAGTTCTTCCAACTTCGAAAGCCGAATAAGTTCCACAGCTGCACCTGTGCCATCGCGCCCTTTGGGATCACCAGACGTTTCTTGATTCAAAATGGTTCAAATGGCTCTGAGCACTATGGGACTTAACATCTATGGTCATCAGTCCCCTAGATCTTAAAACTACTTAAACCTAACTAACCTAAGGACAGCACACAATACCCAGTCATCACGAGGCAGAGAAAATCCTTGACCCCGCCGGGAATCGAACCAGGGAACCCGGGCGCGGGAAGCGTGAACGCTACCGCACGACCACAAGCTGCGGACAAATGTTTCTTGACCCCGGGTACTACGCTCAAAACGTTTTTTCTCGCACTTACCACAACCTTTCATAGTTTTAAAATAAACCGTTGACGAATTTGAACCGAAGCAGCATCGAAATCCGGCAAACAAACGTCTGCCCAGATCAAATATTTGAAATATGTTTTCTTTCCCAGTTAGAGAGAAATATCTGTGCTATTCTTAGACCCTTGCAGAGGTCAGTGTAAAACAACCTTTTAGAGCATCGTACCAGAGGGCAAGGAACTTCAAAAGGCTAGGCAGCACAGATACAGCTACAGGGCGTATACAGGTTTCGATGATGGAAGAAATGTGTGAATTTTCAAATCTATTTTGGCTGAAAGGAAGTCTTTTCTGAAAGTATTTGTATGAAGTGTAGCCATGTATGGAAGTGAAACGTGGGCGATAAATAGTTTAGACAAGAAGAGAATAGAAGCTCATACAATGTAAGCTTTCACGGCCGGTATTGTCTTCACTTAAAACTTCCAGGCTGATAGGCCGTGGTCGAAGTATAAAACTCTCTCCTGACGTTTCGTCTCCGACTGCAGGAGACATCCTCGGAGGTAAAGTTTTAAGTGAAGAGAATAGAAGCTTTGGAAATGTAGTGCTACAGAAGAATGCTGAAGATTAAGGGGAGAAGAGAAATTTGTGGCACAACTTGACTAGATGAAGGGATCGGTTGGTAGGACATGTTCTGAGGCATCAAGGGACCACCAATTTAGAACTGGAGGGCAGCGCGGAGGGTAAAAATCGTAGAGGAAGACCAAGAGATGAATACACTAAACTGATTCAGAAGGATGTAGGTTGCAGTAGGTACTGGGAGATGAAGAAGCCTGCACAAGATTGAGTAGCATGGAGAGTAGCATCAAACCAGTCTATGGACTGAAGACCACAACAACAACAACAGTTTTGTTGGATGATTATGATGTCAATCTCAACTTAAGAAATAATTCAATCAAACTGCATTCACTAGTACATAATCAGTTGTACTCGCCTAGGTTTGCCAATATACTGAAGTATACCAGTTACAAATCAGGATATTCAGAGGCTCACCTGTGACAATTTCAAATACTACTGAATTTTGTTTTATATTGTCTTTTCCGTGGTGTATAGTAAGCGTATAAATTTCGTTCATTTTATGTGTATGGAGCATAACTTTGTTATATAATTAAGCATTTATTTACAGATTACCGTTATCTTAATTATTTTCTATCATAACAATGAGTTACTTATTATTTTCAACTAACGAGCTACACGTATATGAAACGGTAAACTAAAAAACAAAAAAAGGCCATGATTGTAAAACGCAAAATAACAATAAAAAATAAAACGAATATAAGTAAAATAAATAATTAGAATAGTGATGAATGTTTAGATATTTTAATTAGATGTGTTGAAAATACTCCAACAGCACATCGTGTACAGCTCATTTTCCAAAAATGGTATTTCATAAAGCAGCTTCACTACACAGGCATGTATGTGACTTGAAAGTTTCTATAATATAGGTAGTAACAAAAGTTTCCATTTTTTAAAATTAATTATCGATGTGGGGTATTATGCAAAATTTCAAATTGCTACAATAGTTGGTTATACGTTTTTCAAGAACATTAACTACATACCAACTTTTATATGAAACTAATTTTTTATAAATCATTGATTCGAAGATATTCCATCTAAACCTAAAATGCATAATTGCCGTTCGGGGTGTGTTTTAGCCGTTTAAAGTGAAATTGGGTATAGACAAAAAAATACGTATTGCACTATTTTTCCCCCCCTACACACCCGCCAAGTTTCATCAAAAACGTTTATTGACTATCCTACAATCCGGAACCCGATACTGTATCAGACTGACTCCAGGAGCAGCAAAAATTTAGTTTTTAATATTTCGATTAATTAATGATCGAATTTACAAGTTTTAAATGCTCCCATAACCTACTCATTAAGAGGTATAATCTTACGTTAAAAGTTTGAAACAATCAGACATTACTACATGTAGAAACGGTGTTTGCGTTGAGGCAACGTAAGTGACACCTTGCAAATACCCGGACTTTATTCATCCAATATTTGAGACAGAGTACTTAGTGAATTACAACAGACTTTACGCATAGTGTCAAACCATTGCGAACCTTTTTCTCGCTGACATCCCACACAAAATTATGAAAGGTAAAAAATTGATCGCTAATTACATTTATTGCTGTTCATAGTCGAACTTCAGCATCAGACATGACGTTACAGTTTATTTCTTCTTTACGATTGACTCTATTTGCAACACAGTTTGCAGACAGCGTTTTCATATATCATCGAATGTTCCTGCACAATCATATCGTTGTACGACACGCAGTTTAGGAGATAGGTCGCCACAAAGATTGAGACGCGTTAAAAACCAGCCTTTGCTTGAAATAGTGCGCAAATTACCCAGACGATTGTAATCCAGGGTTTCATAATGAGAGCATTTAGTGATTTCCAAGAAACTTTAAGCATAATTTCAAGCCTTTTCTAAACTGTTTCTCGCTTACATCAAATATTCAGCACATTAACTCATTTGTAAAGTAATCTGATGTTTGAAGGCGGTACATGAGGATTCAATTTTTTTTAAAGAATCTGAGTTTATTGGTTAATATCGAATGGAAAAAAGGGAAAGCCACAATTTCACAGAAACAGGCATGACGTATCCATCACATTAAACAGTGAAAATACACGATTTATTTACCCGTATGTTTATCGATACGATTGTAAAAAATAAAAAAGAGTTATTCAAGAGTTTCAGTAGGTCAGACATTTAGTTTCACTCTATTTCAAATTATATTGAGTTAAAATTTAATTTAGTGTTTGTAAGACTCCTTGAGAAACAGCATGACTAGTGTTGTTAAATAAGAGCAATTATTAGCAGAACATCAATAGCGACAAAACTCGGAAGAAAATTCGTGTAGCAGTGATACTTGTAAGGACAGTGTTGAGGTTCTGTAGAACCCCACGCCTAACCTGTGGTGTGGGCTCTGCCAGGGGAAGATTTGTGATGGCTAACCTATAAAAATAGCATTTTAGAGCAATTTTTCAAATTAAAAGCATGTGGCACGGCATTTAACGATAGTAATGTTGTTTCATAAAGTTTATCTACTGTGCATAATGACGAAAAGATGTATCATCGTCCCTTTACAGTTACAGTAGCTAGGAGTTGCTGTTGCACTGTTGTTATTCCCCTCAGTTTTTTTTTTTCGTTGTATTTCGTCGTATCGGACGTCACATGACATCCGTCGAAGCTCGTTGTTGATCTTTTCACTCAGTTTTTTTAATTACAGACGCCATCCAGCTCTCTGACCGAACACGCTGAGCTACCGTACCGGCGTAGGTTATGCTGGAACAGGGAAGTTGACTACTTTTTGGGTGCTGTTTCCATTTGGTAATAGCATAATTATAAGGACTAAAATGTAGGTTACACAGAAATAAATTCGTACCTTTTGTTTTAAAAAAAAGAGCATTTGTTTGTTTGACTTTTGAATTTCCCTCTAAATGTTGTCTTGTGCCCTTACTACCTGCAACGTCACGACTCAGTATGCACGCTGGCAGACGTTATGAATCTTAAGAGAGCTTTTATTTTTTCTACAATACCTCATTGTTAAAATAAAGATACCTGAAATTTTTTCCGAGCTGCATGAGATCAAGAGCCGGCCGGTGTGGCCGTGCGGTTCTAGGCGCTTCAGTGTGGAACCGCGTGACCGCTACGGTCGCAGGTTCGAACCCTGCCTCGGGCATGGATGTGTGTGATGTCCTTAGGTTAGTTAGGTTTAAGTAGTTCTACGTACTGGGGGACTGATGACCACATATGTTAAGTCCCATAGTGCTCAGAGTCATTTGAACCATTTTTGAGATCAAGAATCCGCACAAATTATGGGTCTTCGTCTGGAAGAAATGACGTACGAAAAAAAATCAGCTTTTCGTATAATGGAACTCACTTCAAAACACCGAAATAAACGATAATTTTAAAAGTCTTGCTATTGTTCTCAACTGAAGAGAGATGAGTTTGACCGGGCGCCACTTGGAATATGACGCGAAGGAGTGCGCGGTTTAGGAGGCGATCACTGACTTGGTTCATATCAGCTGTCCACTGACAAATTCACTCGAATAAGTGCCTACAAAGTAAACACGCCTGCGGCTTTGGCGATTATAAGAGCACACTGTTAAAACAAAAGTGTTTTGCTGTGGTGCGAACTCCTAGATGCAGCCTAGATAGCCTGCCCTGTATTTGTAGGTGGCAGTAACAACATTTTCTTATTTTGTATTGACAATCAGAGCAGAAAAGTGGAATTTAAACTTGATGAATGACGAAGATTCTGAGACGACAAAATACTAAGTTGTCTCACTCAGGACAATAGGTTTCTCAATACTCTCGTAAGCTTTCTCCCGGTAATTTCCAAGAATGTTTGCCTATCGAAGCTGCGGGCTCCTAATGATAGTTGCCGGACGTGCGATTCTAAATCGATCACGCGACTGTGGTGGCGGGCGTTAGGATAAATTATTTGTGTCTTGCTAGGGAAACCCAGACGATTTGTGACGGTAGTGCATGAGATGCCTGGTATTGTAGATGTTTCTTCGGCGGATTGCCTCACGTGGAAGAATCTAATTGCATGATTATGCAATGTAGAAAATTGTTTGAATTTTTGTCGAAATATGGACTAATACTAGATGACGAAAGGAGGGACTGTGTAGACTGTGGTGAGGCGAAGTCTATAAAAGCTTGTAAGAAGAGTTCTAATAGTGAAATACCTTTACAATTTCATTGCGGAAACTGTAGTAAACGAACGACTAACAGGAAGAGTACATAGTTTGACTATTCCAAATTATCGACCAGCATAGTTCTTGTTTCTTGCTGGATTAGGGACTACACCCTGCAAGCAACAGTATCGGAAACTGACTTATCCACTAATACCGAGTGCGCCTATTTCGGGTTTTGCAGGGAAGTGTGTTATGTAATAGTAACGAACGACAGTGTACCGATCGGTGGACCAAATAAATTTGTTGAAGTGGACGAATCGCACATGGCAAGGAGCAAAAACGAGAGAGGACGACCTTTAAAGAATGAAATCAAACATATTTTGGTATTCGGTGGTACAGAAAAAGTGTCTCGAAAGTGCTTTGTGGTAAGAGTTCTGTCCAGAGACAAGGTAACTTTAGTCGGTTTGAGAAAGCACTTTATGCTACCCGGTAGCAAAGCGGTTACAGACGGCTTTCAGTCCTACATGACAGTGAAAGCAGAAGTATTCAAGCACGAGTTCGTCAACCACTCTCTAGAGTTCATGTCTTCCGATGACGCCAGCGCGCACACGCAGGACATCGAGCGTCTGTGGAAATCAGAGAAACCTTCCATTAAAAGAGAGGGATGTCCAGGAGAAAGAGACGAACTCTACTTCTTTCAGTATCTGTATTTCCATAACTTGCGGTTGCAAGGCACACTTGACGCATGTGACACTCTACACATATTTTTGTGTGACGGTCTACCCATGTTACGGAAAAGACAGAATGCTTCCCGTACCATACTCATCAAATTGACTTTCTCATGACGACAACGTTGACGCCGAGTGAGATAAGTGGTTTCCTTTGTAATTACACGTATTTTAGTAACGCCCTTCTTTTGTCGTTGCTGTAGTGACCACTATGAACATGCTCATAAAGCCTGCCACCACAGTTGCGTGATCGATTTAGAATCGGACGTTCGATATCTATCGTTTGGAGCTCGCAGCTTCGATAGGCAAACATTCTTTGAAATTACCGAGCCACAGATCAAGGCAAGCAAGTGGATGCAGTACCTCTTGCGAAAAGTTCGGACTCGACGCACATCAACGCTCCTTAATAAAGTACTATCGTATGTATTGTAATTTGTGAGGGGATTGTGGATTTCTTGGTAGGGAGGGTGCAAAATGTTATCTTGTATAGAGAGTCATCTATAGATCTAGGAGCGACTTCAGATGTGCTCCAGACAAGTGTATTGGGATCTTTACTGTTGCTGCTGTGCATTAATGAGCTGGTGGTCCTTGTTAATAGCAGCCAGAGAACTTTAGTATATGTTGCGGTTATCGGTAATGAAATGCTATCTGAAATAATATTCAGTCCGATCTCGACAAGATTCCAAACTGGTGCAAACACTGGCACCTTGGTTTAACCTTTACAAAACGTGAAAATGCTGTTTCTTCGACTGCAATATCGGTGACCCACAATTGTAATCAGTCAACTCATACGATGAATATATAAGTGAAGAGGTTTGTAGGGTATGGAATGGGATGATGAAAATGGTTCAATCGCAGCTAAATCAAGCAGCAGGCTTTGGGTCAATTGTAGGATATTGCGAAAATGCAATCAGTCTACAAAGGAGACCGCATACAAAAGATTAGTGCCTCATATCCTAAAATATTGCTCAAGTATGTGGAACCAGTACAAAACAGGACTAAAAGTGATGTTGAACGTATACGATGATGAGCAACACAAGTGATGAAACATTTGTTGAGGAAAGTGTTTTGGAAATCATTAAAATCCTGAACTGGCAGACGCCTGAAGACAGAATCAACTCTCACACGTAAGCCTACGTATAAAGTTTCAAGAAGTGGATTAAGTGATGAATCAAGGAAAACATTTCTGACGCCTACGTCATGCACACTGCCTACGTTAAATTCATATCTATAAAACTGGAAAATTGACAAGGAGGTATACCTGCCACAAATAAATCATAAAATTTGCCACACTGTACGATCAAATATTTTCAGAAAAATATGGGAAATGCGAACTAGAAGTAGACAGGAAAGAACCAGTGACAGAATTTCGCTCAATAAATGTCATCCTGGCGTTCCTTAAAGCAAAATATCCTAAGCCGCAATGAAACATAAACATGATATAGACCGGAAAGAGCAAATAAATTTAAGCTGTGCTGTTGTGTCCCAACCTAATGTCAACCTCAGTCGTCAATTGAGATTCCGAAAAAATGAATATAAAAACAGACGCAGTACACCAGGTAACAACGTGGCATTGCAAATCAAAGCTAACTCATTTCTTTTACTAAATAATATCCCAACAAATTCTTTTTAGTCCGTATCAGCAACCCTTTACACCATTCTTTAAAAATTCCAAATCCTATGTACACAAAACAGCTTCAAACGTCTCATTACGAATAAGCTAACTTGTTGAATATTTGATTACATTAGATTAGATTAAATTTACTTTCATTCCAATTGACCCGTAGTGAGGAGGTCCTCCAGGATGTGGAACATGTCAGGGGAGACACCACCCTAAAACTCGATTTTTTTTTCAAAAATAATTAATGGGCGTTTCGCATCTTTGGCTATATTCAAATTAAAAGCATTTTTAAGAAATGTTAGAACTTTGCACAGTGTGTGGGCCACGGCACACTGACAGCTGCCAAAGTGGTCAAGATAGCACCTGTCTATCAGAGACTAGCATCTGATCCACTATTGGCAAGATGTACTGACAGCAAGACACATAGTTTTCATAGTGTCCCAGAGAAAAGAAAAGATAGATTTGGGTCTGATAGAATCCGTTTCTCAGTTCAGTAACGAATATTTGAAGACTGAAGAAAGCTGCAGTCTCAGCACTCCTTTATCAACCTCTCAGAACAAGTTCTCCTTACCCTGCGATGCACGTCATGCTGCCTGGAGAGGGAAAAAAATCAAGAAGAGGCTGCCCTGGTCTCGATATTGCAACAACAACAAGCTTGACAGGAGCAAGAAGGGGAAACTTCTGGTGCTTGTCTAGTACTGTTGTCGTTGTGGTCCTCAGTCCAGATACTTGTTTTATGCAGCTCTCCATGCAACTCTATGCTGTACTAGGTTCTTCATCTGCAAGTAACTATTTCACCCTACATCCTTTTGAATCTGCTTAGTGTATTCATCTACTAGCATTCATTTAGTAACAAATTTTTAAAATCCGTGTTCCTGTCAGTCTGTATTTCAAAGGTCAATGCCAAAGTTTTTATCCTGAATATTAACGAATGAAACGAAATTTTTGCGCTAAATAGTCTTGAGGTAACTGCGTACTTCTATGCATCATTTGTCTAGCTTATTATCACATTTATGTGCCGATAATTAGAGAAAATTTAAGTTTGAAATTTAAAAAAAACTGAATGGAAATTAAAAACATTTCTCATAAAACGAATGCTTAGAACTGTTGAACTCTGTCTTGTTAATGTGCCTAAAAGATCTGGAATATAAAAATTGAAGTCTCAGTACCAAAATTTGGTTTTATCAAATAACATTGAAACCATATTAAATGATTCAAAACTGTAAAGTTCTAGATCCCAAAGCTTCAGTATTGGTACATTTTTAGGCGATAGAAGTGATTTTAAAATTCGGTAGCAACCGACAAAGTGGAAAAAAGTTAAATTTTTGGGGACGGTCGCTCCTTACATACCTAAAATTTTTTTAGCTGAAGGCGCAAAACACTGCTTATGTTGTGTTTTAATAGTTTGGGTTACATACCTAAAATTTTTATAGCTGAAGGCGCAAAACACTGCTTATGTTGTGTTTTAATAGTTTGGGATTATTCTCAGGATGGGAATAATCTGGTTAATTCACCCTCCATTGTAAACAAAAGTAGTTTCTTCACGCATCTCATTGTTTCTGACGTCGTATCATCTGAATTGTGGGTCGTACAATGGTATAATTTTGCAGGTAGGCCTACATTCATTGGTAAATGTGGATTCTATTTGCAAAATGTGTTGCAAATAGGGTTAGTAGTAGAGAAGTAATTATACCTGATACTGAATTTAGTGCATAAACGGCGAAATTGTATTAAGCGATAAACATTCTGGTAATTTCCAAGAATGATTACCTATCGAAGTTGGAGGGCTCCAAACGATACGTATCGAACGTGCGATAGTAAATCGATTATGGAAGTCTCGTGGCGCGCGTTACGAGTATGTTTGAAATTGTCACTACAGCAACGACCAAAGAAAAGCGTTAGAGAAGCACTTGTAAATGCAAAGGACACGACTTACCTTACTCGTCGCCAGTGTTGTGTCGTCTTGTGACAGTCCGCGTGATGTTTAAGAGACAGGGGCAATTCCTTTTTTCTCGTACTCAGGGTAAACTCTGCCAATATCGAGCAGGAATATCGGCAGAGTGTCGCATACGTCGACTTTCCCCTGAAAACGCAAGTTGTGGAAGTATAGGTACAGGAACAAGTACAGTTCGTCCCTCTGTCCTGGAGGCCCTTCTCTTTTTATGGTAGACTTGGCAGACTTCCACAGCCGTTCTATAGTCTGCGTATGTACACTGACGTCATCTGAAGAGACAAACTCCACAGAGCGGTTCACTAATTCGTGGTCGAATCCTTTGGCTTTGAGAGTCTGGTAAGACTGAAACCCTCTGTGATGACTTTTGTTCCAGGCAGTATGAAATGTTTTATGAGACACACTAAAGTCACCTTGTCTGGGGACAATACCCTCACAACGAAACACTTGCATGACTCCCTTTCTATCCCACCGAAAACCCGAATATCACTTTTAGAAGGTCGTCCTCTCTGATTCTTTCGTCTAGCAATATGAGATTCGTCTACTTCAACTGTTTTATTCGGTCCACCAATTGGCACATTCTCATTTTTCACTATCACGTAGCACACTTCTCGGCAAAACCCGAGGTAGTCAACCCGGTATTTGCCGATAACTCAGTTTCTGATGTTGTCGCTTGCAACGTGTAATCTAGAATCCAGCATGTCACAAGAATTACGGTCGTCTCAATCGACAATTTGGAGGACTCGAACCACGCATTTTTCCTGATGATGGTTCGCTTTCCGCAAACTCTGCAATGAAACTGCAACGGGATCTCAATGTCCACACTCCTCTTACGAAGTTTCACAGATTTCGCGGCACCACAGTCAACTCAGACCCTCGTTTTCTCGTCCGGCAAAAGTCCACATTTCTGGAAAAAAGTCAAACATTTGTCTATGCTGGATATGATTACGCTGATACTATAGCTCCCTACTTAGCACTCATATACAACCGCTCGCTCACCGATAGATCTGTACCTACAGATTGGAAAATTGCGCAGGTCGCACCAGTGTTCAAGAAGGGTAGTAGGAGTAATCCATTTAACTACAGACCTATATCATTGACGTCGGTTTGCAGTAGGGTTTTGGAGCATATACTGTATTCAAACATTATGAATCACCTCGAAGGGAACGATCTATTGACACGTAATCAGCATGGCTTCAGGAAACATCGCTCTTGTGCAACGCAGCTAGCTCTTTATTCGCACGAAGTAATGGCCGCTATCGACAGGGGATCTCAAGTTGATTCCGTATTTCTAGATTTCCGGAAAGCTTTTGACACCGTTCCTCACAAGCGACTTCTAATCAAGCTGCGGAGCTATGGGGTATCGTCTCAGTTGTGCGACTGGATTCGTGATTTCCTGTCAGGAAGGTCGCAGTTCGTAGTAATAGACGGCAAATCATAGAGTAAAACTGAAGTGATATCAGGTGTTCCCCAGGGAAGCGTCCTGGGACCTCTGCTGTTCCTGATCTATATAAATGACCTGGGTGACAATCTGAGCAGTTCTCTTAGATTGTTCGCAGATGATGCTGTAATTTACCGTCTAGTAAGGTCATCCGAAGACCAGTATCAGCTGCAAAGCGATTTAGAAAAGATTGCTGTATGGTGTGTCAGGTGGCAGTTGACGCTAAATAGCGAAAAGTGTGAGATGATCCACATGAGTTCCAAAAGAAATCCGTTGGAATTCGATTACTCGATAAATAGTACAATCCTCAAGGCTGTCAATTCAACTAAGTACCTGGGTGTTAAAATTACGAACAACTTCAGTTGGAAGGACCACATAGATAATATTGTCGGGAAGGCGAGCCAAAGGTTGCGTTTCATTGGCAGGACACTTAGAAGATGCAACAAGTCCACTAAAGAGACAGCTTACACTACACTCGTTCGTCCTCTGTTAGAATATTGCTGCGCGGTGTGGGATCCTTACCAGGTGGGATTGACGGAGGACATCGAGAGGGTGCAAAGAAGGGCAGCTCGTTTTGTATTATCGCGTTATAGGGGAGAGAGTGTGGCAGATATGATACACGAGTTGGGATGGAAGTCATTACAGCATAGACGTTTTTCGTCGCGGCGAGAGCTTTTTACGAAATTTCAGTCACTAACTTTCTCTTCCGAATGCGAAAATATTTTGTTGAGCCCAACCTACATAGGTAGGAATGATCATCAAAATAAAATAAGAGAAATGAGAGCTCGAACAGAAAGGTTTAGGTGTTCGTTTTTCCCGCTCGCTGTTCGGGAGTGGAATAGTAGAGAGATAGTATGATTGTGGTTCGATGAACCCTCTGCCAAGCACTTAAATGTGAATTGCAGAGTAGTCATGTAGATGTAGATGTAGATGTAGATATGCATGGCATTAGAGTTTTCCATGTGAGGCAATCCGCAGAAGAAACGTCAGAAGCAGCAGACATTACACTCGCTATCAAGAGAAACCATGTCGACTTCCCAAAGGAATCACAAACAGTTACGGCGGGAATGTAATGTACATAAACTGGAGAAACAAGGCAAAACTGATAAAAATGACTATCACAAATAACTGATCATAACACGCGCCACCAGACTTCCATAATCGATTACTAACGCACGTTCGATATGTATTGTTTGGAGCCCTCCAACTTCGATAGGCAATCATTCTTGGAAATTACCAACAATCTTACTTTCGTATTCTGTTTGGAGGGAGAGGGGGAGGATGTTTGAAATTATGTGTGATTATCCACACATCTTCTTCTTCATTGCTAGCAACTTTCCTTCCCTTCGGACTAATACTGAAGCTTTGTCCACGATTGTATTAAGTATCGCGGGCAACAGAGTCCTTTAGTTAGTTGCTTATTCTGTATTCCGCGCGAGAACAGTATGAGGTGGGACGCACCTTCTCGCCGATGTTGGCGCGGCAGAAGACGACGTTGGCGCCGACGCCGGGCATCATAGGGAGCTTGGAGCCGACGGGCAGGCGGTCCCAGATGGGCAGCCCGTGGCGCGGCACGGCGCCCTTCGGCTTGGGCACCAGCTCCAGCAGCTCCGTGGCCCGCGTCGGCCGGTGCAGCATCAGCGTCTCCAGATACTTCATCCCCATCGCGCCGCTTCTCTACCGGTAACGCTAAATTCCGATCCCAGCAGTCGACGTACGACCAGCCCCGCACGCGATAACAGTCCCCTTACATTTCCCGAAACGTCTCCTTTGAAAGGAGCGGACCTTTACACAGATACTTGGAAGATGAAGAAATCTTTGCTTCCGAAAGTACGAATGAAGTTACCAAAGAATCCGTATGTTGTTTTTACTCCCTTCACTTGTCTGTTTATCGTCACACGTATACATACTCTTTGATTGGGAGCATAGAGTAGAAATATCTCTGGAGTGAGCATTCAGAAGCGCAGAATTGGTTTTGTGTTGTCAACATACGTTGCCACAATGGTCACGTGATCTCTGGACGCCGTAGATTTGTCCGACATTTGTCCTATAAATTTTGAATGTTGTCATATCGCTAGTAAACACAGGCGCCATAGCAGTTTACGTCTGATATTTGAAATAAATTGGGCTCTTAGCTTTGAAGAGCAAAATGAACGGGCATGACGTCACAGAAGCTTCAAGTCAGTATGTATTTACACTGTCTTTCATGTCACATCTCGTCAAGTCGCTTAACACACTACTGAACGGCGAAATTGGGGTTTTGAGTCACCATCCCTAATATGCATAAAATGTTAGAGTATAGTATCAGACCTGAGGAGCTAAAAACGACAAAGTTTGTCAATGGCCAAAGCAAACTTTATAAACTATGTTCTTGATCAATTATGTTTGGTAAATTACTGAGCAGTGAGACAACGTTTCAGAACATCGACAGTTATTTACTAGGGAAAATATGTACATTCATACAAATCAAAAAAAGCTTCAAACGAATTAATGAAGCCTGTTAAACTTTTCCATTATGTTCTTTCTTACGTAATTAATAACGTCATAAACAACTGTATTTTACTCCTTCATTATGCTAACTTCTTTGTTTAAAATGTCATATGGTGGAATTTGCTTATACATATACATATACATATACATTGTGGGCGTCAGCGCTGTTGTGTTATCGTAAAAGCTAAATAACTTTTCGCCTTCAGGTGTACGACCTCGATTGTGTAAGAAAGTGGAAAAAATATCCCAGTCGTCATGGAACATCTCCAATTTGCCACTAAAACAAAGCGCTATTATAAAATAAAGATTATGAAGATACAACAGTACAAAATCTACTATTATAAGAAGAGTGAGCGCGGCGGAAATAGGTTAACTTAACATGTTTACAGACTGGTACCGTCAAAATTTTCTTCCCGAGAAACCTTGACGTACCGTGAAATGACGTGACGTTCCGTTGACGACCTGTGCTAATGCCTCCATTCGAAAGGTATTGTAGAATGTTTTGATGTTATGTGACGAGACGTGACGTCACCTGATGGCGGACGCGAATTGGCGTTAAACAATCGACGTCGTCCCTAGATCACGTGACAATTCCAGTTTAATGTTGACAAAATGCGCAGGACGAAATGCTCACCCAGAGATATTTCTACTCTATGATTGGGAGACAGTCAATGCCAGCTTATGCGGGACAAGAGGAATTTACGACACTAGCCGTCGGCTTTCACCAGTGACGTAATGGTAATGACCGCTGTAGAGTCATGTTTTGATGTCCATTTTGAATTGATTTTAAATTTCAATTTTTTACACGGTGAGCTATTCGTCGTCATATTGTCGTTTGAATCGGTAGGTATTACTTTAATCTCTGATGTGTAAGAAACAAAATACTGCCTCTTCTGTTTCGGCGGGAATTCTAGTATTTAGTCGATTTATCTGTCTTTTCCTTCACGATAAATATATTTTTTAATCAGTTCTGTAACGTTGGCTACGGCCTTGAGAACGCTGTACGATACTAGATTCGTTTTCTATCAGATAAATTGTTGAAGTTCGTCAAGTTATGACAGTTTCAAAAGAATGGTTCAAATGGCTCTGAGCACTTTGCGACTTAACTTCTGAGGTCATCAGTCGCCTAGAACTTATAACTAATTAAACCTAACTAACCTAAGGACATCACACACATCCATGCCCGAGGCAGCATTCGAACCTGCCAACGTAGCGGTCGCTCGGCTCCAGACTGTAGCGCCTAGAACCGCACGGCCACTCCGGCCGGCCATGACAGTTTCAATTCACTCGTGATACAAGCATCGGGTCAATTGTAGTGTCCGATTCCACACGTTGACTTTTGAGCTATAACGTCATATCCAAGGCAAAGACGCTATACAGATGCAATCTTTGAAACATGGAGGCAAAAAAAGAAGGCAGTTAGCATTATAGACTTACCCTGGATGCAAAAAAGGTAGGGAGGTGCCGCTACAACATAGACCATATATAACATAGACTCCGCATGTCCTTATCTCTGGCGAGGTAACGCTTGAAACCAACATATAAGTCACGTAACTCAGGGCAGAAAGTTGAGTTCCTGTCATTAAGCACTCTGTGAAGTGGAGCCGACAGTTACAGATTCTTCCATTTGCAGCTGAAACAAAGCATTGTTTTTGACAACTGTAGTACTATTTTTACACGTGTAGTAGCCCAGTTAACCTAATGTCTCCGAAATTCCTGATAACAAAACAGTGGTTATCGTTTTTTACATGTGGTCAAGTTGAAACGTATTAACAGTTCTTTTATCAAGCGACAGAATGACTGTTTTTAGTGAATACTTTTTTCTTTTTTTGCGATGTGAATTCTCGTAGTTTACCGCTTTCACAAGAATGGAAAACAAAATAACATTTTCGAGCGCAGAATTAGCTTTCTAACGATTCCACAAGAATATGTGTGAAACGCTTTAGTAAGATTTTGTAAGAATGGAAATTCCTTTAAGTGCACAATGCCAGATATTTATACAAAATAAGCACATATGTTTTCTTGCTTTTGTTTAATCCAGTACTGATACTGAAACGATATCAAGATAGGTAGCGTAATATATTTAAAAAAGATTCATTATATTGGTGTAGTGAGCTGGATATTAACGATATATCGTCTCAAAATCTTAGTCATTCGCCAAGTTTTACACCAAAGGACCAACATCCATCCTAACTTTCAACTTATGGTAATACCTCTGCAAGTATTTTAAAGTAATTCACTTACACAACTGACATTTTCGTCATTTTACCTGATCTATTGGATACAAAATAAGACTTAACTGAGCATATATGAAGGTCTTTACTTCTGCATCTACTAAAAAGCACAGCATTTGATGTGCAACAAAAATGTCATAAATTGTGCACTATAAGTTCGTAATGACTGCTCGGCTTCGTGCTCCGAGTCACACACTTTGATGTCGGTTTCAGTAAAATGACATCATGCGACGTCCTTGTTATCTGTGGTTTATGCACCACAGACTTACGCTGCACGTTATTTTGAAGCCAGAGTGGGCGGGGCCTGTCGCCATTTTAAGTAGCCCAAAACTTTAGCAGACTGCTGTTTACGATTGCTTCTTGTTCATTATTTCTGTCGTGTTCGGCAACAACGGGTTTAAAATTAAAAATTACAGAGCGTACATGAATGACAATGTCAGGAAGGAAATTTCGAACGTTTTTCTGTTTTTGAATTCGTATTTCCTCTAGTAGGACGACACATTTGGCCTCGTTAACGTAACTTATTTTTTTCGGATAACCAGAAACAAAAGAAGCTGATGCGAAAATCATGCTTCCGCAATCCATTTAATACCACTTTTGCTGTAGTGATATCGACAGCAAATGAACCTGGAACTCTGAAACCAGTACCTGTTTGCTTGCTGGCATCGGTACGGTTTCTTAGTCTTACATTTTCAGCTTTCAACTCGTATGCACAACATTTTTAGCATTCACGTTTGGAAAAAACCTTTCTACGTGTTCTTTGCAAGCCCATAAACGTGTGCAATGAGGAAAGAACCGAGGCATGCTATCGTGTCTTGTGCATGACAATAAAGCGAACGATTATCGAAATGTCAAAGAATCACAACTGCGTACAGGTATATCTACCTGCAGAATAGAGTTCTTGTTTTATTAGTTCATTAATTTCACCGTGGCATACACATCTTCTCACTTTGAAATCTTTCCTACGAAGTGTAGTTCAGTTTGTGACCAAGAATAGCAATTTACAGGAGAGCATTCTGGAATGCTATAAATGTAATTAAGACCCTTTAAAATGGATATTTTGCTTTAACATGTACGGGAGTAACTTTTTAATAATGACAGCCTAACCTGTGTCAGATGTAGGCCTATCTTTCCAACAGTTGACTATTTGCTTCTCTTCTCGGAATATTTCTCGTCAGTAACTCTTTCGGTTCAGGAACAACGAATCAGCGCAATTGGGATGTACGTCTACTTTGATCATCTGCTGGATTTTACTTTTGAATTTCATTTTGCTGTTTCCAAAGTATATAACTCTGTACCTTGCATTGTGATATACCATTAGTTATTTGCTTGGTTTCGTGTTTCACGTGTCATATGCGCGATAAATAGTAATGATATGGAATGAGGCATTATATATTAACATCGATTTATTTTGTAATTATGCCTCCATGCTGATCATTTATTAGTTTTTAATTACAGATAGACAAATGTTAGTAATTCCTACCCATCATCATTTACACATTACGGTAATAGATAATCTTCCACGGAATAAGAGGAGTTATCAAAGAGAAACTTTTTCAGTTTCTTTTCAAATTTTACTTTGCTGCGTGTCAGGCCTTTTTTGTTCTGGTATTGCAGTGATGTACATCAATCTTCCTGTTCACGTGCGGTGGATTATTTACAACAAACTTTACTGGTGAATAACTATACTGTGAAGGGGATAGATTGCTACTCACACTCCGAGCAGCAAGAGGGCACCACGAAAAGAGCGCTCACATTAAGTATTCAGCCACAACCTTCAGAAAGGAAGCAGAGTACATTTACATTTTCATACAATCATACGCACGAAACTCACTCACACACGACGGCGTTCGCCAGCTGTTCTCGCTAAAATCTTTTTGAAAGACGGAGGAAATGTAAACAATGAATAATTATTGGCGCAAGGAAACTAAGCCATGAAATGTTGCCGCAACAATCAAAGCGGTTACTTAGCTGTGTGGTGCGGGGACGAGACTGATGGTACAGTGTGGTTCGGCTGTCGGAGCGTTTGCGGTTTGGTAGGCAGTGAAAAACGCAGTAAAGAAGAAAAATAACGGACACTGAGGAAAGCTGGGCAAATCTAAAGTTAAATCACAGAAATAAAATCCCTACAGTAAAAGTAAACAATGCAACCACAATTCATGTATACAAAAGAAAATATTGTTCGGACGGCTCCACCTACGAATGAAATGTGATGCCTTTAAACTTTAGATTAGGATCGGATCGATCAGTAGACCCATAAGCACCACAAGCTGACATTTTTGATGAAACAATTGCTTCTCAACACAATCAAAGCACCCAACACTGTAGAAACTGAGCACGGACACGTCAGAGTGACGTCACGGGGAAGTCTCATCGCGGTGAATCAAGGAGGTATGAATGCGGTGAACCGAATGTTTTGAGGTATTTGAAGATGGCGGACATCAGCTTCAAGTTTGTGATGTAATGATACCTCCTTTCCTTTTTTACCTCCATGCTTTGAAAGCAACTGATCATATTCGTAAACAATCGAATGTAGCATACGATGAAATTACAATCACAGGTCACGTGATTAATTATTTAGCCACAAATTATTTCAAAAAGAATTGAAGGTAACGAAAATAAGTAAGAAGAGAAAAAGAGAGGTATACATGTCTGTAATAAATTACTATCGCAATATTTGCGACTAAGAAAACCACAGAAAACCTTTCAATCTATTACAGTAGAGGGCTTGCTGAAGTCGTGATATTATAAAATAGTGTTAATTTATAATAATACTGACTGAATGTAAAGGAGCTACCGAGGGCAAAACGAGGGTTTTGGCGGAGAGAAACTGAAATCTAAACAACAGAAAATGAGATAAATAAGAACATATGTGAAACATTACAAGAACAGTAGCATGAAATGTGCAGAAACCGTCGCAGAATTCTTAAAAGAACAGCCAGTACACAAGTAACGAAAATTCACAAAGTAACAAATATTGGAATCAGTAACTAGAATTAAGTTATACAGGTCAGTTCTAGTTACCAATTCAAACCATTTCATGGCGCATTATTTAGATCGTTTTTCCAGCAGATTTGTGCACTAAAATGTAAGAGGGTTTCAACATTTGTAATTGCTCTCTGAATTACTGTAAAAAAAGTATCAAATATTGGAATCGGTAGCTAGAACTGACATAAATAGATTAATTCCAGTTACCGATTACAACCATTCCACGGTTCGTTATTTAGACCACTTTCGCAACACTGCAGTGTTACAGGACTTCTGTGTTTTGTATTACTCTCTTCACTACTATGACAAAGAGAAAACTTGGAATCGGTTCCCAAATGTTTGTTACTTTTTCGCAGTAGTTCAGTGATCAATAAGAACTTGAGAAATCCTACGAAAACAGAATTCACAAACTTACAGCAAACATGTTCAAAATTGGAAACCATCGAATGGTTGGAATCGGTAACTAGAATTGACCTCCTAGGTCCATTATAGTTGGCCGGTCGGTGTGGCCGTGCGGTTCTAGGAGCTTCAGTCTGGAACCGCGTGACCGCTACGGTCGCAGGTTCGAATCCTGCCTCGGGCATGGATGTGTGTGATGTCTTTAGATTAGTTAGGTTTAAGTAGTTCTAAGTTCTAGGGGACTGATGACCACAGATGTTAAGTCCCATAGTGCTCAGAGCCATTTGAACCATTTTTTTTCATTATAGTTACTTATTCCAACCATTCCATGATTCATTATTTAGATCGTCTTTCCGACCCATGTGTACACTGAAGTGTAATAGAATTTCTGCACTAATAATAGCTCTATGAACTACAGTGAAAAGTAACTAATATTCGAATCGGTAACTAGAATTAGTGTGTATAGGTCAGTTCTAGTTACCGATTCCAGTATCTGTTACTTTTTATGAATTTTCGTTATTTGTGTAGCGGCTTTTTTTAGGATTGCTGTGCCGGTGTCCGTTTTCGCACATTTAGTGGTACTGTTTTATATACGTTATTATTTATTTCATTTCCCCGTTGTTGTTTTTCATTTCAGTTTCTCTTTTATCTCGCTCTTATTTATTTCCGTTATTTTCCGTTCGTTTCGTTATAGTGCGTGGCTCAATAAATAATAACGCAAATTGTGATTGTAATTCAATCGTTTGCTGCATCGCTTGTATACGATTATTATACGCAGCGCTCAAAGATTGCCTCTATGTAGCGCCCTTGCGATCTTGCCTCTGGTATTACGTTATTGCTCAAAGCTGACAAGTGGAGTCGGACACAAGAATTTATCCCAAGCATCTATTCCAAATTGTGAATACCGCAATCTCCGTTTCCTCTGTGTAGCTAAAGCATATTTTGCGATACTAGCATCAATTTTCTTCCGATGTATGTTTTTTAGTTCGCGCTGCGGCGTTGAATAAGGCGTTAGAGCTTTTCTTTCTATACTCGATTCTTTTCTTCCCAGTAAAGAGTTCAAGATCATCTTGCGATAATTGTTTCTATATGCTTCTGTCATATGTGGTCGTAACTGTGTATCGCTGACTCTACTTCAGCTATGTAGCCGGCCGCGGTGGCCGAGCGGTTCTAGGCGCTTCAGTCCGGAACCGCGCGACTGCTACGGTCGCAGGTTCGAATCCAGCCTCGGGCATGGATGTGTGTGATGTCCGTAGGTTAGTTAGGTTTAAGTAGTTCTAAGTTCTAGGGGACTGATGACCACAGATGTTAAGTCCCATAATGCTCAGAGCCATTTGAACCATTTTGAATCAGCTGTGTAGCTAAAGTGTATTTTATGATACTAGCCCTGATTTATCTGCGGCAATTTTTTATGTCAGCAGAGTGTGTCGCGGTACCAATTATAGCTGGAGAGCTTCTTTTGTGATACCAGACTCTATTCATACTTCTTGCGATAAATGTTTCTCTTAATATCAAGCATCGTAGTTGTACCTCGAAATATTTCTTTTCCCGATGGTGTGGTCGTATTCACAAGGGGAGGGAGGCGGAGAAGGCAAGTGTTCTTCTCAGAACGAACTCGAATCTGCTCCCGTTGGCAGGAGAAGGTGTACTAGCTCAGATCCTTTGTATGCTCTTGTCCGATGCAGTAAATTCTCACAATAAAAACTGCTGGTAGCTTTACTTGCATATCAAAACTTGGCCAATAATATGACGACATAGTCGAAATATTGTATACGTCATCCGACGCACGATCACTATAAAAGCACAATGTAACTTGGCTCCTTTGCAGGAGACGCTGGAAATGCAAGGAAGCGATCGTCATCTAGCTTAACGGCTGCAGCGGAGGGAGGACAGATGTTGTTGTTGTTGTTGTTGTTGTTGTTGTGGTCTTCAGTCCTGAGACTGGTTTGATGCAGCTCTCCATGCTACTCTATCCTGTGCAAGCTTCTTCATCTCTCAGTACCTACTGCAACCTACATCCTTCTGAATCTGCTTAGTGTACTCATCTCTCAGTCTCCCTCTACGATTTTTACCCTCCACACTGCCCTCCAATGCTAAATTTGTGATCCCTTGATGCCTCAAAACATGTCCTACCAAATGATCCCTTCTTCTAGTCAAGTTGTGCCACAAACTTCACCTCTCCCCAATCCTATTCACCACCTCTTTCTGGAAGGGCAGGCAGCATTCTGGAATCAATATGTGTTTACACTGCCTACTGCAATGCTACAGCGTGTTGTACAGTTTAGTAGCTGCGATTGGCAGTGAGCGAAAAGGTTTTGTACTTGCTAGAGGCTATCCTACTGCCACCAATTTCTTTGCCTCCAGTAAGGGGGCCAGTTACACTGCGCGTCGCTAGTGGCAGTGGGCGACTTGTATCGCAGTTTCCACTTTACCCAGTCAGTGCTGCCGAAATTGCAGTTTGATGTAATATTACTAAAGTGAAAGCCTATTTACGATATGTTAAAATCAACTACGTGACTAAAGTTAAGTATCCAGTATACCGAATATCGCAAAGGATCTTAACTGAATTTATACACCTGGAGAAAGCATTACATGTCTACCTTCTTTCGCTTGGAACTTTTATTCTTCTATTTGTGTAATACCTCAGTTCTACTCGTACCAGACACTGTGTTTATGGCATTGTCTGCTACATGGAGATTTTTTATCTTCGTAATGGTTGTTGCAAACAGACAAAGTGAAGAATCAATACGAATGAGGCTGCACGTAGGGAATCAAAAGATGTTTTGTAAGCCTTCTGTTCCGCTCCTTCGTTAAAAACATACAGTTCTATTCTGTGTTTCTGACCATCTGTCACCATAAGCTATTGTTTACGCCTTAAAAAAATGGTTCTGAGCACTATGGGACTTAACATCCATGGTCATCAGTCCCCTATAACTTAGAACTACTTAAACCTAACTAACCTAAGGACATCACACAACACCCAGCCATCATGAGGCAGAGAAAATCCCTGACCCCTCCGGGAACCGAACCCGGGAAGCCGGGCGTGGGAAGCGAAAACGCTACCGCACGACCACGAGATGCGGGCTTACGGCTTAAATGACATGTCATATAATCACCTTAGTCATCGGTTTCACTCACCTTTTAAGAATCTAACAACATAAATATTTATTACAATAATTCTTTTTCTCTTATAGTAATAACCAGGCACTATTTATTGCACTTTTTTTTCTCTCTAAAATGGATTTTTTTGCCATGTAGGTATGACCCATTTGGATCTTGCCATCAGTTCCTAACAACTGTCGCTATCTGAATTAAATGACCTCTCCCTCTATTTTTCTGTTATTGTTTCATTCGCTTATTTCTGTGATCTCATCTTGCTCTGAGCTCCTTTGTAGGGGGCTTGAGGACGTTGCTGCAGCGCATATGTAACGTAGCCGGGACTCCGATACGGGTTTATAAGCACAGACAGTTAGCAAAGGGATTAATATGGTACTTTACGACATGTGTATGGCAAATGTGGAAACGTGAAGTATGGTGACGTTCCTAACAAATGCGTCTAAACAGGACTAACGTGCTGTTGAGCAACCTCCTGGCAGATTAAAACTGCATGCCGGACGGAGACTCGAACTCAGGACCTTTGTCTTCCGCGAAAGGAAAACGTCCCGAGTTCGAGTCTCAGTCCGGCACACAGTTTTAATCTGCCAGGAAGTTTCAAATCCAACAATGTTAGAACCACGGGTCGACTTGCCTAGTTAACAAACAATTTGAGGAAAACGTAGATTTGATTTAAAGTAATAAGATTTACAAACTCTTCCTTTCAAATAACACAACACAATGAGCTTTGGAGGAAAAAAAACGCCAAAATTGGTGAATGGTCAATAACCGAACACAAAGTTTGTAACAACTGCAAATACAGGACAAACTTTTACTATAGGGAATTTGCTCGCTATCGAACTGATCACAACTACCAGAATTAATTATTAACACTGAACAAGGTAATCTAGATCCAGGCGGAAATTTATAAATAATGACAGAATATAATAATTCCAGAGGCTCACTATTAAACACAGAATCAATAATAATGTACTATGATCAACATCGAGAGCAAGAGACTGAGCTGTACCACAGACAGGAAGCTATTCCTCTCGAACCTTTCCAATTTACACACTAGGCCAAGCGCCGTTCGCCAGGACAATGGGTCAATGATACAAGAAATAGAACATCAACAGGCGCCGGCCGATGTTGCCCAGCGGTTCTAGGCGCTTCAGTTCAGAACCACGCTGCTGCTACGGTCGGAGGCTCGAATCCTGCCTGGGGCATGGATGTGTGTGATGTCCTTAGGTTAGTTAGGTTTAAGTAGTTCTAAGTCTAGGGGACTGACGACCTCAGATGTTAAGTCCCATAGTGCTCAGAGCCATTTGAACCATCAACAGGCGTAAATCAAGCACATGCCCTCCAAACTACGTGCTGCGGTATAATGGTTTCAATGATGCCCACGTACTGCGACAGCACAATCACAGGTTAGGTAATTCAAAACATTCTGACACAGCAGAGTCCATTGATAGGGGTCTGCCGGCGATAGTAGACTCATATAGCTGTAGAGGACGCCGTCCCTCAGTAAATGGTTCTCTCCTCAGTGGGCTGCTCCAGCAAGATCTCTTGTCAACACCTCTGCAGGCGGATAGCAATTCAACGGATATCTGGCGGATACCAGAATGCTGGCCACGCCATAGTGCAGGCGCACGCCATGTGTCGATCGCCCAGACGAAAAACTTCCTGGATCGGCTGCCCAAGATAGATGGCTGATTCCGTCCAGTCGGCCACGAGCTGCTCAGTTGAGCGAAACCCTATCGTTGCACCCACACAGGGTGCTCAACGAATGTCACGTCGACAGTGAGACCTCCGAAATCCTTAATGAACACCAAGTCGCCAACTTTAAAATTCCCAGGACGCAGACATCGCTTGTACTGTACTGTTTCTCCGCAACGAAGTGCTTTGTATTTAAGGTGGTCCATCTTCAGTTGTCCAGAATCACCTCGGGACTACCTTTGCATGGAAACAAATTAGTGATAGTGATTCTTCAGTTTCTCCCGGCGTATTTGTTGCTCGAACAGTCCACGGGTCAGCTGACGTGCTGACGTCAGCTGACGAAAGTGTACCTGATGATGGCGACATGTCTGATCGCCGAAATATTGTGCCCGTTGGACACTATGAACCGGCAGTATACCAGTGGACTGTTCGACACATTATTGATTGATTGGAGACTGGAATAAGAAAACATTATGGCAGCTGGAGTTGTTTTAAGAGCTTCGTGATTAGCTGTGGGGTACACTAAGTTCAACCAGGGCAAGGAGAGGCCCCAACTGGTCTGGGTGCAGCATTAAAGATAATCAACATGGCCTTTACATCACAGCTAATCCATCTTAGTGGAAGACACCTGAGGATAATATGGTGTGATGGTGACATGAGTTACGCTGTGTTGAAAACACGATTTGCGGAACTCCGTCGACATGGACGCCAGAGCGTTATTGCTAACGATTAACCTGGGAGGCCCAAACAGAAAAAAATTCTTTTCAAATGCCAAATGCTGATACCTCCAATTATACCGCTGCTGGGCGTTACCCAAATGAAACGCGAGAAAGTGCCCACAGCTACAGAAATAAACTTGTGCCACACGTGGTGCGAGGCAGTGATCCAGCGTTATCAGTAAATAGTAAGCAATGTTTGGCCGGGTAGATTGGAAAATAGTCTTTTGGTTGTTAGGATTGGGTTTGGCGATGTTGCAAGCCTGGCATTTGCCCACCGACATAAGGACGTCCTTGCAGACTCTCTTTAATCTTATGAATGGTTTTATAAACTATCAAATGGACCTCTACCATGGACTCATGGTAGTACATAAACACAGCCGGAACCAACTCACAAAAGGGATAAGTCAATAAGCTTCTATCCCACTGCCTACAATAAGACAGTAATCCGTCTCGTAACTTGTAGTCCGGAATTCCCTCCCCTACTTCCAGTCTCTCATAACGGGACCTACTTCAGAGTCTTGCTCTTGATGCTCGCTCAACTCACCAAGCTGAGAGAGTATTCCTGCTAATTCTGTGAGTACTCCACACACTCCAAATCTGTGGAATCTACGGGTTTTTCGCTTTCCTTTTCAAACATTCGACTAAGAGTGTCGGCGACTGCATTTTCGCGACGCCTAATATGCCTGACACGAAAGCGGAATGCCGAAATTCTCACCCTCCGACAGGGGACCCGGCCAGTCTTATGAGGACGTGTTTTAACTCAGCTAATAGCTTGGTTGTCTGTTTTGAGCGTAAACTCACGGGGTTCTAAATAAAATTTAAATTTCTAGAGCACGACAAGCGACTTTTATGCTTACGTCACCGGGCGACGATCACCGTTCTGCTCCTGCAACAGCACAGCCGTGAGGGCGGAGTTCAGAGGGCCCATTTGAAAGACAGGTGGTTGTTCAAAGTCCGGAACTGCCGGACAGGGGTGCTACTCGACGCTGACTTCAGGACATCGAAAGCTGCTTGCTGGTCGTCCGTCCCTCTAAATGGCTCACACTTCTTGCTCAACTGTGAAACGTCCCCTTAGAAAAATAATACAAGACTGTGCTTAAACTGACACACAATATATATATATATATTTTAGCGCAACGCAATCTGACTTTCAGTAATCCCTACAAGAGAATGGCCCTCACTCACATTAACCTATATGTTTCACAAATCACTTACCTCACAAAAATCTTCGTTACTCGAACTACTGCAATACAGCAAGCACCACTACTGCCAGTTAACTAAAAGATTCAAACTACAGAAATCACTAACTACTGATAGGCACAGTTAGCAAATGAAAGATTTTAACACAGAACAAACCATGTATTTACCTTTATAGTCATAATATATATATATCAGTTCATGACACCAATTCTTACACATTTCAAAACTCCGCCATCTCTCTCCCCATGTCCACCACTGCTGGCGGCTCACCTCCAACTGTGCAACGCTACGCACTGTTCACGTCCAGCTGCCGCTGCTCAACACTACAATGGCGAGTATAACAACAATGCCAACCAGCCACTGACTGCACACGGCACAGCCAGTGATTTTCATACAGAGCGCTACGTGGCGGCGGCGTTACCAATAAAAAAACCTAAACAGGCTACTTACATATCCCCCATGCTCCCCACAAAAAATTTTACAAATTGTTTTGGGCAGTGGCCAATAGTGATTTGAAAAATTTTTTGATAATTATAATTACAATAACAAAGAAATCAAATGCACACACTTATTGATACAATGTTGGTCAAAAGCTAAAATTTTCTCGCAGTCCATAAAGACAGTCCTGATCATTCATCACAGTAAAATAGCAGTGCTTTTCTCAAAGTCTGGGTAGTAAAAGAAAATGCACACGGAAGTGATGAATTTCCATGCAGTCTTGAAGAAGTAGTGTTGTCGTTCCAACGGAAAGACAGTGCTGACTCTTGACATGCACACCGGTAATGGGCCACAACAGAGCAAACCCACAGCAGAGTCAGTCGGTTTTGAAGAATATTGGTAGGTAGGTCATCACAGAGCAGACCCATAGTAGTCCTGGTAGAGATTATGGTATTAATGGGCCACCAGAGGTGCAGACCCTTGCAGTCCTTGTAGAAATAATGGTATTGGTGAGTCATCAAAGGTGTAGATCAAAGGTGTAGACCCACTGTAGTCCTTGTAGAGATGGTTGGCAGCCATCTGTTGCGACTGTGCAGGTGCACAGTCACCATCGAAGAGTCTTGCAGAGCATATAGCAAGACAATAAACCACCACTTGTGCACTCACCAAGTTTTTGAATTGTCCTTAGAGCCTGCAATGCTGTTAACCATTCCCTTGCTGAATTATCAACACATGTGCAGACACTATCAGTCCCTACTTCTCACATATTGTCCATATACTATGACCAACAGAAACGTGTGCAGTGAAATGTAACTTACAAGTTACTTAATTTTATGAACTGGTGTCAATTACAATTTTATAACATGAGAATACAATAACAAAGGTACAAAATATATCATTAAAGAACATAATAGTACAGATAACATTTACAGTAATACACGCTTTACAAAAGAATCGAAATAACAAATACATCAGAGTTACAAAAATTACGACATAAGTACATATATAAAAGATCAGAATAACTTTTGAAACATCAACTTCACACATGAACATTAGAACAAAACAGAATAAACAATGTGTAAACATCTTTATGAAGTAACTGACATGTTATTAATGCAAATTATATTTGAGGATAACAGTATTCCTCATCATAGTGAATGTAGCTTAGTATTAGAAGAGAAAAAATTCTATGAAACAGTATACAGGGACAGGAAGAAAATAAATACACAAGGGTTCACAAACACGTAGTGAGATAACGCAAGGAAAGGACAGGGTATGTTTTCAGTGTAACATTTGGTACTGCAGTCCAACCCAAAACTTCATTCCATAGATCTTTTGTCTTATTTCAACACTTGTTTGCACCAAAAAAATCCAATCCAAAAATTCCTATCCAAGCATGCTTTCTGTATTTATATGTTCACATATTTCTTACCTCATTATTTATTTTCCAGTATCTTACCTCATCATTTATTTCCAAGAAAATCCTACCTATACCTGCTTTCTGTACATTTTTTCGTATAACCTCTCAGTGCATTTCTTCCAATTCATCGCAACTCACTCTTTTATATAGGCTACCCTCTCTTAAGCTAACTTAAATTTAGTGAGCTCAGATGCTAAACGAAGGGACAAGGCAATGCAGTAGCACAAAAAAAAATTAACACAAACAGCAATGACCCAAAAAAATGGAAATTGGTAAAGAAATTGCAATATTACAACTAATATGAACCAATGTGCAGCAACAAAAAAATCAGTAATAAAACTAGCTTAACAGAGTAATACAAAGTGAAATTTAGTAGCAGTATGCCTGGCAAACAGCAGCAGCAAATGCAATAACTTATAACTAAACATCACAAAGCTCAAGCAGAAAAAATATTACACTAAAGACAACAATGCATATAAAGGAAATCTCTATTCATATATTAATATCTATGTCATTAAAGTGGTTCACCACAAAAAAATAATTTTACAAAAGATATTACCAAGTAGTTGAAAAGAAAATTAAATACACATTAACTGTTATTAATCCCTTCTTATTGTTCTTTCCTTTCCAAGCGCTCCTTTTCTGAAGAACATGGATTATAAAATGATTATTTAATAGATCTGTTGACAGAAAGTTTTCACATTAGCAAATACATTTAATTTCATTTTATAAAACCAATGCTGTAACACATCTGGGAAACAGATATCAAATGAAATAAGCAATTACGCAAAGTAAAGAATAAAAACATCATTCAATAGCTATGTGGCATTTCATAAGTCAGTAGAAGTTCTCTCAACTCTCGCAGAAAGACACTTGTCATAATCAGGTGTGCAGATGTAAGAATGTGTCCAAGTAACGAGCGTGTCGTATTTGCGGTGCTTTCTACAAAGGAATGTCAACAGCGAGGATAATGGCCTCTTTTTTTTTTATCCACCTGTGCCTCTGAAAGGCACACACTAATGGCTTGTTTCCAGGTGGCTGTCGCCCAGCTGGGTGCCCAGACGCATTACGTGCAGGTGGTCACTTAACTTTTTTACCGAAATATTTACGACACCAGTTTCTGCTACAGTGGCAGTCTCATATAAAAAATTTCACAGGTCAAGAATTTGCGTTACACATCTGTAGAAACAAACTCCTATTGATATAACAGTGTCCAAAAAATTTTCGTCGGCATTGTAATACATTCACGCATTTACACACATTTCATAATTCTTAAGGTACGATTCTTGGTTTCCAACAACCTTTTTCACAAACCAGAGTCCCTAACCACTACTTATTATTCCTTGCTTTATTACACATATACATATTCCTAGACACTTTTTCAATATTTCATCATAATAAATACGTAGCATAATCAAATTCCTCATATAGCATCAGCTTATTGATCATAAACACACCGCAACAACGTAATACACATCGTCATCATAACATCATAACACCTCAGTCAAATTATCAAATTCGTCATAGCTTCCACCAATAATTTCAAAACCTAAAAAAATTCTGTGCTCATGTCAAAAGTGTCATCTACCTCAAACGTACTTTAAAAATCATGATCCCATACCAAATACATCATTCAAAGCTCTCATAGTATCATAATGGTTCCAAAAAACTATGAACATTTCACAAAGTACAGACAAAATACAATTTCGTAAGTGTGAAGCTATCCAACGGTGTAACTACGTAAACATCTGTCATTGATGTAGTAAAATAAATATTTGTCTCTCTCAGTTAAATGATGAGACAGCTGTGTAATTCTGTGTTAGAGAAATATGGTACCGATGTGTAAAGGTGTATAATCAAATACCATATTAGCTAGGGCTCCTTGTGCTTGCCAGACACATGGTACACAAAGTAGGCGTGTACCCCCCTGAGGATTAATGTAATTATATCCTCAGGTGTTACAGATAACAGCAATGGAATGAAATGTATCACGGAAAACCTTTGTATCATTGTACTTCAAATATCTTTTAAAATAAATGTTTTAAGTACAAAATTAATCACTCAAATACGTGTACTGTAGCGCTAAACTGTGCGTCTTGTTGTAAGATAATCTCCGTGGAAGTGTTGTAGTTATCGTCCACCGAAAGCTAAGTTCTGCAGAAGTCAATGTACTTACCTCATGATAAACAAAAGTGAAATACTTTGCGTATAGATATCGTAGTTATTACATACCTAACCGTGATCAATAAAGTACTATACTGTAACGTATTGTTGTGCTACGGAAAAGGCTGTCTCATTGTAGCTATACCACAAAAGTTACTACTAAAACATGTTTTCCTTTCCAGAAGAATTCAGAAAAACTGTGCAGATATAAAACAGAAACACCACAAAAGCAACACTGTAAATTGTGTCACACATTAGTAGCGTCGTGATATAATCGTGTAGCTATCAAAGAAACCAAATGCTAAGTCATCTTTAATCTCACAGAAAGTACTTCAAATAAAGAATGTCTTTTCAAATAAACCAAAATGTTGCATTAAAATCTCATTAACAGTATATGTTCTAAGTATGTAAGCCTTATAGTCGTTACGTAATCGTGCAACTAACAAGCAAGAATGTACAAATAACAACACTGTGTTGTCAGTTCACTATAACAATGCATTCGTAATTTCTGTTTAAAAATGTTCCCTAGGTTCTAGACTGGATAGAACTTCAAAACATTGTTGCATGTTAACAGTTTCTCAGTGTAACAAAGCATACTAGTAATGTAAAGTGAATAGTTATAAGGCAAAGGCAAAGTTAAAAAGCAGATTATCTCTCAATAAACGGTTTTACATGTGAAATGTGGTGCAATCCTTTACTCTTCCTTCTATGCAGAGCTCCAGCTGCAACGGAATTATCATGTGGTATATGGTACATCGGTAAAGGTCACTGGAATTTTGCTCAAGGTTAGCTTATGTTATTTTTCTCCCAGCCAGCCGGCGCACGCGGCTGCCTGCGGTGCGAGTCATTGTCTGTCTCTTTGTTGGCGCGCGCCGTTATTGGGATTAGGAGACCTAACTTCTACAAATTCACCTTGTCGAGAGGGCCCAGCTCTATTTGAATCCCTCCAGTTCTGATGAAATTCCGGTCTGTCGTTATGATTATATCGTCTGTCGTCATGTCGGTAGTTCCTGTAGTTTCTTTCTTGTCGGTTAAGTGGTGGAGAATTTCTCCCTGAATCGTAACTGCGCGCTGGACCGTTGCGTCTGACGTTATTCTGTCTCCCTTGATAATAATAGTTCTGGTTGCCATATTGTCTGTTTCTATGATTGTCTTTGTAATATTCATTACCACGGAAATGCGATCTTTCTCTGTAATTATTGCTTGTCAGAATTCTTAAATGTTTTGAATTTACGTGTTGTAATGAACAGCCTATAGTCAAATAGTTCTGGTTGCCATATTGTCTGTTTCTATGATTGTCTTTGTAATATTCATTACCACGGAAATGCGATCTTTCCCTGTAATTATTATTACTCTGCCAACGGTTGTCATATGGGTGGTGTCTGTTTTGGTCACGATTTGTGTTGTGAGAATAGCCTTGTCGTGTCCAATTATTATTTCTTTCGTCGCGGAATTGCGACGGATGTGACCTGTAATTGTTTTGTTCCTGTTTTCGTCTTCCGCGATTGTCAGTGTCAATTTCCAATGCTTGTAAGAGTCCCTGAAATGCTTCAATGTCGTCTTTGCAACGTCCTGCCAAAATAATATGCCGTAAATGTTCAGGTAATTTGATTAAGCAAATGCGGATGAGTTCTGAGGGGCTGTATGGGTTTGACAGTACTGATTCTTGTGCAACATGTCTTCAAAATATTTCACAAGACTGGAAAATTCAGATTGTTCGAAATGTTTCATCATTATGATGCTATGTTTTACTTGGTCTTGTGTAGCTTGAGACCAATACGCTGAGAGGAAGGCATGGTAAAATTCTCCTTCACTGTGACAGTCGTGAATGACCGATCGCATTCTTACTGCTGGTTAATTCTCCAAGTAGCCACACATAAATTCTAACCTGTGTTCCAATGACCAGTTGGGAGGAAAACAATGAGAAAATTGATGAAGCCATGCTTGTGGATGAATGTCGCTTGTCAGAATTCTTAAATGTTTTGAATTTACGTGTTGTAATGAACAGCCTATAGTCAAAATCATCGTGTCGGCAAGTCGCATATCGGTCATTGTTACGTCGTGTCGGCGGTTCCATCTCAAAATTCGGTGCACTTTGCCAATTTCTTTCATAATTTCCGAAATGCCCTGTGTTATTATTTTGTGGCTTTTCCGTATTTCTAAGTCCCTCTTCCCGTGTTGGAGCACAAGTGTCCTCTGAAATATGTAATTTTTGTATTACCTGCGTCAACTGATCTTGTACTTCCCGGATTTCTCTTTTGTACTGTGTATTAATTTGATTCTGATTTTGTTTGAATTTCCTAATTTGTTCGAACTCTTCTGTGTCATTAAAGACTACCGGTTTTGTGTCATTCAGATTATCATCTACCTTCGTAGATAAATTATTTAGCTGATCCAAAAGTTCAACTACTTTCTCTGATAATGAACTAATTTCCTCCATGTGTCTTTCTGAACCAATTTTCAGAGTATCTACTGTGTCCTTTAAGTTTTCTTGAGTTTTTGCAAGTTGCGTAACCGAATCGGTAGATGCAACTGAGTCAATTTTAGCTTGCAAGGTCTCATGATTTTCATGAACAATAGTCTGCACTTCTTTTATGGCTGCTTTGTCATTCTGTAATGCATTTTCATGCCGCGAAAAAATAGGTTGGAAATGCTCACAAAATTGTGTTTTTACGTCATTACAGACTATTTGACATTTCGATTCGATTTTATGTAATTCAGTAGTTAAATCTTCACGTGTTTGTTCAAGCGTATGTTCCACTGAGTCTAACTTTTGAAGCTTTTGTTCCATTGCGTCTAACTTTTGCTGTGTTTATCTCTGATTTTGTTCCATTGTGTCTAACTTTTGAAACTTTTGCTGTGTTTGTCTCTGATTTTGTTCCATTGTGTCTAACTTCTGAAGATTTTGTCCCATTTGTTTCTGATTCTGTTCCATTTGTTGCATTAATTGCAATAATAATGTATTAAGTGTCTGGAATCTGTTTCTCTATGCTTTTTGTCAGTGCATTTTCACCGGCAACATTCACATTTTGACAGGCAGAAAATGTGTCTTGACTCATTTGAGAAAACGGCGAGAACCCAAAACTTAAGTCTACAGTATTTGCAATATTGTGTTCTGTCATTTCGGATTCCTGAGGCGAGCTGTTGCCGACCGATCGATCGATAATGCTTCCCTGTTCACTACCTGTTTCACTGTCTACACCATTATTTGACGCCCGCTCCATTTCCCTATGCATAGTTACCAAATTAATACTTTGAATGTCTGTTAATTCATTACACAGTGGTGCTGGTAAGCTACGCTCGTCGTCACTATTATTTCTCAGTTTACTTTGGAGCCTAGTGTTACGTTTTTCACACGCCATTATTGTCACAATATTTCACACGACAACACAGAAAACCACAATTTGAAGAGAAAAATAAGAGAACACATTAACGTAGCACTGAAAATAATATCTAGTTAATTGCAAGTGTAGCTGCGAAACACTTCGTGCAAAACTACATGCATGCCACAACTGTTTTACTGTACAACAATGAAAAACTACAACTACAGAGGAAATTCTCTCTACAATTACGCGCTAGCAATAAACAAAATCTACACTAATTACACAAACTACAAGAAAAAATCAGAAGATTCCAATGAGGTATCCTCGGCTAAGGGTCGACATATGAAACGTCCCCTTAGAAAAATAATACAAGACTGTGCTTAAACTGACACACAATATTTTTTTTTTTAACACAACGCAATCTGACTTTCAGTAATCCCTACAAGAGAATGGCCCTGACTAACATTAACCTATATGTTTCACAAATCACTTACCTCACAAAAATCTTCGTTACTCGAACTACTGCAATACAGCAAGCGCCACTACTGCCAGCTAACTAAAAGATTCAAACTATGAAGTCACTAACTACTGATAGGCACAGTTAGCAAATGAAAGATTTTAATAGAGAACAAACAATGTATTTGCCTTAATAGTCATTATATATATATATATATATATATATATATATATATATATATATATATATATATATATCAGTTCATGACACCAATCCTTACAAATTTCAAAACTCCGCCATCTCTCTCCCCACGTCCACCACTGCTGGCGGCTCGCCTCCAACTGCGCAACGCTACACACACTGTTCACATCCAGCTGCCGCTGCCCAACACTACAATGGCGAGTATTACAACAATGCCAACCAGCCACTGACTGCACACGGCACAGCCAGTGATTTTCATACAGAGCCCTACGTGGCGGCGGCGTTACCAATAAAAAAACCTAAACAGCCTACTTACAACTGTTTTAAGGCAGCAGTAAGTTGTGCAAACTTGGACACAAATTTCCTATAAAAATTGATCATCCTGACGAAAGGGGCTATGCTCACCTTGCTCTCGTGTGATAGGAAACTGTTACAGACCGGGTATATCAGTGATCTACATTAGCACCAAGAGCAGAGACTAGATGGCCTAATAAAGAAATTTCCTGGCCAACCAGATTTTGATCTTAGAGGGCTTGACGGTGAGTCTCGCCTCCTGGAAGCTCATCAGAACCACAGATGACCTCATCACCAAGGTAATTATAAACGAACTTAAACTTGACACCGGTCGAAACGGAATCCAGAAGCCTAGAAAAAACTACTGCTCCAGTTGATAACCCACTCATACAAATTCCAGTCAATAAAAAATGCCGTCACGGTCTTCGATTCTTCCACAAGTCTGATGTGATAATATGCTCAATTTACGTCAAGCTCTGTGAAATACCGTGCCCCAGCAAACCACGTAAAGCATCTGTGTAAGTCGGGCAGAGGGAGGGACTGTAGAATAACCTAACGATTTAAAGCACAGCGGTCCACTACCGGCCTATAGGCAGACATGCACCTTTTGCCACTAAAAAGATCGGCCAGGCGTATGGCGAAGTGGGCGGCCTAATTACTCTGTCACTCAACATATTCTCCACAAAGTCACATAAAATCTTCGGGTTGGGAGAATTTAATCTCTACCGCGATTTCTGTGTCGTCATCTCATTTGAAAGACGAATGTGGTACTCTGCCTCCGTGGTCGCCACCAATTTATCAGTTAACACTTCAGCAAGTTCTCCCAGCACATAGAGCCTGCCGACAGATGAGCAATCCCCTCCCCAGATTCGGTAGCTGCACTACACACACCTGGAAATTCCAAACGCACACAAAACTTAAATTTTTGCAGCAGACGGAACTAGAAATGAAATTGCCTATCAGCGTAATCCAAGACAAAGCCGATCTTCCCAACAAAATTACAACCCAAAAGAAGGTTAACACTCAAATATTTCTCTAATCAAATGGTTCAAATGGCTCGAAGCACTATGGGACTTAACATCTGAGGTCATCAGTCCCCTGGACTTAGAACTACTTAAACCTAACTAACCTAAGGACATGTCCGAGGCAGGATTCGAACCTGCGACCATAGGAGCAGCGCGGTTCCGGAAGGAAGCGCCTAGAACCGCTCGGCCACAGCGTCCGGCTCTACAATAAAGTTCGGAGGCCAAGGGATATCACCGATTCTACAACTGACACTTAACAAACCAACTGAAGATAATGGATGACTATTAACTGTTTTGTAATCTTGAGTGACAGTCTGCAAGTTAGGAAATTTACACACTGAGCTGTGCCTTAGGAACCAATCAGACCAGATCATGGTTGAGCGAGGAACATACAAAAGGGGGCTGATTATTTAGTACTGCCCTGACTTAATTACAGGCTCTGGGGTATAAGGGCGAAAAATGGCGCCCTACCCTCCTGTGGAGTCAGTTGCTTACCGGTTTCTTCCGCTCAACATGCTCAGTCTAATTTACAATTGTATGACCTTACCTTCTAAATCATTAACAAAGAGCTTCTACTGGGGACCACTAATAACAAGACCTAATCCTTAATACGGTGAGACTAGTGGTTTAATCTGAACTTGCACTCTATAAACCTGCGCGTGTAAGTAACTGATGACATCTAAGAACAAAATGTTTTGAAAAGGAGCTAACTCCGGGCACATCCCTGGCTTCCATCGTGCCACCAAGCAAACTTGCAGACAAAACAAACATGTACAATCTGGCAAGGAAAATTTCACCACGATTCCCCTCAAAAAGTATTTTTCTTTAAACGACGCTCAGTTAATTAACTAATTAGTCCAATTCTGAAAGCAACCACGATGTGCTATCAAACTGATTCGCAGCCAACTGCCATTGGTTGCTTGGGGAGTGGAAGGATTGGGCAATGGAAACTGAACATCATATGCAATTGCAACACAGCTTATCTTTATCTCATGCTGTAGCATAAAATTCCAACATGAAAACGATTTATCAATATATGAGTAATAGCAAGGCGCAAGTGCTGGAATTACAGATAACTGAGATGATCTTCGATGGTACCTTGGGAAACAGGACTCAATCCCTGATGTTGCCCATTAGCCTATGGATCACATTAGAAGACGCTCATCCGATTATGCAAACACCGGAAACTTCTAAAACACACGTACAAGGTACCTTGAGAATAAATACAAAAAAAGTAAGAAAATGTGTGAATCTGCTCAGTTAACAAAAAACTTTAGAAAAACGTAAATTTATTTTGAGACAATAAGATTTATAAACTTTTCCCTTAAACTAAACAAGAGAATAAATTTTAAACATTAAACCTCTCCAAAATCTGTGAATGGCCAATAACTGATAACAAAGTCAGTAACAGCTGAAAATAGAGAACAGTCTTTTTAATTGGGAATTTACTCACTAAGAATGTGAGTAAAACTAGCATAAAACATTGTTAATGCTGTACAACGTAATCTTGACCCGGCAGAAAATTTAGAAATAATGACACAATAAAATAACTCTCTAAAGTTCATTATTAAACACACAAACAATAATAATACTTACTGAGCAGTATTCAGAGTACGAGAGTAACCTGTTTCACAAAGAGAAAGCTGTTCCTCTCGATCCTTTCAAATTTATAGACTCGGCGAAGGGCTGTTGGAAAGTACACCCCAAGGGTGGTTGGGACAATGATACATGAAACGGAACATCAAATGGTTCAAGTGGCTCTGAACATAATGGGACTTAACATCTGAGGTCATCAGTTCCCTGGGACCTTAGAACTACGCAAACCTAACTAACCTGAGGACATCACACACATCCATGCCCGAGGCAGGATTCGAACCTGTGACCGTAGCGGTCTGAGGTTCCAGACTGAAGCATCTAGAACGAAACATCGACGGGCATTAATCATGCACGTGCCAGTCGAACTAGGTGCTAGGGTATAACGATTCCAATGCGGCTCACACACTTCCACAATACAGTCGCAGGTTATCCCATTCAAAACACGCTCAGCTGGTAGAGTGCTCTGACAGGGGCGGCATCAAGATTAACTCGTCTGCGTGTGGAGGCTCCGTGGAGAACGAACGTTGCCGATAAGTATTTGTCGTCGTCATACAGGCTCAGCACTTGCCTGATTGCATAGGGTGTCGTTGGGTACACAACATGATCGCCTCCAGTTTGCATAGCCCTTAATTTGGGCAGCAAACGTACATCTCTGACGTGTGAAGCCCACTGCCTGTGCCCTGCCGTAGAGTTTAGTGCTCGCCTCCCATGCGAGCGGGCCCGGGTTCGATTCAAGGCCGGGTCGGATATTTTCTGCGCTCGGGGACTGTGTGTTGTGTTGTCCTCACCGTCAATTCATCTTCAGCAAGTCGTCCAATGTGGCGTCGAATGAAATAAGATTTGCGCTTGGCGGCTGAACTTCACCGACTAGGGGCCTCCAGGCCAACGATGCCATAGGATCATTTGCCTTTTTTTCCCCCAACATCATTGTTATAATTGAAGAGACTGGTTGTGCCGTGCCACGCGACCCGTCTACAGGCGCTACTGCGAGGAACGTCCACAAACGGGAGCTCTCTTAGTGGGTGGACGCTCATAGCGGCAGCGGCAGTTGGGAGCAGGACGACCCCGTGGAAGAGGGAGCTGTCTGCTAAGGGACGCCGCCCGCTACACCTACGCTGCGCTGAGGCTGTCGCGCACACACTCCCACGCCGCTCCGCCCCGCCCCGTCTCGCCACTGCTCTTGTCCTGGCCTGCACAAACGGCCCGCAAGTCGACCGGCGGAAAGGCGCAGCGCCAGTGGCTCGCCACCAAGGCGGCGAGAAGAGAGCACCCGTCACAGGCGGTGTCAAGAAGCGCCAGCGCTACAAGAGGGGGACCGTCGCCCTGCCAGAAATCATCCACCGTTACGAGTCCGCGCAGAATACGGTGGCCAATGCCGTGCGACCAGTTTTCGTCCATAGCGCTAGGCGAGTTCGTTCGTTTCTTTGGAAGGAGAGGCCAAGATGTGTTTGCCACCTTCCGGTCAGTCGGGGATGACAAAATCGAGGCGCACGGCATGCAGTCTTTCTCAAACGATTTTACAGGAACTACTTGGTAAAAAAGAAAATCTTTTTTGCTTTAGTTGTAGCTTTATATGTAAGGTTCACGATGATGTGACCATCATTTCGTTAATGGCCCTAGCTATTGTGGCACTTACATGAAAGTAAAGCCGGCCGATGTGGCCGAGCGTTTCTAGGCGCTTCAGTCTTGAACCGCGCGACCGCTACGGTCGCAGGTTCGAATCCTGCCTCGGGCATGGATGTGTGTGATGATGTCCTTAGATTAGTTAGGTTTAAGTGGTTCTAGGATGTAGGGGACTGATGACCTTAGCAGTTAAGTCCCATAGTGCTCAGAGCCATTTGAACCATTTTATTTTACTCAGTAGTAGTATTTTACTTTGTTTTTCCATTCACTAATAGCTGCTGAACGTTAACGGTTCTCTAGAAAGTGGAAGCCACAGAAAATTGTCGCAAATGTCAGTAGTAATTTAATGTTATCTGCATAGAAATAGCATAGTCAGTTCCCTCTCAGCACTTCTACAGCAGCAGCACATGGGGCATGGCAGTGCTGAACTGAATGGCAGTCAGCTGCAACCAGGATACGACGCGCTCGGACTGCTGTAGCAGTCAGCCCCAATCAAAGGGTTAATCATTAGAAAAATTAAGACTTTTGAGAAGTAGGCTCATGGTGTCATTAGTCTACAATATGAGCCTTGATATATTTTTCTTGTCATTTTGTGCAGATATGTGGTGAAGAAAGCTGTATTTGCATGAGATCCAGGCTTACAGAACGCAAAATCTAGTAAAATGCAGAATCAAGGAAAACGTTCAAACACCATAAATATCAGAAAAAACATATTTAATTACCATATATAGTTACAAATATCAGACGTCAACAATACATTGCATAAAATCTGGCCGGCCGCGGTGGTCTAGTGGTTCTAGGCGCGCAGTCCGGAATCGCGGGACTGCTGCGGTCGCAGGTTCGAATCCTGCCTCGGGCATGGATGTGTGTGATGTCCTTAGGTTAGTTAGGTTTAAGAAGTCCTAAGTTCTAGGGGACTGATGACCTCATATGTTAACGCCCATAGTGCTCTGAGCCATTTGAACTTACATGAAACTAAGACACTGAGAAAAATTGGGAAAACTTTGCAATGGAGAATATAAGTCACTATGATTTTGCGTTTGGTGCAAATTAGATAATACGAATACGTTGCTGCATACGAAATTTAGTTAACACACCGAATTCCTTTAGATTTTGGTGAAGGGCTCTTCAGTCACCAATTCCTAGAAAATTAATCTGATGTAGTACAATCAATTGCGATAGCCCCGTGCCAGCGATAAAGCCAGAATGAAATATCTATATCCACAATTCACGATTAAGTGCCTGGCAGAGGGTCCATCGCACCACCTTCACAATTCTCTATTATTCCAATCTCGTATAGCGCGCGGAGAGGACGAACACCTGTATCTTCCGTATGAGCTCTGATTTCCCTTATTTCATCATGGTGATCGTCTTTCCCTTTGTAGTTCTACGTGAACATAATATTTTCGCTTTAGTGGGAGAAAGTTGGTGATTGGAATTTCGTGAGAATATTCCGTCGCAACGAAAAACGCCATTCTTTTAATTATGTCCAGCTCAAATCCTGTATCATTTCAGTGACACTCTCTCCCATATTTCGCGATAATACAAAACGTGCTGCCCTTCTTTGAACTTTATCGATGTACTCCGTCAGTCCTATGAGGTAAAGATCCCACACCGCTAAACATTACTCCGAAAGAGGACGGACAAGCGTAGTGTAGGCAGTCTCCTTGGTAGGTCTGTTACATTTTCTAAGTGACCTGCCAATAAAAGGCAGTTTTTGGTTAGCCCTCCCCACAACATTTTGTATGTGCTACTTCCAATTTAAGTTGTTGTAATTGTAATTCCTAGGTATTTAGCTGAATTTACGGCTTTTAGATTAGACTGATTTATCGCTTAACCGTAGTTTAACGAATTCCTTTTAACACACATGTGGATGACCTCACACTTTTCGTTATTTAGGGTCAGTTTGGAATTTCACACTACACACATATCTTTTCTAAATCGTTTTGCAATTTGTTTTGATCTTCCGATGGCTTTACTAGTCGATAAAAGACAGCGTCATCTGCAGATTACCTAAGACTGCTGCTCAGATTGTCTCCCAAATCGTTTATACAGATAAGGAACAGCAAAGAGCCTATAACACTAGCTAGGGGAACGCGAGAAATCACTTCTATTTTACTCCAGACATTCCGTCAGTTACTATGAACTGTGGCCTCTCTGATAAGAAGTCACAAATCCAGTCACATGACCGAGACGATATTCCATAAGCACGTAATTTCACCCAAGCCACTTCGTGGTACAGTGTCAAAAGCCTTCCGAAAATCCAGAAACACGGAATCGATCTGAAACCCCTTGTCAATAGCACTCAAGACTTCATGTGAATAAAGAGCTAGTTTTGCTTCACAAGTACGATGTTTTCTGAACCTATGTTGACTGTCTGTCAATACACCGTTTTCTTCGGGGTCATTCATTATTTTCGAACACAATATATGTTCCACAATCCTGCTGCATATCGACGTTAATGATACGGGCCTGTAATTTAATGGATTACTCCTACTATCTTTCTTGAATATTGGTATGACCTGTGCAACTTTCCAGTCTTTGTGTACGGAATAGCCACTACATTCCTCATATTTCATAATCGTTTTCAGATATCGAAATGAGATTTTGGCAAATGATAGCACACAAAGAGGAGAGTATTTCGCCATATCGTTATTATGCAAAATTTCATTATCTACCGTGTTGTTCCACTAACTACAGACTTTTTCGATGAAAGAATTTGGTTTTTAAGGGCAGCGGTAGCTGGTGAAACGAGAAATGCTGTAAGTTTTGGAACAACTGAAGTGAAAATAAAATACTGACCTTACTTTTCCTCAGTTCCTCCGTTAATAAACTTAACAACCCACTCTTTCAGAATTCTCTTGCAGATGCGTCTGCACAACATGATAATGAGGTGAGAATGTGTAAATCCCGCTGAGTTTCGGCAAAAGAGGCACATTTTAACATCGCAACAAGGGAAACGTGTAGGTTTTACTCAAAATTCTTCACGCATGACGTTTATCTGAAAGTTACAAATGGTAAAGCCAGGCGTAAATAAATAGCTGCGTTTACGGCGGAATGCTCTGTACATATTAACCAAAGTAGAGTTGACAGATCTTTGTGAATGGTCACCATGCAGATGTGGGCGTAGAGTGGCTCCACTTGTCATATACAAGTAACGTGAGCGTAGGCTTCAGTTTAGAGGGCACTTCCCCTCCAGAGCTCAGCCTTTCCCCTACAGCGCCTGCCCGCAAACCCCCCGCTACCGTTCTCGCCACGCATGCTGTGCCTTCTGCGCTTATAGCGGCCACGGTATTCTGCGCGGACTCCACCAGAGAGCACTTCCAGCGCCTAGTGCGCGAGATCGCCGAGGACTTCGAGACCGTCGTGCGCTTCCAGAGCTCTGCAGGAGGCCAGCGATGCCTACCTCGTCGGCGTCTTCGGAGACACCAACCTGTGCGCCATCGACCCCAAGCTGGTCGCCTCCATTCCCAAGGACATCCAGCTTGCGCGCCGAATCCGCGACCAGCGCGCCTAGCTGTCCCTGTCCTGCGGAGAAGCCACGCCAGGCTCCGGACGACAGGCGCCAGAAGGGAACCACAAAAGAATGCGCCGGTAAACACGACCTAAGACTTTCATTCATATCATCAAGTGTTCCAAATGTCCACCTACTGCACTGCACGTCTCCAGTCTCTGGTGTCAGGACTTCTTCAGACACTGAGGTGATTCCATCGATATACACTACTGGCCATTAAAATTTGCTACACCACAAACATGACACGCTACAGACGCGAAATTTAACCGACACGAAGAAGATGCTGTGATATGCAAATGATTAGCTTTTCAGAGCACTCACACAAGGTTGGCGCCGGTGGCGACACCTACAACGTGCTGACATGAGGAAAGTTTCCAATCGATTTCTCATACACAAGCAGCAGTTGACCGGCGTTGCCTGGTGAAACGTTGTTGTGATGCCTCGTGTAAGGAGGAGAAATGCGTACCATCACGTTCCGGACTTTGATAAAGGTCGGATTGTAGCCTAACGCGATTGCGGTTTATCGTATCGCGACATTGCTGCTCGCGTTCCTCGAGATCCAATGACTGTTAGCAGAATATTGAATCGGTGGGTGCAGGAGGGTAATAAGGAACCCCGTGCTGGATCCCAACGGCCTCGTATCACTAGCAGTCGAGATGACAGGCATCTTACCCGCATGTCTGTAACGGATCGTGCAGCCACCTCTAGATCCCTGAGTCAACATATGGGGACGTTTGCAAGACAACAACCATCTGCACGAACAGTTCGACGACGTTTGCGGCAGCATGGACTATCAGCTCCGAGACCGTGGCTGCGGTTACCCTTGACGCTCCATCACCGACAGGAGCGCCTGCGATGGTGTACTCGACGACGAACCTGGGTAGATGAATGGCAAAACGTCAGTTTCTCGGATGAATTCAGGTTCTGTTTACAGCATCATCATGGTCGCATCCGTGTTTGGCGACATCGCCGTGAACGCACATTGCAAGCGTGTATTCCTTATCGCCATATTGGCGTATTACCTGGCGTGATGGTGTGGGGTGCCATTGGTTACACGTCTCGGGCACCTCTTGTTCGCATTGACGGCACTTTGAACAGTGGACGTTACATTTCAGATGTGTTACGACCCGTGGCTCTACCCTTCATTTGATCCCTGCGGAACCCTACATTTCAGCAGGATAATGCACGACCGCATGTTGCACGTCCGGTACGGGCGTTTTTGGATACAGAAAATGTTCGACTGCTGCCCTGGCCAACACATTCTCCAGATCTCTCACCAACTGAAAACGTCTGGTCAATGGTGGCCGAGCAACTGGCTCGTCACAATACGCCAGTCACTGCTCTTGATGAACTGTGGTGTCGTGTTGAAGCTATATGGGCAGCTGTACCTGTATCTGACATCCAAGCTCTGTTTGACTCAATGTCCAGGCGTGTCGAGGCTGTTATTATGGCCTGAGGCGGTTGTTCTTGGTACTGATTTTTGAGGATCTATGCACCCAAACTACGTGAAAATGTAATAACATGTCAGTTCTAGTATAATATATTTGTCCGATGAATACCCGTTTATCATCTGCATTTCTTCGTGGTGTAGCAATTTTAATGGCCAGTAGTGTAGTTGCAAAGACTGCAACAGTACGGCGTTTCAAATACTTTATGGCCGACAGAACTTGTGCATAGTTTACATGTTCGAGTTTAACCCGGAGTAAAAAGTAGAGAGGCATCAAATAAGGCGAACCCGCAGCCCAGTCACGTCCTATCCAGTGACCAGGGTAGAGACAAGTGAGCGCTTTCCTGGTCAGAACGTAGCCAACCGCGCACCCTTGGTGCTAGTACCCCGTACATACACGTGTTACAAGTCATTCCTCATCTAAGAGCGCAGGTATCACTTCAATAAGTGATTCTGCGTATCTTTTACCAGTTAAGGTTCTTCCATGACGTAATGGTCAGTGTCGAAAGTGTCCAGTAATCCCATACGGTACCAAACGTTCACATGCTACTGCCTGTGATGTTCATCTTCCCTCAACCAGTCCATGGTTTGTAAAAATAGCTTCATAGGCGAAGAGAAGAAGAAAGAGTCTTCTGTGCTGACGTCGCATCAGAACCGAGTGACTTCAGCAGTCCTACTGGTTATTCTGCTGATAAAGTATCACGCGATACGGATGGAAGATGTTTTGCGCCCAAAATGTGGACAACGCTGGACTGACTGACTCAGTAGCTCATGCTGTGAAAGTGCGACCCGCCATTCTCAGCCTTATTTTGTAATAGTCCGCATCTAGCATCCAAGAGCGGGACCAAAAGGCCGAGCGGTTCTAGGCGCTTCAGTCTGGAACCGCGCGATCGCTACGGTCGCAGGTTCGAATCCTCGGGCATGGTTGTGTGTGATGTCCTTAGGTTAGTTAGGATTAAGTAGTTCTAAATTCTAGGGGACTGATGACCTCAGTTGTTAAGGCCCATAGTGCTCAGAGTAATTTGAACAATTTTTGAACCGAACCAAAAACGACAGCTAACGTTAAGGGCTTTTTGAGAGTGTAGTTTTCCTGCTCAGTAACAAACAAAAAAAACTTACACTAGAGAGTAATATTTTTAAGACGTTCTTAATTTTACTGGAAGTGAACGCGCAATGCAGAACCGGTCATCTTAAAATGCGGTACTTATTTGTAGCAAGGAATATCCTATTAAATTAAGACTGTTCTAATACAACGCGATGAGCAGAAAAAAGATTACATTCAATACAGTTAGTAAAATTTTTTGATGGTATCTCATATTGCATACTGCATTCTAATATAAGTACAATTACTGTTATTAATCAATTAATCGTCTGTTCACACGGACAACGCAACAGCACTTCGTCAGGTGATTAGACAGTCACAACTTTGTGGTCGCTGAGGGCGGCAACAACCTGAAACAAAGAACAGTCGACACGAAGTGTTCCGAGTAGTGCCGACTCTTAACGAACGCGGGGACCGGCGGCCAACTTACCGCGCCCTTACAGTAGCTAGTCTATGGGCGGCTCATAACATTCTAATTCATGTAGGTTACCAATTAATAGAAAAATCGGGCCCAGGTGCAGCCCCGCAATGTCAGTAGTGGCTGTTGAACAAAAATTTGCACGACTGATGCTCCAGAGGTATTTCTCTGTAGACGACGTGTGGATTATGTATCAGCAACAGCTGCCGAAAGTCTGTTTTGTTCGCTCCGCTCGTTGCAGGCCTGCTTCTTACTCTCTTCGGGGTATTCCAGCGCTCTTCTAATACCATTTTTTACTGAATTGTCATTCTTGCTGGACACTGTCTGTCGGGACACCTTCGGACGTACAACTCAACTGTTCCCTTCGGATTCCTTCAGCGTTCTAGGTAAAGTCATTATTTTTCCAAACTAATCATCAGTCGACGCACGTGTACTACATTGTAGCAGTACTTCTTGTGCATAGTACAAGTTTCATCGGCCTATGTTACTTGACAGTGACAGATCAGACGAAAATTACTCTCGTTCTTAAGTTTTGCATACCCGTGTACTATACTAGCAGCGTACATTATCATAGTTGCATATGAGAAGCGAAGTTGACGCCGATGTCTCTATAATTAATATAGCTCCAAAAGAACGTGTACCTTATTTAGTGAGGGCTGCCTCAATATTCCTCCGCGTGAAAACGGAATTACGATATTTTAAACGTTTCCGGAAATATTTGAGGTGAGTAGCTTAGTTGAACAACCTTGTATATAGAAAACATATGGCATACTGCTATCATCTATATTCGTTTGCGCTCTGATGCTAATTCTTCGCGTATAGAGGCATATACTACACTTCATACCAACTTTAAGATGGTTGCTGGTCATCTTCATGGTGTCACAGTTTGAATGACCATTAGTGTATTACGTTCATAGGGATTGCCATGTAGCGGGAGATTAGATAATTCCATTATCCAAACACTTTCAACAGAGAACCGAACACGTTCTGCGGTTTTTGTAATTAAGGTATCTAAAGAGCACAAAAATTGTCTGCCTGTTACAACTTCAAACGAAACTATTTGTGGAAAATCGAGAGAAGGGTCCGAAAATTCCAAATAACGGCTCGCCGTGTTTCATCGCATATTAAGTAGTTTCCTCAGTGACTACAGGAGGTCGTCCAGTTGCAAAGTACACGGTGTTTCAAAAAGGACTTTAGAACTTTAAAAATTGATATAAATTTACTGAAAGAAGGTGTACAGTTGGGTTTACTGTTTTTTGTAGGGAAACGCGTCAAGTTTTTTACCTTAAACTAAAGATGTTGTATGTGGTTTCCATTGATTATCCTGCACACATCCCATCGGAAGTCAATTTCTTCCCAAACTCGCTGTAGCATTGTAGGTGCATCTTGCTCAGCGCCGGCGTAAATTCTTGCTCCAAGTTCAGGTAGAGAAGCCGGCACATGAGATACAAACACGATATCCTTGATGAATCCCCATAAAATAAACATCGAGTGGTGTCAGGTCTGAGGAACGTGGGCGCCATGCAACTGGCGCATCATGGCCAATCCATTGACAGAATACGCCGGCGCTGAGCAAGTTACACCTGCAGTGCTACAGAGGTCGCCAATAAAATCCCAGACATCAGGCAGGCAGTGGGGTGGTGCACCATCTTGCAAGAAGTAAATATTTCGTTCTTGGTCATCCTGTGGTATCAAAAATTGTTGTAACATATCCAGGTACATTATCCCGTTGATGGTTCTTTCACAGGAAAAAGAGAGGCCGTACTCTTTGTTCTTGTTCAGTGAACAAAAGAAAGTTCAACTTAGGGCTATCACGAACATGTTGCAATGTCTGATGTCGATTTTCACTGCCTCAGATCCTACAGTTATGCGTGTTGACCTTGCTACTTAAGTGAAAAGTCGATTCGTCAAAAAAGATGATTTTATCCAAGAAATTTTCATCCTAATGTAATCGATTTAACATATCCGCACAAAGTTCTTGTGACCAATTTTGTCAGTGTCTTTTATTGCTTGTACGATCGTCAGTCTATACAGTTCCAGATGCAAACGGTTTCGCAACACAAGCTAAACAGTCGTGAGATTTGCAGTTTGCGAGATGCACGCCTGGTCGATTTCGTAAGGCTGTTGACAAAACGTCGTCTCACTCGCTCAGCGACGTCTTCAGATGTGCTTGGACGACCTGATGATTTCCCATGTGTTACTGAGCACCCTGTTTCTGCAAAACATTTATGTCACTCATAAATTGTAGCACTGCTAGGAGAATCTTTAGCGTACTTGGTACGGAAATTACGCTGAACTGTTGTCCTCGACTTCGATTCTTCAAAATAAAACTCACAGCTAACACGCTCGGGTCCAGCGAAGGCAGCCATCTTTAACGCAACTGGAGCTAGCGCTCCTTACGGGACGGTTCGGCACTGGCGAACTACGCGAGAAAAGATTTGATGTATTCCCCTACAAACTGACACTACAGTCACCTCTGTAGGTACTATGAAAAATTTACATAATTTTTCAAAGTTGTAAAGTCCTTTTCGAAACACCCGGTGTTATGTCTCGCATCGCTGATGTGCCCAACCCTTTGACTGTTCTGGACGCCCTGCCTAGCTTTTGGGACATATTGCAAGGGGTCTTTGCCGACTTATTGGTGATAGGCTGGGCCTTTTGCAGTCCTATCTGGCTTGTGGTCGGGGGCCCGCTACAATGGCTTTAAGCGAGTGACCTCCCCATGGTAGCAGGTGCTTCACTGTACTTGCTGGAAATAAACTCTGAGGAGCCATGGCGGCAAGCGGCGCTTTGATGAAGGGCGCTGTTAGCGGGAGCAGCAGCTGGCCAGCGGTGAAACCCGAGGCCAGCTGGCTGAAACGGTTTGATTTTAAAACAAATTTCCTGAAGCTCGTGAGAGCTAGTAAACACCAGTCCAGCCCTCCAGGGTGTAGGAGGCGTATTCTGGGCTCATTTTGGCACATATCGTGCAAGAGGTCTCTTGCTTTAATCATAAATGTGTGTGCAAGTGATGCTAAATGTTATTATCTTTAGATAAAGAAAAGTATTATTTTCTGAGCAATCTTCAAATCGTGAGATACACCCTTCATTTTTATATATGAAATTAGTGAATTTACTAAATGGTTTAAATGGCTCTGAGCACTATGGGACTCAACAACTGTGGTCATTAGTCCCCTAGAACTTAGAACTACTTAAACCTAACTAACCTAAGGACATCACACACATCCATGCCCGAGGCAGGATTCGAACCTGCGACCGTAGCACTCGCACGGTTCCGGACTGCGCGCCTAGAACCGCGAGAGCACCGCGGCCGGCAGTGAATTTACTCTTGCTACTTTTGTTGCGTATGTCTGTGGTCACTATCAGAAATCAAATTAAGTAATTTAATACGAGTAAATTCTGAATTGCTGGTGTATCCATGTAACACAGCAGTAAAATAACAACAGTGAACGCTTGGAGGAGTATGAATGAGAACAGTGGTGTATCTAAGTTTACAAAGACAATGAGAAGTTGTTATTTTATAACTACAATCGAGCTGATAAATCTTACAAAAAATGACAAACATATATCAGAAAAGGGATGGTACTTGCGTGGCAAAGCATTCACTGGGATGGAAACCATACAAATTCTTCCCTGAATTAATATCCTTTACAACGCAATCAGACTTCGTTTACGTGAATCCACTACGAGGCCGAATTCTGTTCAAATGGAATCAGCTACGACCAAGTACACGACAAACTATGGTTCACGGAGAACAGGCAGCTGTGAATATCATTTAACAACCCTGCGCCGGTGCAGCAGTATTTTACCCTTTCGCCTTGATTCAGGCGGCAGCAGAAAACGGCAAGCCATGTGCGAGGGGCAGAGCACTGTTGCAGATATAATGTCCTGACGTGTCCACGAAAATTTGCAGACTATGCAGACTGGCGTTGTGATCATTAGAACGCACGAAACTTCCCTATCAGAGCAGTGGAATCCCGGCAGATTTCAGAGGCACCCATTCGCTGGCCTGGCCAACCAATTTGAGTCACAGGCACGATGGAAGCGCGCTGGAATTGTCAAAAGTCAGACAACTGATTCAGGACGAATAAGTTCACCCTCAGGACACACGATATGTCCGAGATGATGTGCAGTTCCACTGTCAGTACACTTGGAAATTGCCACTGGCTCTTTGTCCACCACAGGTTATACAGGGTGTAAACAGCATAAGGAGCCAAAATTATACAGATGGTACATCTCGGTGTGCATGACAAAAAGTCCAATGACATTTCCTTGCATCATATGCTTTATTTTTGTATTATTAAAACCTATATTCGTAGGATAGATAGTACACGCATTTCTGTTTACGTAGTCAACCGACAGTACACGGCGTACCGAGCTTATTGCCTACAATGGCGGGGCGGCCAGAGAAAGACAACGAGCCGACCAGAGGACTGAAATCATTGGACGTGTACAACGACGTGCTGTGATAATCATGTGGTACCGAAAAAAGGAATGTTAACGGCTTTTGGGTTGTCAAGAATATGTAATTCGCTTTACGTGCATTGAATACAACCAGTCTGTTTCTCAACAAGTCGATAACGAAGGTCGTAGTAGTAACGACAAGCTAATATCAACACACAATGTATTTCCATTAGTACAAATTCAATCAATCACGAAGTTGATAGTTGTGCATGGATTACAATCAACTGTTTCACCTTTTTACGGCAATGCCATAACGAATACTAAATTCACATTATTTTCCTTCTGTACAACAACATCGTAACGAAAGGAAAACCCATTACTTCGTTTGTTCCTACACCAATACTACAATAAATGTTTGAAATGAGCACCATTCGCTTCTACACATGCTTCATTACGGCGAACCCAGTTTCGTCGCACTCGTTCACACACATGCACATTGGCCTTTATGGTACTGGCAGCATATAAAATCTGCGTCAAATAGTCCACATTATTTACTGGCTCAGCATAAACAAGTCCCTTCCTATGTCCCCAAAAGTAAAAATCCAGTGGATTTAAATGAGGGCTGCGTGCTGGCCATCGACGTGGACCCGAACGCCCGATCCATCGTCCTCCAAATCGACTATCCAAAAATCTGCGTATTCTGTGACCAATGTGGGGTGGAGCACCATCGTGGAGGAACCACATGTGATGACGTATGCCTACCGGAATCTCCTCTAACAACGTTAGTAACATTGTTTCCTCTAGAAACGTTCGGTAATAGTTACCAGTCAAACGTGCAGGTAAAACATAGGGCCGAATAATGTATTTATCGAGCATACCCGCCCACACATTTACGGAAAATCGTCGCTGAAAATGTGTTGCCACTACGTGGCGAGGATTGTGTACACTCCACGTGTGCATGTTATGGTAATTAGTTATTCCGTCGCGAGTGAAACACGCTTCATCTGTGACGAGTATTTTGTTGACAAAATCATGCTGCGCACTGGGTAACAAAAACCACTCTGAGAATTCACGTCGTGGAGGGAAATCTTGTTCTTCCAATGCTTGTACGCGTTTAATGTGGTAAGGCCTCAGACGCTCCTCTTGCAAAGTGCGATGAACGACAGTGTGCGATACACCCACGTGGCGGGCGATGCTTCTAGTACTCTGAGAAGGATCCTCCTGGATGCGGTCCAGAATTCTTTCCTCAGCTTCCAATGTAATGCGGTCCGGAATTCTTTCCTCAGCTTCCAATGTACGATCGGCGCGTTGTGGGCCTCTGCCTTCTGCGTGGGGCAGTAAAGAGCCAGTATCTCTCAATCTAAGGAAATTAAATACGTACTCGTCAGTTGTATTCTGTCGTGATGTAACAAAGACGGAGAGCATATCAGAACAGAAGATACGTTTCGCATTCGGACGAAAATTTACAAAGATGCAGATAACTACTGTACTTTATTAAGATGTAAATGCATAATAATCGCATACAAGTACAGAATTACAATGACGCAAACCTTTGGTGCACAGCAGCAAATGTCTGTCGTGCAGGAAGTCGTCGTTGTGGGAAGCGTTCTCGATAAATTCGTACAGCTGCCCTCGCAACACCTTTTGCCTCGCCATAAATTAAATGCATATCGCATAGTTCAGCTATAGTAAATCTCCTTTCCATCTTAACAGTTAACAGAGTTGCAATAACATCTGCACAGGTTACTCGCCTACTGTCGTCGCTCGGTGTATTACAATGACGCAGCCACTCAGGCCGCAGTTGCCTACGTGTTTACGATTTACGCTCGCGATGTCAATACACTCAGCGGGCAATAACAGGAAACGATTGCTTACGTACGTGCACGGCCAAGTATCTACTTTTCCAAAACCATTATCCTCAGACAAACTGTTTTTTTTTCTGGGGGCAACCGTAGGAAATACGCAAACATGTTACTAGACTTTTTTGTCAAGTATTGTGAGATTTACCATCTGTATAATTTTGGCGCCTTATACCATTTACACCCTGTATAACACAAGTCTCGCCCACTAAGGAAAGACCTGATGTTCCCCACGAGGGTGGAACCAGAAGGCGAAGAAGGCACAGAATCACAATCACTTTCCACCAAGGCTCAGTATGGTAGCCGAATTAGCAGAAAAAACCCGCCTCCGCGTTGTACAAACCAATCGACCTATCCTCTACTCATTGAATATCCCCTCTTGACTGTTCTGTTGGCGTGGTAACCAATCCAGACACAGCACCGGGGTTCCCACACTGGGGAGCAAGCCTCTGCTTTGCATATCCTGAGAGGAGCCAATCAGCGATTCAAAATCTCTTTTGTCTGAAAAAAAAAAAGATTTTAGACTAGGGAGACGTCGTTCTCACGGGAAGCACGGTCATGTTTCGACAAAAAACGTCACCTAGACGGGACCACAGTCCTTCATTTATGGAGAGATCTAATCTTTGTCCACCGACTGTTTCCAGTTTCTGAGAGAAGGCTATTAAGTTTCCCAGACAGTCATTCCCGTGAAATATATGTTTCTGCCACTCGCTAAAAGAAACTGGCGACTTCCTGGCGCCAGGGAAATTACAGTCTTGCCTCCACTAAACTCGTGCACCAGTTTCTAACATGAGAATGCTTGTGGTTTTGTGAGCGTCCCATTGTTTGCACAAAAGCTCAGATTACAGCAGTCTCTGTTAAATGGCTTCCTCCGCCCACTTTACGCCGACTGGCCGTGTTCGTGACGGACTGTCACCTGGCCCAGGTAAAAGGTCTTGCGAGCTGTCGCCCTCCTGCTCCAAGTGGAGAACTTGAGCTGCCGAGGCCCGATGTCCCCCTGCAGGTGGAATTCACAGAGCGCTGCTTCCTCAAATCACTCGCGCAGTCAGGTCGCTGGACACAACATTTACGGCCCGCAATCCGTCTTTCTCCCTGTTCTCCGTCGCCTCCACTATGGCCCCTCGAGTACAAGTTCTCTACAGGCTACGCATACAGTTATATGAACATTCTGCCCACAATTTCGTCATGTAGGTAAATCATGAGACACATATACAAAATGTGGTCGTGGGGAACGCGGAGATCATGACCCAAAATATGAATATTAATCTGACCGACAGTGTGGTTAAAGTGAGAGAGTGGTGTGCTACCTTTCAATGGGTTTAGCAGTGAGTGATCTTTCGTGATCCATAAAATTACAGTTTTCAATACAGAAAGCTTAAAAGGGTACGCTAGCGAGTTTTCTACCCTTTTTCGTTTATCTGCAAGTAGTCACAGCTGAATTCAAGCAAGAAGCCAGCTAACCTCCTAACTCACTAAACAAACAAAACAAGCGCATAAAGTATAGTTGATATTAATTACTGTGGACCAGTTCATATAAAGAAAAAGGATGATGCCATCCTGAGGTTGGGTTTGTTGACTGATCTTTGCTAGCTTTGACAGTGCTGATGAGGGGGTGAAGACTCCAAAGCAGCGACTTACCAAAATCAATATGACCAAGGACTGCCTAAATCTGAGAAAAAAATTGTATGTCCAGATCGAGATTTATGCACTAAATAAGGCAATCAGTGCATGCATCGCCAAACATTTTCACCAAGAGTGCTTTGTGAGGACGAGGAAGCCACATGACATCGTGCCACGTTCTTCAATTTTAGCATTAACACGTTTAAAGAAACAAGGAATCTCTCACTTATGTTCTGTCTGTGTTACTTCATGGATACAAAACGGACTGATAACGTGTCCTTTCTATACTTGTGGGAATAAAACCAATTTGGTGAGTTAAGGGAACTGACCATGCTATTTCTATGCAGATAACATTAAATTACTACTGACATTTGCGACAATTTTCTGTGGCTTCCACTTTCTAGAGAACCGTTAACGTTCAGCAGCTATTAGTGAATGGAAAAACAAAGTAAAATACTACTACTGAGTAAAATAAAATGGTTCAAATGGCTCTGAGCACTATGGGACTTAACTGCTAAGGTGATCAGTCCCCTAGATCCTAGAACCACTTTATAGCTAACTAATCTAAGGACATCATCACACGCATCCATGCCCGAGGCAGGATTCGAACCTGCGACCGTAGCGGATGCGCGGTTCCAGACTGTAGCGCCTAGAACCGCTCGGCCACCCCGGCCGGCTGAGTAAAATAAAAATGGCTAAATCTTTGATGCCATAATTTTTTATGGATACATGGACAATGGATAAAGTGGATCGCGAGACAATCGACTTTTTGAAATGTGAGTTTCGAGAAGGATTCCGAGGATTTCGTGGACTGAAAAAGTAAAAAATAAAACGGAAAATATTTTTGGAGATCGAAACACTGCAGATCAAATATAATAATGAGAGTAAAAACCCGGCGCGCAGCTCACAGCTTCTGCACTCTCGAACCTCCCTCCAGCGCGCCTCTTGGCGAACGTCGCTGTTTCGTAGCTCGGCGTTCTCCGTCGGGTGTGGCTATGCACATGCGCTACCGGATGGCTGTGACACCAATGCTCGTGACAGACTGGCCGGCGCGTCTCTGTAAGCAGCAGCACACAGCTGCGCCCTCACATTACACACGTCTGTAGGCTCATCTACTCTAGTGTGGAAAACTGCAGTGAGGACATCACATCAACTTAGCACATTACTACCACACATTACAAACATTCAGAGGATTCTAGACTATTTGGTTCTATCAAGAACACTGCTAACAGCATCGCAGAAGGACCTACTCTACTGCTTATCCCCTTATGCAAGAATTGAAACGAAAACGATGCACTGTAACTAACCTGTTTCTGCGGGTTATTACGTTAAGATTACGGTCGCCACCGACTCTAACCATACAACTAATCAAAAGTTTGGCCGAGTCCGAAAATAAATTAACTTTATCACAGACCAAAAAGTCATAAGAATGCATACGTCGTGATATCGCTAGGGGATACGATGTAATTAATAGTATTGCCCGTGCACTGTTCACGAGAATCAAACATTTGAAGTAAAATAGAGAATACATGAACACTGTGCATAAAATCAGCTCCCAGCAACACACCTAAAAATAAGACTTAATCTAAAGCATTTGTTTCAAAATAAAAGGGAAACTGATCACTGGACCTGTGCATGAGGAAACGCGTTGGATGTGCTAACGGGAAAGCTATGAGGTCAGTGGCTTATGTGCAAAAACGTAACCTCGGAGTACAAGAGAAAATTGGGGATAAAATCATTTATTCCTAAGACATGGATATCAGGCATGTACACAATTCCTGACAACATTATTCCTAAAACATTAAAGAAAAGCATCGTTACATTCAGCGTTGTACTCTACACCTAAAAGCACTGGTGTGAATCATTCATACAACTGCTGTTGCCTGAAAACTGATCGCAATAACTTGTGAAACGGTACACGTTTCGCAGTACACCCGCGTGCTCACATGGTTTGTGGAGACGCAATTTCTAGGTATCGTGGCCAAGTTGCAATAATATCACATCACCCAATCATGAACAGTTAACATTCTTTAAAAACAAACCTGAGATCGGTCAGTTACTGATGACGGTAGCCCAACAAACTCTAATTTTCAACCAAATGGTTAGCTCCCGATGGACGAAAGATAGATAAAGCAAGGAAAATTTACGAGAAGGCAAAGCTATTAATATTTAGAAAAATGAAAGCTTATACAGGCACAGCTGAAGGCAAACAGACACTGATACAGAAGCGAGTGCTCACATACTATCGACACCTTTGTGTGGCGCTCTTCCAGCGAATCCCAGTCTGCTATAGGATTTACTAAAAGAAAAATCTGCCAAAGTTTTGCATCCCTTGCTGCGACAAGGCAATGCAAACTTTCAGAGCTGAAAAGCGGGACCAAAAGCTAACAGCTCTCACCTCGCCAAGTAACAACGCGCCACGCGGTCAGTCTAACTCACCCTTCTTCGACTGGAGCACAGCTGTGGACGCTTCCCGTACCGGCGGCAGACTGCCTCCCTTTTTCATCTCAGGCCTCTTCCACGCTCCGCGTGGCCCGGAAAACCCAAAGATGCCATTTCCGCCACCAACCTAACGCAGGTGGATTTCTCACAAGTAGCGCAAACCTCTTTGCCTACTTGACCACTGCGAGAGTTGTCTATTCTGTACAACTGCTGCTGAACCTCTATGACTATCGCAGACTTTCAGAAGCAGACTACGCCACCGTCTAGCAATGTGACACACAACCACATTCATTCAATCACACCACTAAGAGAGTTATGGGAAAAGAGAAACAAGGAAAAGAAAGAGGGGCTATCGGACTAATGAAAGGTGGCTACAGGACCCTTTGAGCACGTTCAGGCTTAGCGATAACCACTTTGCTAACAATGGTAACAGCATGTAAGTAACACAATAGGAGGTGTCCGATGGTCCGTCGTTCGTTTTCGTCACATATCGGATTTGTCAGGAACACTTCATGATAGTTGTAGAGTGAAAATTCGCAGTGAAGTTAAACGTTTGCAGTTTCTGTTGGCAGCATCGAGAGCCGATTACGTCAGAATTTCCCCCTACACGTCTCCACCCACCACAAAGACCAATCTTGTCATTTGGATTTTCGTTCATTATTTTCAGCAACTGTTTTTGAAGAATACAGATGTGAAAAAATAGCACACTAGTTACATTAAAATTTGTTTTTCCAGCGCAATTGATGTGCTATTTCTTCGCATTGGAAATCTTGTTACTCCATTCACAGACCCAGCAACCAGCGCAATCGGACTTCTTCTTTGTGCCACCTATACTTACTCTGCACAGTAAAGAGACAGACTGCACGTGATGAAAGCTCAAAAAGTATAAGTCACCTTCACACAGTGAAAGTAAAATTGTGTTTCACTATAACTTCAAAAGAACAATTTCAAATATCCGAGAACTTGCGAAAAAAGTATAAAATTAAAATATCGGCACTCTATATTGACGTACCGATATCGATATACAGGTGAAATAATAACGCCAATAAATATCGATATTTCTTGGAGAAAGGTATATACGATGGTTGTCCAGAAAGTAAGTTTCGATCGGTCGCGAAATGGAAACCACTGGGAAAATCCGGTAAAGCGTTGGACAGATATGTTGGGCAAGGTCTCTAGTATGCCCGTCGATCGTGTCGCGTCGCTCTTTTCAGTTTTGAGTGAACAGTGAGCACATAAAGATGCGTAGGAAATAGCGTATCTCGCCAAGTGTGAGGGCTTGGTTATAGATTTCGCCTGTGTCATGCAGCCCACATAACACAACTGTCGAGCAGTTCCTTATTCATATCAATACTCCGCCGTACACTGCAGGGGCAATGGAGACGCTCCTGCAGCGTTTCCGCTGTGAACTGTTTGATCACCCACAATACAGTTCGTAATTTTCTCTCCCTGAGAATCATCTCTGCTCATAAGAACCGCTGACTATGAAGACAAAATTTTTCCACAGACACCGAGCTGCAGACCAGTGCAGATAACTGGCCGAAAGCACAGGCGATTGCTTTCTGTGACGAGGATATTGAAAAGTTGATACAGCACTAAGACAAAACTCGAAGTTGGAGCGGTGACTATGTAGAGAAGTAGGCGGAAGGTGTACCTAACTGTTGCAAATAAAACGTTTCTGGTTTCCACTGTTGTTTCCATTTCGCGACAGATCGGAACTTACTTTCTGGACACCCCTCGCATATCGATAATTTACCAATAGCCGCAGCTATTGTGGCTGATCCGGTCGATCTTCGACCGCAGCACTCGATCTTTGCCCACTTCGCGTGAACGGAGTCCAACTGTGGCGTGCGCAGAGCGGCGTTGGGATGAATCGACGCCGAACTCGTGTGTGTCGAGTTGCTCGGTAACTGATTGCTCGCTTGGGAGGTGTGGCAGCCTCTGTTGTTGTCTCCCTGGAACGTGGCCGTGCTTAAGAACTGCTAGTGCCGTGCCTTCCTAATGGCGGAAAATTCATCTTCAAAAATGTTCAAATGTCCAAATGTCCCTATGGGACCAAACTGCCGAGGTCATCGGTCCCTAGACGTACACACTACTTAAACTAACTTATGCTACGAACAACACACACACCCATGCCTGAAGGAGGACTCGAATCTCGGACGGGAGGGGCCTCGCAATCGCTGAAATTAATCTTAGTTGCCTTTGCGGTGTGGATGAGGCTTCTACATCTACATCTACATCCATACTCCGCAAGCCACCTGACGGTCTGTGGCGGAGGGTACCCTGAGTACCTCTATCGATTCTCCCTTCTATTCCAGTCTCGTATTGTACGTGGAAAGAAGGATTGTCGGTATGCTTCTGTGTGGGCTCTAATCTCTCTGATTTTATCCTCATGGTCTCTTCGCGAGATATACGTAGGAGGGAGCAATATACTGCTTGACTCTTCGGTGAGGGTATGTTCTCGAAACTTTAACAAAAGCCCGTACCGAGCTACTGAGCGTCTCTCCTGCAGAGTCTTCCACTGGAGTTTATCTATCATCTCCGTAACGCTTTCGCGATTACTAAATGATCCTGTAACGAAGCGCGCTGCTCTCCGTTGGATCTTCTCTATCTGTTCTATCAACGCTATCTGGTGCGGATCCCACACTGCTGAGCAGTACTCAAGCAATGGGCGAACAAGCGTACTGTAACCTACTTCCTTTGTTGTCAGATTGAATTTCCTTAGGATTCTTCCAATGAATCTCAGTCTGGCATCTGCTTTACCGACGATCAACTTTATATCATCATTCCATTTTAAATCACTCCTAATGCGTACCCCCAGATAATTTATGGAATTAACTGCTTCCACTTGCTGACCTGCTATGTTGTAGCTAAATGATAAGGGACCTATCAGGCTTAGAGGTGGAGTTTTCCTTTCGTACCTTTTAATGGCCGTGGGAGCTTGCTGTCTGCCAAATTGCGAATGTGGCCTTTAGCGTCAGTAAGTGAAATACTGTACAAAAGGAAACTGAACAATGAAATCGGGAAATGAGGATATGGTATCGCTGCTTTATTCGTAGAAAATAATTTTGCTGTGAATGATGCTCCTCTACACAATGGTCCAATCGACATCTAAAATTGTTTTAGTTCTGATGTTGCACGCAATAAACAGTCCACTACATCACAGTCACCGTAACTCCACTATGTTCGCAGCTCACAAACTTAAGAACCGAAGTCTAGATACTGAAAAGTCCTGTAGGCATGATCCAGCCTCGAAATCTAGCTCTCCTTACCCGCATGGTTTCTGACACAAAAGCCCACGATCTCTGCCTTGTGACTCTGTCCTGCGTTTTGTCACGTGACACACTACTTTAGTCAAATTAACATCCATGCAACTCACCAATCATTAATTTACATATACTTTTCACAATATACAAATGTCTAAACCAAATACATTACACAGCTTTGTACACACTTATTCTATCACATACTATTATATTTTCTCGTTACAATTATTTTTATTTTAATATATAGCACGAACCGGAAGCAGTCGCTCGTCAAAGCAACTATTTATTTTTTCTTGCAAGTTTTGCATTATATTATTTAAATCCTTCTACAATTATTAATACTTAAACTTATTACTAAATAAACATAGAAAATGAAACGTGGGTACAAATTACCCACGCCTCCCCAGAGTGTCCACAACTCTTTTGTGGATACGTGCGTGGCGAGCATGGGACCCCGAGCTAATGCAGCTCTCTTTCCTTTCCAGGCTACATTCCTTCCCTTTCCACATCCCTCCCTGTCCCAGATGCTTCCCATCCCCTTCCCCCATCCTCCCTCTCTTTGGGAGTATGTTTTACGCCTACGTCCGGAGACGGGCGCTTGTGAATGTACGACGTGGTTTCTCTTCTCTTATCTCTATAATTGAAAGTCTCTGTCCTTTCTTTGTCCTTGTCTTTTCCTTGATTCTGCTCTTTACGTTCTTCTCCACTACAGCGTCTGAGAATTCTTACCTTCTTACCTTTTTTCCTTTCCTTTTCTTTGTTCCTCCCTTTCTCTTTCTTTCCTCCTTTTGCGTGTCTGAAGGCCGACTCGCGCTTTCCCACGCGTAGCTGCTGACAGGGTAACGCGTAATTCCCCACCTCAGGTAGACAAATAGGACACGTTCGTACCCCCTGGTAAGGGTCAGGCCCAGGGAGGGGTGATTGCCTGAGCTGGTGCCTTAAATATCCGAACATGCCGATTGATCCCTCCGTCCGTTTCTCGGGAGTCTTGAAAGTCTCTGTCCTTTCTTTGTCCTTGTCTTTTCCTTGATTCTTCTCTTTACGTTCTTCTCCACTGCAGCGTCTGAGAATTCTTACCTTCTTACCTTTTTTCCTTTCCTTTTCTTTGTTCCTCCCTTTCTCTTTCTTTCCTCCTTTTGCGTGTCTGAAGGCCGACTCGCGCTTTCCCACGCGTAGCTGCTGACAGGGTAACGCGTAATTCCCCACCTCAGGTAGACAAATAGGACACGTTCGTACCCCCTGGTAAGGGTCAGGCCCAGGGAGGGGTGATTGCCTGAGTTGGTGCCTTAAATATCCGAACATGCCGATTGATCCCTCCGTCCGTTTCTCGGGAGTCTTGAAAGTCTCTGTCCTTTCTTTGTCCTTGTCTTTTCCTTGATTCTTCTCTTTACGTTCTTCTCCACTGCAGCGTCTGAGAATTCTTACCTTCTTACCTTTTTTCCTTTCCTTTTCTTTGTTCCTCCCTTTCTCTTTCTTTCCTCCTTTTGCGTGTCTGAAGGCCGACTCGCGCTTTCCCACGCGTAGCTGCTGACAGGGTAACGCGTAATTCCCAACCTCAGGTAGACAAATAGGACACGTTCGTACCCCCTGGTAAGGGTCAGGCCCAGGGAGGGGTGATTGCCTGAGCTGGTGCCTTAAATATCCGAACATGCCGATTGATCCCTCCGTCCGTTTCTCGGGAGTCTTGAAAGTCTCTGTCCTTTCTTTGTCCTTGTCTTTTCCTTGATTCTTCTCTTTACGTTCTTCTCCACTGCAGCGTCTGAGAATTCTTACCTTCTTACCTTTTTTCCTTTCCTTTTCTTTGTTCCTCCCTTTCTCTTTCTTTCCTCCTTTTGCGTGTCTGAAGGCCGACTCGCGCTTTCCCACGCGTAGCTGCTGACAGGGTAACGCGTAATTCCCCACCTCAGGTAGACAAATAGGACACGTTCGTACCCCCTGGTAAGGGTCAGGCCCAGGGAGGGGTGATTGCCTGAGCTGGTGCCTTAAATATCCGAACATGCCGATTGATCCCTCCGTCCGTTTCTCGGGAGTCTTGAAAGTCTCTGTCCTTTCTTTGTCCTTGTCTTTTCCTTGATTCTGCTCTTTACGTTCTTCTCCACTACAGCGTCTGAGAATTCTTACCTTCTTACCTTTTTTCCTTTCCTTTTCTTTGTTCCTCCCTTTCTCTTTCTTTCCTCCTTTTGCGTGTCTGAAGGCCGACTCGCGCTTTCCCACGCGTAGCTGCTGACAGGGTAACGCGTAATTCCCCACCTCAGGTAGACAAATAGGACACGTTCGTACCCCCTGGTAAGGGTCAGGCCCAGGGAGGGGTGATTGCCTGAGCTGGTGCCTTAAATATCCGAACATGCCGATTGATCCCTCCGTCCGTTTCTCGGGAGTCTTGAAAGTCTCTGTCCTTTCTTTGTCCTTGTCTTTTCCTTGATTCTTCTCTTTACGTTCTTCTCCACTGCAGCGTCTGAGAATTCTTACCTTCTTACCTTTTTTCCTTTCCTTTTCTTTGTTCCTCCCTTTCTCTTTCTTTCCTCCTTTTGCGTGTCTGAAGGCCGACTCGCGCTTTCCCACGCGTAGCTGCTGACAGGGTAACGCGTAATTCCCCACCTCAGGTAGACAAATAGGACACGTTCGTACCCCCTGGTAAGGGTCAGGCCCAGGGAGGGGTGATTGCCTGAGCTGGTGCCTTAAATATCCGAACATGCCGATTGATCCCTCCGTCCGTTTCTCGGGAGTCTTGAAAGTCTCTGTCCTTTCTTTGTCCTTGTCTTTTCCTTGATTCTTCTCTTTACGTTCTTCTCCACTGCAGCGTCTGAGAATTCTTACCTTCTTACCTTTTTTCCTTTCCTTTTCTTTGTTCCTCCCTTTCTCTTTCTTTCCTCCTTTTGCGTGTCTGAAGGCCGACTCGCGCTTTCCCACGCGTAGCTGCTGACAGGGTAACGCGTAATTCCCCACCTCAGGTAGACAAATAGGACACGTTCGTACCCCCTGGTAAGGGTCAGGCCCAGGGAGGGGTGATTGCCTGAGCTGGTGCCTTAAATATCCGAACATGCCGATTGATCCCTCCGTCCGTTTCTCGGGAGTCTTGAAAGTCTCTGTCCTTTCTTTGTCCTTGTCTTTTCCTTGATTCTTCTCTTTACGTTCTTCTCCACTGCAGCGTCTGAGAATTCTTACCTTCTTACCTTTTTTCCTTTCCTTTTCTTTGTTCCTCCCTTTCTCTTTCTTTCCTCCTTTTGCGTGTCTGAAGGCCGACTCGCGCTTTCCCACGCGTAGCTGCTGACAGGGTAACGCGTAATTCCCCACCTCAGGTAGACAAATAGGACACGTTCGTACCCCCTGGTAAGGGTCAGGCCCAGGGAGGGGTGATTGCCTGAGCTGGTGCCTTAAATATCCGAACATGCCGATTGATCCCTCCGTCCGTTTCTCGGGAGTCTTGAAAGTCTCTGTCCTTTCTTTGTCCTTGTCTTTTCCTTGATTCTTCTCTTTACGTTCTTCTCCACTGCAGCGTCTGAGAATTCTTACCTTCTTACCTTTTTTCCTTTCCTTTTCTTTGTTCCTCCCTTTCTCTTTCTTTCCTCCTTTTGCGTGTCTGAAGGCCGACTCACGCTTTCCCACGCGTAGCTGCTGACAGGGTAACGCGTAATTCCCCACCTCAGGTAGACAAATAGGACACGTTCGTACCCCCTGGTAAGGGTCAGGCCCAGGGAGGGGTGATTGCCTGAGCTGGTGCCTTAAATATCCGAACATGCCGATTGATCCCTCCGTCCGTTTCTCGGGAGTCTTGAAAGTCTCTGTCCTTTCTTTGTCCTTGTCTTTTCCTTGATTCTTCTCTTTACGTTCTTCTCCACTGCAGCGTCTGAGAATTCTTACCTTCTTACCTTTTTTCCTTTCCTTTTCTTTGTTCCTCCCTTTCTCTTTCTTTCCTCCTTTTGCGTGTCTGAAGGCCGACTCGCGCTTTACCACGCGTAGCTGCTGACAGGGTAACGCGTAATTCCCCACCTCAGGTAGACAAATAGGACACGTTCGTACCCCCTGGTAAGGGTCAGGCCCAGGGAGGGGTGATTGCCTGAGCTGGTGCCTTAAATATCCGAACATGCCGATTGATCCCTCCGTCCGTTTCTCGGGAGTCTTGAAAGTCTCTGTCCTTTCTTTGTCCTTGTCTTTTCCTTGATTCTTCTCTTTACGTTCTTCTCCACTGCAGCGTCTGAGAATTCTTACCTTCTTACCTTTTTTCCTTTCCTTTTCTTTGTTCCTCCCTTTCTCTTTCTTTCCTCCTTTTGCGTGTCTGAAGGCCGACTCGCGCTTTCCCACGCGTAGCTGCTGACAGGGTAACGCGTAATTCCCCACCTCAGGTAGACAAATAGGACACGTTCGTACCCCCTGGTAAGGGTCAGGCCCAGGGAGGGGTGATTGCCTGAGCTGGTGCCTTAAATATCCGAACATGCCGATTGATCCCTCCGTCCGTTTCTCGGGAGTCTTGAAAGTCTCTGTCCTTTCTTTGTCCTTGTCTTTTCCTTGATTCTTCTCTTTACGTTCTTATCCACTGCAGCGTCTGAGAATTCTTACCTTCTTACCTTTTTTCCTTTCCTTTTCTTTGTTCCTCCCTTTCTCTTTCTTTCCTCCTTTTGCGTGTCTGAAGGCCGACTCGCGCTTTCCCACGCGTAGCTGCTGACAGGGTAACGCGTAATTCCCCACCTCAGGTAGACAAATAGGACACGTTCGTACCCCCTGGTAAGGGTCAGGCCCAGGGAGGGGTGATTGCCTGAGCTGGTGCCTTAAATATCCGAACATGCCGATTGATCCCTCCGTCCGTTTCTCGGGAGTCTTGAAAGTCTCTGTCCTTTCTTTGTCCTTGTCTTTTCCTTGATTCTTCTCTTTACGTTCTTCTCCACTGCAGCGTCTGAGAATTCTTACCTTCTTACCTTTTTTCCTTTCCTTTTCTTTGTTCCTCCCTTTCTCTTTCTTTCCTCCTTTTGCGTGTCTGAAGGCCGACTCGCGCTTTCCCACGCGTAGCTGCTGACAGGGTAACGCGTAATTCCCCACCTCAGGTAGACAAATAGGACACGTTCGTACCCCCTGGTAAGGGTCAGGCCCAGGGAGGGGTGATTGCCTGAGCTGGTGCCTTAAATATCCGAACATGCCGATTGATCCCTCCGTCCGTTTCTCGGGAGTCTTGAAAGTCTCTGTCCTTTCTTTGTCCTTGTCTTTTCCTTGATTCTTCTCTTTACGTTCTTCTCCACTGCAGCGTCTGAGAATTCTTACCTTCTTACCTTTTTTCCTTTCCTTTTCTTTGTTCCTCCCTTTCTCTTTCTTTCCTCCTTTTGCGTGTCTGAAGGCCGACTCGCGCTTTCCCACGCGTAGCTGCTGACAGGGTAACGCGTAATTCCCCACCTCAGGTAGACAAATAGGACACGTTCGTACCCCCTGGTAAGGGTCAGGCCCAGGGAGGGGTGATTGCCTGAGCTGGTGCCTTAAATATCCGAACATGCCGATTGATCCCTCCGTCCGTTTCTCGGGAGTCTTGAAAGTCTCTGTCCTTTCTTTGTCCTTGTCTTTTCCTTGATTCTTCTCTTTACGTTCTTCTCCACTGCAGCGTCTGAGAATTCTTACCTTCTTACCTTTTTTCCTTTCCTTTTCTTTGTTCCTCCCTTTCTCTTTCTTTCCTCCTTTTGCGTGTCTGAAGGCCGACTCGCGCTTTCCCACGCGTAGCTGCTGACAGGGTAATGCGTAATTCCCCACCTCAGGTAGACAAATAGGACACGTTCGTACCCCCTGGTAAGGGTCAGGCCCAGGGAGGGGTGATTGCCTGAGCTGGTGCCTTAAATATCCGAACATGCCGATTGATCCCTCCGTCCGTTTCTCGGGAGTCTTGAAAGTCTCTGTCCTTTCTTTGTCCTTGTCTTTTCCTTGATTCTTCTCTTTACGTTCTTCTCCACTGCAGCGTCTGAGAATTCTTACCTTCTTACCTTTTTTCCTTTCCTTTTCTTTGTTCCTCCCTTTCTCTTTCTTTCCTCCTTTTGCGTGTCTGAAGGCCGACTCACGCTTTCCCACGCGTAGCTGCTGACAGGGTAACGCGTAATTCCCCACCTCAGGTAGACAAATAGGACACGTTCGTACCCCCTGGTAAGGGTCAGGCCCAGGGAGGGGTGATTGCCTGAGCTGGTGCCTTAAATATCCGAACATGCCGATTGATCCCTCCGTCCGTTTCTCGGGAGTCTTGAAAGTCTCTGTCCTTTCTTTGTCCTTGTCTTTTCCTTGATTCTTCTCTTTACGTTCTTCTCCACTGCAGCGTCTGAGAATTCTTACCTTCTTACCTTTTTTCCTTTCCTTTTCTTTGTTCCTCCCTTTCTCTTTCTTTCCTCCTTTTGCGTGTCTGAAGGCCGACTCGCGCTTTCCCACGCGTAGCTGCTGACAGGGTAACGCGTAATTCCCCACCTCAGGTAGACAAATAGGACACGTTCGTACCCCCTGGTAAGGGTCAGGCCCAGGGAGGGGTGATTGCCTGAGCTGGTGCCTTAAATATCCGAACATGCCGATTGATCCCTCCGTCCGTTTCTCGGGAGTCTTGAAAGTCTCTGTCCTTTCTTTGTCCTTGTCTTTTCCTTGATTCTTCTCTTTACGTTCTTCTCCACTGCAGCGTCTGAGAATTCTTACCTTCTTACCTTTTTTCCTTTCCTTTTCTTTGTTCCTCCCTTTCTCTTTCTTTCCTCCTTTTGCGTGTCTGAAGGCCGACTCACGCTTTCCCACGCGTAGCTGCTGACAGGGTAACGCGTAATTCCCCACCTCAGGTAGACAAATAGGACACGTTCGTACCCCCTGGTAAGGGTCAGGCCCAGGGAGGGGTGATTGCCTGAGCTGGTGCCTTAAATATCCGAACATGCCGATTGATCCCTCCGTCCGTTTCTCGGGAGTCTTGAAAGTCTCTGTCCTTTCTTTGTCCTTGTCTTTTCCTTGATTCTTCTCTTTACGTTCTTCTCCACTGCAGCGTCTGAGAATTCTTACCTTCTTACCTTTTTTCCTTTCCTTTTCTTTGTTCCTCCCTTTCTCTTTCTTTCCTCCTTTTGCGTGTCTGAAGGCCGACTCGCGCTTTCCCACGCGTAGCTGCTGACAGGGTAATGCGTAATTCCCCACCTCAGGTAGACAAATAGGACACGTTCGTACCCCCTGGTAAGGGTCAGGCCCAGGGAGGGGTGATTGCCTGAGCTGGTGCCTTAAATATCCGAACATGCCGATTGATCCCTCCGTCCGTTTCTCGGGAGTCTTGAAAGTCTCTGTCCTTTCTTTGTCCTTGTCTTTTCCTTGATTCTTCTCTTTACGTTCTTCTCCACTGCAGCGTCTGAGAATTCTTACCTTCTTACCTTTTTTCCTTTCCTTTTCTTTGTTCCTCCCTTTCTCTTTCTTTCCTCCTTTTGCGTGTCTGAAGGCCGACTCACGCTTTCCCACGCGTAGCTGCTGACAGGGTAACGCGTAATTCCCCACCTCAGGTAGACAAATAGGACACGTTCGTACCCCCTGGTAAGGGTCAGGCCCAGGGAGGGGTGATTGCCTGAGCTGGTGCCTTAAATATCCGAACATGCCGATTGATCCCTCCGTCCGTTTCTCGGGAGTCTTGAAAGTCTCTGTCCTTTCTTTGTCCTTGTCTTTTCCTTGATTCTTCTCTTTACGTTCTTCTCCACTGCAGCGTCTGAGAATTCTTACCTTCTTACCTTTTTTCCTTTCCTTTTCTTTGTTCCTCCCTTTCTCTTTCTTTCCTCCTTTTGCGTGTCTGAAGGCCGACTCGCGCTTTCCCACGCGTAGCTGCTGACAGGGTAACGCGTAATTCCCCACCTCAGGTAGACAAATAGGACACGTTCGTACCCCCTGGTAAGGGTCAGGCCCAGGGAGGGGTGATTGCCTGAGCTGGTGCCTTAAATATCCGAACATGCCGATTGATCCCTCCGTCCGTTTCTCGGGAGTCTTGAAAGTCTCTGTCCTTTCTTTGTCCTTGTCTTTTCCTTGATTCTTCTCTTTACGTTCTTCTCCACTGCAGCGTCTGAGAATTCTTACCTTCTTACCTTTTTTCCTTTCCTTTTCTTTGTTCCTCCCTTTCTCTTTCTTTCCTCCTTTTGCGTGTCTGAAGGCCGACTCACGCTTTCCCACGCGTAGCTGCTGACAGGGTAACGCGTAATTCCCCACCTCAGGTAGACAAATAGGACACGTTCGTACCCCCTGGTAAGGGTCAGGCCCAGGGAGGGGTGATTGCCTGAGCTGGTGCCTTAAATATCCGAACATGCCGATTGATCCCTCCGTCCGTTTCTCGGGAGTCTTGAAAGTCTCTGTCCTTTCTTTGTCCTTGTCTTTTCCTTGATTCTTCTCTTTACGTTCTTCTCCACTGCAGCGTCTGAGAATTCTTACCTTCTTACCTTTTTTCCTTTCCTTTTCTTTGTTCCTCCCTTTCTCTTTCTTTCCTCCTTTTGCGTGTCTGAAGGCCGACTCGCGCTTTCCCACGCGTAGCTGCTGACAGGGTAACGCGTAATTCCCCACCTCAGGTAGACAAATAGGACACGTTCGTACCCCCTGGTAAGGGTCAGGCCCAGGGAGGGGTGATTGCCTGAGCTGGTGCCTTAAATATCCGAACATGCCGATTGATCCCTCCGTCCGTTTCTCGGGAGTCTTGAAAGTCTCTGTCCTTTCTTTGTCCTTGTCTTTTCCTTGATTCTTCTCTTTACGTTCTTCTCCACTGCAGCGTCTGAGAATTCTTACCTTCTTACCTTTTTTCCTTTCCTTTTCTTTGTTCCTCCCTTTCTCTTTCTTTCCTCCTTTTGCGTGTCTGAAGGCCGACTAGCGCTTTCCCACACGTAGCTGCTGACAGGGTAACGCGAAATTCCCCACCTCAGGTAGACAAATAGGACACGTTCGTACCCCCTGGTAAGGGTCAGGCCCAGGGAGGGGTGATTGCCTGAGCTGGTGCCTTAAATATCCGAACATGCCGATTGATCCCTCCGTCCGTTTCTCGGGAGTCTTGAAAGTCTCTGTCCTTTCTTTGTCCTTGTCTTTTCCTTGATTCTTCTCTTTACGTTCTTCTCCACTGCAGCGTCTGAGAATTCTTACCTTCTTACCTTTTTTCCTTTCCTTTTCTTTGTTCCTCCCTTTCTCTTTCTTTCCTCCTTTTGCGTGTCTGAAGGCCGACTCACGCTTTCCCACGCGTAGCTGCTGACAGGGTAACGCGTAATTCCCCACCTCAGGTAGACAAATAGGACACGTTCGTACCCCCTGGTAAGGGTCAGGCCCAGGGAGGGGTGATTGCCTGAGCTGGTGCCTTAAATATCCGAACATGCCGATTGATCCCTCCGTCCGTTTCTCGGGAGTCTTGAAAGTCTCTGTCCTTTCTTTGTCCTTGTCTTTTCCTTGATTCTTCTCTTTACGTTCTTCTCCACTGCAGCGTCTGAGAATTCTTACCTTCTTACCTTTTTTCCTTTCCTTTTCTTTGTTCCTCCCTTTCTCTTTCTTTCCTCCTTTTGCGTGTCTGAAGGCCGACTCACGCTTTCCCACGCGTAGCTGCTGACAGGGTAACGCGTAATTCCCCACCTCAGGTAGACAAATAGGACACGTTCGTACCCCCTGGTAAGGGTCAGGCCCAGGGAGGGGTGATTGCCTGAGCTGGTGCCTTAAATATCCGAACATGCCGATTGATCCCTCCGTCCGTTTCTCGGGAGTCTTGAAAGTCTCTGTCCTTTCTTTGTCCTTGTCTTTTCCTTGATTCTTCTCTTTACGTTCTTCTCCACTGCAGCGTCTGAGAATTCTTACCTTCTTACCTTTTTTCCTTTCCTTTTCTTTGTTCCTCCCTTTCTCTTTCTTTCCTCCTTTTGCGTGTCTGAAGGCCGACTAGCGCTTTCCCACACGTAGCTGCTGACAGGGTAACGCGTAATTCCCCACCTCAGGTAGACAAATAGGACACGTTCGTACCCCCTGGTAAGGGTCAGGCCCAGGGAGGGGTGATTGCCTGAGCTGGTGCCTTAAATATCCGAACATGCCGATTGATCCCTCCGTCCGTTTCTCGGGAGTCTTGAAAGTCTCTGTCCTTTCTTTGTCCTTGTCTTTTCCTTGATTCTTCTCTTTACGTTCTTCTCCACTGCAGCGTCTGAGAATTCTTACCTTCTTACCTTTTTTCCTTTCCTTTTCTTTGTTCCTCCCTTTCTCTTTCTTTCCTCCTTTTGCGTGTCTGAAGGCCGACTAGCGCTTTCCCACACGTAGCTGCTGACAGGGTAACGCGTAATTCCCCACCTCAGGTAGACAAATAGGACACGTTCGTACCCCCTGGTAAGGGTCAGGCCCAGGGAGGGGTGATTGCCTGAGCTGGTGCCTTAAATATCCGAACATGCCGATTGATCCCTCCGTCCGTTTCTCGGGAGTCTTGAAAGTCTCTGTCCTTTCTTTGTCCTTGTCTTTTCCTTGATTCTTCTCTTTACGTTCTTCTCCACTGCAGCGTCTGAGAATTCTTACCTTCTTACCTTTTTTCCTTTCCTTTTCTTTGTTCCTCCCTTTCTCTTTCTTTCCTCCTTTTGCGTGTCTGAAGGCCGACTCACGCTTTCCCACGCGTAGCTGCTGACAGGGTAACGCGTAATTCCCCACCTCAGGTAGACAAATAGGACACGTTCGTACCCCCTGGTAAGGGTCAGGCCCAGGGAGGGGTGATTGCCTGAGCTGGTGCCTTAAATATCCGAACATGCCGATTGATCCCTCTGTCCGTTTCTCGGGAGTCTTGAAAGTCTCTGTCCTTTCTTTGTCCTTGTCTTTTCCTTGATTCTTCTCTTTACGTTCTTCTCCACTGCAGCGTCTGAGAATTCTTACCTTCTTACCTTTTTTCCTTTCCTTTTCTTTGTTCCTCCCTTTCTCTTTCTTTCCTCCTTTTGCGTGTCTGAAGGCCGACTCGCGCTTTCCCACGCGTAGCTGCTGACAGGGTAACGCGTAATTCCCAACCTCAGGTAGACAAATAGGACACGTTCGTACCCCCTGGTAAGGGTCAGGCCCAGGGAGGGGTGATTGCCTGAGCTGGTGCCTTAAATATCCGAACATGCCGATTGATCCCTCCGTCCGTTTCTCGGGAGTCTTGAAAGTCTCTGTCCTTTCTTTGTCCTTGTCTTTTCCTTGATTCTTCTCTTTACGTTCTTCTCCACTGCAGCGTCTGAGAATTCTTACCTTCTTACCTTTTTTCCTTTCCTTTTCTTTGTTCCTCCCTTTCTCTTTCTTTCCTCCTTTTGCGTGTCTGAAGGCCGACTCGCGCTTTCCCACGCGTAGCTGCTGACAGGGTAACGCGTAATTCCCCACCTCAGGTAGACAAATAGGACACGTTCGTACCCCCTGGTAAGGGTCAGGCCCAGGGAGGGGTGATTGCCTGAGCTGGTGCCTTAAATATCCGAACATGCCGATTGATCCCTCCGTCCGTTTCTCGGGAGTCTTGAAAGTCTCTGTCCTTTCTTTGTCCTTGTCTTTTCCTTGATTCTTCTCTTTACGTTCTTCTCCACTGCAGCGTCTGAGAATTCTTACCTTCTTACCTTTTTTCCTTTCCTTTTCTTTGTTCCTCCCTTTCTCTTTCTTTCCTCCTTTTGCGTGTCTGAAGGCCGACTCACGCTTTCCCACGCGTAGCTGCTGACAGGGTAACGCGTAATTCCCCACCTCAGGTAGACAAATAGGACACGTTCGTACCCCCTGGTAAGGGTCAGGCCCAGGGAGGGGTGATTGCCTGAGCTGGTGCCTTAAATATCCGAACATGCCGATTGATCCCTCCGTCCGTTTCTCGGGAGTCTTGAAAGTCTCTGTCCTTTCTTTGTCCTTGTCTTTTCCTTGATTCTTCTCTTTACGTTCTTCTCCACTGCAGCGTCTGAGAATTCTTACCTTCTTACCTTTTTTCCTTTCCTTTTCTTTGTTCCTCCCTTTCTCTTTCTTTCCTCCTTTTGCGTGTCTGAAGGCCGACTCGCGCTTTACCACGCGTAGCTGCTGACAGGGTAACGCGTAATTCCCCACCTCAGGTAGACAAATAGGACACGTTCGTACCCCCTGGTAAGGGTCAGGCCCAGGGAGGGGTGATTGCCTGAGCTGGTGCCTTAAATATCCGAACATGCCGATTGATCCCTCCGTCCGTTTCTCGGGAGTCTTGAAAGTCTCTGTCCTTTCTTTGTCCTTGTCTTTTCCTTGATTCTTCTCTTTACGTTCTTCTCCACTGCAGCGTCTGAGAATTCTTACCTTCTTACCTTTTTTCCTTTCCTTTTCTTTGTTCCTCCCTTTCTCTTTCTTTCCTCCTTTTGCGTGTCTGAAGGCCGACTCACGCTTTCCCACGCGTAGCTGCTGACAGGGTAACGCGTAATTCCCCACCTCAGGTAGACAAATAGGACACGTTCGTACCCCCTGGTAAGGGTCAGGCCCAGGGAGGGGTGATTGCCTGAGCTGGTGCCTTAAATATCCGAACATGCCGATTGATCCCTCCGTCCGTTTCTCGGGAGTCTTGAAAGTCTCTGTCCTTTCTTTGTCCTTGTCTTTTCCTTGATTCTTCTCTTTACGTTCTTCTCCACTGCAGCGTCTGAGAATTCTTACCTTCCTACCTTTTTTCCTTTCCTTTTCTTTGTTCCTCCCTTTCTCTTTCTTTCCTCCTTTTGCGTGTCTGAAGGCCGACTCACGCTTTCCCACGCGTAGCTGCTGACAGGGTAACGCGTAATTCCCCACCTCAGGTAGACAAATAGGACACGTTCGTACCCCCTGGTAAGGGTCAGGCCCAGGGAGGGGTGATTGCCTGAGCTGGTGCCTTAAATATCCGAACATGCCGATTGATCCCTCCGTCCGTTTCTCGGGAGTCTTGAAAGTCTCTGTCCTTTCTTTGTCCTTGTCTTTTCCTTGATTCTTCTCTTTACGTTCTTCTCCACTGCAGCGTCTGAGAATTCTTACCTTCTTACCTTTTTTCCTTTCCTTTTCTTTGTTCCTCCCTTTCTCTTTCTTTCCTCCTTTTGCGTGTCTGAAGGCCGACTAGCGCTTTCCCACGCGTAGCTGCTGACAGGGTAACGCGTAATTCCCCACCTCAGGTAGACAAATAGGACACGTTCGTACCCCCTGGTAAGGGTCAGGCCCAGGGAGGGGTGATTGCCTGAGCTGGTGCCTTAAATATCCGAACATGCCGATTGATCCCTCCGTCCGTTTCTCGGGAGTCTTGAAAGTCTCTGTCCTTTCTTTGTCCTTGTCTTTTCCTTGATTCTTCTCTTTACGTTCTTCTCCACTGCAGCGTCTGAGAATTCTTACCTTCTTACCTTTTTTCCTTTCCTTTTCTTTGTTCCTCCCTTTCTCTTTCTTTCCTCCTTTTGCGTGTCTGAAGGCCGACTAGCGCTTTCCCACACGTAGCTGCTGACAGGGTAACGCGTAATTCCCCACCTCAGGTAGACAAATAGGACACGTTCGTACCCCCTGGTAAGGGTCAGGCCCAGGGAGGGGTGATTGCCTGAGCTGGTGCCTTAGATATCCGAACATGCCGATTGATCCCTCCGTCCGTTTCTCGGGAGTCTTGAAAGTCTCTGTCCTTTCTTTGTCCTTGTCTTTTCCTTGATTCTTCTCTTTACGTTCTTCTCCACTGCAGCGTCTGAGAATTCTTACCTTCTTACCTTTTTTCCTTTCCTTTTCTTTGTTCCTCCCTTTCTCTTTCTTTCCTCCTTTTGCGTGTCTGAAGGCCGACTAGCGCTTTCCCACACGTAGCTGCTGACAGGGTAACGCGTAATTCCCCACCTCAGGTAGACAAATAGGACACGTTCGTACCCCCTGGTAAGGGTCAGGCCCAGGGAGGGGTGATTGCCTGAGCTGGTGCCTTAAATATCCGAACATGCCGATTGATCCCTCCGTCCGTTTCTCGGGAGTCTTGAAAGTCTCTGTCCTTTCTTTGTCCTTGTCTTTTCCTTGATTCTTCTCTTTACGTTCTTCTCCACTGCAGCGTCTGAGAATTCTTACCTTCTTACCTTTTTTCCTTTCCTTTTCTTTGTTCCTCCCTTTCTCTTTCTTTCCTCCTTTTGCGTGTCTGAAGGCCGACTCACGCTTTCCCACGCGTAGCTGCTGACAGGGTAACGCGTAATTCCCCACCTCAGGTAGACAAATAGGACACGTTCGTACCCCCTGGTAAGGATCAGGCCCAGGGAGGGGTGATTGCCTGAGCTGGTGCCTTAAATATCCGAACATGCCGATTGATCCCTCCGTCCGTTTCTCGGGAGTCTTGAAAGTCTCTGTCCTTTCTTTGTCCTTGTCTTTTCCTTGATTCTTCTCTTTACGTTCTTCTCCACTACAGCGTCTGAGAATTCTTACCTTCTTACCTTTTTTCCTTTCCTTTTCTTTGTTCCTCCCTTTCTCTTTCTTTCCTCCTTTTGCGTGTCTGAAGGCCGACTCGCGCTTTCCCACGCGTAGCTGCTGACAGGGTAACGCGTAATTCCCCACCTCAGGTAGACAAATAGGACACGTTCGTACCCCCTGGTAAGGGTCAGGCCCAGGGAGGGGTGATTGCCTGAGCTGGTGCCTTAAATATCCGAACATGCCGATTGATCCCTCCGTCCGTTTCTCGGGAGTCTTGAAAGTCTCTGTCCTTTCTTTGTCCTTGTCTTTTCCTTGATTCTTCTCTTTACGTTCTTCTCCACTGCAGCGTCTGAGAATTCTTACCTTCTTACCTTTTTTCCTTTCCTTTTCTTTGTTCCTCCCTTTCTCTTTCTTTCCTCCTTTTGCGTGTCTGAAGGCCGACTCACGCTTTCCCACGCGTAGCTGCTGACAGGGTAACGCGTAATTCCCCACCTCAGGTAGACAAATAGGACACGTTCGTACCCCCTGGTAAGGATCAGGCCCAGGGAGGGGTGATTGCCTGAGCTGGTGCCTTAAATATCCGAACATGCCGATTGATCCCTCCGTCCGTTTCTCGGGAGTCTTGAAAGTCTCTGTCCTTTCTTTGTCCTTGTCTTTTCCTTGATTCTTCTCTTTACGTTCTTCTCCACTACAGCGTCTGAGAATTCTTACCTTCTTACCTTTTTTCCTTTCCTTTTCTTTGTTCCTCCCTTTCTCTTTCTTTCCTCCTTTTGCGTGTCTGAAGGCCGACTCGCGCTTTCCCACACGTAGCTGCTGACAGGGTAACGCGTAATTCCCCACCTCAGGTAGACAAATAGGACACGTTCGTACCCCCTGGTAAGGGTCAGGCCCAGGGAGGGGTGATTGCCTGAGCTGGTGCCTTAAATATCCGAACATGCCGATTGATCCCTCCGTCCGTTTCTCGGGAGTCTTGAAAGTCTCTGTCCTTTCTTTGTCCTTGTCTTTTCCTTGATTCTTCTCTTTACGTTCTTCTCCACTGCAGCGTCTGAGAATTCTTACCTTCTTACCTTTTTTCCTTTCCTTTTCTTTGTTCCTCCCTTTCTCTTTCTTTCCTCCTTTTGCGTGTCTGAAGGCCGACTCGCGCTTTCCCACACGTAGCTGCTGACAGGGTAACGCGTAATTCCCCACCTCAGGTAGACAAATAGGACACGTTCGTACCCCCTGGTAAGGGTCAGGCCCAGGGAGGGGTGATTGCCTGAGCTGGTGCCTTAAATATCCGAACATGCCGATTGATCCCTCCGTCCGTTTCTCGGGAGTCTTGAAAGTCTCTGTCCTTTCTTTGTCCTTGTCTTTTCCTTGATTCTTCTCTTTACGTTCTTCTCCACTGCAGCGTCTGAGAATTCTTACCTTCTTACCTTTTTTCCTTTCCTTTTCTTTGTTCCTCCCTTTCTCTTTCTTTCCTCCTTTTGCGTGTCTGAAGGCCGACTCGCGCTTTCCCACACGTAGCTGCTGACAGGGTAACGCGTAATTCCCCACCTCAGGTAGACAAATAGGACACGTTCGTACCCCCTGGTAAGGGTCAGGCCCAGGGAGGGGTGATTGCCTGAGCTGGTGCCTTAAATATCCGAACATGCCGATTGATCCCTCCGTCCGTTTCTCGGGAGTCTTGAAAGTCTCTGTCCTTTCTTTGTCCTTGTCTTTTCCTTGATTCTTCTCTTTACGTTCTTCTCCACTGCAGCGTCTGAGAATTCTTACCTTCTTACCTTTTTTCCTTTCCTTTTCTTTGTTCCTCCCTTTCTCTTTCTTTCCTCCTTTTGCGTGTCTGAAGGCCGACTCACGCTTTCCCACGCGTAGCTGCTGACAGGGTAACGCGTAATTCCCCACCTCAGGTAGACAAATAGGACACGTTCGTACCCCCTGGTAAGGGTCAGGCCCAGGGAGGGGTGATTGCCTGAGCTGGTGCCTTAAATATCCGAACATGCCGATTGATCCCTCCGTCCGTTTCTCGGGAGTCTTGAAAGTCTCTGTCCTTTCTTTGTCCTTGTCTTTTCCTTGATTCTTCTCTTTACGTTCTTCTCCACTACAGCGTCTGAGAATTCTTACCTTCTTACCTTTTTTCCTTTCCTTTTCTTTGTTCCTCCCTTTCTCTTTCTTTCCTCCTTTTGCGTGTCTGAAGGCCGACTCGCGCTTTCCCACACGTAGCTGCTGACAGGGTAACGCGTAATTCCCCACCTCAGGTAGACAAATAGGACACGTTCGTACCCCCTGGTAAGGGTCAGGCCCAGGGAGGGGTGATTGCCTGAGCTGGTGCCTTAAATATCCGAACATGCCGATTGATCCCTCCGTCCGTTTCTCGGGAGTCTTGAAAGTCTCTGTCCTTTCTTTGTCCTTGTCTTTTCCTTGATTCTTCTCTTTACGTTCTTCTCCACTGCAGCGTCTGAGAATTCTTACCTTCTTACCTTTTTTCCTTTCCTTTTCTTTGTTCCTCCCTTTCTCTTTCTTTCCTCCTTTTGCGTGTCTGAAGGCCGACTCACGCTTTCCCACGCGTAGCTGCTGACAGGGTAACGCGTAATTCCCCACCTCAGGTAGACAAATAGGACACGTTCGTACCCCCTGGTAAGGGTCAGGCCCAGGGAGGGGTGATTGCCTGAGCTGGTGCCTTAAATATCCGAACATGCCGATTGATCCCTCCGTCCGTTTCTCGGGAGTCTTGAAAGTCTCTGTCCTTTCTTTGTCCTTGTCTTTTCCTTGATTCTTCTCTTTACGTTCTTCTCCACTGCAGCGTCTGAGAATTCTTACCTTCTTACCTTTTTTCCTTTCCTTTTCTTTGTTCCTCCCTTTCTCTTTCTTTCCTCCTTTTGCGTGTCTAAAGGCCGACTCACGCTTTCCCACGCGTAGCTGCTGACAGGGTAACGCGTAATTCCCCACCTCAGGTAGACAAATAGGACACGTTCGTACCCCCTGGTAAGGGTCAGGCCCAGGGAGGGGTGATTGCCTGAGCTGGTGCCTTAAATATCCGAACATGCCGATTGATCCCTCCGTCCGTTTCTCGGGAGTCTTGAAAGTCTCTGTCCTTTCTTTGTCCTTGTCTTTTCCTTGATTCTTCTCTTTACGTTCTTCTCCACTGCAGCGTCTGAGAATTCTTACCTTCTTACCTTTTTTCCTTTCCTTTTCTTTGTTCCTCCCTTTCTCTTTCTTTCCTCCTTTTGCGTGTCTGAAGGCCGACTCACGCTTTCCCACGCGTAGCTGCTGACAGGGTAACGCGTAATTCCCCACCTCAGGTAGACAAATAGGACACGTTCGTACCCCCTGGTAAGGGTCAGGCCCAGGGAGGGGTGATTGCCTGAGCTGGTGCCTTAAATATCCGAACATGCCGATTGATCCCTCCGTCCGTTTCTCGGGAGTCTTGAAAGTCTCTGTCCTTTCTTTGTCCTTGTCTTTTCCTTGATTCTTCTCTTTACGTTCTTCTCCACTGCAGCGTCTGAGAATTCTTACCTTCTTACCTTTTTTCCTTTCCTTTTCTTTGTTCCTCCCTTTCTCTTTCTTTCCTCCTTTTGCGTGTCTGAAGGCCGACTCGCGCTTTCCCACGCGTAGCTGCTGACAGGGTAACGCGTAATTCCCCACCTCAGGTATACAAATAGGACACGTCCGTACCCCCTGGTAAGGGTCAGGCCCAGGGAGGGGTGATTGCCTGAGCTGGTGCCTTAAATATCCGAACATGCCGATTGATCCCTCCGTCCGTTTCTCGGGAGTCTTGAAAGTCTCTGTCCTTTCTTTGTCCTTGTCTTTTCCTTGATTCTTCTCTTTACGTTCTTCTCCACTGCAGCGTCTGAGAATTCTTACCTTCTTACCTTTTTTCCTTTCCTTTTCTTTGTTCCTCCCTTTCTCTTTCTTTCCTCCTTTTGCGTGTCTGAAGGCCGACTCGCGCTTTCCCACGCGTAGCTGCTGACAGGGTAACGCGTAATTCCCCACCTCAGGTAGACAAATAGGACACGTTCGTACCCCCTGGTAAGGGTCAGGCCCAGGGAGGGGTGATTGCCTGAGCTGGTGCCTTAAATATCCGAACATGCCGATTGATCCCTCCGTCCGTTTCTCGGGAGTCTTGAAAGTCTCTGTCCTTTCTTTGTCCTTGTCTTTTCCTTGATTCTTCTCTTTACGTTCTTCTCCACTGCAGCGTCTGAGAATTCTTACCTTCTTACCTTTTTTCCTTTCCTTTTCTTTGTTCCTCCCTTTCTCTTTCTTTCCTCCTTTTGCGTGTCTGAAGGCAGACTCACGCTTTCCCACGCGTAGCTGCTGACAGGGTAACGCGTAATTCCCCACCTCAGGTAGACAAATAGGACACGTTCGTACCCCCTGGTGAGGGTCAGGCCCAGGGAGGGGTGATTGCCTGAGCTGGCACCTTAAATATCCGAACATGCCGATTGATCCCTCCGTCCGTTTCTCGGGAGTCTTGAAAGTCTCTGTCCTTTCTTTGTCCTTGTCTTTTCCTTGATTCTTCTCTTTACGTTCTTCTCCACTGCAGCGTCTGAGAATTCTTACCTTCTTACCTTTTTTCCTTTCCTTTTCTTTGTTCCTCCCTTTCTCTTTCTTTCCTCCTTTTGCGTGTCTGAAGGCCGACTCACGCTTTCCCACGCGTAGCTGCTGACAGGGTAACGCGTAATTCCCCACCTCAGGTAGACAAATAGGACACGTTCGTACCCCCTGGTAAGGATCAGGCCCAGGGAGGGGTGATTGCCTGAGCTGGTGCCTTAAATATCCGAACATGCCGATTGATCCCTCCGTCCGTTTCTCGGGAGTCTTGAAAGTCTCTGTCCTTTCTTTGTCCTTGTCTTTTCCTTGATTCTTCTCTTTACGTTCTTCTCCACTGCAGCGTCTGAGAATTCTTACCTTCTTACCTTTTTTCCTTTCCTTTTCTTTGTTCCTCCCTTTCTCTTTCTTTCCTCCTTTTGCGTGTCTGAAGGCCGACTCACGCTTTCCCACGCGTAGCTGCTGACAGGGTAACGCGTAATTCCCCACCTCAGGTAGACAAATAGGACACGTTCGTACCCCCTGGTAAGGGTCAGGCCCAGGGAGGGGTGATTGCCTGAGCTGGTGCCTTAAATATCCGAACATGCCGATTGATCCCTCCGTCCGTTTCTCGGGAGTCTTGAAAGTCTCTGTCCTTTCTTTGTCCTTGTCTTTTCCTTGATTCTTCTCTTTACGTTCTTCTCCACTGCAGCGTCTGAGAATTCTTACCTTCTTACCTTTTTTCCTTTCCTTTTCTTTGTTCCTCCCTTTCTCTTTCTTTCCTCCTTTTGCGTGTCTGGAGGCCGACTCACGCTTTCCCACGCGTAGCTGCTGACAGGGTAACGCGTAATTCCCCACCTCAGGTAGACAAATAGGACACGTTCGTACCCCCTGGTAAGGGTCAGGCCCAGGGAGGGGTGATTGCCTGAGCTGGTGCCTTAAATATCCGAACATGCCGATTGATCCCTCCGTCCGTTTCTCGGGAGTCTTGAAAGTCTCTGTCCTTTCTTTGTCCTTGTCTTTTCCTTGATTCTTCTCTTTACGTTCTTCTCCACTGCAGCGTCTGAGAATTCTTACCTTCTTACCTTTTTTCCTTTCCTTTTCTTTGTTCCTCCCTTTCTCTTTCTTTCCTCCTTTTGCGTGTCTGAAGGCCGACTCGCGCTTTCCCACGCGTAGCTGCTGACAGGGTAACGCGTAATTCCCCACCTCAGGTAGACAAATAGGACACGTTCGTACCCCCTGGTAAGGGTCAGGCCCAGGGAGGGGTGATTGCCTGAGCTGGTGCCTTAAATATCCGAACATGCCGATTGATCCCTCCGTCCGTTTCTCGGGAGTCTTGAAAGTCTCTGTCCTTTCTTTGTCCTTGTCTTTTCCTTGATTCTTCTCTTTACGTTCTTCTCCACTGCAGCGTCTGAGAATTCTTACCTTCTTACCTTTTTTCCTTTCCTTTTCTTTGTTCCTCCCTTTCTCTTTCTTTCCTCCTTTTGCGTGTCTGAAGGCCGACTCACGCTTTCCCACGCGTAGCTGCTGACAGGGTAACGCGTAATTCCCCACCTCAGGTAGACAAATAGGACACGTTCGTACCCCCTGGTAAGGGTCAGGCCCAGGGAGGGGTGATTGCCTGAGCTGGTGCCTTAAATATCCGAACATGCCGATTGATCCCTCCGTCCGTTTCTCGGGAGTCTTGAAAGTCTCTGTCCTTTCTTTGTCCTTGTCTTTTCCTTGATTCTTCTCTTTACGTTCTTCTCCACTGCAGCGTCTGAGAATTCTTACCTTCTTACCTTTTTTCCTTTCCTTTTCTTTGTTCCTCCCTTTCTCTTTCTTTCCTCCTTTTACGTGTCTGAAGGCCGACTCGCGCTTTCCCACGCGTAGCTGCTGACAGGGTAACGCGTAATTCCCCACCTCAGGTAGACAAATAGGACACGTTCGTACCCCCTGGTAAGGGTCAGGCCCAGGGAGGGGTGATTGCCTGAGCTGGTGCCTTAAATATCCAAACATGCCGATTGATCCCTCCGTCCGTTTCTCGGGAGTCTTGAAAGTCTCTGTCCTTTCTTTGTCCTTGTCTTTTCCTTGATTCTTCTCTTTACGTTCTTCTCCACTGCAGCGTCTGAGAATTCTTACCTTCTTACCTTTTTTCTTTTCCTTTTCTTTGTTCCTCCCTTTCTCTTTCTTTCCTCCTTTTGCGTGTCTGAAGGCCGACTCGCGCTTTCCCACGCGTAGCTGCTGACAGGGTAACGCGTAATTCCCCACCTCAGGTAGACAAATAGGACACGTTCGTACCCCCTGGTAAGGGTCAGGCCCAGGGAGGGGTGATTGCCTGAGCTGGTGCCTTAAATATCCGAACATGCCGATTGATCCCTCCGTCCGTTTCTCGGGAGTCTTGAAAGTCTCTGTCCTTTCTTTGTCCTTGTCTTTTCCTTGATTCTTCTCTTTACGTTCTTCTCCACTGCAGCGTCTGAGAATTCTTACCTTCTTACCTTTTTTCCTTTCCTTTTCTTTGTTCCTCCCTTTCTCTTTCTTTCCTCCTTTTGCGTGTCTGAAGGCCGACTCGCGCTTTCCCACGCGTAGCTGCTGACAGGGTAACGCGTAATTCCCCACCTCAGGTAGACAAATAGGACACGTTCGTACCCCCTGGTAAGGGTCAGGCCCAGGGAGGGGTGATTGCCTGAGCTGGTGCCTTAAATATCCGAACATGCCGATTGATCCCTCCGTCCGTTTCTCGGGAGATGTGACCTGAGGTGTGGACAATCACCTAAGTCGGGAGTGCCTTCAGAAGGGCCCCCACTAGAAAGAAGCGCGCGATCAGAGACGCCAGTAATCCTGGGGAATACTTTCGTAATGGTTTCCTCTACTTCTACAACTTCTGCCCACAAAAGAAAGCTAGATGAGTCAAAGCCACAGAAAATTCTTCTATCAGTGTCGAAGCTCCTCGTAATTACTCGCTCTAATGAAGGTCAAGAATTCTCAACAGTAAACCCTGTCATTATTCAGAAAGGTGTCGACGCAACTGCAGGTCCTGTAAAGCCTTATTCCCGTTACTAAATGGCACCATGTTGTTAGAAACAGACAGTGCCCTCCAGGCACAAAAATTGCTTCGAACTGCACTACTACACACCTTCCCTGTCCAGGTGGAAGCACACCTTACTTTAAACTCATCGTGCGATGTGGTTTATACCCGATTACTCGACGGACTATCAAATGAGGGCATTCAAAATTGTTCTTCACATCAGGGAGTAACGCCCATACATCGGGCAATGAAAAGGGTTGAAAAGGAATTGGTATGGACCCGCACTCTCTTCTTGACGTTTGAGAGAGTTCAACTTCCATCGCATATTGAAGTGGGATATCTGATAATTTCAGTTCGCCCTTACATCCCCAACCCTACAAGTTACTATCTGTGTCAGAGGCTTGATCATAATAGCCAACCGCGTTCCAATACGGCCAAATGCGTTGCCTATCGCAGGGATGCCCCTGAGGGTAATTGTACACCCCCATCCCCTCGCTGTATCAACTGTATGGGCGACCATGGTGCTTCCTTTAGAGATTGTCCTATATGTAAAGATGAACGAATTATTCAGAAACCCGAGAGAAGGGAAAGGTATTTACCTTTGCTGCTCGTAAGTTATTCCTCAGTAGAAAGCACACTGTGCTCCCAGAGGGTAAATACAACACTGTCCTCGCCTCTCCTCGTCCTAATAAGGAGGTAGCCAAGCAGACTTGCGATCTCACCTTTAGTGCCACGGTCGTCAGATCGGCCAGCCCAGCGATTGCCCATTCCACCTCCTCACTATCTCCTGCTCACTCTAAGGCTCCACCTTCATCGGCTGCTGCTAAATCACGGGCCCCAATATTGGACATCCAGACTTCCAAAAAAGAGCCTACTCGTGTAAATTTCTTACATGCCCAGACCTCACAACCACTCCTCCTTCATTTCATCGTCCTGTTTCCAAGAAGGGTCATAAGATACAGAGATTCTCTCCTTCTCCGTCACGGCGTGTCTCTTCTACAGGCCACCCAACAGTAGCCGCCCTCGGCCGTCTTCCGTGTCGCTGAGACGCACCGCTGGCGGTTGATCAGCCAGCCCATCACTGGCGGCAGGAGCTCCCCCCGAACAACCTATGGATTAGGATCTTCTGCCTCTGGCTGAATGCCATTCCATGCCGTCGGCCTCCGGCTCACAGCGGTCACTGAGTTGACAGCAACTGTGGGAAGATTTTTCCTTCTTTCATTCACCGTATGTCAACTATCCATTGGAATATCCGCGGAATTCGCTCCAATCGGGATGAACTGTCGCTCCTCTTAAGATCTTACTCCTTCGTCATCTTCTGTCTTCAAGAAACAGAGCTCCATCCCCAAGATTGCTTTGTCTTCCCTCATTTCCAATCAGTCTGGTTTGATCTCCCATCTGTTGCTGGCGTTCCGGCACACGGGGGACTTATGATTCTCCTCCATGATACTATCCATTATCACCCAATCCATTTACTCTCTTTGTATCTTATACATTCCATCGTCCACACCAATGGCAAGAGCCGATCTCCTTCATCTCCTTGGTCACCTCCCACCCCCCTATTTGCTGGTTGGGTACTTCAACGCCAACCACCCGCTTTGGGGATCTCCGCGACCTTGTCTAAGAGGCTCCCTATTAATCGACCTCTTCCACCAAGTGGATCTTGTTTGCGTCAGCACTGGGGAACCTACATTTTTGTCGGCCTCCATGTCAACCTGCTCTCGTTTGGACCTTTCGGTAGGAACTGGTCGGCTAGCTCGGCGCTTTGAATGGTTCGCTCTTGGTGACACATACTCGAGTGACCATTTCCCATGTATCCTTCGATTACAGCCACTACTGCCATCTATGCGCCCAAGACGCTGGGAGTTTCCCCAAGCCGACTGGACACTTTTCTCCTCTCTGGAAACATTTGATGACCGTCAATTTCCTAGCATCGACGATCAGGTCACTCATGTTATGGAAGCGGCGGAACGTTCAATAACCCGTACCTGCCCTTCGCCCCGGCGCCCCCAAGTTCCTTGGTGGAACGAGGCGTGCCATGACGGAATACTCGAGCGGAGACGTGCTTTTTGCGTTTTTCGCCATCATCCTACGTTGGCCAACTGTATAGGCAGTTAAGAGCGCGATGCCGTCGCATCATATGCGATAACAAGAACGCAAGCTGGGACTTCTTTACTAGCTCCTTTAATACCTTCATTACCTCACCAGTTGTTTGAAGTCGAATCCGACGGCTGTCTCAAACGTCCAGTTATTTCCCGATCTCTGGGCTAACTGTCGCGCAAGATACCTTAGTGTACCCAGTCGCAACCTCTAACTCACTGGGTCGACACTTTGCTGAGATCTCGATCTCTTCTAATTACCCACCAGTGTTTCTCCCAAAGAAACGGGTAGCACAAGAGCGACCTCTTGCTTTTTCCTCTCAAAATCGCGAAAGCTATAACGCCGTTTTTTCTATACGGATACTCAGACATGTAGGCTACTCTCCTCCTCTCGCTATTCTGCTTCAGGATCGGATGATACACGCGTCCAAATGTTGCTGCATCTATCATACCCTAGTCTGTGCTACCTCCTTTGCCTTTATGAGCGACTTTGGGTCGACAGTACCTTTCCTAGAAGATGGAGGAAGCTATGGTCATTCCTGTTCCGGAATATGGAAGGGCCAAACATCTCCCCTCCACCTATCACTCAATCTCTCTCATGAGTATTGTTTGTAATGTGTTGGAGCGTATGGTAAATTGCCGTTTACGCTGGAGGCTGGAGCACCGAAACCTTTTAACTGCCAGTGTGGTTTCCGAAAGCATCGTTCCGCAGTTGACCATCTTGTTGCTCTCTCCGCTTATATCATGAACAACTTTCTCAGGAAACGCCAAACAGTAGCAATATTTTGTGATCTGAAGAGAGCATACGATGCCTGTTGAGGACAGGCATCCTCCGCACACCGCCGGCCGGAGTGGCCGAGCGGTTCTAGGCGCTACTGTCTGGAACCGCTTGACCGCTACGGTCGCAGGTTCGAATCCTTCCTCGGGCATGGATGTGTGTGATGTCCTTAGGTTAGTTAGGTTTAAGTAGTTCCAAGTTCTAGGGGGCTGATGACCTCAGAAGCTAAGTGCGCAGAGCCATTTTAACCACTTGAACCTCCGCACACTGTTCTCTTGGAGCTTTCGAGGTCGGCTAACCTTTTCATCGGTGAATTTACGACGGAGCGCACATTTAAGGTGCAGGTGAACACTACTCTACCCCATACCTTCTCCTAAGAAAACGGGGTGTCCCTGGACTCTGTGCTAAGTGTTGTACTGTTTGCCAACGCCATAAATCCAATTATGGATTGTCTCTTTCCCGATGTCTCTGGCTCCCTCTTTGTCGACGATTTTGCCTTCTACTACAGTTCTTGAAACGTCCCCTTAGAAAAATTGTACAAGACTGTGCTTAAACTGACAAACAATAGTTTTTAGTGCAACGCAATCTGACTTCCAAAAATCCCTACGAAAGAATGGCCCTGACTAACATTAACCTATATGTTTCACAAATCACTTACCTCACAAAAATCTTCGTTACTCAAACTACTGCAATACACCGAGCGCCACTACTGCCAGCTAAATAAAAGATTCAAACTACTGAAGGCACTAACTACTGATAGGCACAGTTAGCAAATGAAAGATTTTAATACAGAACAAACAATGTATTTACCTTTATAGTCATTATATATATATATATATATATATATATATATATATATATATATATATATATATATATATATATATATCAGTTCATGACACCAATTCTTACAAATTTCAAAACTCCTCCATCTCTCCCCCCACGTCCACCACTGCTGGCGGCTCACGTCCAACTGCGCAACGCCACGCGCTGTTAGCATCCAGCTGCCGCTGCCCAACACTACAATGGCAGACAACAATGCAAACTAGCCACAGACTGCGCACAGCACAGCCAGTGATTTTTCATACAGAGCGCTATGTTGCGTTACCAATAAGAAAACCTAAACAGCCTACTTACATTCTTAACGGACCAGCCTTTTTGAACGACGTTTTCAAGGATGTCTCGATCGCTTCTAGTCCTGGAGCATAGAAACCGGCTTCCGATTTTCTCCCAGTGAAACCATCTGTGTAAATTTTTGGTGTCATACGAAGTTTTATCCGCCTTCCGCCTTGCCCTCCCGTTCACGGACGTCACCAAATTCTTGGGACTTATGTTTAACAGAAACAGTGCTGGTCCTCCCACGTTCCATATCTTTCGGCTCGCTGTCTGCGATCCCTCAACACCCTCCGTGTTCCGAGTGGTACCTCCTGGGGAGTGGACAGAGTGGTGCTCCTCCGCCTATATCGCGCCTTAGTGCGCTCGATATTGGACTACTGAAGCATCTTCACCGTCTACGGTCTTTCTATCACCGTTGACTGCGTTTAGCGTCTGGAGCTTTTTACACCAGCCCCGTGCAGAGCCTTTACGTTGAGACTGCTGAACCTCCGCTGTCCAATCGGTGAGCTGTCCTTCTGAGTCGTTACGCTATTCATCTGTCTTCCATGCTGCTCATGAGACCCACGCCCTTTTTTCCCGACGTCTCCTTGGATTTAGAGCATGTAGGCCTCCCTTCCTCTCTACTACCACTGGAAGTCTGCTTCCATCAATTGCTACATGACCTTTCCTTCCAATTTCGTAAGACATTCTTGAGGAATGGGAGTACGATGCCACCTTGGGTCCGACCCCGGGCCTGCCTTCTCCGTGACTTCTGTCAGCTTCACAAGGATAGTCCCCCCTCCCCTATAGTTCATCGTCTAGCATTTACTGCTCTATGCGCACAAATGGAGGATGCCACATTTATTTACACTGACGGCTCCAAGACCACCTTTGGTGTCAGGAGTGCCTATATTGTTGCCGACACCCCTACTAGATTTTGGCTTCCCGACCAGTGTCCGGTTTTTACTGCGGAGCTTTACGCTGTTCTCCAGGCTGTCCAATACATCCGTCGCCATCAGCGGATACAGTATATTATATGCTGAGATTCGCTGATCTCTCTTCTCAACCTCCAAGCTCTTTATCCCGTCCCCCTCCGGTCCACCGGATTCAGGACTGCCACCACATGCTCCACTGGGGCTCCTCTCTGCTGCATTCCTCTGGATCCCAGGGCATGTTGGTATCCACGGAAACGAGGCAGCTGATAAAGCGGCAACGGCTGCTGTCCCTCTCTTCCTTGGGTCTGCAGCTCGTAGTCTAGTGGGTAGCATTGCTGCGTCTGGATCACAGGGTCCTGGATTCGATTCCTGGAATTTTCTCAGCCCGGGGACTGGGCGTCCGTGTTGTCCTCATCATTTCATCATCATCATCATCCTTTGTGACAGTGGGCATTGTGAAAAAATTGTGACTTTGCACGGGCGCTGATGACCTCGCAGTTGAGCGCCCCACAAACCAATCATCGTCATCATCTCTTCGTCGACCTGTTGTTCGCATGGTTCCCTTTGCCTATCTACAGAGCGTTTTATGTCGTCGTGTTGCTTTTTTTATGGCACAGACATTGGTCTGCACTTCGCAATAATAAATTACGGGACATACAACATCTTCCCTGTGCTTGGATCTCTTCCTGCCGGCCTCGTCGTCGGGAGGAGGTAATTTTAACTAGACTCTGGACTGGTCACTGTCTTTCTAGCCACCGACATCTTTTAAGTGGCGATCCTCCCCAGCTTTGTTCACTGCTCTCAATGGGTGGCGGTGAGACACCTTTTACTTCAGTGCCACCTTTAATCCGCTACGCGCCCGTTTACAACTGTCGCCTGATACATGTTCCCTGTTAGCAGATGGCACGCGCTCAGCCGATCGCGTCCTCGAGTTTATCAGTGTTACTAAGATGACGTCGGTCATTTGAAGGTCTTTTCGGGAAAAACAAGCCCCCTTCAATAGCAATTTTCTAATATTTCCTTCCGTTTTTCGTTTCCTTCTTTCTTGAGTTTCGCTCCCATATCCGCTGATTTAAATTTCAGTTTTTTTACCTTTCACTAAGCCACAGAATGGGCGCTTATGACCATAGCAGTTTTGCGCCCTAAAACCACAATAAGAAGAACTACGTAGAGGATAACAGCTTTATGGACTCATGGATGACTCCGTTTTAGGTGCAGAATTTCACCTGTTATGTTACACAGAGCGGTGTGTTCACGCAAATGTGACAAGACATGATAATTCTTGGATTGGCAAAAGAGATTCTAAACTTTGTGTTTAATATTAATCAGACCCCGAATTTAATTAAGAAAAATTTTCGAGGTGTGATGTTGTGCCTCGTGTAAAGTGTTGTTTAAAACTGTTTTGGTTACTGTCAAGCCTTGGCTCCATAAAGGTGTATTGTGACTTCATATGCAGGTTATAGTTGACCCGTATAATGGACGTGGTACACATCGGTTGGGAGTAGCAGTCTAGTTACGCATGGCAAATTTTTGGTGATGTGTGTCAAAGGCTTTAGTGGGGCTTATCTTAATCGATTCTCACTTTGTTGTAGTTCGGCGTAGTTTTCTAAGGCATCTCGGTCACCTTAGTTTTCTTTATTAATTGTGACATTGCCAGTGTATTGACCGAGTTTAAGATGTGTTGTAATTTTTAGAATTTTGGGTGTCCGGTACTCCTGTGCTAAGTTGCATTTAAGGGTTGCTGTAGTAGTCGGTACCATGGCTGCGCCACCGCTGTTTATTTGTGTTTGCCCCGTGGTAAATACGGTAATTTTTAAGAATGATTGCCTATCGAAGTCGTTGGATCCAAACGATACATATCGAATGTGCGATCGAAAATCGATCATGCGACTCCGTTGGCGGGCGTTGTGATCAATGATTTGTGATCGTCTTTTTCATCTGTTTTCCGTCATTCCCTTACTTGCTCTAAATTACATACCTCCGCGAATTATTTGTAAGTTGCTAGGGAAACCCAGACGATTTAGTCGTTAGTGAGTGGGATGTCTGGCGTTCTTGATGTTTCTTCGGCGGATTCTCTCACATGGAAGAATCTAGTTCCATGTTTATAAATCATAGAAAATTGCTCGTCTTTTTGCCGGAAATATGAAGTACTACTGGACGAGGAAAGAAGGGACTGTGTAGACTGTGGTGGTGCGAAGGGTAAGAACAGTTTCGATGCTGAAATACCGTTACAATTTCATTGCGGACAGTGTGGAAAACGAACGAGTATGAGGAAGAATACATGGTTCGATTCTTCCATATTATCCATATTATCCATCCAGACCACCGTAATGGACTTCCACATGACGACAACAACGACGACGAGTAAGGTAAGTCATCTCCTTTGCAATTACTAGTATTTCTGTAACGCTCTTCTTTTGTCGTTGCTGTAGTGACCAACGTAAACATATTCATAACGCCCGCCGCTAGAGTCGCATGATTGATTTAAGATCGCACGTTCGATGTGTATCGTTTGGACCCACCGTCTTCGATAGGCAATCATTCTTGGAAATTACCGTAAATACGTTCAGCGTCGGATGAATGCCAGGACCGGCCGTACTTCGGATGTGCGATTTTGTCTTGGCAGTCCAGTCATGTGAGCACGGTGTGTGGCTAAGTTATCTTCTGTTTCAGTGAGAAATATTTATTACTGTAAATTATACTGTCTTTCCCCTTAGAGCGTAGTTAGTCTTTTCGTTGTTCAGATCATGCTGGGCACTTGGGCGCTGTAATTAAACGTTGTTTATGTTTTAGATTTGCCCCGGTTCAGTGCTCTGCGTTTAATTTTAACTGTTTAGAACTATTCCTGTGAGGTCTCGATAGATATAGACGGTTTCCTCAGTGCAAGGTTGTAGGTCACTGCGCCCGATTAGTCAGGTTGAAAATGTTGTAAAATTTTGATGTATTTCCTTTTTATATGGCTTAGGGAGTTAGTGTTTCTGAAAATTTAAATTAAATGCCCGCCCTGTGAATTCTTACTATTTAATATTAGTTTGGCTGATTATCCATCCTTTTAGAATTTCTGATAAAATTGAACTTAACAAATTTTGTATTTTCTGAAGAATCTTGTGCTGAAAATCTAACTTGGGTGCCCCTCTATAGATTCTTACAATTTAATTATTGCTCGGGGTGATTATTCATTATTTTCAATTTTCTGTAAAATTTAATTGACCAAATTTGGAATTGTGTAGAGAACTTCTTGTTGCCGAAAATCTAACCTGAACGCCCTCTCCACAGATTCTTACAGCATCAGTAATATATGGTCTAATTATTCATTATTTCATAAATTTGTAAAATTGCAGCTAACAAATTTTGAATGGCGTGGACAACTTCTCGTTGCTGAAAATTTAACCTAAACGTCCGTTTCAGAGATTCCTCGGTTTTGTATTAACCGGGATAACTTTGTATGTTGTGTACTTCATAAAATCTGAAGACTGTTTGAATAAATTCTATGTGCTTTGAGAAATCTAAAACAGTGAAGGTGGTGCAAATAAAGGTGAACATCGGCACCAATGCTTCCACCTCGGTTTTCCTTCATTTTACGTTAGATGCTAGTAAGATTCGACAGTGTAAATAAACTTATTAATGTATTGACTTTTAGATGTCTTATTGCAATTCTTCCAATCCATATGTGGCATACTGTAAACCAGTGCTTAACAGTATTGGTTAAAAACAGTCTTGGTTGGAATTTTTATTTTTTTTATTTTTCAACTATACATTTCGCCTTATTTAGGCATCTTCAGGTTGATCTACATAGAAAACACAGAACAAATACATCTGTTCAAGAATGGTGATCGGTTGTGCAGACTTGGATAACCTAAAAGGATGTATAAACAGATCAAATACTGAAAGAGCAAATACCTTAATTTGGTATTTCTTAGAAACGATCCTTTAGGCAGTTAGCCAAAAGGCATCGTCGAATACATCACGCTAACATCGCCTTCATTAAACTCAGTAAAAACTAGAGATATAAAATAGTAAAAGCAGATAAGAAGCTACTGCTGGTAAGAATGAGAGATCGTAAACTGGATATACATTGCCACTAAAACTTCATAAATGTAATGCACATAAAACATGAATAAGACGGAATTACTAGGAGCAACACCTGTCCTTAACTTATCCTAAAATTTTGACGAAGTAAAATACAAATGCAGGCGATAAATTTAAAATCAGGAAACAGGGTGTATAATACAACACACAGGTGCAGTACATAAACAGATTTTACTATCATATAACACTATAACGAGAACATCAAATATATGATAAGTAAAAGCTGTTTATATACTGCACCTACGTGTTGTATAATACACCCTGTTTTCTGATTTTAAATTTATCGCCTTCATTTGTATTTTACTTCGTCAAAATTTTATGATAAGTTAAGGACAGGTGTTGCTCCTAGTAATTCCATCATATTCACGTTTTATGTGCATTACATTTATGAAGTTTTAGTGGCAATGTATATCCAGTTTACGATTTCTCATTCTTACGAGCAGCTGCGTGGCAGCGCAACCTATTGAGGTGATTGTGTATTAGGCTTCAGTATTAGCAAACGACGCTGTGGTGCATTATGCTTACTACCTGAGCCCCATCTTATTCTGTTACTCGCTCCCGTGAACGGGAAGGCGTTATACGGGTCTTGGAGTCACTCGCATCCATCTAGAAAAGGTAAGGCCTTATCCTAAGGCTTCGACAATATGATTACATTTCCTAGTGTCCGATCACTGGTTAATTTTCTTATCTGCTTTTACTATTTTATATTTCTAGTTTTTACTGAGTTTAATGAAGGCGATGCTAGCGTGATGTATTCGACGATGCCCTTTGGCTAACTGCCTAAAGGATCGTTTCTAAGATATACCAAATGAAGGTATTTGTTCTTTCAAATGGTTCAAACGGCTCTGAGCACTATGGGACTTAACATATATGGTCATCAGTCCCCTACAACTTAGAACTACTTAAACCTAACTAACCTAAGGACATCACATAACATCCAGTCATCACGAGGCAGAGAAAATTCCTGACCCCGCCGGAAATCGAACCCGGGAACCCGGGCGCGGGAAGCGAGAACGCTACCGCACGACCACGAGCTGCGGACTGCTCTTTCAGTATTTGATCTGTTTATACATGCTTTTAGGTTATCCAAGCCTGCATAACACGATCGCGATTCTTAAATAGATGTATTTGTTCTGTGTTTTCTATGTAGATCAACCTGAAGATGCCTAAATAAGGCGAAACGCGTAGTTGAAAAATAATAAAAAAAAATGCAACCGAGACTGTTTTTAACCAATAATGTCTTATTGCGTTTATTGGTCACCTTCACTGCCGACACAACAGAGAAAGCTGAAACACTCGGAAGAACAGAAGGTCAAAGGCATCCGGGAAAATCGAGAGGGTGGCTAGAACACAACGGTGAAAGCACCAGGAGGACCCCGGAAGAAATGGGGAAGAGTGCGTGGAGGGACACCATTCATCACGTCACCAGGAATCGCGGATCATGACAACAACAAAAATTGTTTTGTTTTGGGTTATTTAAACGTTCTGTCAGTGACTTTGACGCATTTCCTACGAGGCGCAGCTTTTGGTACGGGGCGTGTTTCCAGAAAGCTGCCGGCGTCCTCGGAGGAGCGCGGCCCTCGGCGGCTTTCGCTGCTCCCCACTCTGCCCCCACCTCTCCGGCGGCGGACCCTGCAGCCCCGCGCCAGCCAGCCAGCGGCCAGACCCGGTCTGACCGCAGCGTAGCGCGCTCCGCTCCCGCTGCCTGCGACTCCAGCACAGGCACCGGCCACGTGGACCGATACACGAAGCCGCCAGCGCCTGCTCTCACAGGTGAGTCTCCCGCGTGTGATGAGTGCGTCGACTCGCCGGGTGCCACTGTGTGAACGCCGCTCCGCTACCTCCGGCGTTTACCGTTTCTTCGGCCGACGGTGAGCGCAAACTAGACGCTGCTCTCGGCAAAAAGCTGCCGGGAAAGACACCGCGCTGTGACTGTTGTATCCGTAGTGCTGCGACTTCTCAAAACGTCGAGAGGCGAAAATGAAATCGTGGAGCTCCTGTTGCTTAGGGCATAGTGTGCCCGAGATACGGGTACAGTACCGTTTGGAGTACAGGTGCAGTGGCTGCTGTTACAGTCTGATGCGCATCTAGACAGCTAGCGGAAGGAACTTAACAGTAGTTGGCGGCGTTTCTCCTGAACTGAAGCAGCGGGAGCGACAGGTCTGTGTAATTTTCCTGGAGCTACGTAAACACAAACACAGCGCCATATCGTGGAAAGTGCAAACGTTGCAGAAACCCCTATTTCCGACTACCGCCCGTATACCTTAACAGCGAAATACTAATTTCTTGTCTCTGTTTCTATTTTAACTTCTCCTCCCTGGTCTCTCTCTCTTTCCCTCTCTCTTTCTCTTTCTGTCTCTCTGTCTGTTTATGTGTCCCTTTGTGTGTTTGTGTGTGTGTGTGTGTGTGTGTGTGTGTGTGTGTGTGTGTGTGTTCACTTTAACATAGCACTTTCTTCACAAAATTCTGCGTAGTTCTTAAGCACAGTACCTTTCCTTTCTCCACGTTGACGGACATTGAGAATTTTCAACGCAGAGACAATTGAAAAGATCTTTAGGCCATTGAAACCACCGATGTCGTCAGTGCAACATTGTACGCCCTATGTGATATTTTATACACCTGACGTAGTTGGACAGAGGCAACGAAGGCTAAGGTTTAACATTATGTGAGACAGAGCACAAGATCGTTTTGGTGAAGGCAGTCGCCTCTGCCCTTTCGAAGGAACGGTCCTCGGATTCGCCTTAAGCAATTTAGGGGAATCACGGAAAATCGAAATTTGATTCACCCGGACGGGAATTTAAACCGCCGTCCACCAGAACACGAATGGAGACTTCAATGCACGGTTCCGAAACGAACTCAGTCCGCATAGAGTGCTGTATAGCTGGTGGTGTTATTTACTATTATCTCACCGAAATCCAGTTAATTAGATTTAAGTGAATAATGTGAAGCCGGCCGGTGAGGCCGAGCGGTTCTAGGCGCTTCACACTGGAACCGCGCTACTGCTACGGTCGCAGGTTCGAATCCTGCCTCCGCCATGGATGTGTGTGATGTCTTTAGGTTAGTTAGGTTTAAATAGTTCTAGGGGACTGATGACCTCAGATGTTAAGTCCCATAGTGCTCAGAACCATTTGAATAATGTGAATAAACAGTATGGGGGAAATATACTACCCGTTCTGTAGATGCCGCTATAGTACACGAAATTTCGACGGAGGACGCTCAAACGAAGTGAAGAACGCGCGCTACACAACCGAATCACACGTAGGTATTTGTTCTGGCGTCGATGAGTTGCCTTTTTCTCTCTTCCTTTCGCCGACCGTGAGAAACAGTGTCAGAGAAAGCTATAGGTCTGCGAGGGGGGGACACTCGCAATTGACTTAAAGCTGTTCGCAACTTTACGAGGCGTCGGCGGCGAAGGAGAAACAAAAAGGAAAAAGGAAGAAAAAAACTGCAGGGAGAGGGAGAGAGACGCCGTTCACGCAGCGGCCTTGGACATTCCTGCGTTCGGCCTTCACTGATGAGGAGTGCGCTCGGCGGTGACCGGCGCGATCCACTAATCATGGCCGGCCGCTCCACTTTCCAGAGGGACGGAGAAACTTGTCTCTGGAAACACAAGTGCGGCGCGCCGTCGCTGAAGGTGCGGCCGGCTGAACGTACCTTCTGGCTCACCTCCCAGGCCTCCGAGCGGGCGACGCGGCACAGTACTGCTTCAGTATACCAAGCGAATCACCTACAACTTGCGCCCCTTTCATTTCGTGAACCGTTCAAGGTATCGGAACGAGGTTTTCCACATATAGTAGACAGAGAGACACGCAGTTCTGTTGCATGTGCACTGCGGTGACAAAAGTCATTTCATACCTCCTAATACCGTGTCGGGCCTCTGTTAGCTCGGCGAAGTGCAGCAGCTCGACCTGCCATGGACTCAACAAATCGTTGGAAGAAATACTGAGCCATGCTACCTCTACAGGCGTCCATAACTGCGGAAGTGTTGTCGTTGCAGGATTTTGTGCACGAAATGACCTGTCGATTATGTCCCATAAATGCATAAATGTTCGGTGGAACTCACGTCAGGTGATCTGGGAGGGCGAAGTATTCTCTCGACTTGCCCAGAATGTTCTGCGAACAATTGTGGCCCGGTACCATGGCTCATTATCATCCATTTAAATTACATTGTTGTTTTCTGGGAACAAGAAGCCGAGCATAACCATTTCCAGTCAATGATCAGTTCAGCTGGACGAGACAGGACAGTCCATTCCATGTGGTGTGGCAGGTGGCAGTTGGTGCTAAATAACGAAAAGTGTGAGGTGATCCTCATGAGTTCCAAAAGAAATCCGTTGGAATTCGATTACTCGATAAATAGTACAATTCTCAAGGCTGTCAATTCAACTAAGTGCCTGGGTGTTAATATTACGAACAACTTCAGTTCCAAAGACCACAAAGATGATATTGTGGGGAAGGCGAGCCAAAGGTTGCGTTTCATTGGCAGGACACTTAGAAGATGCAACAAGTCCACTAAAGAGACAGCTTACACTACACTCGTTCGTCCTCTGTTAGAATATTGCTGCTCGGTGTGGGATCCTTACCAGGTGGGATTGACGGAGGACATCGAGAGGGTGCAAAGAAGGGCAGCTCGTTATGTATTATCGCGTTATAGGGGAGAGAGTGTGGCAGATATGATACGCGAGTTGGGATGGAAGTCATTAAAGCAAAGACGTTTTTCATCGCGGCGAGATCTATTTACGAAATTTCAGTCACTAACTTTCTCTTCCGAATGCGAAAATATTTTGTTGAGCCCAGCCTGCATAGGTAGGAATGATCATCAAAATAAAATAAGAGAAATCAGAGCTCGGACAGAAAGGTTTAGGTGTTCGTTTAGCCCGCGCGCTGTTCGGGAGTGGAATGGTGGAGAGATAGTATGATTGTGTTTCGATGAACCCTCTGCCAAGCACTTAAATGTGAATTGTAGAGTAATCATGTAGATGTAGATGCAGATGTAGATGTAAATACAGCCCACACCATTACGGAGCCACCACCAGCTTGTACAGTGCCTTGTTGCCAACTTTGCGTCCATGGCTTCGTGGGGTCTGTGCCACACTCGAACAGTACCATCAGCTCTTACCATCTGAAATCGGGCTCGTCTCTCTTGGCCACGGTTTTCCAGTCGTCTAGAATCCAACCGATATCGTGACGGGCCCAGGAGAAGCGCTACAGGCGATGTCGAGCTGTTACCGAAGGCCTCCCGTCTGTCGTCTGCTGCCATAGCCCATTAACGCGGCATTTAGTGCCACTGTCCTAATGGATACGTTCGTCGTACGCTCCACATTGATTTCTGCGGTTGCTTCACGTAGTGTTACTTGTCTATTAGCACTGACAACTCTACGCACATCCTGCTGCTCTCGGTCGTTAAACGAAGGCCTTCGGCCACTACGTTGTCCGTGGTGAGAGGCAGTGCCTGAAATTGGTAATCTCGGCACACTCTTCCCTCTGTGAATCTCGAAATATGGAATTCCCGACTATTTTCGAAATGAAATGTCCCTTGCTCCCAGCTCCAAGTACCGTTCCATGTTCAAAGTCGTTAATTCGCGTCGCACGAGCATAATCACGTCGGAAATCTTTTCACGTGATTCACCTGAGTGCAAATGACAACTCTGTCAATGCACTGCGCTTTTACACCTTGTGTACGCGATATACCGCCATCTGTATATGCGCATACCGCTATCCCACGACTTTTGTCACCTCAGTGTGTAATCGACTTAACTTCTATATCGACCAAGATACTGAAGCGAGGCTGTCGTGGCAGGCTCCGTTGTTGTGTTAAGGCTTTCGACTGTTTCCCTATATGACCAAAAGCTGTTCGCTTCAACCTGAGTACGTACACACATTTGAAAATTTTTTGCAAACCCTTTCTGATATGCTATAAGTTAACACATTGTTCCATTCATACCACTCATAGCTGACCTTGAATCATTGTCGCGTAAATTAGGGCCAAGAAGAATTACCTTTAATCTTACATCAGTAGCGTAGACCCATCTTCTTGCTGCATATAACGACAGAGACTGAAACGGAAGTGGCACTTGGCAGTGCTTACACGGCAATAGCCAACTCGGGCCGCCTTCCCATTCAATTTCAAGCCACCTTCACTATACCTTTGCGAAAACTTTTTAACGTCAGTACTGACAGGCGTTATAACGCTGCATGCTGATCGTCTTTTCAGGAACTTTAGAATACTGTTAAAATATGTGAAGTGTCATTAGTCATTAAAAAAAATCATGCTTGCTTCAGTATCTCGGTTGATACAAGATTTAAATGGACTGAACATGCAACAAAATTACTCTGTACTATCAAATCCCGAAATCCTCGTTTTCGATACCTTGATCGGCTCACGAAATAAAAGGGGTACAAGTTTTAGGTCATTCAAGCTGCATGACGAAATCGTACGACTCGTTGCATTTAGCTAATGGCCGTTTCCTGTCCAAAGCGCCAGTGGGGAACTGTTCTGTGGGAGAAGATCTGCTCACCTCTGCAGCAGTTTCCAACGATGGCGAGGAGAAAATTTCTCTACTTGCCACAAATACGGTGTTGATAGCAATACAATGTCAGCTCTTTTTACAGTGGCCCATGTTGCGTAATAGCATATTTATGTTACGCGTTAACTTGATCTGAGAAATAATCTCGTTTATGTAGCTTTTTCGAATAATGTATTGTGAATGTTTTCTACTGATAAAATAAGATACATGTCTATGTAAAACTCTCTCTTATACGACTTCTCGCCAGCAAAGTTGGTAAAGGTCTATAATAAGACTGGTTCTTCTTATTCGGTAAATGGGTAGCTGAAATCAACGTTATCGCAGTTGTCTTCCATGTCGTACACATGAAGAAAGTTCCCTAAAAGACGGCTTTAGATAAAAACTGCGAGAAGATGCACAAAATTATATTGAACAAAGCGATCAAAGGTCGGTGATTTACCCGATGCTATGAGCATATCAAGAGAGGGATAAAAATACATTTTAAATGCAGAGCTATCTCTGACGGAGCTTTTTACTAATGAGATCACTTTCACCTGATTTAAACTCAGCGGTAAATTTTGCAGCAATGTGAGCAATGTGAGCAATGTGAGTACAGAGGAATGAGATCACTTTCACCTGATGTAAACTCAGCGGTAAATTTTGCAGCAATGTGTGGATAGTTTAGAGAAGAATCCCAGTATGTGCGCCGACTTGTTACTGTGCATTAGATTTGCGTACATCGCTTCAGAAACAGGATAACTTTCTATGTAAACGACGACAGTGCCTTCGCACTAAAAAATAATATCGTCTGCTGAAAATGTTACAGCTAGTGTTTTCTGGAAAGCAGATGGGAGTCTTCTTCTTGATTTCCTCGCAAAGACTAAATTCTGCAAATAGCATACAAGGCGTATAGAGCAAATTGATAAAATAAACCCTTGAAATCGTGAGTAGAAGTCTCGATTAAAAGAGAAAAATAAATGATTTTTCACGAGAACAGTACACGTGGCCATAGAGACTTTTAGACGATAAAGAAACCCTCGGTTTTCAAAGAGCAATTAATGGAATATGCGCTCTATTTAACAGACTTGATATTCTCTTACTTCCTGCGAAAATGTTAGACAAAAGGCGTGAGGTGAAAGATTTCTATGGCGAAATATGAGTGAATTTTTTTATCCGAATAACTCAGGTGTTCACGGTCAGGCTGAGAACTTCTTCTGCTGCTCATGTAACGAGAAAACAGTACTGGCCTTTGCTAAAAGAACTATTTACAGTCGCATGGGTTTTCTATTCATTATGTGTTTCTGACGGACTGCACCTATGAAACCGTGACCGTAAATGGTGTATTCTTGAGAACACAGGAAAGAGTACATCTGCTCTGATTGAAAATTGATATTTATGACCATGAAGCATGCAGTAAAAAATACTGGGTGCAAAGGAACAGTACGCTACAATCTTGAAACTTTCTTGTCTGTTATTTGATCGTCAGTGAGAGCAGTAATATTTCTGTAGACAGGGTTATATTAACTATTTGGAACACTTGCTAATCACATTGCACAACGTTTGTTGTGAAATTAAAGTTTTTCCCTTTCCAACTTAATTACATGACAAAACAAATTTTACGTATGGCATGTCTTCTTTCCTGAAAATACTTTCGATGATCGATGTTAACGCTTCTTAATAACTTATTTAACAGTCACGATTGCGTATAGTGACTTTATAAACAGTTTGCTCTGAACAACACTATTATGAAGCAATTGGGTAAACGCGTTTGCATATGCTTTTGTGGTATGTTGCTTAGTCAACAATATCATCAATGTTTCTTAAATCAGATTAAAAATTATAAAGCAGAACAGGAAACAATAAATAAGTTTTAGTTTCATTAAGGTACGCAACCTTCCAGATGCTAAGATACATTATTTAGATCGCGAGTAGTAACATGAAACAACAGATACAATAAAAACTAAGCTAAGATTTTTAAATAGCGAGTAGAAATGTGAAGTGACATACACAAAGTAAAATCTAAATTGACTTTTTCTTTGTCGCATTCAGAAAAGCAACTTCCAGCTCTTACCTCAGAAGATAATGAGTAATTAGCCTGGTCGCTCTATGATGTACTGAATTGCACCTACGGAAGGAATCGCCTTCTCGTGAATAGCAGTCAGTTTTCTGTTGACTTTGAGATTAATTTTGTTTTGATAACAGCCTAAAGGTGTAAGAAAATATAGTGTGGCTTTTCATTACGGACCCATCGCTTCAGCGTTGGTTGTAAATATTAAAGTGCATCAGCAGTTTCTAGAATACTGTTCCGAAAAATATGTTGTGTAATGAGCAATAAGACTTTCTTCTTAGATGAGGTGCATGCGCCCTTGCATAACTCTTTGCAGCATTAATCTGGTGTTAGAATTCGACGTGTTGCCTCCTGCATGACTTTCTGTTCTGTACCTCCATATGGTGCGCGCGCGGTAATACAATTACGAATACGTTTTTGTTATGCTCATAAGACACAATATGAACAAAAGACCTTCCAGCTGAAAAACTTCGAGACTTTTCCAGAAAGAAGAATCCTTCTATCACACAGGAGCTGTTCTGACTCGAAACTCGTCCTCTGCCTAGCAGACATTCTCTCATTCAACTATCCTTATATTCGTATGATGCATTGGGTTGTTTCTTTTCGAGCAAGGTATGTACCAGGATGACTACTTTGGTTACAAATCAGCAAGAAGAAAGTATTTTTGTGGATAGAAAGGCTACGATTCATGAAGTCGCAGAGACGTACGGTTAAGCGTGTACAGGTGTAGGGCATGGTGGTAAAGTGGTTCGACTCGAGTTCGGAAACCCATAAATCGCCGGATCGAATACCGGTCGAAGCACTGAAATTTTCCACTCTTCCTTTAAACGAGCTGTCAACCCTCAATTATGTGAAGATTCTTCGGAAACGACACGTTGCTCGGATTTCACGTTAAACTGTGCGTCGCCATTTTCTGACAGAGTTGGTGGAGTAGTTTAAGGACACGCAAGTCACAGAAGTGGCGTCGTCAATTAAAAAGATTTCCATCAGGCTGTTGAGCCACACGGAATTATTATAGTGTACAATTCAGGAAAATGTTTTTTTACTGGTGGATTGTTATTACATTTACAGCTCAAGACCCTGCTCCAAACCTTCCAAACTCGACGTTGTCTCAAATGCAATTGATACCCGAGTTACTTTTGGAGAATATAGACTTTACGATGGCCTTTTTACGCAGTTGAAAAAAAGCAACGTGTTAGATACGACATTAGTACCATAGTTTACCATGACTCATAAGCATTTATGCAATATCCGTGAAAAACTTCACACCTGGGCGTTCTCGTAAACTCGCTAAGTAAATGCAACACAGGTAAACAATAAGTCATCAGCATACAAATCGCAGTACGCCATTGTGGCAGTAATTACCAACCTACTCACTATCCCACATGCGTCGATCTTTGTCACTGTCCGTAGGTACTCAATGACTAATTCATTTGCAAACGATGTCTGCCAGGGTTTATTATGAAACGGTTTACGGTTCTTGTTTAATATTGTGAATCATTGGTTCTCCCTTTACCTCAGTTCCAAAAATCCGTGTACTTCCTCTTGTTCTAATAGTTAATTTTAAAACGGATTGCAGTGTAAAAATGCGTGTATCCCACATCGAATAATCAGAATTGTCACTAAAGCGTAGGAATTCTTCTTTTTCCATTCCTATAACGTACGCTTGAAACAGACTTGTCAGCTATGAGCATACGTGTTACCTGTATTTATTCTTTACCGGTTCCTGTTTCAGAAGAAGCGAAAGAGAGACTGAAACTCATGTAAACCCATTTTTTTGTACATATTTAAAATTGAATAGTCAGTTTACCGCTAAAAATAAAAGCGGAGATAAATAGTAATTTCTTTTGAAATCCATTTTATTATCACAAAACGCAGGTCAGTTATTTTCTTACTGTCATGTAGCGCTAGAAGCTGTGTAACTATGGAATATTGTTTAAGAGAAGATTTTCTGAGCGAACCAAATTATGCCACAAGAAAACAATTCGTTTCGCTTGAGACATTTCAAAGAAAGGCGAGTAAGTTTACTTTATATTAATATTTCAGCCTAAAACCGCTGTCATCCGCTGCCCTTTTGCCGAGTCCCATTTCTCAGCTGTAGGTTAAATTTTTCATTATGATGTGAATGTTTCCTCTCACAGAAACCTATTAAGTTTTCTCGTCTTTAACGTAAGTTTTCCTGGCCATGGGGTCAGACTGACATTTCATATCACTATATTATTCTTACATTATTTCGTTATGAAATGCATTATACTTTACGTAAGAATTTTTCTTGTGTATATGTTATGAAAATCCTGTATATAATTCAAGTAGGGGCTCACTCGTTAACTAACATATAACTGGCAGATGCGGTTTACGTTGGAGAACTGCAAACTTTTGGTAGATTACTAAATTGAATTGGATACTGTTTCTGACGAAAAACACACTCAATATGGTACTCTACCCATTTTTTAAAATTTTATTTATTTATTTATTTATTTATTTTTACCAGGAGTGAACCAGCTTTTCTTCATTTTCTCTATTTCAGAGACACGCTTTCCTTTTGCCTAGTGGCACAGTTACGGTAACTGATCAAAGAGTGTTCTTTAAATGTCTTCTGTATTAAATGTTATGGCGTTCTTGAATTATTACAATAGTAGAGTTTACCATGTGTACTGTCTTTCTCACTGCTTGCGAAAGTTACGGATGGGAACGGAACGGTCGCCATACCTGTTGTTTACGTTCCACCACACACAAACACACACACACACACACACCGTAACTGGCGACTGGGTGCCATTCCCAGGAGAAAATGCGATACCGTCTTCGTGACTAAAGTGTGACAGGCGCACACACACACACACACACACACACACACACACACACACAAACAGTCTTGGCAGCCGAAGTTTGTTCTTGTTGGCACGTTTTCGTTAAGTGGCTAAGGAGGTGTTAACAGACCGTGGGGCAGCAGAGCACGTACTGCTCGATAGCTTGTACGCATTGCGTTACTGTGATGCGGGTCAACTGAAAACGAGCACTGCAGGCGAAAACACGAGAATATACAGTATATGTAACATTAGCAGGTACGACACTTTTTCTTTTAGCAGCGCTTGAGATCGTAATTTATTGGTGTGGAATTCATGGGAGTGCTATCTAATAGTTGAACTGCAGTTTTTGCTTCAAGTGAAAACCATATGCTGCAACGATAGAATCTTCTTTCTTTTTGCATGTGAAGAATAATAACTGTAACCTATTTTAAAGAACGTAACAAAGCGAAAAACAGACGGCAAGTTTATTTTACAGATGAAAGAAATGAAAATTCCTTTAAATCCATGCAGACTAGACTTTAAGTCTTCTTAAAATTGTGCCAGGCTGTCATTTCGGTTGCAGTCCGTTCTACAAGTGTTCGTTCACTGAGTGATTCATTCGTCCCACACAACAACAAGGAGCCAAGCAAGATAGTTTTATGTCTACGATCGTAAGGTGAAAATTAAGCAACCTAGCTGCGTCGGAACAAGGCCACGGGAGTAGACAACATTCCATTAGAACTACTGACGGCCTTAGGAGAGCCAGTCATGACAAAACTCTACCAGCTGGTGAGCAAGATGTATGAGACAGGCGAAATACCCTCAGATTTCAAGAAGAATATAATAATTCCAATCCCAAAGAAAGCAGATGCTGACAAATGTGAAAATTACCGAACTATCAGTTTAATAAGTCACAACTGCAAAATACTAACGCGAATTCTTTACAGACGAATGGAAAAACTGGTAGATGCGGACCTCTGGGAGGATCAGTTTGGATTCCGTCGAAATGTTGGAACACGTGAGGCAATACTGACCTTACGACTTATCTTAGAAGAAAGATTAAGAAAAGGCAAACATACGTTTCTAGCATTTGTAGACTTAGAGAAAGCTTTTGACAATGTTGGCTGGAATACTCTCTTTCAAATTCTGAAGGTGGCAGGGGTAAAATACAGGGAGCGAAAGACTATTTACAATTTGTACAGAAACCAGATGGCAGTTATAAGAGTCGAGGGGCATGAAAGGGAAGCAGTGGTTGGGAAGGGAGTGAGATAGGGTTGTAGCCTCTCCCCGATGTTATTCAATCTGTATATTGAGCAAGCAGTAAAGGAAACAAAAGAAAAATTAGGAGTAGGTATTAAAATTAATGGAGAAGAAGTAAAAACTTTTAGGGTTCGCTAATGACGTTGTAATTCTGTCAGAGACAGCAAAGGACCTGGAAGAGCAGTTGAACGGAATGAACAGTGTCTTGAAAGGAGGATATAAGATGAACATCAACAAAAGCAAAACGAGGATAATGGAATGTAGTCGAATTAAATCGGGTGATGCTGAGGGAATTAGATTAGGAAACGAGACACTTAAAGTAGTAAAGGAGTTTTGCTATTTAGGAAGTAAAATAACTGATGATGGTCGAAGTAGAGAGGATATAAAATGTAGAGTGGCAATGGCAAGGAAAGCGTTTCTGAAGAAAAGACATTTGTTAGCATCGAGTATAGATTTAAGTGTCAGGAAATCGTTTCTGAAAGTATTTGTATGGAGTGTAGCCATGTATGGAAGTGAAACATGGACTATAACTAGTCTGGACAAGAAGAGAATAAAAGCTTTCGAAATGTGGTGCTACAGAAGAATGCTGAAGATAAGGTGGATAGATCACGTAACTAATGAGGAGGTAATGAATAGGATTGGGGAGAAGAGAAGTTTGTGGCACAACTTGACTAGAAGAAGGGATCGGTTGGTAGGACATGTCCTGAGGCATCAAGGGATCACAAATTTAGCATTGGAGGGCAGCGTGGAGGGTAAAAATCGTAGAGGGAGACCAAGAGATTAATACAGTAAGCAGATTCAGAAGGATGTAGGTTACAGTAGGTACTGGGAGATGAAGAAGCCAGCACAGGACAGAGTAGCATGGAGAGCTGCATCAAACCAGTCTCAGGACTGAAGACAAGAACAACAACAGCTGCGAAAAACTGTATCTTAGGTAAGAAATGAAATTATCTTCAACATAGTGACCAATTTGAACGCTGAACTCCGTCTGTTTCTCCAGCGACTAGATACCATCACTAGGCGGGAATCTAGAATATAACTATGTATGGCAGCCTTGGCCAGCTGAGGACCATGTTCAAAACTAATAAGCTATCATTATGCTTTCTCCCCTTTTTCTTTCCTCCGTGCTGTTGTCCATTTTCTTCCCTGTCTTCCTGGAACTGTCTTGTATTTGGAAAGGTTTGCATGTCTTAATTTTGTTTCTACATTTTATTTTGTCTTCAAATTCTTGCTTATTTATTCCATTTATTCTACAATCTCATACGTTTTCCTAAGCCAAATTTATTTTCGACTCAACTTTTTAAGATAATACTCAATTTATCTTAGCGGTATACTACAACGAATTATTTCGATGTGTACTTAGAACATCAGACTCCTTTTCCTAATTTCAATTACTTTTTTCTACATGTTTTTATATTGCTTTTTACATTGCCTAAACATATACGTGGGTACATGCAACCATCTTACACAGTGTCATCGCAGTTGTCATACGATATAAAATATTCCGTATATTTCTTCTCGTAAGCCTGTGGGGTGAGGTACATCATGCACTGTTACTGGTACATCATGCACCGTTTCTCTCGGATGGTCCGATACCATACCGTCCACACTATCGAGGTTTTCAGCTGAGGCTGAATCTTTGGGACTCCCGCCAGATAAATTGCGTACAAGATAAGTACGGTCGTGTTTGAATCAGCACCATTTTTGTTAACTGCGCTGGTGCAGATTCTGACAAACCGTCACTCACTCCAGATGAGTTTTCGTTGGCGTTTAGTCGTACAAACCGAGGAAGTTTACAACTGATGCTCATAACATAGGTCCCGAGTTCAAGTCTCGGTCCGGCACACAGTTTTAATCTGCCAGGAAGTTTCATATCAGCGCACTCTCAGCTGCAGAGTGAAAATCTCATTCTAGATCCTCATAACAGTTTATCAATTTGGACAGAAAGGAAAGGGAGGTGAGAGACGGAACCAAAGCTCGGACTGAGGGAAAGGCTGGAGAAAGAAATCGGCTGCACCGTTTCGGGGGACCATCCCGGCTTTCACATGAAGCGACTATGGAATTCATGGAGACGTAAACCTGGACTGGTAACGAGGATTTCAGCCACAAACGAGTGCAGTCAGTAGCTTGTGACACTGGGCCAGCTCGCTCGGTTCTGTCTGAAGGAAACACACGCAACGCCATTTCTTTATAGAAAGCATGTAAAAAATTATTATTCAGATCAATTTGAAACTTCACTTACGTTACTGCTCAGCGTATACGAATGGAACAGAAACAACTTTCATTCATCAGCGCCGTAAGTGTACCAGGCGAGAAATTTTCTCTTTGCCCTGGTAAGACAATGGGTCTGTATCCGGTAGTAGCGTAGCTGAGATCCTTTTCCGGCCGTCCCGATGCAGCATTTCCGTGGTTTCCCTGGACCACTTCAGCCCGGGATGGGACGCCAAAGGAGACCACGAGCGATATTCCTCCATCTCTCCCCCTTCTCCCGTCGTCTAGTGCAGCAACCCCAGACAGTTTGATGTCGAAGTTTCTATTATCTGTCATTATTGAAAAGGAAAAATATTCAAACCTCTGCTCCTTTACTACTACCTTCATTAGGGCCGCTAGAATATTATCCCGGCCGATGTGGCTGCGTCTGGCGTTTCGCACGGAAGGCGTCGCATACGGAAGTTCGATGCTGGCGCGGCGGAAGCCACGTCAGTTTCAGCGGTTTGCAGCTCGCGAGGTAAGCTACGCCGCGTGCTGCTCCGTGGATCGAAACGTTAGTCTGAGGACCCGGATAAATCCTCTGCACTGCCACAAGCGCAAAGTACTTCAAATCGGAATCGCCAGCCTCGCTTTGATACGTGATACAGGGCTGAGCCCGTCACAAGTCCAAAGTGAATAACTGAAAGCCTGGTAGCGATCTAACTACTTTCGGTACACGTTCCGAGACGCGACCTACAACTTCGATTGCCGGCATCCATCTATTTATTATAAACTCCAACCGCTGATCACAACGAAGAAACGGGAATACAGTTCGAAGTCAATAGAAAAAGAGTCAACATAAACACCGGACTCAAATTTGCACGAAAACAGTGGGATTTGTTGGTCTCTCTCTCTCTCTCTCTCTCTCTCTCTCTCTCTCTCTCTCTCTCTCTCTCTCTCTGTCTCACTCTCTCACACTCTCTCTCTCCTCATCGGACAGTCCTCTCTCCATATTCCTCAACACTCGCCGAAAAAATAAGACGTGGTACCTAAGTAGAATTTTACGCCTGCGAACGCAATTCGCTTCCTCTCTGACTTCCATAACGCAAGAAGTAACTAAGTTGTTTTTCTTTTTTCTAAAAAGTTTGCTGACTTTTCCTATACGTGGCATCTACCTCATGTGAAGCTGATATCTCACTACAGTAAGATTCTCTGAAGTTACTAGCTGTTCAACGGCTACAAAAAATTTAAATCTACGAGGGTCACTCCAAAAGAAATGCACACTATTTTCTTTTAAATCCTGCTTTTATTCTACATGTTTGAATGTTTTACAGTGTGTAGATACTTCCTTTAGGAACAATATTTTCATTTCTCCACATAATTTCCATCCGTCACAAATGCCTTACACCATCTTGGAACCAGCGCCTGTATACCCGCACGGTAAAATTCGGGACCAACCTGTTGGCGCCACCGTTTGGCAGCGTGCACAAGGGAGCCATCATCTTCAAACCTTTTTCCACGAAGAGAGTCTTTCAGTTTTCTAAAGGGATGATAGTAACGTGGAACCAGGCCAGGACTGTAAGGTGGTTGTTTCAGTGTTGTCCATCCGAGTTTTGTGACCGCTTCCATGATTTTTTGACTGACGTGTGGCCGTGCATTGATGTGCAACAGCAAAACATCCTGCTTTTGACGATGTGGTCGAGCACGACTCAGTCGAGCTTGAAGTGTCGTCATGTATGCATCAGAATTTATGCTGGTCCCACTTGGTGCGATGTCCACAAACAAGAGTCGTTCGGAATCGATAGAAAACCGTAGCCAGCACAAGGTGTGGTTTTGAATTTTTTTTTTTCTTGGTTGACTTTGCATGTTGCCACTCCACTGATTGCCTCTTCGTCTCTGGTGAAACATGATGGAGCCTTGTTTCATCACCTGTCACAATTCTTCGAAGAAATTCATCTCCACCATTCTCGTACTGTTCCTAAAGTTCGCTGCACACAGTTTTTCTTGTTTCTTTGTGAGCCACTGTCAACATCCTGGGAACCCAACTGGCACGAACCTTTTTTAACGCCAACACTTTCAGTATTCTCCACACACTTCCTTACCCTACACCAACGTAGCGTGACAATTCATTCACTGTGATGCGTCAATCAGCAGTCACCAATTCGTTAACTCTCTGCGCATTGCCTGGAGTGTGTGCAGTACGAGGCCTGCCGCTGCGAGGACAATCCTCAATATTGCCGTGCCCGCTTTCATCACGTAACGTGCTTGCCCACCGACTAATTGTACTGTGATCGACAGCAGTATCTCCATACACTTTTTCAACCTCTTGTGGATGTTTCCCACTATCTAGTTTTCACAGCACAGGAAATCTATGACAGCACGTTGCTTCTGACGAACGTCAAGTGTAGCAGCCATATCTAAGACATGCTGTGACGGCGCCACTCGCGGGAACAGGTTAAACTAAGTTTGAAAACAAGAGTGAAGGATGTATCTACACACTGTAAAACATTCACACATGCAGAATGAAAACTGTATTTTTACAAAAATTGTGTGCATTTCTTTTGGAGTGAGCTTCGTGTAGCTACAGACATACTCTGCAAGGCGCCATACGGATCATGGCGGAGGATACCTAGCATCACTGCTAGTCATTTCCTTTCCTGTTCCCCTAGCAAACGGAACGGTGGACAACCGACTGTCTATGCGGCGAGGAACCAATGCCACCAGTGGTGGACAAGTTTGACAGCACTACCAGCAGACTAGTCGAGAAGCGAGGTGTTGTCTGTAACAGTTTAACATCTGAAACGAGAGTGTCCGCACGTTTAACGTTGCAGGAGTATGCGGCAGAGCGGCACGCGGGAGACCCGACAGGTTAAGATGATGACGGACGCCTCGCCCAACGATTCAACTAGCTTTTGTTCAGTGCTAGGTCTTCGAACACATTCTACAAGCGCCTACGAATATCTGCGATGCTTTGGTTTTCCCGCAAAAGAAACTGAATGACAGCTCTCTGCTTGGAACGCAGCTCCGTTACAGTCGCATTTTGAAGGCTACGTACAATACTGGCCATTAAAATTGCTACACCACGAAGATGACTTTGCTACAGACGTGAAATTTAACCGACAGGAAGAAGATGCTGTGATAAGCAAATGATTAGCTTTTCAGAGCATTCACACAACGTTGGCGCCGGTGGCGACACATACAACGTGCTGATATGAAGAAAGTTTCGAACCGATTTCTCATACACAAACAGCAGTTGACCGGCGTTGCCTGGTTAAACGTTGTTGTGATGCCTCGTTTAAGGAGGAAAAATGCGTACCATTTCCGTTGGTCGAGATCCAATGTCTGTTAGCGGAATATGGAATAGGTGGGTTCAGGAGGGTAATACGGAACTCCGTGCTGGATCCCAACAGTCTCGTATCACTAGCAGTCAAGATGACAGGCATCTTATCCGCATGGGTGTAACGCATGTGCAGCCACGTCTCGATCCCCGAGTCAACAGATGGGGACGTTTGCAAGACAACAACCATCTGCACGAACAGTTTGACGACGTTTGCAGCAGCATGGACTATCAGCTCGGACACCGTGGCTGCGGTTACCCTTCACGCTGCATTACAGACAGGAACGCCTGCGATGGTGTACTCAACGACAAATCTGGGTGCACGAATGACAAAACGTCATTTTTTTTCGGATGAATCCAGGTTCTGTTTACAGCATCATGATGGTCGCATCCGTGTTTGTCGACATCGCGGTGAACGCACATTGGAAGCGTGTATTCGCCATCGCCATACTGGCGTATCACCCGGCGTAACGGTTCTACCCTTCATTCAATCCTGCGAAACAATACATTTCAGCAGGATAATGCACGATCGCATGTTGCAGGTCCTGTACAGGCCTTTCTGGATACAGAAAATTGTCGACTGCTGCCCTGACCAGCACATTCTCTAGATATCTCACCAACTGAAAACGTCTGGTCAATGGCGGCCGAGCAACTGGCTCGGCACAATACGCCAGTCACTACTCTTGATCGACTGTGGTATCGTGTTGAAGCTGCATAGGCAGCTGTACCTGTACACGCCATCCAAGCTCTGTTTGACTCAATGCCCACGCGTATCAAAGCCGTTATTACGGCCAGAGGTGGTTGTTCTATGCACCCAAATTGCGTGAAAATGTAATCGCATGTCAGTTCTAGTGTAATATATTTGTCCAATGAATACCCTTTTATCATCTGCATTTCTTCTTGGTGTAGCAATTTTAAAGGCCAGTAGTGTATTGCCTCAACATTCCGACTGCGTCCGTCGGAGAGTGTGGCTTTGCCGAGTGAGGGCGGGGCGTGGCCGGCTCGTGGTCAGCTCACACGCCGACTCGGTCTTACAGCACAAGGCTACGCGTGCCCGGCTGTCGCTCCTGGTGGGGCCCGCGCCGGGTTGATGCGACCTGCCGGACTCGTGGGTCGCCGCGACGCCGACGCGTCCCTAGCTCACTTCCATCTGGTTTGCTGATAGCGCTCGTGAGAAAACGCCCTCTCACAGATATGGTACCCAAGCTCAGGATGCGGTTGCAATACGAATGGTCGAGAACATCTCAAAACAAAGGCAGTCAACAGCACTAATGCATTTCAGGATTGCAACAGTACCACAGTATATTAGGACGCGCGAAATTTGGCACGTACTTCGATGCGAGATGCCTTTAATAGGTTCCACAACGAAACATTGTCTCGAAATTTGGTAGAAAATCCGAAGAAATTCTGGTCGTATGTAAAGTACACAAGCGGCAAGACGCAGTCAATACCTTCGCTGCGCAGTGCCGATGGTACTGTTATCGACGACTGTGCCGCTAAAGCGGAGTTATTGAACGCAGTTTTCCGAAATTCCTTCACCAGGGAAGACGAATGGAATATTCCAGAATTTGAAACACGAACATCTGCTAGCATGAGTTTCTTAGAAGTAGATACCTTAGGGGTTGCGAAGCAACTCAAATCGCTTGATACGGGCAAGTCTTCAGGTCCAGATTGTATACCGATTAGGTTCCTTTCAGATTACGCTGATACTATAGCTCCCTACTTAGCACTCATATACAACCGCTCGCTCACCGATAGATCTGTACCTACAGATTGGAAAATTGCGCAGGTCGCACCAGTGTTCAAGAAGGGTAGTAGGAGTAATCCATTTAACTACAGACCTATATCATTGACGTCAGTTTGCAGTAGGGTTTTGGAGCATATACTGTATTCAAACATTATGAATCACCTCGAAGGGAACGATCTATTGACACGTAATCAGCATGGCTTCAGAAAACATCGCTCTTGTGCAACGCAGCTAGCTCTTTATTCGCACGAAGTAATGGCCGCTATCGACAGGGGATCTCAAGTTGATTCCGTATTTCTAGATTTCCGGAAAGCTTTTGACACCGTTCCTCACAAGCGACTTCTAATCAAGCTGCGGAGCTATGGGGTATCGTCTCAGTTGTGCGACTGGATTCGTGATTTCCTGTCAGGAAGGTCGCAATTCGTAGTAATAGACGGCAAATCATCGAGTAAAACTGAAGTGATATCAGGTGTTCCCCAGGGAAGCGTCCTGGGACCGCTACTGTTCCTGATCTTTATAAATGACCTGGGTGACAATCTGAGCAGTTCTCTTAGACTGTTCGCAGATGATGCTGTAATTTACCGTCTAGTAAGGTCATCCGAAGACCAGTATCAGTTGCAAAGCGATTTAGAAAAGATTGCTGTATGGTGTGTGAGGTGGCAGTTGACGCTAAATAACGAAAAGTGTGAGATGATCCACATGAGTTCCAAAAGAAATCCGTTGGAATTCGATTACTCGATAAATAGTACAATTCTCAAGGCTGTCAATTCAACTAAGTACCTGGGTGTTAAAATTACGAACAACTTCAGTTGGAAGGACCACATAGATAATATTGTCGGGAAGGCGAGCCAAAGGTTGCGTTTCATTGGCAGGACACTTAGAAGATGCAACAAGTCCACTAAAGAGACAGCTTACACTACACTCGTTCGTCCTCTGTTAGAATATTGCTGCGCGGTGTGGGATCCTTACCAGGTGGGATTGACGGGGGACATCGAAAGGGTGCAAAAAAGGGCAGCTCGTTTTATATTATCACGTTATAGGCGAGAGAGTGTGACAGATATGATACAAGAGTTGGGATGGAAGTCATTACAGCAAAGACGTTTTTCGTCGCGGCGAGACCTTTTTAAGAAATTTCAGTCACCAACTTTCTCTTCCGAATGCGAAAATATTTTGTTGAGCCCAACCTACATAGGTAGGAATGATCATCAAAATAAAATAAGAGAAATCAGAGCTCGAACAGAAAGGTTTAGGTGTTCGTTTTTCCCGCTCGCTGTTCGGGAGTGGAATAGTAGAGATATAGTATGATTGTGGTTCGATGAACCCTCTGCCAAGCACTTAAATGTGAATTGCAGAGTAGTCATGTAGATGTAGATGTAGATGTAGATGTAGATATAGTTACAGCACGGCCGGCATTTAATCACCTCTATCGGCTCAACCTAAGCGCTAGTCCTCTATGTGTTTGCGGACAAGAAGATAGAAGGCATACATTCCTACAACATCATTGCAAATAATCTTCTGACGTCTGGTCATCAGATGTCAGCATCAAACGATACAGGAATGTGTAAAATTCTGTACGAGTTCTTCATGAGCACCTACATCAAGATACAGCTCCCTGCGCTGCTAATGTTGGTAATTGCACTGTAGACCCAAAGAAACTGGTACAGCTGCCTAACATCGTGTAGGGCCCCCGTGAGCTCAAAGAAGTGCCGCAACAAAAAAAAATGGTTCAGATGGCTCTGAGCACTATGGGACTTAACAGCTGTGGTCATCAGTCCCCTAGAACTTAGAACTACTTAAACCTAACTAACCTAGGAACAGCACACACATTCATGCCCGAGGAAGGATTCGAACATGCGACCGCAGCGGTCGCTCGGTTCCAGACTAGCGCCCAGAACCGCACGGCCACTCCGGCCGGCAACAGCGATTTATCATCTTATATTATGTCACCAAAAGGATTTTTATAGTCTACTATATCTGTGCATCTTGTGTTCTATTTTCGTCTTGTTTACTCGTTTCAGAATACTGTGGATATAAAACTTGTTTACGTCCGCCTCTTGTTGCGCCTACGTACCTTCGTACCGAGGTAGGGCTTAATTAACATCTATTCTGAAATGTGAAAACAAACTGTAGTATAACATTTCCGGTGTTGGGGTGGCTGTAAGGGCAGGTTCCGGAAGGTAATAAATTAAAAAAGAAGATGAAAAGATGTAAGTAGGCTGTTTAGGTTTTTTTATTGGTAACGCCGCCGCCACGTAGCGCTCTGTATGAAAATCACTGGCTGTGCCGTGTGCAGTCTGTGCCTGGTTTGCATTGTTGTCTGCCATTGTAGTGTTGGGCAGCGGCAGCTGGATGCTAACAGCGCGCAGCGTTGCGCAGTTGGAGGTGAGCCGCCAGCAGTGGTCGAACTGGGGAGAGAGATTTCGGAGTTTTGAAATTTGTAAGACTGGATGTCATGAACTGCTATATATATGATGACTATTAAGGTAAATACATTGATTGTTCATCAAAATCTTTCATTTGCTAACTATGCCTATCAGTAGTTAGTGGCTTCAGTAGTTTGAATCTTTTATTTAGCTGGCAGTAGTGGCGCTCGCTGTATTGCAGTAGCTTTAGTAACGAAGATTTTTGTGAGGTAAGTGATTTGTGAAAGGTATAGGTTAATGTTAGTCAGGGCCATTCTTTCGTAGGGATTTTTAAAAGTCAGATTGCGTTGCGCTAAAAAAATATTGTGTGTCAGTTTAAGCACAGTTTTGTATAATTTTTTAAGGGGACGTTTCAAACGTACTTGCTGAACAGTATCGCAGAAAGGCTTCAGAAGAAAGACATTTGACATACACCAGCGTCAGAAACACGGGAAAGCTCTCGTCTGAAGACAAATTAATAACAGATTAATAGAATTAGAATGGCCCTCCCACGACACGAAGACTATTAATATCCTTAAATGCTACAAATGCTTAGTAGCGTCGTGGTGTGCTTGTTATGAATTCGTTCAACTCCTGTGTTTGCAGTCCAACACATTGCTGGTGAGGACCAGACGAATCTGGATGGAAGCTGCGGCAGCTGAATGGGGAGCAGTGGGTCCCGCAATACGTCCCACATGTCCTCCGCAGCGTCCGTTCGCAGACGCCGCTTACTAGTACCACGATGAACAGTGACGTGGCAGACCGTCCCTCTGTGAACAACTTGGAATCGCAGGAGGAGATCTTGCTGCTCGGAGGCCGGCTTATCACAAACGAGGTGATAGTGGAGATCAGTTACTGACCACTTTTCCACATCTCGGTGGGCGTTTTGAGGATGGCAAAAGTCACCGACCGCTGCGTTCCACGACTGCTCACAGCTATTCAAAAAACCCGGCGAGTCGGCAGCGGGAATATTGAAGCCGTGTCAGGCCGATCCAGGTTTCTCATTCCATCATCATCATCATCACCCAGTTCAATCATTAAATGATGTGGCCTCTTCGAGTCGTGGATTCAGGTAGGCTTTCAGCAGTCTTCTCCAAGTGGGACGGTCTTGAGCAGTTTTCTGCCAGTTGTTACCAGCGATCTTCTTGATGTCTTTGCCCCATCTGTCTGGTGGTCTTCCTTTAGGCCTCCGGTATTCTCCCGGACTCCACTCCAGTACTAGCTTCGTGCATCTGTTGTCTTTTCTTCTTGCGACGTGGCCAGCCCACTCCCATTTCAAGGAGGCTACTGTCTCTAAGATGTCCTCAACCTTCGTCACAGACCGGATGTCATATGCCCTTTTCCTATCCTTTCTTGTATAGCCCAGTATTGATCTCTCCATGGCTCTCTGTGCTGTCCTAAGTTTCCCTTTTGTAAATGAGTTCAGTGTCTATGTGTCACAGCCATATGTCATAACAGGAAGAATGCATTCATCAAATTCTGCTTTCTTCAGATTTACTGCCATTGTTGATCTGAATACTGTTGAATTCTTCCCAAATGCTTGCCAGTCAACCTTGATGCGTCGATAGATTTCTGGTCTTATGTCTCCCTTCATATTTATAATCTGCCCAAGGTAGACATATTCACAGACCTCTTCTAATAGATTGTCCTTGACTTTCACATCTCCAGCTGGGACCCATTTGTTGGACATTACTTTTGTTTTGGAAAGGTTCATGTTCAAGCCAACCAGCTGACATTCCGATGCAAAATCTGTACCTAAGTTTTGGAGCTCCGCGAAGTCTTTGGCCAGTAAGGCAATATCGTCAACAAATCTGAAGTTGGTAAGCCTTCTTCCATTAAGTGTAATTCCCTTACTTTCCCAGCTCAGCTTTGACATAGCCATTTCCAATACAGCAGAGAACAGTTTTTGGCCGGCCGGGGTGGCCGAGCGGTTCTAGGCGCTACTGTCTGGAACCGTGTGACTGCTACGGTCGCAGGTTCGAATCCTGCCTCAGGCACGGATGTGTGTGATTCCCTTAGGTTAGATAGATCAGGAAATGAGACACTTAAAGTAGTAAGGGAGTTTTGCTATTTAGGGAGCAAAGTAACTGATGATGGTCGAAGTAGAAATGATATAAAATGTAGGCTGGCAATGGCAAGGAAAGCGTTTCTGAAGAAGAGAAATTTGTTAACATCTAGTATAGATTTAAGTGTCAGGAAGTCATTTCTGAAAGTATTTATATGGAGTGTAGCCATGTATGGAAGTGAAACATGGACGATAAATAGTTTGGACAAGAAGAGAATAGAAGCTTTCGAAATGTGGTGCTACAGAAGAATGCTGAAGATTAGATGGGCAGATCACATAACTAATGAGGAAGTATTGAACAGGATTGGGGAGAAGAGAAGTTTGTGGCACAACTTGACCAGAAGAAGGGATCGGTTGGTAGGACATGTTCTGAGGCATCAAGGGATCACCAATTTAGTATTGGAGGGCAGCGTAGAGGGAGACCAAGAGATGAATACACTAAGCAGATTCAGAAGGATGTAGGTTGCAGTAGGTACTGGGAGATGAAGAAGCTTGCACAGGATAGATTAGCATGGAGAGCTGCATCAAACCAGTCTCAGGACTGAAGACAACAACAACAACAACAACAATAAGATAGGTTTAAGTAGTTTTAAGTCCTACGGGACTGATGACCTCAGAAGTTAAGTCACATAGTGCTCAGAGCCATTTGAACCAAGAGAACAGTGTTGGGGAGATGGGACCGCCTTGCTTGACTCCCCTCATGATGCGGATTTCTTGAGCTGATTCCCCGATGTTAACGTAAGTTGAAGAATTCTCGTAGATTTTCGTGAGCACTTCAATGTATGCTGCTCCCACTCCTGGCTCACTCTAAGCTTGGAGGACAGCTACGTGGCTACCGGAGTCAAATGCCTTTTCTAAGTCAATAAAGGCAATGGAGAGAGGCAGTTGGTATTCATTCGCTCTGCTTATCACTTCACTAGCTGTCAGAATGTGGTAAATAGTGCTAAAATTGCTTCGGAATCCTGCTTGTTCTATAGGCTGGTCTAGGGTGGAACTAATTCGATTTAACAAGATCTTTGTGAAAATTTTGTACGAGGTTGAGAGCAAACTGATAGGACGGTAGTTTTTAATATTGTGAATACTTCCTTTCTTGTGTATCAAAATAATTTTAGCCTTGTTCCACGATAGTGGATAGTGTCTCATTTAGACGCCTGTAAATCATGGACGAATGCCGGGTGTATCAGTATGTCCCCTACACAAAGTAGAGGGAACTTGCAGATTCACGGCCTCAGAAAATGGTGAGGGTCAACCATCATAGGGCGGGGTGCTAACAAATTACGCTCGTGAGATGAAAACCGTCTCAGGAGCAAACAACCGAAGTCCTCACGGCGGGGTTACGACAGGATGTGAAGTCTAAGCGTTGTAGGAAATTGTCCAAGGTCACGTCATGCCCGGCCTCATTCTGCACTGGGCACAGTTATACACGCTGCTTTTTTTGCCTGTCATATTATGAATCACCCTCGTGTTCTCGAGACATGATCCGCAGTGACGTCTTCCTTATTCCATTGTGTGACATGCTGTTTCAGAACGACAACGAGGTCGAACGCATAGTGAATAGCAAAAATGTAGACTTCTACAACCGAGGCCTGCGCCAAGTAATCCATCATTCGCAGAAGTGTGTCGCACTTAAGGCTGGACACGTAGAGATAGACCAACACCGTCGCCAAGTTCCGCAGCTTGGTGTTTTCACTGTGACAGTTAACCTTCATCACGACCTTTCGTGCTGAACGTTGGGCAGCCAACTGTAAAGATGCCGGAAGAAGCTCTTCCCTTCTGACTTGCTACGAAATAGAGCGAATGAGTGACAAAGAACTAAAAGCTAGAATAGCATTAATGACGATTGGCCGAATTCTAACTATGCCAATGAAACCCCCAGCCCCAATTTTTTGATGAATCTAACTTCCATGTGCAAAAGTTCTTCAGCCATCTGATTACTTTACCAATGAGTTAATATCTTAAATACCTGGCGTTAAGCATCCAAGCGAGAAAAAAGTTTAGAATAGGTATGAATACTGTTATAAGAAATTATAAGAATTGACAATTTGAACGCAGTGAAATGCCTCCCTTTGTCTTAACCCATTCCGATCTTTCACTTCCTACTTGTAGAATGCTTTCATAATCTTCGTACTTAATTAATGAGTCAGGAACATTATGTAATCCCATGTTTCATACGTTGCTACACTGTCATACGCTTTTTTCAAAACCAGGAACGCTGCTATCAGGTCTTTTCCTTTTTCTCAATACTTCTCCATTAACTGACGGAGGGAAGAAAATGAGGTCTATCGTTCCCCTGTTCCTTCTGAATCCATGCTGTTGTCCCTCAAATTGATGTTCTAAGATTTTCCTGAGTCACTTTTCTATGATCTTTTCCATGATCTTAAAGCATTATGTTAGCAGTGTGAGTCGTCAGCAGTTATTGCATTTAGTTTTACTTCGTTTTTCAAACAATGTTATTACAATTCCCTTTTTCCAATCATCCGACATTTCGTTCTCTTTCTATATTACCTCCACTCTACTGCTTAGATTCCATCTGCCTTGATCATATCCACTTTCATCTCATCTACGCCTGCCGCCTTGCCACCTTCCCTAAGTTTCAGGGAATTTTCAGTTTCTGCCCAAGAAACACGACGCTATTCTTGCTCTACTTCAATAGCTTCGGTGTCACTTTCTTGTTCATTTTAACCATTCAGTAAGACTCCAAAATAGTTATTGACCACAGCGCTAGTGCATTCCATGTCCTTGATAATGTCCCCATCATCTGTTTCAATCGCTTTTATATCTTCTCTTTCACATGTTTTGTGTTTTGCTTTTCAATAAACCATATAACAGTTTTTGATTCCCCTTGTCCTTTTCCTCTAGTTTCTGGGTGAATATTTCCCAACTCTTCCAATTTTCTTCTTTCACTGCTCTCTTTTCTTGGAGTTTCTTCTGTCGCTATTCCTCCTCAGATGTTATCATCTTGAGCTCATCTTTTGGCGCCAGCCCTTGATCCTAACCTCTTTTTTCAATCGCCATATTTTTCTTTCCTATACTGCATTCTTTAGTTGTATATTTCACACTGTCGTTCCGCCAATTGGTTTCTTTATCTTTTACTTTACCTTTTGTTTTGCCGCACATTTGCACAGCACTACTGGCTACGGACGTTCTAAAATAGTTAGAGTCTTCAACCACACTACCAATCTCAGTTCTTGGGAATTGTTGTTCTACTAACGTTTGTAAACTATTCTTATTTTTTCGTTTTTCAACTTTCATTCACCAATTTTAGGCATTCTTCGTGCAGCAATCACTGTTTTAATCTTATACTTTATATCGGGTACTAGTAACATGTTATCGCTATTCAGACACTCACTTGGTATAACTTTAATGCCCCTCACTTCAGTTACTTTGCCTGTTACCACATAGTCAATAACTGCGTTAGATTTGCCATCCCAGCCATGTCTAGCAGTCTTTTGGCTATCTCGTTTTTTGAAGAAGGTGTTGTTGTTGTTGTTGTTGTTGTGGTCTTCAGTCCAGAGACTGCTTTGATGCAACTCTCCTTGCTACTCTACCCTGTGTAAGCTTCTTCATCTCCCAGTACCTACTGCAGCCTACATCCTTCTGAATCTGTTTAGTGTATTCATCTCTTGGTCTCCCTCTACGATTTTTACCCTCCACGCTGCCCTCCAATGCTAAATTTGTGATCCCTTGATGCCTCAAAACATGTCCTACCAACCGATCCCTTCTTCTAGTCAAGTTGTGCCACAAACTTCTCTTCTCCCCAATCCTATTCAATACCTCCTCATTAGTTACGTGATCTACCCATCTAATCTTCAGCATTCTTCTGTAGCACCACATTTCGAAAGCCTCTATTCTCTTCTTGTCCAAACTAGTTATCGTCCATGTTTCACTTCCATACATGACTACACTCCAAACAAATACTTTCATAAACGACTTCCTGATACATAAATCTATATTCGATGTTAACAAATTTCTCTTCTTGAGAAACGCTTTCCTTGCCATTGCCAGTCTACATTTTATATCCTCTCTACTTCGACCATCATCAGTTATTTTACTTCCTAAATAGCAAAACTCCTTTACTACTTTAAGTGTCTCATTTCCTAATCTAATTCCCTCAGCATCACCCGATTTAATTCGACTACATTGCATTATCCTTGTTTTGCTTTTATTGACGTTCATCTTATATCCACCTTTCAAGACACAGGACTAAAAGACTATTTCTTGCGCAGATATTTAGAATTTCCTTACTTTCAACATTTATTTTTCTATATCCAAAAGGTCCCATCAATTGCTCGTATTCATTTCAGTCAATGCCGATCTGACCATTCAAATCCCCAATTACCATTCTGGTTGTAGGCGCTTCAGTCCGGAACTGCGGGAATGCTACGGTCGCAGGTTCGAATCCTGCCTCGGGCATGGATGGGTGTGATGTCCTTAGGTCAGTTAGGTTGAAGTAGTTCTAAGTTCTAAGGGACTGATGACCATAGATGTTAAGTGCCATAGAGCTCAGAGCCATTTGAACCATTTTGAATTGCCATTCTGTTATCTTCTGTTACTAGGTCGTCCATTTCTTGGAGAAATTTCGGCTTTTGTCCTCACTACGCCCTTGCTGAAGGACGTACAAATGTTCAAATGTGCGTGAAATCTTACGTGACTTAACTGCTAAGGTCATCAGTCCCTAAGCTTACACACTACTTAAGCTATATTATCCTATGGACAGACACACACACCCATGCCCGAGGGAGGACTCGAAGCTCCGCCGGGACCGGCCGCACAGTCCATGACTGCATCGACTTGGACCGCTCGGCTAATCCCGCGCGGCGAAGGACGTACACTGGGGTACAGCGAAATCATTCTTTCCCATGTTCACTCTGGCTTTTATTATTCTTTCGCTTATAAAGCTAAGATCTGTAATATGGTCAATGTCTTTGTGAAACACAAGACCCACTCTAAACCAAGCCAGTATAATATGTACCCACATGTCAGCTGATTTGAATTCATTCCCTTCCATTTGATCTCAATCATGCCGAGGATATGAACCTTCGTCCTCTCCACCTTGTCTACATCCTATTTACACTTTTCAGCTAAGGTTATTACATTTAGAGTTGTCACTCCCAACTTGTTTTTATGTTTGAGTTCTGGTGTTTCGTCCTTCATCAATGGGCCTTGTCGCATTCCTCGGATTTTCTCCAGGCTGTGAAGATCCGTCATTCAGTTCACGGGCACAAGGAGTGCTGTCATCAGATACCAGTAATGCGCTCTCGACAGTCGCTGTCGCTCGTTTCCGTGCGGCGTCGAAGGTCCGGCGTCGCGGGAACACCGTTAGCGGAGGCAAAACGCGGGCGCGGGCCAAGGTGAGCCGCAGAGGCAGCCGTTGAGGCAGCCGCCCTCTACGTGCTCCCCATCGGCAATCACGGCTTACAGCACAGCCCCGCACTGACTGCAGCACTCCGGGCGTTTCCACTCCCCGATCACGTCTCGCTGTGGGACAAGGCTTCACGATCTCTGAAAGCCACGCTGCTGCAACATACCTTCCTCTGCTGTAATCCGTAGTGCATACCTTCCCACCTGTACTGACTCTGGAAGTGGTTCTCCGTTTGGTGTTACAGAGACGGACCGTAACTGATCCAACTACTTTCCGAAATCGCAGTAATATCGTAACGCTTTATCTTAAATTATAGCTGGTAATTAGCTGCACTAGAGCGGAAGTGCTCAGGCAAAGGCAGGCTATTACAAGAAAAAGGTGCTGCTTGCGTCAAGGAACAATATGGAGAGCACATAGAAATTTATTGAGAATAATTGGAAACGAATAAGTGAAATGTTACAGACACGTCTCGCTGTGGGACAAGGCTTCACGATCTCTGAAAGCCACGCTGCTGCAACATACCTTCCTCTGCTGTAATCCGTAGTGCATACCTTCCCACCTGTACTGACTCTGGAAGTGGTTCTCCGTTTGGTGTTACAGAGACGGACCGTAACTGATCCAACTACTTTCCGAAATCGTAGTAATATCGTAACGCTTTATCTTAAATTATAGCTGGTAATTAGCTGCACTAGAGCGGAAGTGCTCAGGCAAAGGCAGGCTATTACAAGAAAAAGGTGCTGCTTGCGTCAAGGAACAATATGGAGAGCACATAGAAATTTATTGAGAATAATTGGAAACGAATAAGTGAAATGTTACAGACACGTCTCGCTGTGGGACAAGGCTTCACGATCTCTGAAAGCCACGCTGCTGCAACATACCTTCCTCTGCTGTAATCCGTAGTGCATACCTCCCCACCTGTACAGACTCTGGAAGTGGTTCTCCGTTTGGTGTTACAGAGGCGGACCGTAACTGATCCAACTACTTTCCGAAATCGTAGTAATATCGTAACGCTGTATCTTAAATTATAGCTGGTAATTAGCTGCACTAGAGCGGAAGTGCTCAGGCAAAGGCAGGCTATTACAAGAAAAAGGTGCTGCTTGCATCAAGGAACAATATGGAGAGCTCATAGAAATTTATTGAGAATAATTGGAAACGAATAAGTGAAATGTTACAGACACGTCTCGCTGTGGGACAAGGCTTCACGATCTCTGAAAGCCACGCTGCTGCAACATACCTTCCTCTGCTGTAATCCGTAGTGCATACCTTCCCACCTGTACTGACTCTGGAAGTGGTTCTCCGTTTGGTGTTACAGAGACGGACCGTAACTGATCCAACTACTTTCCGAAATCGTAGTAATATCGTAACGCTTTATCTTAAATTATAGCTGGTAATTAGCTGCACTAGAGCGGAAGTGCTCAGGCAAAGGCAGGCTATTACAAGAGAAAGGTGCTGCTTGCATCAAGGAACAATATGGAGAGCAGACAGAAATTTATTGAGAATAATTGGAAACGAATAAGTGAAATGTTACAGACACCCTGAGGTTGCACTTTATCGATGCTCAGTAGTTCTACAACATATACGGCGCATTTCCGAATATACATCCCATCACTGGATGTATCTAGGAAACCAAACACACCTATATCGATTCAGTGCATTAATTCCGTGCATAGATGGCCGATAACCACTGGAAGACTCCCCTACCACTTTACCACGTAAATTTATGCGATATAGGTTTCTTTTTTTGCGTTCTCCGGTTAGTCTCCGTTTCGTATGTGCTATAAAACGAAACAAAAAGTTTTTAAATAATTTTACGCGGTTTCACTTAACTCGTCACTACCTCGGGTGAGATGCGGCTAGAGCCGACTGAGATTCCCAGTAACGTGTGCGGCTGCTGTGGCCGAGTGGTTCTAGGCGCTTCAGTCCGGAACCGCGCTGCTGATACGGTCACAGGTTCGAATCCTGCCTCGGGCATGAATGTGTGTAATGTCCTTAGTTTAGTTAGGTTTAAGTAGTTCTGAGTTTAGGTGACTGATGAACTCAAATGTTAACTCCCATAGCGCTTAGAGCTATTTCAACCATTTGAATTTGATGTAACGGGTCAGTCATAGCTTTGCCCTTCAGCTCTGTAGTAAAGTGACACACAGACTACTCTCACTATGTAATAGACAACAATAAAACAACCAAAGTCAAACCATGAGACATAATCAGTGAAGGCAAGACGGACGGAGGTAGGGCGGAAGGGAAGGGACCAAAGTAACGAAAGGTATCTCATGAAAGCTGCTATTTGTCAGAATCCTGAAATCCATTCAGAGGACGTTCACGAGAAAATAATATCGCCTTGCACTCAATAATTATGTGGTATCGAACATGAGCATGAAACTTGCGTCATGTCATTAAATATCTCGCAATTGTACGAGAGGAAAATCATCGTACTGTGCAGTGTGGTATAAAGAGGTAATACAACCAAGGAATACATAGAAAGATAGGTCCCTTATCATTTAGCTACAAAATAGCAGGTCAGCAACTGGAAGCAGTTAATTCCATAAATTATCTGGGAGTACGCATTAGGAGTGATTTAAAATGGAATGATAATATAAAGTTGATCGTCGGTAAAGCAGATGCCAGACTGAGATTCATTGGAAGAATCCTAAGGAAATGCAATCCGACAACAAAGGAAGTAGGTTACAGTACGCTTGTTCGCCCAATGCTTGAATACTGCTCAGCAGTGTGGGATCCGCACCAGGTAGGGTTGATAGAAGAGATAGAGAAGATCCAACGGAGAGCAGCGCGCTTCGTTACAGGATCATTTAGTAATTGCGAAAGCGTTACGGAGATGATAGATAAACTCCAGTGGAAGACTCTGCAGGAGAGACGCTCAGTAGCTCGGTACGGGCTTTTGTTGAAGTTTCGAGAACATACCTTCACCGAAGAGTCAAACAGTATATTGCTCCCTCCTACGTATATCTCGCGAAGAGACCATGAGGATAAAATCAGAGAGATTAGAGCCCACACAGAAGCATACCGACAATCCTTCTTTCCACGTACAATACGAGACTGGAATAGAAGGGAGAACCGATAGAGGTACTCAGGGTACCCTCCGCCACACACCGTCAGGTGGCTTGCGGAGTACGGATGTAGATGTAGATGTAGATACTGTGGCCAGTATCTGTAAGTGTCTTATTTAGATTCAGCTGTACTGTTCATCGACTGGTTGTCATTGGCCTGAAGGATTAAATTGTGGATCACTTTAACTTCACAAGTTAAAAAAAAAGAAAGTGACCAGTTGCAAATAGGACCCGCGCACTGACGGTTCCATACAAACTTAATTATGTACATAAACTGACGGAAAAATATTGTTGCACCAAGAAGGATTTGTGCGACATAAATCAAAGTTGCTAGGCGTGTTTCTACGTCTGAAAGATGACGTCTATTCACATTTCACGCCAGTCGCGTAAGAGTTGCGATAGCAGCGGCACAACGAGGATGCAAATCAGGTTTGCTTTAAATACACGCCGTAACGGTCGTGAGCGTTAATTGCCTTCGAGAACACACCTGATGAGTTGCTGTCAGTGAAAAATGCCTTTAAGGCGACAAAGACGACGTTATCAACATTCCATTGAGTTTGAACGAGGTCGTGTAACAGGGCTACGAGAAGCTGCGGTATTGCAGAAAGACTTGGCAGGAATGTAGCTACTGTACACGATACGTGGTTCCACCGTGTTCCACGTGTGACTCTCGCGCATCGTACTGCATCCGCAGCTTCAGTTTGAGCACCACATGGCACCACAGTGGTATAACGAATTTTTACAATCGGTTACTTCAGGGACAACTCCGAGCCACAAGCGCCGACCCCAAACCACCGACATTTGCGATTTCTGTGGAGGGCAGGGCGTATGTCTGATGTTTCTTGTGATGAAAACTTGTTCTGTTTCGGTGTCAGTCATGGCCGCGTGTCGGCTAGAAGGAAACCAGTTGAAGGCCTGCAACCAACGTGCCTGAGTGCTAGAAACACTGGACCTTCACCTGCGCTCACCTTCCTATGACAGCAGCAGAACCCTCGTGCTTATCCCACGCACCCTGACTACAAATTTGTATGTCAATCTGGTGATTCGACCTGTTGTGCCGCCATTCATGAACAGTATCCCAAGCTGTGTTTTCCAACAGGATATCGCTCGCCCACGTACCGCTGTTGTAACTCAACATGATCTACAGACTGTTGACACTTTGCCTGGATCTGTTCGATCACCACATGCGTCTCCAAAAAATGTTCAAATGATTATGAAATCTTATGGGATTTAACTGCTAAGGTCATTATCCTAAGGACAAACACACACACACCCATGCCCGAGGGAGGACTCGAACCTCCGCCGGGACCAGCCGCACAGCCCACGACTGCAGCACCTCAAACCGCTCGGCTAATCCCGCGCGGCCATCTGTCTCCAATCGAGCACATATCGAACATCGTCGGGCGACAACTCCGTCATCCACAAACAGTAACCGTCCCAGTACTGACCGATCATGTGCAGCAGACATGGAAATCCATCCCACAAACTTACATCTGACACGTGTACAACACGATACCTGCAAGATTCTGGCTGTTAGAACGGCTATTAATGTACCAGCTTTTCACATTTGCAATGGCTTATCTCGTGCTTACATTAACCTGTGATCTTGCAACTTTAGTCTCTTAAATATGTTACCAAGAAAACGATAATCCCGAAATTTCATTACTCTACATCAGTTATTACATGGTGTTGCGATTTTTTTCCTCAATGTATATACTTCATCCCTCATGGGAATCGTGAATATTGATGATTCTTGTCTGCTATCGATATCGATACTACCAAGATATAGGTACCGAGCCTTTCTAAACCGTACCAAAATCTCTACACTTCTTCGCAAGACTAGCCGGACGTACAAAAAGGAAAGAGCAGGTAACTTCAAAACATTTTGTATTTACTTGCTGAATAATGACTACAATTTACGTTTTGTATTTGCACGCTGTAGTACTTTTCTGTTACGCTTTTGACCGCGATGAATGTTATGTAATTTCTAATGACAAAAAGATATTTTTATGCCGCGCGGGATTAGCCGAGCGGTCCAAGGCGATGCAGTCATGGACTGTGCGGCTGGACCCGGCGGAGGTTCGAGTCCTCACTCGGGCATGGGTCTGCGTGTTTGTCCTTAGGATAATATAGCTTAAGTAGTGTGTAAGCTTAGGGACTGATGAGCTTAGCAGTTAAGTCCCATAAGTTTTCACACACATTTGATCAATTTGAATTTTTATGTGAGACAATTAAATTTCACAATTTTCGGGTCTTTCCTTTACTTGTACTGTGAAACCTTGCTCCTTGCCAAAATTCATGATTCTAGATCAATGGGAAGTACCGTATAACTTTTGATGAGTGAGTTTGCGTGTATTAGAACATGTAAACGGCCGTATCTTTCAGTTGCACTGACATAGAATCTTAATTTTTTACACCGTCAAGGGACTGTAGACTTTAGGATGTAACATACATTTGAGCTTGAGTCGCCAGCTATTCCTGAGAAAAATGGATAATAATGGACGAACAGACAGAAAGACAGACAGACAGACGAATAAAAAATGATAAAAATATTTTTTCTTGTAATATACTTACAAATTAACACTTTTTGGGGTTTTTCCTTTACTTTAACTGTGAAACTTTGCATTCTACCAAATTTCATGATTGTTGGTCAACAGGAAGTTTGTGAGTATCAAAATGTGTAATATAAATGACCTTATCTTCTGATTGCATTTACTTAGAACCTTAATTTTTTGCACTGCCAACGGACCGTAGACCTTACTACGCGACATAAATTTCAACTACGTTCTTGCACCCATTCCTGAGAAAAATGGTTCTTCATAGTCAGTCAGACAGACAGTCAGACGGATGGACAACAAAGCCGTTCTGTAAGGGTTTCGTTTTTACCGACTCATGTATGGAACCCCAATAACAAGCAAGAAGAATCTTGAAAACATAAATCGATTTCCTAAAAATCTTCTCACAGACATCTGTACTGCTGACAGATTTCGCTGCGGACAGATAAAGATACAGGTCCCATTCAAGGGCGCTGAAGCGCGCAGTGATTAGTGATTACTCGTATCCGGACATTTTCACGAATTATTCCCTGCGACGAATATTCTGCGTATCTGTGATCATCATAAGTGTTGCCGCCTGTTGCCTCTTTATGGCCTACTCAATGTGATACATGACATTATTAATGTTTACTGATTACTGAAAGTGCTATTTTATCTTCAGCGTGACATCTACGTTTAAACATTAACTTTTTATCACGGTTTCAGACTGTTCGCAAAACCAAAATGATATGGCAACATACGCGAAATAAATTATTTATGAGGAAAAACACATGTAGGAATCACAAAGATGAAGACCTGCACGCATTATACAAATATCTTACTTACGATGAAGTCGAAGAACCGACCTCAGACACCAACTTACTCGTGTCGCATCAAGAGTGGCCTATTCTCAGAAGAGAGTGGGTGTTCTGCGTTTCTCCCGCGTACAGTTCTGCTGACAGGCGCGTGACTGTGCGGGTGAAATGGCTCCTGCCACCGGAAACGTACTCCAAAGCTGAAGTACCCGGAACTGTACGATTCTTGTGGGAAAAATGTCTGAATTGCAGACAGATTCACCGTGAAATTCTGGTGGTATACGGACCAAACGCAGTGCCGCGTCAAGCTGTAGCGAAATATTGCCAACAACAATCTGTCCAAGATCGCACAGACGTGGGTGATAACCGATCCGCCTTACAGTCCAAGTACTGCAGCGTGCGACTTCTGTCTTTTCGGCAAGCTGAAAGAACGTCTAGGGGAGAATGAGATTTTCCAGCACGAGGACACTGACACAGCGGTGACACGGTTCCGTGACCAGAGGGCGGATTTCTATCAGCCAAGACTTAACGATTAGTAGAACGCTCTGACCGCTGTTTACACAGACGCGGTGACTGCGTTGCAAAATAGTGCCATGTATCTCTGGCACTTTAACTTTTAGTGCAGCATTCAGTAAAAGTTAGTTGGCATTGCATAATAGCGTTCGTCTTACTTTTAGAAGTCCCCTCGTAGCTGTAGGCAGCTTTTCCTCAGCGTCAACTTCGTAAAAATTCATTACACACGTCAGTCACACAAACAAAAGGTATTATAAACTACTGATTGCGTTTCACACGAAACATAGCTCATGTTTTCGAGTTTTCTTTCATGAGAAGCAAGTACAACACTGCTTTCCACACAACGCCTTCCTGTTTTCTTTTGTCCACAATCGACCGAAATCTTTTAAGTTTCTGTAGGCTACAATTCAAAATGTTTTAGCTGCTATTCTGTGCACTTGCCAAATACACTACTATTGGGTAGACACTGTTTTGGGCGAGTCTCATACGTAAAGACGCCTTTTCATCAAGTATTCCACCAGCAGTAGGCCGAAGTTTAAGTTGTCTCGATCTTCACCCCTCCCCCCAAATCCAACCCCAAACGTAACCGAAAAAAAATCTTCTAACGTCATTAGAAAATTTCTCACCTGTTTCCTTTATTCTTCTGGGACGCATTTTATTTCCGAACATTTGGCCGGCCGCGGTGGTCTAGCGGTTCAGGCACTCAGTCCGGAACCGCGGGACTGCTACGGTCGCAGGTTCGGATCCTGCCTCGGGCATGGATGTGCGTGATGTCCTTAGGTTAGTTAGGATTAAGTAGTACTAAGTTCTAGGGGACTAATGACCACAGATGTTAAGTCTCATAGTGCTCAGAGCCATTTGAACCATTTTTCCGAACATTTAATATGCCCAAACTTTTTATCGTTTACGGCAGACAGAATCTGAAAATACGACTACATTAACTCGATAGTTACTACTAGTGAGCCGGCCGGAGTGTCCGAGCGGTTGTAGGCGCTACAGTCTGGAGCCACGCGACCGCTACGGTCGCAGGTTCGAATCCTGCCTCGGGCATGGATGTGTGTGGTGTGCTTAGGTTAGTTAGGTTTAAGTAGTTCTAAGTTCTAGGGCACTGATGACCTCAGAAGTTAAGTCCCATAGTGCTCAGAGCCATTTTACTAGTAGTTAGGTACTTAGTGAGATGAAAACAGTTCACAAACTGCTGCTACAATTCAGTTTCAGTTCATGTGTACATACAGCGCACGTAGATCAGCGATAAGTAGTTCAGTTAAGCTGCAGCAAGTGTTTAGCTGTTCCTTTAAGCTCCTCCTTAGATGCTTCTAAATAAAAATTAACGTACTGAACAGAAGATGTTATAAATAATTCAGTTTGTTTTTAAAAGTAACTCACCTATCTGTATGCTACTTTATATTACTGAGAAAAAGATCGAGAGTAAACTTTACAGATATTTACGAACGATATTACATATATATTTTGAAACCATGACTGAAAAATCAAATTATTCAGGAGGTCTTTCCCTGCTCTGTCAAATTCTTCTCGCAGTATCATATCTCCCATCTCATCGTCATCGAAGTTCTCTTCCATTCCCATAATATTGACCTCAAGTACATCTCCCTTGTAAGAACTCTCTATATTCTCCTTGGACCTTTCAGTTTTCACTTCTTTACTCAAGACTGCTTTTCCATTTGAGCTCTTGATATTCATACAGCGGCTAGGCAGTATCTGTCTTTCCCTTACTGAAATATGTTTCTAAATTCTTACAATTGTCCTCTAGCCAGACGTTCGTATTCTCCTTCGTCTGCTTCATTTACTGCATTTTTATATTTTCTCCTTTCATCAGTTAAATTCAATATCTCTTGTGTTAACGAAGAATTTCTACTAGGTCTCGTCATTTTACCTGTTTCATCCTCTGCTACCTTCACTATTTCATTTTTCAGTGTTACCCACTCATCCTCTAATGTATTCCTTGCCCCTGTTCTTGTCAATCGGTCCGTCTGAAATTCTCAATAATTTTTGGTTCTTTCAAGTTATCCAGGTCCCATCTACTTAATTTGCCAGATTTCTGCAATTTCTTCAGTTTTATTCTACAATTCATAAACAATAAATTGTGGTCAGAGTCCACATTTGTCCCCGGAAATGCCATACAATTTGAAATCTGGTTCCGAAATCTCTGTCTTAGCATTATATAATCAGTCTGGAACCTTCCGGTGTCTCCAGGCATCTTCCACGTATATAACGTTCTTTCATGATTCTTTACCAAGTTTTACCGGTTATTAAATTATGCTCTGTGCAAAATTCTACCAGGCGGATTCCTTTTTCATTCCTTTCCACTAGTCCACATTCACCGACTACTTTTCCTTCTCTTACTTGTCCTCTACTATCGAATTCCAGTCCCCTATTCTTCACTATTTGGTTGATGTACAGATTGTAAAACATGGGTTATAGGCTACAAACTTGTCTCAGCCTTTTCTCAGCCACTGGTCCTTTTTCGTATCCTTGAACTCAGCCTAGTTTCTGTGCAGTTTGTAGATAACCTTTCGCTCCACCTATTTTATCTCTGAATATTTCAGAATTTCCATGGCAGTATTCCAATGAAAATTTTCGAAAGCTTTTTCTAAATTTCACTAATGCTGTAAAAGTAGATTTTCCTTCAGTCTGTTTTCTAAGATACGCCGTTGGATCATTATCGCCTTGTGTGTTCCTACATTGCTCCGGAACCCACTTTCTACTCCCCTCCCCCTGCCCCCCTCCCCCCCCCCCCTCCGGTTGGCTTCTATCAGTCGTTCCATTCTTCTACAGGTCATTCGTGCCTGTATTTTGCAACTATGAGACTTGTCTCATACATCCTGCGTTCCAGGCGAAACATTTATGTGATGCTTGGTCCTCCCAATGATCTTACTAATTGCAATGGAGCCTCGTCTGCACCGTGTGACTTGCTTCGACGTAGGTATTCCAGTACTATGTAAAATTTTCCTCGCTGTGTCACGATACCCATGTCATCTTAATCCACTTTCTCATCTTCTTCCGTAGTTTCAACATAATGTTACTTTCGCCCTTCTATAAATGCCTACCACATCTGTGGTAGACAGTTAGTACCATCATAATCACCATAACAGCAACCAGCAACTGACGTGACGTAGAGTTGGAGCAGTGCCTGTGCAGAGGCACGGGATAAGTAAACTATTTCACACTAGAGTGATTACGTTAGCTTAGTAGTGGTGGAAGCGTATGGAAGAGAAAGACTAGTTGGAAATCTTCTAAGGAGATACGTACAGCATACCTGTTAAGGAACGTACATGAAAGGCGGTAGTACATATTATGGAGTTTTCTCCAGTGCTTGCGATCTTTACGGAGTAGCTCTAATGTTTCAGAGGCTCGCCACTAGGATAGCAACAGGTCGTTAGAGGCTGTACGAAACTAATAGGTATGCTCAGGGAACTCGAGTGAAATTTCTCGGTGAAAAGGGAAGTAGGTAGAAAGGAAAATTATGGTTGACTGCCTGGTTGTGCAAGAAATCGGCAGTGACCTTTTCAGAGGAGCCAACTCGTCATTTGAGTTAAGCCATTAGGGAAAACACGGAATATCTAAATGTGGATCGCTGGATGGGGTTACTGAACCGCCATCCACCCATCATAAAATCCTTAAAATCAAAGTATTCTAGTAGTTATGATGAGACATCAACGGAGCTAATGCTCGTGCGAGTTGAGTGTAATCAATCTCTTATCAGCGGAAGATTTCCATACTGGCTAAATTATGCCGAAGTTTGCAAGAAAGGGGATAAAGAGACACAGTCAAACTATCGACCAGTTTCACTTTTGCCACCTTTCTCAAAAGTATTTGAAAAGGTTGTGTTCAAGCGTATCCTTAAGCAGCTGACTGTAAATAATATATTGTCCAAGTCACAGCTTGGGTTTCATAAGGCTTCCGATATAGAGAAAACTATTTACACGAACAGTGAAAATGTTCTTAATGCATTAGAAAACAAATTAGAGGCACTGACATTTTCTGTGAACTGTCAAAAGCCTTTGGCGGTGTGAATCACAGCGTCCCCTTAAGTAATTTGAATATTACGGTGTAACTGACAGTGCTGCGAAATGGTTGGAGCCTTTTAATAATTTTTTCATAATGTAGGGCCACAGTCATAATATATTTCTTTAAAGTCAGTGCCGCCATTAGACAGTTTTTTATTTGCAGTGTTACATTTAGACGATCATGATTTCGGCTTCAAAGTGCCATTATCAATTGTTTTAATGTTATACAGTGCCTAAGGTGGCATACTGCCGCATTTAAAATACACTATGAGACACATTGTCTAAGGGTCAGTATTTCTGGTAAGAGCAGTAGGCTTCTACCAGAAACATTGACCTTTAGACAATGTGTCTAATAGTGTATTTTAATTGCGACAATATGCCATCTTAGGCATTGTATAACATTAAAACAATTGATAATGGCACTTTTAAGCCGAAATCATGATCGTCTAAATGTAACACTGTAGATAAAAAAACAGTCTAATGGCGGTACAGACTTTAAAGTTCGACTCTTACCTAACCAACAGGAAACAAGGATGTCGTTGCGAAACGCCTGTGGAATAAGCGGTCACTCTTCATCTGATTGGGAATTCATTGTTCCGCAAGGCTCCATCTTGGGTCCGTTGCTTTTCCTTCTCTATATTAATGATCTCTCGTCTGTTAAATTGCCAGATGCAAAGTTTATTTTGTCTGCAAATGGTATAAACATTGCAATAAATAGCAAGTCAAGTACTGATTTAGAAATGGCTGCTAACCAAATTTTCACTGACATTAATGAATGGTTTAAATCTAATTCACTTTCACTAAACTTTGAAAAGACCCACTATATGCAGTTCAGAACCTGAAGAGGTTTTCTTCCAACATGTGTATGACATATGAAGATATGAAGATCTAAGAGGTTGACAGTGTTAAATTTCTGGGATTACAATTGGATAATAAATTCAGTTGGGAAGGACATACCACAGAATTGCTGAAGAACTTAGACAAGTTTGTATTTGCGGTGATAATGATGTCAGATGTAGGAGATATAGATATAAAAAACTTTCATGCTTTGCTTACTTTCATTCTATTATGTCATACGGGATATTATTCTGGGGTAAGATATCAAATAGAGCAAAATTTTTTAGCGTGCAAAAGGGTGTAATAAGATTCACTTGTGGTGTAAATTCAAGAACATCATTTAGAAACCTGTTCAAGGAATTTTGTATTCTAACCACTGCTTCTCAGTATTTTATTCCTTAATGAAATTTGATGCAAGTTATTTGTCTCTACTTACAGCCAGTAGCTCAATACGTAGTATGAGTACTAGGAACAAGAACATTCTACATAAAAACTAAGCTAAACTCCTCCCGAACACGCCATGTAGGCCCCACGGTACCGACAGGCCGCCGTGTCATTCTCAGCCCACAGGCGGAAGAACAATGTACATGAAGGCCTAAAATCACTTACTTGGTCCGAAAAGGGATGCAATATTCATGAACACATATTTTCAATAAATTGCGACTTTTTGATATCTCAACAGGAACTGTTACACCATATTAAATAAAAATGTCTGCTAGATTTCAATTTTGACAGTACTTGGTCAAAACAGTCAAGATGAGGTATTTTCTATATGATAAATTTATTAAAAGTGCTTAACTATATTTCATTCTGGCAGTGTATTAACTCCGTAAATATTAGCAGTTCCGCTTTACTGTAATATATTAACACATTTTGACAATCACTTGATCATTGATCAGCGCAGTGAGTATTATACTCAGATTTGTTATAGATTTTCTGACTTGTACCACACACACGAGAATCATCTCATTTTTGGTCTATGGAATGAAAACTGACTCTAATCTAATCTTATGTAATTTATCCTCGCGAATATTTGGTCTATGGAATGAAAACTGACTCTAATCTAATCTTATGTAATTTATCCTCGCGAATATGCGAGTCCAGTGTTCTTTCGCAACGTTGCTGTCATTGGAAGTCTGTTGGGTAAATCTAGAGTTCTGAGTTTCTAGGTAGAATGTGCCAACGGATTCGGTATATCCATCTTCTGTCTCACACAGAAGTCTGTAGATTAGAGACTCTTAGTGTACGCAGAAGGATACAGACACTTTTCTTTCCTCCATATGCGAATGAAATGGGACAGGGAAAGGCTGATATTTGTATGAGGTGCCTCCCTGGAATCACTATAGATTGTCTCGTGGAATACACTGGTTGTACGACGTTACAGAAAACTGACAGCGGTGAAAGTGTACGATAACAGCAGCAAAAACGCTCCAGTAAACACGGATCCGCCAACGAGCCGTTTGCGAGATATTTCTAGTTCATTTCATCTGCTGCACGATCAAGAACGGTGTCTGTACTTTTGTACAGAATCAGCTCGAGGCTGCAAGCAGCGAGTGTGGTGGACCGGGGTTGCCGTGTAAGTAGTGCACGGAGAGTCGGAAATCTGGGCTGCACAGGGCTGCCTGGGCAGCCGAAGCGGTTAAGGCAACCTCTCGCCGAAAGCGGGAAATTCCCGGTACGGCACAAATTTTCAGTTGTCGCTACTGAATTCATTTCAAAGACCGATTACGGCTGATGTCGCAATTTCTACATCATTTTGTCATGTATAAGCACGGCTGTGGGATCAAGAATGGTGTCTGTTCTTTTGGACATGCCCAGAAAAAATGGTTCAAATGGCTCTGAGCACTATGGGACTAAACTTCTGAGGTCATCAGTCCCCTACAACTTAGAACTACTTAAACCTAACTAACCTAAGGACATCACATACATCCATGCCCGAAGCAGGATTCGAACCTGCGACCGTAGCGGTCGCGCGGTTCCAGACTGTAGCGCCTAGAACCGCTCGGCCACGCAGGCCGGCCATGCCCAGAAGAACAGATACCACACATAGGTAAACATATGTTTATTTATTCTCAGTTCTAAAAGGTAATCTTCCTAGTAGCTTCGACATTTGAATAACGAAGTTTATTCATTTTGGACAAAAACATAAAATGTTCTTCGCGCTCAGATGTTCACTCAACTCGTGCCGTAAAGTCACCAAGTGACAGCAGCAATCTACCGCTGCTGGTAGCTCTCTGGCAACATTGGTTCCCTAGAAAAGTGTTATGCGTAATCTTTCCCCTGTCTCCCATATACGTTGCTGGGATAGAGAAAAAATCACTGTGTATCTGTAAACAGCGTGTGCCAACGTAATGTCTTGACTGCAAAACCGAGAGGAAGAGTATGAAGTAGTAACTGTTAATGAAGAAGTAACTGTTACGGTTCTGGATTGAGCAGTCAGACTTGCGCAGCAACGGGTCGGACTCAAAATAGAAAGAAAATACAGAGGCGAAAAATATGTGTCACAGCATCCTACGAGGTAATAGTCGGCGCTCCATATGGAGTTAGGGGATACGGAATTTAGCAGCAATAAAACAGGTTCCAAATAACCGTATGTCTAGATGATTACCTCAGAACTGTCTGCGACTCCCGATCGTGCAACCGTTAAGTTCCCCTGCAGGACGCCTCCTCGTAGTGTAAACTACCGTTTACTTCTGAGGAGAAGTTTGCAGTGTAAGCATCTGGACTCCCACTCTGCAGTAACCGGTTTTACTCGATTCTGTTGCTCCCTGCTTGTACTCTGAATTTCAACGAAATTAATGATTTTCCCAAATAGTCTTTTCCAGATCGCTTAATGGTAGAAAATTATATCAAGAAAAAATTCGTAGTGAACGCCGACTCATTTAGGGAATTTACTTCTTTAATTAATAACAAAATGGAGATGTTTCGTTTGGTAGTGACAATTACCTATTTCTCCGTTTCCATCTCGCCCATTGCTCTGTCGCAAATGGAATGAAATACAGTATTTTAGTGTTTAACTTTCCGTTGACGGCGACGTCATAAGAGACAGAGCACATGCAGGGATAGGAGAGAGTTTCGGAAGCACACTGCGCTGCATCATTTGTCATCCCAGCCTTAGTCGATACAGGAAAACCACGGATAGCCTAAATCAGCATGCCTGAACGGTGTTTTCAACCACACTCTACAGGAATGCGAATCCAGCGCCATAACCACTCTCCCTAAAGTCTCCGCTGTTGACGACACACTATGTGCTCTCTGTTCCGTGAGGTAGTGCGGACAATATAAAAAACAGTCCATGAATAGTTGAATTAAGTAAACACTGTAAACCATACTGTTGGATGGTCATTGCGTAAATTATAAACATTGTAATAGAAGTTACCTGCTGCACGGTGTTAGTAACACTGGCTTCCTTAATGAACTGTATTTATTAATAAGCGTAAGTAACATTTCTACATCTACATCTACATCCATACTCCGCAAGCCACCTGACGGAGTGTGGCGGTAGAATCTCGCACTGGTGTTCTGAACAATGTTCTACTAGAGACCGTTCACAGTTACACATTACTATAAAAGTGCATGTTTGGGTCTACAGCCCAAACTTAACTACTTTTCCTATGACTGTCGGTTTTGGTCCATAGTACTATTCTTAGGCCATCCTAAGATCGAGAAATACGATTCCATAGTTCGAACAGTAGTGCAAGAGCAATTTACAAAAATATTTTGTCCTTTATGACAGCAAACGAATGGCATATAGCGAACCTTAACATGTGAGGCATTCTCTTAGCCCTGGCAAGGTTTCGTCACGCTTGCTTCACAGGTAGGTGTGCCGAATGCTACAGGAAAAGGTTAAAAACAGATATAAATAGTGGCCAGCATGACAAGAGTGCAGAGTATATTTCATTTAGTAAGTATTTTTTTACCTCTTAAAGAAGTCATAGAGTAAAATGTATGTAAAAATAGTCTAAAATTTCAGGCTAAGAATTTGGATAATAAAATACTCCCCATCGTGATACATTATTAAAAGCAAAGTCGCAAATGCGTTTAGTCAAGTTTACATTTTACCACTACATTCAGATTCGTGATCAGAACGATGTTTTATAGCGGTATAAACTGTATACAGTGTTGTTGTTGTTGTTGTCTTCAGTCCTGAGACTGGTTTGATGCAGCTCTCCATGCTACTCTATCCTGTGCAAGCTGCTTCATCTCCCAGTACCTACTGCAACCTACATCCTTCTGAATCTGCTTAGTGTATTCATCTCTTGGTCTCCCTCTACGATTTTTACCCTCCACGCTGCCCTCCAATGCTAAATTTGTGATCCCTTGATGCCTCAAAACATGTCCTACCAACCGATCCCTTCTTCTAGTCAAGTTGTGCCACAAACTTCTCTTCTCCCCAATCCTATTCAATACCTCCTCATTAGTTACGTGATCTACCCATCTAATCTTCAGCATTCTTCTGTAGCACCACATTTCGAAAGCCTCTATTCTCTTCTTGTCCAAACTAGTTATCGTCCATGTTTCACTTCCATACATGACTACACTCCAAACAAATACTTTCATAAACGACTTCCTGATACATAAATCTATATTCGATGTTAACAAATTTCTCTTCTTGAGAAACGCTTTCCTTGCCATTGCCAGTCTACATTTTATATCCTCTCTACTTCGACCATCATCAGTTATTTTACTTCCTAAATAGCAAAACTCCTTTACTACTTTAAGTGTCTCATTTCCTAATCTAATTCCCTCAGCATCACCCGATTTAATTTGACTACATTCCATTATCCTTGTTTTGCTTTTGTTGATGTTCATCTTATATCCTCCTTTCAAGACCCTGTCCATTCCGTTCAACTGCTCTTCCAAGTCCTTTGCCGTCTCTGACAGTATAACGGTAAAATGTAAAGTTGGAGGTTCGAGTCCTCCCTCGGGCATGGGTGTGTGTGTTTGTCCTTAGGATAATTTAGGTTAAGTAGTGTGTAAGCTTAGGGACTGATGACCTTAGCAGTTAAGTCCCATACGATTTCACACACATTTGAAAATTTGTAAAGTTGGTTAAATACATTTGCGATTTTGATTTTAATCTGTCATTACAGTGGGGACTACTTTATTAAGAAATTTCTTAATTTCAGTTTTTAGGATATTTTTAGATGTCTTTTACACTGTGACCTTTTTTAGAGGCGAAATAATAATAGTAGTCGTAAATAAAATAAACTTTGTACCTATTGAAACTCCTATGACTGCTGGCCGCAATTTAAAGCTCAAAAGTTTCCTTTTCTTCTACTGCGATGTAGTTCAACACGGCACAAATAGTGAAAATTCTAGATGCCTCGAGCTAGTGATGAATGCTTGCGTCAGATACGTGTGCAATATTCAGTTGTATGATCATATCAGTCCTTCATACTCCCAGCTAGGTTGGATACGCCCACATAAGGCACGCGATCTCCACACAATGTGCTTACTTCATCGATTTCTTAGCCACTGGTGCCCCCAATACTTATCTTCTCACATTAAACATCTATCATCATTCCACAATCGCAATACCAGATCGGATACGTCAATCATCTTGGCTGTACCTTTACATAACACAAAATCTTTCTCCGTGTCATTCTCCATCTCAGCCATACGACTATGGAACGCACTCCCCTGTGATCTGCGTCTTATCCAGAACTACTCAACATTCAAGAGGGAACTCAAAACTTACATATTAGGGACGGTATAGCTACCATTGTTGTGCCCCTAACATCTCTTTCTTTCTTCTCTCCATCACAGCTTCGAATTTTACCATTCTTTTTCTCTTCCTCTAACCTATCTACCTCTTATATATCTCTTTCACCCCATTCTATCGTCTTATGTCTCTCCTCGATGAGAATAACTCACAAGCTGCAAGAATATAACGAGAAAATTCCCAACTAACTGACATTCACAAAAGAAATGTATGTTTACTTTCATATACTTAGTCACTATTATTATTATTATTATTACTATTATCATTATTATTATCATTATTATTGTTGATTGTTATAATTATTTTTATTGTTATAACTATCATTGTACTACTGTTATAATCTCAAATTTTTTTCGTTTGACATCAATACTGCATAATACGTTAAATGTTCTTAATGTTATTTAGTAACTGTAACTCGTTCAATCTGAGTATGCCTGGTTAGGTGTAAGAGAGGGCCTGAAGGCCCTAATCTTGCCAGGTAAAATAAATGCATAAATAAATAAATAAATATTTGACGCTCCTACTTGGGAAGCAAGCGTGGTGACTCCGTGTCAGGGGTGAGAGACTACCTGTCATTTTAAGGTTCACTATAAGCCATACATTTGCTGTCATTGCAAAGTTCTCTTGCAATGCTGATCATAGGATTGCCTGAGAATGGTATTGTGTACCGAAACTGGTAGCCAGTAGGGAAAATAATTAAAATGCGACTGTACACACAAACATACTTTTTCAGGACTGAATTGGTCGTTGTTACACCGGCAATGTGTCGGGAATATGTACAACAATCTTGTCGTTATTTTTTTAGGTCATCTATCCCAAGGCTGATTTGATGCAGTTCTCCATTTCTGCCGCTCGCCACCCACCCTCTACATTTCAGCATAACCGCTGAATCCTACATTATCAACGGTCAGCCGTATAGCTAGACCTGCCTTTGCTATTATCTCTTGCCATTGTCCATCCGGCTACAGTTCTGAGTCTCTCACCACATTTCTTCAATTCAAGCTGCTTCGTACCAATTTGCAGCGTAATTTCACGTGTGAACCAGAACCGACTCAATGATTGTGATGTGCGCTTGTGTAGCTCAGTGTCGCGTCGTGTCGTGCTCTACTGTCTGTGTGTGTGTTTGTGTGCGTGTGTGTGCGTGTTTGTTCAAAAATGGTTCAAATGGCTCTGAGTACTATGGGACTCAACTGCTGTGGTCATTAGTCCCCTAGAACTTACAACTAATTAAACCTAACTAACCTAAGCACATCACACACATCCATGCCCGAGGCAGGATTCGAACCTGCGACCGTAGCAGTCGCACGGTTCCGGACTGCGCGCCTAGAACCGCGCGACCACCGCGGCCGGCCTCTGTGTGTTTATATATTATTATCTTACACATCGTCCGTCCAAACACTTCCGAGACTGCTCTTATTTCTGCCGTAGAACTGACGACAGCGCAATAACTATGGTGGCATCTGGAGACAAGAACTGTAAACAACACACGTGCGTTCCACCAGTCAGTCGAGAACAGGCAGTGTTAAGCAGTAGAGGTGCGACCGTAGTCTGTCAACACTGTTGTGTCGCAAATCGCAGTGGAGCAACGTCTCTAAATTAGATGTTCAAGACGTTCTCCAGAAGACTTGGTGTTTGTTACCTATACGATCCAACCACAACACAGCAAGTGCAGAAATTCACACGAAGGGTGAACGCCTTCACGGCATAAACGACATTCGAGCCAATGTGACAAGTCTGACCTCGTTCCAGAAACGTTCTACCTGTTGTACTCAAGTGTAGGTTGCGGAGTACGTAGAACGTCTGAAGCATAAAGCCAGCCGTGCGATCTAAGGCGTCTTGTCACGGTCAGCGCGGCTCCTACCCCCCCCCCCCCCCCCCCCCCCCCGTAGGAGGTTCGAGTCCTCGGACATGGGTGTGTGTGTTGTCCATAGCGTAAGTTAGTTTAAGTTATATTAAGTAGTGTGCAAGCTTAGGGACCCACGACCTAAGCAGTTTGGTCCCATAAGATCTTTGCAAGTTGCATTAAGCCACCGTATTAATTTTTCTCTGTTTTTTTTATTGATCCAGTCTCGAAACTTTTTGCACTGGGGGGTATGTGAGGAATAAAAGGAAAAGCGCGGCACCAAGGCCTATGATATTTTAATGTTCTCGCTTACCAAACTGATCATCATATAACGTCCTGAGCCATCGCTCACAGGGGCTTGAGGTTAAAAACTCGGGACAGTGGAATACATTTCAGAATTCCAAAACTGTACTCTCTGCACCACCAGCTACGATCAAATTCTGCTAATAAAAATTGCTTTCATCGTGATTAAGCAGATACTAGTTCTGTTGTCCCTCTGAAAGTAGTCGACAAGACGTTAAACCCTCAACAAAGTCCCTCCAACGTAATATGCTAATATGCGATTATTTTTATGACACACTTGTACTGACTGATTATAATTCTAATTTCGTTAGTAAAAAAGATTTTTAAACAAGTCTTAGAGATAAGATAAACCCTTATTGTAAGTTTTACATTGTGAGCAAAATGAGACCGGAAAGATAGGCAAACCAACGAATATCATCCACCCCAGAGAGGTAATTTTAATGGACGTTGGTAAATTCGGCTACGTAAAGCTGATGACTTACCTCAAGGGCAGAGAGGGAAATTGTTGTTGTTGTTGTTGTGGTCTTCAGTCCAGAGATTGGTTTGATGCAGCGCTCCATGCTATTCTATCCTGTGCAAGCTTCTTCATCTCCCAGTACCTATTACAACCTACATCCTTCTGAATCTGTTTAGTGTGTTTAGTGTAGTCATCTCTTGGTCTCCCTCTAAGATTTTTATACCTCCACGCTGCCCTACAATACTAAATTGCTGATCCCTTGATGCCTCAGAACATGTCCTACCAAGCGATCCGTTCTCCTAGTCAAGTTGTGCCACAAATTTCTCTTCTCCCCAATTCTGTTCAGTACTTCCTCATTAGTTATGTGATCTACCCATTTAACCTTTAGAATTCTTCTGTAGCACCACATTTCGAAAGCTTCTATTCTCTTCTTGTCTAAACTATTTATCGTCCACGTTTCACTTCCATACATGGCTACACTCCAGACTGTTGTATTACAACGCAGTGCGCAGAAGAAAAATGAGATTCAAATACATTTAATAAACATTTGTGATCGTGTCTGATACTCCGTAATGCATTTAAATCTCTTTCTCTCTTTGGTCTAACAATGTTCAAGGGTGTAGTGGTATCACTTGACGATGTCTCTGCGAAGTGCTCTCTCGGGCATGGTGACTTGCTAGCACATCCCGATCGGGTTCTTAATCTGGTCTACCCAGACGTCGACTTTTCCCTCTAAGATCCCCTTTCCATTATCTCTTGCATTCTGACGATGTGACCAAAATATTTCAGATGATTTTGGGTGAGATGAGCCGACAGTCTTCTTCTGATGCCGCTGCCTCATGATCGATTCATTAGGTCGATGTGCTGTCCCTAGCATTCGAAGTGACCCAGTATAGCACCAAATTTCCAGAGCATCAATCCTGTGACGATCCACCGTCTTTGTCGTCCAAGTTTCTGCTGACTGGGAAGATTGGAGTGCGGTCGGAGCTGAGATTTATCCTACCAGCGACGCAGTTGTCCTTCCAGATGCGAGCAAGTTTTGCTGTAGAAATTCTCGCAATCGAAATGCGCCTACGGACGTCAGGCTCTCAATATCCGGTGTCACTGGCAGCAAATCGTAAATACTCGAAGCAACTGACAACCTTGTAGACAGCAGTCCTCGTGAGGTCAGGTCTGTTGTCAGTAGGGCGATCTACAGCCATCACTTTGATGTTTGCGTTATTGATTTCAAGACCATATTCTCTGCTTCGTTCGGTCAATCTTAGCATGATTTTCAGTTGATGTTTGTCTGTTGCTTTCATGAGAGTCTCTTCTGCATCCCTTATACTGTTGATTTTTATGCCACCTACAACGAGACCGCCATACCAGTCTCCAAGAACCTGCCTCATACGGCGCTCACTAAATGCATTGAAATGTATGTGCAGCTACTGTTACTAATCAGTTGACCATCCTTTCACACACACAACACATCAGAATTCGTTACGATTGCAGCTCTGAGGTCCTTGACAGTGACAGCTGTCTGGAACAAGAAACAGTCGACATGAAGTGTTGTCAATGGTCCCGAACTTTTAACGTTGAGTACTTGGGGGCCGGAAGCCAACTTATTGCATCCTTGCTGTTGGGGGTTCATAACGCACTAGGCCAGTAGTGTTAGTGTTGGCTGCTGAGCAAAAGAATTTGACGAGCACTGCTTTAGAGGATCGAAGAAGAGTTAACACTGGAAGACACATTTTTTTCTTTCTTTCTTTTTGGCACAAGCCATGGCTGAAATGAGGAGAAATAACGGAAAACGTCACATTTTTCTTCATCATGACAGTGCCAGCTGCCACATAGCACACCTAACAATCAGTGATTATATTATGGAGGAAATCGTCGGATTAACGTCTCACTACGGGTACTAAACTGATTTGTCGCGTGACGACTTCTTTTCGCTGCCTTTTCCTTCGATAGACATTTGGATCACCTCATGATGCTGAACTCGCGACAACCGTATTTTTTAAGTACCAAACGTGGAGTGGGAAAAATGTTTTCGGAATTGGTTCGACAGTTTGACAGAATGTATAAATTGTATAGTCAAATATTTTGAGAAACGAAGAAATTATTTACGCAAAGGAATCCTTCTTGTAAAAATTATTTTTGTAAAAACTTAAAAGTAAAAATTTAAATGTTAAAGTAAAAACTTAAATGTTAATGAAATTGTAGTACTGTTTATGGCTGAGCCTTCGCCAATAAGAGCCTTTTAAAATCAAACTCCGGCGAAGGATAGAAGCTGAAGCAATGAATTAAAATTCGTGGAACAGCAAAGGTCTCCTGCTTACTCGTCAGGTATACTACTCATTTTTTTTATGAGGCGCCACTACCAACTACACTTTTTTAACACTCTATCCATGCTTTTTATTACCACTTTTTTAACAAAAATGTAAAAAAACGAAAAAGAATTTTGGAAGGTTTGTTTTTCCGTCTTTTTTATTTTTATACAAATGGATAAAGGAAAACCGTTCATCTTCGGCTACATAAACATAATAACAGGAAGTCGTCCCGTTACGACATGAGGATGCTCCATATTACAGCCCGCTGCGAATTTTTCAATGACTGTCGTCTCGTTGCTGTGTTGTTTCTGTTGTTTGTTCAGTCTCCATAAAAAAGAAAAGGAACTGGGAAGTGGTGCTTTGGTTATCTTCTCGTGTCATCGATAATCCAGCTACGAGGCGGACTATGGAATGCACTGCAAAGAAAATTAGAAAAATATTGCCTGTATTTAGGGTTCTTGACGATCGCGCAATGTCGATCGTCGAGACAATACCAAAAATCGGGTACTGTCTTTCGCCATTACCGAATAGGTAGTAAACAGCGTGGCCGCTAATCCACGTCACAGAGTTCGTTTTTGCTCTTGGGGAATACATCAAATCGGGGAAAAGAAGTGGTCGGGTAGTTATCCTGCAGGGAGCCGTCCGTACGAGAAAAGCCAATAACCAACACACCCAATACCAAACGTTCTTTGCCGACCCGCATTCGAAACGATGTTCAAATGCGTCAGTCACTTGGCATGTGGCACACAAGGGTGAGTCGGCGATATGGAAGTGATGTAGGCGGGACTGGCACAACTGTTTCCCATTAACAGTTACGTACCATGCAGATTGCACGTCAGTATCGAGGGTGGTGGCATTCACTGCCTGCCACACAGCGCGCCACTTTGTAGTGGGGTGTTTGCTTTCAATCACATTCAGCGTCCAGTTGCACGGCAGCATATATCGCCCTCGTCATCATCAAGCGTGTGGGTAGTAGTGCAGTGCGGATGTAGCTTAATTCAAGGAAGAATTGTCTAATGTAGAAGAAAGGTGCTGGGATGTCCGATATCATCACAGGGGGTGCGAGTGAGGTTGGTCGTAAGGCTTCCAGTAAGAGACTTGTGAGGCACGTCGGGCTTCGTCGCCACAGTTGCAGGTGACAGCTGACGAACAGGGCCTTCGCTATGTTCTGGACATGACAACGGCCCTGCTCCTCAGGAGGGTTAGGGACTCGTAACGAATCTTAAATAACATTCCTGTATTAACAAAGGATCCCAAAAAAAAACATTACACCATCACAGCAACGTGACTAGCACCCCTGCACCGACTACCTTCGTCCAGCGTCCTCCTTAACCGAAACTTCAGTTGAATGGGCAGCATTTCTGCGTAGGAAGCAGGAGACCTGACTTGAAGTCCCGGCGACGTCACAAATTTCAATTCATTGCTTCAGCTTCTATCTTTAAGGAACATAAATTTGAAACACATATGTAATTCTAAACTGTGACTAATTTGTAGTTTTTGGATACTGGTTTGGGCAGCTGTGCTGGCGCCCGGCCGCACTTAGCGGGACCGGACGGGCGCTATTTTCAGCTAGCTGCGGCAGCGGCGCCCATCTTCCCGCGGACAGCTCCCAGCTCGCAGCAACGGTACCGCCTCACCTCACCTCACCTCAGCCGGCCACATCTCGCCTCGGTGGCGAGTCTTTCCCACCCGCAACCGGGTCGGCCGCGCTGCCGCAACTGCAGGCTCCACGTATCCGCCGCTTACCCCACACTGGTGTAGCGCAAGCAGGCAGCGGGCGTGCTGCGGCTCTTGTAATACACTCTGCCACCACAGTTAGCTTCCTGCTGTTATTCTATAACTGATGCAAAATTTGTGGAGGGACGTAGGCAACGCAAATACAGTACCGGAAAAAAAATTAGTTCACCCTTTTTGGAGTTTCCAATTCACTCACAATTTATTGTTGCAGCAGAACATATGTGGTACATGAAATGATGACACTTACACATCAGTAGCATAATCGCTTCTGAGGTAGCAGGTATCGACCACTTGTCTCTGCCTTTCTGACACCCATGGGCCCCGGAAAAATCCCGTTTTTATGCGAGATGTTTTTTTTTTTTAACATAATAGGTAGTGCATACGGACTATATAGTATTTACATAGATCCCCTGTGACGGACCGGCCGGGATGGCCGAGCAGTTCTAGGCACTACAGTCTGGAACCGCACGACCGCTACAGTCGCAGGTTCGAATCCTGCCTCGGGCATGGATGTGTGTGATGTCCTTAGGTTAGTTAGGCTTAAGTAGTTCTAAGTTCTAGGGGACTGTTGACCCCAGAAGTTAAGTCGCATAGTGCTCAGAGGCATTTGAACCATTTTGAACCCTGTGACGGTTTCCATGATACGATGGAACACCAGAGGGGACAAAGCTGATCGCTGGCGTGCCGCTCGTGAAGTGTTCAAGGACGCTCACCACGCCTGCGAGGGCTGACCTCCTGCTGACAAGGGAACCTCTACATCGCACCCCCCCCCCCCCCCCCCGCCCCACTTGGCACAGTGGATGGGCCTTGAAAAACTGAACACAGATCAGTCGAGAAAACAGGAAGAAGTTGTGTGGAACTGTGAAATAAATAAGCAAAATATACAAACTGAGTACTCCATGTGCAAGACATGCAACATCAAGGATAACGTGAGCTCAAGAGCGCGGTGGTCCCGTGGTTAGCGTGAGCAGCTGCGAAACGCGAGATCCTTGGTTCAAATCTTTCCTCGAGGGAAAAGTTTACTTTCTTTATTTTCGCAAAGTTATGATCTGTACGTTCGTTCAATGACGTCTCTGTTCACTGTAGTAAGTTTAGTGTCTGTGTTTTGCTGGATTCATATTGCCCACGGAATACATCTCACGTATTTAATGCACTCTCGACCAAAGTAGCGAACAGTCAGCTGCCAGCCAGGGAGCCTCGTTAGCAGGAATACCCTCTCTTCCGTGCGCTGTGGTCGACTGACGTCGTGTGTTTCGATGTTTGTTTAGGTGTAGCGTCCCCATACTACGGCGCAGTTACCTCGCATCGGACGGACGGACGGAGAGACAATAATTGTCTGAAAATAAAAATAAACTGTTCTCTCGAGGGAAGACTTGAACCCACGACCTCTCGTTCCGCAGCTGCTCACGCTAACCACGGGACCACGACGCTCCTGATTTGACACTATCCTTGATGTTGCCTATCTTTCACATGGACTACTCAGTTTGTATATTTTGCTTATTTTTTTCAGAGTTCCACACAATTTCTTCCTGCTTTCTCGATTGATATGTGTTCAGTTTTTCAAGGCCTATCCACTGTGCCAACTTATAACTAAATTTGATGAGGTGCGATGGGGAGGTTCCCTTGTGAGAAGAGGAGGCCGCAACGTTCGGATTACGGGTTTACTTCAGACTTTGTGCACTTTTGATAGTCCATTAGGACAATATAATGTGCAAAAAGTAAGGTGTACTGCAGAGGCCGTTTGAGAACATCGTAAGAGAAGTTCTACGCTTCAGCGATGTACCGGTGCTTTCCGACCCTGTGCACGTGTTAGGCGGCCGTCGTTAGCGTAACGTTCCAGCTCCGTAATCGGTCGCTCGCTGGATTGAGTTCTGTTCATATTCTTTTTTTTAATTTATATATTTTCAACGCTAGTCGTATTATTTCGTACATATTACATTGAGGGAAAGGTAGCACGATGAAAATGGTTCAAATGGTTCTGAGCACTATCGGACTTAACATTTGAGGTCATCAGTCCCCTAGAACTCAGAACTACTTAAACCTAACCAACCTAAGGACATCACACACATCCATGCCCGAGACAGGATTCGAACCTGCGACCGTAGCGGTCGCGCGGTTTCAGACTGAAGCGCGTAGAACCGTTCGGCCACACCGACCGGCTAGCATGATGAAATGACACGTGTATTTGCATGAACTTCCCTTGAATTTCCGATATATTTGACTGTTTACTAATTTTTGTTATTACAACAAATATTGCTCGACTTTTGCTCGTGTAGGCAAATTAAAGCTTCATCAAGCGCCTTCAAACTTATTGACATTTGATTGAAAACGAACGAGAAATTGCTTCTCATGACGATGCTATTAAAATACATTCATTGTACACCACCAATTTTGCCCATCGACTTTTATGCAAATGTTGCGTTACGCCTGGTTTTCATGCAAACTGACGGAAGGAGGAAAAAATTTTCGAGCTTTGTTTTTGCTTAGAAAATGTTAAATTTGTTGTGCACGCGGGAAAATTGAATTTATTCTACATATTCACTTACGTTTTCCGCGTATGTATGGAAAAATATCATCCTGCAATGTGTAATGTCAGAAGCACATCCGACGATTATTCGTACATTTCCGCCGTATTCTGCTTTAATGTAACTCATTGTGCTATTGAATTATTTATCGATGTTTGACTTCAGCTTCCCAAGCTTGTCTCTAGTCCCTGAATACCTGCTCCTGCACATCGAAGCGACCAGCCGCAGAGCAGTTCCAGTACCTTACACCATTGCGGATGTAAGGGATTTTGGAAAATGACGCCAGGCACACATTTTCAGGGAAACGTTATGCTATTGGTCATTTGCTCGTCGATAGTTTACCGTAAATATTAACATTTGTTGCGATAGTAAAATTTAGCAAACAGTCGAATAACAATGGGAATGCAATGAAAGTTCATGCAGATACAGGTGTCTTTTCATCATATTACACTACTGGCCATAAAAATTGCTACACCACGAAGATGACGTGCTACAGACGTGAAATTTAACCGATAGGAAGAAGATGCTGTCATATGCAAATTATTAGCTTTTCAGAGCATTTACACAAGGTTGGCGCCAGTGGCGACACCTACAACGTGTGGACATGAGGAAAATTTCGAACCGATTTCTCATTCACAAGCAGTAGTTGACAGGCGTTGCCTGGTGAAACGTTGTTGTGATGCCCCGTTTAAGGAGGAGAAATGCGTACCATCACGTTCCCGACTTTGATAAAGGTCGGATTGTAGCCTATGGCGATTGCGGTTTATCGTATCGCGACATTACTGCTCGCGTTGGTCCAGATCCAATGACAGCAGAATATTGGGATCGGAGGGTTCAGGAGGGTAATACGGAACGCCGTGCTGGATGCCAATGGCCTCGTATCACTAGCAGTCGAGATGACAGGCATCTTATCCGTGTGGCTGTAACGGATCGTGCAGCCACGTCTCGATCCCTGAGTCAACAGATGGTGACGTTTGCAAGACAACAACCATCTGCACGAACAGTTCGACGACGTTGCAGCAGCATGGACTCTCAGCTCGGAGACCATGGCTGCGGTTACCCTTGTCGCTGCATCACAGACAGGAGCGTCTGCGATGGTGTACTCAATGACGAACCTGGGTGCACGAATGGCGAAACTTCATTTTTTCGGATGAATCCAGGTTCTGTTTACAGCGTCATGATGGTCGCATCCGTGTTTGGTAACATCGCGGTGAATGCACGTTGGAAGCGTGTATTCGTCATCGCCATATTGGCGTATCACCCCGCGTGAAGGCATGGGGTGCCATTGGTTACACGTCTCGGTCACCTCTAGTTCGCATTGCCGGCACTTTGAACAATGGACGTTACATTTCAGATGTGTTGCGACCAGTGGCTCTACCCTTCATTCGATCTCTGCGAAAGCCTACATTTCAGAAGGATAATACACGACCGCATGTTACAGGTCATGTACAGGCCTTTCTGAATACAGAAAATGTTCGACTGCTGCCCTGGCCAGCACATTCTCCAGATCTCTCACCAATTGAAAACGTCTGGTCAATGGTGGCCGAGCAACTGGCTCGTCACAATACGACAGTGACTACTCTTGATGAACTGTGGTATCCTGTTGAAGCTGCGTGAGCAGCTGTACATGTACACGCCATCCGAGCTCTGTTTGACTCAATGCCCGGGCGTATCAAGGCCGCTATTACTGCCAGAGGTGTTTGACTCAATGTTCAGGCGTTTTACGGACAGAGGTGGTTGTTCTGGGTGCTGATTTCTCAGCATCTATGCTTTCATACTTCGTGAAAATGTAATCTCATGTCAGTTCTAGTATAATATATTTGTCCAATGAATACCCGTTTATGATCTGCATTTCTTCTTGGTGTAGCAATTTTAATGGCCAACAGCGTAAATCCAGAAATATACATAGTAAAGAATACAGGATTGCGTAATTAATAATAGAAATTTTAAGTATGCGAAATAACTAGTAATTTCAAATGCTTCTAAAAAAATAATTTTAAGTGGACATTCTGGGTTGGTCATTATGAATTGTAACATCGAGAATAAAGTAATTCCTTTTCATAAATTTTAGCTGGAAATATAAGATACTGTGTGTGAAATTATATGAAAGTTTTTAGAAAAGCAGCTGAAATAACGTTGGCCTGTTCAATGTTCAAATAATGGTAGTGGTATCGACAAGTACTGTTGAGGAAAAGTAATGCTAGGGGAGTATATCCCGTTACCGTGTCGAGTTCTGTGTGCTTGTAAGTCCCGGATCCAGTAACAATTCTGGTCTGATACTCAGCTAGCTCTTATTTTGTTAACTGGACGCTATCGAACAGCTTCCGGAAGTCGAGAAACACGGCCTTGCCTGGACGTCAGAGCAAGGTGTGGCGCGCCGCTGTCCGGACCGACGTCCCTTCCCCAGCGCCGCGTGCGGCTGTCGGCGCCTGCTCCTCGGCCTTGCAGTGGCGCCGGCAGGTGCGGCCTGCTGCAGAGGCCGCGGAGCCTGTGGGCGCCCGCGGTCTGGGTTCCCGCTAGCCGGCCGGCCGCCTGCGCCAGCGTGGGGTCACGCCGGGTCGCACCGAGCACCGCCGCTCCTCCACTTGCGTATCAAGAGCAGCTGCACTGTGCGACGTACCGAACCTGTAGTTGCGTGTGTGCAGGTCTGACAAGAGATGACACGGCGTTCGCAGAACGGATCCACTTCAAACTTCGTGCCGGCCGGAGTGGCCGTGCGGTTCTAGGCGCTTCAGTCTGGAGCCGAGCGACCGCTACGGCCGCAGGTTCGAATCCTGCCTCGGGCATGGATGTGTGTGATGTCCTTAGGTTAGTTACTTTTAAGTAGTTCTAAGTTCTAGCCGACTGATGACCCCAGAAGTTAAGTCGCATAGTGCTCGGAGCCATTTGAACCATTTTTCAAACTCCATACCCTTCACTAGTCCATGAGGACAAGACAATGTCCATCACGTAGTAAGGCGTGCTATTTTGGTGATTTCGTGAAACTCGCAAGGGAAGTTTTACGCGTCAGTAATGTACTGCTGCGTTCTGACCCTGAACGCGAGCTGGCGGCGGCTATGCGGTTAGCTTTCAGGCTCCATAATCGGTCGCTCGCTCGATCTACACGCGCTCGTGTTTATTTCATTTACACTACTGGCCATTAAAATTGCTACACCAAGAAGAAATGCAGACGATAAACGGGTATTCATTGGACAAATATATTATACTAGAACAGACTCGTGATTACATTTTCACGCAATTTGGGTGCATAGACCCTTTGAACTCAGTACCCTGAGCAACCACCTCTAGCCGTAATAACGGCTTTAATTCGCCTGGGCATTGAGTCAAACAGAGCTTGGATGGCGTGTACATGTACAGCTGCCCGTGCAGCTTCAACACGATGCCACAGTTCATCGAGAGTAGTGACTGGCGTATTGTGACGAGCCAGTTGCTCGGCCACCATTAACCAGACGTTTTCAATTGGAGAGACATCTGGAGAATGTGCTGGGCAGGGCAGCACTCGAATATTTTCTGTACCCAGAACGGCCAGTACAGGACCTGCAACACGCGGTCGTGCATTATCCTGCTGAAATGTAGGGTTTCGCAGGTATCGAATGAAGTGTAGAGCCACGCGTCGTAACACATCTGAAATGTAACGTCCACTGTTCAAAGTGCCGGCAATGCGAACTAGAGGTGACCGAGACGTGTAACCAATGGCACCCCATACCTTCACGCGGGGTGATACGCCAATATGGCGATGATGAATACACGCTTCCAACGTGCGTTCACCGTGGTGTCGCCAAACACGGATGCGACCATCATGACGCTGTAAACAGAACCTGGATTCATCCGAAAAAATGATGTTTCGCCATTCGTGCACCCAGGTTCGTCATTCAGTACACCATCGCAGGCGCTCCTGTCTGTGATGCAGCGTCAAGGGTAACCGCAGCCATGGTCTCCGAGCTGAGAGTCCGTGCTGCTGCAAACGTCGTGGAACTGTTCGTGCAGATGGTTGTTGTCTTGCAAACGTCCCCATCTGTTGACTCAGGGATCGAGACGTGGCTGCACGATCCGTTACGGCCATGCGGATAAGATGCCTGTCATCTCGACTGATAGTAATACGAGGCCGTTGGGATCCAGCACGGCGTTCCGTATTACCCTCCTGAACCCACCGATTCCATATTCTGCTAACAGTCATTGGATCTCGAGGAACGCGAGCAGCAATTTCGCGATACGATAAACCGCAATCGCGATAGGCTACAATCCGACTTTTATCAAAGTGGTACGCATTTCTCCTGAAAGTTTGGAAGGTAGGAGACGGATACTGCAGAAGTAAAGCTGTGAGTACCGGGCGTGAGTCGTGCTTCGGTAGCTCAGTTGGTAGAGCACTTGCCCGCGAAAGGCAAAGGTCCCGAGTTCGAGTCTCGGTCGGGCACACAGTTTTAATCTGCCAGGAAGTTTCACGCATTTCTCCTCCTTACATGAGGCCTCAGAACAACGTTTCACCAGCCAACGCCGGTCAAGTGCTGTTTGTGTATGAGAAATCGGTTGGAAACTTTCTTCCTGTCAGCACGCCGTAGGTGTCGCCACCGGCGCCAACCTTGTGTGAATGCACTGAAAAGCTAATCATTTGCATATCACAGCATCTTCTTCCTGTCGGTTAAGTTTCCTGTGTGTAGTACGTCATCTCCGTGGTGGAGCAATTTTAATGGCTAAAGTCGTGATCTGGACTGTGTTAGTTTATTTATTGTAACAAAAGGGTCATGATTTCCAAGACATGGAATTAATTATGAAATGTTCAGTACATTCTTGTAATTTTATTTCTCCTGTAGCCAGTCTAAGAGCTTCCGCCTGCACTTTCATCGCAACTTGGGCCGGAGCTGTGAAAGGATGTTCTCTTAACAAAGCAAGCAGGTTTGATCGATGTCGTTTTGAGTCTATCTTGGAAAAAATAAAAACATGGAAACATTTGATTCTCAGTATTCCGACATCAGTTTTCATTTGTGGTCGTATAATATCCACAGGTCTTTGTCAGAAAATGAGTGCTAAGGGGAAGCACGGCACTCAAGGCAATGGAACGCACATCTAAACGAGTGAAAATACCATAAAGTGAACTTACTGCCGTGTTAAGTAGATACAGAGTTTTATACCGTAGTATATGACATAGAGAAGTATACACACGTATATACCATTAGCACTCCGTCTTCAGGCCACAACTGGCCCATCGGGACCATCCGACCGCCGTGTCAGCCTCAGTGAGAATGGAGGGGGGGGGGGGAGGGGGCGTGTGGTCAGCACACCACTCTCCCGGTCGTTACGATGGTTTTCTGTGACCGGAGCCGCTACTAGTCGGTCGAGTAGCTCCTCAATTGGCATCACGAGGCTGAGTGCGCCCCGGAAAATGGCAACAGCGCCTGGCGGCCTGAATGGTCACCCATCCACGTGCCGGCCACGCTCGACAGCGCTTAACTTCAGTAGTCTGACGGGAACCGGTGCATCCACTGCGGCAAGGCCGTTGCCATATAGCGTTAGGTATGTAGAGAAATAATTACCGCAGCGATGAGCAGTACAGAGTCGTTGACCTCTGTGCCAATGCCAAAACTAACGGTCTGGATTGTAGGTTAGGTCAACGGAAGTCTTTCCCGTTGCTGGCAAGCAATTGCGCTCATTGTACACACACACACACAAACACACAAACAAACGCTCGCTCGCACGCATACAGTTTCAGCGGCCATCTGGAAGACTAATCGAGCCGTTAACGCGCTTTTACGACGCAGGAAGTCACAGTACCTCAGCTCGAATATGGCGTTCTGATGAATATCGACGCTGACAGGAAGTTTATGTTAATAGTTTGTTTAGTGACTTCCATATTTCTTGAAGTGAGTATCAGAGATTGGGAGGCAGAGACTGAGGCACATTAGCTTCTCTGTGTAACACGATGTGCATTCCAAACAACTTGTTATGCTCTTATCTTAGTGTTTATAACAGCACCATATCATCTGGCGGTGAGTCTACACGTATTAATTTTTTTGCATTCCACCAAGCAGTGTAATCAGCTCTCCGCGACTTAAGTTTAACTGTATAAGCTGTTGTTACGTTGACGAAGGTAGCCGCGACCCCGTGCGAAGTTTTACCGAACATCATTTGCTACGAAACTGGTCAGCGAAAGTGGCGCCTCCTGCTTTGCTGAAAGCCCCAAGTGAACTCTACCGTTCAGCGGAAGCGTAGTCCAAGTCTACAACGCAATAATCTCTCACTGTTGTAACTCGTTAGATCAACGCTTGTTCACAGTGCCTTTCTTAGTTTGGCTTTAAGGCGTTTATTTTTATTTGGCAGACGTCTTAAAATCATAATGAGCTTTTCACTCTGCAGCGGAGTGTGCGCTGATACGAAACTTCATGGCAGACTAAAACTGTGTTCCGGACCGAGACTCGAACTCGGGACCTTTACCTTTCGCAGGCAAGTGCTCTACCAACTGAGCTACCCAAGCACGACTCACGCCCCGTCCTCACATCTTTCCTTCCGCCAGTACCTCGCCTCCTTCCAAAGTTTGGAAGGTAGGAGGCAGGGTACTGGCGGAAGTAAAGTTGTGAGGACTGGGCGTGAGTCGTGCTTGGGTAGCTCAGTTGGTAGAGCACTTGCCTGCGAAAGGTAAAGGTCCCGAATTCGAGTCTCGGTCCGGCACACAGTTTTAATCTGCCAGAAAGTTTCACCTTAAAATCAACTTGAACTCAAAAACAGAAAAGAAGCTCCTCGCGAAGAGGCCATGAAGGCCCAACGGAACCGACCGGTCGCCGTGTCGTCCTCAGACCATGGGCGTCACTGCATGCGGATATGGACGGGCATGTGCGCAGCACGCCGCTCTCCCGCCCGCATGTTAGTTTACGAGGCCGGAGCCGCTGCTTCTCAATCAAGTAGCTCCTCAGTTTGCCTCACAAGGGCTGAGTGCACCCGCACAGCGCTCGGCAGATGAGTGGTCACCCATGCTAATGCTAGCCTCGCCCGACAGTGCTTGACTTCGGTTATCTGACGGGAACCGGTGTTGCCGTTGCGGTAAGGCCGTTGGCTAAAATTAACTTGAACCTATTGATTAAGCCTTGATTAAGTTGCTGTGAATATTATAGGATGGGTGACATATTAATATAGTTTATATGTTACACGGAGCGAATATTTTTTTCTTTTTTCAAAATTTGTGTGAACTCGTGTAAACAGTGTGGGTTAGCAGTTAACGCTTTAAGATCAACGTTACTTCCGTCTGACAATTATACAATTAACAGCTGATCGGTGCTAGTTGCGCACGCTTATGAGTTGCTGGCATTGGAAGACAAAAAAAGTACTTCTCCTTTTGCTTCTGTTAACCCTGCAGTGGCCCCTCTGCATACCGCTCTGCCCCTGACGTAAGCGACAAACTTCACGTACCTCACGGATGAATGCACCACGTCAATTAAAATTAAGCACTTCTCAAAATATTATTCTCTGTAAGTATTTTTGTTTGTTGCTGACGGTTATAAAGAAAAATGGCCTCTGAAGAAGCTCTTAACGTTAGTTGACGTTTTTTGGATTCTGCTGTTGGTTGTTAGAAGCGTATTATCAATGTATACTGCAAAAGTTAGTGTACAATGTTCGTGCCAGTAAAACTCAGAAACGAGTCACGGTACGATCAAGGGAGTTATATGGTGTGGTCGCCCTCTATCCTCCCTTCGTGAAGAAGGTTCCCATTCTTACCTGAAGGACGTGTTTTTGGAGATATAAGGGCTGGGAAATTTAGCCCTCTAGAAATTTCTAGGACATTCCAGAATATTCGAGAGTATTCAAGAACTTTCCAGAACATTCTAGAGTACACGAGAGCATTCCACAACATTCCAGCGTGTTTGAAATGTTCCACAATGATCCGGGATATTCTGGAATGTTCGGGAATAGTCTATACACTCGGGAAGATTCCAGAATGTTCGAGAACATCCCAAATCATTGTGGAACGTTCCGGAATACTCTCAAATGTTATGGAATGTTTTGAAACATTGTGGACCATTCGAAGCCTTTTTGGTGTGTTCTGGAATTCGCCACTGGCGGGACCACCCGTTGGTAAGAGCATATAAAGTAAGACCAGGTGTGCGTTCAAACGGCGGTTCCTTATCAGTGACAAAGAGAGAAACCGTAAAAGTAGTGCACTGAGTGAATAAAAACACACAGTGAAGTGTGAGTAGCCAAAGTGATACAGCGACTGAATATAAACCTAAAAACCGGCCGCGGTGGCAGTGCGGTTCTGGCGCTGCAGTCCGGAACCGCGGGGCTGCTACGGTCGCAGGTTCGAATCCTGCCTCGGGCTTGGGTGTGTGTGATGTCCTTAGGTTAGTTAAGTTTAAGTAGTTCTAAGTTCTAGGGGACTTATGACCTAAGATGTTGAGTCCCACAGTGCTCAGAGCCATTTGAACCATTTTTATAAATCTAAAATCAAGTGGGGAAAAAGCCGGTCGGAGTGGCCAAGCGGTTCTAGGCGCTGCAGTCTGGAACCGCGCTGCTGCTACGGTCGCAGGTTCGAATCCTGCCTCGGGCATGGATGTGTGTGTTGTCCTTAGGTTAGTTAGGTTTAAGTAGGTCTAAGTTCTAGGGGACTGATGACACCAGAAGTTAAGCCCCATAGTGCTCAGAGCCAAGTGCGAAAAGTTTGTAAAGTGTACTTGTTAACAAAAAGTTGATTTGATTTGTGTTTTAGACAATGCCTGAACGTAAAAGAGTAGGAGATCTGGTCAGTTCTGAAGCAAAATGGCGGAAACAAAAAGAACAGCGAAAAAAACTAAACAGGCGAAGAACGCGAAGCACGTTTAGGTTCCCAACGAACGAGTTTGGGCACCGTGAGAAGCAAAGAAACCGAAGAGCAGCGAAATGAACAGGTTGAAGAATCAAGAACTGCGACAAAATCTTATAATAAACGAGTGCGATTTGAAGCCCGCAACCTACGAGAAGCACGGACGAGGACGAGTAAACAGTACAACCTAATGAATGAAGCATTCCACTACGACCCGACGAAAGAATATAACAAATACAAACACCGTAATCAGAAAAATGGATAACATCTGAAACTTTGGAACGCAAAAAATTCAGTACCTGTTGCATGAATGGAGGAATTCGATTATCACTACTGGAAGCATCTCCGCAGTAATTTTTACAGTTGTCAAGTATATCAACTTTAATATTCAAAAGAAAATTCCCGGTGGAGAGAAAATATACAAATCGATGGACGCGACAGTGAATGTTGTAGAAAGTGTGAACTTCTCTATGGATTTTTAAACTCCTCGCAAGTACCAGGAATGCCATTACATCGCTATCTACTTAAAGTTGGATCTCCGATCATACTACTTAGAAATATCTTCACCGAACTTCGTAATGAAACAAGGATGACCGTCAAACAGCTATCGAATAACATCATCGAAGCCGAACTTATGACTGAAAAGTACAAAAGACACACACTTTTTATCCCCAGAATACCACTAATCTCTACTGAACTGCCACTCTAGTTTCAAAGACTGCAATTTCCGATCAGATTAGCCTATAGTTTCACAGTTAACAAAGCGGAAGGTCAAAGTTTAAATATTGCGCCATCAACCTCAAAGACTGCTGCTTCTCTCACGGTCAATTATGCGTACTTTGCTCTAGAGTAAGAAATTCGAAAAATTTGTACATATATACCCGGCATAAGAAAATGAAAAGTGTTGTTTATAAACAAGTATTGTAAATAGTTAGAATATGTTTTCAATATTTTTTTTTACCTCTTATACTTTAAAGTTTATCCTTATATTTCAGCTACCACGCAATCTCATATCAGCTCCTCAAGCGAAGCGTAATATCCCAGCTAGTGTATTACAAAATGCGACTGAGAGTAACCACTTCGCGGTTTGATGACCACTGTCTTAGTTTAAGAAGTTATCCGCGATCTGTCTATTAGAAAAGCGAAGGAAGTCCGTTTGGAGTTGAAATTGGTTAGGAAGTTGACGAATCGACAATTCTGTGGCAGCATAAGGGAAACAGTAACGAGTGGATGCACAAGTACGGTAGAGAGGTGGAGCAGAAGAAGGCAGACTTGGGTGAAAATGCAATATGGGCTCGCACTTCTGCCCACAGCGGAGAAGCGAAGATTCGCAACGAATGCCTCGCAACTGCTCGAGCGTGGCCGCCTGGGACAGCTTTTCGGCTGTTGCGTAAACTGCCGGAGAGAAAGCGCAGGTTGCCCGAAGCAAATGGAAGAATAGTGGGAGATAGGCGGTGCTGGGCTAAGGCGTGGATCGCTAACATCGAACTCTTACGTAAGCAGACACTCAGCTGCGAGATAATGCGGCCCTGACGGAGGGCCGAGCGTCGATAGGGCGTGCGGAAGCGTCGGTGAGGTGTGTGGGTGTGTGCCGGCAAGCGGGAGAAAGTTGCGGCCTTCCGGGCAGAGTTGGGGGTGGGGGTTGGGCAGTGTCTGTGGCGGCGGAAACCGGCCACGAGGTGGGAGCGGTGAGCGCCGCCGCCAAGGAAGGCCATACATCCACATCATGCAGGGTGAACATTAATATGGCCGACAAACCGCAGGTACGGATTCTTGACTGGAAGAAGGAGGTAAAAAGGTCCTATGAACATATGTCCGAAAATGGACAGTTTGTGTGCAACAACAGCAAATCGTCCCAGAACACAGTACAGAGCTGCTCACAACCTCGCCACAACAGATGATAATGTGGTCTCTCTGGGACGCAAAGCGCGCGTTCACACGTCGCATCATTAATTGCCGCACCTCTCCGCACATTCCGGCCTCTCTCCAAATAGCGTCACAGCGTGAAGAGCACACTACTGAAGTGTCTGCATATCAGGAACTGGTTCACCATAAACAATGTTCTTCATATTCCTCAGAAGTAATAATCAACGGCTTAGGACCGATGACCTAGTGGGGCCATGCTACACGACCTCTGCGTTCTGTCCTACGTCCGGGGAAGATGTTGTTGAAAAAATACTGTGTGCGAAATCTTATGGGACTTAACTGCTAATGTCATCAGTCCCTAAGCTTACACACTACTTAACGTAAATTATCATAAGAACAAACACACTCACCCCTGCCCGAGGGAGGACTCGAACCTCCGCCGGGACCAGCCGCACAGTCCATGACTGCAGCGCCACAGACCGCTCGGCTAATCTCACGAGGCGAAGATGTTGTTGAGGTTTCGGCGAATTGTAATGCGGTTGATCGGACGGTGCTCCATCATGCAAATACCTCATAACCAGTCATATTGCCAAACGCTCATTCTCAAGCAGAGTGTTGCGCAGAAAGTCCAGGTACGTTGCTCCGTCGAGACGCCGCGGAATAATAACCGGTCCAAGTATGTGGTCGCCAAGAATCCCTGCCTACGCACTGATGCTGAACCGATGCCGGCAAGTCGCTTCAGCCGTTCGCTGAGGATTGTCTACAGCCCACAGATGACGGTTTTGCAGATTGAAGATGCCAGTCTGGTAAAGGTTGCTTCGTCGGCAAAGAGGACTGATCACAGAAGTCCCATAAGCGTGATGGTGTGGTGCAAAAACCATCGATAAAATCCTTCCCATAGTGGGAAATTCGCTGCTGATAATCCTTACACTTATTGCACCTGATTGGGATAGTAGCCGTTGTCATGCAGGATACGCATAATCGTACTTTGGCTTACACCGTAGAACCTGGACCTCCAAATGCGGTGTACATACAGTCCGCCGCCTCCTTGCACATCCCTCTTTCTGAAAGGTCTCATGATCACACAATGATCCGAAAATGACTTGGAATGTTGTGTGATGTGTTTGGTGTCTGTGAGGGTACTTGTTTTGGTATAGTCGTACTGCCCCTCGACCGTTTCCAGTACTTCGCCGTACACAAACGCTGTCTCGGCTTGTTCCCTTCATGAATGCCAGACCACTCTGCTGCGCACAGTACACTCCGACAGTCACGCAGCCGGCAACACACAAAGAACACAGGGCACATGGCCAGAGGAACTTTCATCCGTCAGCGCCATCTACCGTGGTAATGATGCATTTCTGGACTCATGTTCATAACCTTTTTTCCTCCATTACTAGTCAGTCCTGCAGTTTGTCGGTTTTTATTAATGTTCACCCCGTATAGTAAAAAATGTTCAAATGTGTGTGAAATCTTATGGGATTTAACTGATAAGGTCATCAGTCCCAAAGCTTACACACTACTTAACCTAAATTATACTAAGAACAAACACACACACCCACGCCCGAGGGAGGACTCAAACTTCCGCCGGGACCAGCCGCACAGTCAATGACTGCATCGCCTTAGACCGATCGGCTACCCCGTATAGACACGTAGCCGATACGGCCTGATCGGAAGCAAAGTCGAAGTTTGCGTAATTGTTTTCTTGAATTCGAAGACAATTCACAGAGTAGGTAACCTATTAAAAAAAACAGGAACTTCAAATAAGATACAGGACAGAAAACACAACACATAAAAAGCTCAGAACTCAGGCAACATGCACAGATAAATAGAAAAGATCAGCGACGTACAACTCACAAGCAACACAAGTCCGTCAGCATACATTGAACATACATGTAGAAACTTCTAGCGAGACATTGAGAACACCTCAGAGCTCTAAAAAGTGACAGCTGCTATAGCACATTTGATGACCATCCTGACCATCCAATAGCCCACAACCATCACGCAACTAACACACACACACACACACACACACACACATATATATATATATATATATATATATATATATATATATATATATACGGAAAGAGAGAGACAGAGAGAAAGTGATCAAAACTCAGATTTGGTGTCGAACTCTTCGGGAGCAAGTCTGCACCAACTGTTACCGGACACACAATATCAACGTTTATCAACGTTTACACTGTGCTTTGGCACAGTGAAAAGTGTCGTTTACAAACAGGATTTTGCAAAAATATTTTGTAGCATTCATGTATTGTTCTCAATAACTCATGAGAGCGAGAATGAAGAAGTATTTGCCAAAGCAACACGGAAGTTTTAGCAAATATAGGGACGAAATATCTTGACACAACTAAATTACGTTTAGGTACAAACTGATGTGTTAACTCACCAACCAAGTTCACTTTAACATCATTTAGTTGCAGATGACAAGCTACCATACATGGTGATACACAGAGGGCGCTGCGTAGGCGTATAATGTAAAATTAAGGTAATGACGACAAAAAACGAAAACTACCTTTAGGGCTAATTTATGTAGATTAGGTATCACTTAATATATCTTCATATTTCACAAATTTGAATAAAGAAAATACCACTCACGAGAGCATAAAGGTGCTAAAAGATGCTGTGATGATATGCAAAAACAATGCCTTGCTTAAGAGGTGGACCTTGTATCTAATAAGTTTATCTACAAATCCAGCAAATGCAAGAGCAGCAAATACAAAATGATGAATACCACGTAAAATATTCAACTTTTTTACGCAATACGGTTAGTTCAGTCTTAAACACGATTCACATATTAGGTTTTAGGCCTGCTCCAACTGGCCGACGGCTGCTCAAAAGACGGTACGATGGGCAGTCTTTGATCGTGGGACATGTGTCCTGCATGCCGCCATTCCTCCGGCAGTAAATAAATAAATAAATAAAATAAAACAAAAAGCATTATTGTTTAACATGTCGTCGACATTGGGGTAATTAGAGACGGGACACAAGCTCGGATTAAGAAACGACGTGTGACAAATCACTCCCTGGCCACCCATTTGTGTCGGTCATGTTTCACTCTGTAGTCGCCTCGGCCTGGTTTCACTCGCGTCGTATTCGGCTGCTGATGATGGGCCAGGGTTCCGATAATCCTGCTAAATGGTGGCTACTTGTGCCTACATGGCGGGCTTGGCGAGAAATTCCCCCATGAAGGCAGCCGAAGGAAGGGTTCCTAACGTCCTACCAGGGGGCAGCACGTGACAGGAATGTTGTAAGCACGAGCAGGGGAATGGCCAATGACAGTGCTTACTTTTTGCTCCGGTTTTCTGACTGGCTGAAAAGGTTACATTTTAAACAATTTCATGTAGCAGCGGGGAGCTCACGAAATCGCGGCGTTTGGCCGACGGCCCGCTCAGAGTGGAGTATTGTGCCTCGACGGCAGAGGTGGTATTTTCGTTGTGTTTTTTGGGAGTTGGGTGGGTGATCAACGAGGGCTCTGAGTGCAATAAGGAATGGAAGGCAGAGTATGAGAAGCGTGCTCTCGTCCGTGGATAGTGATTTCTGCCTTGGCATTTTCCGGCTGTGCTTCGTGAGTGTCGAGCAGTAATAACTGCGGCAAGAGCGCGCCCTCCCCCTCTCCTCCCCTTCCGTAGCTCTCAGGGAAGTTTGTGGATAGGAGAAAAGAAAAACATTTCACTCACTGATGGTATATTCAGGCGTTTTCTGAATGACTGTCTTCTCGTCGACTGATTCTATCGATCAGTGTGTACACGATATGGATTTAATTAAATCAGATGGTTACTAAATTTTTGCCCTAAAACTACTTCCGATTTACTTTTTCGTTTATTGTCGATAGATAAGATAGTGTAGATCCTTGCTGAGCGTCGATATGGACGGAAAAAATTGGTACTTTCTGAATAACGGACAGTCTACACTGCGGGTTCGCATTTGTAAAAAGCGACCTCAATGTAGCGGTCTCCAAGGAAACTATGAGGAAATGACGCTAAGGCTTGGCATGTTCGCAGATTTCTACCCTAGACTTTCCCGCCTGGAATGCGCTCTAAAGAGAATAATGGCACAGGAGACTGGTTAGTTGTCGACGGCCGTTGATGGCTTCTTGCACCTGGAGCAACTCAGCCCACGTGGAGTGGCAGTAGTTCTGAGAAGGCTTCGTGAGTTTTCCCCGATGCACCAGGAAGGCTCCTGCATGCACTAGGACAAAATTGTTATCATCCATATTTATCTCTGAAATAACATCCTAGAATTATGCTATAGTATTTAATTAACCTGTGAACCTGTTTCCGCTTTTACAAAGCCATGGTCTGCCAATAACTGATACTACAGTCAAAGACAATAGCATACTGCGGAACAACTTTGGAAAAGACAATATGTACGAAATGAATGATGCAAAACTCACAGAAAAACAATCGTTTTCGATTGTGTTATCGCAACATGGCTGAAAAAGAAAATCAAAAACTAAATAAAAGAGGGGTGGTGGAATCGAGGTTGTCGGCGATTGTTCAGGGAGACCCATTTAGATTATAATTTCAAATCCTTCTACAGCCAAGTCGAATTTTGTTCATAACGCATTATCTACAAATATAAAAAATTATTGTTGCTCTAAACGCGAAGAATTAAACGTAACTGCAGAGAGGATGCAGATTTCATAAAACATTGGAATACTAAGCAATTCGAAAAGCATAGAGAATGCAAATAAAATAAAAGTAACATAATACGGATGAGTAGTAAGGTCAGATATATTGTGGGAAGATTAGGGATGATTGCAACTGAATAGAGTTCAGGAGAGGAAAGTACTAACCTGATAGTGAGTTTGGTCCTTCAATTTAAGCGAATGTCCTATGCCCCAGGTTTGTTGATTTCGTAGGCTTCCATCGCATTCAACTGTCTCCCTTTGTGTGTCGAGTAGAGGACGTGGGAGTATGTCTGCCGGCTGTGTCCACCAGTTGTAAACAATCTTAGCAGCTGTAGTCAGAACACTGCAACCTACCCTTCGCTACCTAGAAATTTTCTCGTAAACGGCATTACTTTCAGCTGATATAGCTTTTATGGTCCTGTGTGGCTAACTAGTATCAAATTTATCTAGCCAAGGCCGGTAATTTTATGTATTCCGCTATTGTGTACTAGTTGTCTAGTGTCTATTATCGGAAATATGATGAGCCGTGTGTTTCTGACACAACGTGAAGATTTACAGTCGCAGCATGATTGCAACCTACGTACAGTCTAATTTAGACGATTCTAGGGGGTACGCCGCCCCTTTCAGTCTATTGAATGATTAGCTTCTGCTGTGTCTCGATTGCACTGAGTAAGACGTGGATCTCGCTTGCTATCTTTTTGCGTAAACGTTTTGCGTTATTGCCAACTAGCAATAGAACCTGCCGGGCACTTGGAAGAATAATGTAACGGAAATGTTTAGCCACGTTAGTCAGCTGGTATAGCATATGTTGACAGACTTGTTGATATTGTGTTGGGTCTTAGTAGCGAGACAGTATACTGTACATCATAATGTCTAGCTCCAAGTTCCGGCTGGCCGCTGTGACCGAGCGGTTCTAGGCCCTTCAGTCCGGAACCGCGCTGCTGCTACGGTCGCAGGTTCGAATCCTGCCTCGGGCATGGATATGTGTCATGTCCTTAAGTTAGTTACGTTTAGTTCTAAGTCTAGGGGACTGATGACCTCAGATGTTACGTCCAATAGTGCTCAGAGCAATTTGAACCATTTTGAGCCAAGTTCTGTTTAAATAGTAAATACTGCTCCACAGCCTATGATGGGAGGAGAGTTTAAGATAAGTTGAGGCAGGTGACTCTTTATTATCCGAATATCTGCGAAAATATTTATTTTTTGAGCATCTTCATTAGAGTAATAAACAAATGCAGTTTTCTACTGCACATTCTGAATATTCAATTGCTGCGACCAAAATACGCTTTTCTTTAGATCTAGGCAAAATAGGCTACTGCCTAACGTTTGCTAATCTCATCGTCCAATTTCAGCTCGTACTTGAAATACTATTACCAAAGATGACTTTTAGTTTGCGAATTTTACGACATACCTTTCTATCTTTCCCAAAGTTGTTCTTCAGCACGCTGCCATCTAAGCCGACGAAAATCAGACATTGTCAGACGACGGACGAAAACCATTTCACAACATAGAAAAATACAGTAGGAGATCCATTGTTTATATATTCATTTATGAGTTCTACGAGTTACTCGCTGCATCCTTGTTTTCGAACAGGTTAGCTTGCAACGTCTGCTCAAGCACAAATAGGCTAATGGAGATGGAAAGTGTTAGACCAAAAACGCCTTCACTCATCGTTATCAAACTGATACTCCAGTATCTCCATGCCTGTAGGTATGTTTCATCTTTATGTTGCTTATTTCAGCCTTTTCAATACAGAAAAAAGATTCGCGTGCGTACACGATGTTTATTGCGTGCGTCCAAAGTTACTGGAAGTTTTCAGTTGGAGACCCCTAAACAGAATACCTGGAGGTCATGCTCGTGTAGCACATCATATCGTCATAGATCGAATCATTGGCATGAGGGACACGTCAACATCATACCGACTGCTCACTCTCACTGCTGGGTTCACTGCAAAGAGTGCAGGTGTGGTGGCGGCGAGATTGACGTAGGACAGCTGTGTGCCAGCGAGAGCAGGCAGCGTCTTTTTAGATGGAATACACCACGAGGAGGCGGTTGTTTGACTGGCTCTGAAAATAGACGGATGACAACAGGTGAAATCCGAGCAGACCTTACTGGCAGAGTGTCAGCACAAATGGACGGGATCGTATTATTGGAGGTTGCTTGGAGTTTTCGACTTACCAACTGACTGACTGCCACTGACTGCGAAGCACTGACAACAGAGACTTGCGTGGTGTAGAGCCCGAGTGATTCTGTGGTGTCCAGCAATGAGTGTCGCTTCTGTTTGTGGTCGCCAATGGACGCCAACCTTTTCCAGACGATCTGCTGAAAGGTGTCAGGAAGCAGCGCCTCTCGAGACCCATAGCTCTCCAACTTCCGGAATGTGACGGCAGAACTGATTTGGTAGTTGTCGAAGGGAGGTTGAATGTTCGCCAGTACGTAGCAACAATGGTAAACCCTGGATTTCTTGAAGTTTTGCCGGTGGATCGAACATTCCATCATTTTTCAGGCGTGAATCCTTAATATTATTATCTCCCATTCTGATATTTCGACTGACAACTTATCAGCAATTCTCAAGGTGAGTTTTGCAAGATTTTTAAAGCACTTTAACTGTCGCGTAAACGTGTATGCGTCACCTCGGGACATCACTTCCGATTATAGTGAAATTGTTATCATTTATTAAGTGGTGAAGGTGTCCAGAGAGTTAAGTAAATATCGGACTGGTGCTTCATGGTGCAACACTTTTCACGCCCATCAGTGTAGCTGGTGGCAGAACGTAGCACTTCCGCCACCAGCGAGCTGGAGCACTGCCCCTCTGGGAGGCTGGAGCCTGGAGTCCTCCAGTACGGGGCCTGCCTGTGGCTGGCTGGCCTTTGTGCGGCGGCGGCGGACGTGGGAAAGGCTCACACGCGCCTATTGCGCACCCGCTGCTCTTTGTTAGCGCAGGCGGGTGTGGGGGGGGGGGGGGGGGGGCGGCATAAAAACACACACACACACACACCCACGAGCGCCTTGTCCTCACGTACTCCGCAGGACGAATAAAGCAGTTTTTAATTATCCGCGTGTAATTCTGCTGCTGTGCTGGAGTGCACGCGGATGATGGCTAGGAGTCATCCTACGGTAAACACGTACGCGACTGTCTTTTTGCTGAATACCACCAGTTATGGCTCCAATTTGTTTCTATATTTTCGGACCGTAACGCTTTTTATAAACATGAATTAGCCCATACGAGGAGTAAAACATCTTACTAGTATCCCCCTGTGGAGTCTCAGACATTCACATTCACAATAGAATCGTACTGGAGAGGAAGATACAACACAGCAGATGTCGCTTGTGTTTTCACACTACATGTTCCCACAACTTCGCAGAATCCTGGCTTCGCTGGCCGGAGTGGCCGACCGGTTCTAGGCGCTACAGTCTGGAACCGCGCGACCGCTATGGTCCCAGGTTCGAATCCTGCCTCGGGCATGGATGTGTGTGATGTCCTTAGGTTGGTTAGGTTTAAGTAGTTCTAAGTTCTAGGGGACTGATGACGTCAGATGTTAAGTCCCATAGTGCTGAGAGCCAATCCTGGCTTCACGAGTAGGACGTGTGAACACAGGGCAGTGACACACGCCAGCCATTGTGGCAATGTGAGCTCTCCGCAGTGTCTCGTAGAGTAAGAGCTTCCCACAACGTTGGTGATGACTTGTCTGTCGGATGCGGACGGTATGTTTGGCGATACCCTTGGTGGTACTCGTCTGGAACAGGAAATGCCCCTGTATCAGGTTCCACCATCTTTCCTCCCTCCTCCTCCACCACCTCTTCTCTCTCTTCTCTGTTTCTCTCGAATTGCCGTTCTGTTATTTATTTATTTTTTTATTACAGAGCTTGACCGCGTTAAAAATGTTACAGTTCAGACGATTAAAGTGAAAGTTGTTCGAGAGTGGCCAACAGTAGACTGAACTACACTTTCAGAGATGTACATGACATTCATTATTCATTCCATTATTTCATTGTAAGACCGTAATCACTGCAGACGTACAGCTTGAGGCTTCTTCTTACGGAGGACAGCCGTCGGTGAGGTGGGCATTGTATCCGCGTGAAATGTAGCCGCAGCCGCCTGCGCTCGCCTTCGCTGCATGAGAAATCCCAGCCCAGTGACTGCTTCAAGTTCGTCTTCTCGAAGGGTATTTTCTTGGTTTTCCGTTTCGCTTTTTTTGTGGTAAAGTAGTAGTAAGATTAGATGGCTGAATAAGCGCATGGGATTTCTCTGTTTGCAATACCGTACAACTTTTTTTGCCTCCAAACCTTCATACGAAAGATATAGTATTTAGGAAAACAAATTTTCAGAGTTAAGATCAAGTTCTCAATGGAAAGATAATTTTGTACCACTATGCATCTAGACAAAAATACTGTCTAAATAAGATTTATTCAAAGGTATCTTTGCTGTCCATAGCAAAAAAATGGCTCAAATGGCTCTAAGTACTATGGAACTTAATATCTGAGGTCATCAGTCCCGTAGACTTAGAACTACTTCAACCTAACTAACCTAAGAACATCACACACACCCAGGCAGGATTCGAACCGGCGACCGTAGCAGTAGCGCGGTTCCGGACTGAAGCGCCTAGAACCGCTCGGTCGCAGCGGCCGGCTGCCCATAGCATACTCACGTATTTTACATGAGGTATAGCAGCTGTTATCGGGTACCTCAAGTCACCAGGGTACGTAGAAATTCACTGAGCAGTTCTACAGCGGCACGTGTGCTTTAAAAGCCACCACACAAATATCCACTGGAGAGTACTTCCGGTAGCACTGAATGTCCCGCTCCATTGCCAAAATCACTGCCGGGAACCACCGTCTCAACTGTAATTTCTTTGATTTTTCCCGTTCTTGTCATTTCAGAAAGTGCTAAGCGGAGGGAAGTGATACGTTGTTTGCCTCTTCGGGAATTGTAATTGCAAACTTCTTAATAATGCACAGCGCTTGTCTCGCAGCATCTGCCACTGGATTTGATGACCACCTGCGTAGCGTACTCGGGTTTACTCCTTACTGGCTGAGTTACACTTCCTGAGCATTCGTCTACCAAACCTCCGACTAGTATACATGTCTACCACAACCATCTGCATGTGTTTGTACCACTTTATATTGAACCAGAGAGCTACTTTAAAAAGGTGTGGGGTTTCAACTATTTTCAGCGATTTATCGCCAACGGTGCACTTGAACAGTAACGGCCCTTCCCCCTTATTTATACGCAGTAGGACACATTTATTGTCCTCCTGCGTTTTCCTACAGTTTTCTGGCTTTGTAACTTTTTCGAATGCAACAGGACCATCCGCCAATAACCTCCCGAAGCATCCAAAGTCGTCCACCAGGTGATTGCAGCGTACTGTGAACAGCAATGGCCCTGTAACACTTCCAAAGTACTTTTATGTCCGACGCTTTCGCCTCGTTAAGATGAGTCGATGTTTCGTAAACCAGGTATTCTGTTCAGTGAGTAAAAGCGCGGAACTGTATTGAATACGTTCCAAAAGTAAAGAAACCTGGGTAGTGTTGTGTACGGCCCTCTGTATCTCCTGATCGTGCAAAGCGCGCTGAGTACTTGTATGTGTTGTAATGTTGAAGCCACCAACGTTGACGATGCGTTAGTTAATGAATGCACCCAATGCTCATAGAAGCTACTGTGTACCGTCAACGGAGCACAGAGGTGTTCTTATCGAGAGATCCGTGTCATCAAATCGACTGTGTCAATAATTTCCCGTACTATTGCAGGCAGAAATTCCTAACGTTCGAGACGACAGCACCAACTCCGCTTCGTGTCTACGACTCTGTACGGCTATACAGTTCCCTCTAGGAGAGCGGACACCTGCTTCTCCAGGACTCAGCGCAGTCCCAGATTTCCCTCGGCTGCCACTGGAACCCGCAATTATTTGTGCTGGAGCTTCCGTTCCCACGGTCAATCTGCCGACATTCTTGTCGCTAGTTTCTCGCACGTGATCGCTCAGATATCACCGTCCCAAGTGCGAACGTCACTCACTCGTGTTAGCAGCACGAGATGCTGCAATGTGGCACCTCAGTCTGAGAACAAGCGCGTCCACACTCTTAACGAGTCTGCCCAGCACTGCATGGATGAGGACTGCTAGTCCTTGCGAGACCTCCTTTTGAAATCTCTCACCTGCAGTCTTGTTACATTCAATTATTGACTGATTCAGAAAAGCGAATGGCACAATGCTTTTGTGGGGTACGTACTGTAAGACCTTCGGTACACACACCATCAGATTATTTGACTTGTCGCTCTAACGAAGGAGGCGAGTGCCAGCAATATGTCTCGTGGTCTTATCGTGGCGTGTTTATCTCCTGCCGTTAGGTCAGACGATAGAAATGCCACTTGCACGCTTAGAGTAGCAGATTGACGGTGACCAACTTTAAACAGAACATGATTAATTTTCACACACATTTATTAAAATAATAACAAGCATAAACATTACTTAACTTGATTCTGGATGCTGTTTACAATTGACAATCTGACGTTCCTTTGTTCTGGGTACGTTAATCTTATTCTCACATATCTCTGATACTTGACAAAGTGTCTATACATTTCTCTTCATGGCTGTGTACAGGAATACGATAATCTTATTAGGCGCAGACTGAAACTTGACTACAGACTAATGCAGACTGATGCAGACTGACCAATCGGAGGTCTGTACACTCGTTATAATACCTCGCGCGTTCAGGTATCACTGCGCGAGTGTGATCCGCGAGGAGAAAAGGTTCTACATTAGCAGCAATCTCATTGCCTGCGTTACATATTAATACGCGCATCGGCGGAAGCAGAATTTGGTCCGTGTCTATGGCAGCGCCATCTCGCAGTGCGGAGACGGACGAGCGCTGCGCCTGCGCTGTTGTGCTTAGCGGGGCGCTCTCTATTGGGAAAGTTGGGTACGCGCTGACTACGCGGAATTATGTACGCAACAGCTTTACTCATTATAGATCTAACGTAAGCTACTTTGTTACACCGAGAGCATCTACTTCTATGTTTCTCATCTTGGCAGTATCCTCGCCACAAAGCATGCGTCGTGTAAGTATAAAAGAATGAGACCAGCAATTTTGAAGTATGAGGTCGTACGGAAAGTGCGTTTGAAGAAGAGCGAACGTACTTTACGACAGTGCAAAGAATTTTCTCTGCCTCGGATCGGATCATTGTGTGCGTTCATAAAAAAGGCTGTTCTATCTAAGAAGATAGATAAGTCACAAAAACTATCCTTTTGCATATGCTGCGATTTTGGTGCAAAAAACTCAAAGCCATTCATATTTTTCTTGGCATCAGAGCAGCTGTAAGCAGGAGGTTTTCCTTCAACCGCTTCCGTACGATCTCCAAACTACGAATTGGCTGTGGAATGTTCAGCTCTCTGCTTACTACATTCGCCAACTGCTATGAGGGGAACATAATCTCACGTGCTCAACCGTTTCTTCGGCCACCGTCTGTCAACCAGCTGAGTTCCGCTTTGCAGCGCCATTCTGTGGCTGCAAACTGTGTAAAAGTCATCGCCGAATACAACTCGCACTCGGCGAACTTTTGTGAAATGTCGTTTGGAAATGTTTATGTACTCTGCCAACAAACTTATTTGAATGAAATTAAAACTCTATATAATTTCTCTCAGCAACGCGCTGCATCTTTACTAACTTCCCCACTAACAGTGAAACAGAAAAATTTTATACCGAATTTCGAAATTAGAACATTTACGTCGTGCTGTACACTCAGCTGTTATCTGCTGCTTATCGATCCATTCAGGAAGCAGTGGAGGACACGCGGAAGCAGCGGCAGGGGATTGCTCCAGTCAGCAAACGACGATCTGCCCTTCTTTTACGTCTTAATTGGACTCGATAGTAACAGCCCGACACGCGAGGTGATTACTGGGTACTGTGTCGTTTGCGGAAGAGAAAACTTTGACAAGGCTAACAAGCCGAATAGCGGCGGTCGGTGTGTCATTATGAAGTGAAGTGATCGAGGCTGGCGTATCCTGAGGCGGGACCCGTTTGCATCGGAAACTGCCTTGAAACAAGCCGTCCTCACTCTGTCTGTGTGTGTGTGTGTGTGTGTGTGTGTGTGTGTGTGTGTGTGTGTCTGTGCGTGCGTGCGTGCACGTTATTGCTGGGTGCGTGTAATGCTGCAGTGACCGTTTACCTGCCAAAAGAATATTTCTGTCAATTCAGCCCTTGGAAGATATCGTAGAAGAGCACTATCTGATTCTTCAGTTCTATCAATTATGTTCAAGATATTTTGCTCTCTGTGGTACTTATGGGGCAGGGTCATAGTCTGTTTTCTAGTCAAGCTAGTTGTTTTACTTTATGGTGTCTTTTTCCTACATGATATGATTCATCTTACTTAAACTTGAAGTATTCTTCACTACGTTGTTATGGCGCCAATGCACAAGGTGATACATCATGCTGAGAGATGCAATTGATGGCCAGTCACTGAGTTTACCTCTGGCCCTTTAAGTGACTTACACATTTCAAGCAGTGAGATCATTAGTCGTTCACATTCTCATAACGGACCTTTGGCTGTTTCCATTGTGTCACACTTACGTTATGTTATTGCCCGGGGGAGGGGAGAGGAGGAGAATGGGGCGGGGGGGGGGGGGGGGGGGGTATTATGTGGTGTCTCGACTCGAGCTGCAGCCGAGCAAAGAATGAATCCTAGATCAGTAACAGAAAGGAACTGATATGGTAAACATCAGGTGGGGCAACTGCAAAAAAAAGTGGCTCTGAGCACCATGAGACTTAACTTCTGAGGTCATCAGTCCGCTAGAACGCGTGTTGTGTCTAAAAATGAATTCTGCTACTTACTGTGATAGTACGGGCAGCTTGGTAATTGGTAGCCACCTGACAGCTCCCACTGTGATCGCCGATTGGCCACAGATCACTCATTTTGCACTATGAATATAACTATACATGTAGGTCATAAATATTGTGGAAAGCTTGTAATGGTGTCGCATGGTAGGTTGTGCTGAGAAATAATTGTTAAGAAAAAAATTTGATTTGTTGCGGCGTTTACGAGTTAATTACCATTGACGTTAGCCAATCAGGTCGCTACACGCGCGAATTCAAGTGGCCCGCCAGAGACGGAGTCACCAAAACTACCAACTACCTTGCACAGGCAGGGTGACAACTCCAGCGAGCGACCAAATGGTGTAAATTGCCCTGAAGATGACCTGGGTTGAAACCGGTTGGCGGCAAACTAAATAATGCGATTGTGACTGTCATTTTGAACAATTGATTGTAAGTAAATTAGTCGCTGTTATCTCCACAGAACTATGTTATCCAAAAATTTATCGTCAGCAAACAACCGCAGACTGCTGCCCACCCTGCCACCAAATAATCATTTATGTATATAGAGAACAACAGCGGTCCTATCACACTCGCCTGGGCCACTCTTGATGATATGAATTATTAATGCAATACATCCTTCATGAGTTCTGACCCCACATTATTGCAAACTTCTTTTTAAAGAACATTAGCTGATCAGCGGGCGAAAAGGATTCGTTCACCAGTGAGACTCCCCTAATTGAAACGACTGCGGTGTTTATATGGCGTCAAACGTAAAATTCTGTGCTGTAACCAGGGCCTCCAACCAGAAACACTTGTTTTTTGTGAGCATCGCCTCACCATTGGTTATCCGAGCACGCCTCGAGGTCTTAAATTCTCATTGTTAGTCGATGCTCTTCATCTACATCTACATGACTACTCTGCAATTCACATTTAAGTGCTTGTCAGAGGGTTCATCGAACCACAATCATACTATCTCTCTACTATTCCACTCCCGAACAGCGAGCGGGAAAAACGAACACCTAAACCTTTCTGTTCGAGCTCTCATTTCTCTTATTTTATGTTGATGATCATTCCTACCTATGTAGGTTGGGCTCAACAAAATATTTTCGCATTCAGAAGAGAAAGTTGATGACTGAAATTTCGTAAAAACGTCTCGCCGCGACGAAAAACGTCTTTGCTGTAATGACTTCCATCCCAACTCGTGTATCATATCTGCCACACTCTCTCGCCTATAACGTGATAATACAAAACGAGCTGCCCTTTTTTGCACCCTTTCGATGTCCTCCGTCAATCCCATCTGGTAAGGATCCCACACCGCGCAGCAATATTCTAACAGAGGACGAACGAGTGTAGTGTAAGCTGTCTCTTTAGTGGACTTGTTGCATCTTCTAAGTGTCCTGCCAATGAAACGCATCCTTTGGCTCGCCTTCCCGACAATATTATCTATGTGGTCCCAGTATGCCGTACAGTTACATACAAACTTTCTCCGTTATAACGACTGTGGAGTAAGCAATTTTTTTACAATTGAAAACAAGTTTATGATACAAGTGATTCTTGAACGACAACATTATGTTTAACACAATAACCCACCACCTTATTTAATTAGTGGGTCCTTTTATTATACATAACAAAGCAGCTTATACTAATTGGTTTGTGGCACTTGCTACGGACAGGGTTAATCTAACAATTTGACTACACTGGGTTATTGTAAGACTATCTACCCTGCAGCGTTACAAGTGTGCCAGATGACATACAAACCTACTATTAAGGCCTGCTCACTGAGCTAATCCTAGTGAGTGTGACCCTGGCACTGGGTTGGCCATCTACTTTAAAATCGCTGCAGTCCCTACCTATGTTAGTGTTCTAATTATACCTTATTCTTGTGTAACTACTTTCTAAAAATCCAGTGCGAAATCTCAAGTTCGGGAATGATACACCTGCCCTCCTGGTCCTGCAGCGCGGCTTCCGGCCAGTTCCGCGCTCGGCGGCATTTGCAGGTGCACCTGTGTCTTAACCGGTTTGTCTTTGGTCTCTAACTCTAAACTGATTAGAACATTAAAGGTCTCGGCATGTCGTATTAGTGCATATGTATCTCTGTTCGGTAATTGGTTGCCGAGTTCGAGCGCCACATCGTCGTACAAAGTGCAGTCATAGACGACATGTTTGGGTGTTCCGCCCGGAGCACCACAGTCTCACGCCGGTGTTACCCGTTTTCCAAATCGACATACATATGTTGGATATGGCCCATGTCCTGTAAGAAAGTACAGCAGACCCCTGCTCGGCTCAAAGCAGCTCATCTAATGTTTGGCAATAGTTGGTATATCCTTTGTTGTGTACATAGTTCCGCGTAGTCTGCGCGTACACAGCTTTCCCACTAGAGCGCGCCCCGCTAAGCACAACAGCGCAGGCGCAGCGCTCGTCCGTCTCCGCTCTACGAGATGGCGCTGCCTTAGAGACGGACCAAATTCTGCTTCCGCCGATCCGCGTATTAATATGTCACGCAGCCAATGAGATTGCTGCTAATGTAGAACCTTTTCTCCTCGGGGATCACACTCGCGCAGTGATACCTGAACGCTCGAGGTATTATAACGAGTGTAGGGTCCTCCGATTAGTCAGTCTGCATTTGTCTGCATTAGTGTGTACCAGACTGCATTAGCCTGTACCAGTCTATAGCCAAGTTTCAGTCTGCGTCTAATAAGATTATCATATTCCTGTACATAGCCATGAAGATAAATGAATGGACACTTTGTGAGAATTAACGTACCAGGACCAAAGGAACTTCAGATTGTCAATTGTAAACAGAATCCAAAATCAAGTTAAGTAATTTTTATGCTTGTTGCTATTTTAATAAATGTGTGTGAAAATTAATCAAGTTCTGTTTAAAGTTGGTCACCGTCAATCTGCTACTCTAAGCGAGCAAGTGGCATTTCTATCGTCTGACCTAAATGGCAGAAGATAAACACGCCACGATAAGACCACGAGACATATTGCTCACACTCGCCTACTTCGTTAGAGCGACAAGTCAAATAATCTGATGGTGTGTGTACCGAAGGTCTTATAGTACGCACACCACACCCTTCTTCCCGTTTCCTGATTTTCCCATTGCTGTTGCCACAGCTCTTCACCCTTTCTCTTAATTGCATATTTATCCTCAACTTGTACCCCCATGATTTCCCTAGTCTTGTCTATTTTCCCCTTGGAGACCCAATACCACGCTCCCTGTTCTCGAATTTTTATGTCCTCTCCTCAGCATTTAGAGAAACCTCTCTCTCTCTCTGTCGCTCACGCTTTGTGTTTGGAGCGGATCGGGCTGCACCTTCTGATCGCGGCTCCGTTGTTCAAGGCGACGTCGGCCTGTAGCGGTGGCCGCGCTTGGGCCGACGCGCGCCGGATGGGTCGCGTCGCTTTCGCGCGGGCGCCGCCTTTCGGTTTCGCACAGGCGGGCGCAGCGTGGAGTGTGGGGTGTGGGGTGTGGGGTGTGCACCGGCCAGCCGTCGCTTTCACGGAACGGCGGACGCGCCGCTCCCAGAGAAACCGCTGCTACGCGGCAGCATCAACGACTGGCTGTAACAGCCCGCTCGCCCGTGAGAACACGCGGCCCGCCGCTCCAGCGTGAAAGCAACGACGCACACACACACACACACACACACACACACACGACGGGCGGCAAGAGACAGGCGACGCGCGCTCGCCACGTTGCACACGTCCGTCCTCACACGATGACCGGGGCTTTCAACTTTTCTCCTGTCTGCGGCGACGTTCTAATTCCGCCCTCTCGTCTCATTAACCTGCATTCGTCCTATCAGCTTTTAGCGGCTCATTGCACGTAGACTGATCAGTGAGTTGACGCTGCTGTGCCGTTCAGTCGGAAGACTGCTTGGATGGGTGTGCGGGACATTTGCCACGCCGGACATCTGCCACGACTTTACTTGCTCCGAAGGGTTGGGTCCCTTGTCTCCCCCTCCTCCACATCGCTGTCGTGCAGTAAAGGTACTTACTGAGCCTTTCCGCTGGTTTACTTAACATAGGACCAGAATCTCTTTGGATTTTGCGCCAAATTTCTAGAGACTTTCGTTGTCTAAACTATTACATGCATCTCGCATTGAAATCTGCACCAAGTTTCGAGCCTCAATAAAACTTCGCCAATCTTGGAGATTTTGCGCTCGTCTAAATTTATACGTGCCTTTTTCGGTGCTCCTGCAGCAGCTTTATGTCGTGTTTTGTGTACCATGGGGGATCAGTTCCGTCTCTTATTAATTTATTTGGTATGAGTCTCTCGAGTGCTGTTGATACTATTTCTTTGAACTTAAGCCACATATGGTGGTCACTTGAAAAGTTTGGAAGGTTTGGAGACTCTCTCTTAGAAAGACGTCAAACGAATTTTTAGCTGTTTTTATAAATAGATATATTTCGTGTTTAGTTTTGGTGAATTTCTTTGTTACGGAATTGAATCTCGCTGGACTGTGTGTGTCACTAATCCCTGCATCCGTTGTGATGCTCGGGATTATTTGTAGCTAAGACGTCAAGTATATTTTTGTAACCATTTACAATTTGAATGGCCTATTTACAATAGGGTCTGAAAACGTATTTTTGTCAACATACGGAAGGTATATTGAAGTCACTGCCAACTATAATTGTATGAGTAGCTTACCTATATGTGATGAGACTCAAGTTTTCTTTGAACTGTTCAGCAACTGTTTCATCTGAGACCGGGGTTCGGTAAAAGGAGCCAGTTATTAATTTATTCCGGTTGTCGGATATAACTCTGCCCATACTAAGTCACAGGAACTATCTGCTTCAATGTCACTTCTGAGCTGAATCACATGTTACATTATTTCACTTAAGTTGTAGCTCTTGTTTCTGTTGTAATGCAAATCATTACAATTACGGCATTTCCCTCCAAAACCTAGGATGCTTTCTCTGTGACCCTGTAAATACCAAAGCTAAACAATGTAGAACAACAACGTACGTTACAAGCATAGCATTCTGTATTACTTATTCCTCACATTTTAAAATTGTACGCCGACTTTAGACGACATGTCAATCATAGATGTTCTTACCTCTATTTAGTGAACCTATTTTCAGACATGTTTTGAACATTGTCCCTCTACACTTTATTAACTAATGTTTCGCCGCAAGGGATATCGGATTTTAGAGAGTAAATTAATATGGAGTACGTCGTTCTTCTTTTCAAACATGCGCATTCCCATTTCTTCTTTCCTTATTGTCTTTTGGGTGTGCAGTTGTAGTAATCGAAGTAGGCACAAATGCAGCGATCAAAAAGAAATGATTAGGGTACATTCGCATTCTCTTTACACCGTTTCTTTCTTGTTGCTCCCCTGCCGATTGACTGTTTCTATCGCAATCAGTAAGCGTGAAAGGAAGCTACCGTGCAGACAGAGGGATCTATATTTATACTTGGCAGAACTAATTACATGCTGACATAATCGTCGGTATTGCTTTCGTTTCCCAAAAGTTATAAATATTTCGATTTCGGAAAAGATGTTCTGTATTTCGCCAAGATGTCGAAGAAGAAGGTCCCTTACGTACTGGTTGTATCGAGTAAGATGTGGAGACCGGTTTGAAAGTGGACAGAAGTATGAGGAAGGTCGTCTCTTACCTGAGGGATCGCTACTCAAGCTACCTGCCGAAGGGCCAAGTGTGGCAAATGTCCGGCGTGGCAAATGTCCGCCATTCGCTTCGATGCACGTCCCCATGCCAGTCCACCCCCTGCTGGTCTCTTCACCAGCGCGTAACTACAGCCGCTTAAACCTCCTCACTGCGGTCTCCCGCAACACTTTGTATCTCCCCGCCACCTCCACCGTTACTTCCTTCCATTACCAAATTGACCACACTTTCACGCTACCCAACTTGCTATCTATGGAATGTTCACGTAAGGCGAAGTTCATGTCCACTGGCTCAAATTCGAGTGGTCTAAAAATGGTTCAAACGGCTCTGAGCACTATGGGTTTTAACATCTGAGGTCATCAGTCCCCTAGAACTTAGAACTACTTAAACCTAACTAACCTAAGGACATCACACACATCCATGCAAGAGGTAGGATTCGAACGTGCGACCGTAGTAGTCGAGAGGTTCCAGACTGAAGCGCCTAGAACCGCACGGCCACACCGGCCGGCCGAGTGGTCTAAGATGTCATCCAATGTTCGGGGACCGTTATCACGTTACTTCGGGCATCTGTCACAGTTGAAACAAACACTTTACTTTATTACTTTTGTGACTGCTCTCCAGAACTGCTCCCACGAGCAGTGTAAGATGGGTATTTTTTGATGATTTTATTGGATGTGTTAATGTTTGTATAGCAAAATGATGTATTTGAAGAGTTGATGCTGAGGTCAGAGAAGCAATTTCTAGGCAACAGTGTCTATGTCTGCGATAGCAGCATCTTGGAGTCGTAGAATCTTTGACAGCCAGTATTGGAAAGCTGCGGTGTGTAGTATACGAGTTCCACTGAGTCACAGCGTAATGCATGGACGCACTTTTGGAACTATGTGAATTGCAGAGTCATTACGAGGAGGAATTATGACTCATAACAATGACTGGATAGTGTACCGACATAAAAATGTTTTGAAACTAAGAGGAAGGTATTGTTTTTATTTTTGTAGACTTCTGTTCGTTGGTCCACTTCACGCTCGCCACAGTCGACTTTTTTATAATTATTCTATTGATTGATCTTCTGAGTTAATTTAGTGTACCATGGAAATTATTAGATTAAATGAATTATCATATTATAGTCTATAATTTATTTCGACAAATTCCTCCCTAACTGTAATTTCAGCGCAAAAGGTTAAGTCATGTGTTTCATCGGTATTCTGTGTCAAGATTATGAACGCAATTTCTACATCTACATCTATCTACATCTAAATCTACATCCATACTCCGCAAGCCACCTGACGGTGTGTGGAGGAGGGTACCCTGAGTACCTCTATCGGTTCTACCTTCTATTCCAGTCTCGTATTGTACGTGGAAAGAAGGATTGTCGGTATGCTTCTGTGTGGGCTCTAATCTCTCTGATTTTATCCTCATGGTCTCTTCACGAGATATACGTAGGAGGGAGCAATATACTGCTTGACTCTTCGGTGAAGGTATGTTCTCGGAGCTTTAACAAAAGCCCGTACCGAGCTACTGAGCGTCTCTCCTGCAGAGACTTCCACTGGAGTTTACCTATCATCTCCGTAACGCTTTTGCGATTACTAAATGATCCTGCAACGAAGCGCGCTGCTCTCCGTTGGATCTTCTCTATCTCTTCTATCAACCCTATCTGGTGCGGATCCCACACTGCTGAGCAGTATTCAAGCAGTGGGCGAACAAGCGTACTGTAACCTACTTCCTTTGTTGGGATTCTTCCAATGAATCTCAGTCTGGCATCTGCTTTACCGATGATCAACTTTATATTATCATTCCATTTTAAATCACTCCTAATGCGTACTCCCAGATAATTTATGGAATTAACTGCTTCCAGTTGCTTACCTGCTATTTTGTAGCTAAATGATAAGGGACCTATCTTTCTATGTATTCGCATCACATTACACTTGTCTACATTGAGATTCAATTGCCATTCCGTGCACCATGCGTCAATTCGCTGCAGATCCTCCTGCATTTCAGTACAATTTTCCATTGTTGCAACCTCTTGATACACCACAGAATCATCTGCAAAAAGCCTCAGTGAACTTCCGATGTCATCCACCAGGTCATTTATGTATATTGTGAATAGCAACGGTCCTATGACACTCCCCTGCGGCACACCTGAAATCACTCTCACTTCGGAAGACTTCTCTCCATTGAGAATAACATGCTGCGTTCTGTTATCTAGGAACTCCTCAATCCAATCACACAATTGATCTGATAGTCCGTATGCTCTTACTTTGTACATTAAACGACTGTGGGGCACTGTGTCAAACGCCTTGCGGAAGTCAAGAAACACGGGATCTACTTGTGAACCCGTGTCTAAGGCCCTCTGAGTCTCGTGGACGAATAGCGCGAGCTGGGTTTCACACGACCGTCTTTTTTAAAACCCATGCTGATTCCTACAGAGTAGATTTCTAGTCTCCAGGAAAGACATTATACTCGAACATAATACGTGTTCCAAAATTCTACAACTGATCGACGTTAGAAATATAGGTCTATAGCTCTGCACATCTGTTCGACGTCCCTTCTTGAAAACGGGGATGACCTGTGCCCTTTTCCAATCCTTTGGAACGCTACGCTCTTCTTGGGACCTACGGTACACCGCTGCAAGAAGGGGGGCAAGTTCCTACGCGTACTCTGTGTAAAATCGAACTGGTATCCCATCAGGACCAGAGGCCTTTCCTCTTTTGAGCGATTTGAATTGTTTCTCTATCCCTCTGTCGTCTATTTCGATATCTACCATTTTGTCAACTGTGCGACAATCTAGAGAAGGAAGCATAGTGCAGTCTTCCTCTGTGAAACAGCTTTGGAAGAAGACATTTAGTATTTCGGCCTTTAGTCTGTCATCCTCTGTTTCAGTACCATTTTGGTCACAGAGTGTCTGGACATTTTGTTTTGATCCACCAACCGCTTTGACATAGGACCAAAATTTCTTAGGATTTTCTGCCAAGTCATTACATAAAACTTTACTTTCGAATTCATTGAAAGCCTCTCGCATAGCCCTCCTCACACTACATTTCGCTTCGCGTAATTTTTGTTTGTGTGCAAGGCTTTGGCTATGTTTATGTTTGCTGTGAAGTTCCCTTTGCTTCCGCAGCAGTTTTCTAACTCAATTGTTGTACCACGGTGGCTCTTTTCCATCTCTTACGATCTTGCTTGGCACATACTCATCTAACGCATATTGCACGATGGTTTAGAACTTTGTCCACTGATCCTCAACACTATTTGTACTTGAGATAAAACTTTTGTGTTGAGCCATCAAGTACTCTGAAATCTGCTTTTTGTCACTTTTGCTAAACAGAAAAATCTTCCTACCTTTTTTAATATTTCTATTTACGGCTGAAATCATCGATGCAGTAACCGCTTTATGATCGCTGATTCCCTGTTCTGCATTAACTGATTCAAATAGTTCGGGTCTGTTTGTCACCAGAAGGTCTAATATGTTACCGCCACGAGTCGGTTCTCTGTTTAACTGCTCAAGGTAGTTTTCACATAAAGCACTTAAAAATATTTCACTGGATTCTTTGTCCCTGCCACCCGTTATGAACGTTTGAGTTTCCCAGTCTATATCCGGCAAATTAAAATCTTCTCCCAGAACTACAACATGGAGGGGAAATCTACTCGAAATATTTTCCAAATTATTCTTCAGGTGCCGAGCCACAACAGCTGCTGAGCCCGGGGGCCTATAGAGACATCCAGTTACCATGTCTGAGCCTGCTTTAACAGTGACCTTCACCCAAATCATTTCACAATTCGAATCTCCGTCAATTTCCTTCGATACTATTGCACTTCTTATCGCTATAAACTCGCCTCCCCCTTCACTGTCCAGCCTATCTCTGCGGTATACATTCCAATCCGAGTTTAGGATTTCATTACTGTTTACGTCTGGTTTCAGCCAACTTTCTGTTCCTAGTACTATATGGGCGTTGTGACCGTTTATTAATGAGAGCAATTCTGGGACCTTTCTATAGACTATTAGCACATTAGCACATTAGCACATTAATATTGTTATTCCTTGTTACATTTTGCCTACTCCTGCCTTGCCGCGTCTCAGGAGGCGTCTTGTCGGGCGTAGGGAGGGAATTCTCTAACCTAAAAAAACCCCATGTGCACTCCACACGTACTCCGCTACCCTCGTAGCCGCTTCCAGCGTGCAGTGCACGCCTGACCTATTCAGGGGGACCCTACATTTCTCCACCCGATAGCGGAGGTCGAGAAATTTGCACCCCAGCTCTCCGCAGAATCGTCTGAGCCTCTGGTTTAAGCCTTCCACTCGGCTCCAAACCAGAGGACCGCGATCGGTTCTGGGAACGATACTACAAATAGTTAGCTCTGATTCCACCCCGCGAGCGAGGCTTTCCGCCGTCACCAACTCAGCCAATTGAGGATGACCTTGAACCCAGACGGCAATCATTGGTGCCAACATGAGCAACAATTTGCAGTCGGGTGCACCCAGTGCTCTCTATCGCCGCCGGTAGGGCCTCCTCCACATCTCGGATGAGACCCCCCGGCAAGCAGACAGAGTGAACACTGGCCTTCTTCCCCGACCTTTCCGCTATTTCCCTAAGGGGCTCCATCACCCGCCTAACGTTGGAGCTCCCAATAACTAATAAACCCCTCCCCCCGTGTGCCTGCTCGGACCTTGCTGAAGGAGCAGCCACATGTCCACTCACCGGCAGAGCGGGCGATGCCACACGGCCAGCCTCCGCATTGACCCTCCGCCTCGTGCGCCGCGAACGCCGCTGAACCCGCCACTCCCCTTGGGGAGAGGGTGGCCCAACAGCGCCCGGTACCCACGAAGATGTCTCGACAGCAGGGACAGTGGGTGAAGCATGTAACACCTGGGGTGTACCTTGCGACGCACCAGACTCCCCACTGCCGCTACACTCCGAGGCAGCAGCCTGAAGACGGCTGACCGCGGCCATCAACACGCTCAGCTGTTCGCGAAGAGTGGCCAGCTCCTCCTGCGTCTGTACACAGCAGTCACACATCCTATCCATCCTAAGGAATCAATTTACTGAAGAGACTTAATCAACTTTTAACTAGACTGCTAATTCACTAAAGGCGGCTGATTATTGACTAAACTGCGATTGCTACCCACTTCTTATAGAAATCAATGAAAATAGCACTACCTGTCTCTGGACTGTATTCAAAACAAACACTAGCACTACTGGCACTATGGCTGACTAAAGGGACTCTCTCTGACTGTATTCAAAACAAACATGAAATATATGGAACACTATTAATAGCACTCGACAATTAAAGCTTCCTAAAACCAAAAACACACGGAAGAAGAAGTGACAAGTAAGAAAAATATAGTTAATACTTAAATTAAGGTAGCTCGCTGCACAGCAGACGTGAAGCAGACGGCGGTTAGGTCGACACTCCCTGGACCACCTGTAGTTAATTTTTAGCAGTATTTTTATAGCTGTTGCGGAGTCTTGCTGTTGTGCTATTTCTACCAGTACTTCATTTTTCAGGTGAGATTCATAACACGTGATTGTTTCTTTCCTTTGGGCATTGTAGGTTCTGTCAATTTCTTTATTTTACCAGGTCCATATATCAGTGCAGGAATTTTCGTGTGTTTCAGGTTGCATTCTTATACTGGTCGGCATTACAGTTTGGTATTTTTATGCAATTACGATTTTTTATTTTCGAAAAGTCCACACTGACCACGTCTACTGAGCGAGAAATTATTGGTTTGGTTATTTATTTGCTTATGATCAAGATCGGTTTTCATACACACACAGTATTGTTTTCAATTTCATATAAGTGATGTGGCTTTGAGCTCAGTAACACATTTAGGATGTCAGTTTCCATTCCCAGGTTTGTATTTACGATAACACGCACCCAAATAAAGACAGTATCTGCCTGCTCGCCTCCAAACAAGCGCTCCGTGCGCCACAGCCAGAACACAGAAAGTACTTCGCATCGAAATTACAATAAAAACACAAATTCTGAACATGCTAGCATCCTATGATAGTCTTAAATGCTACATTGAATTGTACTCAAAGAAATACAGTTATTCTATTCTACTTATCGGGGAAAATTCTAGACAATGAGTGTCGTATGGTAAGAACACACTCACAATGCCTAAGAGCTTGGGAGTTCCCATGCAGACACCTGGCATGCGAAAATAATATCTTTGAATTACCTTCAGAGTATCTAGGGATGCCGTCTGCTACAAGTTAAAGATATTATTCAATCACTGTGATCACGTCCATGGTAAGTAGCTCTCCTTTTCCGTACACGTCCCCCGAGTCTCCCTAAACGAGCAAAAACTATTAAGATGAGACCACACTGACTTAACGGACCTCTCGGTCAGAGGTTACGGAGGAAAAATACCTAAAAATGTCCTTCTCAGGACCCTCAAGCTCGTAAGACTGGACTTTTACCAGTTTATCTTACACCTATCACTGTAACCGCCTTCCAGTCATGGATTAACAATACATCTGGTTAAACGAAGGTTCGTTGCAGTTCCTTAATTCCAAGTAACGTTAATCCGTGACTTGAAGATGGTCAGTTGAACAAAACTGTGTGAGCGTGAATACGCGCATATTACAGCTCCTTTGTGTGGTTTCGTGGTTGCCTTTTATCTGCTCTTGAGTTGATACGACATGTAAATTCGCAGATGACTCTTCAGATTTAAGAGAACAGCTCGGTTCGACCACAGTTCACTCGGAAGTGTTATCTGAGCACGTACTGTCACGTTGTCAATCAATAATACATCATCAGACGAAAATTTTGATTCTGCCCCGAATAGGTCCGTTTGCATTTTCAAGCGAGTACAGCAGGCTACAGCGCGTGGAACATCGAAAACCCTGCAGTAGTGAAGAACTGCGAATAAAAGGATATTTCGGTACAACTGGCGACAGCCATTGCGGCACACTGCTCTCATTAGGAAAGTTTTAGCGTAAGTGACTGTGACCTGTGAGTGTAAAGTACAGTGGCCGGTTTGCGTTGTTGAGGCAGACAGGGGAATTGAGAGACAGAGAGAAAGAGAGAGAGGGACAGAGAGAGAAGGTAGAGGAGAGCGAAAAGCAAGGTCGGCACGCAGTCTGCTGCTCCCGAACAACATGTAGGTTGCAACGAGCTTAAGTTCCCCATCCGGCGAACTGATTACCAGCAGTGTCACGTGTCTTCACTAGATGACCGCAGCAGGGGGAACTTTGTGATTTAATCCCAGACGTGGGACCGCATCGTAGCGATCACCAGCTGTACCCGACGCCCAAGTATTCTCCTGCTGGCTTAGGGTCAAGGGACACAGCACTGCCATGCGTTAGTGAGCTCAGCTACGGAATCGTGGTCGGAGTCGAAAGAGGACTACGGGGAGTGCAGAACGAGGAGTAACACGAAGGGTCACTTTGAAAAACTAAAATAAGAACATCTGGAGGAGAAAGGTGATTAGAGTCGCCCTCTTTTCATACGGAGTAACACAAAAGTAAAATTATCAATTAGACTCCCATGCAGATTCAGTTGTCTGTTTGACGACTAGGATTTGAACCTGGACTCTTGTGTTTCGTACGCGAGCGTTAGTTCCGCGAGGGGCGCAAGACATCTGTGAAGCCCGTGAAGTATGACAGAGTTTGTGTCGGAAGTAAGGCTATGAGGTCGTGCGGTGAGTCGTCATGCCTGGGTAGCTCAGTCGGTAAGAGAATTGTCCTCCAAAAGCAGGCTTCTGTGTCTGACCACCGATATGTTACCCAGTTCTAATCTGAGAAAAATTTGGTAAAGTTTTGTTATGTTCATCTCACTTGCATTAATAAAATACTGTCTTTTGTTACGGCGTTCCAACTACGCACCTAAAAATTAGTCGGCTGGGTTGACCGAGCGGTTCTAGGCGCTACAGTCTGGAACCGAGCGACCGCTACGGTCGCAGGTTCGAATTCTGACTCGGGCATGGATGTGTGTGATGTCCTTAGGTTGCTTAGGTTTAAGAAGTTCTAAGTTCTAGGGGACTGATGACCTCAGAAGTTAAGTCCCATAGTGCTCAGAGCCATTTGAACCTAAAAATTACAAAGTGCGTGTTGTACAGGAATATTTACATACAGTCTTCATTTCCGTATTACAAGAGCTTACTTTGTTGCGGGCATACCTTCATATTAAGCGTAACTAATTATACAATATGGTGCTGAAAGGTGCGAATAGATTTGTACAAGATAGCCTGTATGTCTTCTGTTACATCTGAACGATACAGCCAAACTTACGAATGTAATTTCTAATGGTCAACAGGACACCCTGATAGGTGTCGACATCGTACATCGGAGCGCGCGCATATCGCTCCCCATTAGTTTGCTACTCTGCCGCCGCATCCGCTGTCATTTTCTGACAAAGTTTGTATCACGTAGAAACTACCAGTTTCACATTACAAAAAATGTTAACAATTATATGTCACAAAATAATGTAGCATCTAAATTAAACAGACACATCTAGGATGTTACGACAGGCGCCCCTGCCGTATTTTCATTGCAAGGTGCAAAATTTCTGCCCACGTCTTCAAACAATACTAAAAACTGCTACATAACATACGGATAGCCAATGCTAAAAACAAAAATATCCTTTTCTTATTACATGTTAATCACAAATTGTTCAAATGGTTCAAATGGCTCTGAGTTGATCGTCGGTAAAGCAGATGCCAGACTGAGATTCATTGGAAGAATCCTAAGGAAATGCAATCCGACAACAAAGGAAGTAGGTTACAGTACGCTTGTTCGCCCAATGCTTGAATACTGCTCAGCAGTGTGGGATCCGCACCAGGTAGGGTTGATAGAAGAGATAGAGAAGATCCAACGGAGAGCAGCGCGCTTCGTTGCAGGATCATTTAGTAATTGCGAAAGCGTTACGGAGATGATAGATAAACTCCAGTGGAAGACTCTGCAGGAGAGACCCTCACTAGCTCGGTACGGGCTTTTGTTAAAGTTTCGAGAACATACCTTCACCGAAGAGTCAAGCAGTATATTGCTCCCTCCTACGTATATCTCGCGAAGAGACCATGAGGATAAAATCAGAGAGATTAGAGCCCACACAGAAGCATACCGACAATCCTTCTTTCCACGTACAATACGAGACTGGAATAGAAGGGAGAACCGATAGAGGTACTCAGGGTACCCTCCTCCACACACCGTCAGGTGGCTTGCGGAGTACGGATGTAGATGTAGAGCACTATGGGACTTAACTTCTGAGCTCACCAGTCCCTTAGAACTTAGAACTACTTAAACCTAACTAACCTAAGGACACCACACACATGCATGCCCGAGGCAGGATTCGAACCGGCGACCGTAGCGATCGCGCGGTTCCAGACTGTAGCGCCTAGAAATGCTCGGTCACTCTTGCCGGCCAATCACAAATTGTTGGGAGAGATAAAATAAGGAGAAAAACATAAAATGTCACATCTGTTCGAATTACATTATTTGTGTAAAGTCACGGTTACAAAATACTAACACTAATTCTTTACAGACGATGGAAAAACTGGTAGAAGCCGAGCTCGGGGAAGATTGGTTTCGATTCTATAGGAATGTAGGAACACTACTGACCGCTATGATTTATCTTAGAATATAGGCTACAGAAAGGCAAACCTACGTTTATAGCATTTGTAGACGTAGAAAAAGCTTTTGGTAATGTTGAATCGAATACTCTCTTTCAAATTCTGAAGGTGGCAGGGGTAAAACACAGGTAGCGAAAGGCTATTTACCATTTGTACAGAAACCAGATGGCAATTTTAAGATTCGAGGGGCACGAAAGGGAAGCAGTAGTTGAGAAGGGATGAGACAGAGTTGAAATCTATCTCCGACGTTATCCAATCTGTATAATGAGCAAGTAGTAAAGGAAACAAAAGAAAAATTTGGAAGAGGAATCGTAATCCAGGGAGAAGAAATAAAAACCTTCAGTGGACAGTGTCTTGAAAGGAGGATTTAAGATGAACATCAACAGAAGCAAAACGAGGATAATGGAATGTAGTCGAATAAATCAGGCGATGCTGAGGTAATTAGATTAGGAAATGAGAAACTTAAAGTAGTAAAGCGTTTCTGAAGAAGAGAAATTTGTTAACATCGAGTATAGATTTAAGTGTCAGGAAGTCGTTTCTCTGCGTGTTTCTATGGAGTGTAGCCATGTACGGAAGTGAAACATGGACGATAAATAGTTTAGACAAGAAGAGAATAGAAGAATATAGTAGCATGGGGAGCTTCATCAAACCAGTCTTTGAACAGGAGACCACAACAACAACAATAACAACAACATGTAACCTTTGATAACAAATCTGCAGCTACGCAACGAATATGCAATGAAGAAACATAACGCAGCACAGTATTAAGCATCAAACGACAGACTAATTATCCGTGGTATAAAGGCCTTGTGAAAACCAAACTCTTATTTGTACAATGATCTCACACGCATAACAGTGTCGCCATTAGTTTTAGTTAAAATTTACATTAATACGTTATTTCTAAGAGCCTCTTTTGTAATACAGCTCCCAAAAAAATAGATGCTACGTTATTTTGTGAAATAAAATTGTTGACATTTTTTCTAATGTGAAACTGGTAGTTTTCTATGTGATTCAAAGGTTTTAGTACATGACAGCGGATGTGGCAGCACAATAGCAAATTAATGGGCAGAGCGACACCATTAAAATTATATTTGTCGGTCGACTGTGTCGCTCAGACCTAGCAGTAGATGCACAGGCTGTCTTATCAATGACTTCGTCGCTCTTAGTTTGACTTTCTTGTACAAATCTTTTCGCGCCTTTCGGCGCCATGTCGTGTAACTAGTTACGGTTAATAACAAGGTACGTCTATAGTCGTATAAGTACTTGCAGTATGGACATGCAGTCTCTACGTACATATACCTGTACGACATTCAGTTTGTAATGTTTTGTTTTGTAGTTTGAAAATGGACGAGTCAGTCCGAGACCGATAACCATTGCAGCAAATAAAGGATAAAATGTATATTCATGCAACTGAGACGGTCAAAATAAAACTTTTTCAAATATTTATAAGTACTATACAGTTGCAGAACTACCATCCCGAAGCAGCATGCGTCGAATCATCAGTTATGCAGTACACGCAAACAAATATTTTCAAAAGAAAAGTAAATCAATTCAAATATCACCCAAAAACGATGAAAGATATGTAAGTCCGTGTAATGGTATCGCCAAAGAGAATCCAAATGTTTGACAGTATGAGTAGGTAAACCTTCTTGTGACTCACAATCTGTTGCGAACTCCTCCGTTTGATGGCATTTCAGCCGGCCACGGTGGCCGAGCGGCTCTAGGCGCTCCAGTCAGAAACCGCGCAACTACAACGGTCGCAGGTTCGAATCCTGCCTCGGGCATATATGTGTGTGATGTCCTTAAGTTAGTTAGGTTTAAGTAGTTCTAAGTTCTAGGGGACTGATGACCTCAGATGTTAAGTACCATAGTGCTCAGAGCCATTTGAAGCATTTTTTGATGCCATTTCTGTGATTTTCGCGTCATCGTGGCTGCCTGTTTATTGGAGGACTTTCCAGTTGGCCTCCAGAGGGAGAGTGAAGCCCGTTTAGGATCTTCCCGTTCCAGAAAAATACTTGGCGACAGCAGAAATAGGGTTTGTTACTTGCTAGCCTAAGACGCTGAAAACGAGACATGGGAGGCAGTCAGAGGTACGATGGGAGAGACTGACGAAGAGCAGACAGAGGTGGTGAGAAGGGTAGAGAACCGCGGCGCCGGAGTGAGTGGAGCAAAAATGGCCGGAGGCGTTCGCACACGGCTTGCCCCGCCAGAGAAGAAAGCAGATGAGGGGCCGGCCTGCGTGGGAAGCCGGCGGCGATGCCTGACGGCGATCAAAGGAGCGGCGCGGCCGCCGGGGTCTGGCCGGAGCGACGCCGCAAAAAGCCGGCAGCGGCGGCGGGCGTTCGGGTGGCTGCGCTGCGCCGCGCCGCGCCGCCTCCCCAATAACGGGAGCCGCCAGGACACTGACCCGGCCCTCCTCTCATTTCCCCACAGCCACGAGGCCGCTGCGACGCCGACGCCGTACTCTCTCCAGACGGAAATATTCAACTTACCGATATAGTCTGTCTGTAAACTCAAGAGCGAGCACCGCTTTTAGTGGGGGTCTTTCCCGGAAGAACGCTGCCACCGGCCTACAGAGGCACCCAGAATCTGTTGACCGTTACCTGTCTAGCAGTGTAGATCGGGGTGAAGAGATATACGTCGTTTCTGTTCGTGGGATCGTAGGTGCCAGTGTCAGTGAGTTAACTTTGTACACTTACTGATGTACTTCGATATCTCGAAGTGATGGATAATCGTCTAGCATTTTAAGACAATTTGCAGAATACCCGCACTTTACCTCCTGATTCAAGGGATGGCGCTGCAAGCAACGCGGGATAAAAACTACATCTATGGAAGTAGAGGGCACCACTTCACTACGCGCCATATCGCTGTTGCTATGACGTATTCCAGCCAATCAGAAGCCGCCCTTTGCTTACAAAAGTGAGAACATCGCTAGTTCACGACAGTCAGTTTTAGCCCTGACGACGACCATGGAGGCAGTGGTCGAAAGCTTGGAGTTTTATCCTGAATTGACGCGGCATGTACACCGAGAGATTTTTATTCAAGAAATACGTCGCGAAAGACTTCGTAGCCAAAGAAGATGAGGTATTTGGGGAGTAACGAGCGCTCGATCATCTCTAATGTTATTACAGCGTGTATTAAAGAGGCGACCCAAAAGAACTGTTGGATAATATTACCAGTCCCAATCAAAGGGCTGCAATTTGTGCAAACGTCAGCCTCAACTAATAGGACGCATAAGTAAGTGAAGTGATATCAGGTGTTCCCCAGGGAAGCGTCCTGGGACCTCTGCTGTTCCTGATCTATATAAATGCCCTGGGTGACAATCTGAGCAGTTCTCTTAGGTTGTTCGCAAATGATGCTGTAATTTACCGTCTAGTAAGGTCATCCGAAGACCAGTATCAGTTGCAAAGCCATTTAGAAAAGATTGCTGTATGGTGTGTCAGGTGGCAGTTGACGCTAAATAACGAAAAGTGTGAGATGATCCACATGAGTTCCAAAAGAAATCCGTTGGAATTCGATTACTCGATAAATAGTACAATTCTCAAGGCTGTCAATTCAACTAAGTACCTGGGTGTTAAAATTACGAACAACTTCAATTGGAAAGACCGCATAGATAATATTGTGGGGAAGGCGAGACAAAGGTTGCGTTTCATTGGCAGGACACTTAGAAGATGCAACAAGTCCACTAAAGAGACAGCTTACACTACATTCGTTCGTCCTCTGTTAGAATATTGCTGCGCGGTGTGGGATCCTTACCAGGTGGGATTGACGAAGGACATCGAAAGGGTGCAAAAAAGGGCAGCTCATTTTGTATTATCACGTAATAGAGGAGAGAGTGTGGCAGATATGATACCCGAATTGGGATGGAAATCACTAAAGCAAAGACTTTTTCGTCGCGGTGAGACCTTTTTACGAAATTTCAGTCACCAACTTTCTCTTCCGAATGCGAAAATATTTTGTTGAGCCCAACCTACATAGATAGGACAGATCATCAAAATAAAATCAGAGAAATCAGAGCTCGAACAGAAAGGTTTAGGTGTTCGTTTTTCCCGCTCGCTGTTCGGGAGTGGAATAGTAGAGATATAGTATGATTGTGGTTCGATGAACCCTCTGCCAAGCACTTAAATGTGAATTGCAGAGTAGTCATGTAGATGTAGATGTAGATGTAGATGTAGATATAGTTATAGCACGGCCGGCATTTAATCACCTCTATCGGCTCAACCTAAGCGCTAGTCCTCTATGTGTTTGCGGACAAGAAGATAGAAGGCATACATTCCTACATCATTGCAAATAATCTTCCGACGTCTGGTCATCAGATGTCAGCATCAAACGATACAGGAATGTGTAAAATTCTGTACGAGTTGTTCAAGAGCACCTACATCAAGATACAGCTCCCTGCGCTGCTAATGTTGGTAATTACACTGTAGACCCAAACAAACTGGTACAGCTGCCTAACATCGTGTAGGGCCCCGGCGAGCTCAAAGAAGTGCCGCAACAAAAAAATGGTTCAGTTGGCTCTGAGCACTATGGGACTTAACAGCTGTGGTCATCAGTCCCATAGAACTTTGAACTACTTAAACCTAACTAACCTAGGGACAGCACACACATTCATGTCCGAGGGAGGATTCGAACCTGCGACCGTAGCGGTCGCTCGGTTCCAGACTAGCGCCCAGAACCGCACGGCCACTCCGGCCGGCAACAGCGATTTATCATCTTATATTATGACACCAAAAGGATTTTTATAGTCTACTATATCTGTGCATCTTGTGTTCTATTTTCGTCTTGTTTACTCGTTTCAGAATACTGTGGATATAAAACTTGTTTACGTCCGCCTCTTGTTGCGCCTACGTACCTTCGTACCGAGGTAGGGCTTAATTAACATCTATTCTGAAATGTGAAAACAAACTGTAGTATAACATTTCCGGTGTTGGGGTGGCTGTAAGGGCAAGTTCCGGAAGGTAATAAATTAAAAAAGAAGATGGAAAGATGTAAGTAGGCTGTTTAGGTTTTTTTATTGGTAACGCCGCCGCCACGTAGCGCTGTGTATGATTGTGGTTCGATGAACCCTCTGCCAAGCACTTAAATGTGAATTGCAGAGTAGTCATGTAGATGTAAGGAATCGGAAAATAAGCCGCATGGTTTACTGCAATCGCCACCAAGGAAAATTATTGATTTTGGGAGGAAACCCATCGTTATATACAGTTTCAAAATCACCTAAAACCTTTGATGCTTATGGAACACTAACTCTCTATCTCCGTCACTATTCACCTGATTGTAAGACAAATTGTTTAAAACATGTGCGCAATAGGTATTCTAAACATGTACACCGATTCTGGACTTCTAAGCAAAAAGCTTGACATACGTGGTACGTTCACATATTAATTTTTATTTTTTGGTAAGAACTTTATTTGTTAATCTACAGCAATGTTAGTCTCTTCAAAACATTCCACATCACACACTATACACTTATGATAATGCTTTTTCCAATTCCCGAAACACTTTAGGAACTGTTTCTTCGGGATAGTTTATAGGTCTCTTAACTGTGCAATTTTAATCTCATACATGCTTGCAAAACCGCTGTCCTTTAAGGCCTGCTTTGAAATGTTTATACCACTTGGTTTACTCATAGCAGGCTCACCAAAAGCAGTAGTTACCATTTGTACACATTTCATACACTTTATTCCATTATTATAACAAAATTTAATACAGATTTCTAATTTATTTTTATACAAAACAAATAATCATTGATACTACCAAAACACATGTAACAGCTGACAACAGAGTAAATACCCAATATGAATAACATTGAACACATACTTTTGAGTCATGTTTACGAGGACAGTGACAAAAAGCAGTGCAAATCGCACTAATACAACACACAAAATTATAAATTTCTGCTTACTTTTTAAACACTCTTTGTGTTACAAGAATTGTTAAGTTTCAATGCAGTCCTTCAAAGAAAACTTCTACCTTTCAATAGAAACACAAAATAAGAACAAGCCATAAATTATATAGACTGATTGCATTATATGGGGCTCGTTTTACGAATAGCAACAGAGGAACATACATTCACATGAACAGGCATTTGGTTCTATGTTTGTAGTAGAATCCCGACCTATCGGTTCTAGGCGCTCAGTCCGGAACCGCGCGACCGCTACGGTCGCAGGTTCGAATCCTGCCTCGGGCATGGATGTGTGTGATGTCCTTAGGTTAGTTAGGTTTAAGTGGTTCTAATTTCTAGGGGACTGATGACCACAGATGTTAAGTCCCATAGTGCTCAGAGCCGTTTGAACCATTTGAGAATCCCGACATCCGTTCTTATGTTAATATTATTTAGTCTATAATGCTGTCTTTCGGAAGAAGGTATTGTTTTTTTGCATTCCTTATGGTCTTAATGCATTTGTCTGAAAATAAACGCAGCCGGGACGTGTGTGTACACGGCTTCGCCACACATTTGATGCGCTCGCCGCGGCAAGGTCGGTACTACGCTGTGAAACTGCCTGTAGAAGCGCCTCGTGACGTAGCCCGGTTGGCAGAGTGGGAACTCGCTCGCTCGCTCTTCAGACTATACCACCTGACCGTCTGCTTCAATCCTCCGACTTCTTTTCTTTCATTCTACACTGAAGAGCCAAAGAAACTGGTACACCTGCCCAGTATCGTGTAGGACCTCCGCGAGCACTCAGAACTGCCGCAGCACGACATGGCAGGGACTCGACTAATGTCTGCAGTAATGCTGGACGGAATGGAGACCATGAATTCTGCAAGCTATCCATAAATCCGTAAGAGCACGAAGGGGTGACGATCTCTTCTGAACAGCACTTTGCAACGCATCCCAGATACGCTCAATAACGTTCATGTCTGGGGAGTTTGGTGGCCAGCGGAAGTGTTTAAACTCAGAAGAGTGTTCCTGGAGTCTCTCTGTAGCAATTCTGGACTTTTGGGGTGTCGGATTGTGCTGCTGGAATTGCCCCAGTCTACAATGGACATGAATGGAAGCAGGTGATCAGACGGTATTCTGCCGGCCGCGGTGGTCTAGCGGTTCTAGGCGCGCAGTCCGGAACCGCGCGACTGCTACGGTCGCAGGTTCGAATCCTGCCTCGGACATGGATGTGTGTGATGTCCTTAGGTTAGTTACGTTTAAGTAGTTCTAAGTTCTAGGGGACTGATGACCACAGCAGTTGAGCCCCATAGTGCTCAGAGACATTTGAACCATTTGACAGTATTCTTGCGTACGTGTCACCTGTCAGAGTCGTATCTACAATTACCAGGGGCCCCACGTCACTCCAGCTGCACACGCCCCACACCACTGGAGAGCTTCCACCATCTTGAACAGTCCCCTGTTGACGTGCATGGTCCATGGATTCATGAGGTTGTCGCCATACTCGTACACGTCCATCCGCTCGATACAATTTGAAACGAGACTCGCCCGGCCAGGAAAAACGAAAAATGTTTCCAGTCATCAACGGTCCAATGCCGGAGTTGATGGAGTCGTCGTGCAGTCATCAAGGGTACACGAGTCGGCCTTCGGTTCCGAAGGCCCATATTGATGATGTTTTGTTGAATGGTTCACATGCTGACACTTATTGATGGCCCAGCATTGAAATCTGCAGCAATTTGCGGAAGGGTTGCGCTTTTGGCACGTGAACGATTCTCTGCAGTCGTCGTTGATCCCGTTCTTGCAGGATCTTTTTCCAGCAGCAGTGATATCGGAGATTTGATGTTTTACCGGATTCCTGATACTCATGGCACACTCGTGAAATGGTCGTGCGGGAAAATCCCCACTTCATGACTGCCTCGGATGTGCTGTGTCGCATCGCTCGTGCACCGACTACAGCAGCACGTTCAAACTCATTTAAATCTTGATGAATTGCGATTGTAGCAGCAGTAACCGAACTAACAACTGCGCGAGACACTTGTTGTCTTATATAGGCGTTGCCGGCCGCAGCGCCGTATTCTTTCTGTTTACATACCTCTGTATGCGTTTATACGCATGCCTATACAAGTTTCTTTGGCGCTTCAGTGTATTTCATCGAATAACCAGTAGAAATACAGTGTTCACCGGTTGCGGACTTGCTTGCTGCCTCGGTGGAGGCAAGTATGCCACTGGTGTTCCACGGTGGGAAACCCGCTCTCGTTAGGCTACTAGTAGAGTTGTACCACAGACTACCATAGAAAAGCGTAAATTGCGGTAGTCTTCCTAGTAGCTTTGATTTCTTAAACTGATACCCGAGTTGCCTGTGCGTTAGCTGTGTTGCATACCTATCGGGCGTTACCTCACAACGATTGATTTCTTTACTTACACGATCAGTGCCTTACTAGATTCCCCTAAAAACCAGAGGCAGTGAACCGTCTCGAAACTGGGTGAAGAGATATAAAGGGGCAAGTAATCTACGGCATTTTTGTTCTGCATAGTTATACTCCTGTCTGTAACTGAAGAAGAAACAATGTTCATAGCAAAACTGAAATTGTCAATGTTTAATTCCGGTTTTATCTGAAAATTCTTGAAACACAGTGATGTTGTAATAAAAATAAAGGGAACAATACAGATTTATCATACAGTGTCAGAAAATGCAATTTCCTCCAGAAAAAGGCAAAATAATAAAAAGAACGCAATACAAAAAATCTCAAACTTTGCTTCAATACTTCGTCGAACTTGCATAAAACATGTTTCTGTTATTCATAAACAACTTTTGCATTTATCAGTAATAGCAGGAAACTCTTGCGTTTGATCATGGTGAAGAACGTTCGATTACGTATAAAATAAAAACAATAATTATGTTTGTGTGTGTAAACTGTATTTGAATCAAAAGTAATCAGTGGTTGCATAAAAGCGCAGAAGTTACGCGATGAACTAATTTTTGTTACTTATAAAATGCAATTTGTATCGTGTCAATATATAAGACAGATAATGGACTAAAATGATGTGTGGATCTAATTACGTGCAAGAGAAACACCCGACCAAACAAAACAAAAAGTTGTGGGCTCACATTTTCCCTGTTACATGTTTATGTTTCTTTTCCTATACTATCGGTAATCGTGCCATTTACTGCGTTATTCATGTAGCAGTTTTGGCAGAACGCAACTGTATGATACAATAATGGTTGGACCTTGTGTAAAACTTTTGGAACTCCATCGTCAATGAATCAGTGGAAATACTACTGCCCGTGGCTCTTATCCATCGGGAATTCTGGAATGGATCCTTTGAAAGGCTCGGTTCGTGTACGTCTCTAACGGCCCATAGAGGGGAAGGTTAAACTATAAATTTCCTTCCTTTGCCAATAACTGATTTGCACACGAATTGCGTTTATATTTTAGACATGCCAAAAATAAATTACCTGATCAATCGTGTGGACATTCGGTCCAGTACCAGCATAGTACGAAAGGTGGACTTGCTCTTTGCATATCACAAAATAACTAAAACAGAATCTGAAGATGATTTTCAAAAACCATTTACGAACTGTCCTGAATTATTTTAATATCTGTACATGAAAGTAAGATACAAGCACTTATTAGGATAAAACCCACAAACTTTTAATAAAGTTCACACTTGTGGAATAAGTCAATTTTTTTTTACATATATCGACTGTATTTTAAGTTTACACAATTCCTGTGACACTGACTCCAAAAAGAAAAAAAACATACTCTAGTTTAAAAGAATCTTCGTTAGCAAGGTCAATCATAAAATTTTTGGAATCATTGTTGTCCCTACAATACTTTATCGAACAGTGTGTTGAACCCCGACAGACAAATATAGCCGAAGAATCCAGACAACAGAAACGTGTTTTTTACGTTCGATTTTAGGACACATAAGAGCTCACCTCATCATAAAAGAAGATATAAAACTCAGATTCGGTGTAAATAATACCCTGAAGCGGAAAGATGTGGTACAGACATGCGTATTAAAATACAGAGATACGTAAAGAGGCAGAATACGGTGCTGCGGTCGGCAACGCCTATATAAGACAACAAGCGTCTGGCGCAGTTGTTAGATTACTTACTTACTGCCTCTACAATGACAGGCTGTCAAAATTTAAGTGGGTTTGAACGTGGTGTTATAGTCGGCGCACGAGCGATGGGACACTGCATCTCCTAGTTAGCGATGAAGTGGGGATTTTCCGGTACGACTATTTCACCAGTGTACCGTGAATATCAGGAATCCGGTAAAACATCAAATCTCCGACGTCGCTGCGGCCGGTAAAACATCCTACAAGAACGGGACCAACGACGACTGAGAATAGTTCAACGTTACAGAAGTGCAGCCCCTCAGGAAATTGCTGCAGATTTCAATGCTGGACCATCAACAACTGTCAGCGTGCGAACCACTCAACGAAACATCATCGATATGGGCTTTCGGAGAGCACTTTACGTCTCGTCTGGGCTCGTCAACTCCGACATTGGACCCTTGACGATTGGAAACATTTTTCCTGGTCGGATGAGTCTCGTTTCAAATTGTATCGAGCGGATGGACGTGTACGGGTATGGCGACAACCTCGTGAATCCATGGACCCTGCATGTCAGCAGGGGACTGTTCAAGGTGGCAGAGGCTCTGTAATAGTGTGGGGCATGAGCAGTTGGAGTCATGTGGGACCCCTGATAAGTGTAGGTACGACTCTGACAGGTAACACGTACGTTAGCATCCTGTCTGACCACCTGTATCCATTCATGTCCATTGTGCATTCCGACGGACTTGGACAATTCCAGCTGCACAATGCGACACCCCACAAGGCCAGAATTGCTACAGAGTGGCTCCAGGAACACTCTTGTGAGTTTAAACGCTCCCGGCGGCTACCAAACTCCTCAGACATGAACATAATTGAGGATGTCTGGAATGCCTTGCGGCGTGCTGTTACGGATTTATGGCTCTAAGCACTAACGGACTTAACATCTGAGGTTATCAGTCGCCTAGACTTGGAACTACTTAAAGCTAACTTACCTAAGGACATCACACACATCCATGTCCGAGGGAGGATCGAGCCTGCGACCGTAGCAGCCACGAGCATCTCGACTGAGGCGCCTAGAACCGCTCGACCACAGCGGCCGGCTAAGGATTTATGTACTGCCCTGCAGGATTCATGGTGTCAGTTCTGTCCATCACTACTTCAGACATTAGCCGAGTCCATGCCACGTTATGTTGCGGCACTTCTGCCTGCTCGCGGATGCCCTGCTCGATATAAGGCAGGTGTACCAGTTTCTTTGTGTTAATTACACGTTGAATCGTGTTGAAAGAATGTCCAGTAACAGATATACAAAAATAATGTATTATTACACAGCGTTAAGGAAACATAGCAGAGGAAGGCCGCAGATATTATGGGAAGATCAACTCTGAGATACTTGAGGACGAAACAGTCAAAAGACCTCAGATGTTAAGTCGCATAGTGCTGAGAGCCATTTGAACCATTGAGTCAAAAGACTCGCCTTGATGTTGTTGTTGTTGTTGTTGCTGCTGATGGGAATAAACGTGGAGCTTAAAGTTGTCTGTATTCACTAACCTAGTTGATGTTAATCTTGGTGTCTCTTAAGACTACAATGTGTGCTGGAGGGGTGTCATGGTGTCCAGTTCAGCCAAAAGAAAAACTGTGAGTCATTAATTATTGAACCTACAACTCATCACCCTTCCTTTATAATTTGAACGTATGTAGTTAGAAAAGGGAGATACGGAATCTGTTTTGGTATAATGATCGATGAGCCGTTAGTGAACTGACGGGCTTTAAGCGTTCGAGCTGAAACAGGAACGAACAATGTTTCTCTGTTAGGGGATCCCTGTGTGCGCTTTCTCTCGGCGGCACAGCACACAGCTGGCGCCTGTCATGAATGACGGCAGCTGACGTGCCGCGGGAACCGGTTCGCCACGGCTGTGTCGCCGCGCCGCGCCGCGCCAAGGACGTCCGTCTTCGCTGGACGCCGTGCTGCCACCTGCGGCACCGTTAGGCACGCGCAGACACGCCCACCTCGCGGCACGCCCACAAAGGAGCGAGCTAACGAGAGAAGGGGGCGTGGCAGAGCACCGCGGCCGCCGAGCCGCTGGCGGAGAGCCATTGTGGTGCGAAAACGTTCGCAAGTAGAGCGCTATTGCTCGTAAAGAAACAACGACTAATATATCGTGGACTCCTCGTAAAGGTGTGCGAGATTTCTCTGTACCAACAAAAGAGCCCGGATCAAATGACAGCAGGCGCTTTAGAGCTAAATAACGGGAATTCCGCGTACAATTTAAAACGAAATCTCTCAAACACAGCGCTGAAACAAGTCACATCCGTATTCCGCAAATTACTGTGTGCAGTGTGCCGGACGTAACGAGGTTTAAGAGTCATTTTCCTCCATGCCCGTTCTCCCGATCAACGGATTCAGTGGAATGCAGGCGGGTCTCGTATTCGGCAGAAGTGTAGTTCAAACACTCATTTGGCTGTCCTGACCTTGGTTTTACGTGGTTTCCCGAAATCGCTTCAAGTGAACACGGAACGGTTCCTTTGAGAAGCATTCATTTTCTTCCCCATCCCACAAGCTCGGTCCCCAAAGAGGTCTTCGTCGACAAGACTTACACCATAATTTTCTGTTTTCTTTTCTCCATACTCTTACTGGCCGGCCGCTGCGACCGAGTGGTTCTTTGCGCTTCAGTCCGGTACCGCGCTGCTGCTACGGTCGCAGGTTCGAATCCTGCCTCGGGCATGGATGTGTGTGATGCCCTTAGGTTAGTTAGGTTTAAGTAGTTCTATGTTCTAGGGGACTGATGACCTCAGAAGTTAAGTCCCATAGTGCTCAGAGCCATTTGAACCATTTTTTTTTTTTTTTTTTACTCTTACTGTTATCGCTTGCTTCTCTTTTCACTGAATCTTTTCACAGCCTCACAGAGAAGTTTTCATATACATATAGTTTAGTTAACTATATCCCACTGCTTCTTTGTAATTGCTTGTTGGGAACAAATGCCTTCTCTCGTAAGTTGTCTTGTCCTGTTTGAGTTTTCCTTTTCATGTCTCTTCCGTATACCTGCAACATATTTTATTATTTGCGTAAATGGCCTTTCTGTTTCTCTTTCTGCGGTGATGAAATTCGTGACGTCACCTATCCTTGCGGCAGATAAAAATAAAGTCTGAATCCCACATCCACATCCACATATTCATCTTGTGGATTAAATCAGTGTTATGTAATGAATTTTACTGGCTGCAGTCAGTTCCAAGTTTCTGGGGCTAGAGTTCGCTTGTATAAGGGGCAGTCAAATGAAAGTGAGAGAGATGGGAGAAAAGAAAGTGGGTCTGTTTATTATTTCAAAAGTAATCGCCGTAACAGTTAATACGCTTATCCTCCTGTGAGACAAGACCGCCAATGCCTTCGTGGAAAAATGTTTGCGGTTGCCTACTCTAACAACTCTACCATAACAAAGGTCAAAAATTAATTATGATTGTAGTGTTGCTCACGCTGCTGAATATTGCATTTTCGGGCAACAACAAAGTTATATTATGTGGCAGGTGTCATTAGAGCACAGTTAATTAAGTCATTTCTTGAATTAATGGATAAACTAGGCACTCATCTTTTCGTGTTTCCCACGCTGGTCTCGTTGTGAACTCATGGCTCAATCGTCGGAAATCTAGGTAGTGATGATTCCAAGCTCGGATGCAAAGAGGCCTAGGTGTTATTCTGCGATATTTAAGTTTCATAGATGTGTTTCATAAACCATTATTGAAGATTATACTTTTGCAAGTTAGGACAATGATGATGTAAAAACGTAATCAGCACTCCGAATTTAAGTTACACTTCTTTTTTATTACTTTTGTTGCAATATCACGTAACTCGTTTCAAAACATCACGCCACTATATAAAACATACTTGAAAATATCTTCCTCACTGTTAAAGTTCATATTTCATAAACTGTAGCGCCCTGTATATTTAGAATGGCACTACATCCCTAATACAGATGGATTCTTTTCGTACGTGTCGTGGATTATTTGTATATGTTGCGCAGACATTTGAACAGTATCCATTTGATACCGGGAATAAACCAGCTACGTAACTTTTAAGGGCAAGTGATATTGCATTCTGCTTCTTTACGATAGGTGTCACAGTTCAGATGCACTCGATTTTTGGTACTTTTCGGTATGATACGGCACTTTTTAGTATTACAGAGCCTGAAGTACATTTTTGCAGTGATAGGCTTGCAAAACGACTTGACAGTACGCTAGTACTTTTGCAAGTGTCCGAAAAACACCGAATTTGCCACACATTAGCGATTATATCCCTGCTAATTCGTTCTTTTTTCTGCTATTTCTGCGTATTTATTTTCTCGTTTTTACGACCTAAAGAACCATTTTTTTTACTGGTGACACTTTGAAAGCCCGCATCTCGTGGTCGTGCGGTAGCGTTCTCGCTTCCCACGCCCGGGTTTCCGGGTTCGATTCCCGGCGGGGTCAGGGATTTTCTCTGTCTCGTGATGGCTGGGTGTTGTGTGATGTCCTTAGGTTAGTTAGGATTAAGTAGTTCTAAGTTCTAGGAGACTGATGACCATAGATGTTAAGTACCATAGAGCTCAGAGCCATAGTGCTCAGAGCCACACTTTGAAGTATTTATTTAACGCAATTTACGTACTTGCTCCCAGTTTATTAAATAAATAGTAGACTGAGTAATCTATATCCATAATCGACAAGTCACTGATAAATGCATGGAGGATAGTATTTGCTGAAACAACTAACTATTCCTTTTCCTATTCCACTAGCAAATTTACGAGAGGAAGCGATTGTTTGTAAGCTTTTGCACGAGCCGTAATATCTATTATATAGTCATAAAATCGGAGAAAAATAGGTCTACAGAATCAAGCCTAATAATAATGCGTCTCGAAATTTTTAAACGTAAGCATTGTCTCTTACTAATATGATAACTATAATTAGAGCTACATGGTATGTGCCCGCGAAAAGTTACTGTCCCTCCTTACACACATTTTTCTTTGCATCCGTAGCAACAACAGTAATTCACCATCGCTATTACACTATCAACAAACGGTGAAACACAACAAAAACTCTTGATATTATAAACTTCAAACGCTGCAGAAAGCATACACGCACAGCGAAGTCCCGAAAACACGTGACAATCCTGGTTCAATGTTGACAATAGGTGCAGAACGCAATGCTCACTCCAGAGATATTTACTCAATGCCTGCAACACCAAAGGAACCCACGGCAAAGGAACTGCTATTCGTCAGCGCCATCTACCGTGGCAGCGATGCATTTCGGGACTTACGTTCTTAGGACCCTTTTTCCTCCACTTCCAGTGAGGAATGTACGCTTGCAGTTTGTCGGTTTCATCAACGTTCGCCCTGTATAAGCTGGGATGAAAGAAGAGAAGGGCCCGGTTGCCTGAGTGGGTCAGCAGAGCGGCCGGCGCCGTCCAGCGTGCAGCGTCCAGCGGCTATCCAGAGCGCGGCTGGCCCAGCATGTAGTGCAGAACTGCCGCCACGGGCGGCTACGCGGCAGCCAGCCAGCCCTCGTCCAGCCGGCCGCTTCTCGCCTCAGCTGTTCTCCTTTATGTGGAGTACGACCCTCTTCTAGATGTTGCGTAGATGATCTCTATTTCCTTGGGAGTGCGAGACAAGTATCTCTTCAAGATGTGACAGTCGTTTCAGATCATCTTGACTAAACTTTCGATCTATGTCATTCAGAAGGATATCAATAATTGCACACACATCATCTTTAAATCGCCTTTGAACTTTCCGATTTGGAGTTCTCTCGTCTACACCATTAGGTAACAGAATGTCTGCGTACACGGTTTTTCTTTCTGCGGATTCCGTAACGCAGTTTGAGACGTCTTTCACAGTTACCAAGACATCGCACGATGATCACAGCTGGCGTCCTTTTTGCCACTGACGTGGAGAGCGAAACGAGTTCTGACTAATTTAAATCGAGGCACAGTTTCGACGCCTTTACATTGTCGTTTGGTGCCCCCTCGAAGTCAAAATTAGTTTATTTATTTATTTTATTTATTTATGCATTTATTTTACCTGGAAAGATTAGGGCCTTCAGGCCCTCTCTTACACCTAACCAGGCATACTCAGATTGAACGAGTTTCTACATAACATTAAGGACATATAGCCCATTATGCAATATTGATGTTAAAGAAAAAATAGATATTATAACAGTAGTACAACGATAATTATAACAATAAAAAATAATTATAACAATCAAGAATAATAATGATAATAATAATAATAATAATAATAATAATAATGACTATGTATATGAAAGTAAACATACTTTTCTTTTCTGAATGTCAGTCCCATTGTTAGTTGGGAATTTTCTCGTTATGTTCTTGCAGCTTGTGAGTTATTCTCATCGAGCAGACACATAAGACGATAGAATGGGGTGAAAGAGATATATAAGAGGTAGATAGGTTAGAGGAAGAGAAATAGAACGGTAAAATTCGAAGTTGTGATGGAGAGGAGAAAGAAAGAGATGGGAGGGGCACAACAATGGTGGCTATACCGACCATAATATGTAAGTTTTGAGTTCCCTCTTGAATGTTGAGTAGTTCTGGATCAAACGCAGATCACAGGGGAGCGCGTGCCATAGTCCTATGGCTGAGATGGAGAATGACACGAAGAAAGATTTTGTGTTATGTAAAGGTACAGCCAAGATGATAGACGTATCCGATCTGGTGTTGCGATTGTGGAATGATGATAGGTGTTTAATGTGAGAAGATAAGTATTGCGGGCACCAGTACGTGCAATTAAAACAAATATTTTTACGAGTACTTACGGGTCTTCCATAGCCCCACATAAAAGTCGCACAGAGAAGCCTGACGATATAATTATACCAGTGTCTTTGATGGTATACTGAGAACTATCATTACTGAGTTTGCAGATATTTGATAAATAAGCAAGATTACATAATTACATACCTTTCACCACAAAAATTTATTCGTGTCACTTATAAACTGCAAATCTCATGTGCATGTCTTTCTCGTTGTATAAAAAATTCGAGAAAAATCATTGGCTGCATTGGACTCTCTTCATTTTTGTCACCAGAAGGGCGATGGGCATGGAAGAAGAGGGACTATCAGAAGAGTGCCATTATTCGCATCACGTTGTTTCTATTTTCGTTAAATGTTGGACTCTCCTGATTGCGAGGAGGAACGGACGTTCGTCCATTGACACAGCGGCCTACCAGATCAGGCGTACTGGCTGCTGTTTCGACTTTCTTGCCCGCTGTGTGTCACTGTCGAATGGTCCTAGGCGCTTGTGCTTGCACGATCGCTACAATATACTAATTATAAAAAAGTTTAATACCACCCATACATCTGCGACTGTATGTAGGCTTAGTTAGATTCATAGAAATAAAATAATAAGCCTCGTGAAACAAAAACGAGACGGTATCCTGTGCGCAAAGCGATAGTTTCCCTACACAGAAACGTACCCATACTATGAAAGTCGTAAGAGTGATGTAAAAGTTCTCTTGAACATTACGTAATTACGTAGATCAGGAAGGTAACTATTAACAGCATAAATTAGACAGTGAAACGATCTCGTTGAAAAATTTAGGGTTTTTGCCTTACGTTTAACGCTCCTTCACAAACTTCGGCGCGCTGGACGGCCATTTCACGTGTACTGACAGAGCCTGTCTTCCATTAACACACTTCAGTTTTTTTTCGCGATTTTGTCATATGATGACATGGTTGGAGACCGTGGCTGTTATTTGAAGACTTATGTTGATTGTGTTGAGACAGCAACCAGCCACAAATTTATTTTAAGTTCCTTTATTCAAAAGGTACCGTTACCGGTTTCGAATCATTACGATTCATCATCAAGCTGCTTTCATGCTTTCATTATAATATGTACTGCGTTTTTTACTGATTAGTTATCGTTAAATGCCGGGCAGAGTGGCCGAGCGGTTGTAGGCGCTTCAGTTTGGAACCGCGAGACCGCTACGGTCGCAGGTTCGAATCCTGCCTCGGGCAAGGAAGTGTATGATGTCCTTAGGTTAGTTAGGTTTAAGTTGTTCTAAGTTCTAGGGGACTGATGACCTCAGAAGTTAAGTCCCATAGTACTAAGAGCCATTATTTTATCGTGAAATGTCGGGCTGTAGTTCTTGTTTTCATAGTTTGTAGTTTTCGCCGCATTCACATCATTGCACACATAAACTTGCATAATTGACCGCTTCATATTTGTCACCGATTGCATTTCCACCATATTTCTATCGTCAAACACGTAAACACTCTGTATCTTTCAAAACATGCGGTGCATGTTAGAAGTCTGGTCTGTGACTAAGCTGAAGTGCTCAGTGATGCAATTTTCGTGTTTAACGATAGAAATATGGTGGAAATGCAATCAGTGACAAATATGAAGGGCTCAATTATGTAAGTTTATGTGTGCAATGATGTGAAACTACAAACGTTGTCTGCTGGACGAAAGCTATGAAAACAAGTACTACAGACCGACATTTAACGATAACTAATCAATGAAAAACGCAGCACATGTTGTAATGAAAGCATGAAAGCCGCCTGATGATGAATCCTAATGATCGAAACCGGTAACGGTACCTTTTGAATAAAGCAACTTAAAATAAATTTGCGGCTGGTTGCTGTCTCAACATCAACATTTGACTTCAGTTTTTTATGTAGTGACTGCCAATCACAGCAATCTACGCAGAGCTTAAAAATGGAATCTAGAGCACATGTGACGCTAACGCTAAACTGAAAGGAAATGTCTGCATTTAATCTATCTGACTACTTAAGATATGGTGAAACTTAGCACTTACTCGAACTGAATAAGTCTTTTGTAACTCAGCACTTCATTCGATTTTCTTGATCCAGATGGCAATGGAAAAAATGTCTCCATGTTACAATTTGTGCGCATATTTTCATTATTTTTCTGTTGAAAGTAAACGGCATTTTAATGTCACAGTCGTTTGTAGCAATTAGGAAAGACTAGTTTGGCAAGATGTGTTTGAATTGTGAAATCTGATACGATTGTTGGTGTGAGGCACAATCGAGGCAGTGTTTTAGTATTCAATAACCTGCCATTGCACTGGTCAGAGACAAAACGGTCCGTGAGTGGATTCCCACTGAGCCACACAAAAGTTCTCCTTTGTTTGTTGTTGAGACACTGATCTCCTTTCATGGTCTACAGAATGTTTTGGCGTACTTCAGTGCCAGTCCAGTGTTCCCTTCTTGGATTTTCCGTGGTTGCCCTACGTTCCCTCCCCCCATGAACCATGGACCTTGCCGTTGGTGGGGAGGCTTGCGTGCCTCAGCGTTACAGATGGCCGTACCGTAGGTGCAACCACAACGGAGGGGTATCTGTTGAGAGGCCAGACAAACGTGTGGTTCCTGAAGAGGGGCAGCAGCCTTTTCAGTAGTTGCAGGGGCAACAGTCTGGATGATTGACTGATCTGGCCTTGCAACATTAACCAAAACGGCCTTGCTGTGCTGGTACTGCGAACGGCTGAAAGCAAGGGGAAACTACAGCCGTAATTTTTCCCGATGACATGCAGCTTTACTGTATGATTAAATGATGATGGCATCCTCTTGGGTAAAATATTCCGGAGGTAAAATAGTCCCCCATTCGGATCTCCGGGCGGGGACTACTCAGGAGGATGTCGTTATCAGGAGAAAGAAATTCAGAAGGATGTAGGTTGCAGTAGGTACTGGGAGATGAAGCAGCTTGCACAGGATAGAGTAGCATGGATTGCTGCATCAAACCAGTCTCAGGACTGAAGACAACAACAACAACAACAACAACAAGCCCTACGTTCCATTAAGTTGCGCCCAAAGCTATCTGCGACGGGACTAATGCGACGTACCTAATGACCCAGATGCCAACAGGACGTTAAACTGCAAATTCTGCTGTGTTCCTGTGTTCGCATCTTTGTGGAGTGTTATCTACCGGTATTCATTTGTACTAAAACATTGTTGCAGTCTTAGCTCTATAGTCTTGTTCGGTAGATGATATTACTGTTTAGCAGATAGACTCCTCCCGCTTAGTCATTACGTCTGCGCCAATGGAAGTGGCGCGGTGATTGAGAAACTGGCCTCGTGTTCAGGAGGTGGACGTTCAAGTCATCGTCTGGGCATCCACACATTGGATTTCCATGGTTCCCTTACACCGCTTGTCCGCAACTCGTGGTCTAGAGGTTAGCGTTGCTGCCTCTGGATCACGGGGTGCCCGATTCGATTCCCGGCCGGGTTGGGGATTTTCTCTGCCCGGGGACTGGGTGTTTGTGTTGACCTCATCATTTCAGCATCATTCGTGAAAGTGCCTAGATTGGACTGTGTACAAATTGGGACTTTGTACGGGAGCTGATGACCGCGCAGTTGAGCGCCCCACAAACCAAAGATCATCATCATCACCATTAAATCGATTGAGGCAAATGCAAAATGATTCCTTCCAGAGCAACGTGGACGAGTTCCTTCTTCATCCTTCGTTAGTAGGGACTTGACCTCCACCTCTCGTCTTCGACAGAATGTGAAGCCCTAACTTCCTATCGTCTGCGTCTGAAATCATTTCAACAGAAATACGTTTTGAATATCATTTATTGAGTTTATATGTTTAAAAAGATGGGAGACGTCATTTATATCCCCTTGTAATAAGCAAGAAAGAATACTTGAACACGTTGAATGTTAGTGGTAAGGGGTCGCCACGCAGGTAATAGAGATCTGTCAGTCTTGCTGGTCGAATTGACAGAAATTATAGTAACGTAGTAAAAAGAAATCAGCAAAAGATGTCATTTGCAGCTGTACGTTGCTCACGTCGTTCGTCTCCGCTTCATCCCCGCTCGCGTTTCTTTTTACCTACGCAGTTCACATATTACCCCGCTGAATGCTCTCGCCGTAAATTCCATTGTCCCGACGTCACCCAAGCGCCAGTCGCACGTCCAAAGCCTTTACTCCACAGAAAGCTTTCTCAGTTACGCATTTACAAACATGAAACGTAATATACCAGACCATGCGTGAACACACAAACCCTTTTGTATCCGAACAAACGTTGCAAAGTCTGCTACAAATGATTTGGCTGCAAAATTCACTGTGAAGTGTTATTCTGCATTCTGGAGTCAATCCTTGTGTCGGAACCAATCTTTCTTTGCTCTCTCCGGTCCAATACTTTCAGTTGTTATATGCGTATCTTATTTTCGATTTTGTGTTTCCATACTGTATGCGAAGCACGTGTTATTGTCTTCAGGTTTTACTTGACAAAAATGTGAAACGCCGTTGTAATAACTAATATATACATACACCGTCGAGAAAAAAAATAAAGTTCCAAAAAATGGTTCAAATGGCTCTGAGCACTATGCGACTTAACTTCTGAGATCATCAGTCGCCTAGAACTTAGAACTAATTAAACCTAACTAACCTAAGGACATCAACACATCCATGCCCGAGGCAGGATTCGAACCTGGTGCGAGAACAGCGTCAGATGTTGAGTGATCACCATGAATGACTCGGAGATGCCACATACTCGAGTGAGGCAGTGTTGTCAGCACCGCACAGAGTGAGAAACGAGCTTCTTTGTGGATCCCCATTTGGCCTGCTGGTCGAATCGTGGCACATCCGTATTTGTGAGGCATTCGGCTGTGACCGTGGTCCGATGTCGGCCTGCTTGGGAACGTGAGGGAAGGTTTCGGTCGACCAGGCCCGACCACTACGAGGGAGGATCGCCGTATTGGGCAACAAACACACCCTAAGCCCTTCACTGCGCTCGCGCATGGGTGTGCGTGTTTGTCCTTAGGATAATTTAGGTTAAGTAGTGTGTAAGCTTAGGGACTGATGACCTTAGCAATTAAGTCCAATAAGATTTCACACACATTTTAACATTTTTAAGACTTTAAAATCCACTTCCTTTGCTCCGAGGACAAGTTTTCAGCCATGTTGTTATTTACGTGTAGTAACTGGCAACTGACCGCAAACAAAAGAAAAAGAATTGAACTGATACACTCTCAAGCCATGAGAGCACGTAATCACAATCGGATCAGGTTATCAAGTATACCTTCTCATTTATTAAAGTTCACACAGTGCAAACGCCGTTGTGGCACATCCTGTATTTTAGGCGGCTGCGTGTCCAGCGTTGGGATATTTCTTATTGTTACGTTTATATTGAAGTTTTCATTTTCCTTTTGAGAAATATCGTACTGTCCTCCAGCGGACACACGATAAACCCCTACACAATAGTGGAAGTTGTCCCGTACTTTTGTGAGTCTTTGTGGGATTACTGCCTTCATTGGCCGGCAGGAGTGGCCGTGCGGTTCTGGGCGCTACATTCTGGAGCCGAGCGACCGCTACGGGCTCAGGTTCAAATCCTGCCTCGGGCATGGATGTGTGTGATGTCTTTAGGTTAGTTAGGTTTAATTAGTTCTTAGTTCTAGGCGACTGAAGACCCCAGAAGTCGCATAGTGCTCAGGGCCATTTGAACAATTTGCCTTCATTGCTGTTGCTATGCAACGTCGCAGCTGACTCAAAGTTGTTGGGAGTGAAGGCACGTAGTTGGAGACTTTCTAAAACCACAACAACAAGAAACCACGTATCCTGGAGACGTCATGTTCTCGCAACTGAGGGAAAGAGCGGACAAGTTAGCAACACGAGGGCGAGACTTGGCGGGAACCACACGAGGCACCAACCCACAACTAGCACCGTGATAAACGTTTACTTTTACTGCGTAAATTAAAATTTGCCCTATTCCCTATCTCCATTTGCCTAGAAGATACAGTCTTTAGATGGTGAATAAATCTTTGGAAATATACAGGCTGCGTCACCTAAAGTTACCGCTGGATATATTTCGTAAACAACATCAAATACTGACGAACCGATTGCACAGACCGAACATGAGGAGAGGGGCTAGCGTAATTGCTTAATACAAACCATACAAAATGCACTGAAGTATGTTTTTTAACACAAACCTACGTTTTTTTAAAATGGAACCACGTTGGTTTTGTTAGCACATCTGAACATATAAACGAATACGTAATCAGTGCCGTTTGTTGTATTGTAATATGTTAATTACATCCGGAGATATTGTAACCTAAAGTTGACGCTTCAAACCCCGACATTCAGTTGCGTATTGTAACAAACATCGGCCACTGTCGGCGAGCAGCATCTGCAGGGACATGTTTACGATGACGACCGTGTTTACGAGTGTGGCTGTAGTGCACTGTTGTGGTTTGGTCTAGCTGTCGCAGTGTCCGCATGTAGCGCTTGCTGCTATTGTTATTCTGCATTCGTCTCCGCACGTAGACCAACTGTAGTACACCGTGTTACCAGACGTCTGTGATAGTGGAGTGTTGTAGGAACTGTGACCACGGTGTATTCGAACTCTGAAAAGGCGGAGATGATACTCATCTACGGCGAGTGTCGACGAAATGCAGCTGAAGCCTGCAGGGTGTATGCAGAAGGGTACCCGGACAGAGAGCATCCAACGTGCCGCACATTGCAAAACATCTACCGCCAACTGTATGCCACAGGTATGGTCGTAGCACGCAAACGGGTCCGTAACAGGCCCGTCACAGGAGAAGCGGGGGCAGTTGGTGTGTTAGCTGCTGTTGCCATGAACCCACACATGAGTACACGGGACATTGCGAGAGCCGGTGGACTGAATCAAAGTAGTGTCATGCGCATACTGCATCGTCACCGCTTTCACCCGTTTCATGTGTCGCTACATCAGCAATTACATGGTGATGACTTTAATCATCGAGTGCAATTCTGTCAATGGGCATTAACAGAGAATGCGTTGCAGTTCTACCTGTTTACCGATGAAGCGGGTTTTACAAACCACGGGGCAGTGAATCTACGGAACATGCATTACAGGGCCGTGGACAATCCTCGCTGGCTCAGACAGGTAGAGCGACAGCGACCGTGGACTGTAAATGTATGGTGCGGAATCATTGGCGACCACCTCATTGGTCCTCACTTCATTGCAGGGGCCCAAACAGCTTCTACATACGTCGCGTTTCTACAGAATGATCTGCCAACGTTGTTCAAAAATGTCCCACTGGAAACGCGTCGACGTATGTAGTATCAGCATGATGGTGCACCTGCACATTCCGCAATTAACACTAGGCTGCCCCTGACAGGATGTTCGACAGGCGTTTCATAGGACGTGGAGGACGCATAAATTGGCCAGCCCGTTCTCCTGATCTTACACCTCTGGACTTCTTTCTGTGGTGTACGTTAAAGGAGAATGTGCACCGTGATGTACCTACAACCCCAGAGTATATGAAACAACGTATTGTGGCAGCCTGAGGCGACATTACACCAGATGTGCTGCGGCGTGTATGACATTCATTACGCCAGAGATTGCAATTGTGTGCAGCAAATGATGGCCACCACATTGAACATCTATTGGTCTGACATGTCGGGACACACTCTATTCCACTCCGTAATTGAAAACGGAAACCACGTGTGTACGTAATGTACATGCGCGTCAGTGAAAAAGACCAATAAAAAGGTGTTAGCATGTGGACGTAATCAGCTATTCCAGACTCTTCTGTACCTAAGGTCCATCACAGTTCCCTTTGGATCCCTAAGTAATTCGATGCTTTCCGATACACACGATCGAACAGCAGAGGAGTGGTACACAAGCGTCAACTTTAGGTTACAATATGTCCAGATGTAATTAACATTTTACAATGCAACAAACGGCACTGATTACGTATTTGTTTCTATTTTCAGATGTGCTAACAAAACTAACGGGGTTCCATTTTTTAAAAAAACGTAGGTTTGTGTTAAAAAACATACTTCCGAGCATTTTTATGCTTTGTATTAACCAATTACACTAGCCCCTCTCCTCACGTTCGGTCTGTGGAATCGATTCGTCAGTATTTGATGTTGTTTACGAAATATATCCAGCGGTAATGTTAGGTGACTCACCCTGTATATTACGAAGAAATTAAAATTCTTTATTACCTCATGGAAGGAAATGCTGCAGAACGCTAGAGCTGCTGTCAACGTGAGAGGGACCTACTGGATAGTTCGGAAGCTGTGCTGACTCACCCCAGCTGCGCCGCCTCGTCACAGGAGTTTTGCGAAGCGCTAGAAATCTGTTCCCGTTTCTGTGGCGACGACTGTCACGTTGGGACTCGTCTACCCTTACTCTGCTGCCTCGACGCTCGATTTCATGCTAGAAAGGAGCGGCGTGGCTGAATAAAGGCGCAGAGCCGCCATCGCGGGCGAGGTGTTCCCACCGGGGAGCGGTCGGTCTGCCCTCGTTCCGCCCTACACGGAGCTCCCTTACTTACTGGTGCTAGCGAGGGAAAACACTGTAGCTGACTGTACGTGAAGCACTTTACCGAGCTGACTATTTGACCCTGTTGTCCAACGTAGTCTTCGTGCAGCAGACTCATCCTGTGTAGACGTCAGTCCGCGGACAGCATCCAGGGCGTGGCTCGTTCGCTAAATTAGCAGGCGCGTTATCGTCCGCTTGTCAGACTCGCTTATCGGGTCTCGGATCCGTCTGTCATCTGCACGTCGACTTCTTAAGTAATAGAACCTAGTACGTTGTCCTCGATGGTGAGTGTTCATCGGAGGTGAGGGTATCATCTGGAGTGCCCCAGGGAAGGTTAGTAGGTCCATTGTTGTTTTCTATCTACATAAATGATCTTTTGGATAGGGTGGATAGCAATGTGCGGCTGTTTGCTGATAAAGCTGTGGTGTACGGGAAGGTGTCGTCGTTGAGTGACTGTAGGAGGATAGAAGATGACTTGGACAGGATTTGTGAATGGTGTAAAGAATGGCAGCTAACTCTAAATATAGATAAATGTAAATTAATGCAGATGAATAGGAAAAACAATCCTGTAATGTTTGAATACTCCATTAATAGTGTAGCGCTTGACACAGTCACGTCGCCGGCCGCGGTGGTCTAGCGGTTCTAAGCGCTCAGTCCGGAGCCGCGAGACTGCTACGATCGCAGGTTCGAATCCTGCCTCGGGCATGGATGTGTGTGATATCCTTAGGTTAGTTAGGTTTAAGTAATTCTAAAGTTCTAGGGGACTTATGACCTCAGCAGTTGAGTCCCATAGTGCTCAGAGCCAGTTTTTTGAACACAGTCACGTCGATTAAATATTTGGGCGTAATATTACAGAGCGATATGAAGTGGGACAAGCATGTAATGGCAGTTGTGGGGAAGGCGGATAGTAGTCTTCGGTTCATTGGTAGAATTTTGGGACGATGTGGTTCATCTGTAAAGGAGACCGCTTATAAAACACTAATACGACCTATTCTTGAGTACTACTCGAGCGTTTGGGATCCCTATCAGGTCGGATTGTGGGAGGACATAGAAGCAATTCAGAGGCGGGCTGCTAGATTTGTTACTGGTAGGTTTGATCATCACGCGAGTGTTACTAAAATGCTTCAGGAACTCGGGTGGGAGTCTCTAAAGGAAAGGAGGCGTTCTTTTCGTGAATCGCTACTGAGGAAATTTAGAGAACCAGCATTTGAGGCTGACTGCAGTACAATTTTACTGCCGCCAACTTATATTTCGTGGAAAGACCACAAAGATAAGATAAGAGAGATTAGGGCTCGTACAGAGGCATATAGGCAGTCATTTTTCCCTCGTTCTGTTTGGGAGTGGAGCAGGGAGAGAATATGCTAGTTGTGGTACGAGGTAGCCTCCGCCACGCACCATATGGTGGATTGCGGAGTATGTTTGTAGATGTAGATGTAGATGCTCGTGTAGCGGGAACGAAAGTGTCTCCGCTGTTCGTTTAGACACAGCTGTATTATGTATTTTGCACCTCACATTGAAGGTTTCTTTACGTTGTTGCTGCATGTGGTTTGACGAACTGTCAGGTCGTACGGAAAGCTCTGCAGCACCAGTAATCCGTATAATAAATCAGGCGTAATCTACGGACTCCTGACATTGTTTCGCGTGCAGTGGAATAGTTCTTAACGCTTTTATAAAAAGTGAGCGATGCACTCAGAACAGATAACTGTAACGCATGGAGACAGAACGGGAATTTGCAAGTAGTTTAATCCAGTGTTGTTGTTTCTATGTTATTGGGCGTTTCGCCTGTAGTAACCGAAAAATTTATTTTTAATTACACTTTTCCATCATTATTACATATTTTAGAATGGCCTAACTGGTTTTCGCCGGCTGGTGTGGCCGAGCGGTTCTAGGCGCTTTAGTCTGAACCATCTGAATCTAATTGGTTTTCAAGAAATTATGAAGACTTCACTTGCGTTCCTGACACGTACAGGTAATACCGCTGCCGCTCCCGAGTTCAATTATTTTATTATTCATCGCTTTGCTATATTTGCGAGGCTGCTACGGAGTACGTATAGCTCGGTGGCAAACAAGGGAACCGTACATTCTTGGCCTCACCGGTTTGATTCATCTTGATTGGGTGTGTAGACCATGTCTAGGAGTTCTACGTATGTTAAAACGAAGGCGCAACTCTGAACCGTTTCCAAGAAAATCGAATTTGAAAGCTTTAGGCATGCTTATACAAGATGAACATTAATAAACTGCATTAACGGAACAAAAGTTCGTATGAACATGTGTCCGGAAATGTATTGTTGCCACGGTAGGTGGCGCTGACGGATGAAAGTTCCTCTGACCATGTGTCATGTGCTACTTATGTGTTGCAGGCTGTGTGGTTGACGTAGTGTACTGTAAGCTCCAGAATGGTGCGGTATTCAAGTCGGGAATAAGTCGAGATGGTGTTTCTCAACGGCCTAGCAGATGGGAACGGTTGAGAGGCGGCACGGCTATATCAGTACCAGTATGCTCACAGACACTGACCACATCACACAAAGTTTCAAGCCCTTTTTGGCCGTTTATACGATCAAGAGTCCTTTCAGACAGACGAACTTGCACGGCGGCGGTGCACTGCGCGTACACCAGATTCCGAGGACCGAGTTCTTCAGGATATTGGGAAGAACCTTAGTACAAACTGTGACATAGCGTAAATCAAAGTACGATTACGTGTACCCTGCATGACAACCGCTACTACCCCTATCACGTGCAATCCCATGGAAGCCACTGTGAACATCAGCTCTGTGCTCAGTTCGGGACAACTTTTTGTTCACCGTACGCGCTGAACGCGCTGCGGATGGGTCTCGCGTTTAGCGCCCTTCCGTTACGGCCGCATCTCGAAGCCACTCGTGTTCTGTGAACGCCGTCTGTACATGCGGCCTGCTGCCACACAGTTTAACTGCTACGTCTGTTGAGCTGGCGATCAATAGCTGAAACTTGATTCCCTTCCTGTACTTTTTGCTTGTTTAGCAGTTTGATTGTCTTTTGATTCTTAAAACATTTGCTACTTTCGTCCCGAAATTTCTCCTGGTTTTAGACATGGCCGTACTCAGAAAACTAAAGGAAATGAACGAATCAGAAATACTGTAAGAGTTTTTAGACGGTGGTTATTCAGGTGTTCCTAGTGGGAATTTAGGTCCGGATTACTGTGTCAGTCGATTTTTTTATACTTCTGAGGACCATTCCAATGAAAGTGGCATTATACTTGTAAAGAAGCTTAAGGTGACAATGTTTTCCAGAGATACCTGCAATATTGATGAAGGTCATTCTGTTCTTACTAGTGGTTGCAGATGTCAACCAACTGGCATCCCCTGCGCCTGCATCTGTTCCCCTCGCTGGAAACCGCATCTTCACTCCCTCTGTCCGGAGACCGCGTCCTCTCACTCTGAGATGAATGATTTCTGCTGTTTATTGGATAAGCCAACAGCCTTGCCGCTGTGGTGACACCGGTTCCCGTCATATCACCGAAGTTAAGCGCTGTCGGGCTGGGCCAGCACTTGGATGGGTGACCATCCAGTCTGTCGACCTCTGTTGGCAAGCGGGGTGCACTCAGCCCTTGTGAGGCAAACTGAGGAGCTACTTCATTGAGAAGTAGCTGCTCCAGTCTCGTAAACTAACACACGGCCGGCAGAGCGGTGTTTTGATAACTTGCCCCTCCATATCCGCATCCAGTGACGCACATGGGCTGAAGTACCGTTGGGCCTTCCAAGGCCTGTTCGGAGGCAGTTTTAATTTAGTTTATTTTACTGTATAAGGAGCGGAAGTGTGTTTATGTCTGAGGCATAGCTACAATTTCATTACCACACTTTGTTATCGCAATTTCGGAACTAAGTGTACCAGCAGAGTACATGGTGTATCGCAAGACTACGTCTTCTACCGGATGGTTATAATTGAACTTTCGCTACTTGGGAGGGCTGGCATGGAAAACGAGCGATCGTAGAACAATGAAAATTTGTGGAAACATTTGTAAGGGCATGAGGAAGAGAAGTAATGAAAGAAACCTTGAAAGAAACTAATTTTAATTTCCACCAGAGACGGTAATATTTGTTAATTTCGTACCAGGTTTGCGTTCCAGGATACGAACGTTGCTCGGTGTGCCGACCATCTGCATCCACGACAGCCAGGAACAGCACTAACGATACCATTTCACAATTGTTGGCAGCACTTTTAGAAGTGCGGACTGTGGAATGTTTAGCTGTCGTTACACAGCTCGTGCACTGCCTGAGGGTGGCACATTGGGAAGAGCATTCTCAGCCGTGGCAACACTAACTTCTTCGACAATGTGTAGCGCAATGTGAACGGCAAGCCATGACACCAACACTGCTGACAGCGCAAATTCTACAGCGCACAGTCTGAACTGCATTCCTATAAACTTGGTTATTCATACTTTAAATAGTTCTCCGTCTACAGTGCCTCAAGTAGCTCAAGTTTAATAATAACCAACCTGCATCTGAATGAAGATAGGAACTAGGGTCAAATTTTAACTTACACATAGGAGAATATATATATATATATATATATATATATATATATATATATATATATATATATATATCCTAAGCACCATCCGATTTTACAAGCCCATATCTTTCACACGGCTGCATATAGAACTATGAGATACTTTTTACAATTACGTTCAAGGGTCAGTGTATTTATTTACACTACTGGCCATTAAAATTGCTACATCAAGAAGAAATGCAAATGATAAACGGGTAATCACTGGACAAATATATTATAATAGAACTGACATTTGATTACATTTTCAGGCAATTTAGGTGCATAGAGCCTGAGAAATCAGTACCCAGAACAACCACCTCTGGCCGTAGTAATGGCTTTGATATGCCAGGGCATTGAGTCAAACAGAGCTCGGATGGCGTGTACAGCTACAGCTGCCCATGCCGCTTCAACACGATACCACAGTTCATCAAGAGTAGTGACTGGCGTATTGTGACGACCCAGTTGCTCGCCCACCATTGACCAGACGTTTTCAGTTGGCCAGAGATCTGGAGAATCTGCTGGCCAGGGCAGCAGTCGAATATTTTCTGTATCCAGAAACGCCCCTGCAGGACCTGCAACATGCGGTCGTGCATTATCCTTCTGAAATGTAGGGTTTGGAAGGGATCGAATGAAAGGTAGAGCCACGGATCGTAACACATCTGAAATGTAACGTCCACTGTTCAGAGTACCATCAATGCGAACAAGATGTGACCGAGACGTGTAACCAATGGCACCCCATACCATCACGCTGGTTGATACGCCAGTATGGCGATGACGAATACACACTTTCAATGTGCGTCGCCAAACACGGATGCGACCATCATGATGGTGTAAACAGAACCCGGATTCATCCGAAAAAAATGACGTTTTGCCATTCGTGCACCCAGGTTCGTCGTCGAGTACACAATCGCAGGCGCTCCTGTCTGTGATGCAGCGTGAAGGTAACCGCAGCCATGGTCTCGGAGCTGATAGTCCATGTTGATGCAAACGTCGTCGAACTGTTCGTGCAGATGGTTGTTGTCTTGCAATCGTCGCCATCTGTTGCCTCATGGATCGAGACGTGGCTGCACGATCCGTTACAGCCATGCTGATAAGATGCCTGTCATCTCGACTACTAGTGATACGAGGCCGTTGGGATCCAGCACGGCGTTCCGTATTACCCTCCTGAACCCACCGATTCCATATTCTACTAACGGTCATTGGATCTGGACCAACGCGAGCAGCAATGTCGCGATACGATAAACCGCAATCGCGATAGGCTACAATCCGACCTTTATCAAAGTCGGAAACGTGATGGTACGCATTTCTCCTCCTTACACGAGGCATCACAACAACGTTTCACCAGGCAACGCCGGTCAACTGCTGTTTGTGTATGAGAAATGGGTTGGAAACTTTCATCATGTCAGCCCGTTGTAGGTGTCGCCGCCGTCGCCAACCTTGTGTGAATCCTCTGAAATGCTAATCATTTGCATATCAGAGCATCTTCTTCCTGTCGCGTCTGTAGCACGTCATCTTCGTGGTGTAGCAATTTTAATGGCCAGTACTGTACCTTTCATACATTTTCAGTGGCCCTCCGCCGGACGCAAAACAAGCACACAGTTGACAGCCAAACTCGCCCCGTAGCGTAGCGAATCTGTGTGGAGTTGCTGCGGTCGCAGCTGTTTCGCTGTGTCGTGTCGCAATCGACCAGAGTTGTCGGAAGAGGAGTCGCACAGACGGAGTCCCTGTCAAACTCCCGTAGAGGGAGTCACGTGCTGCGAGATGAGGCGACCTTGGCGGCAGGTGTGAGATCCGTGCGCCCCTCACGGCCGACCCCTGCTTGAGTCAGCTCACTCTTAACAGATGCTCTTACCGGACTGATTCCAGTCCGATTGGGCTTCGCACTGCTGAAAAATGAAAAACAAGCTAGCTGCCCCGGAGAGACCCCCATCAGCGACCACGTGGATCGGCAACTTACAACTGACGCCAGAGTAAACCTTTAGTTTCCATGCAGAAGTTAACTTCACCCAAGGTTCTGTCTAATTCCTCTAGAACAGGGGTTCCCAACAAAATTTTCTTGAGGACCCGCTGATCGAGCATGATTGGTACCTTGTCATATCACAGTATCAAGTACCTAAAAAAACCATATGAAGAGTCTCTTTACACGTTTTCTATTTTTGTTACTTAGAAAAAACATTGGCATATTCATTATTGAAAAAATATTGAGCTTAAAAGTTTTTCAATTCAGCCATCATTGTTATTAACTATCTGCCACTATCTAACTCTAGTTTTCCGCTAGAGTGTGCTAATGTCAGTTGGCTCTAGATAGACGCAGAAGTTAACGTTCGCTAAAGCTCTGCTCGTGCAGGAAGCGGCCAAAAACAAAAAAATCTGTTATCATACGAAATATATTTAATATGTTTTTATTCTAATAGCATCTTGCGGATCCCTCTGGCATAGCTCGAGGACCACCTGTTGGGAACCACTGATCTACAAGATGAAATTTTTTGAAATCTCAGGTATGACGAAAACTCTAAATGATACTTCCTGAATAAATGTGATCCTTTTTTCTGAAGTCAGAATTTTGCTCAGTTAGTTCACGGGTTTTTGCTGATCTACGCAGCCTCCATCGACTGCTCGTAAGGCACTATTCTTCCAGTTTATATTTCTGCTTCCATCGGGACACACTGGCCGAGAGCAGGTTAAATAGGCGATTTACAAGAAAATCAGAAACACATTGTCAACCGTCTTGCAAGAAATGTCAACGTTTTCGTGGGGCTAAAGAACAGTTTGGTGACGATGCCGTGACGTCCAGAGTCAGAAGCGTGAACGCCTTGTGTCTACTACGGGGTTCGTTTTACGCAATGAGGTCACGTACAGCTTAATAAAGCAGCTTCAGTTTCTGCCGCTGCGTTGTCTCGGCTCTCGCTGACCTATTGAATATGACGTCTACAAGAGATTTTTTCCCATCCGCTCGTATGGGCGGGGTAGCGCTTCCCAGGAGAAAGCTATACTCGGGATTGGCTCTCACCAGATGTGGGTCGCTCAGAATGAAATAGCTTTCAGACAGAGTGTGATTAGCATTGAATTGTGCCGTAGATAGCACGGCTGTAGCGCCACGACGGCGTAGCTGTTAAACACTGTGACAGGCGACAGGCGCTGGCGGTTTCACGTTTGATTGCTCATTTGAAGTTGAGTGCTTTAGAAAGTTTTGCAGTCGCTGCAGATAGGCGAACATTTCGCGAATCACAGCTGCCTTTTAATATATCTCGATGCTGAGGAAATTTTGGTTGCCTCATTCACACGTTGTAAACATGTATGTAATCAAGGACCGTGCCGAGACGCGATGCCTTGCGTGCCTCAGTAATACGGATTGTCGTAACGTGCAGACGCCTGACAAACGGATGGAACCTGAACAGGTGCAATAGCCCTTTCGGTAGTCTGGGTGATGCAGTGAACATTAGTCAACGCGACCATTGCTACGCTGGCGCAGTTTTTTTCGGCGGTATGCAGCTCCACTACACGGCGTAATGAAGATTGAATCACGTCGGACGTAAATTAAACCCCCCATTCGGGTATCCGGACTGCGATAACTCAGGAGGAATTTGTCGCCAGAGTCCTGCTGTCCTCACTGTGCCATCTCTCACAGATATCCATTCGTCTTCTACTGTATTCCTTTTCGCTATTTTAGTCAATCGCTGCCTACTGCTCCCTATGAAACTCTCAACTACCTCTCGTTCTTTCAACTTATTGAAGTCCCACCTTCTTCATTTCCAACATTATTCCAATTTCTTCAGTTTTATTATGCACTCCATAACCAATAAATTATGGTTGTACTCCGTCTCCGTTGCTGATGGGGTCTTAAAATTTAAAATCGGGTTTAGAAAACTCTGTCTTACCTTTATATAATCAATCTTAAACAATTCCAGTGTCCTCAGTTGTCTTCCATGTATAGAACCTTTTCATATGATTCTTAAAGCAAGCGTTACCGATGATTACATTATGCTCCGTGCAAAATTCTAGTCTCTTTCATTCCTTTCCAGCAGACCATATTCTACTAATTTATCTCTTCGTTTTCCTACTAAGCAATTCCAGTCACCCATCACAATTAACTTCTCGTCTCTTTAACTTCGTGAATTATTTTCTTATCTCATCGTAAACTCGTTCATCTCATCATCATCTACGGAACTAGTTCTCATATAAACTTGTGCTACAGTGGAAGGTGGTTTTTATTGTGTGAATCTTGGCGACGATGATGTGATCGCTACGATGTTCATAGCAGCTTACCTGCGTTCGTATTTTCTTGTTCATTATTGGAATTACTGCTGCATTACTCCTATCTGATTTTCTGTTGATAAGCGTGTACTGACCTAACCCGATACCCTGTTCTCCCTGCCACCACATTAATTCCCACTATACCTAACTTCAGCCTATACATTACCAGTTTTAAATTTATGTAACCTACCTGCCCGATTAAGGGATCTACAGAAGCACGCTCCGATCCGTACCATGCCAGTTATCTTTTTTTCTGGCCTTTTAAATGGAACCATCATGGCATTTGGCATAAGTGATTTACGGAAACCGGGACGAACCGTGGAGCACCTCTGCGCTACCTCGCTCAGTGTGCGTCACAGCACTCACAGAAGTAGATGAAATGGCTGCTGCGTAGAGCAAGACTACGTACGCACCCAAACTGTCTCGGTGTCCGGAGACACTCAATTTTCCGATTTCCATCCAAGCGACAGCGCCGGTAGTGGGCGACGTCTCTTCGAGTGTCAAACTCGAAGTCTAAAAGAAAAACAAACAAGAAAACAGAAAACAGAAAATCCAATTACTGAATTGACCATTCGTGAACAATGTAAAAGCTTCAATATTAATATTGCGCAATAACTTAAAACATCGCGAATGTTCAATCAAGTCCTCCAGCACATGGAGGCGAATTCCTTGCTTCACACTGAAACCTACCTTTCCTGTGTCGGTTTTTTTTATTTTTTATTTATTTATTACTTTTTTTTCTACCACGTGTGGCGAGGAAAAGAGAGCTAGAGGAATTACAGGCTTTCCGAGGTGACCAGCGCTTCAGAGGTAGTACCTTGTGTGTGAATGCAGCGGACACTATCCTTGAGGTCTCTCGGTGTCCGTGGCCTTTGATCTTAGCGCAGTTCCGCTGTTGCTGTCTCTGGCGCCAAAGCCGTCGAGCACAGATGGAGCGGCCGACCTTGGGATTGTGTCTGATACCCTTGCGAGGCGGTGTAGCTCTTTATGGAAATCTACGTGTACCAGTCTTGAAACTAATGACAGACTACCATTATATATCCGGCAAGCGACTGGTTACAATCCGGACCGCGGAAGAAATCTGTGGGAGCGAGTGATAGGCGCTCGTATGGTACTCCGCCTGGGATGCATTTTTCGTATATTTCTGCCGACAATCGGCTCGACATGGGTATGCAGCTCATACCAGTGAAAGTTTTGCTTTGTTTGTTCATTCACGATGCAATTTGGCCACCGCTGGTCGCTGGATATGAGCAATAAAGAGTAAAACATTTCCGGTCTGAGGATTTAATTTTTTCAGTGTTACAGAAACAACTCGTGTCTGTGTATCAATCATCAGAAGTATTCCTGGACAAACATTTAAAAACTGTTACCTGTTAGTGTTTGTGGAGATATATAAGCTAAATTTCAGGTAGTCGAATGACCTGCCTGTGGCCAAAAATCGCAGGGTTGCTCCTAAAATCCTTAACGACTGAGATTTTGTATCTCATTACCGTATTGTGTTTTCCTGTTCTTTCTATTATTAAAATTAGCAGATACGTCTTCTCCCGTTGTGATGTATTGGAATACAGCTACTGTTGAAATTGAAGGTAATACACTCCTGGAAATTGAAATAAGAACACCGTGAATTCATTGTCCCAGGAAGGGGAAACTTTATTGACACATTCCTGGGGTCAGATACATCACATGATCACACTGACAGAACCACAGGCACATAGACACAGGCAACAGACCATGCACAATGTCGGCACTAGTACAGTGTATATCCACCTTTCGCAGCAATGCAGGCTGCTATTCTCCCATGGAGACGATCGTAGAGATGCTGGATGTAGTCCTGTGGAACGGCTTGCCATGCCATTTCCACCTAGCGCCTCAGTTGGACCAGCGTTCGTGCTGGACGTGCAGACCACGTGAGACGACGCTTCATCCAGTCCCAAACATGCTCAATGGGGGACAGATCCGGAGATCTTGCTGGCCAGGGTAGTTGACTTACACCTTCTAGAGCACGTTGGGTGGCACAGGATACATGCGGACGTGCATTGTCCTGTTGGAACAGCAAGTTCCCTTGCCGGTCTAGGAATGGTAGAACGATGGGTTCGATGACGGTTTGGATGTACCGTGCACTATTCAGTGTCCCCTCGACGATCACCAGAGGTGTACGGCCAGTGTAGGAGATCGCTCCCCACACCATGATGCCGGGTGTTGGCCCTGTGTGCCTCGGTCGTATGCAGTCCTGATTGTGGCGCTCACCTGCACGGCGCCAAACACGCATACGACCATCATTGGCACCAAGGCAGAAGCGACTCTCATCGCTGAAGACGACACGTCTCCATTCGTCCCTCCATTCACGCCTGTCGCGACACCACTGGAGGCGGGCTGCACGATGTTGGGGTGTGAGCGTAAGACGGCCTAACGGTGTGCGGGACCGTAGCCCAGCTTCATGGAGACGGTTGCGAATGGTCCTCGCCGATACCCCAGGAGCAACAGTGTCCCTAATTTGCTGGGAAGTTGCGGTGCGGTCCCCTACGGCACTGGGCAGGATCCTACGGTCTTGGCGTGCATCCGTGCGTCGCTGCGGTCCGGTCCCAGGTCGACGGGTACGTGCACCTTCCGCCGACCACTGGCGACAAGATCGACGTACTGTGGAGACCTCACGCCCCACGTGTTGAGCAATTCGGCGGTACGCCCACCCGGCCTCCCGCATGCCCACTATACGCCCTCGCTCAAAGTCCGTCAACTGCACATACGGTTCACGTCCACGCTGTCGCGGCATGCTACCAGTGTTAAAGACTGCGATGGAGCTCCGTATGCCACGGCAAACTGGCTGACACTGACGGCGGCGGTGCACAAATGCTGCGCAGCTAGCGCCATTCGACGGCCAACACCGCGGTTCCTGGTGTGTCCGCTGTGCCGTGCGTGTGATCATTGCTTGTACAGCCCTCTCGCAGTGTCCGGAGCAGGTATGGTGGGTCTGACACACAGGTGTCAATGTGTTCTTTTTTCCATTTCCAGGAGTGTATGTAACCAGGTGCCATCGGTTGCTGTTTTAGGCATTCATTGTTGCAGCTTGACATTTAAAAATACATGGCATCCGATCTTCAAACGTTTACGTTTTTTACATTGTTTCTTTAATAACGGCGCTGCAGAATTTTTCAACGGAAGTTTTTGAGACAATTTTTGTAAAACGTAAGTAGAGGCACAAAGTTCACGACGCGTAAATAAATGTAAACATCTGAAGATGGAGTGAACATAAAATGAATGTCCTCTCAAAATGACTGTTTTGAGGCGCAATTTGCTGGCGTGGCGTGCAGCAGGGTGTGTTGCCCCATATGCCATAGCCACTGTCGCTTCACGTGAAGAGGTGGTCCGCGAGATTAAGACTGCGTACGTGTATCCGGCACACGGGTCACCAAAGGTTGCCCATTTATATTTTAGTTGATTCAATACCAACCTTTATCTCGGTGCTCAGTGGACGGTACAACATGTCGACTGGAGTAATAACTCATATTGAAACGTTTCTTTGATATCAGTGCCTGTAAGATAGATTAACAGCTACAATGACCATACTTCTTGTCCCTAATTTGTTGGATGTTTTTATGTCGCAGCAAGAATGAGTGAGTGTAGACAAAAATTGTGAGTCATGTCGCCCTGATTCAGCTAAACCATAACCTCCCTGTGTCGCTGAGATGTTTTACTCTAGTGTTTTACATCTTTCTTTCAAGCTGCTCTTCTGCTACAATAAACGCTCTACACCTAACGGTTTTAAAAGTACTCAGTATTTGTAAAGCCCAGTCTCCCTTGAACTATCACTGATCTCCAGACGAAATATCGCTTTGCTTCTTGAACTCTAATATTGCATAATGCCAGGGGCTAGTTGAACATACTGACACCCAAACAGATAGGCTTTTATTTATTTGTAGGTATAACATTCTTGTTCTATGGTGTATTTTATAGAGCTTTCTCCACGTGCCTGTTTTTAGCTGTTTTCTCTTACGTCGATTGGGACTGACGTGTAGTCGTTTTTTAACTCCTCCTCGTGTTCTATAGTTTTGACTTGGGCGCGTAAGACCCCAGTTGTTTTTGTGCCCTAAAAGGAAAAAAAAAAAATACTCTGCGTTTCTTGAGCGGCAGAGTGAATAACTATTTGTTTGCTCAAAGTCTTGCAACCATTTCGTTCGCTTTATGACTGTCTCCTACCTTTAGTCAGTGAACTTCTTTGCTTCAAAGACTACTGGGCGAAAGGCAAGTATAATCAATAATAATTCTGCGACCTTCGTACTACAGTATTTCCCTCCGTATTCTGAGAATATAATTCACACGCTGAACGAGTTCTATGTTCTCAAATGTTTGTAACGTAACATTTTCTGCTTATGCAACGCGCTCGTTAACGATTCTTAAAAATTACGAGGTACAATATTTCGATACCTTTTAATTGAGCGTGGTTGCTATACCGCTCTTATATGCCTAGAATATTATCTGCTTCATTTACAAGTTCAATAATATCCTAAAATTTGTTCCTTACTCTCGGCCGGCCGTGGTGGTCTCGCGGTTCTAGGCGCGAAGTCCGGAACCGTGCGCCTGCTACGGTCGCAGGTTCGAATCCAGCCTCGGGCATGGATGTGTGTGATGTCCTTAGGTTAGTGAGGTTTGAGTAGTTCTAAGTTCTAGGGGACTGATGACCACAGCAGTTGAGTCCCATAGTGCTCAGAGCCATTTGAACCTTACTCTCGTCTTTTTCCGTTCTTTAATATATCGCAGATAATTACGTTCTGTTGACAGGTCCATTTATTTTTTAAACAACGGTTTCTAATTCCCATCGCACTTGACAGTCCCACAGGCCGGCACAACCTTTTTCTTTACACAGCGCTTTCGCTGTCTGGCCCGCGTACGATATCGTTTCGTTTTTCATTTATGTTACTCTCTAAACGTGGAATACAAAAGTCTGGAACGGCCCATGTTCTGACGTCGCGAGGTTAGCCACGGCCACCGCATGTCGAATGTATCCGCGATGAATGAACCTGCAATCAGCACCATCACACCCACTAAATAAGTTGCGTCTCGGAAGTCCAGAACAAGGCAAGCCGCATTCGCAAGCTCCCTATCACTCCCAAAGGAGAGCACTCGACGGGGTGGCTTTGCCTTCTCGGGGTACGCGAACAGACCGCGGTACCAGAGCAGAGAACCGCTACTGAGAACTGGCCTTTGCTCTCTAAATAACGCAGTATATTTCTAAGTCTGTTCTCTGAAGATTTCCACTGTCTTCCTTAAATATTACGGTTGATGAGTATCATTTCATCACAAGGAATATCAATAATTCTGACGCGAAACTTGACCGCTTTATATATGTTCCCCTTATGCACTCATACTGCGTCAACGTACTGGTGAAATAGAACAGTACATTTAGCAGTAGAGATATTGGTGTACTGGAAAACTACTATTACGTATCTTGAACTTTTTTTGGAACTGACAAATCTATTAATGCTTATTCGTATGTTTTGTTGCAGGTGAGTGACGCTTTGCAGCTGCGCCAGAAGGAGTTTCTGGTAAGATCAGCTGCGCTTTGTACATAAACCTACACTCCTGGAAATTGAAATAAGAACACCGTGAATTCATTGCCCCAGGAAGGGGAAACTTTATTGACACATTCCTGGGGTCAGATACATCACATGATCACACTGACAGAACCACAGGCACATAGACACAGGCAACAGAGCATGCACAATGTCGGCACTAGTACAGTGTATATCCACCTTTCGCAGCAATGCAGGCTGCTATTCTCCCATGGAGACGATCGTAGAGATGCTGGATGTAGTCCTGTGGAACGGCTTGCCATGCCATTTCCACCTGGCGCCTCAGTTGGACCAGCGTTCGTGCTGGACGTACAGACCGCGTGGGACGACGCTTCATCCAGTCCCAAACATGCCCAATGGAGGACAGATCCGGAGATCTTGCTTGCCAGGGTAGTTGACGTACACCTTCTAGAGCACGTTGGGTGGCACGGGATACATGCGGACGTGCATTGTCCTGTTGGAACAGCAAGTTCCCTTGCCGGTCTAGGAATGGTAGAACGATGGGTTCGATGACGGTTTGGTTGTACCGTGCACTATTCAGTGTCCCCTCGACGATCACCAGAGGTGTACGGCCAGTGTAGGAGATCGCTCCCCACACCATGATGCCGGGTGTTGGCCCTGTGTGCCTCGGTCGTATGCAGTCCTGATTGTGGCGCTCACCTGCACGGCGCCAAACACGCATACGACCATCATTGGCACCAAGGCAGAAGCGACTCTCATCGCTGAAGACGACACGTCTCCATTCGTCCCTCCATTCACGCCTGTCGCGACACCACTGGAGGCGGGCTGCACGATGTTGGGGCGTGAGCGGAAGACGGCCTAACGGTGTGCGGGACCGTAGCCCAGCTTCATGGAGACGGTTGCGAATGGTCCTCGCCGATACCCCAGGAGCAACAGTGTCCCTAATTTGCTGGGAAGTGGCGGTGCGGTCCCCTACGGCACTGCGTAGGATCCTACGGTCTTGGCGTGCATCCGTGCGTCGGTGCGGTCCGGTCCCAGGTCGACGGGCACGTGCACCTTCCGCCGACCACTGGCGACAACATCGATGTACTGTGGAGACCTCACGCCTCACGTGTTGAGCAATTCGGCGGTACGTCCACCCGGCCTCCCGCATGCCCACTATATGCCCTCGCTCAAAGTCCGTCAACTGCACATACGGTTCACGTCCACGTTGTCGCGGCATGCTACCAGTGTTAAAGACTGCGATGGAGCTTCGTATGCCACGGCAAACTGGCTGACACTGACGGCGGCGGTGCACAAATGCTGCGCAGCTAGCGCCATTCGACGGCCAACACCGAGGTTCCTGGTGTGTCCGCTGTGCCGTGCGTGTGATCATTGCTTGTACAGCCCTCTCGCATTGTTCGGAGCAAGTATGGTGGGTCTGACACACCGGTGTCAATGTGTTCTTTTTTCCATTTCCAGGAGTGTATTTCTCATGGCGTTTTATGTGAAATTTTCGAGAACATGTGGAGAAACGTTAGGAACTCACAGTAGAGAAATACAAGAAAAGAAAGCTTGGAACAGGACGCAACGTTCCTGTGAAAGGAAAGAAACGAGTTATGTATGAACACTTTGCTTTCCTGTACACAGTTCAACACGTAAGGCAATAAGTAAATCTGTTGACTATAAGCATACAACTTTCATCTGCCAATCGTCTTGGGTTCTTCGCCTGCTGGAGTAATAAATTTGGCCCAGTATTGATACATTTAACGAACTTCAATAGGAAATATTTTGTTGTAGATCTATGTCAGATATTTCACTCTCTAAGCCAAAAGAAAAGATTGACAGTATTATCTGAAATATTGTGCCGGAATCCAGAGACAATGCAAAAGTTGAATCCATATTACTTAATGCGGGAAGAGCATCAGATGACAGATACGCAAGCTCCATCAAACGTTTCAGACAAACATGCAACTTACGAGAAGTTAACTAACGTCCTGATCTCAGCAACAAGAAGTTACGTAAGAGAAAGAAGATGAGTGCTGAGGACAAGATGTAACTCCTGATCGAAAAAAGGATAGACTGAAAGGGTAAAAGAATCCACAGAATTCAAAATAAAATACACAGGCAACTGTGGATGAAGGTGAAATTGAGAATGGATGTGATTATGAGTAAACCATACCCCACTACGTATTTTAATCCAGTCAAAAGAGCCCATAAGAAATTTAGTGATGGATATAACTTAAAACTCAAAAATGAGAAGTTTAAAAGTATGTGAGAAGACCCTGATACTATTTGATACTCGTGACATTAGGAAATTTTAATATAAAATTTAAGTGTTCTTTAACTTCTTACTACATTTTCTCAAAAGCAGCTGGGAATTTTAATGAATACTGTTTGTGTTACATTCTTTCTCTCTTCGTTCCCGTAAGCCTGTCGATGAAGTACATAAGGACAGTGATTCAATGCTATGCAATGGTGTCAATAAATAGCTACTGTATCTTCCATATTTTTCATGCTTTCGCCTTTGGTGAGAAATACGATGGTATGTAAGACGAAGAGGTTCAAATGCCATCTAAAAACATTCACTCGTAATAAGAACTGTGGAATTACTTAACGTTCAATGCTGTGTAAAAAAAGTTATGAGTTGTTGGACTATTACAAGTGCTACAAAGTATTTTAATCTTAGACAAAAATTTGTACAATAGAGAAGAAAATTAGCGTCACTGACAATTTTTCAGTTTTAGTGATGGGTGTATTGAAGCAGGTGCACCTTTTTTTCCTTTGTAGCACTTTCTGTATATGGCAAAACATGTGGAAACTGGCTGACATTTAATTTAAAATTAAGTCGGAATTATGTACCGCCATTTAGAAGCTGCCTGTTGATCAAAACTGTATAGAAACCTTCATCGTCATGTGCCGCAAAAACACAATTAATTTTCTTCTTTCTGCTCTTCTTTAGGAACTACAATAACGTTACATTGTCATCCTCTTCTTCTTGTAGTAAAATATGTAAGTAGTTTAATGTTGTTGTTGTTGTTGTTGTCTTCAGTCCTGAGACTGGTTTGATGCAGCTCTCCATGCTACTCTATCCTGTGCAAGCCGCTTCATCTCCCAGTACCTACTGCAACCTACATCCTTCTGAATCTGCTTAGTGTATTCATCTCTTGGCCTCCCTCAACGATTTTTACCCTCCACGCTGCCCTCCAATGCTAAATTTGTGATCCCTTGATGCCTCAAAACATGTCCTACCAACCGATCCCTTCTTCTAGTCAAGTGGTGCCACAAACTTCTCTTCTCCCCAATCCTATTCAATGCCTCCTTATTAGTTACGTGATCTATCCACCTTATCTTCAGTATTCTTCTGTAGCACCACATTTCGAAAGCTTCTATTCTCTTCTTGTCCAAACTAGTTATCGTCCATGTTTCACTTCCATACATGGCTACACTCCAAACAAATACTTTCAGAAACGACTTCCTGATACATAAATCTATATTCGATGTTAACAAATTTCTCTTCTTCAGAAACGCTTTCCTTGCCATTGCCAGTCTACATTGTATATCCTCTCTACTTCGACCATCATCAGTTATTTTACTTCACAAATAGCAAAACTCCTTTACTACTTTAAGTGTCTCATTTCCTAATCTAATTCCCTCAGCATCACCCGATTTAATTTGACTACATTCCATTATCCTCGTTTTGCTTTTGTTGATGTTCATCTTATATCCTCTTTTCAAGACACTGTTCATTCCGTTCAACTGCTCTTCCAAGTCCTTTGCCGTCTCTGACAGAATTACAATGTCATCGGCGAACCTCAAAGTTTTTACTTCTTCTCCATGAATTTTAATACCTACTCCAAATTTTTCTTTTGTTTCCTTTACTGCTTGCTCAATATACAGATTGAATAACATCGGGGAGAGGCTATAACCCTGTCTCACTCCTTTCCCAACCACTGATTCCCTTTCATGCCCCTCGACTCTTATAACTGACGTCTGGTTTCCGTACAAATTGTAAATAGCCTTTCGCTCCCTGTATTTTACCCCTGCCACCTTCAGAATTTGAAAGAGAGTATGCCAGTCAACATTGTCAAAAGCTTTCTTTAAGTCTACAAATGCTAGAAACGTAGCCTCACGTGTTCCAACATTTCTACGGAATCCAAACTGATCCTCCCCGAGGTCCGCATCTACCAGTTTTTCCATTCGTCTGTAAAGAATTCGCGTTAGTATTTTGCAGCTGTGACTTATTAAACTGATAGTTCGGTAATTTTCACATCTGTCAGCACCTGCTTTCTTTGGGATTGGAATTATTATATTCTTCTTGAAGTCTGAGGGTATTTCACTTGTCTCATAGATCTTGCTCACCAGCTGGTAGAGTTTTGTCACGACTGGCTCTCCCAAGGCCGTCAGTAGTTCCAATGGAATGTTGTCTACTCCGGGGGCCTTGTTTCGAATTCGACAGTGCTTGTCTCTATCCCGTTGCGAAATCCAGATTAACACTCCAATCCCGTGAACACAAGTAATAAGGGCAAGAAGAAGGACCTATTGGAGAGGTTGCTATTCAAGGGGTTTATTTTTCTTCTGCAAAATTGGGTCGACACAAAAATAAAAACAGCACAGCATCAGAAACTATGCATAATATATATACATGGTGATTCTCTGTCAGATTTTAATAATAAAGAGAGAAATAAAATGACGTTTGCTGGCCACCAAGCTCCCCAGACATGAACATTATTGAGCATATCGGGGATGCCTTGCGACGTTCTGAAGAGGTCTCCTCCTCCTCGTACTCTTACGGATTCATGGGCAGCCGTGCAGGATTCATGGTGTCAGTTCCCTCCAGACAGTAATGGAATCCATGCCACGTCGTGTTGCGGCACTTCCGCGTGGTCGCGGGGGCCCTACACGGTATTAGGCAGGTGCACAAGTTTTTTTGGCTCTTCAGTGTAAGAAGAACTGAACATTGATAAGAAGATTAGGGAGAGTTGCGTAAGATTTGAGAAGGAACAGAACAGGCTGGTGGCTGACAACGACCCGACTAGTCGGTAGAGGGGGGGCAGCCGCGTGTCGTGGGCGGAGTCGCGTGAAAGCGCGTCTGGAGCCGCGGCGCGCCCCAGCAGCAGGAAGTGCCTTGCCGCGCGCGCGCACACACACACACAGGAGCCTCGGAGCCGCCGAGGCGCTTCCGGCTTCCGGGCCCGCAGGTGGAACGCCAGCCTCCGCGCCCTCTATGCCCCTCTGTTCCCATCCTCCCCCGATCGCCTCGCCCACCGTCGCCCCAGACGACCGCACTCATCGACATGCACGCTGGCCGTTAAAACCGCAACAGACGTGGGAGTGTATTGTGTGCTTGGATATGCGAATGATTACCATTCCAGTGCAACTGTAGAAAGTGTAACCCCATCTGTACTGTCTGATAAAATGGTGGAACAGTCAGAAGTGGGCGAGCTGACGATGTTACACTTCACTTGTTGGGAGAGTAAGTCATGTTTTTTCCAATGTATACAAAATCGAGTCAATATTCATCTTTTGGATCTGCAGCTCTTGTCTTTCTTTCCGTGTTTGCAGTTGAATTACTGGAGCCGGCCGGTGTGGCCGAGCGGTTCTAGGCGCTACAGCCTGGAACCGCGCGACCGCTACGATCGCAGGTTCGAATTCTGCCTCGGGCATGGATGTGTGTGGGGACTGGTGACCTCAGAAGTTAAGTCCCAAAGTTCCCATAGCCATTTGAACCATTTTTTTAATTACTGCATATAACTTCCGCCTTTTATGCCAAATCAGTGTTTTCTCTTGTTACGCAAACATGTCTCGGCACCTGAACGCCAGAACCAGTGGGTTTTGTTTGAAAACTGTAAGAAGAGAACGTATTTTACATTGTAACTGATGTAACAAAATGAGGCCTAGCGAAAGTTTTTGTTCGTTTTTCTACTTACTGTAATTTTACATTATATAGTTTTGCAGAACCATTTGTATGGTACACTGCACTGATAGTTTATCAGCAAACCAAACGATGTACATGTGAATTTCAAAAAAATGGTTCAAATGGCTCTGAGCACTATGGGACTTAACGTCTGAGGTCACCAGTCCCCTAGACGTTAGTACTATTTAAACCTAACTAACCTAAGGACATCATACACAACCATGCCCGAGGCAGGATTCGAACCTGCGACCGTATCAGTCTTGAAGCGCTTGGCCACCGCTGCCGGCATCCAGGTGTGGGCCAAAAGGAATCAGTCAGCGATCCCACTGACATCGCTGACAGATTGTTACGCAGAAAGATCTTCTACATACGCCTGTTTCATTTTAGTGTCAGTTATGTTGAAACGTCCCCTTTGAAAAATTTTACAAGACTGTGCTTAAACTGACACACAATATTTTTAGCGCAACGCAATCTGACTTCCAAAAATCCCTACGAAAGAATGGCCCTGACTAACATTAACCTATACGTTTCACAAATCACTTACCTCACAAAAATCTTCCTTACTCAAGCTACTGCAATACAGCGAGCGCCACTACTGCCAGATAAATAAAATATTCAAACTACTGAAGGCACTAACTACTGACAGGCATAGTTAGCAAATGAAAGATTTTAATAGAGAACAGACAATGTATTTACCTTAATAGTCATAATATATAAATCAATTCGTGACACCAATTCTTACAAATTTCAAAACTCCGCCATCTCTCTCCCCACGTCCACCACCCCTGGCGGCTCACCTCCAACTGCTCAACGCTACGCGCTGTTAGCATCCAGCTGCCGCTGCCCAACACTACAATGGCAGACAACAATGCAAACTAAACACAGACTGCGCACAGCACAGCCAGTGATTTTTCATACCAAGCGCTACGTAGCGGCGGCGTTACCAATAAAAAAAACTAAACAGCCTACTTACAAGGTTTTAGAATTCCTGAACTATTTAGACACCAAGTGAGGTTAGCAGCGATTTGGAAGTTTGCATTGCCTGGCTAGGATCTGATCCCGTCTTGTTCCTAAGAGGCACAATCTTTGTAACCTTACACGAAGGTTACCTTTTAAGTTTTCACAAACGGCCAGTAGATGGCGCTGTTGAGACGTGGCGCGGTATTTGGAGAGGTATCGTCAGCAGAGAACCGTAAAGTGCGTGATGATCAATTTCTTTATTTTTTATTTAACATATGGCTCTACCGTTAAATATTGGTGATCCATCGATGACGGATGCGCGAGAAAGTCGCTTACAATGACTGATGCTCTGACCACCTGGAGGCCGGCGCCTGCCACAGCAGAGCCTCAGAGTGTGGCGTGGCGGTGAAACGTCCACCACCCTGCGTGGGTCAAAGTGGTCTTGTCTTCACAGCACCCGTGTAATACAGCACACATCGACAAGAATATTTTGTTGGAATTCAGTTGTGCATGCTATTTGTTCGAATGACTTGGCTGTATGAGACTCCAATGCACAAAGTTTTATCTATTCCACACAGTATCCGTCTCCGTAGTCGAAACCGCTAACGCAGTTCTGTAGCACTGGACGCGGAGGTAGACGGTTCAAATTCTGCTGGCGACGCCAAGTTTCGTTGCAATATTTGGCCGGAAAGGTGGTGTCGCCAAGTTTTGGATCATCAGATTTTGCGCCACTGACTCGAATTGAATTCCAGACATCTGAGCAGTATCTCGTCAAGTGAGAGCGTTTCATAGTTTTAAGCATGGCGGAACGCTTCGCCTCTATTTTTTATTGATTCATTTTGGCCTTCAGCAAGGAGGCCGCTCAGACACTTACAAGCAGCAGGGTATGTGCCGTCACCTGTTTCTGTCACCATCTACAGTGCAAACATCAGGCGACGTCCTTAACAGTCGGCCGCACGCAACTCACGCACTTCAGATGCAACTCTCAAACGTCACGAAGCAGGGGGCAGTGAGCGCCGAGGAAGACAACCCTTTCCTATCAGGTGGCTGCTACTGTAATGGTTGTTTACTATTTTTTCTTACCTACTCGACAACTATTTGTGGGGCTACAAATTTACAAAAGACCTTCTTTCTTTCTTTCACTTGCGCCTTTGTCCTGATGTGTGGCGTGGTTACAACGGAATTGGCAAGGTTAATTTATAGGGGTGGCCGAATGGCCTTCCTGCCGCCACCCCATACCCCCCAAGACGGAATGAGTGTACCTGAGCTGTCTGCGTCTAGTGTAAACCATGAAATAGTGCGGAAGTGTTACAAATGTCTGCGCGTCGTGTAACTGAGGAGAGACGTGGGGACCAGCCCGGTATTCACCTAGCTGGATGTGGAAAACCGCCTAAAAACGACGTCCAGGCTGGCCGAAACACCGGCCCACGCCGTTAATCCGCCGGGCGGATTTGATCCGGGGCCGACGCGCCTACCCGAGTCCAGAAAGCAGCAGCGCATTAGCGCTCTCGGCTAACCCGGTGGGTCTACAAATTTTCAAAAGACCATAATACCCAAATTAGCACTTAACAAGTTAATCTGCGAAAGGCAAATACCAGTATTTAAGTTGGCACCTTCATTATTGAAGTTTTAATTGCCTTACGAACAGTCTCCTGTAATTGCTGGAGGTTGGAGAAACATTCGAAGTTCTTCACGTGACAGCCCTCTTTGTCCCCTCTGCCCCGCTTTCCCGCCCATGCCTTATATAGAAGTATTTAGTTGCGGAAACAGTTATTCGTTAACACAATAAATAAACCACTTACAGCTCCGAGAAACTAAATTTCCGTGTACAGCCTTGTGGTTAACTTTCCCGTACCCACTCAGTGCTGGCGATGTTGCGTCATCCTTCCACGTGCAAGCACTGAATACCGCCTAAATGAAAAGTTCAGTCCTTCTTCTAGCGAGCGTGATAGCGCAACGGATAAGACAGTGGAACTAAATTCGAAAAGATCGGAGTTCCAATTTCGTAGCGACCATCCTAATTACAGGGTTTCCGGAATTTTCGCAAGTCGATTCGTGGGAATGCCGGGTTGGTCTCATTTGTATAACAGCATGCGATTCCTCTCTCAACTTCTCTAGCAGAGCTGGTCATCCGTGTCCAAAGATGTCGCACTGTAAACTTATTCTTACTGCAACGAGCATCTAAAGTGGTTAAAGCAGCATCCATAGTTCATTTGCTAATTATTAAGTGGTCACAGAACGTTTGGGGAAGATGTTACGTGGACCTATGTCACATTCTTCCAAAAACGCTTCCCCAAAGTGAAGAACGCTTTTAGTCCTGCCTCTTTTCTGTTTTTGTAATCAGTTAACGCCTTTAGAATCTAAATCTCTAACATATACATATTTTGAGCCAATTTTATTAGGTGTGAGACACTTTTTTTATGTTACAGATCCTTGGAAAGTTCAAATGGCATTATCATTTATGCCCTGGCCATTGTGATTAAGTTTCTGGCTAACAAGACCATCACCGGGCAATAAGAGTATCAGAGATGCTTGTGGATAACTTTGGGATGGTATTATTTATTAAAAGTGTGTTGCGAAAACTCTTAAGTAAAAGTCAGTTTTGCCGGCCGCTGTGACCGCAAGGTTGGTATGCGCTTCAGTCTGGAACCGCGCGACATCTACGGTGGCAGGTTCGAATCCTGCCTCGGGCAGCAATGTTTCACTGCCTACATAGGCTCTCATTTGCAGAGACGACAGTTTAGCATAGCCTTCAGCTACGTCATTTGCTACGACCTAGCAAGGCGCCATATTCAGTTACTATGAATCCTGAACAGATAATGCTGTGAATCATGTACCGTCAAGAGCAACGTTCATCATTAATGGATTAAAGTTAAGTATCAAACTAATAACGTCCGGTTTCTGAATTCTCATTCCTTGTCATGTTTCAGACTTCACGTCAGTATAGTCCTTCCCTCCTCACGCCAGCCTGCGTGAGCTAAAACGCGTGTATTTTGGCCTCCATTAGTAACACTGTGTTGGCTCTTCTGCCAACACAACAGGACCATTTAAAAGTCAGTTTTGATAGTGGTGTCGAGATATAACAGAAAACATTACAGCTAAATATTAGGGTTCACTTTTTTACCTACCTTTCAGGAACTTTCCTTTCCTTCGCCTGATACACGCTTTGAAAGTGCCCCAAAATTTCAGCCCGCAGCCTTGACTTTCAGTGTGCTATAAGTTTGGGTGGGAAAATGAAGTCAATAGGGCGTAAGTCACTTGTATTGCTAGTGTTATGAGCGAATGTGCAGGCGCTATCGCAACGTAAAGGTTGCCTCTGAGTGCGGCCCGCCCTCATCGGCGGTTGTTTGTATTCTGGCCACGTCTCGGCGACACCAAGGTGGCCAGCCAAATGTCAGAAGGGATGGTGCCTCCCACGACCTTGGATGGTATCAGCGTTAAAACATTACGCAAACAAGCACACCAGACCGACAACAGACAGCAGGAATCACGTAGTGACCCAGATCACTATTATCGTGCACAGGTGTTACAGAGCAAAATGCAAAATGTCACTGTCACTCTTGAACCATGACCTGGTCCACTGAATGTGCATTCTCCTGCTTGAGTACTTTACAGGTTAGCCTAGCACTTGAATGGGTGACCATCCGGTGTGGACGCTGTTGGCAAGCGGGATGCACTCAGTCCTTGTGAGGCAAACTGAGGAGCTACTTGTTTGAGAAATAGCGGCTCCGGTCTCGGAAACTGACATATGGCCGGGAGACTAATTCACTTATTAAAATACGTTTATTTGAGGGAAACAGCAGAACAAACATAAAATGCGAAAACAATGGTCTTGAATCTGTCATGTCGGTAGTAATGCCACGGATGCAGTCGACTAACTCTGTTATCTGAAATCAACGTTATATATAAATAAGTGAAAGTCATTTTGTTTATGTAGGCCCTCATAGTAGCTCACGATTAAAGAATATAAGAATGCCATAAAGTAGAAATGCCTAATGAAAGCAGTAAGATATTTGCTTATATGCCATATTTCGTTAGTATTTGCGTGGGTAATGGGTGAATTTTAACATGTAAATTCTTGCAATGCCATACCTGCGAATTATAAACGAGGTTATAAAGAATTGTGGCTGTTTCTGTGTGATTATTGTCCTATATGCTGTTACAAACGTCTCAGGAAAATTATCTGCCGCTATTCTTTGTCCTGTCTGTTTTTAACCAAAAGATTTATTATTTTCGTAAATGTCATTCAAACCATTTTTTTAAGGTAATAATTATGATGTGTATGTTTGTGACAGAGCAGTTATTGAGGAAATAAATGCTGCAGTGTTTCACGGCTGTAAAACGTCCTTCATGCTGTGCTAGTTCTTCTTCCACCCCTAAAACACTTCAGCAAAACTATTTAGTGAATAACACGCAAAAACAGCTTGGATCGATCTAGCAAGAACAAAGTAATTTTGATGCTATCTGGGAGTATAGTGAACATTGGTGCTTGTTTCACATATACTCACTGAGTTCTGAAACTTAAGTGCCAAGTATACTGTAGTTCCTCTTTCTCCAAGAAAATTATTCTTTGAGGGTAGGTTTTTCCTGTTGCAGCTTTGGGTGCCTTTTCTCACATAGAAGTATGTTTCTTCATATTCACCTGAACACTGAGTTCTCGTTTTTAAAGAATTCAGTGCTAAATTGTTTTCTCTGATGTTTGCTGGCACAGCTGAGGCCAATTGTGCACGTTTTTTGTAACGTCTCTTTTATCTATCTCGCAAAATTTAAGACCCAGCAAGATATTAATTTAACATTCACTCCAAGTGCAGCCGAAAGCGGTAAACCACATGGGTCAACTGAAACGATGCCCAGGTGCCGAACAAAGACCTAGAAAACCGGGGGTGAGTGAGCGGGACTTGTACCGGGTGAAATCCTAGCGCTAACTGTTCCATGTGCTCACCACATGCCCCTCCATATCCGCATCCAGCGACGACTGTGGGCTGAGGATGACACGGCGGTCGGTCGGTACCGTCGGGCCTTCATGACCAGCTCGGACGGAGATTTTTTAGTTCAAAACAGGGCACTTGTCGCTTTGAGACGCTGGAAATGCTAAGTTACGGCAGGGAAGTGGTGCCTATATGACAGTCATTTGCAAGAAGTCGGCGCAATAAGGTGATTCAGTACAGAGACGTGACAGCGAGACAGAAAGCAGCTATTGTGTTTGCACTTGCCTGCCACCGCAGCGTGAATGAGGTTACCCGATTTGCAGCGGCCTGTGCAACGTGTCTACAAGGAATGGTGCGCAGTTGGCAGCCCTGTAACGTGGCACAACAGTACTGATCGTAAGGTGATGCTAACCGACAGGAACTAGAGATGTCAATGACGGACGGCTCCAAAGCCGACAGCAATCGCTGCTGTCAAGTGAACGCATGTCCAACCTAACCAGTTTACGAGCGAGCTTCGCGAAGCGGACTGGATAGCTGCCTCTCAAAAACCAGATACTCACAGCGGCACGTATTCAGTGGACCAAACACCACAGTGGTTGACTGAGGGCGTGCAGTGTAGTGTGGTCCGATGAGCCGCCATTTTGCCTCTTTTTCCATTAATCTAAAGCTTCGAATCCGCTGATGACCCAACGGGGCTTTTAACAGGCAGTATGTGGAGGATGCATAGTTTCGGCCAGAGGTGTTTATGTCATGTTTTGGGGGCGTTTTTCGTACCGTCATTTGGGTCGACGCATTCAGGTTACAGTGAAGATGAACCAAGATGTTTATTTCAGCATTCTAGTGTTGCTGCTTTTTTTCTACATCTTCCCGATGGTTATGCTGTGGTCGAGCCCGTCTTACTATGCGAACTGGAGCACTCGTTATCACATTGGCCTTTTCCCGTCAGTTATCTAAATCGCCGAAGGGAAATGCCGGGAAGGCTGCTTTGAAATGGCATGGCCGGTTTCATTACCCACCCTACCGCAATCCGAGCTTGTGCTTCGTACATAATAACCTCGTTGTCTACGGGACGATAAACACTTATCTTCCCTCTTTTCTCTACGCCTGTCTTCCAAGACACCAATAGCTGAGTTCATAGTGCTGCTCGAATACAAGGTGTGTGAGAAAAATTATGAGAATAAAAAGCAATGCGAGCGACCTGGCAACGCTGTGTTGTTGTGCTTGTGCAGACAGATGCGTTCATCCCTTCCAGATGCTCGGTACACCATCAGGTGACTTTTGAGAGCGCCATCAGTGAAGTTGTGTTTCTGTTGTGTATTACGAAATGGAACAGGAGAACTTAAAGCAACGTTATCCCATCAAGTATTGCGTTAAACTTGGTGAATCCGCGAGTGTGATGACTGAAAAGTTGAAACAGGCCTACGGGGAAACTTTCTAGTCAAGAGCATAAGTTTTTCGTTGGCAGAAATCATTTTTGGAAGGTGGAGAACTTGTTGAAGATGAATCTCGCTGAGGGAGACCTTTAAACTTCAAAAACTGACGAAAACGTCGAACGTGTTCATGTGGCATAAGGATGACGGGTGACCTGCTAAACACTTTCACCGTACATCAAATTCTGACCGAAAGTTTGCAAATGCGAAAGGTTTGTGCAAAAAGGTACCGAGAACCTTCACAACTGAGCAGAACAGGCGAAGAAACGTGTGCGATGACCTTGTCGAGAGGACTGCCAATGACCACGAATGGTTCAGTCGTGTGATCACAGGTGATGAATCCTGAGACAAAAAATGGCTCTGAGCACTATGGGACTCAACTGCTGTGGTCATTAGTCCCCTAGAACTTAGAACTACTTAAACCTAACTAACCTAAGGACATTACACACATCCATGCCCGAGGCAGGATTCGAACCTGCGACCGTAGCGGTCAATCCTGAGACAAAGCACCAAAGTGAGCAGTGGCGCACTGATACATCTCCTCGACCGTAAAATAGCTCGAATGAGCAAATCAAAGACAGAAACAATGCTGATTTGTTCTCATGATATTAAGGGTATCGTGCACAAAGAATTTGTTCCTCCAGCGCAAACTGTAAACCACGTGTTTTGCAAACATGCCCTTGAAATTCTCAGGAAAATGGAGACTCGAGTGAGACCGGACACTACAGACAATTGGATGACAATGTCCCGTGTCACACGACTACTTCAATCACGGAATTTTTGACTTCAAAAGGCAATGCTGCTGTTACACAGCACCTCCCCTCACTCAGCTCCCTTCCCCGCCGCCTATTCACCAGATCTGAGTCGTTGCGACTTTCTTCATTTCCTGAAATTTAAAAACGTCTTAAATGTCGTCCTTTTGGGACTATGGAAAACATTCAGAAGAATGTGACCGACATGTTAGAAGTCCTACCGGTTGAAGACTTCCAGCGCTGCTGCCAAGACTGGAAACAACGGCTCCTCCGGTGTACCGCTGCCGAAGAGAACTACTGCCAAGCGGGCAATTGATCGTAAAAAAGAGAAACTATGGCAGGTATAAAATCAGTCTCATAATTTTTCCCACACATCTTGGACATTCGTCGTTCGACGAGCACTTAGACACACTACCACACCTGAACTTGATCTTCTAAATAGCCCTATCTTACTCCCGTGGATGAGTCTGGGACTGTTTGGAACATCGGAGGGAATTAGCCATTACTATTACCGCAACCGAGGATCTTTGCAGTATCTTATCACCAATGAGTGGCATCAGCTGTGTAAGAAATACACGGAGAAACTTTTAGACCTCCCGGCGGAGGTTCGAGTCCTCCCTCGGGCATGGGTGTATGTGTTGTTCTTAAGATAAGTTAGTTTAGGTAGTGTGTGAGTCTAGGGACCGATGACCTCAGCAGTTTGGTCCCTTAGGAAATCATACACATTTGAACAAACTTGTAGAGTCTCCTTCTCGCTTAACTGCGGCCATTATCAAGTTGCACGACATCTGCATCATGTCTCTAGTGTATTTTCAAACACTATCGTTTCCTAAGTCGCATTGAAAGTCCTTTTACGGAACCAACAACATGGGATTCTAGTTCTGTCTTGATGCAAAACACTTTCGTTATTTATTTATTTATTTATTCCCCCAACTAGTTTCACCGACCAATATAATCATAATCAGTGTTTTTTTTAATTCTAAAACATGCAGAAATAGCATACTTATAAAACATTGCAAAACATTATTACGTGTGTACTGTTTTGATAATGCCTTATTTACAATAATTTCATAATGCCTTATTTACAATATGTCACCGCATGATTTTATAAATGTTGCCGCTGTTCCCGGCATATTTTGTAAGTTTTTTTTTACTTTTTTTCGCAGCATACATAGTGTCATCTGCAGCTGTGGGAGTGGCTGTTAGTAAAAAAAAAATACAAAAACGTTTACTTACGTGGGTGTCAGCGTTACAAAATTGGGATTGCGCTGCGTTGTGATACAGTTTTGGTGTGTACTAGTGTGTTACGCTGTTTGTCTTTTACTCACATTCGTTGGACGCCTTGGAGCTACTTTTAGACACAAGGAAACGTAACATTCGCACCTTCTTCGCGTTCCAAAACATTACACCAGCTTGCTGTGCGTGTGAGTCGCATCAAGATGGGCCCACAATCCCATATTGGTGTTTTGTATGCAAACACGGGCCAATGGAAGAGTTTCAAGATAAAATTATTCCGTGGTTTAATGAGAGAGAATTACATTTCTTCATCTTGATAAAAAGCTCTGTAAATGATTAGCCGCGTGGTCTGCGGCGTCTTGTCACGGTTCGCGCGTCTTCCAGCGTCAGAAGTTCGATTCCTCCCTCGGGAATCGGTGTCTTTGTTGTCCTTAGTGTAAGTTAGATTAAGTAGTTTGCGAGCTTAGGGACCGATGACCTCACCAGTTTGGTCCCATAGGAACTTAACACAAATTTACAAATTGCTTAGTTGTACATAAAGGGGAAAAGCAGAGAGGGAAAACAGTTCTACAATGGTTGTTGCAATGAGCAAAAACTTTTAATACTTACCCCGTTTCATAGATATAATTGTGGCTCCAAACGTCGTCTTCTTGTTGTCTAGGGGATGGTCTAAAGGACCAGGCTTTTGAAAGCAAGTGAAGATACTTATTCACATTTTCATGATATTAAGGTTTATTTCCCACCCACTCAAGGCAAACAATGGAACTTATGCATCAACTTTCTGCACATTGTTAAAGAGAGTCTTCTCGCATGTATGCAAGGATTGCAGAATACTCATGTACTCAACTGACAATTTCATTAAACATTTCAGATGCATTTCCCATTACAAACCACCGTTTCCAACGCAAAAAACGTACGTTTCACACACTCTGTTCACAAACTTACAGCGCAGTATGTGAACAAGGACTGTCCGACTCGTCTGGAAACAAAGGCTAACTTCTGTTACGTACGACAAACCATGTATTACAGCTTGAAGTTCTAGGCTGTTCCACAACCGGTAATTGGCCAAAATAACTTCTGTACCTTTTTACTTCATAGATGAGTGAACAGTTACAAAATAACACGCTTCACGAGGTTAGCAAAATCTGTTGTTGTTGTTGTTGTGGTCTTCAGTCCTGAGACTGGTATGATGCAGCTCTCCATGCTACTCTATCTTGTGCAGGCTTCTTCATCTCCCAGTACCTATTGCAACCTACATCCTTCTGAATCTACTTAGTGTATTCATCTCTTGGTCTCCCTCTACGATTTTTACCCTCCACGCTGCCCTCCAATACTAAATTGGTGATCCCTTGATGCCTCAGAACATGTCCTACCAACCGATCCCTTCTTCTAGTCAAGTTGTGCCACAAACTCCTCTTCTTCCCAATCCTATTCAATACCTCCTCATTAGTTATGTGATCTACCCATCTAATCTTCAGCATTTTTCTGTAGCACCACATTTCGGAAGCTTCTATTCTCTTCTTGTCGAAACTATTTATCGTCCACGTTTCACTTCCATACATGGCTACACTCCATACAAATACTTTCAGAAACGACTTTCTGACACTTAAATCTACACTCGATGTTAACAATTTTCTCTTCTTTAGAAACACTTTCCTTGCTATTAACAGTCTACGTTTTATATCCTCTCTCCTTCGACCAATATCAGTTATTTTCCTCCCCAAATAGCAAAACTGCTTTACTACTTTAGTGTCTCATTTCCTAATGTTGTTGTTGTTGTGGTCTTCAGTCCTGAGACTGGTTTGATGCAGCTCTCCATGCTACTCTATCCTGTGCAAGCTTCTTCATCTCCCAGTACCTACTGCAACCTACATCCTTCTGAATCTGCTTAGTGTACTCATCTCTCGGTCTCCCTCTACGATTTTTACCCTCCACACTGCCCTCCAATGCTAAATTTGTGATCCCTTGATGCCTCAAAACATGTCCTACCAACCGATCCCTTCTTCTAGTCAAGTTGTGCCACAAACTTCTCTTCTCCCCAATCCTATTCAATACCTCCTCATTAGTTACGTGATCTATCCACCTTATCTTCAGTATTCTTCTGTAGCACCACATTTCGAAAGCTTCTATTCTCTTCTTGTCCAAACTAGTTATCATCCATGTTTCACTTCCATACATGGCTACACTCCAAACAAATATTTTCAGAAATGACTTCCTGACACTTAAATCTATATTCGATGTTAACAAATTTCTCTTCTTCAGAAACGCTTTCCTTGCCATTGCCAGTCTACATTTTATATCCTCTCTGCTTCGACCATCATCAGTTATTTTACTTCCTAAATAGCAAAACTCTTTTACTACTTTAAGTGTCTCATTTCCTAATCTAATTCCCTCAGCATCACCCGATTTAATTGGACTACATTCCATTATCCTCGTTTTGCTTTTGTTGATGTTCATCTTATATCCTCCTTTCAAGACACTGTCCATTCCGTTCAACTGCTCTTCCAAGTCCTTTGACGGAATTACAATGTCATCGGCGAACCTCAAAGTTTTTACTTCGTCTCCATGAATTTTAATACCTACTCCAAATTTTTCTTTTGTTTCCTTTACTGCTTGCTCAATATACAGATTGAATAACATCGGGGAGAGGCTACAACCCTGTCTCACTCCTTTCCCAACCACTGCTTCCCTTTCATGCCCCTCGACTCTTATGACTGCCATCTGGTTTCTGTACAAATTGTAAATAGCCTTTCGCTCCCTGTATTTTACCCCTGCCACCTTTAGAATTTGAAAAAGAGTATTCCAGTCAACATTGTCAAAAGCTTTCTCTAAGTCTACAAATGCTAGAAACGTAGGTTTACCTTTTCTTAATCTTTCTTCTAAGATAAGTCGTAAGGTCAGTATTGCCTCACGTGTTCCAACATTTCGACGGAATCCAAACTGATCCTCCCCGAGGTCCGCATCTACCAGTTTTTCCATTCGTCTGTAAAGAATTCGCGTTAGTATTTTGCAGTCGTGACTTATTAAACTGATAGTTCGGTAATTTTCACATCTGTCAGCACCTGCTTTCTTTGGGATTGGAATTATTATATTCTTCTTGAAGTCTGAGGGTATTTGGCCTGTCTCATACATCTTGCTCACCAGCTGGTAGAGTTTTGTCATGACTGGCTCTCCCAAGGCCGTCAGTAGTTCTAATGGAATGTTGTCTACTCCGGGGGCCTTGTTCCGACTCAGGTCTTTCAGTGCTCTGTCAAACTCTTCACGCAATATCGTATCACCCATTTCGTCTTCATCTACATCCTCTTCCATTTCCATAATATTGTCCTCAAGTACATCACCCTTGTATAAACCTTCTATATACTCCTTCCACCTTTCTGCCTTCCCTTCTTTGCTTAGAACTGGGTTGCCATCTGAGCTCTTGATATTCATACACGTGGTTCTCTTCTCTCCAAAGGTCTCTTTAATTTTCCTGTAGGCAGTATCTATCTTACCCCTAGTGAGATAAGCATCTACATCCTTACATTTATCCTCTAGCCATCCCTGTTTAGCCATTTTGCACTTCCTCTCGATCTCATTTTTGAGACGTTTGTATTCCTTTTTGCCTGCTTCATTTACTGTATTTTTATATTTTCTCCTTTCATCAATTAAATTCAATATTTCTTCTGCTACCCAAGGATTTCTAGCAGCCCTCGTCTTTTTACCTACTTTATCCTCTGCTGCCTTCACTACTTCATCCCTCAGAGCTACCCATTCTTCTTCTACTGTATTTCTTTCCCCTATTCCTGTCAATTGTTCCCTTATGCTCTCCCTGAAACTCTGTACAACCTCTGGTTCTTTCAGTTTATCCAGGTCCCATCTCCTTAATTTCCCACATTTTTGCAGTTTCTTCAGTTTTAATCTACAGGTCATAACCAATAGATTGTGGTCAGAGTCCACATCTGCCCCTGGAAATGTCTTACAACTTAAAACCTGGTTCCTAAATCTCTGTCTCACCATTATATAATCTATCTGATACCTTTTAGTATCTCCAGGGTTCTTCCACGTATACAACCTTCTTTCATGATTCTTAAACCAAGTGTTACCTATGACTAAGTTGTGCTCTGTACAAAATTCTACTAGGCGGCTTCCTCTTTCATTTCTTAGCCCCAATCCATATTCACCTACTATGTTTCCTTCTCTCCCTTTTCCTACACTCGAATTCCAGTCACCCATTACTATTAAATTTTCGTCTCCCTTCACTATCTGAATAATTTCTTTTATTTCATCGTACATTTCTTCAATTTCTTCGTCATCTGCAGAGCTAGTTGGCATATAAACTTGTACTACTGTATAAAGATAAAAGTTATTATGTATTATTCATAATTTTGCAATTGAATTTTTGTAAAATTTACGTAACATGTCACATCGACAAGTCGTTACAGTTCGTATTTTCTATGACATTACTGTTTTGTATAAAAAAAATTAGGTTTGCTTTCGAAAAATTGTAGACAGTAAGATGTTGTGAGATAATTTCGTAGCCAGAATATTGCAAAGTGCGAAATATATGTCGATTACAGTCATAAGAAAGAAATGGAATTTACAAAATAGTAAATTCTTTGAAACCAAAGAGAAATGTGGTGTTACAAGGTATTACAGAAAAACTTGGAAAATAGTGAAAATATTTCCATAGAATACATCGATTCCATTGGCTTACCTTTCGTACTTCAGACTTGCTGTTTTAGGTGAAACATAGCTGAAAAGAGAATGGGTCGCAAATTTCGTCAAACGGGCTTAATATCGAAACTTCCTGACAGATTAAAACTGTGTGCCGAACCGAGACTCGAACTCGGGATCTTTGCCTTTCGCGGCCTAGTGCTCTACCAACTGAGCTACCCAAGCACGACTCACGCCCCGTCCTCACAGCTTCAATTCTGTCAGTACCTCATCTCCTACCTTCCAAACTTCACAGAAGCTCTTCTGCGTACCTTGTACTTGCCCGCGAAAGGCAAAGGTCCCGAGTTCGAGTCTCGGTCCGGCACACGGTTTTAATCTGTCAGGAAGTTTCATATCAGCGCACACTCCGCTGCAGAGTGAAAATCTCATTCAGGCTTAGTATCATAATCTACTATTGATCATAGGTCCACGTAATTCTGCTTCGTTATAACTTAAATTACCGTATTCGCCCACAGAGGTATTTCACCTGCGCTACGCGACGTCCCTTATTTCAGGCGCTGCCTGATAGTTCGTGTAACTAAGCCAGTAGCGGTGTAGCGCACACCCAGGCGTATCGCCGTCAGAGCTGTAGGCAGGTTGGCCGGGCGCCGCTGTTTCTCGCGCCGGAACACGGCCGCCTGCAGTCGAGATGGAGCGTTCACGCCTCGCGATATCCCGGCAGTTACAGCTCTCGGGGTGCCGCAGGAGTTACTGCCCAATGCGAAGCCCGTAAAGATGGGAATCGCCAGCTCTCACCGCCTTCGCTTTCCACGCCTTTTGCTCCTTGCTGCTCCCATTGTTCCGGCCACGATACCAATCTTCCGCGTGCGTACTCGTGAACAGCGGGCGGCCTCGCCACCCTCTTGTCTGCAAGTGGCGATGACGCGCGCTCATCCGGAACCTGCTTTTCGAGTTACGCGGACTTTGGAGTCTTCCGAGCCGACTCGTCTATTTCATTAATGTGTCTGCGCGGTGGCCGAAGTGAAGATCGTTAGTCAATAATTAACGTCTAATTGATATCGATGTTATTACAAACGAAGTTGAACAGGAAAGGGGGGGGGGGTAACAGAGGTTGTCGTCTTGCTAGAGGGACCCGCCTCAACCGATTAAGGAAAACAAACCTAAAGCAGAATGAACGGCTGGGGCAACCATTCTTCCTAAATACGGATCCAGTGACTTGATCACAGGGTCAATACGCCACGTAGGTCGGTGCATAGACTGAGGTTTACGAAAGCACGTAGCATCTTGGTGACCTCCCTTTTCCAAAAAAATTAAAATTGCTCTGAGCACTATGGGACTTAAAGAGATTAAAGAAATTTCAAAATACACTTATTTAAAAAGGCAGCTAAAAAGGACCTGTTGTGTAATACATTTTATACATGGAAGGATTACTTAGATAATATAGAGTGGGGGGTTGGAAAAAAAATGTTATACGAATAAATAATAATAATGATTTCAAAGCCGGCCGCGGTGGTCTCGCGGTTCTAGGCGCGCAGTCCGGAACCGTGCGACTGCTACGGTCGCAGGTTCGAATCCTGCCTCGGGCATGGATGTGTGTGATGTCCTTAGGTTAGTTAGGTTTAAGTAGTTCTAAGTTCTAGGGGACTAATGACCACAGCAGTTGAGTCCCATAGTGCTCAGAGCCATTTTTTTTATTTCAAAACACCAAACATTCCACACAACACTTTCACACTATGATTTTTTTACTTTCTTTTCCTAGTCGGGGCACACATTTTCAGCTGTCCCGATTAAGGTATATCAACAACACCTGTTGGCAGCTGAGGGTTTCGATTAATGGATGAATGGCAGGACATAGTTATGCTACACTATTACGAAAAAAAATTAAGGGCTAAAGTTCCAGAGTATTAGGCGAAATATACAGGGTTTTCCAAAAAAGGTACGGCCAAACTTTCAGGAAACATTCCTTACACACAAAGAAAGAAAATACGTTAGGTGGTCATGTGTCCGGAAATGCTTACTTTCCATGTTAGAGCTCATTGTATTACTTCTCTTCAAATCACATTAATCACGGAATGGAAACACACAGCAACAGAACGTACCAGCGTGACTTCAAACACTTTGTTACAGGAAATGTTCAAAAGGTCCTGCGTTAGCGAGGATACGTGCATCCACCCTCCGTCGCATGGAATCCGTGATGCGCTGATGCAGCCCTGGAGAATGGCGTATTGTAACACAGCCGTCCACAATACGAGCACGATGAGTCTCTACATTTGGTAGCGGGGTTGCGTAGACGAGAGCTTTCAAATGCCCCCATAAATGAAAGTCAAGAGGGTTGTTGAGGTCACGAGAGCGTGGAGGCCATGGAATTGGTCCGCCTCTACCAATCCATCGGTCACCGAATCTGTTGTTGAGAAGCGTGCGAACACTTCGACTAAAATGTGCAGGAGTTCCATCGTGCACGAACCACATGTTGTGTCGTACTTGTAAAGGCACATGTTCTAGCAGCACAGGTAGAGTATCCCGAATGAAATCATGATAACGTGCTCCATTGAGTGTAGGTGGAAGAACATGGGGCCCAATCAAGACATCGCCAACAGTGCCTGCCCAAACGTTCACAGAAAATCTGTGTTGATGACGTGATTGCACAATTGCGTGCGGATTCTCGTCAGCCCACACATGTTGATTGTGAAAATTTACAATTTGGTCATCAGAATCGAGGAAGTACAGTACATACTGTGGGAACTAAAATGAGCTCTAACATGGAAATTAAGCGTTTCCGGACGCATATCCACGTAACATCTTTTCTTTATTTGTGTGTGAGGAATGTTTCCTGAAAGTTTGGCCGTACCTTTTTGTAACACCCTGTATACGCAGACACACCAAAGGATATTTAGAAGACTATACGTAGTACTCTTTTAGTTTATTCCTTGCACCTTGCTTTGTTTCTGATTGTCAGATATCGTCGGGAAAAACAGTATTTTCTTCCCGCAGCAGAGCTTACCTTTTTACTGCTGGAACAAAAAGACAAAACTTGTCAGTAACATTCCGTTCCGCTCGGATGACGGCCTACGTGAACGCCGCCATTTGAAATGCGTTGCGGAATGTTTTGGCGTCACTGTGAATCGACCTCTAGGCGCCAGCGGCAGTGGGGAGGAATGTGCCACGCGTTCTGCCCCTCCGGGTAACGGGCGCTGGTGCGGTCAGCGGGGGGTGCGGCGCCGACCGCAGGCTGGCGCTGGCCGCTGCTGCCGCCGGCTTCCACCTCGCCTAGCTCATTTCTCTGGTCGTTGTTCATCTCGACACCTACGTCATAGCATACGTCACGACATACACACAACTTACTTAAAGACAGCAAAACGTTTAACTGCACTACTGGCCATTCAAATTGCTACACCAAGAAGAAATGAGAATGATAAACGGGTATTCACTGGACAAATATATTATCCTAGAACTGACATGTGATTACATTCTCACGCAATTTGGGTCCATAGAACCTGAGAAATCAGTAGCCTGAACAACCACCGCGCCCGTAATAACGGCCATGATACGCCGGGCATTGAGTCAAACAGAGCTCGGATGGCATGTACAGGTACAGCTGCCCGTGCAGCTTCAACACGCTACCACAGTTCATCAAGAGTAGTGACTGGCGTATTGTGACGAGCCAGTTGCTCGGCCACCATTGACCAGACGTTTTCAGTTGGTGAGAGATCTGGAGAATGAGCTGGCCAGGGCAGCAGTTGAACATTTTCTGTATCCAGAAAGGCCAGTACAGGACCTACAACATTCGGTCGTGCATTATCTTGCTGAAATGTAGGGTTTCGCAGGGATCGAATGAAGGGTAGAGCCACGGGTCGTAATACATCTGAAATGTAACGTCCACTGTTCAAAGTGCCTTCAACACGAACAAGAGGTGACTGAGACGTGTAACCAGTGGCACCCCATACCATCACGCTGGGTGATACGCCAGTATGGCGATGACGAATACACGCTTCCAATGTGCGTTCACCGCGATGTCGCCAAACACGGATGTGACCGTCATGATGCTGTAAATATAACCTGGATCCATCCGAAAAAATGACGTTTTGCCACTCGTGCACCCAGGTTCGTCGTCGAGTACACCATCGCAGGCGCTCCTGTATGTGATGCAGCGTCAAGGGTAACTGCAGCCATGGTCTCCGAGCTGATAGTCCGTGCTGCTGCTAACGTCGTCGAACTGTTCGTGCAGATGGTTGTTGTCTTGCAAACGTCCCCATCTGTTGAATCAAGAATCGAGACCTGGAGACACGATCCGTTACAGCCATGCGGATAAGATGCCTGTCATTTCGACTGCTAGTGATACGAGGCTGTTGGGATCCAGCACGGCGTTCCGTATTACCCTCCTGAACCCACCGATTCCATATACTGCTAACAGCAGCTATGTCGCGATACGATAAACCGCAGTCGCGATAGGCCACACTCCCACCTTTATCATAGTCGGAAACGTGATGGCACGCATTTCTCCTCCTTACACGAGGCATTACAACAACGTTTCACCAGGCAACGCCGGTCAGCTGCTGTTTGTGTATGAGAAATCCGTTGGAAACTTCCCTCATGTCAACACGTTGCATCTTCTTCCTGTCGGTTAAATTTCGCGTCTGTAGCACGTCATCTTCGTGGTTTAGCAATTTTAATGGCCTGTAGTGTAGTTTCGGTCAATGACCAGTATTAATCTTAGCTGGTATAAAGGGCAGGAATGTTACACTATAATTTGAACAAAAGTAATTTGTGTGTCATCCTTTTGACCGAAGGTATTGAGGACCACGGCCGTTCATTATCGTAAGAAAATGAAATCCCTACAGCCGTCTTATGTTCTTATTTATTGTATAGCTACCAGTTCCGGCGCCTCAAACCGCCATCTTCAGGCCTTAGTAGATGCCGAAGGGGTTATCACGATCCATACATACATTGCATCAGTAGCCAACATAACTGCTTTACGCAGGCTGTCTGTAACTGTGGTGTCAGCACTCCAACCATTAGCTGCCAACTCACGATGGCTGTGCGCATTTCATTGTCTTACAAAAGTAATTTGGTCTTTTAAGCCCCTCATAGTACTTAAAAAATATTTAGAAATTTTTACGTACTTTGGTGATGAGTGGGCTTAAAAGAGCAAGTTACAATTCTTCAAATTATGGTATAGTTTTCCTACTGCTTGTGCCAACTAAGCTTGATAATGGTCGTTGGCCTAAACTAGTCAAGAATTGTACAAAATAAATGACAGCTGAAGATTTCACCACGAATTTTAACAATTACTTGGCGCCTGCAAACACACGTAAATAATAACAATTTCCTTCACTTTGCAAGTGCTAATAATGACCAAACGGCAAATTTTCGGGCATAACCTGTAAGTATGAACTCCCGTGGTGTTGACCTACACTGGTTTGGGAAGTTTATACAGTGAAATACCACGCTGAATTACAGTTTCTTTGTCGAAGTCGTACTGGCAGCCACAAAGAAACAAACTCCAAAAGTAAAACATTGCTATGTGTAGCCTTCTAAATATTGTTTGATGTATTGGCGTATATATATTTCAAATGGTTCAAATGGCTCTAAGCACTATGGGACCTAACATCTGAGGTCATCAGTCCCCTAGACTTAGAACTACTTAAACCTAACTAGCCTAAGGACATCACACATATCCTTGCCCGTGGCAGGATTAGAACCTGCGACCGTAGCAACAACGCGTTTCCAGACTGAAGCATCTAGAACCGCTCGGCCGGCTTATATATTACCTCTATCGAATAAATGTTCATGTAAATGTTTGAAAGGTACTCTTCCCGTTCTTCCAGTTTCCAATAGCCGTGTAAAATTTACTTCTCGGTATTTTTTAAGTACATCCTGCATGAATTTTTCTTCGCCAATCAATAAACTACTCCACTATAGCTAGTTTATTCTATATATTGATACCATATTCTGGCTGTTTGTAAAACTGGCTGACCCTGAAACTTTTAATAAGTTTTCGCCAGACTGCTATTATGATATTCTTGAAGAGAGGAGCAATCATTACAAGTGTTCTCATCAAATTTTCTACCTGATACTATGTAGTAAGGAATTTGACGACACATCTTGCATTTATTATTTCTTCCATTTGTTCTTTCATGCGTCAGGCCTGACTCACTCTGTTTCAGCTACATTCCGAGCCTTCTAGCGTTTTGTTAGCCTTACAGTTCACCTTTTACCTTCCGAAACATACTGACAAACATGTTTGTCGAAACGAATCACAACGGTTGATGGTACCAGCCACATAGTCCTTTCACTGTACAAGTGCACTTCTCTGCCCGGAGACTGGGTGTTTGTGTTATCCTCATCATTTCATCAGCATCATCATTCGTGAGAGTGTCTAGATTGAACTGTGTAAAAATTGGGACTTTGTTCGGGCGCCGATGACGACGCAGTTGAGTGCCCCACAAACCAAACTTCATCGGCACTGTACAAGTGCACCATTATTGCTGATGCCTATTAGCCCTTTGTCCATTATAAGTTGTTATCTGGGGAAACCTTAGTTGTTATTGGTTGGTCAGGTAAACACCTTGTATCCTCTTTACGTGGGCAAGGAGTTTTAGTAACTTACAGCTGTAACAACACGTTTCAGCAGATCTAAAGGATTCACATACGAACACTGTTGTTTATTGTTTCTTTCATTTCAAGTGAATTACGTCCGCGTAACAAAAATTAAGTAGATCAAAAACGTATCTGCACCGAATGCTTTTTTGTGGAGAAAATCCTTAAACTCGGATTCCCAAAATCTGCATATTCTCACCAGCAGTACTCGCTGCTCCTAGGAATCTGTTGAACATGTATGTTGGAGGTTGCTTAATTTTTTTTTTAACAGCAATTAAGGACATAAGTTAAACATAGTTATTCCGTCCTGTGCTCACTAAAGTTGCTTCTCGTCTGTTTAAACCCGTTCATTTTGTCAACCTCAAATCTCGTAAACCAGTTCATGCACAATTCTGTCAGCACAAAATTCTCCAGATCGTTTAAATAGGGAGCGAACGCGAGAATTGTGAATTAGCGTCACATATCGTCCAGTTTGCTCGCTTTGGGCCCTAAAAATATTGTATCCAGTGACATCAAAGAGTGGAAGGAAGTATGCGATGTAACAAAATTTCAATGTATAACAGGTGCTGACACCTGACAATAATCTAATTGTAAATCCAGCTTCTCTCAGTTTAGACAGAAGTTCATTAACATGCGCCTTGCAAAAGAGCTTCACGTGTACCCTTACTCGCGTAAATCTAGAGTTTCCTGCTTAACCAGTTGTGATACTACTGTAAGAGAGATGAATCAAGTGTCCACGCTAACAGAACTGGGAGGCACTGGGTATGCGTTTTCATCGCACTTAAACAGCCTATTAACCGTGAATCAAGGATTGCTTCTCTCCAGAACATGACTTGTCATATTATTCAATTTCTGACCCGAATCTGTAAATTATGCCTGTATGATTTGCACACAAAACAAATTCAGAATTAGAAACTAAGCAGATGAATGTACATACGAAAAGAAGCGATCTTAATGTGGAACCTTGAAGAACAATCCATGTTACACCACTCGTCGAACGCAAAGCACTTCACTGTTATGTGAGTGTGAAGTAACCTTCTGTTTCCTGCTTACTAGGTGAGGCTGGAACCACTTGAAAGCTTCATCCCGAATTTCACGACAAACTGTTTCATCTCCTCATCGTTACTCCGATGTATCTCGTTTATGAAACCGAGTCACTCGTCGCACTGGTTCGAAAAGTGCACTGGATATTTCTGTTACAATAGCACTTGCTCACGCAATTACAAAATATTCCGGCCATACACACTCACGAGTTCTTTACAAACGAATGGAAAAACTAGTAGAAACCGACCTCGGGGAAGATCAGATGGATTCCGTAGAAATACTGAAACACGTGTGGCAATACTGACCCTACGACTTATCTTAGAAGCTAGATTAAGGAAGGGCAAACCTACGTTTCTAGCATTTGTAGACTTAGAGAAAGCTTTTGACAATGTTGACTGGAATACTCTCTTTCAAATTCTGAAGGTGGCAGGGGTAAAATACAGGGAGCGAAAGGCTATTTACAATTTGTACAGAAACCAGATGGCAGTTATAAGAGTCGAGGGAGTGAGACAGGGCTGTAGTCTATCCCCGATGTTATTCAATCTGTATATTGAGCAAGCAGTGAAGGAAACAAAAGAAAATTCGGAGTAGGTATTAAAGTCCATGGAGAAGAAATAAAAACTTTGAGGTTTGCCGAGGACATCGTAATTCTGTCACAGACAGCAAAGGACTTGTAAGAGCAGTTGAACGGAATGGACAGTGTCTTGAAAGGAGGATATAAGATGACCATCAACAAAAGCAAAACGAGGATAATGGAATGTAGTCGAATTAAGTCGGGTGATGCTATGGGAATTAGATTAGGAAGTGAGACACTTAAAGCAGTAAAGGAGTTTTGCTATTTGGGGAGCAAAATAACTGATGATGGTCGAAGTAGAGAGGATATAAAATGTAGGCTGGCGATGGCAAGGAAAGCGTTTCTGAAGAAGAGAAATTTGTTAACATCTAGTATAGATTTAAGTGTCAGGAAGTCATTTCTGAAAGTATTTATATGGAGTGTAGCCATGTATGGAACTGAAACATGGACGATAAATAGTTTGGACAAGAAGAGAATAGAAGCTTTCGAAATGTGGTGCTACAGAAGAATGCTGAAGATTAGATGGGCAGATCACATAACTAATGAGGAAGTAATGAACAGGATTGGGGAGAAGAGAAATCTGTGGCACAACTTGACCAGAAGAAGGGATCGGTTGGTAGGACATGTTCTGAGGCATCAAGGGATCACCAATTTAGTATTGGAGGGCAGTGTGGAGGGTAAAAATCGTAGAGGGAGACCAAGAGCTGACTACACTAAGCAGATTCAGAAGGATGTAGGTTGCAGTAGGTACTGGGAGATGCAGAAGCTTGCACAGGATAGAGTAGCATGGAGAGCTGCATCAAACCAGTTTCAGGACTGAAGACCACAACAACAACACACTCGATAAAATATTTCATCCCAGATTTTATTTTAGGTCCAATATTAAATGTGATCCTACGCATAGCTTCAGGAAGGGAATGGAAAGCTCTTGTTGCTATCGTCGTCATCGTTGTTCTTGATGTCCTCAGTCCGAAAACTAGTTTAATGCAGCTCTCCACGCCAGTCTGTCCTGTGCAAGCCTCTTCATCTTTTATATAGGAAACTCTCAGCCTTGATTGCGATGATGAAACCAACCTTTACTTAGGATTCAGCCCAAATAATTGAGCCTTCTTCAGAAGATATACTTGAATCTATAATTTGTCTAAGAGGGAATGGTCTAGAAATAAAACTAAAACAGCCTGAATACGCGTAGTCACATTTTAAAAGGGTTGTTTTAGTTTTACTTCTAGGCCATGCCCTCTTAGACAAATTATAGATTCAAGTATATCTTCTGAAGACAGCTCAATTGCCGCGCGGAATTAGCCGAGCGGTCTGAGGCGCTGCAGTCATGGACTGTGCGGCTGGTCCCGGCGGTGGTTCGAGTCCTCCCTCGGGCATGGGTGTGTGTGTTTGTCCTTAGGATAATTTAGGTTAAGTAGTGTGGGCTTAGGGACTGATGTTCTTAGCAGTTAAGTCCCATAAGGTTTCACACACATTTAAACATTTTTGAACGGCTCAATTATTTGGACTGAAACCTAGGTAAAGGTTGGTTTCATTATCGCAATCGAAGCTAATAGATTCTTATATATCAGATTATCACGATTGCTGACTGGGCTGCAATGTTGAAAGTACAAAAACACTTCATCTTTGCTTACTGGAGTCGAACTTTCGTCTCCGCCTACAATTTTGATTTTGCACATTTTCCTTACCATTTTAACTGTTGTAGGGGCCTCAAGAGGAGTCCTACCAATCAACACCTGCTTTTAGTCAAGCTGTGCCAGACATTTTTTTCCCAGCAAATCAATTCAGTGCCTCGATGAATGTTAAAATAGTCGAAGCAAGCGTTTCATTTACACATTACTGCCCAAGTTCAGTGTAATTATCCCTCCCCATTTCCATGAAGTAGCTAAAATAATAGAACATATTTATTTTCTTCGGATTCAGTTTCTTTTGGGTGTAACAATGAAGTGCTCGTCCCTTACTGAAAGGTGATCGAATTACAGTATCAGTACATAGTTACAAAGCTTCACTGGTAGATAGTAACTTCCAACACGTTAATACCAAAAGGGGTTGATCTCTGACTTTTAGAGTAGCTCCAAGCGTTGTACAAGGAACTCAGAGGTAGTACCGCATCCTTTCAGGTCATTCAGGTGGGTTCAGTGTGTTTACATGCATTTTCTTCATTTACCTTCACACATATTAGGACCGAATTACTTCAGTAATTCACTTGCACACTTCATTTATGTATAACAGAACGCCGCTGTCGTTCTTACTCCTCTCAAGTCATTTTCTGTTCTTCGGATGTAAACCGCAATTAAAAAAGACTACACAGCGTTTTCCCAGTCGGACGAAATGTATTCATAAAATATTGGCAACCTTTGCACTCACCTGATTTATACGAAATGGGTGCTTAACGCTATTAGTGGAAAAGGATGAATAATGTTCTTTGTGAATTTTTAGGCCCGTAGCTAACATTTTCCGATATTTTGTGACGTTACGTGTTCCAGGTCGATTATACGAGGCGTGTTCTTAAGTAAATACCGTTTTGAAATTAAAGAAAAAGACGTGCTAAGGTATCCCAATAACGTTAATTTTACATGAAAGCCTGTAGCCTAATGTACGCACTGACGTCATTACAGTCTGATTCTTCCTTGTTTACGTTGTGTACTGAGTGTTCAAGATGCCTCCGATAATCGTGAGTCCCGCCGACTGTGAAGTACGGGCTGTTATAAGATTTCTTAGTGCTAAAGGCTTAAAAGCGATCGATATTGCTCGTGAGATCTGTGCAGGTTATGGAGACAACATTATGAGTGACGGAGTGGTAAGAATGTGGGCGATATCATCTAACGATGGGTGCACAAATGTGCATGATGAACAACGGAGTGGGCGTCCTTCGGTCGTTAATGAAAGTTTGGTGCAGGAAGTGGACAATAAGGTGAGAGAAAACAGGCGCTTTACGATTTCCTCCGTGCGGGATGACTTTCCTAATGTTTCTCGTAGTGTTTGTATGGCATTGTGACCGAGCACTTGAATTACCGAAAATTGTGCGCACGTTGGGAACCGAAAATGTTGACGGATGTGCAGAAAGCCATACGTTTAGATAGTTGATTGGCTTTCCTTGAGCGGTACGACAACGACGGTGATGATTTCTTAAGCCAAATTGTTACGGGCGATGAAACATGGTTGAATGGCTCTGAGCACTATGGGACATAACATCTGAGGTCATCAGTCCCCTAGAACTTAGAACTACTTAAACCTAACTACGCTAAGGACATCACACACATCCATGCCCGAGGCAGGATTCGAACCTGCGACCGTAGCGGTCGCGCGGTTCCAGACTGAAGCGCCTAGAACCGCTCAGCCACACCAGCCGGCATGAAACATGGGTGGCCTACGTCACTGCAGAATCAAAGCAACAGTCCATGGAAGTTGAGCAAGGGCATCGTTTTGCTGCAAGAAAATGCCCGTCCGCATGTGGCGAATCAGACCAAAGATCTCATCACATCTTTTCGATGGGAAACTCTAGATTATCCTCCGTGCAGCCCCGATCTTGAGTTCAGTGACTACCATCTGTTCCTGCACCTGAAGAAACACCTGGGCGGTCAGCGTCTTCAAGACGAAGTCAAAACAGTGGTGATGCAGTGGTTAACAAGCCAGGAGGCAGACTTCTATGAGGAGGGTATTCAAAAACTGGTACGTCATGACAAGTGCCACAATATTGACGGCAATTATGTAGAAAAGTAGATTAAGGTACAGGCTTTCAGATAAAAATAAAATGATTGAGATATTTTAGCACGTCTTTTTTTTTAATTTAGAACGGAACTTACTTAAAAAACACGCCTCGTATCCCCCCTCCTAACAAATAGGAAATACGTACGGTATTCCGCCTTGCTGTTATCTCGTCGTACAGGACCCACCAGGACAATTCACTTCCAGGCGTGTTGAAATATCCAGACGGCTTTTTGTTTTGTTTGAAGAGCACGACGACGCTGTGGAATGCCTGGGTAGTGACAGCAGTGGACGCGCCCTAAACGGTTCTTCGAACGCAGTTTCCCGGGTGAGCGACGGCGATGCGAGTCGGAGAACGCCGGCGCCGCATACATTAGGGCCCCGAGTGGAGAGGAATTCCCGAGCCGAGGCTGGACGGCATTCGCGGCCGTCGGCAACGCAGCGGCGCGCCGTATGTCGCGCTGTTTTATGGGAATGGCCGGCGAGGCCGCTGCCACCCCGTGACCGCCAGGGGGGGGGGGAGGGGGGGGAGGAGGAGAGCTGCAAGGAATGAACGAGGCACGAGAAGGAGCGGGAAGACGAAGGCTGCGAGCCCGCTGCCGGGCCACTGACGAGAGCGACGCGACGCGGTGTGGAAGCCGGCACTTCCGCTCCCCTGCGCAGAGCTCGCTCGCAAAAAAGCCGCGCGCTGTCTCGAGCGCCGCGTTTCTAGGCCGCGGTGCAGTCCGCTTCCGGTCTGGTGTGCGCGCTCGCCACGACTAGTCTCGGAGGTCGCGTTGGTATCTATACCTACAGGGCGACAATTATTCAACTGTTGTTGGTTTGGGTTCAGTCCAGAGACTCGTTTGATGCAGCTCTCCATGCTACTCTATCCTGTGCAAGCTTACAGTAGAAGAGGAATGGGCAGCTTTGAGGAATGAAATAGTGAAGGCGGCAGAGGATCAAGTAGATAAAAAGACGAGGGCTAGTAGAAATCCTTGGGTAACAGAAGAGATACTGAATTTAATTGATGAAAGGAGAAAATACAAAAATGCAGAAAGTGAAGCAGGCAAAAAGGAATAGAAACGTCTCAAAAATGAGATCGACAGGAAGTGCAAAATGGCTAAGCAGGGATGGCTAGGGGACAAATGTAAGGATGTAGAGGCTTATCTCACTAGGGGTAAGATAGATACTGCCTACAGGAAAATTGAAGACACCTTTGGAGATAAGAGAACCACTTGTATGAACATCAAGAGCTCAGATGGAAACCCAGTTCTAAGCAAAGAAGGGAAACCAGAAAGGTGGAAGGAGTATATAGAGGGTCTATACAAGGGCGATGTACTTGAGGACAATATTATGGAAATGGAAGAAGATGTAGATGAAGATGTAATGGGAGATACGATACTGCGTGAAGAGTTTCACAGAGCACTGAAAAACCTGAGACGGAACAAGGCCCCGGGAGTAGACAGCATTCCATTGGAACTACTGACGGCCTTGGGAGAGCCAGTCCTGACAAAACTCTACCATCTGGTGAGCAAGATGTATGACACAGACGAAATTCCCTCCGACTTCAAGAAGAATATACTAATTCCAATCCCAAAGAAAGCAGGTATTGGCAGATGTGAAAATTACCGAACTATCAGTTTAATAAGTCACGGCTGCAAAATACTAACGCGAATTCCTCACAGACGAATCGAAAAACTCGTAGAACCCGATCTCGGGGAAGATCAGTTTGGATTCCGTAGAAATGTTGGAACACGTGAGGCAATACTGACCCTACGACTTATCTTAGAAGAAAGATTGAGGAAAGGCAAACCTACGTTTCTAGTATTTGTAGACTTAGAGAAAGCTTTTGACGATGTTGACTGGAATACTCTCTTTCAAATTCTAAAGGTGGCAGGGGTAAAATACAGGTAGCGAAAGGCTATTTACAATTTGTACAGAAAGCAGATGGCAGTTATCAGAGTCGAGGGGCATGAAAGGGAAGCAGTGGTTGGGAAGGAAGTGAGGCAGAATTCGTCATAACTTCTGAACGGTTTGCGTTAGGACGTTCAAATTGCACGGTTAGCCGCGGCATGATAGGAAATATATGGTTTGCTTTAGCAACGAAGCCCACTTTCGTTTGGGTGGGTTCGTCAATAAACATAATTGGTGGATTTGGGGGACTGAGAACCCACATTTCGCGATCGAGAAGTCTTCTCACCCTCGACGGGTGACTGTGTGGTGTGCAGTGTCCAGTCACGGAATAATCGGTGCGATGTTCCTTGATGGCTCGGTGACTACCGAACGGTACGTGCCCCTAATAGGACTAGCATGAAAAATATTGTCGATACTGTTCAGATTTTGATGGCTGATGTTTTAAAAAGTAATTGGTAGAATTAGTGCGATTTCTACATCAAAGATTAGGAAAATTACTGCAATTGAAAAGAATCGAAGAGAGAATCGTATTCGTGCTGATCTTTTTGGATCGAATGGTGATCTTTTTTCCCGGTCTTTAATTAATTTTTTGATAGAGTTGTTCTAAGGATTATAACAATTATTGGAATAATAAATCTAATAAAAACTCTTGTAGATAGAACTAAGATTGTTTTTCTTGATTTATATCAATCTGTGTGATTGGAAGTCAAATGTACTATTTATACTAGAAAAACAATTATCTGTGTTGAATTTAGAATTCATTTATGTAGATTTTTTCTACAAACAGTACTTATACTTTATGATTTATTTATGTTCATTTTAAACTTTCTTTAGTTATTTGAGTTTTAATTAGTGTTGCTTTTTTAACTTTGTTGGAACGAAAAGGTTTTGGAAGATGAGTTCATCGCCATTATTGAGAGTGGCCCTGATTTCGACAAGATGTGATTTATGCAAGACGGACCTTGACCCCATCGAAGCAGGAGAGTGATGTCCTGGAGGACCACTTTGGGGACCGCACTATGGCTCTGGGGTACCCAGAGGCCACTGGCATGGGCTCCATGTTCTCCGGATCTGAACACATGCCACGCCTTTTTGTGGGGCTGTGTTAAAGACCAAGTGTACAGCACTAACCCCAGAACCATTCCGGGCGGGAAGGAGTCCCTGGTCCCCGGCACGAATCCGCTCGGAGGTCCGGTGAATTTGTGTCGAGGTCCGGTGAACCGGCCAGTGTGTGGATGGTTTTTAGGCGGTTTTCTATTTGCCTCGGTGAATGCGGGCCGGTTCCCCTTATTCCGCCTCAGTTACACTATGTCGACGATTGCTGCGCAAACAAGTTCTCCATGTACCCGCACACCACCATTACTCTACCATGCAAACATAGTGGTTACACTCGTCTGGTGTTAGACGTTCCCTGAGGGGTCCACCGGGGGCCGAACCGCACAATAACCCTGGGTTCGGTGTGGGGCGGCGGAGGGGTAAAGTGAACTGCGATAGTCGCCGTGGGGTTGTGGACCACTGCGGCTGTGGCGAGGACGGAGCCTGTCCGTAGTTTCTAGGTCCCCGGTTAACATACAATACAATGCAATGAACTATAAAATGCATACACCTAAGAGCTATGAGGACTTGTTGAGCAGAAGAGATGTTTTTCACAGTAGCAAAAATGGTTCAAATGGCTCTGAGCACTATGAGACTTAACATCTATGATCATCAGTCCCCTAGAACTTAGAACTACTTAAACCTAACCAACCTAAGGACATCACACAACACCCAGCCATCACGAGGCAGAGAAAATCCCTGACCCCGCCGGGAATCGAACCCGGGAACCCGGGCGTGGGAAGCGAGAACGCTACCACACGACCACGAGATGCGGGCTTCACAGTAGCGAAGATGAAGAACTGCTCATAGCTGTTAAAGCATAAACTTTACTGTCTATGTTACAGATCTTTTTTCTTGTTCTAGTGCATACTACGACCTCACGAAACAGGAAAACCAAAGAGCCTGCACAAGATGAGACTTGTTTCACATTATCGAAGACGAAGAAACGCTCTTAGTTATCAAAGTATGCGTTTTAGAACCCATGTTTACTAGACTTCTTCGCTTCGAATGATTGTCCATGTCACATCACTGAATATTAATCATTCCTCCTGGAGCATGCTGTAGACGTAACGTAAATATACAGGGTGATAATTATTGAACTATATGAAAAAAACGTAAATTAGTTATGAACAACGGCTTGCACACACTTTATTCAACATGTCAACGTCATTACAGATGTCCGGAATTAGGTTTCGACATGTTCGAAATGTCTGCCATCATTGGCAATAATGTGGCGCAGACCAATAGCGAAATTCTGCATGACCAGCTGAAGCGTCCGAACATCGAGGCTGTCGATGATCTCCTGAATGGCTGCTTTCACGCAGTGATGGTTTTGAGGTTGTATTGTATTGTACTGTATGTTAACCGGGGACCTAGAAACGACGGAGTGGCTCTGTCCCCGCCGCAGCCGCAGTGGTCCACAACCCCACGGCGACTACCACAGTTCACTTTACCCCTCCGCCTCCCCACAGCGAACCCAGGGTTATTGTGCAGTTCGACCCCCGGTGGACCCCTCAGGGAACGTCTCACACCAGACTAGTGTAACTCCTGTGTTTTCGTGGTAGAGTAATGGTGGTGTACGCGTACGTGGAGAACTTGTTTGCGCAGCAATCGCCGACATAGTGTAGCTGGGGAACCAGCCCGCATTCGCGGAGGCAGATGGAAAACCGCCTAAAAACAATCCACAGACTGGCCGGCTCACCGGACCTCGACCCAAGTCCGCCGCAGGGTTTGTGCCGGGGATCCAGGCGCTCCTTGCCGCCCGGTATTATAGTCCATGTTTACTGGACAAATTTTTCCTGTTTTGCTCTATACTACCTCCTCCCACAATATGGAAAGCAAAGGGCTTGCAGCAGAAGAGATGCGTTTCACAGTATCGAAGATAAAGCGGCTCTTATAGCTCTTAAAGCACGCGTTTTAAAGCCCATGTTTATTAGACTTTTTTGCTTCGAATGATCGTTCCTGTCATATCGTTGAATACTGACCACTCCCCCTCGGGCACGTTGTGGCTTGTGGCGGAGGGTACTTTGTGAACCACTGCTATTTCCCCCTTTCGCTGTTCAGCCGTGACTGGCACGCGGGAAGAGCGCTTGTTGGTAAGCTTCTGCCTAAGCTAGAATCCCTCTAATTTTTCCTTCGCGATCCTTACATGATGTACGGGTAGGAGGAAACAATATATTGGTTGCCTGTTGTGGAATCGCCTCTCTGGCAATTTTATCTGCCAATGTAGACAAGTGTAATGTGATGCGAATACATAGAAAGATAGGTACCTTATCATTTAGCTACAAAATAGCAGGTCAGCAACTGGAAGCAGTTAATTCCATAAATTATCTGGGAGTACTCATTAGGAGTGATTTAAAATGGAATGATCATATAAAGTTGATCGTCGGTAAAGCAGATGCCAGACTGAGATTCACTGGAAGAATCCTAAGGAAATGCAATCCGACAACAAAGGAAGTAGGTTACAGTACGCTTGTGCGCCCAATGCTTGAATACTGCTCAGCAGTGTGGGATCCGCACCAGGTAGGGTTGATAGAAGAGATAGAGAAGATCCAACGGAGAGCAGCGCGCTTCGTTACAGGATCATTTAGTAATTGCGAAAGCGTTACGGAGATGATAGATAAACTCCAGTGGAAGACTCTGCAGGAGAGACGCTCAATAGCTCCGTAGGTGCTTTTGTTAAAGTTTCGAGAACATACCTTCACCGAAGAGTGAAGCAGTATATTTCTCCCTCCTACGTATATCTCGCGAAGAGACCATGAGGATAAAATCAGAGAGATTAGAGCCCACACAGAAGCATACCGACAATCCTTCTTTCCACGTACAATACGAGACTGGAATAGAAGGGAGAACCGATAGAGGTACTCAGGGTACCCTCCGCCACACACCGTCGGGTGGCTTGCGGAGTATGGATGTAGATGTAGATGTAGATCACAGGGTGGTGCGGAACGCCTCTGTTGTATAGCCTGCCACTGGCGTTTTATGAGCATGCCTCTGGCGCTTTCGCGTTTGATAAACGAATCTGTGGAAAAATTCTCTGCGTTCATTTCGATCTTCACTGTTTTATCTACCAGTTCAGTCTCGTAATGGTCCCAGAACTGACGAGCAGTATTTAAGTATCAGTCGAACTGGAGGTTTGTAAGCTACGTCCTTCGTGGGTGGAGTAAACTGACTGAAGGTTCTTACACTGAGCCTTAGTCTGGCGCCTGCATTTCCTGTGGTTCGTTTTATGCGGTCGTTCCACTTTAAAACGCTCCGCACACATTCCTCCAGATATTTAATGGATGTCACTACTCACAGACGTTGTTCGGTAATCCAGTAATCGCACAATAACGGGTTTCCCTGCAATTCATGTACAATACGTTACATTTGTTTACACACCTTACTGAGGGTCGGTTGCCCATCCCTGCACCAAGCGTCGATCCATTGCACGTCTTGCTGTATTTCGGTACAATTTTCTACCGTCGCGATTTCTCCGTACACAATAGCGTCATCTACGAAGAGCCTAATGCAAAAAAATGGCTCTGAGCACTATGGAACTTAACATCTGAGGTCATCAGTCCCCTAGAACTCAGAACTATTTAAACCTAACAAACCTAAGGACGTCACACACATCCATGCTCGAGGCAGGATTCGAACCTGCGACCGTAGCGGTCGCGCGGTTCCAGACTGACGCGCCTAGAACCGCTCGGCCACACCGGCCGGCGAGCCTAATGCAACATCCGACTTTATTCACTACGTAATTTTGCTTTTGTCATGTTGGTGCCTGTTGTGCTATGACATAAGTGGGCCGTGAACTTAATATGTAAAATAATATTGGTTTTCGGATTTTTATAGTAGTCATGTTCAATGTGTTCCGTTAAACTGAATAACCTGTAATGCCGTATGGTCATAATGTCGTTCATTTTGGACTGTTCATCGAGAACGGAAAACCGTGCAAAGTCGATGGAAGTATTAAAAGAAGTTAGCAAGTTTTTGTGTGCTGGTTCTGCACGAGTCCTCTTACGTGGAAAAATAAAATGTCCTGAAAAATGTCGCCGATGTCGTTCCATATTAAATCGCTCTGGACAGATACTTCCAGATACTCCATGGTTTGACTGAATTAATATACTGATAGCTGAGCACACAATCAAAAGGTGTTGTGTCACGTTATACTTTACATTGACTTACGTTGATGGTCAGTTGCGAGTAATATTTTTGCTTTCACCAAGCTTTGATCATTTGCAGGTCTCTCTTAGTTTCGTATCCAGTTTCTAAGGACGTCACTTCTTTGTAACAACTGTACCGTCTGTGATGAATCGCAAAGAGGTACAAACATTGTTTGCAAGCTGATTTGTACGTATCGTGAACAGTAACGTTGTGAGGAGGGGTTTCTCTGGAACCTCGTCTCTGTTACATTCAGGATTGGTGGCTGGCGATAAAGGCTGTCGAGAAACCTCCGAGTGAGCCCTAATTTCTCTGACTTTTTCACCGTGGCCATCGCGTGAGTCGTACGTGGAAGGAATTAATATGCTACCTGGCACTTCTTCGAACGTGCGCTCTCGAAATTTCAGCAGTAAACCTTCTGCCTACGTCTCCTCACTATTCTGTTTTCTAAAAGATTTTCAGTCCGCTCGCATACCTATTCCGACATTTCGCAAGCAATGTTATGATCGTGAAGACTTTTACAGTAGACACCCAGCTATATGCGACGAAAAGAATACAAGCGGCGTTTGAAAAGTCCGTGCAAAGTGCGAGAGATGGCACCACCGGCGCGTATCGAAATCATGTTTAGTTAGTAGCATCTTTGGAAAGAATGCACACCAAGTTTCAGCCATATTGGTCTATTTCTTTGCGTTTGGCATTCGTGAGAATCAAAGAAGCCGAGTAACTGTCAAAAAATGGACGAAAAAGAATTTCGTGTGGTGATTAAACATTACTTTATGAAAGGCAAAACGCCTCAGGGGACTAAAGAGAAGCTTGATAAACATTACAGTGACTCTGCACCTTCGATTAGAACAGTTTATAAGTGGTTTCAAAATTTTCGGATTGACTATATTGGCACAAGTGATGCAGAGCGTTCTGGACGCCATGTGGAGGTTACAACTCCAGAAATCATTGATAAAATCCATGGTATAGTGATGGGTGACAGAAGAGTTAAGGTGTGTGAGATTGCTAATGCTGTGGGCATCTCGAATGAGCGGGTACATAATATTTTGGATTAATATTTGGACATGAGAAAGCTATCCGCAAGATGGGTTCCGCGGTTGCTCACGCATGACCAAAAACGGAATCGTGTGAATTGTTGCAACGATGGTTTGCAGCTGTTCAGGAAGAATCCGCAGGACTTAAAGCGTTGTTTCGTCACTGTGGATGAAACATGGATACAATACTATACTCCTGAGATCAAACAACAATCTGAACAATGGGTTACCAAGGGAGAATCTGCACCAAAAAAGGGGAAGACCATTCCTCCGGCCGGAAAGGTTATGGCAGCTGTCTTTTGGGAATCGCAAGGGATAATCCTCATCGACTATCTGGAAAAGGGTAAAACTATTACAGGTGAATATTATTCATCGTTATTGGACCGTTTGAAAACCAAGCTGCAAGAAAAACACCCACCGGCTGGGTGTCTACTGTAAAAGTCTTCACGATCATAACATTGCTTGCGAAATGTCGGAATAGGTATGCAATCGGACTGAAAATCTTTTAGAAAACAGAATAGTGAGGAGACGTAGGCAGAAGGTTTACTGCTGAAATTTCGAGAGCGCACGTTCTAAGAAGTGTCAGGCAGAATATTACTTCCTTCCACGTACGTCTCACGCGATGGCCACGGTGAAAAAAATCAGAGAAATTAGGGCTCACTCGGAAGTTTCTCGACAGTCTTTATTGCCAGCCACCAACCCTGAATTGAACAGGTAAGTTTTAAGTAGGCTGTTTAGGTTTTTATGTTGGCAACGCCACTTAGCGCTCTATATGAAAATCACTGACTGTGCTGTGTCCAGTCTGTGGTTTATTTGCATTGTCGGAATATTTGCTACTGTAGTGTTGGGCAGTTCGATGTGAACAGCGCGTAGCGTTGTGCAGTTGTAGGTGAGCCGCCAGCAGTGGTGGATGTGGAGAGAGAGATGGCAGAATGTTGAGAGCGGACGATCTGGACGTATGTTCGTCAGAAAAACGAAATTTGTAAGACTGGATGTCATGAACATATATATTTAATGGTCGCAAAAAGTCCTTTTCCATCACGACAATGCACCAGTAGACACCTCAGCAGTTGTGGACGCAAAATTAATGGAAATAGGATTACAACTCGTTTCACATCCCCCCTAATCTCCAGACTTGGCTCCCTCGGACTACTATTCGTTTCCCAATTTTTAAGTAATGGCTGGCGGGATAAAGATTTTGTTCAAAAGAAGGGGTGATTGCAGTAACTAATAGTTATTTTACAGACTTCAACGGTTCCTATTATTCGTAAGATTCAAATGGCTCTGAGCACTATATAACTGCTGAGGCCATCAGTCCCCTAGAACTTAGAACTACTTAAGCCTAACTAACCTAAGGACAGCACACACATCCATGCCCGAGGCAGGATTCGAACCTGCGACCGTAGCGGTCGCGAGGTTCCAGACTGTAGCGCCTAGAACCGCTCGGCCACTACGGCCGGCTATTCGGAAGGAATCAACAAATTGGAACAGTGTTGGACGAAGTGTATAAGTCTAAAAGGAGACTATATCGAAAAATAAAAATGATTTACCCCAAACACGTAAGTAGTTTTTATTTTTGCACGGACTTTTCAAACGCCCCTCGTATTCTTTAATTAAAACTTCCGGGCTGAATTGCAGTGGTCGGTACATTAAAGTTCTTCTCCTTCCTGCTGCTTCGCTACCTACTGCGGACCACATCTTCCGAGGTGAGTCGGCGACTGGCTGCTAGGCGCTGGTGGTCCCGCTTATATAGAGCACTTAGATGGCGCCACCACTCGTCACGGCTTTAAAACTATCTCTGGCTAGTGCCATCTCTCTCGATTACAGGTAATCGATTGTCACTTCGTTGGCACAAAGTCGACTGCCATATCTTGTCTATTTTAATGCTTCTTCTTTTCTATTAAAATTATTTCCGTGCTTGTAGATCTCTCTATAGCTTCTCTATACATGCGAGTACAATAATGTGAGGTCCTAGCTATCACGCTTGTCTCACTAAATTTTATTTCGTGATCACCGTCTTTGAAAACGTGCTGCGCTACAGCTGATTTGTCAATCTGTCCCAATCTACAGTTCCTTTTGTGTTCCGTTAGGCGGGTATTAACACTCCTTTTAGTTGTTCCAATATAAACCATGCCACAGCTACATGGAATTTTATACACTCCTGGGGTAGCTAAGGAGTGTCGTGTGTCTTTCACCGATCTTAAACTTTCACTAATTTTCTTGATAGGTCGAAAGATTGTCTCCACTTGAAACTTGGCCAAAACTTTACCAATACGGTCCGTGATGTTATGAATAAATGGAAGAAACAACTTTTCCAGCCGGCGGTTGTTGTTGTCGTGTATTTTCGGACACTTTTCTTCTTGGGTGGAGTGCTCGATCTATTTCCTTGTCAGAGTAACCCATTTCTCTTGAAAGCTGTTCGCAAATGGCTTAATTCATCTTGCAAGTAAATTGGCTCGCAGATGTTATTAGCTCTGTCCACTAAAGTTTTTATGACTCCTCTCTTCTTCCTAGGATGATGATTCGAACCCTTATGTAGGTAACGATCGGTGTGTGTGTATTTCCTATATACCTTGTGCCCTAAAGTCCCATCTGCCCGTTTAATAACCAATACATCCAAAAAATTTAGTTGTCCATTACTCTCTTTCCCCATGGTGAATTATCTTTGGATTGAAACTGTTTCTACATCTACATTTACATCTACATCTACATCCATACTCCGCAAGCCACCTGACGGTGTGTGGCGGAGGGTACCCTGAGTACCTCTATCGGTTCTCCCTTCTATTGCAGTCTCGTATTTTACGTGGAAAGAAGGATTGTCGGTATGATTCTGTGTGGGCTCTAATCTCTCTGATTTTATCCTCATGGTCTCTTCGCGAGATATACGTAGGAAGGAGCAATATACTGCTTGACTCTTCGGTGAAGGTATGTTCTCGGAACTTAACAAAAGCCCGTACCGAGCTACTGAGCGTCTCTCCTGCAGAGTCTTCCACTGGAGTTTATCTATCATCTCCGTAACGCTTTCGCGATTACTAAATGATGCTGTAACGAAGCGCGCTGCTCTCCGTTGGATCTTCTCTATCTCTTCTATCAACCCTATCTGGTGCGGATCCCACACTGCTGAGCAGTATTCAAGCAGTGGGCGAACAAGCGTACTGTAACCTACTTCCTTTGTTGTCGGATTGCATTTCCTTAGGATTCTTCCTATGAATCTCAGTCTGGCATCTGCTTTACCGACAATCAACTTTATATGATCATTCCATTTTAAATCATTCCTAATGCGTACTCCCAGATAATTTATGGAATTAACTGCTTCCAGTTGCTGACCTGCTATTTTGTAGCTAAATGATAAGGGACCTATCTTTCTATGTATTCGCATCACATTACACTTGTCTACATTGAGATTCAATTGCCATTCCGTGCACCATGCGTCAATTCGCTGCAGATCCTCCTGCATCTCAGTACAATTTTCCATTGTTGCAACCTCTCGATACACCACAGCATCATCTGCAAAAAGCCTCAGTGAACTTCCGATGTCATCCACCAGGTCATTTATGTATATTATGTGCACCAAAAAATCACTCAGTTCCTCTTCAACATGATTCCATATCACAAAGGTGTCATCCACGCATCGATACCGTTTCTAAGAGCGTAGCCCCTCGTATTATCGAGTTATCTAATTAGACCCGCTCAACATTATTTGCATGAAGCTCTCCAGAGCCACATTATGAGTTTGTATGAAGAAATTCCCCTCAACACAGTTTGGGCGCACAGTACGCATCCTTCATTCAGAGTTGTAAAGGCAGCGGAGCAGCAAGAACGCCGCCTGAGTCCGTCTCGTGACAGGGCCGTAAGAGGCGGCGAGGCGGGCCCGCGTGTTACCGTATCACAAGCGCAGCGTCGCGTCGAGTCACGTCACGGTTCGAGCCTCTGAGCGGCAGCGTGCCGACGAGTGCGGCGCTATCACCGCTGCTAATTGCGGCGAGAGGTACCGGACAGGCGTTCCTCACTTCTAAAGCCATCCGCTATTTTCAGCGATGCATCATCTGTCGGGGTCTGTGTTGTAAACACTGCAGCATAGGTCACAGATACCGTTTCTATGTACGTACTTTCCAGGAGACGCCTCTTTCCAGACATCGACGTAAGCGATTACAGTATCCACACTACGTGACTCCGTTTCGTCACAGTTACCTTTGCTGTACGCTGGCTCGAGACATGACAATGTCCCTCGTTCCGAACGAGTTAGCGTGTCACTGTCAAACGAGCTTCCTTATTTATTTAGATACAATTACGTGAGATTATCCAGGTCAAAAGTATTGGGTCATGGAACGATGAAGTAGCTCTCTTTTACGACTGTCAATGCACAATTAACTATGTTAGTGCCTCCATAAAATTATTTTGTTACTACACTATAACAAAGTAAATACAATTTAAACTGGAATTCCTCCCATTAAGATAGCACAAATTCTTAGCGTAGTCGATCACCTCTTTTGAAAAGCTATATTGCGATGGTATACTGCACGTAGATCGGATGCACTTACATCCAATGTTACGTATGCTACTGCAGTTGTACGAAGCTACACAAGAAAAATGCTGGATGCTGCGTTAGGACAAGGAAGTTCCTTTAATTACGTCAGCGAAGTCCTGAAAATGCCATCACAAAGTAGCATCTTTAATCGACGGCCCTAATGTGTGCAGGGTCTGTAGCATAAATTGAGAATAGTTCATCTACATCATAAGCTTTCATGCTACAAGTATGGACTTAATGTGGCCGGCCGTTGTGGCCGAGCGGTTCTAGGCGCTTCAGTCTAGATCCGCGCGACCGGTATGCTTGCAGGTTCGAATCCTGCCTCGGGCATGGATGTGTGTGATGTCCTTAGGTTAGTTACGGTTAAGTAGTTCTAAGTTCTAGGGGACTGATCACCTCAGATGTTAAGTCTCATAGTGCTCAGAGCCATTTGAACCTAACATGGTGCGTAAATATGATTATGTATTTCCACACCACAGCCGTATGTATATTGAAATGTCAGTCGTTGTTAATAGTGTAATTGTCTAAATGTTCTAACGGTTAATCGAACGGATCGTTTCTGTGATAAACAAATAAGATTTATTTTGTTCTGGTTTGGTTCCCCTAAATCAAGAAAAAAATATAAAATAACGCTAACACAGGAAGTAATATGAAAAATGTAATGAGTTAGCCTAGGCATAAATACTGATTGGTCTCATAACAGTAGCAGCTCATCAGAGTACTGTGAGTTGACACAGTCTCATGAGAAGTGACTTATTTTAAATTTCGTCAGTGTTCTTTAGCTTCATCTCGTGCTTGCATATTTCGTGCTTATTTGTGTATTTATCAGGCCGTCGTTAGTATGGATAGGAACCGTGACAGCTGTGAGTTGTCAACCCTTCGCTCACAGCTCCAAACGGTGTCGATTTCGGTCGCGCAGCTTGAAGCTGTTGCCAGTAGGCATCACTGGGGCGGGAGGAGGTGGGGAGGGGAGGGTCGTAGGTTCGTATTAGCTGACGAAAAATTATCGAGTAAAACAGAAGTAATGACTGGCGTCCGCAAAGAAGTGTTATGGGTCTTCTGCTGTTCCTGATCTACATAAACGATTAAGGAGACAGTGAAAGTGACAATTAACTCTAAATCATGGAAAGTGTGAACTCATTCCCACGAGCACTAAAAAGAACCCGTTAAATTTCAGTTACCGGTACACGATAAATCACACTAATCTAAAGGCTGCGTAAAGATTGCTGCATAGCTGGTTCGAACTTGGTAATTGTGTGTAGCACTACCGTGTTATACAATGTTCGGGTTGACTGCTTTGTTTCCACAACTGATTACAGAGTTTTTGGTAATTTTTCAGTAATCTGTAGAAAGCAGTGCATTTCATTACCATAGTACTGCCTCCCGAAAAGGCTGTTCTTTACGTAATGCCATCTACTTCTGCATCTACATGGATACTTTGCAAAACACACTTGCGTGCCTGGCAGAGGCTTTCATCGAGCCACCTTCACAATAATTCTCTGTTGTTCCAGCCTCGAACAGCGCGCGGAAAAAACGAACACGTGTACCTTTCCGTGTGAGCTCTAATTCCCCTTATTTTATTATTCTCCCTACCTAGGTCGGCGTCAACAAAACATTTTCGCATTGGGAGGAGAAAGTTGGTGATTGAAATTTAGTGAGGATATTACGCCACAACTAAAAACGCCTTCGTTTTAATTATGTCCACCCTGTATCATGACAGTGGCACTCTTTCCCCTATTTTGCGATGATACAGAATGTGCTGCTCTTCTTTGAACTTTCTCAGTGTACTGCGTTAATCCTATCTGGTAACGATCACACACGCCGCAGCAGTATTCCAAGAGGACGGACAAGTGTAGCGTAGGCTGTCTCTTTAGCAGATCTGTTTCATCTTCTAAGTAGTGTTCTGCCATTAAAATATAGTCTCTGGTTCTCCTTTTCCACAGCATATTATATGTATTCTTTCCAATTTAAGTTTATCGTAACTGTAATTCCTAGCTGATTAGCTGAATACGCGAAGTGTTCAGCCAGACATCGGGATATCTGGTCCCAGAATGGGCAAACAGCGCTAAGGTGTCACCGGAACGGATATTTCGTTCTTCAACAGAGTGAATGCTGTTATGAAAGCTTCTGACGGATTAAAACAGTGTGATCTGTGCACCTTGGAAACAACCCACAGGGTGCGGCTAAGCCATTTCTCCGCGACCATTTTTCATCCATGAAAAAGCTGTGCTTCGGAGCACTTGTAGAGTCTGGAAAGTAGCAGACAGGTACTAGCAGAACTGAAGCGGTGCGTCGTGCCTGGCTGGCTAGCCCACTCGATTCGAGGATTGCTCGCCAGAGACTAGATGCCGGGTTCGAGGCCCGTTCTCACGCTCACTTTGACTGTGTCAGGAAGTATCGGCACTAAGAACTATTCATCAGTCAGTTCTTGTTCTGATACTGTTTTATAAGTTGGAATAGGTCTCGCCCTCTGAGGGCTCCCACAACTTAATTACGTATATAGATATTTCATTTATACACTCATGCTCATAAATTAAGGTTAATTGCAGAATGTGGTGCCACACAACGTGGCACTAGACAAAACTGGCGCTAATAGCATAGGCACATAGGGAACACACACGACATAGATCTGTAAGTCCACAGTATTGGTGATAAGTACCGAAACACATGTGCTACAAAACGCCACTGTTTCCTGCGCATGTACCCCCACATCAATATGGGATATGACCACCATGCACATGTACACAGGCCGCACAATGAGTTGGCATACTCTGGATCGGCTGGTCGAGCAGCTGCTGGTGTATAGCCTCCCATTCTTGCACCAATGCCTGTCGGAGCTCCCTAAGTGTCCTAGGGATTTGAAGACGTGCAGTGATACGTCGACCGAGAGCATCCCAGACGTGCTCGATGGGGTTTAGGTCTGGAGAACAGGCAGGCCACTCCATTCGCCTGATATCTTCTGTTTCAAGGTACTCCTCCGCGATGGCAGCTCGGTGGGACCGTGTGTTATCATCCACCAGGAGGAAGGTGGACCCACTGCACCCCTGAAAAAGCGGACATACTGGTGCAAAATGACGTCCCGATACACCTGACCTGTTATAGTTCCTCTGCCAAAGACTTGCAGGGACCGACGTGCACCAATCATAATCCCAACCCACACCATCAAACCACGACCTCCATGCAGGTCCCTTTCAAGGACATTAAGGGGTTGGTATCTGTTTCCTGGTCCAAGCCAGATGAAAACCCGGCGAGAATCACTGTTCAGACTATACCCGGACTAGTCCGTGACCATAACCTGGGACCACTGTTCCAATGACCATGTACTGTGTTCTTGACACCAGGCTTTACGGGCTCTCCTGTGACCAGGGATTAGTGGAATGCACCTTGCAGGTCCCAGGCGAATAAACCATGTCTGTTCAGTCGTCTGTAGACTGTGTGTCTGGAGACAACTGTTCCAGTGGCTGTGGTAAGGTACCGAGTAAGGTCCCGAGCTAGGTTAGCTGCAGTACACCGTGGCCGTCTGCGGGCACTGATGGTGAGATATCGGTCTTCTTGTGATGTTGTACACTGTGGACGCCCCGTACTGTATCGCCTGGACACGTTTCCTGTCTGCTGGAATCGTTGCCATACTCTTGAGATCACACTTTGTGGCACACGAACGGCCCGTGGTACAACCAGCTGTGTTTGACCAGCCTCCAGTCGCCCTTGTATTCTACCCCCCATAACGTCATCAATATGTGTTCTGTGAGCCATTTTTAACACACAGTCACCATTAGCACGTCTGAAAACGTCTGCACCTTTACTCGCTGCACCTTACTCTGACATGCACCAACACAACGCTGCGTATGTCGTCTGCTGCCAGCGCCACTGTACGACGAGCGCAGGTCACATGCACCGCATGGTCATACCCCGAGGTGATTTAATCCCGCAAACCGCCCACCAGAGTGTTGTTTCACCATGTATCAGTATTATCCTTAATTTATGAGCATGGGTGTAGATTCCGATGAGTGAATTTGCGAGTACCAAAATGTATGACAAACGGTCGTATCTTTTGATTGCATCGGCTTAGAAGCTTGAATTTCTTATATCGTCAAGGCATATAAAGCTTGGTATTTGACACAAATTTCAAGTCGATACATCTACCCGTTGCTGAGAAAAAGGGTTCTTAATACTCGAACAGACAGACAGACGGACAATAAAGTTATTCTACTAGTGTTCCGTCTTTAGAGACTGAAGTAAGGAAACCTAAAAAATCGAGATAAATATTTTAGTAGTTAAAAACTAATTCATACTTTTTTAGCTCGTAAAAGATCAGAACGCCATTAATACATCTACATCTACATTTATAATCCGCAAATTACCCAACGATGTGTGGCGGAGCGCACTTTACGTGCCACTGTCATTACCTCCCTTTTCTGTTCCAGTCGCGTATGGTTCGCGGGAGAACAACTGCCGGAAAGCCTCCGTGCGCGCTCGAATCTCTCTAATTTTACATTCGTCATCTCCTCAGGAGGTATAAGTAGGGGGAAGCAATATATTCGATACCTCATCCAGAAACGCACCCTCTCGAAACCTGGACAGCAAGCTACACCGCGATGCAGAGCGCCTCTCTTGCAGAGTCTGCCACTTGAGTTTGCTAAACATCTCCGTAACGCTATCACGCTTACCAAATAACCCTGTGACGAAACGCCCCGCTCTTCTTTGGATCTTCTCTATCTCCTCTGTCAAAACGACTAGGTACGTATCCCGCACTGATGAGCAATACTCAAGTATAGGTCGAACTAGTGTTTGTAAGCCACCTCCTTTGTTGATGGACTACATTTTCTAAGAACTCTCCCAATGAATCTTAACCTGGTACCCGCCTACCAACAATTAATTTTATATGAAATGGCTGGTTCAAATGGCTCTGAGCACTATGGGACTTAACATCTGAGGTCACCAGTCCCCTAGAACTTAGAACTACTTAAACCTAACTAACTTAAGGACATCACACACATCCATGCCCGAGGCAGGATTCAAACCTGCGACCGTAGTGGTCGCGCGGTTCCAGACAGTAGCGCCTAGAACCGCTCGGCCACCCTGGCCGGCAATTTTATATGACCATTCCACTTCAAATCGTTTCGTACGCATACTCCCAGATATTTTACAGAAGTAACTGCTACCAGTGTTTGTTCCGCTATCATATAATCATACAATAAAGGATCCTTCTTTCTATGTTTTCGCAATACATTACATTTGTCTATGTTAAGGGTCAGTTGCCACTCCCTACACCAAGTGCCTATCCACTGCAGATCTTCCTGCATTTCGCTACAATTTTCTAATGCTGCAACTTCTCTGTATACTACAGCATCATCCTCGAAATGCCGCATGGAACTTCCGACACTATCTACTAGGTCATTTATATATATTGTGAAAAGCAATGGTCCCATAACAGTCCCCTGTGTCACGCCAGAGGTTACTTTAACGTCTTTAGACGTCTCTCCATTGAGAACAACATGCTGTGTTCCGTTTGCTAAAAACTCTTCAATCCAGCCACACAGCTGGTCAGGTATTCCGTAGGCTCTTATTTTACCAGGCAACAGTGCGGAACTGTGTCGAACGCCTTCCGGAAGTCAAGGAAAATCTACCTGAAAGCCTGTATCTAATATCTTCTGGGTCTCATGAACAAATAAAGCGAGTTGGGTCTCACACGATCGCTGTTTCCGGAATCCATGTTGATTCGTACAGAGTAGATTCTGGGTTTCCAGAAATGACATGATACGCGAGCTCAAAAAACATGTTCTAAAACTCTACAACAGATCGATGTCAGAGATATAGGCCTATAGTTTTGCGCATCTGCTCGACGACCCTTCTCGAAAACTCGAACCACGTGTACTCTTTTCCAATCATTTGGAACCTACCGTTCCTCTAGAGACTTGCGGTACACGGCTCTTAGAAGGAAGGGGGGGGGGGGGGGGGAGGAAGTTCTTTCGCGTACTCTGTGTAGAATTGAATTGGTATCCCGTCAGGTCCAGTGGACTTTACATACGGTTGCTAGAGAGATTCACGTTGTGATTTTTTCTGAATAGTATGGACATTGCTCCAGAGCAGCGCGTCATCAGCTTCCGAGTGGCTGACTGCCCGTGACGGGGTAGAGGCGGCGAGGCTGCCGGCTGGCTTTGGGAGAAAGCTGCTGCCGCCTCACAAATACCAGGGGGTACGAGTCGCGCCGCCCCGGGCTCTGCAGTTTGTAACAGAGGCGCGGCAACGCTGCCGTGGCGTGCGAGACCGCAGCGCCGTGGGGGCGGGCCGGTGTAACGCAGGGGACGGCCGACCGCCATTCCATCCTGCACACCCCGTAAAAGGTCAACAGTGTTTACCTCTGGCAAGTTCTGTCGCAGCGGAGAACGGAACTGATTGCAGTTTCATACTACTTGTTCAGAAGCCAGACAGCAGTTATAAGCCTAGAACGACATGAAAACGGAAGAGGTCGTTGGGAAGAGGGGCGGACATTGTTCTAGCTTATCCTCGATGTTATTCAATATGTATTCTGAGACAGCAGCTAACAAAACGAAGCAGATATTTGGAGAAGGAAGTAGATTTCAGTAAGATGAAATTAAAACTTTGAAGTATGATATTGTAGCGATGCCGACGTTATTGTACTCCTGTCACAAACGGTGAAAGACCTGAAAGAGCAAATTAACGGAATGTATAGCGTCTTGCAAATGTATATTAAAAGTGTCCTGACTGACTCATCATCACCGAGCGAGGTGGCGCAGTGGTTAAACAGTGGACTCGCATTCGGGAGGATGACGGTTCAATCCCGCGTCCGGCCATCCTGATTTAGGTTTTCCGCGATTTCCCTAAATTGCTCCAGGCAAATGCCGGGATGGTTTCTTTCAAAGGGCACGGCCGACTTCCTTCCCCGTCCTTCCCTAATCCGACGAGACCGATGACCTCGCTGTCTGGTCTCCTTCCCCAAAACAACAACAACTCATCATCGCCTAGCTAAAGATAGAAACTTAAAATCCGGGGACTGCATTGATCTTATACTATAGGTGTCGTTTAAGAAGAGATTGTTCGAAATTCCAAGTAGTTCAAATGGCTCTGAGCACTATCGGACTTAACATCGGAGTTGATCAGTCCCCTAGAACTTAGAACTACTTAAACTTAACTAACCTAAGGACAACACACACATCCATACCCGATGCAGGATTCGAACCTGCGACCGCAGCGATCGCGCGGTTCCAGACTCAAGCGCCTAGAACCGCTCGGCCACTCAGGCCGGCTCGAAATTCCACTTCTAAGGCAGTGAAATAGGGGATGAAAGGCTGCTTGAAAATATGTCACTATTAAGGCAATTTTGAAGCTAGAATTACGAAAATTGGTATTTGGTTTTTCAGTCGGAAACAAAAAAAAATACATGTTTCGTCACCTTTGTAAATTTAACCATTAAGGGGATCAAATAGGGGGCGAAAGTTTTTGGAGTATCAGTCCTCATTAAAAAAAACAGCTGAGGCATTTTTAAAGCTACATCCATGAAAAATTGTATTTCAGATGCCGATCGGCATCGAAAATAAATAAATGCGTGTTTCAATGTTGTTGGAAATTCAACCCTCCAAGGGTGTGAAACAGGGAATGAAACCTTTTATGAAATTATTTAATTATGAAAGCATTTTCAAAGGTAAATCTATGTAAATTTGTATTTCGCTTCTCTGTGAGAAATTAAAAATTATATGTTTCACAGTTCTTTTTAAATTCAACCACTAAGAATGTCAAATAGGGGATGAACATTTTAAGAAAATATTTCGATGTATTAAAAAATTTTAAAACTTAAATGTATGAAAATTGGTATTTCGTTTCTCGGTTAGATATGAAGAAATATATGTTAGGGGATGAAAGTTTCTATGGAAATATCACCACAAGAATGCAAAATGTATGACTAACAAAAACCTTTGGCACCAGCTATCAGACTCGCTCTTTGCTTCAAAGAACATTCTGAAATGTCCATGTTTCCATGGCCTTAATTAGCGTGAAACGTTTAGAAGATCTTGCACTTTTTGTGAACAACATAAAAAATTTGATTAAAGAAGAAAACAAAATTCTGTGTAGCACGGAGTACTAAGCTAGCAAGTTATAAGGCGATTATGAACAAGAGTAAAACAAGTGTAATGGAATGTACTCGACTTAAGGCGAGTGATGCTGAGGGAATTTGATTACTAAATGAGACACCAAATGTACCGCATGAATTCTGATATCTGGGCAGCGAAATAAGTGTCGATGGCGGAAGCAGAGACGATATAAAATGCAGACTGGTAATAGAAAGGAAAGCATTTCTCAAAATGAAAAATTTGTTAATGTCTAATATAAATTTGCTAGGTAGTCTTTCAGCAGGTATTGCTCTGGAGTGTAGCCTTCAATGGAAGTGAGAATAGAAGCTTTTGAAATGTGGTGGCACAGAAGAATGCTGCAGATTTGATACTTAGATTGGATAACTGGCGCCGAGATAGGGAATTAAATCGGAGGGAAACACTTTTACGCCACAACTCGACTAAAATAAGGGATCAGCTGACAAGACACACCCAGAGACATGGATTAAACAGTTTGATAGAGGGGGGATGGGTGCGGGGTGACAGTTGCAGAGGAAGACTGAGGGTTTAGCACAGTAACCAGCTTCGGACATGCGAAGGTTGTGCAGAGGTTTGCTAAGGACTGTCTAGCGTGGGGAATTGCATCAAACGAGTCTACAGGCTGTAGACTGCAACAACTACAACTACAATAGCAATTATAGGATGTCACGTGCGTCGTGAGGTGTCGCTGCTGCCATATTTCTTGTACCTTGTAGAAAGACGTGCTCAGATCAACCAATAAGACGCAATACTCTTTACCCGGTTGCTTCATTAATGAGTCACATTAATGCTTAGAGATCGTTGTGAATGGAATACAAGCAAATGAACAGTTCTGACAGAGGCTGCATCGGTAGGCGGAAGCTGAAAGAAGTTATCCGCCACTCGTAATTCACAGGCAAGTTGCTGAGACACAAGACTTGTACTCGGCTGGCAAGACGTTCACATTCCATCAGGTGATCATGATTTAGCAGTTTTGCGTCTATAATCTGTGCATTACAGTAAAGTGTGTGGTACAGAACACTTTTCATTACATCGTACGTTAAGATCCGCTCGTTCCATTCGCCGATGGAGTGTGCTAACAGTGATTGCTTGTACCCCACTATGCGAGCTATTATTGGTATAACTTATACTCCACGATCTTTTCCGGGCCCCGTATGCAGAGAGCTGAACAATATTCGAACATTTCCCTCTGAATGTCAGTTCTTGTTCTCAACTGGTCTTCCCGAGATACACTGGGTTTTTCTCTGGGTGCCAGCAACACTTTTAACCCCCCCTCCCGCCACCGGTAGCCACACGCCTGTGGCCATTGTTGCCACTCTCATTTGTATACGCTTGACATCCACCGTCGTCGATCTGACGTACGTGTCACACAATTAGACAACATCTGCAGTACGGGCCGTAAGCACTGTGGCGGTTCCTCTATCCTACTGGCTCTTGTGTTCCTCGGGAGCACATGTTCGATCAACTGACGAACTAACTGAAGAAACCTGAGTGCTTCGAGATGAAGCTACCGGATCAGGGCAAAGGCACACAAAACGAGGCTTCAATACAAATCACTAAACGGTTATGATTTTATTAATCGTTAATAAACCTTATTTGTCTCACCGAAATCTGACCAATCTGAAGGAGTCGAGAGGGAAAAGTTCGTAACTATGACAGCGCGCGAAAAAAATCATCAAACATGAAGTGCAATCTCACTGCCATTGAGTAAGTAATTGTAATTCGCGTAAACTACTCTCAATTACCCCCCCCCCCCCCCCATGAACCATGGACCTTGCCGTTGGTGGGGAGGCTTGCGTGCCTCAGCGATAGTATCTGTTGAGAGGCCAGACAAACGTGTGGTTCCTGAAGAGGGTCAGCAGCTTTTTCAGTAGTTGCAGGGGCAACAGTCTGGATGATTGACTGATCTGGCCTTGCAACATTAACCAAAACGGCCTTGCTGTGCTGGTACTGCGAACGGCTGAAAGCAAGGGGAAACTACAGCCGTAATTTTTCCCGAGGACATGCAGCTTTACTGTAGAGTAGCATGGAGAGCTGCATCAAACCAGTCTCAGGACTGAAGACAACAACAACAACAACTCTCAATTATATACTATGCATTTTTCTAAGCTTGAATTCAAAACACGACGACCTACTTTGTAACTACAACAGAAAAAGTCACCCAGCTCCAAACTACTAATCACTTCCATCAGAATTTAAAATCAAGATCGCTATATTTTCTGGTAACAAATGCATCAATAAGCCACTTAAAAAATCTAACTATATCTCAATTTCAGTATCACATCCAAGAAGAAATTCACAATGCCAGCTTGGCTCTATATAGATTAGTACACGAACAAATCCAACGTAGCTTTGTATTTTTTTTATTTTTCAATATTTATTTTGTAAAAGTTCAACCTTCAGCCGTGGCGATTATCTGCTCTTTGATGCCTGCTATATGCTCGCCTGGCCAGTGGCTGTTTGCTGTTGGTGACACGACGCATACTCCACCGGTCGTAGTACTGAGAGCGGTGCACAGTGATAAACATCATGCTTTCTGCAACGTATTTTTTGTGGTAGCGTCCCACACCAAAGTCGACAACGCGCATCGATACCACGGAAGTTAGCGATGTCTCGCTGCAATCCACACTGACGAATGGGAGGCGCTCCTCAAGACACGCCCCCTCTCTCACCACTACAGCTCCAATGCGCAGGGGTCGATACAGACCTGGGCGGGGCGTGGACTCAGCTCTGCCCAGTTCGTGACCTCCTATGAAGGAGCCAGTATCATTTAGTTAGGACGCCAATGCTAGTCCAATCTCAGATGGACTATACTTCTGTATATATTGAACTGGTACATCTACATCTACATGACTACTCTGCAATTCACATTTAAGTGCTTGGCAGAGGGTTCATCGAACCACAATCATACTATCTCTCTACTATTCCACTCCCGAACAGCGAGCGGGAAAAACGAACACCTAAACCTTTCTGTTCGAGCTCTGATTTCTCTTATTTTATTTTGATGATCATTCCTACCTATGTAGCTTGGGCTCAACAAAATATTTTCGCATTCGGAAGAGAAAGTTGGTGACTGAAATTTCGTAAAAAGGTCTCGCCGCGACGAAAAACGTCTACGCTGTAATGACTTCCATCCCAACTCGTGTATCATATCTGCCACACTCTCTCCCCTATAACGTGATAATACAAAACGAGAGAACACTTTGTAATTTTGTGCTTAAAGTGATGCTTTACTGCTGAAAGACAGTTGTAAATATTCGACACAGTCCTGTGGCAGTGGACTGTATAAAGTTAAGTACATCGTTTTCTCATTCTTGTTGTAAAATGAACTAATGTTTCGTATGTTGTAGTTCCGATCAGCCACTTGCAAGAGGAGTCAATGGACGCGCAGTTATGACTGAACGATTGTAGTTTCGTTAGGTCACAACATTTTACACAACGGTTACACATAAAATTTCCCCATTACGACCCATGGCTGCAATCCCAACTGTATGTTTACTAAACAGCGTCTACAGATGACGAGGTGGCAGGGTTCGCTTACAAAGTAAATTAATGCGATCACGATAACCGGATCGTTAAAATATATTTTATTTTTTAAGCATCTCCTTTTGTAGAGAAAGTGCAGGTTCCCATCATCTTATCAATAAACCCCAGCCAGTTATTTGCTGTCTCATTTGAAAACCACACACATCATTATTCCCAGATAATTTTCTATTTGAGCCGCGCGGGATTAGCCGAGCCGTCTTAGGCGCTGCAGTCATGGACTGTGTGGCTGGTCCTGCCGGAGGTTCGAGTCCTCCCTCGGGCATGGGTGCGTGTGTTTGTCCTTAGGATAATTTAGGTTAAGTAGTGTGTAAGCTTAGGAACTGATGACCTTAGCAGTTAAGTCTCATAAGATTTCACACACATTTGAACATTGTTTTGTATTTGACAGTTGTGACTGATTAATTATGTTGTGAAAGGTTAGCACATTTTTACGTTTCTCTACATTAAGAACTAGTCGCTTGTTCACACACTTCAATATACTGATGACGTGTTAGAAGCAATACAGAAAGAAAAGAAAAGCCCGGACTATGTACTTCCATTTCTAGGAGAAGAGGAAGTTTTACTTTGGATACATCCAAATACGGGGCTATTAACCATTATTATATGCGGAAATAAAGCGTAGCTGGGCCAGCTGAAGCTTCTCATTTTACCAGTTGTAGTGCTGCTGTGAGCTGTAGCGTTAAACTCATATTTTTAGACAGCAAAGATGATCCTCAGTCACGTGACATTATATGCTTGCGGACAGGTGGGTAGTGGCGTAACGGCAATCAAACGAGTTCTGTACCTCCACTGCTCGCCAGTTTTGCTTGAGGTTAACAGAATCTGCCTTTACACTTGCATTTTCGTGTTATTAGCAGACAGATAAACATAGGTCTTGTTTAAATCAAATACGTGTTGGAGAAATCGTGCTTCAATGCGGAATTTGTGAGTGCGGGGAGCGTAAATCATGTGTTACCGTACCGACGTCGCTGCGGTTGTCTCTGCGATGTAGCAAAGGTGGTTGTGTACGGTTGACAGAGACCAGTTTGTCCACCCATATGTATTTATATATGATTTCTATAAATCACTTGAGCGATCTCCGTGGTTGTTCCATAAAGGACATCATGGCCGATTTCCTTGGTCGTCATTGTTGAAGACGCGTTGTGGTTCCACCCCTTACATCTTTCATGTTTAATCGGCGTTAAGCTCTGATATACGGGAGTCCACTGCTTTCAGTTTTTCAGACCGCGAACTATACGGACAAATTCGATAGCCAGCGCGATTGAGGTCCTGTCAAACGCTGTAACTGAATATTACGGAGAAACTGGAAGTCGAAGTCTACTGTCCGGCCTAAGACGAACTGTCTCTTCAAGAGCTATAGAGCGACATGACTGCTTTGCAGGAAGTTTCCAAACAGTTACAGAGGAAAGAAGGTGACCTGCAGTTTCCCACGACAGTCCAAAGGCATTGCTGCTTGTATAAAGCTGCAAAGTAAGTACAACATATGAATTGTCTACTCATTTTCCCTAAAGCTCATTCAGCATCGTAGTATGTTATAAAATGACTGTGAGGTTCACGACAACATGTAACAATATTCAATACATCTACATATACCGGGTGATCAAAAAGTCAGTATAAATTTGAAAACTAAATAAACCACCGAATAATGTAGATAGGTAAAAATTGACACACATGCTTGGAATGACGTGGGGTTTCATTAGAACGAAAAAATAACAAAGATCACAAAATGTCTGAATGATCTCTTGCGCGCGTCGTTTGGTGATGATCGTGTGCTCAGCCGCCACTTTCGTCATGCTTGGCCTCCCAGGTCCCTAGACCTCAGTCCGTGTGATTATTGGATTTGGGGTTACCTGAAGTCGCAAGTGTATCGTGATCGACCGACATCTCTATGGATGCTGAAAGACAACATCCGACGCCAGTGCCTCACCATAACTCCGGACATGCTTTACAGTGCTGTTCACATTATTCCTCGACTACAGCTATTGTTGAGGAATGATGGTGGACATATAGAGCATTTCCTGTAAAGAACATCATCTCTGCTTTGTCTTACTTTGTTATGCTAATTATTGCTATTCTGATCAGATCAAGCGCCATCTGTCGGACATTTTTTGAAAGTTTGTATTTTTTTGGCCCTAATAAAACCCCATGTCATTCCAAGCACGTGTGTCAATTTGAACCTCTCTATCTACATTATTCCTTGATTTACTCAGTTTTCAAATTTATACTGATTTTGATCACACGGTATACTTCTCAAGCCATTGTTCAGAGGATGGTCGAAGTCACATCTGTTTCCTTTTACGAATTCCTTTTGCCCACTGAACGCGGAAACAATGTGTAAATGCATCTGCACATGTCCTCTTTTACTCATTATTTCACGGCGATATGCATCCGACGACGGCAGCGGAATGGCTGCACGGTGCCCTACGCATACGTATTCTCTAAATTTACTCAGGGTACGTTGCTGTTCTTCCACGAGTTCCTGCTTAGGTTCACCGAACATTTGCACTATCGCACACTTTTGTATAGTCTACGAGGGCTGCTATATATGTTTCTGGCCCAATAATGAAAATACGAATATTTATCAACGAAAATGGTTTATTGTTTTTCAAAATATTCTCCATCAAGATTTATACATTTTCGCATGCGCTCAAACCAATTTTCGAAGCACTTTTTCCACTCCGATTGAGACACCTCCAAAACATGGTTTTTGAATGCTGCAACAGCATCTTCTGGCGACGAAAATCGTTGACCACGCATTTTTTTCTTGATGTGTGGGAATAAAAAGAAGTCATTAGGTGCCAAGTCAGGGCTGTACGGCGGATGACCCATCACTTCGACGTTTTGGCCGGTCAAAAAGGCGCTGGTTTGAGCCGATGTGTGACAGCTCGCATTGTCATGGTGCACAATGATTCGTCTTCTCTTGTTCATTTTTCGAATTTCTCCGAAGACTTCAGGCAAACAAATGGTGGTGTACCACTCAGAATTGACCGTCCTACGTTGCTCAAGCGGAACAGTCGCCACATGACCAGTTTTGCCGAAGAAACAGGCGACCATTTGCTTCGAAGTGCTTCTTCCACGAACAACTTTCGTTGGATTTGGCTCGTCTTGGAAGACCCACACGGTCGATTGCTGTTTTGTTTCGGGCTCATACGCATAGATCCATGATTCGTCACCTGTGACGATCTTGTAAACGTCTTTTGAAGCACCGCGATCGTATTTTTTCAGCATTTCTTTACACCAATCCACGCGAGCTTTCTTTTGAGCGATTGTCAAATTGTGCGGGATCCAACGAGAACAAACCTTTTTTACGGCCAGGTGTTCATGCAATATCGAATATATGCTGGTGGGAGAAATGCCTAGGCATGCCTCTATCTCGCGGTATGTCACATGACGGTCTTGCGTTATCAGTTCACGTACGGCATCGATGTTTTCTGGCACAACGGCTGTTTTTGGACGACCTTCACGGAATTCGTCTTTGAGCGAGCGTCGGCCACGATTGAATTCGTTGTACCAGTTTTTCACAGTGCTATAGGATGGTGCTTTGTCGCCATACAAAGATTTAAGTTCATCGATGCACTCTTGTCGTGATAATCCACGTCGAAAGTTGTGAAAAATGATCGCACGAAAATGTTCACGAGTTAATTCCATTTTTGTGCCAAATTGATTTCTTCAAGTTCCTGTAAAAGAAAAAAAAATTGTCGTAAGTCAAAAAGCTCTGAGTACATTTATGCTAAAAAATGTCAAACTTTCCAATGGAAATGTCAGATTGCACCTGGCAACACTTAGTGTTGCCTAGGCCAGAAATATATATAGCAGCCCTCGTACAGCGGTCAGTAATGATCGCAGCAACGTGACTCTGCATTCTCTAGATGTCTGTTGTCATACTATCTCCATAGGAGCTCCACACAAAGTCACAGTAGTCCAGTATTGGTCGCGCTAGAGTCTTGTTTGGGATTTTCTTTACAGATGCATCCCCAGGTCCCTTCCATCAAAACTAAGTCTCCGATTCGCAACTGAGCGGTGGTTCAGTGGTTGCCAAAAAATGTGATAATTATTTCAAATAATCTATACGGAGCTGACCGTCCGCGTGTTGAGGCACATTCACAGGCGCAGGCTGGAGCGGTGGGCATCCTTGCCCCGGTGGTTCCGGTCTGGCACCGGCGTCCCCTCTCGGGTTACTCACCGCCTGTGCCGGATCGCTATACGTTACACCTGTTCCCCCTGCGTTCCCGCTCATGACACTGCGCAGTCAGGGAGACCGTGAGCACAGCGTCCGGCTGGGGCGCAGTCCAGTTTCTGAACTCGTCACGCACCACGTCACCGCCTTCAACAGAGGTCTGACGCTGCCCGTCTTTACGATATCTACGCCTCTGTGTTAACTTCTCCATCTCTGCATCATTTCCGTCACGAACCTCCTTTGTAGCCTGTATCTCGTATTCTCCTATAAAGTTCACTATATACTACTAGCCACTCTGTCAAATTAATTAGTGCTAGCGAATGTACCACTTCTCCTATGGTATCCCAGAGCTCAGTTTCCTTACTTATTCTCCCTCTCTGCTTTTGAGTTTTATACGAGTACTAGACGTGTCTATTTCATTTTATAACTCCCTCAATATTACTAACATTTAATTTTGTCATTAATTTACACTTACGTGAATGAAGTCTGTTACACCATGAAGACACACTCCGGTATTTATTAAACATTGTGGAGGTGTTCATCACATAACAGATGTTAAATGATTAAATATTCATTCCAGTTCGATATCCATCATTAACACCACTATGAGTTGTGGTGGTATGGAAGCAGCGACACCCCGATTGCTGACTAGAAGTTGGAGTGAAAGTATACGTCTCCCCATCGCATCCGAGACTTGGCATTCTATCGCTTGAGCCTTGTCACGCAGTTACGTAGGGTCAGCCCTCGTTAATTGGATTTGGCATGTTAACGGTTAAGGGGTGGCCGGACGCCCTTCCTGCCTCCACCCCGTACCCCCCGGGACGGAATTAGTGTACCCCAACTGTCTGCGTCGAGTGTAATCCATGGAATAGTGCGAATGTGTTCAGATGCCTGCGACCCGTGTAACTGAGGCGGAAAATCGGGACCAGCCCGGTATTCACCTAGCGGGATGTGGAAAACCTCCTAAAAACCACGTCCAGGCTGGCCGACACACCGGCCCTCGTCGTTAAACCGCCGGGCGGATTCTATCCGGGGCCGGCGCGCCTACCCGAGTCCAGGAAGCAGCGCGTTAGCACTCTCGGCTACCCTGGCGGGTTTCATCCTAGACTTGGCATATCAGGAAACCGGGCAGGCCAGTGAAGAGTCTGTACATTCCTCAGGGCGTTTGTGGGGTGAACTGCAGTGTGAGGTCTTGCATTATTGTGCTAGAATATGCGAGTTGGTGCTGTGGTTGTGAAGACTTTTCCATTATTGCGATGTAATGGCGAACATTCGTCTTGCCTTCAACAACTGACAAATCAGTCCTGTCGTCGTGTCCAGTAGCTGCCCACAGCTCATTACAGGCCCTGGAGAAGACTGGGTCTGGAGAATCAAATAAATGGCTCTGAGCACTATGGGACTTAACATCTGAGGTCATCAGTCCCCTAGAACTTAGAACTACTTAAACCTAACTAACCGAAGGGCATCACACACATCCATCCCCGAGGCAGGATTCGAACCTACGACCGTAGCAGTCGCCCTGCCTAGAACCGCTTGGCCACCGCGGCCGGCGTCTGGAGAATCGGTGGTTCGTGTAACGTTCCTTCCACCAGGACCTCTATGAATAAGATGACGTAGATCTGGTCGCCACAAACAAAAGCGACACCCTTCCCTGAATACCACCGCACGTCCCAGTGGAATGCGCTTCCACATCATTCAAGTCCCTGTCGTCTGTGCTACAGTGTTCTCAGTAAACGACGTAAGGCAACTCGAGATACCATTCCGGCTACGACCGATTTGCTCCCAGTGGTTCAAGGTGACACTGTGTCTGCACCCTTTGTCGGGATTCCATCTGCTGCCATCCTTCTATTCTTGAGAGGCAGTAGCACGGTTCTCCTTTCTTTTCTCTATGTGCTCTTTCTGGAAGGACCCTGCTTAGTCCTGCTGCCCTGAGTCCACATCGTCACCACCCGTTCTACAGCCAACTGCCTGTGCGCTCTGTCGGTATAGCGCTTTCACGTCCCTTGTTCCTTTGGCTCGACCTTTCCCAAAGTCCGAACGATGGCGATAGCTGCACTTGTACGTCCTCTATGCATTCTATTCCGATTTAATCCCCTAGTTGAGACTTAGCAAGTTCAATCTTTAGTAAGGCTCATTTGAAAGTGTCGTGTTAACCATGTGCATCAGGAGGGCTACGGAAAATGAGTGTTTGGGAGGTGTAGAGATCGTCGTTCTATGGGTTGTACGTATTACACTTCGCAAAATAGATAGTGTTGACATTCAAACTATGTTCAAAACAAACAATTAATCTGCACCATCAACACCGAATCAAAAATGGCGCGCCACAGTGATCGCAGAGGTTCGCACCATCAAGAGCGAAGGCGAACTCCTTGGGCGTTACAAACCGTGCAGGACACTCATCTACGCATCCACTCATTAGAATGCACATAGAATCATACTGCTGCAACGGGGCAACGGAATGTGATGGCAAGCAACCAAATGCTAAACAGTCTGTCGTGGAACTGGTTATTCTTTAAGGAGTAGCTGCAGACATTGCGATAATATCTTTTATAGGCACAGAAAAACAAGCTTCCAGAAACTGAATTTGTCCAATGATTCCAGGTGACCTGAACTGCAATGTTACAGAACCGCGGGACTGCTACGGTCGCAGGTTCGAATCCTGCCTCGGGCATGGATGTGTGTAGTGTCCTTAGGTTAGTTAGGTTTAAGTAGTTCTAAGTTCTAGGGGACTGATGACCACAGATGTTAAGTCCAATAGTGCTCAGAGCCATTTGAACCATTGTTTTGCAACGTTACACACTTTTCAGGAGGGATAGTTTCCTCTAAAGGAATATGATTTTTATACACTGACCAGGAATCAAGCAAAAAGAAGTTATTTTGAGCAGCTGTTGGCCAAAAGCTGTGTTCACACCGTTGTTGTAGTTCTCTTACGCCTATCCCCCCCCCCCCCCCCCCTCCTCTTGCTTGCTGTGAAGTAAATATTCCGTACTGCCCTTGCCAGAGAAGGAATCGTAGCGGACTGAGCACATCCAACTTCTCGCAGCACAGCTCGTAACTTCCCAGCTGATTTACCATCCAGATTAACGGTCGACATAATTGTATACGAATGCGTTAAAGCGTTGACGTTAGTTGATCTGATTACGCTGTTTGCTGCGCTTCGTCAAGTTGACACTTTATTTGAAATTTCGCTATCTTACGTCTTCCAATTCTGTAGCACTGTTTGAAATTATGCAACTATTCACTGCTTCCCTTGAAAGTGTTGTATCTATGCCACGCACAATTTGACGTGTTTAACGTGGTAGGTCGCTATCATGCACATCCTGCAAATTGTACCGAGCACCCTTGAAACGACCAAACAGCAGTTTCTGTAACAAGTGCTCCTCGTCCCCCCTCGAATATCCCTAGTTGTGCCTACCCGCTACACGGTCATGTGGCTGCGGACCTTCTCGAAATCTGTTCCTAATTTATTTTTTACAATGCTGCAGATGATCTTTCATGCACGTCGTTAAGTTTAGTACCCTGTAATTGGCAATACTTGTCCTTTACTACGTCTCACTGGAGACGGAATCTGTCGCTCCCTGTCCGAGAAGGATGATGAACTACATGGTTCGACACCTGTTTCCATACTACACTCCTGGAAATTGAAATAAGAACACCGTGAAATCATTGTCCCAGGAAGGAGAAACTTTATTGACACAATCCTGGGGTCAGATATATCACATGATCACACTGACAGAACCACAGGCACATAGACACAGGCAACAGAGCATGCACAATGTCGGCACTAGTACAGTGTATATCCACCTTTCGCAGCAATGCAGGCTGCTATTCTCCCATGGAGACGATCGTACAGATGCTGGATGTAGTCCTGTGGAACGGCTTGCCATGCCATTTCCACCTGGCGCCTCAGTTGGACCAGCGTTCGTGCTGGACCTGCAGACCGCGTGAGACGACGCTTCATCCAGTCCCAAACATGCTCAATGGGGGACAGATCCGGAGATCTTGCTAGCCAGGGTAGTTGACTTACACCTTCTAGAGCACGTTGGGTGGCACGGGATACATGCGGACGTGCATTGTCCTGTTGGAACAGCAAGTTCCCTTGCCGGTCTAGGAATGGTAGAACGATGGGTTCGATGACGGTTTGGATGTACCGTGCACTATTCAGTGTCCCCTCGACGATCACCAGAGGTGTACGGCCAGTGTAGGAGATCGCTCCCCACACCATGATGCCGGGTGTTGGCCCTGTGTGCCTCGGTCGTATGCAGTCCTGATTGTGGCGCTCACCTGCACGGCGCCAAACACGCATACTACCATCATTGGCACCAAGGCAGAAGCGACTCTCATCGCTGAAGACGACACGTCTCCATTCGTCCCTCCATTCACGCCTGTCGCGACACCACTGGAGGCGGGCTGCACGATGTTGGGACGTGAGCGGAAGACGGCCTAACGGTGTGCGGGACCGTAGCCCAGCTTCATGGAGACGGTTGCGAATGGTCCTCGCCGATACCCCAGGAGCAACAGTGTCCCTAATTTGCTGGGAAGTGGCGGTGCGGTCCCCTACGGCACTGCGTAGGATCCTACGGTCTTGGCGTGCATCCGTGCGTCGCTGCGGTCCGGTCTCAGGTCGACGGGCACGTGCACCTTCCACCGACCACTGGCGACAACATCGATGTACTGTGGAGACCTCACGCCCCACGTGTTGAGCAATTCGGCAGTACGTCCACCAGGCCTCCCGCATGCCCACTATACGCCCTCGCTCAAAGTCCGTCAACTGCACATACGGTTCACGTCCACGCTGTCGCGGCATGCTACCAGTGTTAAAGACTGCGATGGAGCTCCGTATGCCACGGCAAACTGGCTGTCACTGACGGCGGCGGTGCACAAATGCTGCGCAGCTAGCGCCATTCGACGGCCAACACCGCGGTTCCTGGTGTGTCCGCTGTGCCGTGCGTGTGATCATTGCTTGTACAACCCTCTCGCAGTGTCCGGAGCAAGTATGGTGGGTCTGACACACCGGTGTCAATGTGTTGTTTTTTCCATTTCCAGGAGTGTATTTTAACTTGTTAAACCCATATCGTCATCGCTGTACTCCTCATGGACATTTTCCACACAGTCGACCGTAAACGACACCGCACATCCCACTGACTCATCTCGCAGAAACGTTAATATTCCATCTGCTACTTCTTTCTCACTCTGGGAAATTCCGTGAGTTCCTTTGTGACGAAATGTCAACTTCGGCAGTCGTTGTTCTGGTTATAACGCAGTGTTTCCTTTGTTTACCGTTGCCATTGCTCTGCTCTCTATCAACACTACTAGCGCTGTAGCACCGTTGTGAGTTACTCGTCGACCACGCAGTTGAGCTACGCACCGTAGCCTCATGCTGTGCTTACTACTGAATACCTGTAGTCCCGCCCCCTGTTGCCATTAGCAACCAATACTGTGGTTGCATGGTAGTCAATATATGAGGCTTCGAATACCGTGAACATCATTGGCCTTCTACGACCTCGCACGCAATGCGTTCCTTGTATTATGTCCCAGTAAACGCACCAGGCGACCAGCTCGTACTCATACCATTCTTCAGCTGTAGGATAACTGTACTGAAAATACTGATACCAAATTGATTATTACAGTTCAATGAGCAACAGCAACAGATTTTACCTTCGTACGTACAAATGCAGTATAGATTAGCTGCAGTTTCACACTGATATGGTTTTAGAAAAGTCCAAAGACGAAATACATACTAAGGAGTGAACAAATTTCAACAGCAGCACTTAGTTCTAACGTCTCATACATTTAGCTGGTGCCAGCAGCAGTGGCCGAGCGGTTCTAGGCGCTTCAGTCTGGAACCGCGCGGCCGCTACGGTCGCAGGTTCGAATCCTGCCTCGGGCATGGATGTGTGTGATGTCCTTGGGTTTAAGTAGATCTAAGTTCTAGGGGACTGATGACCTCAGATGTTAAATCCCATAGTGCTCAGAGCCATTTTAACCATTTTTGAACTATTTAGCTGGTTGTCAGCTTTTTGTCGCCGGTAGACAGCTGCTGCAACAATTTTTGTCAAAGTACCGCTTTTGCTGTTGATTCTACTTCGTCCGTATGTATACTTTGCAAGCGTAAGTACAGCACTTTAGCACTAGATAATTGTTACTAATAGAATGTTCTGGGCCGTCTCATTGATAGACGGCCAGAGTGGCCGAGCGATTCTAGGCGCTACAGTCTGGAACCGCGCGACCGCTACGCTCGCAGGTTCGAATCCTGCCTCGGGCATGGATGTGTGTGATCTCCTTAGGTTAGTTAAGTTTAAGTAGTTCTAAGTTCTAGGGGACTGATGACCTCAGAAGTTAAGTGCCATAGTGCTCAGAGCCATTTGAACCATCTCTTTGATAGTGTGTAAATGTAATGGTTCTAGAACCATGAAGGCGCTACTTCATAATGGAACCTATCAGACACAATGAAGTAATCTGGTCCTTTATGCTCAACTCTTAGGAACTGGTTGCTTTAACAAACGAATTCTGTCGTGATACCAAAGTGCGTGGTCGACGTGCCGTATTATTGAAAAGTCTAGGAGGCCCTTGAAGCATCTAAATCTACAACCGTGGTGAATATTATGGGGCAGGTAGATTCGGTTACGTGAGGGGACGGGTGGTCATCACGTCTATCCTGGAAAACAGGGGAGCGTGCAGGTAAGACGTCCACTTATACGAGGGAACCCACTTAGTGAAACACAGGAACCTATTTTCAGTGTGCATTTCAGAAGTATTCTTTTGACTCTATTTACCACAAATGTAAGGGCAAGAACGAGGAGAGAAGACAGTGCGGCTAGAGCGAGGAAAATCTTGCACCTTGAGCATGACAGCATTCTCTTTGTGCGAGGAAGCTAAGGCCAGAGTATCTCTCCTTAACAATCAACCTGAGAAAAACTAAACACTTTCAAGGACAAGACATGATTTGACAGCGACCTGTCGCCTGCAAAAACAATTGCCTTTTGTGTAGCCGAGAACAGATTTATTGAGGCGTAAATCAGAGTAACACTAACATTATTCAAGAAACTGTGTTTCTTTGTCAGCGGAGCGTTAGGAATCGATATTCGCGGGCAAACCAGTTTGTTGCGTCTCTTGTGAACCTATCCAACATCTAGAAAGGTAAACCGCCTTTAATCAAAAGCGAGACTTCAAATTTACTTTCGAAAGGTCTAGATGCCGAACAAGATTAATCCTTCTCTACTTCTCGTAAAAAGAGTACGTGCAACTAATAACAGAAGTTAAATGTTGAGTATGTGTCATCTGCTCCGCTAGAGGCAACAAGTGTATATTTTCAACACAAATGCATTAAGAAGGAGGGACATTCCTTGTATTTGCGGAATGCCTCTCAAAGAGCACTGAATTGACTCTGGTGGTGCCTATCGCTCACCAGGCTTACATAAGTAAGGTGGCTGCACGTGAAACTTCGCTCAGCTTACGTCACACTTCACAGCGAAGGTCGCTCATGTTATGAGCGCTTAGTAGGTCGCCGATGTGCAGGGAATCCCTTTTAGGATGCTGTCCCTCGCGCCTCGTGCTTAGCTTCCCACGCCAGACAACAGCTGGGGATAATGGAGTCCCCGTTCCTGCCCTATTTGCTATCGTTGGTGAGGTGGTCAATATTTTTTAACCGTAGTGCTTGACTGCAAACGTACATCAGTTGGTTGGCTGTTTGGTTAGTTGATTTTGTGGGGGGAACAAAACAGTGAGGTCATCCGTCCCATTGGATTAGGAAAGGATGTTGAAGGAAGTCGCCCGTGCCATTTCAAAGGAGCCATCCCGGCATTTGCCTGAAGCGATTTAGGGAAATCACGGAAAACAGGATGGCCGTACGCGGGTTTAAACCGTCGTCTTCCCGAATGCGAGTGCAGTGTGGTAACAACTGCGCCATCTCGCTCTTTATATGAATTTTGGTCTGCGGTGACCATCGCCAGATCTGTTTTGTGATCGAAAGATATAAATACAAATAAATGTGAAACTGAAACTTCATAAGACAGCGCTACACCAGGCTGTTCTGCCATATCTGCGTAATAAACATAAACTAGACAAACGTAGCTGCATGTCAACGAGTAAAAAAGTCAATGGAATAAAAGCTATTACCGTCAGCAAGGCGAAGTCTGTTGAAATCAAATTGGAATACACCCTGCACGTTCTGAAATATGAGCCATACTGCGACAGCAAAATGTCACTTCACACACTTCTGGAAAAGTCTCGCAGTTAATTTTTCTTCTTCTTTACGTAGATCTCAAACTCAAAAATCCACCTTCAATCACCTTCAAAATTTGTATCCTGACGGAACTATCCTCCTTGCGCAAGAAACTGTTACAAAGACGCACTTTTGGTACTTGTTCTTGGTTTTCAGCCGTAAATGTCAGAGCTCTCTTAGTGCCGGTTGACACTGAATGGACTAACTGCCTGGGGGATGACAGAATACGCTGCAATTTAAAGAATCCACACAAAAGAGCCAAGGATGTGCGCACTAAGGCTAATTCTTCTAGTGGAAAGAGAACAAATACAAAAATGAAACTTTGTTGAGACAGTTTCAAAACACTAATCCACTTTCGTCCTGCGCAATTTCCAGCCGTTGGCAGGCTCTGCTTGGAAAATAAGCTTCTTCACGTTTTCCAGTCGTCCTCCATTCCTCCCTCTCCACTTTATCTCAGTCTCCTCCTCTCTCCTTCACACATTCAGTCATTTAAACCATCCTTCTGTCTCTTGCCAGCTAATGTCTTCTCATGAGCTGTGTTGATATCCAGCCACTTCCCACTCTTTTAATACGTCCACACCACCTCAACCACGTCTTGTCGGTGGTTTCTTGCAAGGGGTTCTCTTTGACTATTTCTCTCGCCGTCTCTTATTCTCCATTTTACTGACATATACATCATGTGAAAAAAAATGGTTCAAATGGCTCTGAGCACTATGGGACTTAACATCTGAGGCCATCAGTCCCCAAGAACTTAGAACTACTTAAACAAGAACATCACCCACATCCATGATCGAGGCAGGATTCGAACCTGCGATCGTAGCAGCAGCGCGCTTCCGGACTGAAGCGCCTAGAACCGCTCGTTCACCGCGGCCGGCCGTCATGTGCATTTGAAGTCTGTAAGGAGAAGGGAAAAAAACGCGTTGCGTCTGCATTGGGTATGTGTGAAGGAGCGTTAGCTTATGTTACTTCCAATGTCAGTAATGAAGGGACGTAAAAAGAGCTTAAAATGAAATTGAAGAACACACATTTTTGTCGACATCGTTACTCTTTTGCGATCGACTTATTGTCAGCTGTTTCTTTTAAACATATTAGTCAACGAAAACTGGCAATTATTTTAATTGTAATTAACTTTTTTGACACATGTGTCGTTAAAGTCCTGTGGTTTCATACGTGGATATAGGTGATTCGACTGAGTCTCCAATTCTATCATTATTTATTGTAAGAACACAAATATTGTTCTGTTTAACACTCGATCATGCTGCACCACTTATGTGTGACCCTCATTAGGCGTTGTCTTTCATTATTCCTGAAAGATACAAATATCCAGGTAGGTTACGAATATGTTACAGCTGACTGTTGTTCAGATATGTAAAAAATGTATATAATTTTGATATTTGGTCACTTTATGAAATACATTCTATCGTTGCTTCACATAGCGCAATTAAAATAATTTGACCCCGACGTGATTTGAACACGCAACCTTCTGATCTGGAGTCAGACGCGCTACCGTTGCGCCACGGAGTCAGGTATTGGCTTCCCGCTGTATATGTGAATATATGTACATACATACACACACACACACACACACACACACACACACACACACACACAAACATATATATATATATATATATATATATATATATATATATATACTATTTGATTTCCGCCGAACTTTAACAAATTGTTATAGACGATTACGATATTGATTTTGATTGCAACATACTTGAGTTTTAATCGACACGCCGATGTATGGTTTCATGTATTTTGAGCTGTTCCCCATAGAGAAATATTGGAGAATCGTTCAAGAACCAGACATAAATTGCAGATAAACATAATTGCTGGAAAACGGGGAAATGAGAAAGAAGTGAAGCGTACTTTTGAAGCAGAAATCTGCTCACAGGTAATATATCTGTTGTTTAGGAGGCATGCTTCATTGGTGTTATACGCTTTGTGTTACCTGCCGTAATTGACTTCCACTGTCGGACGTCTGTGGCAGATAATTATCGCGTTTGTTGGAGTCTTCACGCTAATTACCATGCCGGGAGTGCGGCTCATACGAACACAGTTTCTCATTGCTGTAAGAACACCTTAAATAAGGTGACCATACTTACGGGAGTCGAAGCATGGACCAACTTTACAACTGCTGACGTCTTGGAATGCAAGAATGCTCTGAAATTATTATACATTAATAAAGCGTCCAACGAAATGGGTTGTAGGCACCAAATGATAATATAACAAATGTAATTTAAAACACAGTCGGCAGCTCGTGGTCGTGCGGTAGCGTTCTCGCTTCCCGCGCCCGGGTTCGATTCCCGGCGGGGTCTGGGATTTTCTCTACCTCGTGATGACTGGTTGTTGTGTGATGTCCTTAGGTTAGTTAGGTTTAAGTAGTTCTAAGTTCTAGGGGACTGATGACTATAGTGCTCAGAGCAATTTGAACCGAAACACAGGCACATTCATAGTTTGTGCATAATTATTGTATAAAATATGAAGCAGAACACAGCACTTGCTTAGGTATCCACACACACATCTTAACACTCAGTTATTCATGCCTCTACACTTCTGTGATGAATGAATTTCACTCAGCAGAAATTTGGTTCACTTTCAGTTTAAGAACAACGGCATTTGAAATTAATTTTCACCGCCAGTATTGCTTTCAAAGTCTGTACTTGTATTGAGTTTCGTTGATGTCTCTATATTTTTCATCAAAGAAAAGACACGCTCGACAGCTGCATCCATACTGGGGAGACGTTACACAAATTCCACAAACTTAGAAATATTTGGACTTAGAAATGTGTGGATATCAAGTTCTAGAACATATGTACCCAATGCAATCAGTGGCAGTTTTTTCTATGCTTTATTTCTCTGTTTGCTGAGGAGTGGCCTGCTACACTCTTATGTTTTGAAATCTCACATGATCGAGAATTTGTTCTGATTTTTAAAAGCCAGAACATTTAGGTGTCCTGGCAGAACCTACTGAGGACAAGGGAGCTGGATTCCAAAAATCGAACTGTACCGGCCACATCGGGATGTCTGGTCACATGACATTAAGTCGTAACCCTCTGCTTACTTATTCCTATACACGGATTTTCCATGTGGCTGAATCATTTAAAATTGAGCAGTTTCTGATAGAAGTCACTTTGTGCGTTCTTCAGACTGCTGGACGCTGATACGCTTAGAGGACTTGTGATTAACGGAATCATAACACATCCGTTTGTCTGAACACAGTAGCTGTTTTATGCATCCGTGGTTCCCTTTTACAAAATGATATCGGCTGTCATGATATTACTGTTTCAGAGCAATTAAAAACGCAATTAATCTCTACAGGCATTTACATACTTACAGGTCTAATTTGACAATTTCTCCTATGTCATCGGATCTACGAAACTCGACGAATGAATTATTGCTGAGTGGATTAATTAATACTGCAACTTTTGTCAGTTTAAGCTGCTTCTGGTCATCGCGAGGGAAGAACATTGAAAATGCTAATATTAGACAGCAACAGAGAGTATACTGTTTGTTAAATACTGACTTGGCAGCCATTTTATTTGGTGTAAGGGAAGTGAGCCTACATTCTGTCGACTGCAGTTAACGTAACGTAACTTATATCACAGTCGAAGTCTGCATGTGTGAGAAAAAAAAGAACAAACCATACCGGGGTTGTAAATCACTTCACACAGTACTGTCCAGTAGATTCACCTTTTCGCTTCGTTTCTCTGTTTACGCAGTGTGTGGGTAATATTGTAGGCAGATCGACGAAGCGCCAACATAACATACGACTGGTTCATGCTTAGTCACTTTCTGCGTTGTTCAAACAGATCTCTGTACCGGCTGCTGCTTTGGTCACCACTTTATAGCACGTTTGGAACATTATTGACGTCAACAAGCCCGTAGCATTAGACTCGCTGAGTGGAACGAAATCCTACAGCCGCGTGCCGGCGCAGCGAGCGCTGTGCAGAAACACGTGTATTGCGCAGGCGCCGTGAATGTTGACGTAAAAGAGGCCGCGGCAACGGCTGCCGGCTCGTTAACGCAGGAATTCGGCTGCGCCGGCTCTCCTTGACATTTGCACCGGAAGATGGTGCGCCGCCGTCCCGCTAGGAGCCGCCGCTAACTGTATCACGTGGCCTCGGCCGGCGGCTGGGCGTCAGTCTCCCGGGAGCTCTGCGCCTGTTGCGAACGACTGCTGCGCCGGCTAGAAGCTCAGTGTTCCTCTCAGTGTAGTGCCGTCACAGCTAGCAAAGGAGAGCGTAAATTTTTCTGGGAAACAATAAATAACACGTGGAGATTATCTAGGCCTACCGTCGAGCTAATAGTAATCTGAACAGCCACTGGTATTGAATTGGTCAACTCTCTGGGTAGTCGCAAAGTCTTAATTATCACCTCCCCCCCCCCCCCCAAAAAAAAAAAAAAAAATTGCGTTGTTAATTCTTTGCTCGTTTGCAGGTACATCGCCGCAGTTTGGGTTCACCTTTAGATCGCCGTGCCTCAGTAGCTTGGCACTCCAAAACAAAATAGCAGACTGTTGACAGAGTGGAGATAGCCTGCACTGTTTTATTATGACGTGTCATGGTTAATATGGCGCGGCGATTTAAAGGTGTACTCGAACTGCGGCGCTGAACGAGGTGGCGCAGTGTTAGCACACTGGACTCGCACTTGAGAGAACGACGATTCCATTCTGATTTCGATTTTGTGTGTTTTTCCTAAACCGCTTCAGGGATGGCCGGCCACAGTGGCCGAGCGGTTCTTGGCGCTACAGTCCGGAACCGCGCGACCGCTGCGGTCGCAGGTTCGAATCCTGCCTCGGGCATGGATGTGTGTGAAGTCCTTAGGTTAGTTAGGTTTAAGTAGTTCTAAGTTCTAGGGGACTGATGACCACAGCAGTTAAGTCCCATAGTGCTCAGAGCCAACCGCTTCAGGGATGGTCCCTTTGAAGAGGCACGGCCTTCTCCACTCTTCCCTAATCCTAGCTTGTGCTCCGTCTCTACTGACCTTGTTATCGATGGGACGTAAAACACAAATTTCCTTCTCTCAACTGCGGCGATGTACATGCAAACTGGCAAAATTTTAATTATCATACCGCAAAATTAAATTTGCGTTGTTAAAGTTTTATGACTACCTATCGTATGCTAAAGCTGAAACATTACTGACACTGTCCATTCCATTCAACTGCTCTTCAAAGTCCTTTGCTGTCTCTGACAGAATTACAATGTCATTGGCGAACCTCAAATTTTTTATTTCTTCTCCATGGATTTTAATTCCTACTCCGAATTTTTCTTTTGATTCCTTTACTGCTAGCTCAATATACAGATTGAATAACATCGAAGATAAGCTACAACCCTGTCTCACTCTTTTCCCAACCACTGCTTCCCTTTAATACCCCCCGACTCTTTATAACTGCCATCTGGTTTCTGTATAAATTGTAAATAGCCTTTCGCTCCCTGTATTTTACCTCTACCACCTTCAGAGTCTGAAAGAGAGTATTCTAGTCAACATTGTCAAAAGCTTTCTCTAAGTTTACAAATGCTATAAACGTAGGTTTACCTTTCCTTAATTTGTCTTCTAGATAAGTCGTAAGGTCCGTATTGCCTCCCGCGTCCCAACATTTCTACGGAATCCAAACATATCTTCCCGGAGGTCGGCTTCTATTTTCCTGTAGGCAGTATATATCTTACCCCTAGTGATATATGCCTCTACATCCTTACATTTGCCATCTAGCCATCACTCCTTACCCATTTTACACTTGCTGCCGATCTCATTTATGAGACGTTTGTATTCCTTTTTCCCTGTTTCATTTACTGCATTTTTATATTTCCTCCTTTCATCAATTAAATGCAATATACCTTCTGCTACCCAAGGCTTTCTACTAGCCCTCGTCTTTTTAACTGCTTGATCCTCTACTGCCTTCACCATTTCATCTCTCAAAGCTACCCATTCTTCTTCTGCTGTATTCCTTTCCCCCATTCTTGTCAATCTTTCCCTAATGTTCTCCCTGAAACTCTCTACAACATCTGGCTCTGTCAGTTTATTCAGGTCCCATCTCCTTAAATTCCCATCTTTTTGCTGTTTCTTCAGTTTTAATCTACAGTTCATGACGAATAGATTGTGGTCAGAGTACACATCTGCCCCTGGAAATGTCTTACAATTTAGAACTTTGTTCCTAAATCTCTGTCTTACCATTATGTAATCAATCTGATACCTTTTAGTATCTCCAGGATTCTTCCATGTATACAACCTTCTTTTATGATTCTTGAACCAAGTGTTAGCTATGATTAATTCATGTTCTGTGCAAAATTCTAACAGACGGCTTCCTCTTTCATTTCTTAGCCCTAATCCATATTCACCTACTATTTTTCCTTCTCTCCCTTTTCCTACTGTCGAATTCCAGTCACCCATGACTACTGAATTTTCATCTCCCTGCTATATGTGAATAATTTCTTTTATCTCATCATACATTTCATCAATGTCTTCGTCATCTGCGAAGCTAGTTGACATATAGAGTTGTACTACTGTGGTAGGCGTTGGCTTCGTATCTATCTTGGCCACAATAATGCGTTCACTATGCTTTTTGTAGTAGCTTCCCCTCATTCCTATTTTTTATTCACTATTAAACCTACTTCTGCATTACCCCTATTTGATTTGGTATTTATAGCCCTGTATTTACTTGACCAGAAGTCTTGTTCCTCCTGATAACTAACTTCACTAATTCCCACGATATCTAACTTTAACCTATCCATTTCCCTTTTTAAATTTTCTAACCTACCTTCCTGATTAAGGGATCTGACATTCCACGCTCCGATCCGTAGAACGCCAGTTTTCTTTCTCCTGAAAACGACGTCCTCCTGAGCAGTCCCCGCCCGGAGATCCTAATGGGAGACTATTTTACCTCCGGAATATTTTACCCAAGAGGACGTCATCATAATTTCACCATGCATGCCCTCGGGAAATATTACAGCTGTAGTTTCCCCTTGCTTTCAGCCGTTCGCAGTACCTGCACAGCAAGGCCGTTTTGGTTAGTGTTACAAGGCCAGATCAGTCAATCATCCAGACTGTTGCCCCTGCAACTACTGAAAATGCTGCTGCCCCTCTTCAGGAACCACACGTTTGTGTGGCCTCTCGACAGATACCCCTCCGTTGTGGTTGCACCTACGGTACAGCTATCTATGTCGCTGAGGGACGCAAGCCTCCCCACCAACGGCAAGGTCCGTGGTTCACGGTGAGGGGGGGGGGGGGGGGGGGGGGGGGAGCATGTAAGGCTTAAAATAAAATTTGACTTACTTAACAACTCAGAAGCTTGTGAAGAAGTCGGAGTAAAAAATACCAAATCCTTCGAAACTAATCCAATGTAAGGAAATTTTTTTAACAGAAACAAAAAATGAGGCGTTGGGAACCTAAATGTCAGGGTCAGGATTCACTACAGCACAGCTCGAAGTTTTCCATACAGCTGGACGGCGAAAAATTTGTAACATTGCTTTCTTAACGTTTTTTGTTCGATCAGAATCAGTTTCCTCTCTATTTTATTTCTTACTCGTTGTCTTAATTGTGATTCGATTTGCTTTTTGGGGCTTCAGAGATACTATTTCTGAGTTTTTCATTTTTGTTCTTCTTCCTGTCGATATTTTCTTCTTGGCAAAGGAGTTATTTCTGTTGAAGATATCTGTATTTGCAGCTGCATAATTACTGTGCGACTCACAATTAAATGCCTGACAGAGGATTCACCGAACCACCTTTAAGCTGTTTCCGTACCGCTGCACTCTCGAACATCGCCCGAGAAAAACGAATACTTCAATCTTTCCGTGCGAGATCTGGTTCCTCTTATTTTACTATGACGATCATTTGTCCCTAGGTAGCCGGCCGAAGTGGCCGAGCGGTACTAGGCGCTTCAGTCTGGAACTGCGAGACCGCTGCGGTCGCAGTTTCAAATCCTCCCTCGGGCATGGTTGTGTACGATGTCCTTAGGTTTAAGTAGTTCTAAGTTCTAGGGGGCTGATGACCTCCGCTGTTAAGTCCCATAGCGCTCAGAGCCATTTGAACCATTTCTCCCTAGGTAGGTGGGCACCAACAAAATATTTTCACACTCTCAGGAGAGAGTTGATGATTCAAATTTCTCGAGAAGGTCGTACTGCAACGAGAAACGCCCTTGTTCAAATGACTGCCACCCCACGTCGTGTATTATACCCGTGATACTCTCTCCCTCATTTCACGATAACAGAAAACGAGTATGCCTTTCTCTGAACTTTTTCGGTGTCCTCCGGTCAGTCCTGTCTCATGCGAATCCCACACCACGCAGCAACAATGCAGAAGGGGCCGGACAAGGGTAGTGTACGCAGTCTCTGTAGTAGAACAGTTCTGCCAATAAAGAGCAGCCTTCGGTTCGCTTGCCCCACAGCATTATCTGTTTGATCGTTCCAGTAACGAAGTCACCTGATGTTGGCTCCTGTTCGTTAGTTAATACGAGCAAACTTCGGCTCTGATGGGAGATTCGACTGCGGATTACGCACTCCATAATTTTAGCCCACACGCAAACTTGCCCCGTATTGCACGACTTCATCAGCTTTTGCTTGTAGATGGTAACGCTTTGTAGGAATATCATGTATTAGTATATGGCGGCCGGGGTGGCCGAGCGGCTTTAGGCGCTACAGTCTGGAACCGCGATACCGCTACGGTCGCAGGTTCGAATCCTGCCTCGCGCATAGACGTGTGTTATGTCCTTAGGTTAGTTAGGTTTAAGTCGTTCTAAGTTCTAGGGGACTGATGACCTTAGACGTTAAGTCCCATAGTGCTCAGAGCCATTTGAACCATATTAGTTTATCACATCGTAGAGCACAAAGTGAAGCTTCTAAGCTCATTATGGCCTGAAGGATATATAATTTATTTTCGAGAGACAAAAGTTTATATGAAAATGACATAAAACCGTTCTAAGCGAATCGCTCAGCAGTTAGTGGCAGGTCAGCAACCAAACTACGGCAAATAGGGTGTCAGTCAGATAAGCTCATTCGTGCCCAGCACGTTAGCCAACTGCTGGATTATTAAATCTGAGGTATATGCGTTCCCCAGACTTCCCCGCTGCGCATACTTACTCCACGCTACGAAGTTTCGCTGCTTTAGCACCTTCTTAATAATTCATTCACGTGGCGTGCCTGGGATCAAAAAAAGTCGTTCAGTGAGAAAATTAAAACGAGACCTTTCTTTGAGCACCTGCGAGTGTTCACGTTACGCATTAGTAACAGCACAACATAAGCTGTTCACTTAACTGTCTCTGATCATTGTCCTGTCCACTTTGGCCATTCATATTTTGGGTTCCATAACTCTGTTAGTACGAATATTGAGGCATTTCATTAGAAAAGGAGACGGCTGGTTTCTTTTCGCCATTCTCGTGCCCTCTGTGTTCGGCCTTTACCCGGCTGCTTCGCCTTCCATCCCTCCCCCCTGCCTTTTGCTCTGCCGCCACCCTACATAGCGGTGTCAGCCCACGTGCACGCGTGCACTATTCAAGACTTGACAAAAAATTGCACCGTGGGATTCTCGCACGGAGGCTGTTCCCAGCTGTTGTTACTACAGCAGAGCAAAGTCGCAAGTAATTCCAGGCGATCCCTTGTCATTCTTGTTCTCCTCAGATAGGGCAGAAAAACAACGGGAGAATGAAAGTTTTTACTGTTATTTGTTGGAGACCATTAGAAAGGTGCATTCTATGCACTGGGTGGTTATAATTAACAGTCATGGACTGTGCGGCTGGTCCCGGCGGAGGTTCGAGTCCTCCCTCGGGCATGAGTGTGTGTTTGTCCTTAGGATAAATTAGGTTAAGTAGTGTGTAAGCGTAGGGACTGATGACCCTAGCAGTTAAGTCCCATAAGATTTCACACACATTTGAACATTTTTTGTTATAGTTAAACTTTCCCTATTTAACCCGTTATAACGCGGAAACTAATTACCGTACGAGTACCAAACTTGGGAAGAGAAATAATATAGAATCAATTCAACTGAAACACTCCCTTGTGCTGCCGTGATACATCGTACCGTTACCTACCTGTACCATTACTGCTAAAAAAGGGGGCTCAATATGGCGCCCATCAGTGACCAGAAGAGACTGAAGGCGGAGGATTGCTTATGGCCCAGCAGAACGAAGCACTTCTGTAGGTATGCTGGTTACCTCTCTTCATATGCCTCGCTTCAGATTAGCACATGAGTGAATGTTCCCCTGGTAAACCCTGTCCTTTAGGTAGCCCCACAACCAGAAACCACAGGGAGTGAAATCAGGTGATCGTGCCGGCCAGGCGTTTAGAAACGATCGGCTGATAATTCGATCGTTTCGAAATGCATTTCGGAGAAGCAGGTGAACTTTTCACATGATATCTTGCGAACCATGCATGAAGGGTATCAGACGGATGCCATATTCCTTGACTTCCGGAAAGCTTTTGACTCGGTGCCGCACTGCAGACTCCTTAACTAAGGTACGAGCATTTGGGTTAGGTTCCCAAGTGTGTGAGTGGCTCGAAGGCTTCTTAAGTAATAGAACCCAGTACGTTGTCCTCTATGGTGAGTGTTCATGGGAGGTGAGAGTATCATCTGGAGTGCCCCAGGGAAGTGTGGTAGGTCCGGTGTTGTTTTCTATCTACATAAATGATCTTTTGGATAGGGTGGATAGCAATGTGCGGCTGTTTGCTGATGATGCTGTGGTGAACGGGAAGGTGTCGTCGTTGAGTGACTGTAGGAGGATAAAAGATGACTTCGACAGGATTTGTGATTGGTGTAAAGAATGGCAGCTAACTCTGAATATAGATAAATGTAAATTAATGCAGATGAATAGGAAAAGAATCCTGTAATGTTTGAACACTCCATTAATAGTGTAGCGCTTGACACAGTCACGTCGCCGGCCGCGGTGGTCTAGCGGTTCTAGGCGCTCAGTCCGGAGCCGCGAGACTGCTACGACCGCAGGTTCTAATCCTGGCTCGGGCATGTATGTGTGTGATGTCCTTAGGTTAGTTAGGTTTAAGTAGTTCTAAGTTGTAGGGGACTTATGGCCTCAGCAGTTGAGTCCCATAGTGCTCAGAGCCATTTTTTTGAACACAGTCACGTCGATTAAATATTTGGGGGTAACATTGCAGAGCGATATGAAGTGGGACAAGCCTGTAATGGCAGTTGTGGGGAAGGCGGATAGTCGTTTTCGGTTCATTGGTAGAATTTTGGGAAGATATGGTTCATCAGCAAAGGAGACCGCTTATAAAACGCTAATATGACCTATTCTTGAGTACTGCTCGAGCGTTTGAGATCCCTATCAGATCGGATTGAGGGAGGACATAGAAGCAATTCAGAGGCGGGTTGCTAGATTTGTTACTGGTAGGTTTGATCATCACGCGAGTGTTACGGAAATGCTGCAGGAACTCGGGTGGGAGCCTCTAGAGGAAAGGAGGCGTTCTTTTCGTGAATCGCTACTGAGGAAATTTAGAGAACCAGCATTTGAGGCTGACTACAGTACAATTTTACTGCCGCCAACTTACATTTCGAGGAAAGACCACAAAGATAAGATAAGAGGGATTAGGGCTCGTACAGAGGCATATAGGCAGTAATTTTTCCCTCGTTCTGTTTGGGAGTGGAACAGGGAGAGGAGATGCTAGTTGTGATAGAGGTACCCTCCGCCACGCGCCGTATGCTGGTGGCGCCCCATCTTTCATGAAGACTGTAGGGTTCAATGTGTCTCTTTCCTGTAGAGAGGGTATGACATGCTGGCGAAGCATATCGCAGTAACGCTGGCCAATCACACTGCACGTCTTTGGTCCTTGAGCGCCAACCAGTTCAAAAGAGAATGGACTATTGATGAGCGTAACCGTAAAGCCACACCATATGGTGACACGTGCACCATACAGAGGAACTTCATGCATAGTGACTGGAAGTGAATATCCACACACTCGGCAATTCTGTGTGTTCACCTCACCCGTCAGAGAAAAACGAGCTTCGTCTGGCTACAGGATGGTCCAAGGCCAGGCCTCGTCAGCTTCAGTCCTTAGAAAGTGGAGAGCGAAGTCAGCACGTAGTTGTGTGTCCTGTGGTGCAAGCTACTGTACTATGTGGGTCTCATACGGATACCATTTGAGAATGGTTCGAAGCACCTTCCGTACGGTGGACCACGGGATGTTCTACTGTCGTTACACAGCACACGCACTGCCTGAAGATGGGGAATTGCGCGCAGCGTTTTCTGTCATAGTAACAGCGATTTCATGAACCACCTGTGGTGCAACCGGTCGTCGGCCTCTTCCTGGAGCGACGCCCAGTTCTCCAGTTGATTCGAACTTCCTCATGCTCCGCACAGCAGGTGCAGAAAGAGGACCCTTCCGTAATCCTTTGAGCCGGCGATGTCTCGAAGTGCAGCTGCAGCCTTGCTGCTGTTTTGATAATAGAGCTTCGCCAATAACGCCCTGCCCATGTTGACACGTCAACAAGTGCACTGCGACTGGTCAGGTGTGTGAGACTATGAATCACGATGACTCATCACGGCACCTGATCGCCATCGTTGGAACTGGACGGTGGCGCTGTTCCTACGTGGAGCTGTGTCCCACATGTTCATGCGGTGCAGTTGCGACCGGAGACCGTTCAGCGACGGACTGGGAAGAACTCTCACTTTAGGACCACAGCAATCCCTGACTCCTAGTGAATCGAGTTTTACCCACGAGCCGAGACACTTGCCTCGGGCCTTAGTGATCCTCATGAGGTGGAACTCCGGTGCGAGTTTTCTGCGAACCAGCAAATCTGTCGCCGCTGCCATTCTGAACAGATAGCAGTCTCCGCACACAACCACTCTAGTTATTAATGAGACGAAAGTTATTAATGAGATGAAAGTTGAAGTGATGTTACAAGTGCTAGTACAGCAAAGTGATAAAATAAGCAAATGTTTCAGAGGAAAGTGCGTCAAGAAGTAATTTAGAAATGAGCAGTGCTTCTGTTAACGTATTTGCTTATCCTCTCGTTGCGCGTCATACCGTACTGTATCAATCATCGCCGGCCGAAGTGGCCATTCGGTTCTAGTCGCTGCAATCTGGAACCGCGAGACCGCTACGGTCGCAGGTTCGAATCCTGCCTCGGGCGTGGATGTGTGTGATGTCCTTAGGTTAGTTAGGTTTAACTAGTTCTAAGTTCTAGGGGACTAATGACCTCCGAAGTTGAGTCCCATAGTGCTCAGAGCCATTTGAACCATTTTTTGTATCAATCATCCACGCCGTGTTCGGTCTCCCAGAATGAACTGATGTGAATCAGTAGAAATTTGTTACCATAAAAGAGTGTAGTCAAATGCCAGTGACTTGTAACGTGCGTGAGAACGTGCGCTCGATCATCGCGTTTCCGCATTATCAACAATCAGCCGCGCCGCGACGGTTACGCCCACGTTCGTACAAGTGAGAACTGAAAAGTTAACTTTACAAACAGTGCCATATCATTACTAGTGTCAAGAAGGACTGGTGCCAAATATCTGTGTATGGGTGACGAGCGTAAGAACTTTCGTGCGATCATTCGGCTTCCACATCATCAACAATTACCTGCGTCGTGTCGCTTACGCGTACGCTCATCCTAGTGATTTTTGTGGAAAGATAATCATCCATTGATTGGGATAACACTTCTGAATTAGAATGTAAGCAATACAACCTGCGACTTTCTTTATCGTCTCAGAATGTACCCTACTGGACATTAAAATTGTTACACCAACAAGAAATGCAGATGATAAACGGGTATTCATTGGATAAATGTATTGTACTAGAACTGACATGTGATTACATTTTCACGCAATTTGGGTGCATAGATCCTGAGAAATCAGTACCAAGAACAACCACCTCTGGCCGTACTAAGGGCCTTGATACGCCTGGGCATTGAGTCAAACAGAGCTTGGATGGCGTGTACAGGCACAGATGCTCAGGCAGCTCAAACGCGATAGCACAGTTCACCAAGGGTGGTGACTGGCGTATTCTGACGAGCCATTTGCTCGCCCACCATTGACCAGACGTTTTCAATTGGTGAGAGATCTGGAGAATGTGCTGGGCAGGGCAGCAGTCGAACATTTTCTGTATCCAGAAAGGCCCGTACAGGACCTGCAACATGCGGTCGTGCATTATGCTGCTGAAATGTAGAGTTTTGCAGGGATAATCAGAACATTATATAGTAGTTTATCTTCATAATAAATAATAATATTTGTACTAATTTTTTTCTCGATAACTGGAGAGAACTCTCTTTGTTCGCAGTCACCATATCTTTTCAACCACTCAGTGCTCTGAGTATTGTTACATATTTGTTTTCATCATTAAATATTCCGTTGGTGCAAGACCAAAAAAAAAAAAAAAAATTAGAATTTCAAACGCGGCTGCGAGACAGCAACCGTACAAGCATATGATAGGTATAATACAGCCAACCCGTTGTAACAAAGTTTTACTTTTACCACGCTTTGTCACCAACTGTGGGTGTCTTTATGAGAAAATACACAATTATACGCAATAACCGAAGAACAAATTTAAGAACAATGAGGTTCTCATCACAAAAAATGCTTCCTTAACAAGTTAATGTTAAAACCACACAAAATTAAATGCATTGAAACTGACTTACAGAAGATAACTGCCAGTAAAACTATAGCCAGATGGCGTAGCACTAGAGCTGCAGTCTACCGAAACTACGGCTCGTTAGTTTCGGTACAGTACATAAATGACGTAGTAAATCGTAGGATTAGCGGTAGCACTGGTAGGGAAAGAAACATAATTAAGTGTATCAGAGAGGAACTAGGAGCTGACGGCTTCTACCTGTTTTTCGATCGTTTGTTTTGTACATAAACTGAACCGCATATCATTCAGTGTTAGTCCAATGTCTGATACATATCATTACAAACTGTAAACTGCATTTTATAAGTGAGAAAAATTAGTTTTCATCATTAAATATTCCGTTGGTGCAAGACCAAAAAAAAATATTAGAATTTTATAAGTGAGAAAAATTAGTTCTTCGCCTGACTTCTGCCAATTTATGTAACCAAAGGAATTATTTTTGATGCAAGTACAGTCTACGTGCATAAACATAAGAAAGTCAATAGATTCTTATTGCTATTTTGCATTCAATGGAATATTCTTGATAATGATCTAAGGCAAGAGTTTGCTGTAATTATTCATGAGAGCGAAAGTGGTTTGTGAATATCAGAAATACCTTTTACATAAGCTCGACGAACTACTGAAGCGATGACTAATACGTTTTTGTTTTGCTTTTTTTCCTACGGAAATTGCGTTTTATAGCATTACGTGATAAGTCTGTATTGCTTTTTTTTATAGTTTTGCTACAACATCCCTCTGTTTCACGTTACAATTCAACAATTTCCGTAAAAACCTGAAGTAGACATCAGCAATTCCAGTTTTGCTATAAAAGTAACAGACAGGGGAGGGGTGGGGGGTAACTACGCACAGAAAAAATGTTCCATAGGATACGCAGCCCTTTATATAGCCTCAGTGACACAGTTCACCTCTTCCTGTTCCTAGGAGAATCTTGTGAGACACTGATCGCGTATGCACACAAAGCAATCGAAATGAGGTAACGCCCAGTGTGTATGCAACACGCCTAACGTACCGGTGACGCAGGTGAGATCTTGACTGACCAATTCTACCCGTAAAACTACTGTAGTCTGCACTTACTCATGATAGTTTTACAACTCAGCATAGCACAGTACACGCCGCTAAGTGCTTCAAGAGGTAACAATCATTGGACGTGGCATCACACATGCTGAAACTGTCACAATGAGCACACAAATCAAGTCGCTCCATCTATCAACAGTGGCAGATACCGGCTGCTTAATTTACGAAAATTGTTTTAAATGGCATTATTGTTGTTGTTGTGGTCTTCAGTCCAGAGACTGGTTTGATGCAGCTCTCCATGCTGCTCTATCCTGTGCAAGCTTCTTCATCTCCCAGTACCTACTGCAACCTACAGCCTTCTGAATCTGTTTAGTGTATTCATCTCTTGGTCTCCCTCTACGATTTTTACCCTCCACACTGCCCTCCAATACTAAATTGGTGATCCCTTGATGCCGCCGAATATGTCCTACCAACCGATCTCTTCTTCTAGTCAAGTTGTGCCACAAATTTCTCTTCTCTCCAATTCTGTTCAATACCTTCTCATTAGTTATGTGATCTACCCATCTGTTAACCTCACATATAAATAGCCAGCGTTACGCAAACTGAGAAATTTTATGAGACAATGCAGTTAGTCTTCAGTGACTGCTTCCTCTCGCAGCCCTTAGTGGGATGTACTGTGCTACGCCATGTGGCTATAGTTTTACTGGCAGTTACCAGCCGTATGTTAGTTTCAATCACTTTCAATTATGTGGTTTTAACATTAGCTTGTTAAAGAATTATTTTGTGTGACGAGACCATTATTAGTCTTAAATTAATTCCTCATTTCCTGCATGTAATTGTGGAATCTTTTTTTTCACGAGACATCTACATCTACATCTACATCCATACTCCGCAAGCCACCTGACGGTGTGTGGCGGAGGGTACCCTGAGTACCTCTATCGGTTCTCCCTTCTATTCCAGTCTCGTATTGTACGTGGAAAGAAGGATTGTCGGTATGCTTCTATGTGGGCTCTAATCTCTCTGATTTTATCCTCATGGTCTCTTCGCGAGATATACGTAGGAAGGAGCAATATACTGCTTGACTCTTCGGTGAAGGTATGTTCTCGAAACTTTAACAAAAGTCCGTACCGAGCTACTGAGCGTCTCTCCTGCAGAGTCTTCCACTGGAGTTTATCTATCATCTCCGTAACGCTTTCGCAATTACTAAATGATCCTGTAACGAAGCGCGCTGCTCTCCGTTGGATCTTCTCTATCTCTTCTATCAACCCTATCTGGTGCGGATCCCACACTGCTGAGCAGTATTCAAGCAGTGGGCGAACAAGCGTACTGTAACCTACTTCCTTTGTTGTCGGATTGCATTTCCTTAGGATTCTTCCAATGAATCTCAGTCTGGCATCTGCTTTACCGACGATCAACTTTATACGATCATTCCATTTTAAATCACTCCTAATGCGTACTCCCAGATAATTTATGGAATTAACTGCTTCCAGTTGCTGACCTGCTATTTTATAGCTAAATGATAAGGGACCTATCTTTCTATTATTCGCATCACATTACACTTGTCTACATTGAGATTCAATTGCCATTCCGTGCACCATGCGTCAATTCGCTGCAGATCCTCCTGCATTTCAGTACAATTTTCCATTGTTGCACCTCACGATACACCACAGCATCATCTGCAAAAAGCCTCAGTGAACTTCGGATGTCATCCACCAGGTCATTCATGTATATTGTGAATAGCAACGGTCCTATGACACTCCCCTGCGGCACACCTGAAATCACTCTTACTTCGGAAGACTTCTCTCCATTGAGAATGACATGCTGCGTTCTGTTATCTAGGAACTCCTCAATCCAATCATACAACTGATCTGATAGTCCGTATGCTCTTACTTTGTTCATTAAACGACTGTGGGGAACTGTGTCAAACGCCTTGCGGAAGTCAAGAAACACGGCATCTACCTGTGAACCCGTGTCTAACGCCCTCTGAGTCTCGTGGAGGAATAGCGCGAGCTGGGTTTCACACGGTCGTCTTTTTCGAAACCCATGCTGATTCCTACAGAGAAGATTTCTAGTCTCCAGAAAAGACATTATACTCGAACATAATACGTGTTCCAAAATTCTACAACTGATCGACGTTAGAGATATAGGTCTATAGTTCTGCACATCTGTTCGACGTCCCTTCTTGAAAACGGGGATGACCTGTGCCCTTTTCCAATCCTTTGGAACGCTTCGCTCTTCTAGAGACCTACGGTACACCGCTGCAAGAAGACACCGATTGTCGTCGTCGAAAACTGGGAAAAGTAAAATTTTATTGCAACCGGTAGGCTGTTTTATGCTTATGAGAGCAGAAAGGAGGTTCGGCGTGGCCGCGACGGAATACAAGGGGCGGTGTGGCGCGCTGGCCAGCCTCTATAGTGGCAGCGGCGGCGGTGGCGGTGGCGGGTCTCTGGATGCTATCGCCCCCGCAGAGGCCGCCCGCTGACTTTCTCCTTCATTATCTCCGCCCGCCGCCGGCGTTATGCAGACCCCATTAAGGGCGTCGTTTAGCGGAATCGCACTGCTGTTGCGACACCACCGCCACGATGCGGCGGCCGCGTTCTTCTTCTGGCGTTTTGCACCAGCTAGTCCGTGCACTGCGCAAAACTGTCACGTACGGGGACTGTGTCTCACGCGGACGAAGCTGGCTCGCGATGGTAGTATGCAACAAAAGTGACTGAAAACGAGTTTCTTGCTTCCAGTAATGCCAGAGCCCTGAATGCGTCGAATGTCTTACCAGCACTCAACGAACGCCTAAGAAAAAATTTATGTATCATCCGTCCGCTGCAATACGAACAACAAATTGATATTTTGCCCGTAAATTGAAAAAAAAAAAACAAATTTCGATAAACGTAACGCTTAGAACTGTTTTGACTAGAAGAAGAGACGGAGAAAACTTTCTCTGCGTCGTTTGAGCATTGCAAATCATATGGCATGTCCTAAAACTCCACGCTTCCTTCCGTGGGTCAATATTATTTGGAATCATAAACGAAGGACCGATCCCAGCCGGTTTTCGGTCCGGTACGGTGCTTACAAGAGGCGCTTTAACGTCCGGAGGGAGGATACAGAGCACCAGCTATTGTACTCGTATCAATATACCATTCAGCTGAAAACAAGCAACAACGATGGCTTTGGTTGACCTTAAACAGATGATGTTGATATTACACTACTGGCCATTACAATTTCTACACCACGAAGATGTGCTACAGACGCGAAATTTAACCGACAGGAAGAAGATGCAATGATATGCAAATGATTAGCTTTTCAGAGCATTCACACAAGGTTGGCGCCGGTGGCGACACCTACAACATGCTGACACGAGGAAAGTTTCTCAACCAATTTCTCGTACACAAACAGCGGGTCACCAAAGTTGCCGGGTGAAACGTTGTTGTGATGCCTCGTGTAAGGAGGAGAAATGCGTACGATAACGTTTCCGACTTTGTTAAAGGTCGGATTGTAGCCTATCGCGATTGCAGTTTATCGTATCACGAAATTGCTGCTCGCGTTCTTCGAGATCCAATGACTGTTAGCAGAATATGGAATCGGTGGGTTCAGGAGGGTAATACGGAACGCCGTGCTGGATCCTAACGGCCTCGTATCACTAGCAGTCGAGATGACAGGCATCTTATCCGCATGGCTGTAACGGATCGTGCAGCCTCGTCTCGATCCCTGAGTCAACAGATGGGGACGTTTGTAAGAAGACAACCATCTATACCAACAGTTCGACGACGTTTGAGGCAGCATGGACTTTCAGCTCGGAGACCATGGCTGCGGTTACCCTTGACGCTGCATCACAGACAGGAGCGCCGGCGATGGTGTACTCGACGACGAACCTGGGTGCACGAATGGCAAAATGTCATTTTTTCAGATGAATCCATGTTCTGTTTACAGCATCATTATGGTCGCATCTTTGTTTGGCGACATCGCAGTGAACGCACATTGGAAGCGTGTATTCGTCAAAGCCATACTGGCGTATCACCCAGCGTGATGTTATCGAGTGCCATTGGTTACACGTCTCGGTCACCTCTTGTTCGCATTGACGGCACTTTGAACAGTGGACGTTACATTTCAGATGTGTTACGACCTATGGCTCAACCCTTCTCTCGATCCCTGCGAAACCCTACATTTCAGCAGGATAATGCAAAACCGCATGTTGCAGGTTCTGTACGGGCCTTTCTGGATACAGAAAGTGTTCGACTGCTACCGTGGCCAGCTCATTCTCCAGATCTCTCACCAATTGAAAACGTCTGATCAATGGTGGCCGAGCAACTGGCTCGTCACAATACGCCAGTCACTACCCTTGATGAACTGTGGTATCGCGTTGAAGCTGCATGGGCAGCTGTACGTGTACACGCCATCCAAGCTCTGTTTTACTCAATGCCCAGGCGTATCAAGGCCGTAATTACGGCCAGAGGTGGTTGTTCTGGGTACTGATTTCTCAGGATCTATGCACCCAAATTGTGTGAAAATGTAATCAAATGTCACTTCTAGTATAATATATTTGTCCAATGAATATCCGTTTATCAGCTGCATTTCTTCTTGGTGTAGCGATTTTAATGGCCAGTAGTGTATTAATGATAAGGGCAATAATGAATGAAGTTTTCTTCTATTCTTTCGAATGACTATAATTATTTTGCTCATAATATTTTAAAGACAAATTTTTTACAACTTGCTGGATTGTTTTATTCATTTGTTACAAGGTATCAAACGTAGGTCTTAAGCTAAGCAAGAAATTTCTGAGAATGTACATTTGGAGTACAGCACTGTATGGACTGTGAGAAAACCAGAACAGAAGAGAATTGTAGCCTTTGACATGTATTGCTACAAACGAGTGTTGAAAATTTGGTGGCCTGATAAGTTACGAAATGAAGAGATTCTTCGCAGAATCTGCGAGGAAAGGAACATATGGAAAACACTGCCAAGAAGAAGGGACAGCGTGATAGCACGTATGTTAAGGCGCCAGGGGATAACTTCCATGGTACCAGAGAGAGCTATAGAGGGTATGAACTATAGAAGAAGATAGAGATCGGAGTACATCCAGCAAATAACTTTGGACGTAATGTGCAAGTGCAACTCTGAGATGAAGAGGTTGACACAGGAGAGGAATTCGTGGTGGGCCGCATCTATTCCAATTAGAAGACTGATGACTCGAAAAAAAAAGACCAAAGTACAACACTTCAGTATTACAATAAATATATTTCACTTCATGAAATCTACAATATTCGATCTTTCTTTCTTCAGCTTGGTAAGTACTACCAAACTATCTCTCATATCACTACTGTATTTTGAGCCCTCTTTTACGAAATGAATTTCACTCATTCATATTATGATGATCTATGTTAGTTCTTCCAACTTAGTGTATCATTTATGCTCATACTTTGCTTTAAATAATAAAATACTGAATCAGTACGTTTCTTCGTGCATAGTGCAACGCGTTTCGAGAAATTATTCTCATTATGAAGTGCAAATATTTACACTGGTATTTTATGTGATGTTTGCCTTTGTGTGGTTCTGCCTTTCTCTGCATGCGAATTTGTGATTTTAACGTACTCTGCCTCCTTAATTTTGTGGAAATCCATACACACGCAGACCAGTTCACGTCGCTTAAGGAGTTAAAACATAAATTAGTACAAATTAATTGTAATAAAATTTCAAGAAAACCACTATAAAACTGAATGCCCTTCTTCGTTCCTAAATCGTGGAACTTGATGATAAGTGCAGACTACACTCCTGGAAATTGAAATAAGAACACCGTGAATTCATTGTCCCAGGAAGGAGAAACTTTATTGACACATTCCTGGGGTCAGATACATCACATGATCACACTGACAGAACCACAGGCACATAGACACAGGCAACAGAGCATGCACAATGTCGCCACTAGTACAGTGTATATCCAAATTCCGCAGCAATGCAGGCTGCTATTCTCCCATGGACACGATCGTAGAGATGCTGGATGTAGCCCTGTGGAACGGCTTGCCATGCCATTTCCACCTGGCGCCTCAGTTGGACCAGCGTTCGTGCTGGACGTGCACACCGCGTGAGACGACGCTTCATCCAGTCCCAAACATGCTCAATGGGGAACAGATCCGGAGATCTTGCTGGCCAGGGTAGTTGACGTACACCTTCTAGAGCACGTTGGGTGGCACGGGATACATGCGGACGTGAATTGTCCTGTTGGAACAGCAAGTTCCCTTGCCGGTCCAGGAATGGTAGAACGATGGGTTCGATTACGGTTTGGATGTACCGTGCACTATTCAGTGTCCCCTCGACGATCACCAGAGGTGTACGGCCAGTGTAGGAGATCGCTCCCCACACCATGATGCCGGGTGTTGGCGTGAGTGGAAGACAGCCTAACGGTGTGCGGGACCGTAGCCCAGCTTCATGGAGACGGTTGCGAATGGTCCTCGCCGATACCCCAGGAGCAACAGTGTCCCTAATTTGCTGGGAAGTGGCGGTGCGGTCCCCTACGGCACTGCGTAGGATCCTACGGTCTTGGCGTGCATCCGTGCGTCGCTGCGGTCCGGTCCCAGGTCGACGGGCACGTGCACCTTCCGCCGACCACTGGCGATAACATCGATGTACTGTCACGTCCACGCTGTCGCGGCATGCTACCAGTGTTAAAGACTGTGATGGAGCTCCGTATGCCACGGCAAACTGGCTGACACTGATGGCGGCGGTGCACAAATGCTGCGCAGCTAGCGCCATTCGACGGCCAACACCGCGGTTCCTGGTGTGTCCGCTGTGCCGTGCGTGTGATCATTGCTTGTACAGCCCTCTCGCAGTGTCCGGAGCAAGTATGGTTGGTCTGACACACCGGTGTCAATGTGTTCTTTTTTCCATTTCCAGGAGTGTAGAAGAGAGTATTGCGGTAGTACGCTAGTTGTCAGTAAGTGACTGCTGTCAACTACTTTGCTATACATCTGGGCACGTGAATCATGTAAATGAGCCGCCTAATTTTATCAAATTAATCATATACCCACCTCCGTAATTTAAAACGCCTGCCATGTTTGTTTGTCGAAATGAAATAATTTAGAAGTGGTCAGACATTTTGAAAATCAATGTAGCTATTTGTGAAAACGGGCAGTGACCGTTTTCTAGGAGCAATAAATCTGTTCTTCATACGCATTTATCAAAAAGTCAGCAGGCCTGCACTGCAGCTCAATATTAGGAACTGTCATTTTGCTGGAAGAGTTTTCTGAGTTGTAAAAGTTGTGAGTTGCTATCAGATACAAAATTCGGTGTGTCCATTACGTCTCGTGTCATAGCGGCGCAGGTAGTTGTGGAATCAAACTGAGGTGGGAGACGAAAATCTGAAGAGTCAACGTCCAGATTTGCAACAAAACGCTGACGGGAGCTGGCGCGGGTGCCGGACAGCCTCTTGACTCTAAGGAAGGGCACGAAGTACTTTCAGAGCGTCTGTTTTTCTTTTTCCTGTTATTAGAGTTGCTTGTAAGACACATTTTTCGCCAAGATCTGCTTGTTTCCGGAATGAGTGATATTGGAGATTTTGCATGTTTGTTTCGTTGTTTTTGCAACAGTGTTGGGACCCGTTTTGTGTACTAAGGAGAATCAGCTCCGTCGTTTTTTAATTTATTTGGAGTAAATCTCCCATCTGCTGCCGATACTATTTCTCTGAATTCAAGTCACATCTGGTCTGTAGTTATATTATTAATTTGGGAGGAGTGGAGATTGTCTCTCAGGAAGGCGTCAAGCGAATTATTATCTGCTTTTTCGAACAGGTATATTTTTCGTATAGGTATAGGTATTGCACGATTCACGTGCTGGCGAAATGGAGACACACAACGGGTCCCCGTCAGGTGCTGATGACGCAGCCTCACACGAGCACTCGGTATCTCAGTGTCCCCCACGGTGGTCACTCAGCACGTGACGCCCCGTTCGCGCCACTTTTATACGCTAACAGGCCTGGTAACAACACTGAACACGATCGACACTAATGCCCTCTACCTGCCACAGGAAACTGCAACCCTAATTATTTACATACCCGCTGACTGTGTGTGCGTGTACCAAGTTACACTGCCGGCCGATCTGGACGTGCGGTTCTAGGCGCTTCAGTATGGAACCGCGTGACCGCTACGGTCGCAGATTCGAATCCTGCCTCGGGCATGGATGTGTATGATGTCCTTAGATTCGTTAGGTTTAAGTAGTTCTAACTTCTAGGGGACTGATGATCACAAAAAAATGGTTCAAATGGCTCTGAGAACTATGGGGCTTAACTACTGTGGTCCTCAGTCCCCTAGAACTTAGAACTACTTAAACCTAACTAACCTAAGGACATCACACACATCCATGCCCGAGGCAAGATGCGAACCTGCGACCGTAGCAGTCGCGCGGTTCCGGACTGCGCGCCTAGAACCGCTAGACCACCGCGGCCGGCTGATGATCCCATACTGCTCAGACCCATTTGAACAATTTTGAACCAAGTTACACTGACATCCGACCATGTTGTCTGGGTGATTACTTCTTTTGTCAGGCAGTGTACATAGAAACTGAGTAGTCCTGCGGAATATTTTCTGCATCATTTTGAATTTGACTTTCGATTATTTAGCATAATGCCTTTGGCTGTACCATAAAACGTTCAGCTTGCTGTAATACTTCGCGGTATTTACATAACGCTAGGTTCCACGGAACAGTGTTTGGTAACAGGTGGGCGAGTAAACAGAGAGAGAGAGAGAGAGACGCAGGCAGACAGCCGGAGAGGGAAGCTGTTTCTAAAGCAGTGTTTGCATTTCTCTGTTTGCAGGACTTTCACCGACGCTAGCAGCAGGAGCGCCGTCCGCCGCCCAGACAGCACAGACAGGTAGGTGCAGCGGGCAGCGCTCTGCTGCACACTGAGGGCCCTCTTGTCGCCGCTGACCAGCCACGCTCGCGGCTCACACACGCTCGCCTCTGCTTAGCTTTCGCTAGGGCGCAACTGCGCCGGCTACCGCCACACACGCAGGCCGCCAGCTGACTCCCGCAGAGATAGAGCGAATCAGAAACGCTGCAGCAAAACCGCTCTAGCCGTACCCCACACACAGAAGGCAGGAGACAAGGGCGACGAGGTTGCTGCCGTATTGCTCCACTTCCGCAAAGCGATGGACACAGTTCCGCACTGTCGCCTCCCCTTCATCTACATCTGCATCTACATCTATATCTACATTTACACTCCGGAAGACGCAACGGTGTGTGGCGGAGGGCACTTCACGTGCCACTGTCATTACCTCCCTTTCCTGTTCCAGTTCTGTATGGTTCGCGGGAAGAACTACTGCCGGAAAGCCTCCGTGCGCGCTCGAATATCTCTAATTTTACATTCATGATCTCCTCGGGAGGTATAAGTAGGGGGAAGCAATATATTCGATACCTCATCCAGAAACGCACCCTCTCGAAACCTGGACAGCAAGCTACACAGCGATGCAGAGCGCCTCTCTTGCAGACACTTGAGTTTGCTAAACATATCCGTAACACTATCACGCTTACCAAATAACCCTGTGACGAAACGCCCCGCTCTTCTTTGGATCTTCTCTATCTCCTCCGTCAACCCGACCTGGTACGGATCCCGCACTGATGAGCAATACTCAAGTATAGGTCGAACTAGTGTTTGTAAGCCACCTCCTTTGTTGATGGACTACATTTTCTAAGAACTCTCCCAATGAATCTCAATCGGGCACCCGCCTTAAAAACAATTAATTTTATATGGTCATTCCACTTCAAATCGTTCCGTACGCATACTCCCAAATATTTTACGGAAGTAACTGCTACCAGTGTTTGTTCCGCTATCATATAATCATACAATAAAGGATCCTTCTTTCTATGTATTCGCAATACATTACATTTGTCTATGTTAAGGGTCAGTTGCCACTCCCTGCACCAAGTGGCTATCCGCTGCAGATCTTCCTGCATTTCGCTGCAATTTTCTAATGCTGCAACTTCTCTGTATACTACAGCACCATCCGCGAAAAGCAACATGGAACTTCCCACACTATCAGCTAGGTCATTTATATATATTGTGAAAACCAATGGTCCCCTTAACACTCCCCTGAGGCACGCCAGAGGTTACATCAACGTCTGTAGACGTCTCTCCATTGAGAACAACATGCTGTGTTCTGTTTGATAAAAACTCTTGAATCCAGCCACACAGCTGGTCTGATATTCCGTAGGCTCTTACTTTGTTTATCAGGCGACAGTGAGGAATTGTATAGCACGTCTTCCGGAAGTTTCTGCCATGTCGCCGTAAATAAGAAAGTTCCGTATATTAACCATATGGCAAAATACTCTGCTCGTTGTGTACTATCATTTGCCAAGATCTCTTTCCGACATCTCGAACGGTTTCGGATACATGACGGATGTTATGATTACTTCATTCTCGAGCGCGTGCCGAAGTGAGCGTACTACATAAATCCGATTTTCTCGAGATGGAGGACATATAGCGACGTCGTCCCAACTACAAATTAAAACCCAATGTATTAGGTTAATTTCATTCGCAGCAACATGAGGTGTAACATGCACTAAACGCAAAATCATAGTGACCCATATTTTTAATTGGGAACTTTTTCTAACTTCGCGCAACGTCTCACTTAAATGCATATACGACACTAAGTGTGACGATTAGCGAGATGATGAGCACTTCACATCAAGATGACATGAACCTGTAAGTAATGTAAAAATCTATTTTTATGTATAGTTTCTGTAAAATCGTGTAGGAAGACGACAGAGCTAACGGGGAGCACGTGACGTCGCGCCCGTAACGGCCCTGCTGCGCCTTCACTGGCGTGCTCCGTGTCCGACCCTAGGCGGGTGCAGCTGCGCCCGGCGTCCTTTCTGTCCTCACACTAACGGAGAAAATACGAGCGTACGTCATGTCAGACCACTATGCAGTACACATAAACCACCACATGTCGCGCATTATTCAATTTACAGTACGTTTCGCTCATCACACATACAGATGTTCGTTGCCCTGATGGCAACACATTAAAGGTTTAAAGCTCTCTTTAGCACCATCGTGGCTCTAGCTCATACCACTTTGTGCTGGCTATGTTGAAGAGAGGAACTTTAAACCTTTAACGTTTTGACATCAGGGCAATGAATATTGAATGTCTGATGAGCAAAACTAGTGATAGTTAACAGTTTCTGTGAACATTCATTTCCAACGGTCCATCAGGCTCCTCGCGGATTGTGTTATTATCTAGTCAGAAGATGCCATACTTGAAAACTGTATCAAAATGCAGGGAGAAGAAGCCACACTTGAAAACTGTATAAAAATGCAGGGAGACCTGCACTGAATCCACGCCTGGTGCACGGACGTAATGTATTGGGAATAAGTAGACGTGAAGATCCGTTTGACAACACGATTACCTAAAAAACACTAGAAGTGGTCACATCTCTTAACTACCTTCCAGCATGCATACAGAGTGATTTAAAATGGAACTTCCTCACAATGCAGTAGGCTAAAATTTAAACAAATGAAAATAATACAGAACATTTCTCGGGTATCCAGCTGGTTGGCGTCGTCCAACAGGCGCGGTATTTCGGCAAACCGACTTCTCGCCATCTTCAGGCGTTCCTAGAATCTGCTGGACGACGCCGACCGGCTGAATACCCGAGAAATGTTCAAGATTTCCGTACGCCGGGAAAACCTAAAATCACACAAAAGAAAATAAGTTAAAATAACATTTACGGTGACCGGATGAAAGGTAACTACCGTTCGATTTCCGAGTTTACGTTGCAGAAGAATCTAGGATTGCAATTCCAAACTGCGTACGTGAATTACGTACTCCAATATTAAACAGGCTTAAATGTCCTTTAAACGATCAGAATAAAAAGATAATTTTTTTGGAAGGTTACGATGAAACTGATGTGAGAGTTTCGTGATGTAAATAATCACGGAATTTAGAAAGTTAATTATACACTTGGAAATGGTTTCTTATTTGACGAAGTCACTAATTTCATGCAACTTTTTACGTATCAATAAGTGCAAGGGTCGAATCTGTGACGCTTGGTCAATGGATTTTCGGATCATCTAGCCTTTTTGCCAAAATTGCACACCTCTAGCTCCCAGCTATCTCGACATCCAACGGCGTTTGTCGCTAAGAAACATTCTGAGTACAGAGAAGAAATACGCAAGCCGTAAACGGGTGTCTTGCAGGCACCCCTGAATCGCACTTCGGGACCTGAATCTACCCATAGGGGAAAAAAGAAAAAATACGTTCTCGACAGAGCAATGGCCTTAAACGGAGCTACATCGAAAGAGACTGCATTTGGAACTACGGGCGAAAGATTTATCCCAAGCACTTGGCAACTACGGTGTGCGCCGATGACGTGCAGAGCTGTCCACGGTGCCAGCTGGAATGGTATCACGTTGCTCTCTCCAGTGACGGCGTTGGTGTCGTTAGAGAGAATTAGGCTGTGCACCTGCAACGGGCTTCGCCGCCTCACTTCCTTTCATTGCAGCCAACTCTCTGCGTGTGATTGCGTTGCTGACGCAGCACTCTCTGAGACTGATGGCCAATTCGCTCTCACGGCGCCGTCGCGCATTTTAGCTTCGCATCTGAGACGGACAGCTGACCGCTGACCGGTAAATTCCACCACACTGACTGCTCGGCGTTCCCACCACGACACGACAGCGCATGCAGGGGGTGGAGACTGAACGAGTCAACCAAGTTTTGAACCAATGCGTTGCTGTTACTCAGAAAATACACACGCAAAAGCTCGCATACACACACACACACACACATACCGCAATAACAGAAGTATCGCTGGAGAGTACCATCTACGGTTGTGACCTAGGTCTTCAAAAGGTCGGTATTCACAGCCCTAGCAAAGACCGGGCCGTTCGCCCGGGAGGTCATCAGTCAGAAAGCAGGTGCTGGAAGGAAAAGGAAGACTCATTAGTGTTTAATGCCCCGTGGACGACAACGCCATTAGAGAGGGAATGCGACCTCGAACTGCGGAGGAATAGGAAAGGAAGTCGGCCATTTAATTACTCCGTGGACCAAATCAGTACGGCCTGAGTCGCATTAAACGAACGCTCTGGAATGACAAGGACCCCACAGCAGACTGTTAACGAAGTTAAGAGCTTATGAAATAGGTTCCCAGGTATGTGGATGCTTCGAAGACTTCTTAACCAATAGAATCCAGTACGATGTCCTCGACGTCGAATGATTATCAGAGGCGAGAATATCGTCTAGAGGGCCCCAGGGAAGTGTCCCAGGACCGTTCTTATCCTCTGTACGCACAAATGAGCTGGCGGACAGGGTGAGCTGCAATCTCCGACTGTTTGCTGACGATGCTGTGGGTTGCGGGAAGGTGTCGTCGTTGAGTGACTTTAGGAGGATACGAGATGACTTAGACAACATTTATAGTTCGCGTGATGAATGTCAGATAGCTCTAAATGTAGGAAAATGTGTGTTAATGCAGATAGTAGCAAAACAAATCTCATGTTTGACACGTTCACGTCGATTAAATATCTAGACTTAACGTTCTACATCTACATACATATACGTATTACTCCGCTAGCCACTAAGCAGTGTGTGGCGGAGGGCACAATTCGCGTCAAAGTCATAGTTCCCCCCCCCCTCCCCCCCCCCTCCCCCCTCAGTTCCACTCACGGATCGTGCGAGAGGAAAACGACTGTCTGAACGCCTCAGTATGAGCTCATATTTTCCTAATCTTTGAATGGTGATCACTGCGCTATTTGAAAGTTGGTGGTAATACTCCGTGAAGATCAGATTTCGGAATTTAGTGAGCAGCCCCTTCTGTTTAGCAAAGTGTGCACACTTGAAACTTTCTACGAGATTTATGACGCTCTCGCGATGGCTAAATGTACTAGTCAGGAATCTTGCCGCTCTTCTTTGGACCTTCTAAATATCTTGAATCAGAAGCAACTGGTATGGGTCCCATACAGACGAACAATACTCCAATACTGGACGAACTAACTTATTGTAAGCTATTTCCTTTGTTGACGGACTGCATCGCTTCAGCATTCTACCAATAAACCGCAATCTAGAGTTACTTGTGTAATCTGATCATTCCATTTGAGATCATTTCGAAGAGTCACACCCAGACACTTGACGGACGTTACCGCTTCCAAAGACTGGGCATTTATTTTGTACTCGTACATTAATGGGGATTTCAGCCTTGTTATACGCAGTAGGTTACACTTGCTAATATTGAGAGATAACTGCCAGTCATTACACCACGCATTTCTTTTCTGCAAATTCTCATTGATTTGTTCACAACTTTCGTGTGACACTACTTTCCTGTAGACTACAGCATCATCGGCAAACAGTCTAAGGCCGCTGTCAATACCATCAACTGGGAGAATTTTGGGAAAGTGTAGATCATTTAAAAGGAGACCTCGTATAGAACACTACTTCGACCCATTCTTTAGTCCTGTTTGAGTGTCTGGGATCCTCAACAAGTCGGAGTAAAGTAAGACATCGAAGAAATTCAGAGGTGTGCTGCTAGATTTGAATGGGCAGGTTCGATCAAGACGTCAGTGTTATGGTTCAAATGGCTCTGAGCACTATGGACTTAACTTCTGAGGTCATCAGTCCCCTAGAACTTAGAACTACTTAAACCTAACTAACCTAAAGACATCACACACTTCCATGCCCGAGGCAGGATTCGAACCTGCGACCGTAGCGTTCGCGCGGTTCCAGACTGAAGGGCCTAGAACCGCTCGGCCACAACGGCCGGCTTATGTGCTGTACATGTGACGCATGGCACCACTTGCTGGGTAGTGGTACGGAGTGGCGTCTAAATTCCTGTTTGTGTCGGTAGGCTCCGTAGATACCCCGTGTGGCAGAGCACCGTCTGGCCTTCTGTAGAGCAAGGCGTCTCCAATGTGAAGATTTTCGGATGAACGACATTTAAAATCTCCCTAAACTGTGTAGTTCTGCCGTTAGATGAAACACCCCTATAAGAAAAATAGGAAGAGAGCATAAGGGCTGACCTCTGCTAAATATTTTGCAATATTTATACACGAGTTTTAAGTTTATGGTGCTCTTTTCATGCGGGCATGATTCATATTTGATAAGCAGTTTGAGATATGGAAACTAGATTCCCGGCGCGAAATTGTTTCATCCTGTGACATCTAGACATTCTAGAGGCCAAGTCAATGGGGCATCTCGCCTGCAGACAGAGCCCGCAGGAGGCCCGGCAGCCCTTGACATCTCGAGACGAGGTAGCTGCACACGTACGGCCACCGCAGGCTCGGCGCCATTAAGCGAATGCAGTAATTGCCCGGCGTTTTTGAGCGCGGCGTCCTCGATCGCCGCCTTTGACCTGCTTGCAGAAGGAATGCCTGCACGTCCAGTCTCCGACCGGCCTTTACGACACGGCCGTAAATCTGTTCCCTAAGACGCCTGCGGCAGTTTGCCCTAATGAACATGCCGCTGCCGGCGTAGCTGACCGCCGTGTCACTACAGCCCGCGTCGGCGGCCATCTCGAAATTGTCGCACAGCACGCAGTTTATTCCACTGGTTGTGATTACTTGTTTAGCATCACCTAAAGTACCTACTACTGTCCTGTCGAAATAACAAAGTGCCTGAGGACCAGTTATTTACGGGTCAGCTACGAGGGGAGCTCAAAAAGTAAGCTGCACATTTTAATGACAGCCCAAAGTGACTTATAAATATTTGTTTTGTAAATAAAACAGCCTTTTCCTATTGCTAGTTACTTTATTTATCCCATAGGCGTTTCGCCTTCTCCTGTTCTAAGGCATCATCAGTGGCATCTATAACGATACAGTTTTGTTAGGTCTAGATTATCAGAAGTTCACTTCGCGATTTTTTGTAAAAAAAGTAGTTACTTACAATTTGCTGACCTGCGTTTCCTCACATCTGTTCTGGAGGCCGCACTTTTATCACTGCCGCATAATCACGTCTTTGTTGCACGCATGCCAAGCAATTCATTATTTACACTAATAGATAAAATAATAGAATAACGTTCGCAAAAAATGTTAATATAATAATGCTGTCCAATGTAATAATAATAGAACCCAACGTCTTTACACTCACTCATCCATGAACCCCTCCACAGACCACTGAAACGAAAATTCAAAACAGCTGCCACCAAAGTTTTCAGCCACTCTATAACAGCTAGTCCACCCTCCACACCACACCCGAAAGAAAAAAAAAGTTGGCTCTGTCCCCCTCTCTCTCAAACTCATACAAACACACACGATATAAACATCATAAATAGAAGTTAAGTGTCGAACATATACTTCGTTAGGTTGGAAACAAATAGGTAAACATACCAAAGAAGATGAAACACGTAATGGAGTGGCAATATGTACCCTGTGAAAAGCAGTGTAAGACGATATAGTTGTATCAAGTAACAAAACACTAGTTCTCCTCAAAAAATAGTGAGAAAAATGGGGAACAGTGTGTGGAAGGCGAGAACACAAAGACGTGATTATATGGCAGTGATAAAAGTGGTAGGGCGACCTCCAGATGTGAGGAAACGCAGATCAGCAAATCATAAGTAATCACTTTTTTACAAAAAATCGCGAAGTGAACTCTTTGATAATCTATAACTAACAAAACTGTAGTATAGTTATAGATCCCTCTGAGGATGCCTTAGAACAGGAGAAGGCAAAACGCGTATAGGATAAATAAAGTAACTAGCAATAGGAAAAGGCAGTTTTATTTACAAAACAAATATTTATATGCTTGCTGCGGAGGATTGCCACACAAAAAAACTTGTTGATCAAAGTCACTTATAATACATGCTGCACTACACTTCGATGTGACACAGATACGTGGTATTATTTTTTAGCATAGTCACCCATTCTCACTGAGAAACGGTCGGAACTTTCTGCCGAGTGTTCGATTCTTCGATGACAGAAATCGGCGCCTCGATCACAGAATCTTTCGAGAACCACTGTGCGAAGGACCTCACCCTCCGAAAATCTGCGACTGCCGCGACACTCTTCGTCAATGTCCTGTTCATTGCCGTCTGTGGTAGGTGTCGCTGACCTTCCTCCCCGGTCAGTGTCACCCGCGTCTGTACGGCCTTGGTCAAATTGTCGACACAATTCCGTTATCGCTGAACTTGACACTGCATTTGCTAATTCGCCCCCGCAATTTCACAGTGAATCTGTGTGCTCTTTACACGTTTTGTCCACAAGAATCGTACTGCCCGGAGTACTTCAAGTGTTGAGTACACATCCAGTTGCCACGCTATTTCATTTCCACACTGTGAGACACCTGTCACATCCGTAACAGCAGCATGATTACGACTGCAGGAAGCGCAGAACATGTAATGTATTCTGACAATGTGCCCCTCTTGTTGCGCGATGGTCTCAGCGTGGGATGACACGTGTAACTTGCGCTGATAAGCCAAGATATTCTGACCACTGCCCATCGCAACGCTGGGTGCCACTTGGTCGCGTTGCGGGCACGTAACGCGGTAACAAAAGTGTTTAAGCGGAGTAGACACGGATGAGGGATCACCCTAGCGAAGATGTTTTTGTGGTCTTCAGTCCAGAGACTGGTTTGATGCAGCTCACCATGCTACTATATCCCTTGCAAGCTCCTTCATCTCCCAGTACCAAATGCAACCTACATCCTTCTGAATCTGTTTAGTGTATTCATCTCTCGGTCTCCCTCTACGATTTTTACCCTCCACGCTGCTCTCCGATACTAAACTGGTGATCCCTTGATGCCTCAGAACATGTCCTACCAACCGGTACCTTCTTCTAGTCAACTTGTGCCATAAACTCCTCCCCAATTCTGTTCAATACCTCCTCATTAGTTATGTGATCCAATCTTCAGCATTATTCTGTAGCACCACATTTCGAAAGCTTCTATTCTCTTCTTGTCCAAACTATTTTTCGTCCATGTTCCACTTCCATACATGGCTATACTCCATATAAATACTTTCAGAAACGACTTCCTGACATTTAAATCTATACTCGATGTTAACAAATTTCTCTTCTTCAGAAACGCTTTCCTTGCCATCGCCAGTCTACATTTTATATGCTCTCTACTTCGACCATCATCAGTTATTTTGCTCCCCAAATAACAAGTCTCGTTTACTACTTTAAGCGTCTCATTTTCTAATCCAATTCCCTCAGCATCACCCGATTTAATTCGACTACATTCCATTATTCTCGTTTTGCTTTTGCTGATGTTCATCTTATATCCTCCTTTCAAGACATTGTCCATTCCGTTCAACAGCTCTTCCAAGTCCTTTGCTGTCTCTGACAGAATTACAATGTCATCGGCGAACCTCAAAGTTTTTATTTCTTCTCCATGGATTTTAGTATCTTCTCCGAACTTTTTTTTTGTTTCCTTTACTGCTTGCTCAATATCCAGATTGAAAAACATCGGGGATATGCTACAACTCTGTCTCACTCCCTTCCCAACTACTGCTTCCCTTTCATGCCCCTCTACTCTTATAACTGCCATCTGGCTTCTGCACACATTGTAAATAGCCTTTCGCTCGCTGTATTTTACCCATGCCACCTTCAGAATTTGAAAAAGAGTGTTCCAGTCAACATTGTCAAAAGCTTTCTCTAAGTCTACAAATGCTAGAAACGTAGGTTTGCCTTTCCTTAATATATTTCCTAAGATAAGGCGTAGGCTCTGTGTTTCCTCATGTGTTCCAACATATTCCCTAGCGAAGATATGGGCTGCAAATGGGGAAATCTATTGAGATAAGCGACTTTCACAAAGTGGAGATCATTATTACGCAGCGCCTGTGAACGTGAATCTCTAAAACGGCGAATCTGGTCGAATGCTCATTTGCTACTGTCGTGAGCATCTACGGAAGAGGCAGAAGGACAGTGAAACTACCACTACTAGCTAAATGGTTGGACGTCCACGACCCTTGACAGAACGTGGGGTTCGGAGGCTTGTCTGCTCTGTAAAGTAGGACAGATGGCGATCTGTGACATCTGGTGCACGCACAAGTGTGTCGGAACACATCCTTCATCGTACACTGTTGAACATGGAGACCACCCGTACGTGTTCACATGTTGACCCAACGACATCGTCAATTACGACTACAGCGGGCGCGGAACCATTCGGATTCGACCGTCGATCAATGGAAACGTGTCGGCTCTTCGGATGAATCACATTTTTGCTACACTACGTCGATGGTCGTTTCCATGAGCGCCGTCATCGAGGTGAGCGGCGTCTGGAACGTGCAGTGCATCACGGACGCAGGTTGGTGGGAGCAGTATTATGCTATGGGAGGCGTTCTCCCGCGCTTTCACGGAACCTGTGGTAGCAATCGAGGACACGCTGACTGCTGCGAACCATCTGCATCCCTTCATGCTCGATTTCTTCCCCGATGGCGATATCAGCTTTCAGCAGAATAACTGCCCGTGTCTCGAAATCTGAACCGTGATACAGTGGTCTGAGGAGCATTTCAGGTGATTCACGTTGACGTCTCGGCAATCTGTCTGATGTAAATCATACGGAACCCGCGAGGGACGCTATCGGGCGCCATCACGGCGTACGCAAATCAGCGGCCCGTTATTTACACGAATTACACGACCTGTCCTGTGACCGTCTAATACTACGTACCTCCACAAACCAATCAACAAACTGTCAGAGCCCTGACATGCAAAATCAGTTATGTATTTCGTTCTAAAGACGGACAAACAATCTATTATGGAGGTGGTCATAATGTTTTGCCTCATTAGTGTAGTTCCTGAATTCCACACGCACCGCAGCAGCAACAAGTCACGAGTCTGGCAACGCCTTCTATTCTGTTCTTCGTTATTGTTTTGCTCTGCTGCCTAGCGTACAAGTTGGCGTAGTCGGGTGCACATGACGCTTGCTGCTGCTAACGTAACAACTGCAATTCCGTTCCGCCCTCTGTAATCGTTTTCTGAGCGGCGTGTTTGCACCGGCAATAAAAAAAAAATCTGCAACGCCAAGAAGGTATTGTGCGACATAAACGATAGATGTAGGCGGGTATCTACATCTGAAAGATAGTTTATTCAAATGTCGCGCCAGCCGCCTAAGATTGGCGCTACTAACGCCACTAGAAATCAGTTTTGCTTTGTATACATGGTGCAGTGGTCGTAACTGTTGATTACGTTTGAGATTGGCCGTGGTGAGTTGCTGTTAGCAATGAATGCCTTTAAGGCGACAAAGATGTCATTATCATCACCTCACTGACTTCGTTGTGTAAGAGTGCTACGAGAAGGTGGATGATCCTTCTGCAGAAATACTTGGCAGGAATGTAGGCACTGTGCACGATTGCTGGCAGCGCTGGTCACGCGAATGTACGAAGAAAATGGTTCAAATGGCTCTGAGCACTATGGGACTTAACATCTGAGGACATCAGTCCCCTAGAGTTGCAACTACTTAAACTTACCTAAGGACATCACACATATCCATGCCCGAGATAGGATTCGAACCTGCGCGCGTAGCAGCCGCGCCGTGCCGGACTAAAGCGCCTAGAACCGCTAAGGCCACAGCGGACGGCATGGTTTTTGTCGAGGGATCTCCGGCCGTTAGTTGTTTGGTAATTTTTCTGACGGTACACCAGCACGAGTGACTGGAATTGTCGAAGATGCACCTTGGGACTTAACATCTGAGGACATCAGTCCCCTAGAGTTGCAACTACTTAAACTTACCTAAGGACATCACACATATCCATGCCCGAGATAGGATTCGAACCTGCGCGCGTAGCAGCCGCGCCGTGCCGGACTAAAGCGCCTAGGGCGGAGTTGAGCCCGAAGCCTGAGACACACCAATGTCTGAGGTAGGACCCTGAAGGATCCTGCTTCTCCCCTTGCTACCTGGAACGGCCATTGTCTGCAGCGAGGAAGCGCTCGGAGGAAAGAGGAAAGCCTCAGTGTAAACAGATTCTGGATTCCTGTGCTGCTGCGAACGACAGTCGAAGGTGGCAAGTGGAGAACCAAGATCTTCCACGGTCCTACCTCAGAGTTTGGCGCAACAGGTAGTTGTCATCTCCGGCTGCGGGCTCGACTCCAGTCTGCCACCAGTAATAGAAGGTGCAACTTCGACATGGCCAGTCTCTCTTGCTCGCGAAACGTCAGAAAAATAATAAAACAAACGTCGGAAGAAGATCCCGAGACGAATGACGACAGGCAGTAAGTTGGCAGACATACTAGAGTTGCTGCAGCATTGATCCCTCTGACTGCCAGGTCGACGACCGCTGTTTTCCTGCCTGATGGAAGCGGCGGCGCGGCTGTGCCGCCCTGGTGAATGAGCCGGCGGCGGTTGCGTGTCGCGGGGAAGTGCGCTCGGCTTCGCGCAGAAGAAAGTTGCCGCCGCCGCCAACTGGGTCGGCCGTCCCCCGCGACCGCCAAATGACAGCCCCGGTCCCGCATTCGTCACCCCGGGCACACACTGTAAGAGCCCGCGCCCCGGGTCTCAGCGCCTGCTCGATTGCCCGTGTCGCATGCTGGCGTCCCATTTAGCTTGGCCTGCGGCGCCCAGCGTCCACCAAAGCCGGTGGCCTGTAACGCCGGGGAGCGGACGCGCCGGTCGCGTCCTACAACACTGCTGCTCCCTGCAGCTGACACGCCGGACGCGCATTTGGGAATAAAGGGTTTCAAATCCGCATCCGTACATCCAGATTTAAGCTCTCGTTCATTTCTGTAAACAGCTTACGGCAAACGCCATGATGGTTTCTTGGTAAGTGCGTGTTCCATTTCCTTTCTCTTGCTTGCGCAATGCGAGCTTGCGCTGTCTGGTGACCTTGTCATCGCTGGAAAATTAAATCCTTATCTTCCTTCCTTATTCCTTTTGTGAAAACAGTCCCAAGTTTTAGACAATGACTCCTATCTCTTCATCAGAAAGCGAGTAAACGTCACAAAGGGGACACGAATCCACAGATGTACGTTAACACCCCGTGTAATCTGCGATTACGTCAGGGCCAACAAATGTCAACAGAGTGCCGGCCGTTGTGGATGAGCGGTTCTAGGCGCTACAGTCTGGAACCGCGCGACCGCTACGGTCGCAGGTTCGAATCTTGCGTCGAGCTTGGATGTGTGTGATGTCCTTAGGTTAGTTACGTTTAAGCAGTTCTAAGTTCTAGGGGACTGATGACCTCGGAAGTTAAGTCCCATAGTGCTCAAAGCCATCTGAACCAACCATTTTTGTCCACACAGTCATCGCTCTCATCAAATTAAACGACGACACAAATTTCTCTTGGTATCTCGCTGTCTAATGCCCTGCGCGCGACTGGATTATCGATACTAGTCGCGGTACAGTTCATTCCTTGACTGCACACGGGTCTTACACCACGCATTTAAACCACTAGAGAGTGAGGCAGACACGTATATGCACAGGCGGAGCAGAAGGTCCCCATAACACACTCTCATCTCCCGTGTGCACTACACGAACAATACACATACAGCGCACGTAGACTACACAGGAACAGAAATACGGTATACACAGAAATAAGAGACCAAGAAAATGAGCAGAGTTATATGAATTAACAGACAGTATCACAAAAACAATACATGAAGAGCACCTGCAGACACGACGTAACACATATGTATAAATGCAACGTAGAAACAATATCCAGATGGAGGACAGCCACACCCACAGTGGCAACAATGACATCAAAGACGATGAGAGGAAGGAAGATGAGAAGTAACAGTTCAAAAAAATGGTTCAAATGGCTCTGAGTACTATGGCACTTAACATCTGAGGTCATCAGTCCCCTAGAACTTAGAACTACTTAAACCTAACTAACCTAGGGACGTCACACACATCCATGCCCGACGCAGGGTTCGAACCTGCGAATGTAGCGGTCGCGCGGTTCCCGACTGAAGCGCCTAGAACCGCTGGGTCACACCGGCCGGCAGAAGTAACAGTAAATAAGACATCTAGAATTATGTAGCAGACGTAACAACCCAAAATGCACTGAAACATTGTATATATCGGGAAACTGATAGTTAAGGATAGCGAATAGTACAGTAAATACAATGTAAGGGGCTCGCAAACTAGCCAAGAAAGCACCAAAGGTGCACATGAACGAATATATAATGTTAAGGCACAGGATTAGCAACACCATTCCTCTGCTAACAACTATAAACTACTTTGTTCTAGCTGGCGGGCAACAGCTCGAAGAAACCATTCTGCGATATTCACCGCTACCCACAATCAATCACAGTATTAACAAATCTCTCCTCCATCGTGTAATCGTTTCACATTCTTCTTAAAGTAACAAAATTTTATTTATATTTTAGCGTCAAATTATTCGTTATTGTGTGTCATTGCAGATAAAAACAAAACAAAAAATTACAAAAAACATGACACAGGATAACTGTAATATATACGAACTGTTTTAAAACATCAGGTAAGAAGTCTTTAAATTTACAGTAAATACAATAACGCCCGCATACTGACAGCGCAGCCCACATCTACACCGCGTAACACAATTAAAGAGTACTTTTGTTGCAGCATCGTAATGGCCGCCCATTGCGACGCTGAAGTTAGACATTTGGCTCCAAGGTGCCTACAGCCTTCCTCTGTAATCATACAAAAGCATGGGTGCGACATCAGCCTCGGCATCGGCGACGCATCAGAGAGCCAGGTGTCGACACATGCGACTAAAAGGCCAGAGATCAAAAGTTTACGTGAGCAGTGAAGTGGGTTGATGATGTCACAGCGACACCAAATTTCGCCACAGTTCAACCCAACACCATTGTGCCCGTGTCGCAGCACGGAAAGGTCGTCACAGCCACTCTCACCCACATTTCACCCGTTCGTGTGATGGCTCTGCGATGGGGTCAGACCCGTGACGGTCAGCCTTGTGGTCGCACGGGCTGCTTATGAGCGCCCGAGAAAAACATTTGAGGGACGTGGCTGCCCAGAATCGACTGGAAATGGCCATGAGAGACAATTACAGGGTGTTAAAGTAGTAACCCTTTAAATGTTCTGTGGAGTGTACATTTACGTTGTTAACGTAGCTGCTACATTTACATTGGTACTCTGCAAGCCTTGCTACGATGTGTGGCGTAGGGTAATTCTTGTACTACTACTCCCCCCCCCCCTCTCCCCCCGTTCCTGTTTCACAGAGAATGGCGCGTGTGAAGAATGACTGTCGGTGAACTTCCACACGAACTCTGCTTTTCTTGGTCATTTCGAGACAAATGCGTAAGGAAGAAATAGTTTCGTTCGATTCTTACCGGAGCAGGTGCTCCCTAAATTTGCACTGGATTTTGTTGAGTATCTGCATAGCACTGTCGCGTAGGCTAAACGGTCCCGTGAAGAGGTGCGCCGCTCTTCGTTGGGTCTTGTCTATCTCTTCTATTAATACAACCTGGTAATGGACCTGGTCTGGTGATCAGTATTCAAGAATCGGTAGGACAGGTGTATTGTAAAACTACTTCTTTCATAAGTGAATTACGTTTTCTCAAGATTCTTGCTATGAATGACACCTGCTACATACTTTTCCTATCAGTTGTTTTGTGTGGTAATTCTACTTTAGGCCGCTCCAGAAGTCTTCGCGTACCATTTTACGGCAGTTACTACCTCAGTTAATTCATGCTCTTCGATGACCGAGTCTCCTGAATTTCAAGCGTGCGCTGGAACCCTTGTGTGTTCACGCAGTTTTGAGCTTATTCCAGGGACGTTACTTGGGCACTGCAAATTTTTCTTTTCCCCTGTACTTTACGATGGTTGCTCAGCGCAGTTCTGCGTAATGGCTCGGATGGACTGCTCCACGTAGCTGCTACCACACTGAAACGTCCCCTTCGCAAAATTGTACAAGACTGTGCTTAAACTGACACACATTTTTTTTTTTTGCGCAAAGCAATCTGACTTTCAGTAATCCCTACAAGAAAATGGCCCTGACTAACATTAACCTAAACCTTTCACAAATCACTTACCTCACCAAAAATCTTCGTTACTCTAACTACTGCAATACAGCAAGCGCTGCTACTGCCAGCTAACTAAAAGATTCAAACTACGGAAGTCACTAACTACTGATAGGCACAGTTAGCAAACGAAAGATTTTAATAGGGAACAAACAACGTATTTACCTTTATAGTCATAATACACTCCTGGAAATGGAAAAAAGAACACATTGACACCGGTGTGTCAGACCCACCATACTTGCTCCGGACACTGCGAGAGGGCTGTACAAGCAATGATCACACGCACGGCACAGCGGACACACCAGGAACCGCGGTGTTGGCCGTCGAATGGCGCTAGCTGCGCAGCATTTGTGCACCGCCGCCGTCAGTGTCAGCCAGTTTGCCGTGGCATACGGAGCTCCATCGCAGTCTTTAACACTGGTAGCATGCCGCGACAGCGTGGACGTCAACCGTATGTGCAGTTGACGGACTTTGAGCGAGGGCGTATAGTGGGCATGCGGGAGGCCGGGTGGACGTACCGCCGAATTGCTCAACACGTGGGGCGTGAGGTCTCCACAGTACATCGATGTTGTCGCCAGTGGTCGGCGGAAGGTGCACGTGCCCGTCGACCTGGGACCGGACCGCAGCGACGCACGGATGCACGCCAAGACCGTACGATCCTACGCAGTGCCGTAGGGGACCGCACCGCCACTTCCCAGCAAATTAGGGACACTGTTGCTCCTGGGGTATCGGCGAGGACCATTCGCAACCGTCTCCATGAAGCTGGGCTACGGTCCCGCACACCGTTAGGCCGTCTTCCGCTCACGCCCCAACATCGTGCAGCCCGCCTCCAGTGGTGTCGCGACAGGCGTGAATGGAGGGACGAATGGAGACGTGTCGTCTTCAGCGATGAGAGTCGCTTCTGCCTTGTTGCCAATGATGGTCGTATGCGTGTTTGGCGCCGTGCAGGTGAGCGCCACAATCAGGACTGCATACGACCGAGGCACACAGGGCCAACACCCGGCATCATGGTGTGCGGAGCGATCTCCTACACTGGCCGTATACCTCTGGTGATCGTCGAGGGGACACTGAATAGTGCACGGTACATCCAAACCGTCATCGAACCCATCGTTCTACCATTCCTAGACCGGTAAGGGAACTTGCTGTTCCAACAGGACAATGCACGTCCGCATGTATCCCGTGCCACCCAACGTGCTCTAGAAGGTGTAAGTCAACTACCCTGGCAAGCAAGATCTCCGGATCTGTCCCTCATTGAGCATGTTTGGGACTGGATGAAGCGTCGTCTCACGCGGTCTGCACGTCCAGCACGAACGCTGGTCCAACTGAGGCGCCAGGTGGACATGGCATGGCAAGCCATTCCACAGGACTACATCCAGCATCTCTACGATCGTCTCCATGGGAGAGTAGCAGCCTGCATTGCTGCGAAAGGTGGATATACACTGTACTAGTGCCGACATTGTGCATGCTCTGTTGCCTGTGTCTATGTGCCTGTGGTTCTGTCAGTGTGATCATGTGATGTATCTGACCCCAGGAATGTGTCAATAAAGTTTCTCCTTCCTGGGACAATGAATTCACGGTGTTCTTATTTCAATTTCCAGGAGTGTATTTACCTTAATAGTCATAATCTCTCCCCACGTCCACCACTGCTGGCGGCTCACCTCCAACTGCGCAACGCTACGCGCTGTTAACATCCAGCTGCCGCTGCCGAACACTACAATGGCAGACAACAATGCAAACCAGCCACAGACTGCGCACAGCACAGCCAGTGATTTTTCATACAGAGCGCTACGTGGCGTTACCGATAAAAAAAAATCTAAACAGCATACTTACAAAGTGTTGACCACCAAGGACAGATTTTAGGTGTAAGAAGAGATTAAAGTCGCTAAGAGCGAGGTCCAGGCTGTATGGAGGATGATGAAACGCGTGCCAGTGAAATTCCCCTAATAGTTTTTGGTCGCATTCGCCGTGTGAGGTAGGGCATTATCGTGGCAAATCGTTGTTAGTAAACCTCGAAGATTTGCCGCTGAATTTCCTTTGGTTTAACTTTCTCTGCATTTAGAAAACGAATTACAGATCTGATTTCACACGCGGCGGCATTTTCAATTACAGCTGACATTGTTACGAAGCACTACAAAGCGATCTGAAAATGGCGTCCATGTCTGCTCATTGAGTCAGAGTAACTGCCGCGCATGCTCGGAACTGCGGTCGTAGCGCTGCCGCAGATAGAAATAGACCCTCGTTGCAGAGACTCAGACACGCGTGTGTGCAATATACGAGGCCTAATCGTATATTTAGGTCCGATCTGTGGCGAAATGGAAACGGTAGTGAAAACCCAATAACGGAAAAGTGTTGGGCATTGTCTGCTGTATGACTGCCGATCGCGTCACGTCGCTCGTTTGAGTTCTGAACACACAGTGAGCACATAAAGCTGCCTAGAACGTAGTGTCTCCCGCCAGGTACAGGTCACCGCTGAAAGGTTTCGCCTGATTTCGTGCAACCCCTCATGACGTACCTGTCACGCTTTACCTTCTTCATGAGAATTGTCGGCTGCACACTGCAGGGGCAGTGAAGGCACTTCTGCAGCGTTTACGATGGGAGGTGTTTGATTACTCACCATACAGCCCAGACTAGGCCCCCTATGAGTTTCATCTCTGCTACATGAACTGCTCGCTGTGAAGACAACATTTTGGCACAGACAACGAGGTGCACAACAGCATAGAGAACTGCTGGAAAGCACAGGTGGTGGCTGCCTTCTATGACGGGGGTATTGGAAAGTTGCTACAACACTATGATAAAGGTCTAAGTTGGAGAGACGACTTTGTAGAGAAGTAACTAGAAGGTGCAGCTAACTGATGCAAATAATTCTTCGTAAAATGTTTATAAAATGATGGTGTATGACTGTCGATCGTGTCACGTCGCTCGTTTGAGTTCTGAACACACAGTGAGCACATAAAGGTGCCTAGAACATAGTGTCTCCCGCCAGGTACAGGTCACCGCTGAAAGGTTTCGCCTGATTTCGTGCAACCCCTCATGACGTACCTGTCACGCTTTACCTTCTTCATGAGAATTGTCGGCTGCACACTGCAGGGGCAGTGAAGGCGCTTCTGCAGCGTTTACGATGGGAGGTGTTTGATTACTCACCATACAGCCCAGACTAGGCCCCCTATGAGTTTCATCTCTGCTACATGAACTGCTCGCTGTGAAGACAACATTTTGGCACAGACAACAAGGTGCACAACAGCATAGAGAACTGCTGGAAAGCACAGGTGGTGGCTGCCTTCTATGACGGGGGTATTGGAAAGTTGCTACAACACTATGATAAAGGTCTAAGTTGGAGAGACGACTTTGTAGAGAAGTAACTAGAAGGTGCAGCTAACTGATGCAAATAAAACATTTCACTGTGGTTATAATTTCGTCACTGATCAGACTTTAACAAACGAATAGCCCTCGAATGTCATGTTCAAGTACGTCCTACATCTCCTCCTAAGACCCTAGATCGACTTCGATCAAACTCGATAAACATATTACTTACTATCTGGAAAGAAAAGTTGTGGGGGTAAGAAGTAGCAAGTTGCCGTTGGGATGGGGGTGGCGGCGATAATGGGGTGACGGCAGAGAAAGGGGAGAAAAGGAGGTGGACAGAGATAGGGAGTGGCAGATGAAATGGACGAACAGAGGTGGCATGGATATAAATAGAAGGGACGAGAACATGAATAGAGGGATTGTGAAGGATGAAATGAATGGGGAGCGGGAGCAGGAGATGTACAGCGAGAGGAGGGAGGAAGAATGGACAGAGAGAGGAGGGGGCAGGATACTGATAAATAGAAGATTGGAATAAATAATACTCGGGCAATGCCCTTGTTCTCACCTAGTTAGAGACAAAAAGTACAACACCAACATTTTATAAACATTTTACGAAGAAACTTGACATTTGATTTACATGTGTTACTACACAAGATGTAATAACAAAACAATAAGCTAAATTAGATTCACACATCGTTTAGCAAAGACGCAAGGACTTTACGTTTTATGGGTCCCAGATGATGAGAAGTAGAAGTCACTGCACGCAGTATTTTAATTTATTCCCGCTGCAAAAGACATGATACGTTGTTTTTTCTTTCTTGATTTTCTTTTTAATGAGCCCCGCCCATTCCTGTTACCTTCACCGAACCGTTTCCTTGTAGCGACGTTAGAGGAGCTTTTCGTTCCTTGCGGCGCACGTAATGGGACGAGATTCGAGACGGGAGGAAAATACGTCTTAACGATTATGTATCATAAAGAAGGGGCAGGTTCGTTTAGGATTTCTCGCAAAAACAGCGACCGAGAGGCTGTGACGGGTCGCTTGCGGGCAGCGGATGGGGGGGGGGGGGGGGGATGAAAAATGAGCGTGCGGCGCTGCGAGCGACTTGATGGCGGCGCAGCATCTGGCGTGCTCCGGCGCCGCTGCCGCTGCCGCATTCCGCAGGGCGAGCGGCCGGCGTTACGTAAAGCGGGGGCCGCCGTTTCGGCTCCGAGGCCCGAAAAAACAACTGTTCCGCCTCCGTAGCGGACTGCCACTTACCGTGCTCTGCCAGACTTCGCGCGCATTCACCGCGTTACTAAGACGCGTACTTGTTAGAGAATTATGGAACGCATTTTGTGCTCACATACGACTAGATTTTCTTAAGTCGAACAACCCTTCTACCAAGTAACACATATTTCACGAGCAAAACTCCCGGGAATCTCAGCTCGCTCTGTTCATTCACGAACTCTAGAGGGCGTAAACAGTGGAACCAAGTAAATGTTCTGTTTCTTGAATTTTTTTTATTCTTTCGTAACAGTCTCGCACTGTCGCCGATTACGGGATAACGGAGCACATAAGTAACTCGAACGAAGACTTTCTAGCTAAGCTGATGTAATGTAATAAATATTTTTCAGTATAATCGGCGTGATAGCAGATAAAATGAAGCATAAGTGAAACCGTTGTACGTTAGAAATTAAAGTAATCGTTGGAAAAATAGCACGAGGTCGCAGCTTCGTAAATATAATTAAATAACGACCGATTAAAGTCTCGGCTGCTTTTATCGTCAGATAGAACACACCAGTATCACACTATATTTGTGGTCTCAAGGTCGCTCAAGAAACGAACAGAAAATTAATTTAACTGGATTATTTACACTGAAGCGCCAAAGAAACTGGTCTAAAGTTATTGGAATTTTTCCGGTAGGAACACAACTCACCCGTAGTACGTGCACGTGAACTTCATCTCCGTATTTCGGACTTTGAGAAAAGTTGAACCATTACCGTGAGGCGTCTCAGCGACAAATCGCTCAGAGATTTGGCTGCAGTGCAGCGACTGCAGAACGGGTAGTCACAAACTGGACTCGGGACAAGAGCAGGTACAGGTGACTGCAGAGGGACTGCACCACGAGCAGACAGCAGGGCGGTCCGTCTGGCAGGTGAAACCCGGGCAGTTGCCCCGAAACGTCATGAAAAGATTACCAAAAGCTAGCATACGTCGTTGTGTGCTGACAGCTTACCTCAGACGTCAGACGCGCTCCAGAGCAGTCTCTTCAAATGCTGCATCCCGTCGTGTTCGAGGTCTTGCAGCATCACCAAGGTATCCTGTTAACGAGCCTGTTTCGCAAAGGCGCCGGTGAATTGGTGTAAACGTTTGTGAGTGAGGGTGGCGTCTTCCTAAATACCGTTCCTCATACACCCGACCAGCTTCAGGCGCATTACCGACGGCTAGTCCATAAACGAGAACCATATCTCGTTGCTCTTCAAAAGAATACTGTGCCGCCATGCTTACTCTATGACTAAATCGCTGGTGACATGCGTGTGCTCCGAAGCGAAGCTTACTTGTGACTGCCTCTGACGTGAGGTGGAGACAAAGAGCAAGACCTACTGGACACGTGTGCATATCATGTTGAGGCAGTGACGGAGCGAGGCACGTTTGTGCACTACTGGCCATTAAAATTGCTACACCAAGAAGAAATGCAGATGATAAACGGGTACTCATTGGACAAATATACTAGAACTGACATGTGATACACCTGGGCATTGAGTCAAACAGAGCTTGGATGGCGTGTACAGGTACAGCTGCCCATGCTGCTTCAGCAGGATACCACAGTTCATCAAGAGTAGTGACTGTCGTATTGTGACGACCCAGTTGCTCGCCCACCATTGACCAGACGTTTTCAGTTGGTGAGAGATCTGGAGAATCTGCTGGCCAGGGCAGCAGTCGAAAATTTTCTGTATCCAGAAACGCCCTTGCAGGACCTGCAACATGCGGTCGTGCATTATCCTTCTGAAATGTAGGGTTTCGAAGGGATCGAATGAAAGGTAGAGCCACGGGTCGTAACACATCTGAAATGTAACGTCCACTGTTCAGAGTACCATTAATGCGAACAAGATGTGACCGAGACGTGTAACCAATGGCACCCCATACCATCACGCTGGTTGATACGCCAGTATGGCGATGACGAATACACGCTTCCAGTGTGCGTTCACCGTGATGAAGCCAAATACGGATGCGACCATAATCATGATGTAAACAGAACCTGGATCCATCCGAAAAAATGACGTTTTGCCATTCGTGCACCCAGGTTCGTCGTCGAGTACACCATAGCAGACGCTCCTGCCTGTGATGCAGCGTCAAGGGTAACCGCTGCCATGGTCTCCGAGCTGATAGTCCATGCTGCTGCAAACGTCGTCGAAGTGTTCGTGCAGATGGTTGTTTCCTTGCAAACGTCCCTATCTGTTGAGTCGTGGATCGAGAAGTGGCTGCACGATCCGTTACAGCCATGCGGATGAGTTGCCTGTCATGTCGACTGCTAGTGATACGATGCCGTTGGGATCCAGCACGGCGTTCCGTATTACCCTCCTGAACCCACCGATTCCATATTCTGCTAACGGTCATTGAATCTCGACCAGCGCGACCAGCAATGTCGCGATACGATAAACCATAATCGCGTTAGGCTACAATCTGACCTTTATCAAAGTCGGAAACGTAATGGTAGGCATTTCTTCTCCTTACACGAGGCATCACAACAACGTTTCACCAGGCAACGCCGGTCAACTGCTGTTTGTGTATGAGAAATCGGTTGGAAACTTTCCTCATGTCAGCACGTTGTAGGTGTCGGCACCGGCGCCAACCTTCTGTGAATGCTCTGAAAAGCTAATCATTTGCATATCACCGCATCTTCTTCCAAATTTCGCGTCTGTAGCGTGTCATCTTCGTGGTGTAGCAATTTTATTGGCCAGTAGCGTATGTGTGAACCGAAAACCATAGCGCTGCCCGTCAACCGACGAACGGCAACAGGGCAATCCCACAGCCAATCTTAGCGCGTGGCGCCAAGTTTCCGTAGTTTAAAAATTGTGCGTTGTCGACCTACGCCACATTACTAATTTTGTTTCTTTCAGGACATCAGCTATCCAGGGTTAAAAGTTCGTGACACAATTTTTCTCCACCCTATATAGGGCGAACGACGTACACTGTGCAAGACAGCATCGTTGAACGTCAGCGGCACTCACTCCTTCTTCAAGCCAATAAGACCTCTGTTGCCCGAACCTTGTATTTCCACTGGCCATTTGATGAAATACAATGAAACAAAAATTGTGGCCCACACGTATGTGCCGGCTCTTAAGCATGTCCCAGCATTGTCTTAAATACGTGAGCTTGTAACACAACTCTGTGGGCACCATAACTTTTCCTTGTAGTTTTACTGTTCCATGTATTTTCCTACGAATCAAAGTTTGTAAATAAATCAACTAATGTTTTTATGATGATTTAAATGTTTCCTCATTGTAAAGTTAAATAGGTATTAGTTGTAATTTAGTGTGAGTAGACACACTAGCTTAGTCTGCGCGATGCGATATTGTCAGAGGGGTACAGTGAACTGGCAGTTACATTACCGCTGGGCGCGCAAGCGGGTCAACGGTTCAGAAGAGTGTAGAGGAGAACGCAGGAGTGTGTTGAAACAGCAGTCGAGTCGCGTCACGTAGAGGCTCTTTTCGGAGAAACGGTTGTAACAGAGTGGTGCTTAAGTATGTAATGGCTCGTCGAATATTTGTTGTGGACTGGTGAAGTATGTGGCGTTAAATGGGCATAACATAATTACTGCAAGAGAGTGCAAATCAACATGAAGAGTACTGTGGGCCCAATTTCACTAGTTACGAAGCCACAAGACGATTCTGTGCCACGCACTGGCAACGACAAATGCCTTACACTGCACGGACGACATCTCAACTTGAAGTAAGATCCAATTAATGACAGCATTCGGTGATGACTAAACATAAATAACTTTTTGAATAAAATAAAAGCCAGTAAGAATTACAGTGGGTGACGCCGCGAATTTTTGCATTTATGTGACTGTTTACTGCTGGTTAGCTTTTGTTGTTCTGTGGTTATTACGAATTGATTTCCATGAATTGCTACTTAACTGGAAAGGTATTTTTTCACTGTGACATATCCATTTGAAATTACGCCAGAGAAATATTTACGAATTTTGTGCTGATTTCGTCTTAGAACAAAACCAAGGATTATTACATAAGTGTCTAAGTATTAACAGACTGTAATTATAAAGACAGTAATTTAGCTCACGTAGAGAGACGACGACCGTTAATTTTCATTGGTTCATTAATTAAATTTATATCATTTTACTATGGTTTGAAACTCCTCTTATCTTTCTTCCGTGTTTGCGAATTAAAAACTGGATGGTTTTGGAAATCAGCCTTATGTAAACACAATTGAAGTTTTTAAGTTTATATCATTTTCCAAATTTAACTAAAATGGTTCAAATGGCTCTGAGCACTATGGGACTTAACATCTGAGGTCATCAGTACCCTAGAACTTAGAACTACGTAAACCTAACTAACCTAAGGACATCACACACATCCATGCCCGAGGCAGAATTCCAGCCTGCGACCGTAGCAGTCGCGCGGTTCCGGAGTGAAACGCCTAGAGACAGATTTAACTAATCACTATAATTCCATCCAACACAATTTTATATTCATTTACTGTAACCCAGTTTTCCTTTCTTGTCGTCGTTGCTGCAAGTACAAAGCACTGCCGATTTGGATATAGTTGCACCTACGTTTTACGGATTTCATTTTTTCTTCGGAGTAGATGCCTTTCCCGCACAACAGGAACTTAACGTGCGTGGTTCATTTTATACATAATTAACCGGACGTTAGGGGGCGGTTATAAGATCAGCATTCGTCTGAAGATGGCCAGAATACTCTGCACTGAAATATCGTGGCAGGAAGTTACAGACATCCGTAAGTCCTCCCAAAGTTGTCTGGAACAGTCTCTCCGCCGGGAGAGTTCTAAATTTCGCAACTAAGAAAATTAATTACACAGATTCCTAAACATCTTAGATGTAATGGTATTTGTGTGTTGTCCTTATCCTAAGTTACGAGGGTGAGTCAAATGAAAACCTTAAATTTCTAATTTCAAATTAGAATTTCGCGCCGTTATGCTGTAAATTGGTAAGCGTGCTGCAGACAGCGTGCAGAATGGCCTGTAGGTGGCAGCGTAGTGCAGATGCACACATACCGTCGCAGTATCAGTATAAAGATGGGCGCCCCACTTGCGACTTGTACCAGGGAAGAACAGCGTTCTGTTATTCGGTTTTTGCGTAGTGAAGGTGTGAAACCTGTTGAAATTCATCGACGAATGAAGATTCAGCAAGTCTACGAATGGAGTAGGAAGTTCGCAACTGGTGTGACTTCAGTGGAAGATGCTCCTCGTCCAGGTCAGGCACAGCGAGTTGTGACTCCACAGAACATTGCAGCAGTCGAAGCCATAGTGAAGGAAAACCGCCGTGTGACACTGAATGACATTGCAGCGTGTTTACAGATTAATCACGGGTCAGCACACCTCATCGTGCACGTTGTGCTCCAGTTTCACAAAGTGTCTGCAAGATGGCTGCCATGGCAGCTGACTCGCTGAAATGAGAGAACGACGTGTTGACGCTTGTGCAGAACTTGTTCGGCGCTTTAAACGAGAAGGTAACGGCTTCCTTGCAAGAATCGTTACTGGGGACCAAACCTGGGTTCACTTCCAGTAACCGGAAATGAAGAGAGCGAGCAAGGAATGGCGCCATTCCTCATCACCAAAACCAAAGACGTTTGGGACAGAACCATCTGCAGGAAAGATCATGCTGCCTCTCTTTTGGGACGAAAAAGGCGTCATTTTCGGTATTACATGCCTAGAGGGACCACTGTCACCAGTGCATCATACACAGATCTCCTAACCAATCATCTGCGGCCTACAATCAAAACAAAGCGACGTGGATTGCTGTCAGTAGGTGCCCTTTTGCAACATGACAATGCAAGGCCCCACACTGCCCGTACAACAGCTGCAACAATCACAGACCTGCATCTTGAGTGTCTTCCTAATCCACCATAATCATCAAACATTGTCCCAAGTGATCGTGTGTTGAACCACTCAAAGACGCAATGGGAGGAAAGAAGTTCCGTTCTGATGAAGAGGTACGCCACGCGGTGCATGAGTGGTTGCGCGGATTACCAAAAGAATTTTTTGTAAATTAATTTGTTGTGTTGGGAGAAAAGTCAACACCGTGTTACGAAGGGAGGCCGAAATCCACGCGTTTTAGCTCACGCAGGCTGGCGTGAGGAAGGAAGGAATTAGAATTCAGAAAGCGGACGTAATTAGTTTGATACTTAACTTTAATCCATTAATTATGAACGTCGCTCTTGACAGTACATGATTCACAATATTATCACTTCAGAATACAGTCTTGAAGAATATGGCGCCTTGCTAGGTCGTACAAATGACGTAGTTGAAGGCTATGCTAAACTGTCGTCTTTGCAAATGAAAGCGTATGTAGTCAGTGAACCATCGCTAGCAAAGTCGGCTGTACAACTGGGGCGAGGGCTAGGGAGTCTCTCTAGACTAGACCTGCCGTGTGGCGGCGCTCGGTCTGCAATCACTGATAGTGGCGACACACGGGTCCGACGTATACTAGCGGGCCGCGGTCGATTTAAAGGCTACCACCTAGCAAGTGTGCTGTCTGGCGGTTACACCACAGAATTTATGCACTTTTTAGGTGCTCGAGGACTTGCATTGAGCGTGGGGGTGATTATGTTGAAAAATGATTCAGCTTTTTTACCACTTCTGCACAATAAATAATATTTGAAAAAATATTTATGGTTCTCATTTGACTGAGCCTCGTAGTTTAAGTTAGATTAAGTAGCGTGTGAGCCTAGGGACGGATGACCTTAGCAGTTCGGTTCCATGGGAACTTACCATAAATTTGCAAAATTTTTGATGGAATGCATCGAACACTGGAACGTTAAAATTCTACGGGACACTTTAGTGCGAAATACGAAGAGCCGTATTCAGCAGTATAAAGTCTGAAAGAGACAGGACGGTCAGTTGTCTAAACAGAGAGGTGGCGCAGTGGCTAGCACACTGTACTCGCACTCGGCAAGACGGCAGTTCAATCCCGCGTCCCGTCATCCTGATTTAGGTTTTCCGTGATTTCCCTAAATCGCTCCAGGCAAATGCTGGGATGGTTCCTTTGAAAGGGCACGGCCGACTTCCTTCCCTGTCTTTCCCTAATCCAATGAGACCGATGACCTCGCTGTCTGGTCTTCTCCCCAACCCAAGTCAGCTATCTGAACGAGTGCCGAGCCTGTAAGCAGTTCGGGTGACGGAACTCGGTGCGAAGCTGTGGCAGGCGTCTGACCGCCCCCTGACGCGAAGGGCGACCGTCGCTGTACGACAGCACTAGTGGGTCGCCCCTTACACGCTACCGTCGTTACGTTTTCAATTAGCGGCGTCCGTGAACAACCAGAGAGTGGTGAGCGCCGCCGCCGTGGCGGTGGGCGGCGGTGCGCGACGCTGCACGACGGACGGGCGGCCGCGCAGCTGGAGCGGAAGGCGGCTGGCTGTGTCGGCCGGGCTGTTCCGAGGAAAGCGCGGAGAGAGCCGCCGACAGACAGCCCACTGACCCTCTTCCGGCGTCTCGGCGGACACTCAGCCGTCGGCTCCTCGCTGCGTCCGTCTGGCACACGCCGCTACTCAAGCACGCGTGCCGCGGGTACGGTAGTCGAAGGGTTTTAACTATCACGCTGAAAACGTCAAGCTGCGAACAGAAGACTTGGTGGCGGTGCTGGTGGTGTTGGGCCTTCTCTGCGTATTCGCCCTCCAATGCGAGGCCTTTTTCCCGATGATGGGTGACTTAGCGGAGATCCTGGTTGTAGAGGCCTGTGTTTTGGCCATTCAGGAAAGGTTACACCCCAAAAATCACCTCGCCGTCTTTCTGGTACTACATGCCACGTGATTGTTTCTCAATCCGATGAAAGAAGAGGTAGTCATTTGACGCCATCTCAGGAGATATGAGAGTGAGGCAAAATTCGCCAGCCCAAAGGAGAACAACATGTGACTGTGTCCTGTACAGAATAAAGAGGGGCGCCTTCGTGGATGAAAAACACCCCTTGGGGATCAACACGCTACTCAGAAGGTGGTCACAAAGTTTTGGGCCATCAGTGTGACATGAACCAAGGAAGATGCAGTGTTGTGGGTTAACTACTTATTGACTACTCGGTCGGAAGTCCGAGCAACAGCTTAATTGGACAAGAAATGGGGGAAGCAGCATAGAGCAGAGGGCGTGTTGAAGCTATTCCATCACCTCGCTTGGTCAGACACTGCAGACGTGTTAATCAATCCCACCTCTGTGTTTATGCCCAGTTATCCAAGAGATCAAAATGGTTCAAATAGCTCTGAGCACTATGGGACTCAACTGCTGTGGTCATCAGTCCCCTAGAACTTAGAACTACTTAAACCTAACTAACCTAAGGACATCACACACATCTATGCCCGAGGCAGGATTCGAACCTGCGACCGTAGCAGTCGCACGGTTCCGGACTGCGCGCCTAGAACCGCGAGACCACCGCGGCCGGCTCCGAGAGATCTAAGTGTCTCAGGTGTTTCGTATGAACTGCTTCAGAATCCACATTGGCATCATAGTTCCAACCACCTTCCGCCTGTGGAGGGCTTCTACCCTTCCACAAGAAGTGGTTAGCAATCACAGTTTAGTCAATAATCAACCGCCTTTAGTGAATTAGCAGTCTAGTTAAAAGCTGATTAACACTCTATAGTAAATTGATTTCTTAGGATGGCTAGGATGTGTGGCTGCTGTGTACGGACGCAGGAGGAGCTGGCCACTCTTCGCGAACAGCTGAGCGTGTTGATGGCCGCGGTCAGCCGTCTTCAGGCTGCTGCCTCGGACTGTAGCGGCAGTGGGGAGTCTGGTGCGTCGCATGGTGCACCCCAGGTGTTAGATGCTTCACCCACTGTCCCTGCTGTCGAGACATCTTCGCGGGTACCGGGCGCGGTTGGGCCACCCTCTCCCCAAGGGGAGTGGCGGGTTCAGCGGCGTTCGCGGCGCACGAGGCGGAGGGTCAATGTGGAGGCTGGCCGTGTGGCATCGCCCGCTCTGCCTGTGAGTGGACATGTGGCTGCTCCTTCAGCAAGGTCCGAGCAGGCACACGGGGGGAGGGGTTTATTAGTTATTGGGAGCTCCAACGTTAGGCGGGTGATGGAGCCCCTTAGGGAAATAGCGGAAAGGTCGGGGAAGAAGGCCAGTGTTCACTCTGTCTGCTTGCCGGGGGGTCTCATCCGAGATGTGGAGGAGGCCCTACCGGCGGCGATAGAGAGCACTGGGTGCACCCGACTGCAAATTGTTGCTCATGTCGGCACCAATGACTCTTGCCGTCTGGGTTCAGAGGTCATCCTCAGTTCGTACAGGCGGTTGGCGGAGTTGGTGAAGGTGGAAAGCCTCGCTCGCGGGGTGGAATCAGAGCTAACTATTTGTAGTATCGTTCCGAGAACCGATCGCGGTCCTCTGGTTTGGAGCCGAGTGGAAGGCTTAAACCAGAGGCTCAGACGATTCTGCGGAGAGCTGGGGTGCAAATTTCTCGACCTCCGCTATCGGGTGGAGAAATGTAGGGTCCCCCTGAATAGGTCAGGCGTGCACTACACGCCGGAAGCGGCTACGAGGGTAGCGGAGTACGTGTGGAGTGCACATGGGGTTTTTTTAGGTTAGAGAATTCCCTCCCTAGGCCCGACAAGACGCCTCCTGAGACGCGGCAAGGCAGGAGTAGGCAAAATGCAACAAGGAATAACAATATTAATGTGCTAATAGTAAACTGCAGAAGCGTCTATAGAAAGGTCCCAGAACTGCTCTCATTAATAAACGGTCACAACGCCCATATAGTACTAGGAACAGAAAGTTGGCTGAAACCAGACGTAAACAGTAATGAAATCCTAAACTCTGATTGGAATGTATACCGCAGAGATAGGCTGGACAGTGAAGGGGGAGGCGTGTTTATAGCGATAAGAAGTGCAATAGTATCGAAGGAAATTGACGGAGATTCGAATTGTGAAATGATTTGGGTGAAGGTCACGGTTAAAGCAGGCTCAGACATGGTAATTGGATGTCTCTATAGGCCCCCGGGCTCAGCAGCTGTTGTGGCTCAGCACCTGAAGAATAATTTGGAAAATATTTCGAGTAGATTTCCCCACCATGTTATAGTTCTGGGTGGAGATTTTAATTTGCCGGATATAGACTGGGAGACTCAAACGTTCATAACGGGTGGCAGGGACAAAGAATCCAGTGAAATATTTTTAAGTGCTTTATCTGAAAACTACCTTGAGCAGTTAAACAGAAAACCGACTCGTGGCGATAATATATTAGACCTTCTGGTGACAAACAGACCCGAACTATTTGAATCAGTTAATGCAGAACAGGGAATCAGCGATCATAAAGCGGTTACTGCGTCGATGATTTCAGCCGTAAATAGAAATATTAAAAAAGGTAGGAAGATTTTTCTGTTTAGCAAAAGTGACAAAAAGCAGATTACAGAGTACCTGACGGCTCAACACAAAAGTTTTATCTCAAGTGCAGATAGTGTTGAGGATCAGTGGACAAAGTTCAAAACCATGGTACAATATGCGTTAGATGAGTATGTGCCAAGCAAGATCGTAAGAGATGGAAAAGAGCCACCGTGGTACAACAACCGAGTTAGAAAACTGCTGCGGAAGCAAAGGGAACTTCACAGCAAACATAAACATAGCCAAAGCCTTGCAGACAAACAAAAATTACGCGAAGCGAAATGTAGTGTGAGGAGGGCTATGCGAGAGGCTTTCAATGAATTCGAAAGTAACGTTCTATGTACTGACTTGGCAGAAAATCCTAAGAAATTTTGGTCCTATGTCAAAGCGGTAGGTGGATCAAAACAAAATGTCCAGACACTCTGTGACCAAAATGGTACTGAAACAGAGGATGACAGACTAAAGGCCGAATTACTAAATGTCTTCTTCCAAAGCTGTTTCACAGTGGAAGACTGCACTGTGCTTCCTTCTCTAGATTGTCGCACAGTTGACAAAATGGTAGATATCGAAGTAGACGACAGAGGGATAGAGAAACAATTAAAATCGCTCAAAAGAGGAAAGGCCGCTGGTCCTGATGGGATACCAGTTCGATTTTACACAGAGTACGCGAAGGAACTTGCCCCCCTTCTTGCAGCGGTGTACCGTAGGTCTCTAGAAGAGCGAAGCGTTCCAAAGGATTGGAAAAGGGCACAGGTCATCCCCGTTCTCAAGAAGGGACGTCGAACAGATGTGCAGAACTATAGACCTATATCTCTAACGTCGATCAGTTGTAGAATTTTGGAACACGTATTATGTTCGAGTATAATGTCTTTTCTGGAGACTAGAAATCTACTCTGTAGGAATCAGCATGGGTTTCGAAAAAGACGGTCGTGTGAAACCCAGCTCGCGCTATTCGTCCAGGAGACTCAGAGGGCCTTAGACACGGGTTCACAGGTAGATGCCGTGTTTCTTGACTTCCGCAAGGCGTTTGACACAGTTCCCCACAGTCGTTTAATGAACAAAGTAAGAGCATACGGACTATCAGATCAATTGTGTGATTGGATAGAGGAGTTCTTAGATAACAGAACGCAGCATGTCATTCTCAATGGAGAGAAGTCTTCCGAAGTAAGAGTGATTTCAGGTGTGCCGCAGGGGAGTGTCATAGGACCGTTGCTATTCACAATATACATAAATGACCTGGTGGATGACATCAGAAGTTCACTGAGGCTTTTTGCAGATGATGCTGTGGTGTATCGAGAGGTTGCAACAATGGAAAATTGTACTGAAATGCAGGAGGATCTGCAGCGAATTGACGCATGGTGCACGGAATGGCAATTGAATCTCAATGTAGAGAAGTGTAATGTGATGCGAATACATAGAAAGATAGGTCCCTTATCATTTAGCTACAAAATAGCAGGTCAGCAACTGGAAGCAGTTAATTCCATAAATTATCTGGGAGTACGCATTAGGAGTGATTTAAAATGGAATGATCATATAAAGTTGATCGTCGGTAAAGCAGATGCCAGACTGAGATTCATTGGAAGAATCCTAAGGAAATGCAATCCGACAACAAAGGAAGTAGGTTACAGTACGCTTGTTCGCCCAATGCTTGAATACTGCTCGGCAGTGTGGGATCCGCACCAGGTAGGGTTGATAGAAGAGATAGAGAAGATCCAACGGAGAGCAGCGCGCTTCGTTACAGGATCATTTGGTAATTGCGAAAGCGTTACGGAGATGATAGACAAACTCCAGTGGAAGACTCTGCAGGAGAGACGCTCAGTAGCTCGGTACGGGCTTTTGTTGAAGTTTCGAGAACATACCTTCACCGAAGAGTCAAGCAGTATATTGCTCCCTGCTACGTATATCTCGCGAAGAGACCATGAGGATAAAATCAGAGAGATTAGAGCCCACACAGAAGCATACCGACAATCCTTCTTTCCACGTACAATACGAGACTGGAATAGAATGGAGAACCGATAGAGGTACTCAGGGTACCCTCCGCCACACACCGTCGGGTGGCTTGCGGAGTACGGATGTAGATGTAGATGTAGTAGATGCCTCTCTCGTATTTCCCCTCTTTCCGTTCACTCTTATTCCTCCGATTTCTCAGTCTATTTGTTCGTCCAACACCAGCTTCTACTTCCTATTCTGTTTCCATTCGTAATTTGTACACTTCTTACGCTTTGTGATGAGTACGCTTGAGAACACCTGAAATAGATTTAGCACATCAAATCGAACTAGTGACGACACCGAGATGTAATGGCATGGACTCCATGACACACGGAATGTATTGGGGAGCGACAATGATACTACGCAAAAAATGGAATTAAGCGTTTGGATTCATTGGCCGGGAGGCTCCTTGCGGGGCAGGTCCGGCCACCTTGGTGCAGGTCTTATTACATTCGACGCCACATTGGGCGGCCTGCGCGCCGGATGGGGATGAAATGACGACGAAGACAACACAACACCCAGCCCCTGAGCGGAGAAAATCCTCGGCCCAGCCGGGAATGGAATCCGGGCTCGTAGGATGGCAATCCGTCACGCTGACCACTCAGCTATCGGGGCGGAGACTGATACTATGATGCACAACAACTCAATAGCCGTCTTCCACTGGTCAAAATTGTTCGCATAGCGGCCATGTCTCTGTCGATGAAGTACCAAATGTGAAATGTGCTCAGGTGAGCTTTGGGGGACGAGCAAGACGTGCATGATTGCGTCTTGTTGTTGCGATATGACAAAAAAAAAAAAAATTCCCGCGCTTACCGCCGCTGGTACATCCAATAGTTTTCGGGCCAGTGCTCCTCGGCAATTGTCAGTTGTGGTTCACTGGTGCTCAGTCCATCGCCACACAGGGAAAAGTTAAACAGTCCACTTTTCCGTCTCGTGTCTGGCGCGCCAGCGGTAACCTCGCCATGTCCAGGTTGAATACTGTGCTCAGCTGCAAACCACCGCCTTTTGTTGATGCTGTTACTGGAAATTTTTATCTCTGCAGCTTCACTATTTATGATATTCGACAAACAGTTGGCCTTGATTTTGAGGTAGGTGTCATTGAATGCGGTTATATGTTCGCTTTCCAGTGCATGTTTGGATACTGCCGATGTCTCCCGCATTCGCAGACACCTCATATATATATATATATATATATATATATATATATATATATATATATATATATATATGAGGGCAGCAATCACACGGCAGTCAGTGAGCAGTTGGCGCGTAGCGCGAGCAGATTTTATTCGTGGGCCCTCGTCTTTGGGGAGTGTTATCGAACCAGCTGTGACACAATTTAGGGGCCACGGGGTAGTGCAGGTAAAGGGCGCCTGCGGGTACGCTGTCGGCTGACAGACTGATGCGCCGGCCGCGGTGGTCTCGCGGTTCTAGGCGCGCAGTCCGGAACCGTGCGACTGCTACAGTCGCAGGTTCGAATCCTGCCTCGGGCATGGATGTGTGTGATGTCCTTAGGTTAGTTAGGTTTCAGTAGTTCTAAGTTCTAGGGGACTGATAACCACAGCAGGTGAGTCCCATAGTGCTCAGAGCCATTTGAACCATTTGAACAGACTGATGCATGCAATCCGGCAGCAGGTTTCTATTTTGTTCATTGGTGAGATACGATGGCTCACTCGCAAGAACACCTCCTTCAACTGTGTGGATGGTGTAGTTATTTGCGCATCCTCCTGTGTTTTCTGACGTACTCACTCTCTGCCACCAGCGTGTACATCTGCTTCTTAGTCCGAGCTTTGGGCGTTCAGAGCCTGTATTCATGCTGGTATGCTAATCTCTGTGCGCTGTGCAGTAAGCAGAGATACACGTGAGGCGCAGTAGCTTTAGTAAACCAAAGCGAGGATGTCGTTTTGCATAGTGTGATTGTTCTCCACTTGTTCTCATGTCCGGTATTGAACTGATGAGAGATTTGCCCATTGTGACGTCCTCGTCGTAACGCTATTGAGCTTTGCGGCGCGACTGTGAGAAGTTCTGCTGGAACAATGGACACACTCTTTAGGTTCCTTCCAGGTTGCCCCTACTAAATGTCCCGGAAGAGGAACGTGGTGTGAATGCAACGGTACTCTTTTATATGGGTAATCATCAATTGATGCAATAATCCAAAATGAAATAAATGGTCGGGGGTAGAGCATGTTGTTGTTGTGGTCTTCAGTACACAGACTGGTTTGATGCAGCTTTCCATGCTACTCTATCCTGTGCTAGCTTCTTCATCTCCCCGTACCTACTGCAACCTACATGCTTCTGAATCTGTTTGGTGTATTCATCTCTTGGTCTCCCTCTACGATTTTTACCCTCCACACTACCCTTCAATACTAAATTGGTGATCCCTCGATGTCTCAGAACGTGTCCTACCAGCCGATCCCTTCTTCTAGTCAAGTTGTGCCACAAATTTCCCTTCTCTCCAATTATATTCAATACCATCTCATTAGTTATGTGATCTACCCATCTAATCTTCAGCATTCTTCTGTAGCACCACATTTCGAAAGCTTCTATTCTCTTCTTGTCTAACTCTATTTATCGTCCACGTTTCACTTCCATACATGGCCACACTCCATACAAATACTTTCAGAAACGACTTTCTGACACTTAACTCTATACTCGGTGTTAACAAATTTCTCTTCTTCAGAAACGCTTTCCCTGCCATTGTAGGTCTACATTTTATATCCTCTCTACTTCGACCATCATTAGTTATTTTTCCCTCCAAATAGCAAAACTCCTTTACTACTTTAAGTGTCTCATTTCCTAATCTAATTCCCTCAGCATCACCCGACTTAATTCGACTACATTCCATTATCCTCGTTTTGCTTTTGTTGATGTTCATCTTATATCCTCCTTTCAAGACACTATCCATTCCATTCAACTGCTCTTCCAAGTCCTTTGCTGCCTCTGACTGAATTGCAATGTAATCGGAGAACCAGAAAGTTTTTATTTCTCCTCCATTGGTTTTAATTCCTACTCCGGATTTTTCTTTTGTTTCCTTTACTGCTTGCTCAATATACAGATTGAATAACATCGGGGAGAGGCCACAACCCTGTCTCACTCCCTTCGCACCCACTGCTTCCAACTACTGCTAGAGCATAACATACAGTTAAATTGAATTACCGATATATTCAGTGGTTTTAACTACAGAACTATTAACATAGTCAATATTTTAATTAAATCATAGTCAAGGGGCAAAGCTATCTGCTTTGACTGTCCAAATGACTAAGTCAGAGGCTATACTTCACGCTTTCAGTTTGGAGCAAGCTCTTCCCCGTCTAGGTCACTTGGCCAGGATAAAGGTGCTTGCTACACAAACTCGTGTTTTTAACTCCTTAGAAAGGCGGTACAAATACGACAACGAGGAAGATTTATCTCCGCCACTAAGCTAGGTTCTTATCTCTATCTAGTTTACTCGATTGAATGAAACTGCTTGGTATAACTCCCGTGCTGCACATGTGAGAACCGCACAGCGTCTACGCTCTATTGCCTGTTTCGCATTTTATCAGTCACGACTGTCCTTTCCGTCGTGGTGCAGGGATTGGCAACTGACCCTTAACATATACAAATGCAATTTATTGCGAATACATAGAAACAGATTAGAGCCCACACAGAAGCATACCGACAATCCTTCTTTCCACGTACAATACGAGACTGGAATAGAAGGGAGAACCGATAGAGGTACTCAGGGTACCCTCCGCCACACACCGTCAGGTGGCTTGCGGAGTATGGATGTAGATGTAGATGTAGAAAGAAGTATCTTTTATTGTATTGTTATATGATAGCGGAACAAACACTGGTGGCAGTTACTTCTGTAAAATGTCTGGGAGTATGCGTGCGGAACGATTTGAAGTGGAATGATCATATAAAATTAATTGTTGGTAAGGCGGGTGCCAGGTTGAGATTCATTGGGAGAGTCCTTAAAAATGTAGTCCATCAACAAAGCAGGTGGCTTACAAAACACTCGTTCGACCTGTACTTGAGTATTGCTCATCAGTGTGGGATCCGTACCAGGTCGGGTTGACAGAGGAGATAGGGAAGATCCAAAGAAGAGCGGCGCGTTTCGTCACAGGGTTATTTGGTTAGCGTGATGTTACGGAGATGTTTAGCAAACTCAAGTGGCAGACTCTGCAAGAGAGGCGCTCTATGGCTTGCTGTCCAGGTTTCGATAGGGTGCGTTTCTGGATGAGGTATCGAATAAATTGCTTCCCCCTACTTATACCCCCCGAGGAGATCACGAATGTAAAATTAGAGAGATTCGAGGGCGCACGGTGGCTTTCCGGCAGTCGTTCTTCCCGCGAACCATACGCGACTGGAACAGGAAAGGGAGGTAATGACAGTGGCAGGTAAAGTGCCCTCCGCCACACACCGTTGGGTGGCTTACGGAGTATAAATGTAGGTGCAGATGTAGCCTCGTGCTCAGAACTCGCTCAGGGAAGTGGCGTCTGCCGCCCTACGGGAGTGACCGAGCGCCCGCTTCATCAGCGCCACTACCTTCGTCTGCCGAACCTTCCGACTGCGTTCTACGCCTCGACAGAACAGAATCTTCAATGGCTAGATTGTACCACATTTTATCCTGTTATTTTGCGACACAGCACACTATTCGTTGCACAGTACACAATAGTCTATGGCGATCTGTGTCGTGAACACACTGTTGGCCACGGTAGATGGCACGAACAGCGGCAGTTTCGCGAGATAGCCGTACCCACGGTAAGCGTGATGCTCGAGCGGTTCTAGGCGCTTCAGTCTGGAACCGCGCGACCGCTACGATATCATGTTCGAATCCTGCCTCGGGCATGGATGTGTGTGATGTCCTTAGTTAGGTTTAAGTAGTTCTAAGTTCTAGGGGATTGATGACCTCAAATGTTAAGTTTCACAGTGCTTAGAGGCATTTGAACCATTTCGCGCATATACGATGTGGCTCGAACAGTGGGCTGATACCGTACGACTGCAGCATTTTTCTCTCAGCTGCCTTTCCGACAGACGGTACAAGGTGTGGTGACATCACAGTCGCGTGAGACCTCGAACTATTCCATTCCCCGTGGTAACTTTCTCTCTCTCTCTCTCTCTCTGTCTCCCTCTCTAACAACAGCTAGCCCTCAATTTGTTCCTCATTCAGTGTATGTAGTCCTCACCATCAATCTGCCACTACCAGTGTCATTCCCACCATGTTGACGGCCTGTGTTCTCGGTAAAGGAGAGAGAGTCAATCACGCTGGTATCTGTCTGCAGCAGGTGTGCCGGGCGGGTGCGCAGCGAAAGCGAGGCGGGAGGCAGCAGCTAGGCCCGCCGAGGCATCGTCTTCGCCGTCGCCGGCGGCTGCCTTTGTGGTGAGGTGTGCGCACCTGCGCCGTCAACTGGGCCACACGACGCCCGCCTTTCCCCACTCTCGCCGGCGCACCTCCTCGTGTCCTCCTCGTGCTCCACCGGCTATCGTTGTCGTCACCTGCCCCTACCACGCACGTGCGGCAGATCTCCTGTTTCTTGTTTCTTGAGGGTTGTAATTGTAACACTAGCTAGGGCCCAACTCGGCAAATAGGGCTTGTTTCATTTAATCTACACTGAAGAGCCAAAGGAACTGACCCGCCTAATGTCGTGTAGGGCCCCCGTGACCACGCACAAGTGCCACAAAACGACGTGGTACGGACTCGACTAATGTCTGACGTAGTGCTGGAGGGAACTGACACCATGAATCCTGCAGGACTGTCCACAAATCCGCAAGACTACGACGGAGTGCAGATCTCTTCTGAACAGCGCGTTACAAGGCATGCCATATATGCTCAATAATGTTCATGTGTGGGGTGTTTGGTGGCCAGCGGGACTGTTTAAACTCAGAAGAGTGTTCCTGGGCCGCTCTGTAGCAATTCTGAACGTGTGTGGTGTCGCATTGTCCTTCTGCAATTGCCCAGTTCCGTCGGAATGCACAGTGGACATGAATTGATGCAGGACAGGGTGCTTACGTGCGTGTCACCTGTCAGAGTCGTATCTAGGCGTATTATGTGTCCCATATCACTCGAACTGCACACGGCCCACGCTACTACAACGCCTCCACCAGCTTGAACAGTCCCCTGCCGATATGCAGGGTCCATGCACTCGTGAGGTTGTCTCCATACCCGTACATGTCCATCAGCTCCGTGCACTTTGAAACGAGACTCGTCCGACCAGGCTATGTGTTTCCTTTCATCAACAGTCCAATGTCGGTGTTGACGGGCCGAGACGAGGGTAAAGGTTTATGTAGCGCAGTCATCAAGGGTACACGAGTGGGCCTTCAGCCTTCCGCATTTCGCTGAAAGGTTCGCATGCTGGTACTTATTGATGGCCCAGAATTGAAATCAGCAGCAGTTTGCGGAAGGGTTGCACGTCTGTCACTTTAACAGTCGTCATTTGGCCCTGTTCCCGCAGGATCGTTTTCCGGCCGCGGCGATGTCGGAGATTTGATGTTTTGCCGGATTCCTCAAATTCACGGTACACTCGTGACATTATCGTACGGGAAAATCCCCCCTTCATCGCTACCTCGGAGATGCTGTCCCATCGCTCGTGTGCTGACTATAACACTACGTTCAAACTCACTTAAATCTTGATAACCTGCCACTGCAGCAGCAGTAACCGATCTAACAACTACGCCAGTCACCTGTTGTCTCATATACCCGTTGCCGAGCGCATCGCTGTATCCTGCCTGTTTACATATCTCAATACGTTTCAATACGGATGCCTCTGACCGGTTTCTCTGGCACAGCTGCAACTATGGGACGTATACAGTTTTTTATGTTGGAAGAACTTTGTGAGGACGCTTTCAGATCTAGTTCTGTTGAAGAACAGAACCACGTCCAATCCATTTATCAGGGAACGGACTGGTGCCCCTCTCGCTTTTTCGCTGCCATATATCTCACAATCGTCCGAGAGGAACACTTTCCCCCTAGAAGGAAGACATCGAGCATTCGCTCACAAGCCTGATGACGTTTCTGCATATCATTATTACTCAGTTCGTTTACAAACGAAGGATTAAATGCCTTTAACTTCAAATCATTCTTTATGTTTTTGTAAAAATCGAGTACGTAACTCAGTTCCTGTGACCGCTTGCGACTGTACTTTTGTGGTGAACATTCAACTGTCACTGCAGACTCCGCACACGTTTCCAGTCATGGTGGTGGCCGCCCTGAGCGGGGCATGTCTTTTATGCAGCCAGCTGCAGAGAGCTTTTACTCCCGCCGTGAAATTTTTGGTTCTGATGGGGAAGGTTTCTGAAACCTTACAGTAAAATCATGCTGAATATTTATCACTTATTTATCCATACGGGATCATTCGTGAGACCAGGTGCTCGCTACAAAACGTTTCTCCATGGTGTAAGTTGACTCATCAGGAATGATGTAGATGTATATCAGCGCCTACAGTAATAAGTTAATTTTTTAAAACTGTTGCCATTTACGGCATACATTCCACTTCTAAATTTACTGTGGTGTTTCTGACTATCTGGGAGGAGACTGAGCAGTGGAACGTGTTACTTTTACACATAATCAAGAACGATCTGTCACACTACTGCACTTTAAAACACAGTTTATATGTAATTCATGTCACACAGTCTCATACGGAACCTACATCCGCTTTCTTTTATAAACTGTATATGATAAGATATTGTCATCCCCCTTCCCTTCCGTGTGAAAGGATGAATCAGCAAAGCAAATGTATTTCTAGTTGCATGCTCGATGGTAGCAGACAAGCCTGTCTGCTAGAGAACAGTAGGACCAACGTCGGAACAGGTAGCTACGCTTTCTAAAAGCAAAGAGGTTTCTGTTCTTAGTATGGTCCTGCCAGTCCCTTGTCATGTTGGTATAGGAAGCTGCCTCACTGGTCACTTCCGTTTGTATTTGTGAGGCTCCCCTCAGGAGGGACCCACGGCAGTCTGTCTGCGGCGAGCGTCTGAAGTGGTAAGATCTCCGGCTAAGCGCGTGTCTGCTAAGTCCGTAGGACAATGGATTTCTTAAGTTCAGCCTAACTGAGAAGTTAATCACCTTTATTTCAGGTTTAGATCTAAAATATCTAATGTTATCTTAAATTTTAATGCAGTATAATTCGAGTGTGAAGTTCAGAATATCTTCCAGTAGTTGCTTTGTCACTACTTTGTGAGTAAAGTGGAACCACATGTGGATGATCCGTAAGTCTTAAGTAAGATCATCACTCTTAAATGCGAATGTGTGTGAGATTATAACTTCTCGTCTTGACAATATTTTTCGATATAGCTACTTTTCTTTATGTTCAACCCACGTGGGGTGTACTTTGTGAGAGCAGTACCACGTGCTTATACAATTATTTGACCCATCAGGTTAATAGTAAGACGATAGTAACCAGTTCGAGGTTTTTCTTTTGTAAATTGCTTTTCGATTTAATTTATCTTAATAATCAAAATTATTGTGGAGTTACACTCTTCGTGTAAACAAAGCTGACCACGTGAAGCATGTGGTGTAATCATCAAAGTAGCCCTCAACTATTCTTTTCGGGAAGATTTCACAGAGAGTTAGTATGAATTTAGTATACCAGTGTGTGGTAATTTCATGACGGACAGGATTGCGCTACGAACGTAACTTCTTAGGGTGAAAATTGAATCGGTTGTTGGTTGTGGTTAGTTTCCTCTTGCATATGTTTCAACGTTCTTCGTATGTTATTTTATGAATGCAGTGTTGTATGCAGTCTCCCAATCTTGGCTCCATATTTGATGGGGTCCGTAAGATTAGAAACTCACATTTTCACAGTCCTAAATAAGGCACCAGTTTATGAATCAAGTTTAATATGCTGAAATTTTAACGGAACAATTAAAATAAATGTCCAAATATAAACTGATTTATTTATTTTTATTTAAATTGTCTTTATATATATATATATATATATATATATATATATATATATATATATATATATATATATATATATACTCCTGGAAATTGAAATAAGAACACCGTGAATTCATTGTCCCAGGAAGGGGAAACTTTATTGACACATTCCTGGGGTCAGATACATCACATGATCACACTGACAGAACCACAGGCACATAGACACAGGCAACAGAGCATGCACAATGTCGGCACTAGTACAGTGTATATCCACCTTTCGCAGCAATGCAGGCTGCTATTCTCCCATGGAGACGATCGTAGAGATACTGGATGTAGTCCTGTGGAACGGCTTGCCATGCCATTTCCACCTGGCGCCTCAGTTGGACCAGCGTTCGTGCTGGACGTGCAGACCGCGTGAGACGAGGCTTCATCCAGTCCCAAACATGCTCAATGGGGCACAGATCCGGAGATCTTGCTGGCCAGGGTAGTTGACTTACACCTTCTAGAGCACGTTGGGTGGCTCGGGATACATGAGGAAGTGCATTGTCCTGTTGGAACAGCAAGTTCCCTTGCCGGTCTATGAATGGTAGAACGATGGGTTCGATGACGGTTTGGATGTACCGTGCACTATTCAGTGTCCCCTCGACGATTACCAGAGGTGTACGGCCAGTGTAGGAGATCGCTCCCCACACCATGATGCCGGGTGTTGGCCCTGTGTGCCTCGGTCGTATGCAGTCCTGATTGTGGCGCTCACCTGCACGGCGCCAAACACGCATACGACCATCATTGGCACCAAGGCAGAAGCGACTCTCCATTCACGCCTGTCGCGACACCACTGGAGACGGGCTGCACGATGTTGGGGCGTGAGCGGAAGACGGCCTAACGGTGTGCGGGACCGTAGCCCAGCTTCATGGAGACGGTTGCGAATGGTCCTCGCCGATACCCCAGGAGCAACAGTGTCCCTAATTTGCTGGGAAGTGGCGGTGCGGTCCCCTACGGCACTGCGTAGGATCCTACGGTCTTGGCGTGCATCCGTGCGTCGCTGCGGTCCGGTCCCAGGTCGACGGGCACGTGCACCTTCCGCCGACCACTGGCGACAACATCGATGTACTGTGGAGACCTCACGCCTCACGTGTTGAGCAATTCGGCGATACGTCCACCCGGCCTCCCGCATGCCCACTATACGCCCTCGCTCAAAGTCCGTCAACTGCACATACGGTTCACGTCCACGCTGTCGCGGCATGCTACCAGTGTTAAAGACTGCGATGGAGCTCCGTATGCCACGGCAAACTGGCTGACTCTGACGGCGGCGGTGCAGTACATCCAAACCGTCATCGAACCCATCTTTCTACCATTCCTAGACCGGCAAGGAAACTTGCTGTTCCAACAGGACAATGCACTTCCGCATGTATCCCGTGCCACCCAACGTGCTCTGGAAGGTGTAAGTCAACTACCCTGGCCAGCAAGATCTCCGGATCTGTCCCCCATTGAGCATGTTTGGGACTGGATGAAGCGTCGTCTCACGCGGTCTGCACGTCCAGCACGAACGCTGGTCCTACTGAGGCGCCAGGTGGAAATGGCATGGCAAGCCGTTCCACAGGACTACATCCAGCATCTCTACGATCGTCTTCATGGGATAATAGCAGCCTGCATTGCTGCGAAAGGTGGATATACACTGTACCAGTGCCGACATTGTGCATGCTCTGTTGCCTGTGTCTATGTGCCTGTGGTTCTGTCAGTGTGATCATGTGATGTATCTGACCCCAGGAATGTGTCAATAAAGTTTCCCCTTCCTTGGGCAATGAATTCATGGTGTTCTTATTTCAATTTCCAGGAGTATATATATATATATATATATATATATATATATATATATATATATATCACCACCGGTTATCGTAAGATGACTACGCACTGGTTGCCGCGGGGCGGCCACGTACGGCCGCAGGTGTCACCGACCAGGAGGACGCAGTATGTGGGCCGGCTGGCGGCTCTTTCACCTTCACCTTCCTTCCTCTGCTGGGCCCACCGGCGGATGAAAGCCAGCGCCGCACACGGGCTTTCTACCCGCCGCCTGTAATAGCCGAATTCATCCGCCCGTAAATGAAAAATAACGACAGCAAAATAGACGGTGCGCTCTCTACCCGGCTGTAAACCCGATAGGAAAGTCATTAGCGCCCCATTCGCGTCGTACCTTCGGTTGCGGGGAAACCTGGCCGGGGCGCTACGCGTCTCGAGTTAATTCGGGAGCTGCGGAAGTGGACCACGGCCGTCTGCCGGAGCGCACATCTCTCCACGCTAATGACAACGATCGTCTTGCCACGCCTGTGGTAAGTGATAATAATTTAATTGATATCGAGGAACAATCGATAAGAGATGAAATGCAGGAGGATCTGCAACGAATTGGCGCATGGTGCAGGGAACGGCAACTGAATCTCAATGTAGACAAGTGTATTGTGCTGCGAATACATAGAAAGAAAGATCTCATATCATTTAGCTACAATATAGCAGGTCAGCAACAGGAAGCAGTTAATTCCTTAATTATCTGGGAGTGCGCATTAGGAGTGATTTAAAATGGAATGACGATATAAAATTAATCGTCGGTAAAGCAGATGCCTGACTGAGATTCATTGCAAGAATCCTAAGGAAATGCAATCCGAAAACAAAGGAAGTATGTTACAGTACACTTGTTCGCCCACTACTTGAAAACTGCTCACCAGTGTGGGATCCGTACCAGATAGCATTGATAGAAGAGATGGAGAAGATCCAACGGAGAGCAGCGCGTTTCGTTACAGGATCATTTAGTAATCGCGAAAGCGTTACGGAGATGATAGATAAACTCCAGTGCAAGACTCTGCAAGAGAGACGCTCAGTAGCTCGGTAGGGGCTTTTGTTTCAGTTTCGACAGCACACCTTCTCCGAGGAGTCAAGAAGTATATTACTCCCTCCTACGTATACCTCTAGAAGAGACCATGAGGATAAAATCAGAGAGATTAGATCCCACACAGAGGCATACCGACAATCTTTTTTTCCATGAACAATACGAGACTGGAATAGAAGAGAGAACCGATAGAGGTACTCAAGGTACCCTCCGCCACACACCGTCAGGTGGCTTGTGGAGTATGGATGTAGATGTAGACGTAGAAACCAATTGGAGCGAATTCAAACTCCTGAAATTTTAAAGATATCGCTTTCCGATACGCAAGTCTCCCAGAACCAGTCCTCCATCTTCTTCACACATAATGTCTTTGAAACTGATTTGTACCTGATACGCCCTGCTAAACCCGCAGAACAGGACAAGTAGTAAGAATTGTTGAATTGGGCCAGAATGAACGACTGTCAGTCAGACTCCAAACATAACACTTTATTTAGTTGTCCAAACATTACAGCGCAACTTCTAAGCTTGACTATCGATAGAAAACGTATTTAATTCTAAAACAGCTGAAGTCCCATGAATTAAATGCAACTGCTATAAACATTTTTTTAGACAGAAGGCTCTAGACTTCAACCGGGAAGCAATAGCAGTGTAGCAAAGATAACACGGGAGGGCTATATCGAGAGACGCTGCTGCCGCTGACGGGCACACAAAGCAGCAACTCAGTGACAACAGAAAATGAAACTAACACAACGAGGTGGCGACACGAAACAAACAGGATGTAAAATGAAGAGAGGACACGAGCGCCAGCCACGCACGGCTCAGTACCATTCAGGACGTTTTCCCGGACCCTAAACATATTTACAAAACTTTTGCCTATCTCGCCTAATTCGTACGTAGCCAGACTCGAAAGTACAGTCACTTCCGGATTCCGCTACACCCACGTATGTTGAGAGGAACTTGCTTGTCAACGAGCCCTACTTCGGTTTAATTCGCTTTGTTCAAAGTTTTCCTAATTAGTAGATTCCATACCAGAAGGCCTGACCTGAAATTTGTCTGCAACACCTGTCTCTACGACAGTCACAATCTTTTTATTGCAAACACAACAAAAAATGGCCACAAATATCGTTACATTCAGGAATAGGTGGCAATCGGAGGATGCCAAATTAGCTAAGCAGGATGCATATTCCAGTAATTTGTGCTTCGAATTTCTCAGTCTTTACAATGCCAAACTGCAAGGGTTGCACAAAAGCATGGAACCATCATGAACGCGATACATTACCATGCGTAATAAGGAGCACAAGAACCTCTGGCATTCAAAACGCCTTCCAGTCGTCCCGGAATCGATAAATGCAGGCCTCGTATGGTTTTAACGGGACTCTGATGTCATTCTTCTTGGAAAATACTGGCAAGCTCCCTTGTCTCTAAAGCAGACCACAAAAGGCTCAATAATGTTGAGATACGGTGACTATTATGACAAGATGGTTGATGACACTTCACCCTGTGCTCACAAAACCAGTGCCGAGCTGTGTGAACAGCGGTCCTGTCGTCTTTGAACACAGCATCACCATTGGGGAACAAACATAGTACCGTGGGATAGATTTGACGACCAAAATGATCACATAATCCTTGGCAGTAATGCGGCCTTGCAGAAATACTGCGATATGGCTACCCAGATCATCGCCCGCCATGTTTCACTCTTGGGACAGAATCTCGGCCAGAAGCTGGAAACAAGACTCATCCGACCAAATAACACAGTTTCATTGCTCTATAGACTACATATTATGGCGTCGACACCGCGTTTTCCTGTTACAGCATATGCTTCACTGCTGAGTGGTTCCAGAATTGCACCTCGTCCTGCCAGTCCCTGGATATGGAGCTCGCTAGATTTTACGACATTCATTTTAGCAGCCACTTTTGCAGCTATGGTCCTCTTATCTTTCGTCACAATCCTCTTCAGTGACCGAAGTGTCATCTGAGAAAAAATGGTTCCAGGTGTCACCAACGCAAGGTATATCATACCTCTAAGTAACAGCAGAACCTGACGTGGGTGAAAGCAGACGATAACAGAAGCAAAAACGCTCCAGGAAATATGGGCCAACTAACGAGCTGTTTGTGAGGTGATATCCACTGGCTTCAGTATGAAATGTCCCGCTAGTTACTACTGTTCGCTAAAAATTTTTAACTGGGCTCAAATTTCACCTAAGGGTGGAGAATTTGTCTCCTGCATTGTGGGGCAGCAGCACGTTTTGTTGCTGACGTAAACCGACGTCCCATGTGCCAACACATCCAAGACGGTGAGGCCGAGCAGCTCCTGTTGTTCGGTCTCCAAGATCATCTGACCTGGAACCTCTGGACTTTTTCTGCCTGGTGTCGCCTCTAAAATGTGATGTACAGCTCTCCCGTTGGTAATGGATGACCAACTGGAGGAGCGAAATGTGTATCAACGTTTGCAACATTAACGGGGCGTGTTTCAAAGAATACGTTAAACTAACTACACACGCGAGCGCTCAATTCCATCCCAACACAGGACCGCACGTTTCTTTACCAATGTACAATAAATTGTGGTTTGTTGGAAATTGGCAAGCCATTTGGTATGACCCTTTTCATTCAACATGAGAATCACTCTCACCTTTGAGGATAAGGGGGGGGGGGGGGGGGCAGAATATGATAATGTGTTTTATACGAAGCTGAGTCAATAATAACCTTAAATTCGTAATAACAAATCGAAATTTAGCGCCATTGTCCTGTAAGTTGGTAAGCGTGCAGAATGGCCTGTAGGTGGCAGCATAGTACAGATGCACACATACCGTCGCAGTAACAGTATAAAAATAGCCGCCCCACTTGCGACTTGCACCAGGGAAGAACAGCGTTCTGTTATTCGGTTTTTGCATAGTAAATGTGTGAAACCTATTGAAATTCATTGAAGAATGAAGGTTCAGTACGGTGATGCATGTTTGTCACAGCAGCAAGACTACGAATGGACTAGGAAGTTCGCAAATGGTGTGACTTCAGTGCAAGATGCTCCTCGTCCAGGTCAGGCACAACGAGTTGTGGCGCCACATAACACTGCAGCAGTTGAAGCCATAGTGAAGGAAAACCGCCGAATGACACTCAATGACATTGCAGCATGTTTACAGATTAGTCATGGGTCAGCACACCGCACTGTACATGTTGTGCTCCAGTTTCACGAAGTGTCTGCAAGATGGGTACCACGGCGGCTGACTCGCTAAAATGAAAGAAGGACGTGTTGATGCTTGTGAAGAACTTCTTCAGCGCTTTGAACGAGAAGGTGATAGCTTCCTTGCAAGAATCGTTACTGGGGACGAAACCTGGGTTCACTTCCACCAACCGGAAAGCGAAGGGAGCCAGCAAGGAATGACGCCATTCCTCATCACCAAAACCAAAGAAGTTCCGAACACAACCATCAGCAGGGGAGGTTACGCTGACTCTCTTTTGGGACGAAAAAGGTGTCATTTTGGTGCATTACATGCCTAGAGGGACCATTGTCACCAGTGCATCATACACAGATCTCCTAAAAAATCATCTGCAGCCTGCAATCAAATGAAAGCGACGTGGATTGCTGTCATCAGGTGTCCTTTTGTAACATGACAATGCAAGGTTCCACACTGCCCGTACAACAGTTGAAACAATCTCAGACCTGCATTTTGAGTGTCTTCCTCATCCACCATACTCAGCAGACCCTGCCCCACGTGCAATGGGAGGAAAGAAGTTCCGTTCTGATGAGGAGGTACGGCCACGCGGTGCGTGAGTGGTTGCGCGGTCTACCAAAAGAATTTTTTTCTGAAGGAATGCATGCACTTTGTAAGCGCTGGAGGGCTTGCATTGAGCATGGGGGGATTATGTTGAAAAGTGACACAGCTTTGTACCACTTATGCACAATAAAGAATGTTTAAAAAGTATTTAAGGTTTTCATTTGACTCACCCACGTATATGCGAACTGGACTGCAGCTGGTGTGCATAACTTCATATCTTAACTACATTTAGTACGGAGCAAGTCGTCTATTTCTTTTTATCTTTTGAGAGTGAGTGGGAGCAGGGCACAACACTGGACCAGGGACAGACGAGGCAGCGTCCGACGTAACGGAAAAAGTGAGGCCGAGCAGCTAGCGGGCCCTATCGCATTCGCGAAGGCAGGTAGCGTGAGGTGTTGCCCGCGTGGAAGTTGCCTCAGTGGGTCAGCACTCACCAGCACTTTCCTGTGTTCTTAAGGGTGTCTTCAGCAGATAACAAGCTTTACATTTTTCTAAAGAAACACGTTATGTCCAAATATAAGCGCCTCGTCTCAGCACAAATGGCTCTGGTTCAAATGGCTCTGAGCACTATGCGACTTCTGAGGACATAAGTCGCCTAGAACTTAGAACTAATTAAACCTAACTAACCTAAAGACATTACACACATCCATGCCCGAGGCAGGATTCTACCGTAGTAGTCGCTCGGTTCCAGACTGTAGCGCCTAGAACCGCTCGGCCACTCCGGCCGGCGTCTCAGCACACTTTTTTTTTTTTTTTAACTTTCTGAGGTGTTCTACGTGTGAAAGCACGAGAGTAGTAAAAACGTTTGAGATGTCATGAAGTCAAAGCGTAAGCAGCAGTTTTCTGAAAAAGAGAAGTGGATCAGAACGTAACTGCAGTTTTAATGCTACGCCTTTTTCGTGGAGAGGTACTTGTGGAAGAAGCTGTAATGTCATTGGCTGGATGACTGTTCCTATTCAGCGATTGGCAGATCGAGAAGTTCGTTCGGAGACGGAGAGGTGTGCGCATTTGGTACGAGTGTTAGTAGACGTCACATCGGTGGGAGCACGAGCCACGCCCCCTGCTTCAGACACAGTGACGACGGCAGCGCTCTGCACGTACCGTGCTGGTTATTTACTGTGGACACTGCTAGCAGCACCGGCATCGTAGGACAGCCCTGGTCCGTATTTCCTCGGGTCATTGCAGTTATCTGTCTCAAGTCCAGTACTGCTTCAGTACATGCATGCATCTCTCAGTCTAGCTGGCCAACAGTCTCTTCCCGTTTAATTGGAGCTCTCCAGTCATTTTTTGAACGTTAGTTGCTTCTATGGGATACGTTTTCATTGACGTGTAACTACCTCTGAAAACTAGCATGTTCAATTGGTGTAATCCATACAGGGCAAATTTGTAATATCTGCTGAAGTTATTTCATAATCACATGCGTTTTCCGTTTGTGTTTTAATTGAATAAATTAATGTGTCCATTTAAACCTTGATCTTTACTTAACAATACGCAATTCTCCACTTTAGGATCGACAGAGAGGGCTATAAATCCTTCCTGTTACTCATTCCGTTGCGGACAGTAATTACAGCTTTGGTCTTAAAGGTGTGTCTGGCTCTAATTTTCTGGATAAGGGTAGCCATCTGAAACAGACGCGGTGTTTTGTAATGTAACGTGCTGAAGTTGCATTATACTTTTTGCCTAAAGTGGACCGTGGGTGAATTTTGAGCCCGATTGAATGGCGACATAATCGAAAAGTTTTCATTTCAATCAAATATTTACTGATTAGGACAATGTTTTATACACAAGTCAGTGGTGGCTCGTAATCAAACATTTACAAGACCTGTGTTTGCCGGAAAGTTTCCTTCTGTTGTCGTATACCTTCACCTGTGTCAGGTACTCCGCCCCCGGTAGCTGAGTGGTCAGCGTGACAGACTGGCAGTCCTAAGGGCCCGGGTTCGATTCCCGGCTGGGTCGGAGACTTCCTCCGCTCAGGGACTGGGTGTCGTGTTGTCCTAATCATCATCATGTCATCCCCATCGACGCGCAGGTCGCCGAAGTGGCGTCAAATGAAAGACTTGCACCAGGCGAGCGGTCTACCCGACGGGAGGCCCTAGTCACACGACATTTACATTTACCTGTGTCAGGTCTCGTTGTTCATTACGACACACCCTCGGTTTCGTAAGAAATACTTTTCCGTTGTCGGGACTTTATCCGATCAAACTGTATGCGTGTTGCACGAGCGACCGTTTTCACGGCGCCCACTGTGACATTGTCCGCCCCCGGTAGCTGACAGGTCAGCGCGACAGACTGTCAATCCAAAGGGCCCGGGTTCGATTCCCGGCTGGGTCGGAGACTTTCTCCGCTCAGGGACCGGGTGTTGTGTTGTCCTAATCATCATCATTTCATCCTCATCGACGCGCAGGTCGCCGAAGTGGCGTCAAATCGAAAGACTTGCACCAGGCGAACGGTCTACCCGACGGGAGGCAGTCGTCACACATTTCATTTTTTTCACTGTGGCGTTACATAAAAGCTCCGGTGCCGTGTGGAAGGTGTGATTACAGGCGCGGGGCAGTTGTCGAGTCGTGGGAGCCGCCAAACTGTGTGCAGCGGCTGGTCCCCGCCCTGACTGCTTTGAGGCGCCCCAACCAGGAGCCTGGTTTCTCTCCGGCAGGTTAAAGGCCGCGCCGCCGGGAGCTCAGCTCACCGCACCGGCACACCACTCCACCCTACCCCGCACACACCGGGAAACAGACTTTCACCTCTACACCAGTGAAGCTGCTCACCAGTCGCATGGTGCGAGAAGCTCGGGGTCGCGTACGTTTGTGCGCTGTTATGAATTTCCGTGTTACATTTGACAGTGACAGTAACGCAATAAATCTGCGCTGCTTCCTGGACTCGGGTAGGCGCGCCGGCAAAGCACCGACTCAAAGGAAGGCCTCGGCACGTCAGCTAGGCACGGCGAACGCCAGGTCTGTTGCAGGCAGAAACGCCTGGGCGTGCTTATCACTATAAATCTCTTATTTTTGGACAAAATGTTTGCTATTGTATTGGATTCTGCAGTTTTATTTAGATGAAAGATTTTCTTACTCTCGTAAAGCTACAAATGAAGATCATACTTATTGAATCCTCTCGAAACAAACGTAGACCAATATGAGAAGATGCTTTGCCCCATTGCAAGCTTCGGAAATTTTACATTCAAGTAACTATATTTACTTGATCCATTTTGTTATCGAAACTTACCCCAACTCCCTTACAATGAACTCGTCTCTTTTATTTATTTATTTATTTTCGTTTGACATCGTCACTGGAAATGTGAACTAATTTACATGTGTCAATGTCCCACTGTTGCCAGTCATTAGATTACAGTCGTTTTCAACGAAAGGAATTCTAAACAGGAAACAAAATAGCTTCATACATCGAAAATACTGCTGAGCTTAAACTTTTTTAAACATGCACATTAGAAAAGATAAATATTCCCCTCTTGCAACTGAAAGGAGAAACTTTATAAGATAAACAAATTTTATTTGATAAAACAAGTATCTCTCTTTTGCCTCTTCTTCTGTCCCCCACCCCCTCCCCCAACGTGTACAAGCGCAAAATATTTCATTAACATTCAGTGCTCCTCACCCCATAGTCAACCAAGGTACCTAAAGAAGAACACCAATATGTTCACAGTTTCTTGTAAAAGCAACCCAGTACAAACGTAACTTCCTAAGATTTACAAGTAAGGTAAAGAAGCACGAGTCCTGTTGCCGCTGGACCATGAAGTTGTTTTTGTATGTCAATCCTTAAAACAGGTGGAAATTTCAGTTCAGGAATACACTATTTGTTAAGAAGTGTAATGAACTGCACAATTAATTGATTGCAGAAATCTGTCAGAACAATGTGTGTTCAACTACCGCCAATAGTTTCACATTTTCCTGTGCCAGAGAGGGAGACAGCACCATTATGAGTATGCCTGCAACAGGCCTGGCGTTCGCCCCGCCTAGCTGACGTGACGTCACCAACAAGCGCCGAGGCCTTCCTTTGAGTCGGCGTTGGCCGGCCCCGGCGGGTTAACGGCGTGGGCCGGTGTGTCGGCCAGCCTGGATGTGGTTTTTAGGCGGTTTTCCACATCCCGCTAGGTGAATACCGGGCTGGTCCCCACATCCCGCCTCAATTACACGACACGCAGACATTTGTAACTCTTTCGCACTATTTCACGGTTTACACTAGACGCAGACAGCTCGGGTACACTCATTCCGTCCTGGGTGGTGTGGGATGGCGGCAGGAAGGGCATCTGGCCACGCCTTTCAATTAACCTTGCCAATTCCGTTGTAACCACACCGACCCTGCGACCATTGCGGGACAAAGGCGCAAGTGAAAGAAAGAAAGAAGTAACGCAATAAATTTGATTTAGTACGCCTAATGAGTCTCCTCGCACCATTCGTTAGGATTCTGAAGAGAAAAGCGTTATTCATTCCACAGCAGCCTTCTGGGAGACACAAATAAGTGTTTCTCATTAGAGGTCAAGATACTTCAGTCTACTGACACTATTTCTAAAGGATGTAAATGTATTTTAAACCACTTTACAGCTACCGGTCACAAAAATTATATTGTTTAAGTTGTTTTTGTTACTCTTCATTATGAGATCTTAAGAGATCATCAGTACTCACTGGTTACGATTAAAAACTTCAGTAGTACAACACCACTCATTAAAATATTTCTGTGTTTACTGCCGTGTCATCTTACTGCCAAGTCATTTTGTAGTACTTTTAAGTGTTTTCGCAAGGATTTTAATGAGATACCTCTTTAAAATAACCGCTGCGGTTCCTGCCGTTAACAGTATAAGGGTTCCACAAAGTCTAGCTAGTCGCTTGCCACCTCACTTCGCGCTATTTAACTTCCGAAGGGTATTCCTAACAGCTCTAACTGCAAAGTGCTTAAACTTTTTTGTGACTGGTACTTGTGAACTAAACTACGGTTATAACATTTACTTTAGCTCTTTTGTCTCGTACATTTCGTCTAAAGAATTCAAGTTTCTAGGGCACAATATAATGAGTCATGCTATGCGACGTGATATAGTTACCGTTACTCGTAGCACTTCACGCGTTTAAGTACCACTGGAGACGAAATGAGTGAAGCAAATTAATTAAAAAATGGTTCAAATGGCTCTAAGCACTACGGGACTTAACATCTGAGGTCATCAGTCCCCTAGACTTACAATTAAGTAAACATAACTAACCTAAGGACATCACACACATCCATGCCCGAGGCAGGATTCGAACCTGCGAGCGTAGCAGCCGCGTGGTTCCGGACTGAAGCGCCTAAACCGCTCGACCACCGCGGCCGGCTGCAAAGTAATTTGTATAAACGGTTTTTTACGAATGCATCCACAGAAACGTGATTAGAAATGGACAGCAAACCTTTCCGAAAGGGCATAAAGGAGAAATTGTCTGCGGCATTGATCCACATCTACATACATACTCCGCAAGGTACCGTATGGTGGCTGGCGGTGGGTGCACTGCACTGTTACCAGTCATTGTATTTCCTGTTCCAGTCGCAAACAGAGCGAGGGAAAAACGACTGACTACATGGCTCCGTACTAGTCCTAAACTCTCTGATCTTGTGTTTGTGGCCCTCACGCGAAATGTGGAGACCCTGGCGGCACAAGAATCGTCCTGCAGTCGGCTTGAAATACCAGTTCCATAAATGTTCTCAATTGCGCACCTTGAAAAGAACGTCGGCTTCCCTCCAGTGAATTCCATTTGAGTTCCCTTCTCCGTAATACCTGCGTGTTATTCAAAACTACCAGTAACAGCTCAGTGGACTGATGTGGATTACGAGCAGCAGCCATGTCCGATGGTCAGTGAGGAACCTTGACAACAGAATAACACGCGCTCTGCATTTGGGCCGCTGCATTTTCAATCACTTTGGAAAGCATTGGAAACAGGCTGCGCTCTTATAGCACTATTGTCTATTTCTCCCCTTCCCTGTTCCACTCGCGAATGTCACGTGGGAATTACATGTCCCTAAACCTGCGTCTGAATCATGATTTCTCACTTTTTCTCGTAATCTGCATTTCGCGAGAAATATGTTGCATAGCTCTTCCCGGAAAGTATTCTCTCGAAATTTCGGTAGTAAACGCCTCCGTGAAGGACAACGCCTGCCTTGTAGCGTCTGCACGACCGGTGCCGTAACGCGCCGCTCTTCGTTCGATCTTCTTTACGTCTTCTATTAAACTAACATAGAATGGCTGGCAGACTGATGACCAATACTCGATCAAATGTTTTGTAAGCCGGTTCTTTCCTGGGTGAGTTACATTTCCTTAAGATTCTCCCAGTGAATCCCAGCCTGTCATATCCTTTTCCTACAATTTGGTTTGTGTGGTTATTGTGATGTCACCGCCAGACACCACACTTGCTGGGTGGTAGCCTTTAAATCGGCCGCGGTCCGGTAGTATACGTCTGACCCGCGTGTCGCTACTATCAGTGATTGCAGACCGAGCGCCGCCACACGGCAGGTCTAGAGAGACTCCCTAGCACTCGCCCAGTTGTACAGCCAACTTTGCTAGCGATGGTTCACTGACTAAATACTCTCTCATTTGCCGAGACGATAGTTAGCATAGCCTTCAGCTATGTTATTTGCTACGACCTAGCAAGGCGCCATTATCAGTTATTATTGATATTGTGAATCATGTAATGTCAAGAGTGACGTTCGTCAGTAATGGATTAAAGTTAAGTATTCCACGAGCTACGTCCGTTGTTTCTAAATTATAATTTCCTTGTCGTGTTCCAGACCTCACGCCAGCCTGCGTGAGCTAAATCGCGTGCCTTTCGGCCTCCTCTAGTAACACGGTGTTGGATCTCCTGCCAACCACAACTGTTATTATATTTTTGCTCTTAGATATTTTGTGTAGTTACTGCCCCAGTGGTCTGTCGTCAATCGCGTGATCGAAAAGTAGCGTATTTCTTCGGCTATTTATGTGCAGTACTTTACGTTTATCTATGTTCAGGGAATCTGCCAGTGTGTACCGGAAATCCGGAGATTACTGCAATTCGCCAGTCCTCTAGCGTTACTGCCTTTCTATAGTCAGTTGCATCGTCTGCGAACGACCTCATGGTGCTTCCGACGCTGTGGACTAAATTATTTTACATATTATGCACAGTAACGCCCCTATCATACCTCCTTCGGATACTCATAAAAATAACCTGAATATCTGTCGGTTTTTATCCGTTAGATATAAGGGTGATTTCTTTCATTCGAACTCTCACATACGCGTCAATCTAAATTCGGCCGTCTTAGGAGCATATTTATCCATGAGTGAAATCTCGAGTATGGATGGACACCGTTCTCGATGTTCGCGTCTTGCTTCTCAGTCTGCAGCGGTTGTCTCGATATTCCTCATTTTTGTTGCGAGCGTCAGCATTGAATATTATCTTTCCACAGGCAAAATACTTGTGCTGCCTTATCTCTAGCGAGCCGTTTATTACTCGGTTTAGTATCCAGCCTGGATCTTTTCAGTGACTTCCTCATGCGCGAATTCCTGTAAATAGGCGTTCTGCACTCCGCATCCACGCAGGAGTACTCTGTTACAACGAAGGAGTAGAGTCTGACTGGCGACGGGGCTAAAATATACATTACTCTAATCTTGTCGTAGAAACAAATTTTGACATTATTTGTAACGATACTGCGTCAGCGTGACGGACTGCCGTCCTAAGGGGCCCGGGTTCGATTCCCGGCTGAGTCGGGGATTTTCTCCGCTCAGGGACTGGGTGTTGTGTTGTCTTCATCATTATCTCATCCCCATCCGGCGCGCAGGTCGTCCAATGTGGCGCCGAATGTAATAAGACCTGCACCAAGCCGGCCGGACCTGCTCCGTAAGGGGCCTCCCTGCCAATGATGCCAAACGCTCATTTCCATTTCCAGCGATATTGCGTTTTCTTTCGGTCATCGCTGTTATGGATCCGCTGTTACAATGAAGAGCAAAGACAACGTATTACCGCCAGATACGAGGATTCCATAGCCCGAAAAATATAATCACCGCCGCTCTGTGAAGCACTGCAGAGAAACATCTGGAGTCGGGAAGTTGATGCAGAGGTGGAAAGTTTGTATTCTTCCGCTTCAGTAGCTGCGTGGCAACCAAATAAATGACCGGACAGTTGGCTTTACTAGCGAGCAAAAGGTGCTCGTGCTATTCACAGTTCGGTAGATAACGTATCAGTTTGATGCATAATTACACTTCATAACACGGCAGTCCGCCCCGATAGCTGAGTGGTCAGCGTGACGGACTGCTGTCCTAAGGGGCCGGGGTTCGGTTCCCGGCTGGGTCGAGTATTTTCAGCGCTCAGGGACCGGGTTTTGTGCTGTCTTCATCGCCATATCATCCCCATCCGGAGCGCAGGTCGCCCCATGTGGCGTCGAATGTAATAAGTCGGGCGGATCTGCCCCGCCAGAGGCCTCCCGGCCAATGACGCCAAACGCTCACTTCCTTGTTCCATAACACGGGAGGCTTTTTGTTTCCGAACTGTGTTACATTGATTTCGTCCGGCTTTGGTTTGTAGGCAAGACTGCAGCGCCACCTGTACTACGCGTTTACTCTGTTTAGAAACATTAACGAGACCGCCTGCCAAAAGTATAAATAACCACCTTCAGCAGCTTGGACCGATGCGATACGTGCAGGAAGAGAGTCAGTGAGGTTCTGGAAGCCACGTGGCCAGCGCATTTCCGCGGCCAGCTGCGCCGTGTTTCTCGGTTGAGGATCCACGGCGGGAACAGCCCGGTAGAGGCGGTCCCACAGACGCTCGATTCGGTTCACGTCTGGGGAGTCTGGTGGCCAGGGGAGTGCGGTAAACTCACGCTGGTGCTCTTTGAACCAGGCACGTACACTGCGAGCTGTGTGGCGCGCTGCGCTGTCCTGATGGCAGCTGCTGTCGTGCCTGGGAAAAGCAAACTGCATTTAAGGGTAGCGGGCTTTCTAAAAGCAAATGAATGAAATGAGGTGGCCCTCAACCACGTACCTTCAGACTCAAGAGTTGAAACATTAAAAGTTTTGGCTGGTTTCGTAGTCTAGGTGCTGGGATACGTAGTTGCCGCATTACAGGCCAAATACTGATGAGTCTACAGTATACGATACTAATACACACATGAATCGAATGGTCGAAGGTTTCTATCACTCGGCAATTGCGAATTATGAAAGTAACGTATCAATTTATAAATGAAAGATGGCAATTAAGTAAAATCTGCAGGTACTACCTTAAAGACTTTAAATGCTGAGTACGATATTAGAATTTCTTTTGAAAATGCTGTAAATTTCTGCAAAACACTTATTGGTGTCGATGGTCCAGCAATTAAATAAGATATAAGTTGAATAACAGGGAAACAATAGATTCCTACTTCACGTAATTAGCTACGGACAACAACATAGCTCGCGAGGTAGTCACTTCTTAACGCTCACGACGTCCTCACTGTAGAAGCCACGGAAATCTGACAAGTGCACAAGTCGGCTCTCCGAAGTGCTTCTGCCTGCCGCGACCACGCGCAGACCGCTCCACTATCCAAGTCCTTCCCGCGACTGTGGGTCCGTCGCGCCGTCCTGCCCGCGTCTAGCACTCACTCCTGTCCTCCCAGCACTCTTCGCCCGAACTCTCTTCCATCCAGTCTCCCCATTCACGAGCGCTGTCAAGGGCTAGACCGCCCGCGCCATGTCTTCATGCAAACACACCCACACAAACACAATGAAACACATTCGAAGTACTGGATTTACATTTAAGTAACTTGAACTTATATAAATGTTCCTACGACTGGGCCACAAACACGCTCTAACGCACATTATTAGATACATAAACAAATTAAGGCCGGCCAGAGTGGCCGAGCGGTTCTAGGAGCAACAGTCTGGAACCGCGCGACCGCTACGGCCGCAGGTTCGAATTCTGCCTCGGGCATGAGTGTGTATGATGTCCTTAGGTTTAAGCAGTTCTAAGTTCTAGGGGACTGATGACCTCAGAAGTTAAATCCGATAGTGCTCAGAGCCATTTTTTTTACATTTATCTTGAATGCGCTCTTCCCGCATTGCCAAACTTACTTCTTGTGGCGGCCAGGCCTACACTCAGTGAGTAAAACTATTAGTAAAGTGTTGTTAAACTAAAATTCATTCCCCTTACTGTGACACGATTTCCTTTCAAACACCCGCAACTTGAACAGTAAATTGTTTTTTCCCCAAAGGGCACAAGCGTATCAAATCAGCGAGGTAAATCTTTCAATACAGGAAACGAAGAAGACAATGCATGAACTCAGCCATAGTTGTTTATTAGCAACCAACCTTCAAAATAACATGTACGCATGTAGAATTGGGCATTAACGGTTCCACGATGTCCCTCTGAAATAGATTTTCGGAGTTCTGGTGAATATAATAATTGAATGCAATGAGCATTTTGATAAACTGATTAAGAAATTCAGTTCAGCGTCCTTTCATAATCATCAGATCTACCTTAATCGCTTATTTTCACTCCTAATCATTCTAATCTCAAAACGGTACCTATTTTGCGAAAGTGGGCGGTCTGAACATTCTTTAGACTACTGAACGCACTGCAGAACGATCTTTAAAGACCTTGGAATAACTGCACTCAGTCCGAAGTTCAGTTAAGTGTTTAATTCGTTCACTCGTAAGCTCAGAGTGAATCATGTTATGATCGATCGTTCATACTTAATGCACTTTAAAGTGCCATATCAGACTTGTACCTCTAAACGCTAATTTACGCATTGACTCGTTCTACTTCTCTGAGGATTCTGCTTCATGGTGGACCCACGGAACATGAAGCGTGAATGAATGAGAGAATGAATACAGGAGACTAGCGGGAGGGCCTGGGCCAGTTTTGGCTCGCCTTTTATGATTACCTTCACCCACATATTTGACGTTCGGGGTCGGTATTTATCTCACTTTAGCCTTGACCGAGTTGCTGACTATAACAAATACTGCAGCTCCACTGCCACGCAGGTTACCTCAGCGGTAGCTACTTTAGTCTGCTAGTAAACAACAGCCGCAGCTGGCTGTGCACCTCGTAGGAGGCCGGTGGGCCATTCCGGGCAGAATCCATGCACCGGCCCCACGACGGTTGGCCTGCTACACCATCCAGCCAGCATTTGTGTAGCCTCTGTACTGTTTTCTCTGGTGTGACCGCCAGGCACCACACTTGCTAGGTGGCAGCCTTTAAATCGGCCGCTGTCCGGTAGTATACGTCGGACCCGCGTGTCGCCACTATCAGTGATTGCAGACCGAGCGCCGCCACACGGCAGGTCTAGTCTAGAGAGACTCCCTAGCACTCGCCCCAGTTGTACAGCCGACTTTGCTAGCGATGGTTCACTGCCTACATACGCTCTCACTTGCAGAGACGACAGTTTAGCATAGCCTTCAGCTGCGTCATTTGTACGACCTAGCAAGGCGCCATATTCTTCAACAATATATTCTGAGCTGATAATATTGTAAATCATGTACCGTCAAGAGTGACGTTCATCATTAATGGATTAAAGTTAAGTATCAAACTAATTACGTCCGCTTTCTGAATTCTAATTCCTTTTCATGTTCCAGACCTCACGTCAGCATAGTCCTTCCCTCCTCACGCCACCCTGCGTGCACGGTGTTGGCTCTTCTGCCAAGACAACATTTTCCACATACGTTCAACTATACGCTAGCCTCGTTCCCCGTGTCTGTCTGTGAAACACGACACACGAAGACGTTAGAAAACACAAAAACGGATTTATGCGATTCATTAGATTTTGAGCAAGCAGCCGGTGAAACTCCATTTCTTAAACTGACTTTCCAACCGTATACTTTTCGACCATCTTCAGAGTGAGCCGACAGGCAGGAGCTGCAGCATTTGCGCCCGTCCTTTCAAACCCGAGAGCCGCGTCCGCACGTTCACAGGGGACAGAGACCTTTGTCGACAACAACAAAGACTTGTGCATGGACAGAATCTGTAATGACGTTCGATTCACGCTGCGAAATCACTCCATCAGTAGGAAGTGCACTGTGGTCTTTTTTTTTTTTTGCGAGTTGGTCAAGTAAATCGCTTTCTAAGCTTAGTCTGGCCTGAAACCGCTGTCAGTATTAGTTAAATCCTTCGCCAAACGAATGTTTGCTGCTTTACTCGCCACAGAGTCCCATAATATATTTTTTTACAAATTTCGTTGTCCGTCTGTGTTGCACATACTTGGAAAATTGTGTACGGTTTCTGTTCTGTCAAACGATCTTGAGATTTGTCAGTGTCGACAACAGACGTAACACATCGGGTTTCAAATGTTCAAATGTGTGTGAATTCCTAGGGGGCCAAACTGCTGAGGTCATCGGTCCCTATACCTATACAGTACTTAAACTAACTTATGCTAAGAACAACAAACACACCCGTGCGCGAGGGAGGACTCGAACCTCCGGCGCGAGGGGCCGTGCAATCCGTGTCATGGCGCCTCTAACCGCGCGGCCACTCAGCGCGGCATTAGGTTCTTTAAGCATCATTGCATTGAATCTCAATGTAGACAAGTGTAATGTGCTGCGAATACACAGAAAGAAAGATCCTTTATCATTTAGCTACAATATAGCAGGTCAGCGCTGGAAGCAGTTAATTCCATAAATTATCTGGGAGTAGGAATTAGGAGTGATCTAAAATGGAATGACCATATAAAATTAATCCTCGGTAAAGCAGATGCCAGACTGAGATTCATTGGAAGAATCGCATGTAAATGCAATCCGAAAACAAAGGAAGTAGGTTACAGTACACTTGTTCGCCTACTGCTTGAATATTGCTCAATGGTGTGGGATCCGTACCAGATAGGGCTGATATAAGAGATAGAGAAGAACCAACTGAGAACAGCGCGCTTTGTTACAGGCTGATTTAGTAATCGCGAAAGCGTTACGGATATCATAGATAAAGTCCAGTGGAAGACTCTGCAAGAGAGACGCTCAGTAGCTCGGTACGGGCTTTTCAACAACATACCTTCACCGAAGAGTCAAGCAGTATATTGCTCCCTCCTGCGTATATCTCGTGAAGAGACCATGAGGATAAAATCAGAGAGATTAGAGCCGACACATAGGCATATCGACAATGTTTCTTTCCACGAACATTACGAGACTGGAATAGAAGAGAGAACCGATAGAGATACTCAAGGTACCCTCCGCCACACGCCGTCTGGTGGCTTGCGGAGTATGGATGTAGATGTAGATATAGATCTCGATCTCGATTGCAAGTCTGAAATGTAATGGATCGGTCAGTGCGTCGCGAAAACGCGCCAAAGTTACGCGATTCGCAGAGCATATAGGAACACGACTTTCAGTCCCACCTTAGGGTAAATGATGACGTGTTAAGAGGCGCTGAGTATCGAACGAGTTCAACTGGTTTAGTGAGAAAGCTATTGAATATTCGTACATGAAACTCACAGCCGCCCGGTGTGGCCGAGCGGTTCTAGGCGCTTCAATCTGCAAACGCACGACCGCTATGGTCGCAGCTTCGAATCCTGCCTCGGGCATGGATGTGTGTGATGTCCTTAGGTTAGTTAGGTTTAAGTAGTTCTAAGTCCTAGAGGACTGATGACCTCCGATGTTAAGTACCATAGTGCTCAGAGCCATTTGAACCATTTTTTGAAACTCACAGCTGTGGACTCTTCCAGCGGTGTGCAAGATTTTCAGCACGAGACACGACTGACGCCAGTCGCCGTGGGCGTAATTCTACAGATCTGTGTACACGTCGCAGAGCGAGCTTCCAGAGCAGCGACCGCGCCGATCGGGTTGGCTGAGCGCCGCTACGTTACGGCAGCGGTTCCGCTGGCAGCCGCCAGCCAGCTAGCTGGCGCGCCTCGTGGCTGCGGCCGCAACAGCAGCCACCGCCTTGTGGGCTCCGCGCGTCGGGGCTGCCACAAAACTAGACACCTGTCAAAAATGATTCAAATGGCTCTGAGCACTATGGGACTTAACATCTGAAATCATCAGTCCCCTAGAACTTAGAACTACGTAATCCTAACTAACCTAAGGACATCACACACATCCGTGCCCGAGGCAGGATTCGAACCTGCGACCGTAGCGGTCACACGGTTCCCGACACAAGCGCCTAGAACCGCTCGGCCACAGCGGCCGGCGATGGTTTTGTCCTTATTGAGCTCTTCTTCCTATTACTACGAACTTTATTTTACTTTCATTTGTTGTTTATACTTAGACTTACTTTCCTAGCTGCAACCATCAGTGTAGCTCCCATTCTCTCCAAGTCTTCCATGCCCTTTCCTATTATCAAAATATCATCCGGGGAAGCCAGAACATTCCTTAAGGCGACTCCTCCACATTTTAATGGTACTTTCCTCGGGATGGAACAGGGTTGGTGAAATAATATCTCACCGTCAGGTTCCTGCTTTTAGTCTCAACTATTTCTGAGAAGTCCCCCTGTACTTTCACTCTACACTTGTATTCCATCACACTCATTTTCGTTGGCCTTATCAGCTTGTCCGGTATCCCACACTACAATGTGAAAAGTGTTACAAGGTCTAGGCTGCACGAAACCCCGTACTACTGGATAACGGTTCCTTAATGGCTACGGTGGCACCAGGAATGATACGTTGCTGCATGTTTGACCCTTCTAACAACACCACCACTTGCAAAGTAGGTTAGAAATCAGATTAATAATGTTGCTCACGCAGCATATGTTCGCTTCATCGGGCAACAACAAAGTTATCCGTGCAAAGACAGCCAAGTTGGTTAAGGCGGCCGCTCGCGTAAGCTGGAAAACCGGGTTCGAGACCCGATCCGGTACAAATTTTCGTACCGTCGTTCTAATATGCAGCCGGAAGTGGTTCATATTCGCAATTGCGAATACATTTTCTTTATAACTTTTCTGTATAACGTGAGAATGGAAATAATGAAGTCAATGTAAAAAAGTTATTAATTTTGGCACTTATCTTGAATGGATTCCCACGTAGACTCCGTCGAAGTTGTTATGGCTCATATTGTTGATTCTAGGGTGATTCCACTTTGACTGCTAGAAGGTCCACATCTGTACTTTAGCAATATTCGAAGCCCTAACAAATGCGTATTTCAGGAAATTCTAAATGATCAAACAATCTCAGATCAGAACAATGGTATGGTAGAAATAATTTTTGACTTGGTGCTCACGATCCACATTTTTATGAAACTTCTTGTAAATGCGCATATACTTCTTCTTAATTGTCACATCATCAAGAAAACAGCTTTGTATCAATCTTCATATATTTAATTTCCGCTTTAATCAAACACAAGACTTGACAGTTCTTTTACAAAGCGAAATAACAACTTCTGCCAAAGTGAAACAGAGAGTGCTGAGTGCGCATTCGCGCCAAAACGGTTACAAGTTACTTACTTGTAAGTCAAAGATTATGACAATCTCACAAGAACCATATCACTGTAATATATCGATACATCGGAATAGCTATACATTAATAAAACTAAATGTGAATATTGTCACAAAAATATGTCTGCTACTTCGCAGAAGAGTAGTACTATATTATTGGTATCGAGAACTGTGGTTGGAGTGCTGTAATGGTCACTTAGATAAAGAACCATTACTCCCTTCACACAAAATTTTTAACGTAGACGATACTGTTTGATGCATTGGCACCGGGAACTTGAAAGTAAAGTAAAAATGGTAGTAAGAATAAGGGTTTTGCGTAACTTCTCGCGCAGGACCTCCCAAGCGACCGCACCGGGGCTGCGCTGCGCCTCACGGGTTGTCGGTCCCCCAAGGCTCCCGCTATGGCCGCCGGCCCGTGCCGCGACTGCCGATGGCGCGCTGACGGCGGAAGACGCCGACGCCTCTTCCTGTCGCGCAAAAGGACGGCGCGCATGCGCAATCGCTTGCTCCTGGTCGGGAGCGACTTGCGTCACAGACGCCCCTCCGGCTGCTCTGTATGTTCACAGTCGCATCGCGTGACGGCGGCCGCGGCTTCTGCGCTGCGCACGTGTTGTCGACCTCCTGGCACGAGATTCTTTTCTGGCTGATTTTATAACGCACTGACGTTATACTCTCGACTTTGTACTATAACGTCCTTGCAAATTTTGAGCCTCCACAGCGTCTGCAACCGTTGTGCTTTTGTGCTGACCCCCTGTCGCGTTTCGAGCGAGAGGAAATTGTAGCTTTCCGTTTACTTGGAACATCCGTTATAGCAGCCGCATACCTACTGGCAGCATTGTGAGTTTGTCTAACAGCCCGTATCTCGTGGTCGTGCGGTAGCGTTCTTGCTTCCCACGCCCGGGTTCCCGGGTTCGATTCCCGGCGGGGTCAGGGATTTACTCTGCCTCGTGATGGCTGGGTGTTGTGTGATGTCCTTAGTTTAGTAGGTTTAAGTAGTTCTAAGTTCTAGGGGACTGATGACCATAGATGTTAAGTCCCATAGTGCTCAGAGCCATTTGAACCATTTTTTTTTTTTGTCTAACATTGTGACAGAATACAAATTTATTGACAAATTTTGTCTTCTAAAGACAATAGTGGAACAAAAAAGTAAACTTACTGACTGAGACCACATGCTATTAAGATTTTTACCACCAACGGACCTTGATATGAACCCACAGAAAGCATCAATGAAAACAGTGTGACAGGAATTGCCGATACGTATCATTCTTCGTACAATAGCTATTCATAACTTCTTCCAGGCAATTAAATGCAAAGAGGAGTCTTTAGTGGTCCAAAAGGAATTGCCGATGCGTACAATAGCTTTTCCAAACCCCTTCCAGGCAATTAAATACAAAGCGGAGTGTTTAGTGGTGCAAAGAGTGCAAAACTGGGACCGACAACTAACAGAAACATTTAACCGTGGCCGACGAGTTAATTTATACACTGTTAATTAGCTCAAAACGGTTTAAGAATGGAGAAGTTCCGACAGACCGAGTAATCCATACTGATTCGTCCAGCTGCAATGTACGTTTCTGTAAAAAGGATTTGGCATTCATCTCGTGGTTTTCATTGGCTCCATTGGCTACAGTAAGACGAAAGGAACTGGTGACGAAAGTAACTGGTGAACACGTACATTTGGATAGCGCTGGCATTGTTTCCCGATCGGAACTAGATCTTAACGACATTTCATGTCCCTTTCACACGGCTGTATATGTCTAAGATTTGAGTCCGTGACCTTGGAAGTAGAACAACTCATCTTCGGTGACCTCACCCCAAGTGAATTATGTCGAACCATTGTGGTGCGAAGGAAACAAAAAAGTTTTTCTTTCGGCTCTTGTTGCCAAAGATAACCCTGCACCATGTAATTAAGCTTTCATGTTACAAACGTATTCAGAGTAATACCGAGATCTGTAGCTTAGTGATATTTCAAAATGGGAAGCACAAGATTTATTAGAAGAAATAAAATACTATATTTTGAAATGGTGCAAATGGCTCTGAGCACTATGGTACTTAACTTCCGAGGTCATCAGTCGCCTAGAACTTAGAACTATTTAAACCTAACTAACCTAAGAACATCACACACATCCATGCCCGAGGCAAAATTCGAACCTGCGACCGTAGCGGTCGCACGGCTCCAGACTGAAGCTCCTAGAGCCGCTTGGCCACACCGGCCGGCACTATATTTTGACTTTATTGTTAGAGGTGTTGTCCTTATTATACGTCTCACACTTCTTGGACTGCTCATAACACACTCTGTGAACAGCATTGACCTTAATTTCTTTGTATGTAACTGTTTATATTGTTGCTGTCTTTTAAAATTCTGACACGGGAAATCAGGGATAGCTCTACTGCTACTGGAATTTTACTGTTTTCGAACTTTTTAATTGTTAATTACTAAAAGTTTATCTGTGCGACGGATTTTTATATCTTCCATTTATTTTCAGCACCAGCTGTTATCATAAAACCTTACCACTGATTGCACCACACTATTACACCATGTCCACCACTTTGTTCAAATAAAACTTGTTTTATGATGAAACTTCCTGGCAGATTAAAACTGTGTGCCCGACCGAGACTCGAACTCGGGACCTTTGCCTTTCGCGGGCAAGTGCTCTACCATCTGAGTTACCGAAGCACGATTTACGTCCGGTACTCGCAGCTTTACTTCTGCCAGTATCTCGACTCCTACCTTCCAAACTTTACAGAAGCTCTCCTGCGACCCTTGCAGAACTAGCACTCCTGAAAGAAAGGATATTGTGGAGACATGGCTTAGCCACAGCCTGGGGGATGTTTCCAGAATGAGATTTTCACTCTGCAGCGGAGTATGCGCTGATATGAAACTTCCTGGCAGATTTAATCTGCAGAGTGAAAATCTCATTCTGGAAACATCCCCCAGGCTGTGGCTAAGCCATGTCTCCGCTATATCCTTTCTTTCAGGAGTGCTAGTTCTGCAAGTTTCGCAGAAGAGCTTCTGTAAAGTTTGGAAGGTAGGAGTCGAGGTACTGGCAGAAGTAAAGCTGTGAGTACCGGACGTGAGTCGTGCTTCGGTAGCTCAGATGGTAGAGCACTTGCCCACGAAAGGCAAAGGTCCCGAGTTCGAATCTCCGTCGGGCACACAGTTTTAATCTGCCAGGAAGTTTCATATCAGCGCACACTCCGCTGCAGAGTGAAAATATCATTCTTGTTTTATGATGTTCTTATACAATTCTGTGTATTGTGTATTGAATTGGGGACCTAGAAATGACGTAGAGGCAACGTTCACAACCCCCAGCCCCGCGCCCCCTCTGGTTGAATGAAGCAAATAAGTGTTGGTGTGTAAGCTTATTTTGTCCGTCGCTGACATAGAAGGTCGCAAACCTTCTCTCCTTCCCGTCTGGACGAGCTGTGCAGTGACTGGGGTACATGTAAAGCTTGCTGGGACAGGTTAAGTGCTAGCTACAATGAAGTCGACAATGCGATTGTAATACTGGCATTTAATTTTGATATTTCCCATAACTGACAGAAATTACAAATATGTGAATTTTCTTTGACCACTCACACACTCCTGAGAATGGCACATCGAGTAATTTGCAATGACGAGCCCTGTTACCGGCAGTTACGTTGATGAATACTCGGCACCTCGCAAGGATAACTACAAGCTCAAGAATACTACGTAAGTTGTCGGAAGTGGTTAAGTGTTGGTGAAAATATCGCTTCTGGGCACACAAAGAGCTCTAACCGCAGAACTCTGCACGGAACACGCGTTGGTGCAGTGCTGCGACACAGAGCGTATATCTGCCTTCGAAGACGATGGCCAAGACGCTGTCTCCAAGTCCGCACCTCTCGATGGCCGAAGGCGAAGTTCCTCTCTTTCTACAATTCTCGCATCTCCCACGCGTACGAAAACGCGGCGGAGGAATACTCAGTTTCGACCAATTTCGAACGCTCTGACATCGCGGAAATATCTCCAACGCCATTTCTGAGATTCTGCCCAATGATCGAGTAGGATATATCGCCCCTAGGCAAACGAAATTCCTGTCTTCGCCACGTGTTGCCCAGCACAGGTGGCTCCGGATGCCGGGCTATCCCCAAAAGCGTCGTATTGTCCCGCGTCCCGCGTTTCCGGTGACCGCTACCTGCCACCCACGGCGGCCCGGCGAGCTAGGCCATCTGCAGACAAATCTCAACTTCCGACACTTTTCACCAACGCTTTAAGTTAGTGACTTAATCATGCAGACATGCAGGGAATACTACTCGAGAGTGCCTAATATTCATCATTATTCAATAAAGTCATAATCTGATGCTATTACCAGTCCCTTTATTATTAATACTAATATTGGTAAGCTAACGTGTAAGTGCCCAAAACCTGGCAGCTGTTCGAACTTCTCAGTGCGATATGTTGTAAACGACTCGCAGTAGAATGCTGCAACGAACACCACTGATTTTCTAAGTTACGCTACATTTAGTCTGTTTTGTCAATAGGCTTTGTTCCATTTAAAAATGTATGTTTGCATAAAACAGACATATTGAAAGAATTATTACCATCTATTTATTCGCTAACAAAACGAGCTCCTGACAACCAATCCATTCTGTGAAAACCGCACGTCATTAGAACTTCCTATCTGCGCAATTTTGCGATGCAAGTTTTAAGTGACTGACCTTCTGTGAGAATGTTGCGAATTTGTGTCACACAGATCGTGTAAGAAGTGATTTGAGCCAATTTATGAACATTAGTCTGTAGCTGTTTTATATACAGCAATCTGATAATGTCACTCACTATTGTTTCCGTTGCTTCTAGTGGCTTACGTGATCAGCATAACGCTGGCCTGCGACGCTCTCGAACTGTTCCAAGATGTAACTCTTATTGCCTTCGCTGGTATCCCATATTATTCAGGTTTTCAAGATGATCCTTTATATTCAGTGGTACACCTGTGAAAGTCCGTGCCTGTACACTAAAGGCCCTATGCTACAGTGTGAAGACCACCGACTCTAATGATCCACCTATTTTCGTTTCTCTCAAATGATCACAGCAGCGATCACATACCTGGCTTCTTCTTTTGAGTTATAAAAGCATAAATCGTGTTGGATAGGTTGAGCATTTTATTGGCGTTCTGTTGAGATACTGGCGTGACCGTAATACACTACTGGCCATAAAATAGCTACACCAAGAAGACATGCAGATGATAAAACGGGTATTCACTGGACAAATATATTATACTAGAACTGACATGTGAATACATTTTCACGCAATTTGGGTGCATAGATCCTGAGAAATCACTACACAGAACGACCACCTCTGGCCGTAATATCGGCCTTGATACGCCAGGGCATTGAGTCAAACACAGCCTGGATGGTGTGTACAGGTACAGCTGCCCATGCAGCTTCAACACGATACCACAGTTCATCAAGAGTAGCGACTGGCGTATTGTGACGAGCCAGTTGCTCGGCCACCATTGACCAGACGTTTTCACTTGGTGAGAGATCTGGAGAATGTGCTGGCCAGTGCAGCAGTCGAACATTTTCTGTATCCAGAAAGGCCCGTACAGGACCTGAAACATGCGGTCCTGCATTATCCTGCTGAAATGTAGGGTTTCGCAGGGATCGAATGAAGAGTAGAGCCTCGGGTTGTAAAACATCTGAAATTTAACGTCCACTGTTCGAAGTGCCGTCAGTGCGAACAAGAGGTGACCGAGACGTGTAACCAATGGCACCCCATACCATCACGCCGGGTGAAACGCCAGTATGGCGATGACGAGTACACACTTCCAGTGTGCGTTCACGTCGCAGTCGCCAAACACAGATGCGACCATCATGACGCTGTAAACAGAACCTGGATTCATCCGAAAAAATGACGTTTTGCCATTCTTGCACCCAGGTTCGTCGTCGAGTACACCATCGCAGGCGCACCTGTCTGTGATGCAGCGTCAAGGGTAACCGCAGCCATGGTCTCCGAGCTGATAGTCCGTGCTGCTGCAAACGTCGTCGAACTGTTCGTGCAGATGTATGGTTGTTGTCTTTCAGACGTCCCCATCTGTGACTCAGGGTTCGAGACGTGGCTGCACGATCCGTTACAGTCATGCGGATACGATGCCTGTCATCTGGACTGCTAGCGATACGAGGCCGTTGGGATCCAGCACGGCGTTCCGTATTACCCTCCTGAACCACCGATTCCATATTCTGCTAACACTCATTGGATCTCGACCAACGCGAGCAGCAATGTCGCGATACGATAAACCGCAATCGCGATAGGCCGACCTTTATCAAAGTCGGGAACGTGTAGTACGCATTTCTCCTCCTTACACGAGGCATCACAACAACGCTTCACTAGACAACGCCGGTCAACTGCTGTCTGTGTATGAGAAATCGGTTGGAAACTTTCCTCATGTCAGCACGTTGTAGATGTCGCCACCGGCGCCAACCTTGTGTGAATGCTCTGAAAAGCTATTCATTTGCATATCACAGCATCTTCTTCCTGTCGGTTAAATTTCGCGTCTTTAGCACGTCATCTTTATGGTGTAGCAATTTTAATGGCCAGTAGTGTATCTGCCAGTGGTGCAGTAGATACACAAATAACGTAAATGGTTACAATTATTTTCGTGTTTCAATTGATATTGGTAACAGTCCCGGTTTGGTCTGCGGTAAAATGTTGACATTCGCAGCTGAGCGCAGTTGCCATCCGCTGGGTAGAAGGCGGGCGCCCTCGGGCTGTGCCCTGCTGTCGCGATGCCGCAGCTGCTGCGCCGCCGCTGCCGCCACACAGCTGTCGGCAACACGCGATACGTGTGCGGGACACGTGCGACGCACGCGCCCACAGAAGCCAGCAGCCAGGCGCGCCCTTACCGGCTGACCTTTCCGCAACACGGAGCATGTGTAATCGGGTCACGTGAGAAGGGCGCGACCGAACACCGGAGCTGTCGAATTTGCTGTGTGGGACGCTTCTTCTCAGTGGCAGCCTGCACTAGCACTGTCTCGCAGCGGAAGAAAACTGGTTTAATGACTTCACAAATCACACACTTGTGACAGAATGAACTAAGCATTCAGCAATCACCATTTCTTTCATACTGCTGAGAGCTGGTAAAATAGTGGCCGCGCGGGATTAGCCGAGCGGTCTTGGGCGCTGCAGTCATGGACTGTGAGGCTGATCCCGGCGTTGGTTCGAGTCCTCCCTCGGGCATGGGTGTGTGTGTTTGTCCTTAGGATAATTTAGACCAAGTAATGTGTAAGCTTAGGGACTGATGACTTTAGCAGTTATGTCCCATACGATTTCACACACGTTTGAACTTTTTTTTTTTTGTAAAATAGTAAATAAGAGAAGTACTCGGTGTTAAAGAGGACGTCACATGTAGGCCTTTCCTGTTAAAAACTGTAGTTAGTTGGTTTTGATTCGTCAATCAAGGAAGGAGGAAGAGCAGCCTTCAACGTCCCGCCGCTTACGGGGTCATTAGGAACAAACTTGCAGTGTGAGACGAGGGCAGGGAAGGAATTGAACAACCCGTCCTTTCCAGAAGAGGCATTCCCACATTTGCCTCGATTAATTTAGTGGAGTGGCAGAAGAACTACATTTGAATGGTCGGTACGGGATTTAGACCTCACCCTGCCCGACAGTATGTGCACTTAGTCGCTACCTCACTTCGGTCTGCGTGTCATTTATATCGTCTCTCTCTCTCTCTCTCTCTCTCTCTCTCTCTCTCTCTCTCTCTCTCTCTCTCTCTCTCTTTTTTTTTTCTTTCTTCCTTTATAAAACGTATCGGTTTGTTATGTTTGGAATTGTGGATGAAAATATTTATAAGTTGTGACGTCGCGTGTATTTCGCACACTCGTGATAGCAGCTAAAATATACGCTAACAATCACCGATATTGCTAGGTAGTTAAACAACTCCGAGAAAAGGCACTAGGTTGGGTGGTAGCAATTTACTTATGTTGTCAACACACACGACTACCTCAAGAATACGCGTGGTTTGTTTAAAGCTGTAGTAGTTAATACCCAATACATAAATATTGTTGCAGAGAGGTACACCATGTAATCACCCACGTAGCTGCGCTATTGTTCTCAATGTAACGTAAATTCTTTGTTAAATACTGACCTCTTATACTCTTAATTATGATTTGAATAATATTTGTGGCATTTAAAACAAGATTTTTACTGAAACTTCCTGGCAGATTAAAACTGAGTGCCGGACCGAGACTCGAACTCGGGATCTATATCTTTCACGGCAAAGATCCCGAGTTCGAGTCGCGGTCCGGCACACAGTTTAAATCTCAGAGGAAGCTTCAAATAATCGCACACTCTGCTGCAGAGTGAAAATCTCATTCTAGGTTTTTACTAGTCAGCGATTTACTCACAAGCAACCCTGAGCCTCGTATTATTACTTATTATCTTTGCGTTCGTCGTGTATATTTAATGAAAAATTTTCGGCAAAAAATATTTTATTTTCGTGATAACCAAAGTATTTAAAGTATTTTCTAGTGTTACCTTGTGAGTGAATCCAGAAATCATGTGATTCATTATATTTCACGCAATAGCTCCCTGTAAGCCTTTGCGACAAATGAATGCCAGATAGCCAATGATAAAACTTTGGATTCTAGTGATAATTAATTATTTCACAGTATTATATTCACACGAAGGGAGAGGCGTGAAATGATATTACAAGGACAAATACTTTTTACACTTATATTCTGAAAAACTTAACAATTAACAAAACCGTGCGGTCGGAAGCAACCTCGTACAAAAGCATCAAGTAGATTCGACAGCTGACACCAGGGTGATCATTTTATTCATCCAAGCCTCTATCACAAAACTTTATAGAAAATCCATGACATGATATAGTGTTTGTAATTCTTAGTATTTGTTGCACAGAAATACATTTATTATTAATGTTTTCATTTTTAAAAACGTAAAGGTAGAGAGTTTTTCTCATTCAAAAATATTATTTCATCATTGGTAGCAAATTTACATGCATAGACACGCATAGTTTTGTTCGTTGTTGACACGTTTCACTTGTAATTATCGTAACATTTTAGGACGATTTTTGGAAGGCTTTTCAGGTGACTGTACACGCTAGAAGTAGTATTTTTTAACCTGTTAAATGTGTTGTTCTTAATAAGAGTATTAGCTGCTGTAGATCAAATTAAAACTGTGTACCTGACCGAGACGCGAACCCGAATAGTGCCCTACGGGTAAGTTATTCCAGAGAGAGTCACAGACTAGTCGAAGGCCCATGTCTTCGGTGGCTCTTCTTTCTTGGTTCCACGAGGCTTTGTTACGACACATGGCGACGAGTGCGTTACTAGTAAACTCCAGTACAGGTTATCACTGAAATGATACGTGAAGCGTAGATAGTACGTGAAGTGTAGACATAAGGCACTGTTGAAGATGAGCTGTCGAACGGCTGGGAGTTAATCTCGAAAGGTCCCTGCTGCCAACCTTCACTCATTCATTCTCAGAAACAGTTTTGAAAAGAGAAATACCCCACTACACAGTCACCACTACAACACGTGTTCATCTGACACTCTGCACTGAGACGAAGAGAGGAATCATATGTTGGTATTTCTGTACGTTGCTAGAAAACTTGTGAAATTAGATCGTGTACTGGAAAGCCGATAACAAGTCGAGGAATCCTGGGGAAATAATGTGACTGCTTCTTCCTTTTTTTTTTTAAAGACAAAATTGTTTTGCTATCGCATACCAGAATCTTCAGAGAGTTCTTGCAAGAGGTGACGGGTTGAAGAAATCGATGTTGTTTGTTTTCCACATCTATGTGCCGCAAGGCACCTTACGGCGGACATACAAAGCACCACTGCCACCCCCCCCCCCCCTCCCCCCTTCGGCCCTTTTCGTCTTCTAGTCAAGTGAGGGGGTGGTGTGCGCTAAGAATGAGGTAAGCCTCGCGAGAGGTTAGAGGAGGGAATATACTGGTTGATTCTTCCAGGAACGTTCGCCGGAATTTCGGCAACAAACAATTCGGGCATGCACAACGCCTCTCTTGTAGCGCCTGCCTCTGGAGGTGTATGAGCGTCTCCCTCAAGTTTACGCGCTTGCTAAACGAATATGTGACGAAACACGCTGCTCTTCTTTGAATATTCATTTGCTCCACCAATCCGACCTGATGCGGATGCCAGCCTGGAGAGCATTAGCCGAGTATCGGTCGTATGAGGAATTTCTATTACCTTCAGGGGTGGTCTAAGCTTTCTCACGAATCCTCCAATGAATCTCTGTTAGCATCTGCCTTTCGTGCTATTAGTTTTCTGTGATCTTTCCGCTTCAAACCGTTCTGCACTCTTAACTCCGTGATATTTAAGGTCCGTTAGCGCTTCCAATGTTTGTTCGGCACTCGTGTGGTCGTATAGTAACGGGTATTTCCGCCTATTTATGCTCAATGAGTTACGTATTATACCGGTATGTCTAAAAGTCACGGTACAAGGACAGAGTATTTCGTGTGAATAATCTTAAGGAAATGTAATTCACCCATTAAATGGTTCAAATGGCTCTGAGCACTATGGGACTCAACTTCTGAGGTCATCAGTCCTCCAGAACTTAGAACTACTTAAACCTAACTAACCTAAGGACATCACGCACATCGATGCCCGAGGTAGGATTCGAACCTACGACCGTAGCGGTCGGGCGGTTCCAGACTGTATCGCCTAGAACCGCTCGGCCACTCCGGCCGGCTCACCCATTAAAGAAATGATTTAGAAAGCGCTCGTTCTGCTGATTCTTGGGTTTAATCTGAGACCCATACCAAGTAGGACCGATAGAATAGATAGAGAAGATCCAACGAAGAACGCTGCGTTTCGTCACGTAATCGCTTAGTTGGCGCGAGGACGTCGCAAGAGATGCTCAACGAACCCCACTGGCAGACGTTACGAGAGAGGTATCGTGCATTACGGAGAGGCTTACTACTGAAATTTCCAGAGAGCGCTTTACGGGAAGAGTCGGACAATATATTACTTCCTCGTACATACATCTCGCGACATGGACACGACGAGAAAATTCTGGAAATTAGAGCCAATAGAGATGCTTACCAACAATTATTCTTCCCACGCGCCATTCGCGAGTTGAGCAGGGAAGTGGGCATGACTTATTGGTACAAGAAACACCCTACGCCATACACCGCCAGGTGGCTTCAAGAGTATTGGTGTAAATTTAGATGTAAAACCTAAAATTCTTATTAGGTTTAATTTTCTCAGCATTTCGATGCATTAAAAGGAAAGTGGAAGTATCATCGAGGATCTAAATTTCAGTACCCAGCGCTTGCACACGTTCACAGTCGTGGAGCACGAGACGGATCACCAACTGAAGCAGGGCTGAGCGCTGGGGAACAGCACTCGGCGCGGGCGTCGCGTGGATTGTGCGCAACCCGGCCTTCTGCTTTCTCCGCAGCCATTGCTCCGGTCTGCCCCGCTCTTTACGCAACGCGCGACTTTATAATGACGCGGCAGAGGCCTGCCGGGTCGGCGGTTTCACTTCCTCGCCGCCGTCCGTGCGTAGCACGTGCGCCGGCTGCTCGGCCGTTACCGAACCTTTTAACTCACATCGCTGCCGCACTTTCTAATGCGGGAGTACTCTTGATGGAAGTGTCGAAACTGGCGCAGCTCGCGTGTTCGCTTCGATTAAAATTTTGATTGCCGTTCTGCGTAATTTTGTGCTTCGCGAATTGCATCACTTTTTCCCATCCCCAATAGATCTCTAGTTCTCACCGTCTTCCTCGAACAGGGTCATACGAAACATTTTTCCCGCTTTTACTGTTACCTGAATGGTAACTGTTCATCTTCACACAAGGACGTGCCCAAATTGCACCCCGAAATGAAGATAACGTCAGCACCTTCTAGAATTGTTTATGGTGCCTTAGTAGAAGTGACCGTGGCTTATATTGCACATGAGGAGTGCCTACTTCGATCATTTATCGTATTTACTCGAATCTAAGCCGCACTCGAATCTAAGCCGCAGCTGGAAAATGAGACTCGAAATCAAGGGAAAAAAAATTGCCGAATCTAAGCCGTACCTGAAATTTGAGACTCGAAATTCAAGGGGAGAAAATGGTTCAAATGGCTCTTAGCACTATGGGACTTAACATCTGTGGTCATCAGTCCCCAAGAACTTAGAACTACTTAAACCTAACTAACCTAAAGACATCACGCACATCCATGCCCGAGGCAGGATTCGAACCTGCGACCGTAGCAGTCGCGCGGTTCCGGACTGAGCGCCTAGAACCGCTAGACAAGCGCGGCCGGCTGAAGAGGAGTTAAGAGTTTTAGACCGCACCTCCAAATCGAAACAAAGTTGGTCCATTGTAGCACGAGGCACAGTTGAGGTCGAATGTATGAAGGTACAGCTACAGTAGTTTGGTTCGAGTCGTAAGCTTAACAGTTAACCTTTATCAAGTAGCCATTTCTATGTGTCAGGCGCTCCGTCCGTATTTATACGGGAACCCTTCCTTTTCCACGTGCTTCGTCCGCTTTGAATCGATTGCTTATTTTGCTTTGATCTGATGAGTGCAGTTCTCTTTGTTATAGGTGTTTACGTCACTCTAAGCTGAAAATGCATTATTGTACTGTGTCATGCATTGTTTCTGATGATGAGTGTCTACGACCTGTCGCCGCTCGCGGCATGGCTTGCTTTTGTGCGCGATACCGCAGCTTACGATAAAGAAAAGAGACGAATTGTCTCATTAGCGAAACAATGGCAAGAGACTGCTATTTGTTGTTACTTACACTGCTGCTTTCTTTGATGATGATCAACAAGAACCAAATAATAGACTGCGTGTTCTGAACGAGAGTTTAGCGAAAATTTTTCTCCCTTTGAAAATCTTTGTAGAGGCCTCTTTAGCACATTACATTCTCTACAGAAATTAGAGTCATCTTACATTTAAGAATGTAGTCAGTTGCCGTGCTTCATTTCTGACTGTGTCACTATTCAGCTTAAGAATAATACGAATATAAACATGACATGATATCTACAGGGTGTTTCAAAAATGACCGGTATATTTGAAACGGCAATAAAAACTAAACGAGCAGCGATAGAAATACACCATTTGTTGCAATATGCCTGGGACAACAGTACATTTTCAGGCGGACAAACTTTCGAAATTACAGTAGTTACAATTTTCAACAACAGATGGCGCTGCAAGTGATGTGAAAGATATAGAAGACAACACAGGCTGTGGGTGCGCCATTCTGTACGTCGTCTTTCTGCTGTAAGCGTGTGCTGTTCACAACGTGTAAGTGTGCTGTGGACAACATGGTTTATTCCTTAGAACAGAGGATTTTTCTGGTGTTGGAATTCCACCGCCTAGAACACAGTGTTGTTGCAACAAGACGAAGTTTTCAACGGAGGTTTAATGTAACCAAGGGACCGAAAAGCGATACAATAAAGGATCTGTTTGAAAAATTTCAACGGACTGGGAACGTGACGGATGAACGTGCTGGAAAGGTAGGGCGACCGCGTACGGCAACCACAGAGGGCAACGCGCAGCTAGTGCAGCAGGTGATCCAACAGCGGCCTCGGGTTTCCGTTCGCCGTGTTGCAGCTGCGGTCCAAATGACGCCAACGTCCACGTATCGTCTCATGCGCCAGAGTTTACACCTCTATCCATACAAAATTCAAACGCGGCAACCCCTCAGCGCCGCTACCATTGCTACACGAGAGACATTCACTAACGATATAATGCACAGGATTGATGACGGCGATATGCATGTGGGCAGCATTTGGTTTACTGACGAAGCTTATTTATACCTGGACGGCTTCGTCAATAAACAGAACTGGCGCATATGGGGAACCGAAAAGCCCCATGTTGCAGTCCCATCGCCCTGCATCCTCAAAAAGAACTGGTCTGGGCCGCCATTTCTTCCAAAGGAATCATTGGCCCATATTTCAGATCCGAAACGATTACAGCATCACGCTATCTGGACATTCTTCGTGAATTTGTGGCGGTACAAACTGCCTTAGACGACACTGCGAACACCTCGTGGTTTATGCAAGATGGTGCCCGGCCACATCGCACGGCCGACGTCTTTAATTTCCTGAATGAATATTTCGATGATCGTGTGATTGCTTTGGGCTATCGGAAACATACAGGAGGCAGCGTGGATTGGCCTCCCTATTCGCCAGACATGAACCCCTGTGACTTCTTTCTGTGGGGACACTTGAAAGAGCAGGTGTACCGCCAGAATCCAGAAACAATTGAACAGCTGAAGCAGTACATCTCATCTGCATGTGAAGCCATTCCGCCAGACACGTTGTCAAAGGTTTCGGGTAATTTCATTCAGAGACTACGCCATATTATTGCTACGCATGGTGGATATGTGGAAAGTATCGTACTATAGAGTTTCCCAGACCGCAGCGCCATCTGTTGTTGACAATTATAACTACTGTAATTTCGAAAGTTTGCCTGCCTGAAAATGTACTGTTGTCCCAAGCATATTGCAACAAACGGTGTATTTCTATCGCTGCTAGTTTAGTTTGTATTGCCGTTTCAAATATACCGGTCATTTTTGAAACACCCTGTATATTCTTCCGCGTTTGCTCTTGTGTGACTCTAGTTTCGTAGTTTACTAGGCAGGCAGGATTTAAATTAGATAGCAGCAAACACGAAAGAATACATGGCGTAATGTTCACATTCTTCTACCTTTTCTTTTAATTTATTTACTGACGCAGAGGTTTAGGCGCCAGTATTTATCTTTGTGCCTGCAAAGCACGCCTGTGTAGCGCTAGGTATATCCGACGCAGAAGTTAGGTGTATCGGGACTTACCAACATTTTTCAGAACTTCCGCTTACTTTGCACTCGATTCTAAGCCGCTGGAGCTTTTTTGGATTACAAAAACCGGAAAAAAGTGAAGCTTAGATTCGAGTAAATATGAGTAGCTCAGTACTCGCAGTAAAATAATCTAGGCTAAAACCGGAAATGAATCCATATCGAAGTTGGCAACAACATTAAGTCAAATGTTTGCTGTACGATGATCCAAAAGACGTCTACATTTATTACATGTACGTTTGTATCTATACTCCGTAAGCCACCTCACGGTATGTTAACCAGTTTCACTTTCCCCTCTTCCTGTTCCAGTAGCGTACGATTCGCAGGAAGGACGATTTACGAAAAGCTTCAGTGAGGGCTTGAACCACTCTAATTTTACCTTCATGGTCTTTTGAGAGGTATACATAGGAGTAAGCAACATATTGTTTGACTTTTCTAGGAACGTACGATCTCGGAACTTTAATGGTAGACCATATCGTGATGCAGAACGCCTGTCTTTAACGACTGCCACTGCAATTGGTTGAGCAACTCAGCGACGCTTTCGCGCTTACTGAACGAACCTGTAACGAAACGTGCTGCTCTTCTTTGTACCTTCTCTAATTCGTCGATCTTTCTTATCTGATATGGACTGACGAGCAGTATCCAAGTACTGGTTCAGTGAGTATTTTACGAGCTACTTCTTATTTTGATTAATTACATCTCCTGAGCATTCTTCCGATGAACCTTCCTTACTCGAGATTAATTCCTTGTGGACGCCGTACTTCAGATCGTTCCGTACGCATACTCCTCGATATATTACGGAAGTAATTGCTTGCAGTGATTTTCTACGTATTCGCAATGCGTTACACTTGTTGATGTTGGGGGCCAATTGCCACTCCCTGTATCAAGCGTCGATCTTCTACAGGTCTTCCTGCATTCGTTACAATTTTCTAGCGTCGCGACTATTCTCTATGCAACAGCATCATTCCCGAAAAGCCTCATTGAACGTCCCATATTATCCACTAGATCATTTACACAGTTGTGAAAATAAACGATCCTATAACAAACAGTCCCCTGCAGCACACTCGTACGTCAGAAGACTTCTCTCCGCTCGGAATGACGTGCTGCGTCCTGTCCTGTCAGCTAGAGACTCTTCAATCCAGTCACACAATTGGCCCGATATTCCGTGCGCTCGTATTTCGTTCACTAGACATGTTACGACGTTTCTAGAAGAAGTCGTGGAATGCTCCCACTACGGCAAAGCCCGTCAGTACACCGTGAAAGGAACTAGGTACCCCCTCAAATAATTGCGTAGCGCATTACATGAAACTTCTCTCACTGCTCCGACGACCTGCTCATGTGTCGTAGCGTGCAGCGAGAGGAGGGGGAGGGGAGGGGGGGGGGGGTGACACAGACTCTGATAGACCGTTGGTCTGGTACACCGGCCAACCTGAGTGTTGTTTCTAGGTGGTTGTTATATGCATTTGTTCCTTCAATAGAATAATATGCTTCTGGGGCACTTTGATGAAGGTGGTGGTCACGGACCCATCTGTCAGCAACGTTTAGGGTACAGAATTTGGTATCTGGTTTAGTCTGTGCTCTGTCATACACTGATCAATCAAAATACTGTGACCTCCTGCTAAACAGCTTGTTTGTCCGTATTTGGCACGAAATACATCACTGATTCTGGGTACCAGGGATCCGACAGTTTGTTGGAGGGTTTTTGAGCGTATATGGCATTAGGTGTCTATGGACGAGTCGTGTAACTACCGCAAATAACGGGCAGTTGATTTGTGTACGCGATGATGGCGCCAGATGGGTTCCATAGGATTTACATGAGGCGATTTTGCTCACCGAGACATCAACGTGAACTCACTATAATGCTCCTCAAACCAATGAAGCATGGTTCTGGGTCCGAGACACGAACAATTATACTGCTGGAAAATGACATCGCCTTTGGGAACACATGAAGCGTGGGTGGATGCAGGTGATTCGGAGCTGCCAACGTGTCTACGATTACTATGATAGGTCCCACGCCGGCCAGTGTGGCCGAGCGGTTCTAGGCGCTTCAGTCTGGAACCGCGTGACCGCTGCGGTCGCACGTTGGAATCCTGCCTCGGGCATGGATGTGTGTGATGTCCTTAGGTTAGTTAGGTTTTAGTAGTTCAAAGTTCTAGGGGACTGATGACCTCAGATGTTAAGTTCCACAGTGCTCAGAGCCATTTTTGAACAGGTCCCACACGAGCGCAGCGGAATGTCTCCATCAGCACAATACTGCTGCCACCAGCCCTCGGCCGTAGCGTGGTGCACGTTTCGAGCCACTGTTCGTTTCGATGACGGCGACGTAGTGTAGCAGAAACGTTATTCACCCGAGGAGACGACACATTTCCAATGATCGATGGTCGAATCCCAATGGTCCCGTGCTCACTGCATTTGTATTTGTCGATTTCGTAGGGTCCATGAGTGAACACGTAGGGGTGGTCTGCTGCGGAGCTCCATGTTCAACTCTGTACAATGGACGGTGTGCTCCGAAACACTTGAGCGTGTCCCAGCATTGCGCTCTTTCGGCAGAGATGCCACAGATCACTATCTATACTACTTTACAGAGCAGACAAACCTCCGAACCCCACGTTGGGTGAAGAGTCGTGCACCTCCGACAATTTGGGACCTAGCGGTAGTTTCACTGTCCTTCTACGTCTTTTCCATGAGAGTAGCACGTGAACATTCGACCAGCTTCACCGTTTTCGAGATACACATTCACTGGCTCTGCGTAATAATAATCTGTCCTTTGACAAAATCGCGTATCTCAGTGGATTTCCTCATTTGCAACTCATATCTTCGCTAGGCTTATCCCCCATCGGTGTGTGCCGCGCTTACATACTGTCCTTCTACCTCTTTCCCATGAGAGTAGCACGTGAACATTCGACCAGCTTCACCGTTTTCGAGATACACATTCACTGGCTCTGCGTAATAATAATCTGTCCTTTGACAAAATCGCGTATCTCAGTGGATTTCCTCATTTGCAACTCATATCTTCGCTAGGCTTATCCCCCATCGGTGTGTGCCGCGCTTACATACTGTCCTTCTACCTCTTTCCCATGAGAGTAGCACGTGAACATTCGACCAGCTTCACCGTTTTCGAGATACACATTCACTGGCTCTGCGTAATAATAATCTGTCCTTTGACAAAATCGCGTATCTCAGTGGATTTCCTCATTTGCAACTCATATCTTTGCTAGGCTTATCCCCCATCGGTGTGTGCCGCGCTTACACACTTTTCATATCGCGTCACGTGCCCGCAACATCACCAGGCGGCATCGAACCTCGCGGTGGGCAGTGGTCACAATGTTTTGGCTTTTCAGTGTGTACAGTCATTGGATGATTGAGGACAATTTCTCCTTGACGTCGCTAAGGGAGAAAGTAGTCTATGACGGAAGAAAACTGTCGCTTTGGATATGATTTTCAATACGAAATTACATGTAACTGTTCATAAATTATTGTAATAAGAAGTTATTGCCATTTAATTAGAGTAATATCGTACGCCTTTATAAACGTTTCCGGTTTCACATAAAAATTAGTGAACAAAATCTGAATCAACAGCGGGAAAAGGTTTGGCCGCTACGTCTGCGAGTAGAGCAACGGCAAGAAACGTTACGTGTGCGCTGCCAGTTCCTAGTGCTGTCTTTATATAGAATCTGGATCATTTTGAGACTGTTAACTTCCGATGTATTCTTAACAGCGGTCATTTTGAGGCTATTAACTTCCGATGTATTCTTAACAGATCATAGAATGTTCTCACTTTAAGACACGTGAATCTTTCGTTTCCTGAGCGAACATTGTAGGTTTCACAATCTTACGGAAGCTATGTTATGCACAAATGTACGTCGCCAGTAAAATCAATAAGCAACAGGTGATCTCATTTGAAATACATGCACTCATTTAAGGGTAATGCAGGTGGTGACAGACTGGGCACCTTAGGTCTCTAGAGTAGCATTCTCCGCAACATGGACGTTTTTTTTTTTTCGTTTAACGATTATGACTGAAATCCTGGAATGCAGGGAAGAATAACGCACAAAACTGAAGACCAGCGTTCACTCTGTTCAACGGTCAATGCAGTGGCTAGTTTTTTTCTCCATGCAATGTGCAATTTGCCGGTAGCATCTTTAACCACAAAGAAAATATGAGGTAAAACTGGTTACTGTACTCGATAACTACACTGCGCAACAAAATTAAAGGATCACTTTTTCGAAGCCAAATCATTGTCTCCCATTACAATGTACACTCCTGGAAATGGAAAAAAGAACACATTGACACCCGTGTGTCAGACCCACCATACTTGCTCCGGACACTGCGAGAGGGCTGTGCAAGCAATGATCACACGCACGGCACAGCGGACACACCAGGAACCGCGGTGTTGGCCGTCGAATGGCGCTAGCTGCGCAGCATTTGTGCACTGCCGCCGTCAGTGTCAGCCAGTTTGCCGTGGCATACGGAGCTCCATCGCAGTCTTTAACACTGGTAGCATGCCGCGACAGCGTGGACGTGAACCGTATGTGCAGTTGACGGACTTTGAGCGAGGGCGTATAGTGGGCATGCGGGAGGCCGGGTGGACGTACCGCCGAATTGCTCAACACGTGGAGCGTGAGGTCTCCACAGTACATCGATGTTGTCGCCAGTGGTCGGCAGACGGTGCACGTGCCCGTCGACCTGGGACCGGACCGCAGCGACGCACGGATGCACGCCAAGACCGTAGGATCCTACGCAGTGCCGTAGGGGACCGCACCGCCACTTCCCAGCAAATTAGGGACATTGTTGCTCCTGGGGTATCGGCGAGGACCATTCGCAACCGTCTCCATGAAGCTGGGCTACGGTCCCGCACACCGTTAGGCCGTCTACCGCTCACGTCCCAACATCGTGCAGCCCGCCTCCAGTGGTGTCGCGACAGGCGTGAATGGGGGGACGAATGGAGACGTGTCGTCTTCAGCGATGAGAGTCGCTTCTGCCTTGGTGCCAATGATGGTCGTATGCGTGTTTGGCGCCGTGCAGGTGAGCGCCACAATCAGGACTGCATACGACCGAGGCACACAGGGCCAACATCCAGCATCATGGTGTGGGGAGCGATCTCCTACACTGGCCGTACACCTCTGGTGATCGTCGAGGGGACACTGAATAGTGCACGGTACATCCAAACCGTCATCGAACCCATCGTTCTACCATTCCTAGATCGGCAAGGGAACTTGCTGTTCCAACAGGACAATGCACGTCCGCATGTATCCCGTGCCACCCAACGTGCTCTAGAAGGTGTAAGTCAACTACCCTGGCCAGCAAGATGTCCGGATCTGTCCCCCATTGAGCATGTTTGGGACTGGATGAAGCGTCGTCTCACGCGGTCTGCACGTCCAGCACGAACGCTGGTCCAACTGAGGCGCCAGGTGGAAATGGCATGACAAGCCGTTCCACAGGACTACATCCAGCATCTCTACGATCGTCTCCATGGGAGAATAGCAGCCTGCATTGCTGCGAAAGGTGGATATACACTGTACTAGTGCCGACATTGTGCATGCTCTGTTGCCTGTGTCTATGTGCCTGTGGTTCTGTCAGTGTGATCATGTGATGTATCTGACCCCAGGAATGTGTCAATAAAGTTTCCCCTTCCTGGGACAATGAATTCACGGTGTTCGTATTTCAATTTTCGGGAGTGTATACGTTTGAAATGTAGCTCAGTGGTGCCTACAACCTTGCCCTGTAATGATGCGAAAGCTTGGCGGCCTGCGACTCTGCCCCAGGTTAAGCGACGTCTCAGACAGCGAGGTGTCAACACACTCGAAGAGGAGGCCACAGCTCAAAGGCTCATGTGAGCCGTAAGGTGGGCCACTGATGTCACATTGGCACCAAAATCCACCACAGTTCTGCCCAACGCCACCGAAGCCGTATCACACGATCGAAAGGTCGTCACAACCTCTCTTACCCACATTTCACGGCTTCTTTTAATGTTTCTGCGATGGAGACCAACACCGCGCTGCCCAGCGTCAAATTCACGCGTTTTGCTTGTGGATGGCCGAGGAAAACGTTCCAGACACATCGCCACTCAGAAGAATCTACACGAAAGGACCTCATGGAGTGACACCACCCTATTCCCTGGGGCGTTGATTTCCACACATTCCGCGGTCCAAAACGACAGTTCGCTGTGCGACGAGCAACAGGACGACGCTCTTGGCAATCTTTGACGCTGCCGACACCCTCGAACGTTACGACCCTTGCCAAAGGACACTGCGGGGCTGCATCCCCATTAAACGTGATCGCACACCTTTGGAGAGCAGCGCGATCGTAATTTCTGTTCTTTGTGTACTTGCCGAAACTACTGCGGACCGTACAAAATCGTCCGACGAAATCTGAACATGATCCGAAGCAGCAAAGGGTCGTTATGCTTTTCCAGCCGTCTCGTTCTGTGTCCTCCTATGACTTGGTGACGTGTGGGTCCGACATCGACAAATGCGTGAATAAAACAACAAATGGTATCTCTAAGACCCCCTGTTTGGCAAAAACCTCGGTGGCACCTGACCACCTTTATTGAGAATTTTAAAAATCAGCTTATACAGAAACAACCCGTAAAGTAGTCCTCCTGCACTGTCTATAATGACCCCGTCGTCGACGGGACATAAAACACTGACCGGCTTGTATACTAGGTGATTACTCGCGGTGCATGCCTACAACACCATATGTCGCTACGTGGAAAAAGAGAAACAGAGAGTGAGTTTGTTTGCAGGTGTGCGTGTGCGTGCGTGTGCGTGTGTGTGTGCCTGCGTGTTGGCACTCGTGCGACTTCAGGTGCGGCGCGAGGTTGGCGGCCTTGAGCGACGAGCAACCAGTTGCTTACCGGCAGCCGGGACAGCAGTCACGCGGAACACGCTTATCCGCCATTAGCCTAACTTTACCACTTTGCTTCTGTCTCCCGCAGTATTTAAACAGCTTCTACCTCAGTTGTTGCCCCAGCAGCGACTGATTTAATGCTGAAATTGCACGCAACATTAACCAAATGGAAGGAGCTAATTAAAATAAGTTTCGTCTCGTATACTAAAAAAAACTCCGAACGGCGGTCTTTTCCATTAATGGCACTGTTATAGACGTCGAGATTCCGGGCTGAATGAACACCTCAAAGGCGTTCCTTGAACTCTATTTTTTGGCGGACCTGTCCCTTTCAAAACGGGTTAAAGTAAAGAGAGATCTACAGCTGGACACTGTGAACAGCGGCGACCATTTCGCGCCCCCTGTAGAACTTGGTGGCATGTGAACCGCAGCTTCACACTCCTATATTTGACATCATATCGAAGCGTCCTTTTCGTCCGCGCTGTGAGGTCCCGTCGCGTTGCGCCAAATCCAAACAGCAAAATGGTTCAAATGGCTCTGGGCACTAAGGGACTTAACATCGGAGATCATCAGTCCCCTAGACTTAGAACTACTTAAACCTAGCTAACCTAAGGACATCACACACATCCATGCCCGAGGCAGAATTCGAACCAGCGACCGCAGCAGCAACGCGGTTCTGGACTGAAGCGCCTAGAACCGCTCGGTCACAACGGCCGGCTCCGAACAGCAGCCGCACACACTCTTTACTGAAGGGGTGTCCAAGCTTTTAGTTTACGTGAGCCACAATGTAAGAAGAAGAGTATTTTTGAGCCGGACATAATCTGCTTAACACTAACAAACAGTAGCTACTGAGGAAAGAAGAAGAAGAAGAAGAAGAGAGGTGGGGCAATGAGAGACTCGATTGGCGGAAGTTTCAAATTGAAAATATTCAGTTTATCATAACGTTACAAAAAACCGAATTTTATCGCCTTTTTCTAATCGATTGTGTGATAGATGCTCACTGCTTGGGCCGCACTGATACTTCCTTTGGGCCGCAGATTGGACACCCCTGCTTTACGGTGTGTCGCACGGGGGAAAAAAAAATTCTGGACATACCTGGTGATCAAAAAGTCAGTATAAATTTGAAAACGGAATAAATCACGGAATTATGTAGTTAGAGAGGTACAAATTGACACACATACTTGGAATAACATGGGGTTTTATTAGAACCAAAAAAATACAAAAGTTCAAAAAATGTCCTACAGATGGCGCTTCATCTGATCAGAATAGCAATAATTAGCATAACAAAGTAAGACAAAGCAGAGATGATGTTCTTGACAGGAAATGCTCAATATGTCCACCATCATTCCTCAACAATAGTTGTAGTCGAGGAATAATGTTGTGAACAGCACTGTAAAGCATGTCCGGAGCTATGGTAAGGCATTAGCGTCGGATGTTGTCTTTCAGCTTCCCTAGAGAGGTCGATCGATCACGATACACTTGCGACATCACGTAACTCCAAAGCCAATACTCTCTCGGACTGAGGTCTGGGGACCTGGGAGGCCAAGCATGACGAAAGTGGCGGCTGAGCACTCGATCATCACCAAACGACGCGCACAAGAGATCTTTGACGCGTCTAGCAATATGGGGTGGTTTTTTTTTGTTCTAATAAAACCCCATGTCATTCCAAGCATGTGTGTCAATTTTTACCTCTCTATCTACATTATTCCGTGGTTTATTAAGTTTTATTCATACTGACTTTCTGATCACCTGGGTCTTCTCCACACATTTACGCGGAACCGTTTACTGGTGGATCTGGATTAATCCTCAACACTGCTACACTATAAAATCAGACTTAACAACAATCACCAGCCCAGCTCTGACCCACAAGCCAGCGTTCAATCTCAGTACTTAAAAAACCCTGTAACTATCTAAGAAGAACCTACTCTGAGAATAATTTCGACTTCTGGATTCTGGAATGGAAAATGCCATCGCTAATATTCCACGTGCCACCTCCAGCTCACTCCCAGCAGTTTCGGCCAATAACGTCCACAAGAGGACGAATACAGTGCGAAGTCAAAAGGTACAATCTATACAAACAGATGGCCTTCAACTTTTCACCGTAACAAATGTTATTTATTGGCTTCATTTAAGTCTTGCGCAGTACATTCAATTATCAAACGCGAGCTCTCGGTTAGCTTCAGGCTCCCAGGGACCACTTTGTTTTCTTTTTTACTAAGCAGGGACCACAAGGTTGATGGAAAATAAACTGCATCAGTTTGAAAACAGGTTTTAATCAAAACTTTTACCATATTCGTTAAACCCAAAAGTAATTTATATTATCAATATATGTAGGCAGCATCTATTCCCGAAAGACCAGATACCATTGATGACCGTGCAGCTTCTCTAGGATGAAACGATAATTAAATGGAAACCCTAGCTGAAAACAACCGTCAATATACATCTGTATTAACAGGATTCTTGTGATAGCTGCTGCAGCGTAGTCGAAGAAACCTCGGCAATGTGTGGACCCGCAGACGCTGCATGAGTTTCGCCGGGAAGCCCTTACAGAACCTCCATAGAATTTCCATCTCTCCCGGATTTCCACATTTTGGAGCCCTGACGAGAGAAAAATTTGTGACAATCACTTTGCTTTGAACGAAGAGGTGGACGCCTCGGGACAGTCATGGTTCCTTAGGTAAAAGCAAACATTTCTCCGTGAACACATCGACTGTCTTGTCTCACAGTAGGGTAAATGTGTTACGGCAACTACTTTTGAAATAATAAAAAGTTTACTAATTTTTCCCATCTATCTCGTTTTCATTTGACTGTCCTTCATAACTGCATATCACATTACGTATTCATACTGTATTAGGGGGAGCCAGAAAGTAATGTCTTTTTTGCAGTACAGTCAAACAGATAAACTGTTAACAAGTTTTTATATTCAATCATTGATGTAATCACTGTTGTTATCGACAACCTTTTTCCACATAACATGTAAATTTTCAATGCCGGATCGATAAAAATAAGTTCGTTGTTGAGCAAAATATCGGGAAATGATATTTTGGCCGTCATACACATTTCCGAATTTTTTGCCGCTTATCAAATGTTGTAGCGATCGGAACAAATGGAAATCCGTTGGCGCAATATTGGGCGAGTATGGTGGGTGGGACAATACGTGGCACCCCAGTTCATCCATTTCTTTCCAGGGTTCATTTTGCGGAGTGCGGCCTTTCATCGTCGTGTTTCGGGATAACACATTTTCTGTTCACTGATTTGCACGATGCAATCGTTCACAGTTCACAGTTTGTCCAGGTTTCAGTGCTTCAAATACACAAAAGCGCCTTCTTGGTGTCTTGACTGTTATGTGTGACTACTCATTCGGAGAGTGTCAGTGCTTGTTTTGCTTTTTGAATTCTCACAGAGGACCCATTTTTCATCTCCAGTGATCAAGCCATCAAAAAACACTTCTGTATTGCGCAGCTGAAGCAGTAAGTTGCATGTGGTGGATCGGATAGCTTTGTTTGTGTTTATCGATCTGCAGCAAATGTTCTTGGACGGTCGACCAATGTTAGGTAAGCTTTTCAATTTTTTGACACCCATTTTGCTTTAGCCCTTAACATATAATTGCCTGAAGCTGTTGGCCTCCCTGACCGATACGAGTCGGATAGATCAAACATACTGGATTTGAACTTTGAAAACCAAGTGTTGTGTTACTACTCTAGCGAAACTCAAAAAACATACGATGCCGGATATGTACGTTGTCTGGTATTTGGCTGGCCAGTTCGCCACAAATAATAAGAAAACCGATTTAATTATTGACGAGTGAACAAGCCACGCTAACCCTAAAATGTCTTTGGCAAGACTTTGAAGTAAACAATCAGCTTATAAATGACAAGCCAATATTGACATGCGAAGAAAAGTCATTACTTTCCGGTCCTCCTAATAATTAGGTAGTCAACAAAAGGTATCTAATTGGTCCGAAGTTTTTGTAATACACACGTACATAGGTATACTCATGCCTACATTCCCTTGTGTAATATCTAGTTTTGAATTAAAAGAGTTTAACATAGAAAAACCTGTATTTACCTCTTTTACATAAATCGATTGCTTGCAACGCCCCAAACCCAAATCTCTGCTTTCCACGCTACCAGCGCTCGCCATTACTCACCGGGAGAGCGGCGCAGCACCGCCTGCGTAACAGGGGATTAATAATTTAAATGGAAGTTTGGGATTTTAAATCTTTCGCGGACCATATTTTAGCACTTTCGGACCACTAGCTGGAAACCGTGGCCAAGAAAACCGAAAAGTGCGTAAGCATAACTCCGCGGCCGCGCATGGGAACATACTTTCGAAAACTTGTGGGCTTTCCGCTCCGGAACGCTAATCTCACTGACCCCGGAGAGTCACTAACGTCCGACTTTCCAAATGATAACCACTTTCAAATTGTAATCTCCGCTTCGTACTCTCGCGATGGCTACCGAGCGACTCTCGACTTCACCAGATTCAAACCGCTCCACGAAATTATTTACATCCAGACCTTCCTGCTGGCCAGCCGTTTCCTGCTGCGACTAACAGCTACGCAGTGTAATGTGGCGCTTCCTGCCAGCTGTGTCAGAAATTTCCTTCCAGCGGATGCTGGAGAATTCCTGCCGCCATGGAAGAGTAATAAGGCAAGCACTTACGCCACCTGCGTGGTTCTCGGCCACAACCCATTTAGAAGGGTTATCCATACACCTGTCAAGCATCTCCGGGCTCAACAAAAAGCACTCAAATACGGAAACAGCTATAGCATCCACTGTAGCGAAGAATCGAGCACATCACTTTGGCGAGGAAATATGTTAAGCATGTCTACTAAACGATATTATTTGTGACGTTAGTCCAATAGCTCTGAAACTTCCAGGGTGAAAAATGGTTCAAATGGCTCTGAGCACTATGGGACTTAACATCGGTGGTCATCAGAACTACTTAAACCTAACTAACCTAAGCACATCACACACATCCATGCCCGAGGCAGGATTCGAACCTGCGACCGTAGCAGTCGCGTGGTTCCGCACTGAGCGCCTAGAACCGCTAGACCACCGCGGCCGACACCAGTCTGTGCCGCAATCGAACCGAACCATCAGCTCTTCCCAAATGAAATCGGGACTCTCTGTGCAGGCCACTGTTTTACAACCGATGTGGTCAGCAGCCCAGGTGAGGCGCTTTAGGCGATGTCGTGCTGTTAGCAAAGGTACTCGCGTCGGTCGTCTGCTGCAATAGCAGATTAACGCCAAATTTCCTAACAGATACGTTCGTTGTACATCCCACATTGATTTCTGCGGTTATTTCACGCAGAGTCGCTTGTTTGTCAGCAGTGACAACTCTACGCAATCGCGGCTGTTCTCGGTCGTTAATTGAATACCGTCGGGCACTGCGTTGTCCACTGTGAGAGGTAATACCTGAAATTGGCATTCACGGCTCACTTTTCACGCTGTAGATCTCGGAATATTGAATTCGCTAACGATTTCTGAAGTGAAATGTCCCATGCTTCTAACTCCAACTACGAGGGTTGTTCGGAAAGTCAGGAACGATCGGTCGTAAAATGGAAACAGAAGTGAAAATCAAAACTGTTTCCTTTGCACGTTTGGCTACACTTTCCAGGTACTTCTCTACATAGTCGCCGCTCCAACTTAGACATTTGTCGGAGCGTTATACCAATTTTCCAACACCATCGTCATAGAAGGCTTTCCGATAATTCTCTACGCTGGTCTATAGCGCGTAGCCTGCACCCAAGTGTTGTCTTCGTATCCAGCGTTTCATGTGAACAGAGATGATACTCAGGACGAGCCAATGAGGGCTGTGTTGTGGGTGATCGAACACTTCCCATCGAGCAGGCTGCAGGAGCGTCTTCACTGCCCCTGCAGAGTACGGCTGAGAATTGTCATGAAGAAGGAAGTGCGTGACAGTTGTGTTTGGTGGGCTGCATTCATTAAGGCGAAGCCTCTCAGCGGGCCCTCCTACTTGACGGAAGACAATGTTGTTCTAGGCACCTTTACTCGCTCAGAGTGCCCTCACAACTCAAAAGAGCGTCTTGGTGCGATCGACGGGCATACTAGAGACACTGACCAAAACGTCTGCGGAAAGCCTCGTCGCGTTTTGACAGTGGTTTCCAATTCACGACCGATCGTTCCTCTCTTTCCGAACAGTCCTCGTATCATACCTCTTTGAAAGTCTGTTTATTCCCCTCGTGCGGACATAAACACGTCGGCAACCTTTCCACATGAGCCACTAAGTACAAATGACAGCTCCGCCAACGCGCTGCCCTTTCATACCTTGTGTACATGATACTACCGCCATCTATAGTATATGTCCGTATCGGCATTCCATGACTTCTGAAATCTCAGCTTATATTGTGGTTGTTACTGCGAAATGATTGTCTATTATTTACAAATGTTTTGAGTTGGTTGAATGCAATATTTACGTATCCGTGTTGAGTTGGTTGAATGTACTGTATACGAGCGTGGGTCAAATGAAAAACTTAAATTTTTTTGATATTATTTATTGTGCAGAAGCGGTACAAAGCTGTATCACTTTTCAACATAATCTCCCCCACGCTCAATGCAAGTCCTCCAGCGCTTACAAAGTGTGTAAATTCCTTTTAGAAAAAAAAATCCTTTTGTAGTCCACGCAACCACTCATGCACCGCGTGGCGTACCTCTTCATCAGAACGGAACTTCTTTCCTCCCATTGCTTCTTTGAGTGGTCCAAACATATGGAAATCACTTGGGTCAAAGTCTGGTGAGTATGAGTGAGTATGATGGATGAGGAAGACACTCAAAATGCAGGTCTGTGATTGTTGCAACTGTTGTACAGGTAGTGTGGGGCCTTGCATTGTCGTGTTGCAAGGACACCTCCTGACAGCAATCACGGTCGCTTTGATTTTATTGCAGGCCGCATATGATATTTTAGGAGATCTATGTATGATGCACTGGTGATAGTGGTCCGTCTAGGCATGTAATGCTCCAAAATGACTTTTTCGTCCCAAAAGAGAGTCAGCATAACCTTCCCTGCTGATGGCTGTGTTCGGAACTTCTTTGCTTTTGGTGATGAGGAATGGCGTCATTCCTTGCTGGCTCCCTTCGCTTTCCGGTTGGTGGAAGTGAACCCAGTTTTCATCCCCAGTAACGATTCTTGCAAGGAAGCCGTTACCTTCTCGTTGAAAGCGCCGAAGAAGTTCTTCACAAGCGTCAACACTTCGTTCTCTCATTTCAGGAGCCAGCTGTCGTGGCACCCATCTTGCAGACACTTTGTGAAACTGGAGCACAACATGCACAGTGTGGCGTGCTGACCCATGACTAATCTGTAAACATGCTGCAGTGTCACTCGGCGGTTTTCCTTCACTATGGCTTCAACTGCCGCAGTGTTCTGTGGAGTCACAACTCGTTGTGCCTGACCTGGACGAGGAGCATCTTGCACTGAAGTCACACCATTTGCGAACTTCCTACTCGATTCGTAGATTGCTGCTGTGAAATATATGCATCACCGTACTGAACCTTCATTCGTCGAGGAATTTCAATCGGTTTCACACCTTCACTAAGTAAAAAACGAACAACAGAACCCTGTTCTTCCCTGGTCGCAAGTGGGGCGGCCATCTTTATACTGATACTGCGACGGTATGTGTGCATCTGCACTATTCTGCCACCTACAGGCCATTCTGCACGCTGTTTGTAGCACGCTTACCAACTTACAGCATAACGACGCGAAATTTCGATTTGTTATTACAAATTTAGGGTTTTCATTTAACTCACCCTCGTAATATGTCTCGTGAATGGCTGAATTCACTATTTAGGTATACCCCTCGAGTTGGTTGGTTGCCCTGTTTATGTATGCCTCTTGAGTTGTTTGGCTGCCCTATTTAGGCTGGTTGGTTTATATGGGGGAGGGGACCAAACAGATCGGTCCCATCGCAATAGGGAAGGATGGGGAAGGAAGTCAGCCGGCCGTTTCAAAGAAAACATACCGTAATTTGCCTGAAGCGATTTAGTGACATAACGGAAAGGCTAAATCAGGATGGCCGGAGGTAGGCTTGAACCGTCGTCTTCCCGAATCCGAGTACAGTGTGCTAACCACTGCGCCACCTCGTTCGGCTTGCCCTTTTCACATATGCCTCTTCAATTGGCTCAATGCACTATTTACGAATGCCTCTCAAATCGGCTGAATGTCCTGTTTGCGCTTTGTTCTGAGCTGCTTGAAAGCAGTACTTACATATGCCTCTTGAGTTGGTTGGCTGCACTAAATACGAATGCCTCTAGAATAGGTTGACTCCCCTAGTTACGTATGACTCTCGAGTTGGTCGAATGCACCTGCTGCGCTCGCTGGCCGCCACGCGCAGCTGTGCGCTGGCGGCGGGTGGGTACCTGCGCTGCTGCCCCCAGCTGCTGCTGCTGCCGCTGCCGCCGCCGCCGCACACGCGACAGCTCGCCAGTGACGCGGGGCTTGCCGTCTGCCACAGGTGCGGCTCACAGCCACGGCCACTGCCACAGCCGGAGCGAAGGCAGCCACAGCCATGGCGCCGCAGCAGCTCTGCTGACACGCGCCGCAGCGCAGACGCCGGGCGGGCCGCCTGTAGGTGAGTGCAGCCTAGCTCCCAGCTGTGTCACTGCCAGCAGCCGCCAGGGTGTGTACGTAGACGTAGCTACTGTGTACTAGGCCTGCTTCAACTATCACCTCGAAAACGTCCACCTGCCGTCACGGAACTTGGCCCAATTAAACAGTCCCCAACAACACCGACCCACACATTAACGAAGAACCGCACTTGACAAGCGCTAGTAACTGTGGGGCATGTGGGTTATCCTCACTTCAAACAGGCGAATTGTGCATGTTGATGACTCCATCACCCCCCGGTAAACAACACAGAGGATGGAAATGTAGGATGCATTTCACAGTGTCACAGGTACCACTACGAAAACTGTGCTCTGGGTGGATAATCAACTATTTCCAGGCTGTGGACTCTCTGTAAGTGAACAATTGCTCTCGAAGGACTGTTCTTACATTCGTTCTGTTTCGTCCCCATGTTACGTGCAATTGCGCGACTGCTGTTTCAAGAATTACGCTTCACATGCTGCAAGACAGCTCCCTCAAGTTGCAGCGTTCTTACCGTGCGACGGCGTCCCTGTCCAGGTTATCTGCTAGATGAACCGGTCTCACGCAGACGTTCGTACACAGCACCAAAGGTCGTATGATGCGGTACACGGCGATTGGGATATTTTTGTTGATAAACCCGCTGTGCAGCTCGTCCGTTGTGGTGCGCTACGTAGTACGCACCAACCATATCATTGTACTCACTCCAGGTGTATCGCCCCATTAGTAAACAGAGACATTGCACTACTGCACTGGTGGACAGCTGTTGCCGACAACTGAATTTCGTAATACGGCCTCTAACACCTAAAGATCGTAATACGGCCTCTATCAACTGAAGCCCGTAATACGGCCTCCACCGGTTTAAATAATCCTCATAGGAAAAAAATGGCATAAGGGAAAAATATTTGTTTTGATGTCCCCTACAACCTCGCAGAGTTTGTCGGTTTAAATACTTTTCACATCTCGTGAAAAGTGAATACTCTGTTATACCAACAGTCAATGAAAGGAAAAACACCTTCAGAACTGGCCTTGAAGACCCAACGATACACACGTTTTCCCGGCGACTGATGACTTGCCGCGGTCCCTGATCGTACGAGTCTGCATTTTGGCTTTCAGGAAACGTTCCACATAGAAAATCACCTCATCCTCATTCTGGAAACGCCTGCCACGCAATGGTTTCTCCTTGCGAGTAATGAGGGAGATGCCTCTGGGTGCTGTGTGTGGAGAGGGGGGTTAGGCATTATTTGTCGAAGTAGATATTCCGCAGTTTCCATAAAACGCGCAAGGCGAGTGCCGGTCTATTGCCTTGGAGGAAGACTGGGCCCGTTTCCTTCCTCATTCATCCACACTCCGAGCTTGTTCCCAGTCTCATATAATCTTCTTGTCGAGAGGACATTAAACCCTGCTCTTCTTTCCTTCCTTTTACGTGAAGCACCAAATTACGTCTAAATCATTTTTATTATCAGCGGCGTGTTAGTCACGTTGTATTGGCAAAAATTGCAAATCTCTCCTTAAACACGTATTTGTACGCCAGTATCGGAATTGGACGTCAACTTAGTGGCAACAGTAGGCCCCTTCAAATAAATCACGTACTATGTTCCTTCGATCAGATCGCCTTTGCCGTTTACGCCCTGCAACAATCGTCGCGCCAGCCAAAGTGGCCGAGCGGTTCTAGGCGCTACAGTCTGGAACCGCGCGACCGCTACGGTCGCAGGTTCGAATCCTGCCTCGGGCATGGCTGTGAGTGACGTCCTTAGGTTAGTTAGGTTTAAGTAGTTCTAAGTTCTACGGGACTGATGACCTCAGCAGTTGAGTCCCATAGTGCTCAGAGCCATTTGAATAATCGTCGAGACGGTCCAGGCCGGAGGACGGAGCGTTATGGTCTGCGGAATGATTTGGCGGTATACCCTGGATTTCTTCGAGCCGCAATAAATAAATAAAAATGTTCCCCGTCATTCTGGAAGTCACGCTGGATCAAGAGAAGTATGCATCCATCCTTGAGAAGGTCCACCACTCTTGCAGTACGATGGCCTCTACCAGCAGGACAATGCAAGTGTCACACAGCTGGCAGTGTGCGTGCGTGGTTCGAAAAAGTGAGGTGAGTTTTCCCACGGATTTAAACCCAATCGAGACTATGTGGTACAACTTCGATCAGGCTGTTCGCGCAGTGGATCCTCAACCGTGAAACGGAGTAAAACTGTTCACGGCACTAGAGTCGACTTGCCTGCCGGTACCTTCCAGGTCTTCACTCACTCTCTTCCTGCTCGTCCGCTGTGTAAAACGTGGTTACTCAGGCGTTTCATATGTGGTCACATTGATGTGGCTGGACAGTGTATAGGAATTACTACTTTGCTTAGTATCAAAATGGTTCAAATGGCTCTGAGCACTATGGGACTTAACTTCTGAGGTTATCAGTCCCCTAGAACTTAGAACTACTTAAAACTAACTAACCTAAGGACATCACACAAATCCATGCCCGAGGCTGGATTCGAACCTGCGCCCATAGGGGTCGCGCGGTTCCAGACTGAAGCACCTAGAACCGCTCGGCCACTTCGGCCGTAGCTTACAAGGGAACCTCCCCATCGTACCCCCCTCAGATTTAGTTATAAGTTGGCGCGGTGAATAGGCCTTGAAAAACTGAACACAGATCAATCGAGAAAACAGGAAGAAGTTGTGTGGAACTATGAAAAAATACACAAAAATATACAAACTGAGTAGTCCATGCGAAAGATAGGCAACATCAATGATAGCGTGAGCTCAGGAGCGCCATGGCCCCGTGGTTAGCGTGAGCAGCTGCGGATCGAAAGGTCTTTCCTCGAGTAAAAAGTTTACTTTCTTTATTTTCACAAAGTTATGATTTTTCCGTTCGTTCGTAGACGTCTCTGTTCACTGTAATAAGTTTAGTAGTCTGTGTTTTGCGACCGCACCGCAAAACCGTGCGATTAGTAGACGACAGGACGTGCCTCTCCGATGGGAACCGAAAACATGGGATCGCCAGGTCATAGGTCAACCGATTCCTCCACAGGAATACACGTCTGATATATTTTATACGACACTGGTGATGGCGTGTGCGTTACGTGACAGGAATAATGTTGTCGATCCACCTAACTTGCACACTTGGTGAATTGGTAAAATGATTCTTCTACCTTGCCCGATTTAGGTTTTCTTGTGGATGTGATAATCACTCCCAAAAACGTGATGAAAACATAAGAGTGTGTCACATAAACTGCAACAAATGAATTCAACAGTTTCACAGTCGCACAGTTTTCTCTGTGCTCTGTCGATACATATGTTTTTAACGTTTTCAAATTTTTCCGTGTGTAGACCGTCAAATCCTGCATATGTCAAAGCAAATCTGAAGATGTCCTGGAATTTTAGAGAGCGAAGTTGATTATGTGTGAGTGCCTGAACTTTGATAAGGCAGACGGTCATGTAAACAGTGCTGCTCTGTGTACCTGTGCAGCTTCGCAAAATCATAGGATCTTTTCACAAAATATTTCACTTGCCGAAAACCAAACACATCTAACGGATGCACAAGGGATGTACAACCTGGAGGAATGGTAATCACGTATACTCCCACACTAAAATCGTGTGAAAATAAAAAAAAAATAAACTTTTCACTCGAAGGAAGACTGGAACCAAGGACCTCTCGTTCCACAGCTCCTCACGCTAACCACGGGACCACGGCGGTCATGAGCTAACATTATCCTTCATGTTGCCTGTCTTGCGCATGGACTGCTCAGTTTGTATATTTTGCTTATTTTTTTCATAGTTCCACACAACTTCTTCCTGTTTTCTCGATTGATCTGTGTTCAGTTTTTCAAGGCCTATCCACTGTGCCAACTTATAACTAAATCTGAGGGGGGGTGCGATGGGGAGGTTCCCTTGTTAGTATCTTTTCTGAAATGAATGTTAAGATATCACGAACCGAGAATGAATTTTATTTGTTGTATGAAGCATGTGTATGCGGTACATTGGAAGAAGAACTGAAACCGACATACCCCTAAAAGACAACATGATGAGAACGGCGCTGGAAGCCCTGGTGAGGGGGAACGTGTGCGGGGCTGACACCTGGCGGCGTGCGGCGTGCGTGTCCGTAGAAAGTGGGGCCGTGTGGCATCGCGGCAGAGGCGGAGGTCTCACCTCTCATGCCGCGAGTACAGAGTTCCTCTCCTTCACTGCCTGCCGCTCACATCCCACCGGCTCAAAAGTTCCCATCGCCTCTCTCTGCCACTGCTGATGGAGGTCTTTCTTCTTAACCCTGTCGGACATCCGAATAGAATTCTTTCATCTCCTGAATGCTATGCATTGTCGAAGCATCCATTTTACTCGAACAATTGCTACAGTTTTGATCTCTACATAATTCTTGAACTTTGTTTCTCTCCCGGTGTCCCCCCAATGCAAATTTTTCTTGCGAGATCTCTAGACCTTTACCCGAATATCTTGCCTTTAAACAGATTAATCTGTAAGACGTTGTGTCTAAAAATGTAGCCTATACCTTTCACCTTTGTTATGTCCGCACTATAACACAACAAATATTCCGTGATAACTAATTTTATTTGACCTTTGTCACTCAAAACAAAACTTAAGTTCGACTACACAACACTTCGCCGGCCGCGGTGGCCGTACGGTTCTGGCGCTGCAGTCCGGAACCGCGGGACTGCTACGGTCGCAGGTTCGAATCCTGCCTCGGGCAGGGGTGTGTGTGATGACCTTAGGTTAGTTAGCTTTAAGTAGTTCTAAGTTCTAGGGGACTTATGAGCTAAGATGTTGAGTCCCATAGTGCTCAGAGCCGTTTGAACCATTTTTTTTTTTTTTTTACACAACAGTTCGCAGGCTGCAGCGCCAAGGAGAACTCAGAGTCACTAGTAGAGAATACAAGTCCAAACGACTGCCAACCAGTCGATTCCGACGCGTCGCAAGATTCCAGCCAGGGAGGCCACAGTACGGTTCGGTCGTTGTGAATCCAGCAGCCGGGTGGTAACACAGTCATCGGCGAAGATTGAACTGGTTAAACGGGATCACGGAGCTCGCTTAAACCCGCAGGTCCGGGCAATCAGAGTGTTGGTAGATGGCGCCCTTACACGGTTGCTCACTCTGGAGGCAAGGCCAGCGCCGCCAGGGTAATCCGTATCGATAGTGATGCGTACGCTGCCGCTAGCTTCGCGACGACGCGTTCACTTGCGCCAGTTGTTGACACCGTGTGCGGCGCCAGCTGTACCCGCTGTGTGCCGCGAGTGTTGTAGCAGGCCGCGCGGAGTTGACGGCTGCTGTGCGGCGGCCGATACCACTACCTTCCTTCACTCTATTTTTCGTTTTAGAATTCCACGCTCCTTCCCTTCCCGTAGAGCTTCTTGAATTTTTTATTTCCATCCAAAACAAGAAGCACTACCTTGTGGGGATATTGTACACGTTTTTGTCAGTAATAATTTGTGTCCTCATATTTGCAACAAGATCGATATATTACTGTCGGAGAATCAAACAACTACTTCCATAGCCCTGGAGAATGTCTCCAGCAGCAAAAGGTGAAATCTCACGCGGGAAAACTTGCCTTAGTTTTCAACCTACATGTAGCACTGAACAGGCTCCTGAAAAAGAAAAAAAAAATGTTCAAATGTGTGTGAAATCTTATGGGACTTAACTGCTAAGGTCATCAGTCCATAAGCTTACACACTACTTAACCTAAATTATTCTAAGGACAAACACACACACACCCATGCCCGAGGGAGGACTCGAACTTCCGCCGGGACCAGCCGCACAGTCCATGACTGCAGCGCCTCAGACCGCACGGCTAATTCTGAGCGGCGCCTCAAAAACAAAACAAGGAGAGAGAGAGGGCTCACATTTTGCAAGACCGTGACTTTCAACATTACAGGAAAGTGAATCGCGGGTTATAAATAAAAAAGCAAGAGACTAAAATTCAGGCAACGAAATTAAATTTCTCAGAATGGAGAAAAGATGTAGTAGATTGGACAGAATTAGAAATTACGACGTTAGGAAGAAAGTGAGCGTCTACTGACTTGTCAGCACGAACTAACTAGAGCAGAATAAAATGTACACATTAGCAGCTGGAACAGTCGAACCTCATCTTGCAACATCTTAAGATAAATACATTAAGGAAGAAGAGGACCAGTAAAAAGACGGATCTCGAAAATGGCAAGTGCCTAACAATTATTTACGTGCAGAAAAAGAAGAAAAACGAGAAAGAGGAGTTTCTAACTCAATGCACTTTGTCCGACGTTTTTTAAGAATTCATTTTTATAACACGTTTGATTACATTAGCAGTAGTATGATAATTAGAGAGTGTCATATCTGGTGATCAAATGTTCCAACAATTCCTATTCCGCAGTCCATAATTTTCCAACTGCCAGAACACGTTTTCGGCCAGATTCTCTGTCTTAATTAAAGAGGTTTCCTTTTCTCTCTCAATACAGATCCCGTTTCAAATATTTTTAACCCTGTTGGCTTACAAAATACAGTATAGGGCCAGTCATATGTTGTTTTAAACCTTGCAGGGTAACCAATGACAAGAATCCGTTTTGCAGAAAACACTGGTGTTAATTTCTCCAGTAAATGAGATCTGCTTGGTCTTGTTTCTGTTGCCTCCGCCAGAAACTTCGACTGCTGTTTCGTTTATAGCGTTACTTTGCAGAATCTCGTCTCGTTTCCAGAAACACGCTGGTTTATCGTATCCGTTATATTATTTTGAAACAGTTCAGCCATAGGTGAAAACATTCTTTTGGTCACCAGTCGGTAAATACGACACCAATTTCACTCACAGCGTTTTCATATTTAACTCTTCTTACTAAATGCACCGTACTCTTTCTTATGATCTGGCTATAGCTTAAGATGTTTCATATCCCTGTCATCAAGGTTCCCACAGTAATATCCACTGAAACTCTTTAAGTAAACCACTTGAATTTTTGTGAGAAAATGGCCGTCTGCAGGGGTGGTCTTCTAAAAGGGCGATCAAGGTAAAATGCGATGTTGAACGTTATCATTTAAACAGAATTAATGACAACAACTGCTACAATGAAGAACAAGCCCTTATAACGTATTAATAACCGTAATAATAATACAGTACGTACCTAATCTTTTACGTAGTAACATACGCGGAAATTGGCACCTGCACAAACTTTTTCATATTTTTGGTTCAAATGGCTCTGAGCACTATGGGACTCAACTGCTGTGGTCATCAGTCCCCTAGAACTTAGAACTACTTAAACCTAACCAACCTAAGGACATCACACACATCCATGCCCGAGGCAGGATTCGAACCTGCGACCGTAGCAGTCGCACGGTTCCGGACTGCGCGCCTAGAACCGCGCCTAGAACCGCGAGACCACCGCGGCCGGCTCATATTTTTGTTTACAATTACATTCTTACATTCCTTTTCCACCTCAGAACGTACATCACTTTCTGGCTGGAAAGCTCAGAAGCAAGGGATTTGTGTCTAGCAATACTATGTAAGGCAGCACCCAATGTGTTTACTTATACAGGAATTGCGTATTCGTCACACTATCACTGGTTTGGTTGTAACTGCACTGAGGATCTCGTTTCATTTCCTCACCGACATCTTCCCAATTTTTCACCCTATTGAAGCATGCAATTTCTTCGTGCAGTGTAGAAATGTGCAATTCAACACTGGCAGCATCACAGAGGTGACTGAGTATGTTTATTGATTCATCGCAACCTTCTTCTTCTCCAGCGTCCATATTTTGTGAAGACTGAAAACCAGAATGAATGAAGCAATTTCTAATTGTTTCGTTCTTCACTTCATTCCGCGCACTTTAAATCCAGGTGAAGCGTCACCTAGTCACAGTCTTAGCTAGGTCATACACGGATGTGATGTACAGTTTCGCAACAAGGAAACGCAGAAGCTTCTAATTTAATTTAAAAGACCGGATCACTTCTTGCTCAAGAGGCTGAAACACAATTTTGTGCTGGCAGGAAAAAATTTTACTTCCACATTTGATAACTTTTCGCTGCAATGACATGGCGCATTATCGACGAAAAGTAGGATTTTACTTTTATGAATGTTCATATTTTAATTTATTTAGCCAAGAAGGAAAAAGTCACACGTTTTGCATGTATTTTTATGCAAGGAAATGTCATTGTTTTTGAAACACCGTTTTGCTACTAGTGGTTCTTCATTTTCACATCACAAAGTTACCACAAAGACCTATCTTTAATCTTTGTCCCGTCATTTTGCCGCTTTTGCACTGATCACCCGTCAAAGTTAGTGTTTTGTCTGGAATAGCTTTAAAAAATAGACCAGTTTCATCCATGTTGTAAATGTCACTGTCACAATAGCCACTTATAATTACACTAAGTCTCGGCTTCCAGTGGGATACAACACCTTGATTAACTCCTGCTCTTTTTCCACATGCAGCTAGGAAAAAGTACTGTGCCGAAAACGAAATTGGTCCAACCAGCCGCTGCTTGCACTGAAACTAGGAATTCCAAGGTCAGAAGCAAGTTTAAGAGCTTTTTCTTGTGGCATTGGTTCAATAGTAAACAACCTTTGGCAAGTGCTTTATTAACCACTCTAAAACAGCATTTTAGCGTCTTCAAACGGTGCCACCGTCTTATCCTTGAATTTTTGTCGGCGTTTCCTTCCCATTCCTTAACATACCTGCCGCGATTTGCAATTGTACTGTGTATTTGACTTTTTCCAGAGTTAAACTCATTCGCTCACTGATACTTAGATTTTCCTTTTTCGCTCTTTGTAATAACAGAAATTCTAGTGAAAGAACACAAGTTTTCTTTTATTTGAAGTAGCCATGATTGTCCGTTACAGCGGAAAAATCAGATCTATTTGATATTAGAAGCACAAATGACAATGAAATTTTAGAGAGTGTTGCGCTACATTGTCAGCGAGAAACTCTACAGTTACACGGTATTGTGAATTCGTCTTCTTTGATTGTTTGTGGTCGTCTAAAAGGGCAGACATGTTAGTTGAAGAGTGGACGCTGATCGAGAAAAGGAGTGGTCATCTTAAAGGGGATAAAGGTGCATTGTGGTATTATGAAAGTTTATTTCCGTTCCTTAAAAACATGATCGTTTAGAGAGGGGATCGGCCTAAAGGAATGGTCTCCTCGAGAGGTTTCGCTGTAATTCACTATTTTTCGATGTTTTCAAGTGCGCCGATGGTCTTGAAGAGAGCACGTTGAATTGAGCTGCCTATTTCGTAACTATTGGAAATAAAGGAACTGACTCGTTATAAACCTTCATAAACGTTTATTGAATTGGTGTTGGCTGTAAGCTGTCAAAATGAAGTATTTTATAATGGTATGGTATTTCAGTTTATGTATTTGAACAAAACCTACAAATCGGGCAAGCAAATAAACTATTCTGCAGATGAATATTTTTGGGGCGTTATTACGAAAGCTGTAACAATATTAAAAAAGCCACTTTTTCGTTGTTTCGATCCAGGACTGAGATGTTTTTGCTTGCTTTCGTGCTAGTGATTAACCTTTCTTCCACCACCAGAAGCCGGGCGCCGGTGGCCGAGCGGCTCTAGGCGCTTCAGTCTGGAACCGCGCGACCGCTACGGTCGCAGGTTCGAATCCTGCCTCGGGCATGGATGTGTGTAATGTCCTTAGGTTAGGTAGGTTTAAGTAGTTCTAAGTCTAGGGGGCTGATGACTTGAGATGTTAAGCCTCATAGTGCTCAGAGCCATTTGAACCAATTGAACCATCAGAACTCAACGTCAAATCTCACTGCACTAGTAGTTGCGTAAATCGTTGATATGAATACGAAACGTGGATATGTGGAAGAACCAAACCAAATCCTTGCACAATATTAACTAAACTGACGCGTTGTTCTAGAAAATTTCTGCGTGCGTTTTAGGCGGCTTTTCATGCATTCTCTACTTTCTTCTCAGATACATTGACATCGTGATCAGGAAAATAAACAGAACTCCCACGGGTGTTTAACACTGCACACATCTTCCATGACTATACTGACACAATTACAAATATTTCCAGTCGATTCTACGATGAATAAGCTTGTGTCAGCTGTAGCTACGGCTACGGCATACCAAATAAGGAGTCTCCTCGTCGCGTGAAGACGGATATTGTTTCTGTGCAGCACGGCGGTTCATACTTCTGCAAGGGTTTCTCCTCTTATGCAATTACCTGAAAGTTCAGTGCAGACTCTTAATCTTTAATGACGGCACTATCCCGTAAGAAATATTACCCCGAGCGCGTTGCTGTTGGCCTCGTTCGCGAATGATGTCACGTTTAGACGCGCTTAGAAGGAACTTGATTTACATTTGTGATTGTTTCCGAACACAATTGTGGCGGAGGGTCAACTGACTATTCTGAATCTAGACAAACGCATTAACTAAGAGCGCGATCGACTTTACGTCACCTTCAGATTTCGTTTTTAGAACCACGCATTAATTACAGCGCTCTTCCATAGTGCCAGCAGTAAAGAGGAGACTCTGCCATTTCATATTTGTTTCGAGTAAGGAAGAAAACTAACAATGCTAACAACTGACTGGTTTTCGTTAGCGCAGGACAATGAATAATATATTGCATAATCTGGAATAAATAAATTTTACTAAAGGAAATGATGTTCGTTCAACTTTTTCCTCAGTTTCTTTACATTATTTTAGACTCCTTCAGAGTGAAGCTGAAATAATGTCACGGATTGTCATGTTTTATTAGGAAATGTAATAAATAACATCAATTAGATTGTTTTTGTACTTAGTCATCTGTTCGAATTTTCCAGATGCTGTTCAGGAAAGAAATACAAGAACAAAAATGCTTTTGACGTGTTGCATCAGACACATCATGTTCTCATATTGCAAGTGCTCGTATATTAGGCCATCCCTATTTGTTTGGGTATAACAATCAGTCATTTGGAAACCAGGTCAAAAAGATCCACATGCCGTCGCAGGGTGTCATTGCCATGGTCCGCCGCCGTCGCAGTATCCGCAGGAAGCACGTTCAGTGGTGTGTGTGAATGCAGACTTTCCTGGCGCACACTGTAGATGAAAAACTCTCGGGTTTCTAGCCGGGAGGCAGTGCTGAAATACCAAAGATGATGAGTTTGACAGCCCTCGAAGTGTCACTGTATTTTAACACTGCTGGAAACCCGAGAGGTTTTCATCACGTATAGTGGGGTGCGTTCATCTGTCAACGAAGGCGTCCTAGGTGAGAAAATCTGGCGCCACGATACCAGTAGATTTGCATTTAATAGTCAGGGTTGTAGGATGTCATAAGGGTTCGACAGACGGCGATCATTATTCTTGAGGCTAAACCACGACTCTCCTGTGATAAAGACGCTGTCCCACTTTTTATGGGTCGGCTCACGATCAGCATGCTACTCCTTTGTGTGAGGAGAATGCATTGGCGAGGCGCCGAGTACACAGAGCCTCCTCTCGGAGCCAACAATACCCGGCGCGACGTGAGGTGCGTGAGCGAGGGGCCGTAGCGAGGTCTCCAGTACATCACGTGCTATGCTGGTCGGACTCTCCGGGTATAAAGGCAGGAGAACGATGTAGAGTTAGGTCGTAGTCAGTGGCGTAACTAGGGTGTCTGGTCCCCAGGGCAGACTGCTACTGTTCGCGCAGCCCAAGCTGACAGTGGTCGATGGCTGAGGTCAGCGACCGTAAACGGCAGACTCCTCCCGGCCCCTCCCATCAGCCACCGAGCAGAGTGGGCCGGCCGCTGTGGCCGAGCGGCTCTAGGCGCTTCAGTCTGGAACCGCGCGATCGCTACGGTCGCAGGTTCGAATCCTGCCTCGGGCATGGATGCGTGTGATGTCTTTAAGTTAGTTGGGTGTAAGTAGTTTTAAGTCTGGGGACTGATGACCTCAGATATTAAGTCCCATAGTGCTCAGAGCCAATGTTTCGAGCAGAGTGTCGACTTGGGCTGCGCAAATAGTACTTGGCTCTCTCACCCTCGTCGACAACTACCCATATCTTGTTTAATTCTCCTCACTGCTTTGGTTGTTCGTTCGTTTGTTCGACAGATTGAAATAAAAAATGGTTCAAATGGCTCTGAGCGCTATAGGACTTAACTTCTGAGGTCATGAGTCCCCTAGAACTTAGAACTACTTAAACCTAACTAACCTAAGGACATCACACACATCAATGCCCGAGGCAGGATTGGACCCTACGACCGTAGCAGTAGCGCGGTTCCGGACTGAAGCGCCTAGAACCGCTCAACCACAGCGGCCGGCAGATTGAAATAAAGTGTATATATTTCAATAAGTCGTTTTGTGAGATGTAAATTCAAAACATGAACTCACAGCCCAGTGTCGCAATGCTCACAACAATAACACGATTCTTTTTCATTGTTTCGTTGCTGATCAATTCAAAGTAATAACAAATAAAACAATAAGCGCCATATGTGCTCAATACAATTTTGTTGCATTGACTCACTTGCCGTAACGAGAACGGCTCCATCTCATAGCCACATACTCTGGTGCCCAAAATTAAAGTGACAGACCGCTATTTCTCCGTCCTGTGTCTAATTCACGATATAACCATACAAAGCGTTAACGCATGCCGTACGGAAGTCTGCAGGCTTTCGTCGCCGTTGTCACTGAAGTTAAAATCTTCTGGGTTATTAGGCCGCGTCATGTTTCTTCCAAAAAGTTCGACGTTTCGAGATCTTGAGGAAGAACCCAGCAGTGCACCAGGAAAAGGTAGTCTTATAAAACTGTGGCTATCTAATCTGAATATCTGAATCTCAATGTTGGCTACGAAGTGTCGTTGCGTTTCACGTTCAGTACCTGTTCCCCTTCATAAAGTCTGTAACAGGCATAAAATGTACCTATGAAGCTAGTCACGTGTTATATCATCTAAATATGTTCGCCGTGCCATATTTATTCCCTGCAACTCTAATACTGTGTGACAAACAGAGGCAATGTACAGTAAAAATCGCCATACTTTGCTAGACATATGCTCATGCTCCCGTTCTTAGCCTCTTTCCTGCATCTTGCCCCATTGCAGAAGGTCTACTGTTTTTCACATTTTGCTTTCTCTTTGTAGACACATGCGCTTCCTGTCGCCTTTCAATTGAAGAGAATTAAGCCGTGGGTGGAATAGTGTAAACTATGGTGTTTTAGCCCCTTTGGGTACCGTATCGTATTTTCTGAGGCGGAGATCGGCTCCTTTAAGAGCGTGAAAAATAGTCCAGAAACCAGAGGCAGGCTGGCCGGCCTGCCAGACGAACGTTGGCCAGTCCGCCTCCGAGTCTGTAAGCCGACGTTCTGCACGGCCAGCTCGGTTACAGGGGTATTCAGTGCTCCTGTTAACACGAAATTTTTCTGGGTATGATACCGCGTCAGACTGCAGATAACTATCACTGATGAAACTGACGTTTCGGCCGCGATTAGGGTACCCTTCCTCTGGGTTCACACCCATGTACACGCAGCTGCAACAGTAAGCAAACCATTAGTTTCATCAGTGAGAATTCTTTACACTATGGCGCGGTACCGTACCGAGAAAACAGCCATTCCCTCTGGCTGCGGAAGTCCACGGAATTATGTCAGTTGTCTTATACAGTATTTGCACAGCATGTATCTCTGTTGCCCCGCCTCCGATTTTTCGGTATAGGGTTGATACGATGCAATGTTTCTTCGTGGATCTCGAAAATACCTTAGCTAAGGACCTGAGTTCAGTATCGTTCGGCCGTATGTATCCATTAAAGAGAGAGGGAGAGAGAGAGAGAGAAGATAGAGACTGTGTGGTTCCCTCCATTTACGTCACACTAATACTACTACTGAAAGGTAGGGAAATATGCTTGGGACCATGGGTTCGTACGAAATGGTTGCGAGGAGTCATGGTGATCTGTCCCGGGGGCCGGGATCTGCCACCGGCTTAACGGGACGTGGGTGGCTCCGGCGATGCGGCCGCAGGCACCACCACCGCCACGACCACGATCGCTTTGTGCAGATAGCCCGCGGCCGTCACGACCAGTGCCCGCTGAGTCTGCACCTCGCACCGGCTGCCGTCCCCGCCGCCGCCGCCACCGAGGCGCCTTACCGCTCGCCAAGGCCGTGAGTCCGCTACCTACGCACGTTGACTGCTTTCAGAGCTTCCGCTGCCTCCCCTCTTCTTCGTAGATACCGTTCGGCCCAATTATTGTGACGTACCATTCTTGGCCGCACCTGTGGGCTAAAGGCTAGTGGTGGTCTGTCCAGGTGAGACATGGCGGTTCAGACTTATCGCGGGGGGAGGGGGGGGGGGGGGAGGGGAGGCTTACGTGCTGGCTCAAAGCACTAATACGATTCCGAATGGACGACTCGGCCAGAGGCCGATCTGGGTGTAGGAGGCGGGCGAGTCGTGGGCAGAAAATGGTTCAAATGGCTCTGAGCACTATGGGACTTAACATTTTGTGTGTTCCCTCTTCTGTTTACACTGTTGCACAATCTGCTCTTTGATGGAAAGCCAGAAGGGGAATGGTACGAAATAAAGTACGAGACCGATGTCTATCCCGACAACAGCGAAGTGATGCAGATTTCTGGATCAGTCTCAAGAGGACTAACGTGGACAGGGAGAGAGGTTTTTGACTGTAAACGGGTTGGTTCGTTGGTTTGGAGGCAGGGGACCAAACAGCGAGGTCATCGGTTCCATCGGATTAGGAAAGGATGGGGAAGGAAATGGGCATTTGCCTGAAGCGATTTAGGGAAATTACGGAAAATGGCCGCCCGCACGTTTCAAACGTCGTTCTGCCGCATGCGCTGTAAGCAGGTTACGAAGATTGTAGAAATCATTTATTTTACTATTTCAATTTCGGCGCCGGCCGCTGTGGACGAGAGGTTGTAGGCGCTTCAGCCGGGAACCGCGCTGGTGCTACGGTCGCAGGTTCGAATCCTGCCTCGGGCATGGATGTTTGTGATGTCCTTACGTTAGTTAGGTTTAAGTAGTCCTAAGTCTAGGGAACTGATGACCTCAGATGTTAAGCCCCATAGTGCTTAGAGCCATTTTAACCATCATCTTCGGCCTTTGGGCCATTTTCAAGTAGTACTCCAAAAGAGTTTGCTTTAGCATATATCACACTTTAAAATCGTCCGACATGTATACAGCTCATCGTGGAAAATTGGACTTTACGCTGTAGATATGCAGTAACATCAGATGGGTTACAAAGAGGCTTTTTTCCCCCTGTTCTGCCGCCCACCCCTACATTGCAGCTGTGCCTTTCCTACGCACTAGCACTAACCTGCAGCGAGGCTTCGTGGCGTCTTATCCGTACAACGAACTCAGAGGTGTCACACGCGGAGCTCACCTCCGTGACAGGACTGAGCGCCTACAGAGCGTCACACTATTCATAAAACGAAGACATTAGCAAACTCCTTGGCTGTCGCCGTTGTCCGACTCCGGAAGAAGCTGCTCTGCGCTCTGCACACAATGTCACGCCACCTCCTCTTCCCTCGCAGTCTTTACCTGCTTGTTGTCACGTTTCTCTTTCCCTCCCTCTTCCACCTGTTTCTCTCATGCCCACTGCTGTTAGCACTCATGCTAAGAATTTACCTTTCCATAGTTTCGAGTCATTGTCCATTTATCATGTCGAAACATGGTTCAAATGGCTCTGAGCACTATGGGACTCAACTGCTGTGATCATTAGTCCCCTAGAACTTACAACTACCTAAACCTAACTGACCTAAGGACATCACACACATCCATGACCGAGGCAGGATTCGAACCTGCGACCGTAGCAGCCACGCGGTTCCGGACTGAGCGCCTAGAACCGCTAGACCACCGCGGCCTTCTCTCCGGGTGTTGCGTTTTAGTGAGTATGTGCCCTGCAAGAAGAGGTCGCTCATCAGAGTGTCGGGTCAGTAGGTAGTTGGTAGCCGGATGCGGTATGTAACGAATAAGCCCTACTCGGGAAGGGCTTATTGAAACCAATAAATTCCGTTTGTTCCCGCGATAACTTGAAGGGTATGTGTGTTTCGTATTCCTATTTTGTATCTGTGGAGATAATCGGCGGAAGGTGCTAACAGCCACCTGGATGTGGTGTGTCACCGGTGTACCCTTTCCAGTTCACTGGTTGGATTTCGGAATCGTTCGGAAGGTGATTAGGTAATTACAGTTACAGTTACTGATTACTGGCATCAGAATAGTGACAGTTTTAACCCTGTTGCACTGGTGAAAGCGAGATTGGCGACCCTTATTCAGACAGAGGATTGTTCCGCGTGTGATGGTAAAGATTTCTCCGTAGATCCGCGGAGCAATATGACGCATATTCGTCCGGCGCGTCGCACATAGCTAAGGGTGTATGGGGTCTGATCGCCTCCGCAACTGAGACTTCGCGAGACGCCACAGAAGCTTGAGGGTAGCCGGAACGAACGTTTCAACAGATACAGTAATGTGGTATACGTATTGGTATCACTATATAATCAGAAGCATCGTTAATACTGTAACTGACACTTTTGATTGGCTTGTGGAGTAACGGCACCAAGCGCATGTGTGCGCGTGCAGAATGGTCAGTTTTGGGAGGAGGCGTTAATAATGTCAGTCCGGCGTCGTAATTCTGCGGCGCCATTCAGACAGCAGTCGGTCCGGTTTTTCTCGACTGAGGCACTGCTGTACAACTGCAGGCGTTTCCGCCGTGGGACGCTAGGGAAGCGTGGATCATCCTGTATTGCCTTCCAGCAAAACGTGCTGTCTGTTCCAAGCGGCATTTCGATTAATAATCGAACAACACATTTGCCTCTTTTCGTATCAAAAATGGTTCAAATGGCTCTGAGCAATATGGGACTTAACATCTGATGTCATCAGTCCCCTAGAACTTAGAACTACTTAAACCTAACTAACCTAAGGACATCACACACATCCACGCAGAAGGCAGGATTCGAACCTGCGACCGTAGCGGTCGCTCGGTTCCAGACTGTAGCGCCTAGAACCGCTCGGCCACCGCGACCTGCCCATTGTCGTATCAATGATGCCACTCCGTTATGATATGATGATGATGACGATGATAATGATGATACGGATGTTTAGGGCGGACTATTGCAGAACACACGCACACGCACGTACTTAGGCACGTACACGTACACACACACACACACACACACACAAACACACACACACACATTACTCTTTTAGTTTATTCTAAAACTTACAATAAAGAACAGAAATTTAGTAAAAATAAAGAAAATAATACAGCAGCTAGTTATGTATAGCTGACGGCTGGAATAAAGAGGGCACCAGCCACTCTCTTCCACACTAAAATCTGGAACTTAAAACCCTACACTAGACCCGATATACTATCGGAAATTTTAAATGCTTTACCACAATCGTCTACACCTAGTTATTCGCTGAAACACAGGGCAGGTTGCCACTTAAATTAACCTCAGTGCTCTCATCACAATATGACGTGCACTCATCTATACTATGGCGCGTAGTGGTTTGAACACCACAGCCACCACGTGCTGTAGGGGTTTTTCGCCTTACTGTGAAGACATGTGTTAGTGAACAGTGCCTTACTTTTTATTTTTTCCATCATTTATTTAACCTGGCAAGATTATGGCCATCAGACTCGCTCTTATTTCTAACCAGGCATTCGACGTATTTAAACATTTTATGGTAAATATATCACACGCTTGACAACTGGTCCGTAACATTATCAGTGTAGATTTAATATTACACGTATTACGATATGCATGTTATACTAAACTTAGAAATTAAAACTTACATTAATACAGATACAAAACACACAGTTTATGCTCCCACATGATAAATGGACAATGACTCGAAACTATGGAAAGGTAAATTCTTAGCTTGAGTGCTAACAGCAGTGGGCATGAGAGAAACAGGTGTAAGAGGGAGGGAAAGAGAAACGTGACAACAAGCAGGCAAAGACTGCGAGGGTAGAGGAGGTGGCGTGACATTGTGTGCGGAGCGCAGAGCAGCTTCTTCCGGAGTCGGACAACGGCGACAGCCAAGGAGTTTGCTAATGTCTTCGTTTTATGAATAGTGTGACGCTCTGTAGGCGCTCAGTCCTGTCACGGAGGTGACACCTCTGAGTTCGTTGTACGGATAAGACGCTACGAAGCCTCGCTGCAGGTTAGTGCTAGTGCGTAGGAAAGGCGCAGCTGCAATGTAGGGGTGGGCGGCAGAACAGGGGGAAAAAAGCCTCTTTGTAACCCATTAACTTCTCATGGCCGGGGCTCACAATCATGTAGAACTTTTTACAGGACATCGTGTTCACCGTTGGCTGTAGAAATTACTTATTTCACTTTTTCAGTTTCAGCATCTGGGCCATTTCACGACGTACAGTGCTTCACATTCGTCTGATGTTACTGCATATCTACAGCGTAAAGTCCAATTTTCCACGATGAGCTGTATACATGTCGGACGATTTTAAAGTGTGATATATGCTAAAGCAAACTCTTTTGGAGTACTACTTGAAAATGGCCCAAAGGCCGAAGATGATGGTTAAAATGGCTCTAAGCACTATGGGGCTTAACATCTGAGGTCATCAGTTCCCTAGACTTAGGACTACTTAAACCTAACTAACGTAAGGACATCACAAACATCCATGCCCGAGGCAGGATTCGAACCTGCGACCGTAGCACCAACGCGGTTCCCGGCTATAGCGCCTACAACCTCTCGTCCACAGCGGCCGGCGCCGAAATTGAAATAGTAAAGTAAATGATTTCTACAATCTTCGTAACCTGCTTACAGCGTATGCGGCAGAACGACGTTTGAAACATGCGGGCGGCCATTTTCCGTAATTTCCCTAAATCGCTTCAGGCAAATGCCGATTTCCTTCCCCATCCTTTCCTAATCCGATGGAACCGATGACCTCGCTGTTTGGTCCCCTGCCTCCAAACCAACGTACCAACCCGTTTACAGTCAAAAACTTCTCTCCCTGTCCACGTGAGTTCTCTTGAGACTGATCCAGAAATCTGCATCACTTCGCTGTTGTCGGGATAGACACTGGTCTCGTACTTTATTTCGTACCATTCCCCTTCTGGCTTTCCATCAAAGAGCAGATTGTGCAACAGTGTAAACAGAAGAGGTAACACACAAAATCTCCTGCCTCCCTTCACAGCTTAGAAAAATCATCAAAAGTTCACTTTCTCACTCCCCAGAACTGCGCTCCACTGTAGTTAGAACGCACATGCTTGAACTTGAAAAACTGTTTATTACAGAAAAGAATCCACAGTAAATACTCGTGATTTTTGAACCGTATAAACTGTTCCGTGTATAGTAACACAATTCGTATAACTTCTTTAACATCCAACATACTACATGAAGAGCCAAAGAAACTGGTAGGGCCCCCGCGAGCACGCAGAAGTGCCGTGACACGACATGGCAATGACTAGACTAATGTCCGAAGAAGTGCTGGAAGGAATTGATATCATGAATCCTGCAGGGCTGTCCATAAACCCATAAGAGTACTAGAGGGTGGAGGTCTCTTCTCAGCAGCACGTTGCTACGCATCTCAGAAATGCTCAATACTGTTGATGTTTGAGGACTCTGATGGCCAACGGAAGTATTTAAACTCAGAAGAGTGTACCTGGAGCCACTTTGTAGCAATTCTGGACGTGTGGGGTGTTACATTGTCCTTCTGGAATTGCCCAAGTCCGTCGGAATGCTCAGTGGACATGAGTGTATGCAGGACAGGATGCTTACGCACGTTTCACCTGTCAGAGTCATATCTAGACGTATCATGTGTCCCACATCACTCGAATTGCACGCGCCCCATACCACTACAGAGCCTCCACCAGCTTGAACAGTCCCCTACTAACATGCAGGGTCCATGGATTCATGAGGTAGTCTTTATACCCGTACACATCCATTCGCTCGAGAATTTGAAACGAGACTCGTCCGACTGGGCAGCGAGTTTCCAGTCATCAATTTCGGTGTTGACGGATCCAGGCGAGGCGTAAAGCTTTGTGTCGTGCAGTCATCAAGGGTACACGAGTGGACATTCGGCTCCAAAAGCCCATATCGATGATGTTTCGTTAAATGGTTCATACACTGACGCTTGTTGATGGCCCAGCATTCAAATCTGCAGCAATTTGCGAAAGGGTTGGCCTTCTGTCACCTTGAACGATTGTCTTCAGTCGTCGTTGACCCGTTCCTGTAGGATCTTTTTCAGGCAGCAGCGGTGTCGGAGATTTGATGTTTTGCAGGATTCCTGATATTCAGGGTACACTCGTGAAATGGTCTTACGGGAAAATGTCCGCGCCACTTCATCGCTACCTCGGAGATGCTGTCCCGTCGCTCGTGCGCCGACTGGAACATCACGTTTAAACTCACATCTTGATAGCCTGCCATTGTAGCAGCAGTAAGGGACCTAACTGCGCCAGACACTTGTTGTCTTATATAGGCGTTGCCGACCGCAGGGCCGTATTCTGCCTGTTTACATATCTCTGTATTTGAATACGCATGCCTAGACAGGTTTCTTTGGCGCTTCGGTGTAAGTTTAACGATAACAGACATCCCTGAGACAACTTCTGAACATTCTTTGTGAACAAACCGGGCATGCTCCAGAGCAGGGAACGGATAGACACCCGGGGCCCCGCTCTGGCGATGCGCCATGCGTTGTCGCGCACTCTCGCGACATGTAACGTGAATGCTAATGCGCTAAAGCAGTGTGTTGTGTATAGATAACCCAAAAAAAAGAAAACGCACACGCCGATTACCGAAGACCGTAACAAACGCCAGCACACCGGCACTTGTTCTCGTTTCTGCTTTACAGGGTTCCACAATGTAATGGGCACTGGCAGAATGCTAGGTGAATGGGACCTTGCGTTTCGATCATTGTGGCACGATGTGTAATCTTTGATACGAGGTAATGGAGTGCTTGTGCACTGAGGGGTCGGTGAAGTACACGTAGCGTATGGTAGTGATGTAACGTGTCTGTCCTAAATGTCCGCCGACGTGCATGAAGCACTGACACGGTCATATCGACGAATGTTTCAGATGTAACGTGAAACGTCCCCTTAGAAAAATTAATGAATGACTGTGCTGATAAACCTCTTACATTATTTACTTTTCAAACAGCTGAGCAAAACTGAGCGTAGTCAGACATTACTCTCTTTACTTATTCTGATCAACACTAAACTGACACACAATATTTTAGCGCAACGCAATCTTTCAAAAATCCCTACAAAAGAATGGCCCTGACTAAGAATAAACTATACCTTTCATGAATCACTTACCTCACAAAAATCTATGTTACTCGAACTACTGCAATACAGCGAGCGCCAATACTGCCAGCTAAATAAAAGATTCTAACTACTGAAGGCACTAACTACTGAAAGGCATAGTTAGCAAATGAAAGATTTTGATAGAGAACAAACAATGTATTTACCTTAATAGTGTTCAAAAGTCATAATATGACTTTCATGACATGACATCCAGTCTTACAAATTTACCGTCTCTGATGGACACACGTCCAGATCATCCGCTCTCAAAACTCTCATCTCTGTCCTCACATCCACCACTGCTGGCGGCTCACCTCCAACTGCGCAACGCTACGGGCTGTTCACATCCAAGTGCCCAACACTACACAAGCGAATATTCCAAGAATGCGTCCAACGAACCACAGACTGCACACAGCACAGCCAGCGATTTTCGTACAGAGCGCTACGTGGCGTTACCAACATAAAAACCTAAACGGACACAGGCATACGTGGTTAGCTCTGGCCAGTTGAATGCGGGAAGACGGGCCACGGGCGAGCGTTACTTACTTCCGTCGGAATGGTCGGTATGAGTTAACGCCGTGGCCGGATAGTCGGCTCCGCAGGCAAGTAAACAACGCCCGGAGCGAGCAATAAGGTGGTGTGCGGTGCGTGTCCACGCGGTTCTCTGTCTCCCTCTCTCTCTCGCTCTACCTCTCCATCTCTCTCATCACTCTGAATATTGCCGATTAGCTGCCTACGTCGAGAGGTAGCTAATAAACACTACGGAACTCAACGCATGGTGCACCACAGCGCTATCCGCGTATATTCAACAGGCTTCGGCCGCTGACAGAGACATCCTTCAAGCGTAGCGGGAACCACGGTCCAGCACAGGCCTGTACCGAGCGCTCGTGCTTGGGCTAGCCTGGCGTTCCGTGTCGGGGCGGACGGTGTGCCCGTAAGTAGCAGATTTCCGCCGGGTGAAAGTGCGGCGGCCAATTCCGCGAGTAACGAGCGGCTGCACAGCCAACGCCCGGCAGCCGCGAGGCGACACCGCCCGCAGCACTCCACTCACTGCTGGAGGTTCAAATGGCTCTGAGCACTATGCGACTTAGCTTCTGAGGCCATCACTTGCCTAGAACTTAGAACTAATTAAATCTAACTAACCGAAGGACATCACACACATCCACGCCCGAGGCAGGATTCGAACCTGCGGCCGTAGCGGTCACGCGGTTCCAGACTGTAGCGCCTAGAACCGCACGGCCACTCCGGCCGGCACTGCGGGAGGTTCCCCTCCTCTAGCTGGCCTGCGAACGCTCCTCACATTATATGAATTTGCTCACAGAATTCTCGGTGCGGTAAATTTTAACTTACGCGTCGGAACTACAATTTTACAGTTAGCTCGCTTACACGAAGCACGTACCTCGATATGTTCGAGATTTGAATTTATCCACGACTGCCAGAACATGCTGAAAATTTCATTTTTAAACGGGACGGAGCAACCTCCGTGTCAGAGCATTTATCAACGAATAACTGCCTCAAAGTTCGATCGCCAGTAAACAGAGTGCAGATCTCGTATTGCACCATTGACCTCGTTTCGGTGCGTGATTTTTTTTTGTGCCAAACTTTCCATCTTTGTGCCTCCCTTCCAACATCTTAACTGAAGTGCTACGCTACATAGCAATGCTCATGAATGCATTAATTCCACACATATCTGCAAACTGGTTTGACTATCGTTTATCTTCTCTGTATATCATCTGAATGTTTGAATTACGTTCGGTGCAGGGTACAGTGGGCATTTGTGAAAAGTAAATGACAACCTTAATCCTAAACGTAACTGCAAGAAGTACGCGAAGGTTGTATGTGCATGCATTTAAAATACACTCCTGAAAATTGAAATAAGAACACCGTGAATGCATTGTCCAAGGAAGGGGAAACATTATTGACACATTCCTGGGGTCAGATACATCACATGATCACACTGACAGAACCACAGGAACATAGACACAGGCAACAGAGCTTGCACAATGTCGGCACTAGTACAGTGTATATCCACCTTTCGCAGCAATGCAGGCTGCTATTCTCCCATAGAGACGATCGTAGAGATACTGGATGTAGTCCTGTGGAACGGCTTGCCATGCCATTTCCACCTGGCGCCTCAGTTGGACCAGCGTTCGTGCTGGACGTGCAGACCGCGTGAGACGACGCTTCATCCAGTCCCAAACATGCTCAATGGGGGACAGATCCGGAGATCTTGCTGGCCAGGGTAGTTGACTTACACCTTCTAGAGCACGTTGGGTGGCACGCGATACATGCGGACGTGCATTGTCCTGTTGGAACAGCAAGTTCCCTTGCCGGTCTAGGAATGGTAGAACGATGGGTTCGATGACGGTTTGGATGTACCGTGCACTATTCAGTGTCCCCTCGACGATCACCAGAGGTATACGGCCAGTGTAGGAGATCGCTCCCCACACCATGATGCCGGGTGTAGGCCCTGTGTGCCTCGGTCGTATGCTGTCCTGATTGTGGCGCTCACCTGCACGGCGCCAAACACGCACACAACCATCATTGGCACCAAGGCAGAAGCGACTCTCATCGCTGAAGACGACACGTCTCCATTCGTCCCCCCATTCACGCCTGTCGCGACACCACTGGAGGCGGGCTGCACGATGTTGGGGCGTGAGCGGAAGACGGCCTAACGGTGTGCGGGACCGTAGCCCAGCTTCATGGAGACGGTTGCGAATGGTCCTCGCCGATGCCCCAGGAGCAACAGTGTCACTAATTTGCTGGGAAGTGGCGGTGCGGTCCCCTACGGCACTGCGTAGGATACTACGGTCTTGGCGTGCATCCATGCGTCGCTGCGGTCCGGTCCCAGGTCGACGGGCACATGCACCTTCCGCCGACCACTGGCAACAACATCGATGTACTGTGGAGACCTCACGTCCCACGTGTTGAGCAATTCGGCGGTACGTCCACCCGGCCTCCCGCATGCCCACTATACGCCCTCGCTCAGAGTCCGTCAACTGCACATACGGTTCACGTCCACGCTGTCGCGGCATGCAACCAGTGTTAAAGACTGCGATGGAGCTCCGTATGCCACGGCAAACTGGCTGACACTGACGGCGGCGGTGCACAAATGCTGCGCAGCTAGCGCCATTCGACGGCCAACACCGCGGTTCCTGGTGTGTCCGCTGTGCCGTGCGTGTGATCATTTCTTGTACAGCCCTCTCGCAGTGTCCGGAGCAAGTATGGTGGGTCTGACACACCGGTGTCAATGTGTTCTTTTTTCCATTTCCAGGAGTGTATATACCTTTTTAAACAGGGTTGTAGCCTCTCCCCGATGTTATTCAATCTGTATATTGAGCAAGCACTAAAGGAAACGAAAGAAAAACTCGGAGTAGGCATTAAAATCCATGGAGAAGAAATAAAGACTTTGAGGTTCGCCGATGGCATTGTAATTCTGTCAGACAGCAAAGGACCTGGAAGAGCAGCTGAACAGAATGGATAGCGTCTAGCGTCTTAAAAGGAGGATATAAGATGAACATCAACAAAAGCAGAACGAGGATAATGGAATGTAGTCGAATTAAATCGGGTGATGCTGCGGGAATTAGATTAGGAAATGAGACGCTTAAAGTAGTAATGAGTTTTGCTCTTTGGGGAGCAAAATAACTGACGATGATCGAAGTAGAGAGGATGTAAAATGTAGACTGGCAATGGCAAGGAAACCGTTTCTGAAGAAGAGAAATTTGTTAAGATCGGGTGTATATTTAAGTGTCCGGAAGTCGTTTCTGAAAGTATTTGTATTGAGTGTAGCCATGTATGGAAGAGAAAGATGGACGATAAATACTTTAGACAAGAAGAGAATAGAAGCTTTCGAAATGTGGTGCTACAGAAAAATGCTAAAGATTAGATGGGTAGATCACATAGCTAATGAGGAGGTATTGAATAGAATTGTGGAGAAGAGGAGCTTGTGGCACAACTTGACTAGAAGAAGGGACCGGTTGGTAGGACATGTTCTGAGGCATCAAGGGCTCACGAGTTTAGTATTGGAGGACAGCGTGGAGAGTAAAAAGCGTAGAGGGAGGCCAAGAGATGAATATACTAAACAGATTCAGAATGATGTAGGTTGCAGTAGTTACTGCGAGACGAAGAAGCTTGCACAGGATACAGTAGCATGGAGAGCTGCATCAAACCAGTATCTGAACTATTACTAGGGGCGTTCAAAATATTGTGCAACATATTCTTTTCTGACAGCAGGCTGGTATTGTACAGGATTCCAATACTCCATTTTATTCCCTAGTATTTTTGATACAAAATGCTATTTTTCAACATAATCTCCGTTCAGTGTGATGGCCCTATACCACTTTACTGGAAGGGCCTGTACGCCCGCAAGGTACCACACCACTGGTGGACGTAGGAGCCAACGTCTGGCTGCATCAGTAACCTGTGCACCATCCTCGTACTGCTTCCCGCCGGGTGCGTCCTTCATTGGGTCAGATGGAATTCGGGAGGAGCGATGTCCGGGCTGTAGGACGGATGAGGAAGAGCAGCACAGTGAACTTTCCTGAGCTTCTCTCCACTGCGCAGACTTATGTGAGACCAAGCGCTGTCAGGAGAAGGTGGTTTCTGTGGCGACGAACGCGCGAAGCCGTTCCTTCAGTTCCCTGAGGGTGGCACAATACACTTCCGAGTTGATCGTCGCTCCATGAAGGAGGACATCAGAGAGCATAACCGCTTCAGAGAACAGCACTCCATGTCTTTGCCGGCTGAGGGCGTGGCTTTGAATTTTTCTTTCGCAGGAGAGGTGCTACGACGCCACTCCACGGATTAATGCTTTGTTTCCGAATCGAAGTGATCAATCCATGTTTCATCCTTGTGAGGAAGCTCGACAAAAAATTGACACGATTAGCACTCGTAAAGCTCAAGCAATTCCGCACAGATGGTCCTTGGTTCCAATGGCTCTGAGCACTATGGGACTTTATATCTGAGGTCATCAGTCCCCTAGAACTTAGAACTACTTAAACCTAGCTAACCTAAGGACGTCACACACATCAATGCCCGAGGCAGGATTCGAACCTGCGACCGTCACGGTCGCGCGGTTCCAGACTGTAGCGCCTAGAACCGCTCGGCCACCCTGGCCGGCGATATTCTGTGACCGCTTTGTAGTTGCGTACTTCGAACACATATACTTCCGTCCAGTGTCTAGATATACATCTACATGGATACTCTGCAAATCACATTTTAGTGCGTGGCAGAGGGTTCATCAGACCACCTTCACAATTCTCTGTTATTCCAATCTCGTATAGTGCGCTGAAAGAACGAACACCTATATCTTTCCGTACGAGATCTGATTTCCCTTATTTTATCGTGGTGATCCTTCCGCCCTAGGTAGGTCTGTGTCAACAAAATATTTTCGCATTCAGAGGAGAAACTCTGTGTTTGGAATTTCGTGAGAAGATTCCGTCGCAACGAAAAACGCCTTTCTTTTAATGATGTCCAGCCCAAATCCTGTATCACGTCAGTGATACTCTCTCCCATATTTCGCGATAATACTAAACGTGCTGCCCTTCTTTGAACTTTTTCGATGTACTCCGTCAGTCCTATCTCGTAAGGGTCCCACACAGCGCGGCAGTATTCTAAAAGAGGATGGACAAGCGTAGTGTAGGCAGTCTCCTTAGTAGATCTGATACATTTTCTGAGTGTCCTGCCAATAAAACACAGTCTTTGGTTAGCCTTCCCCACAAAATTTTCTGTGTGTTCCTTCTAATTTAAGTTGTTCGTAATTGTAATTCTTAGGTATTTAGTTGAATTTACGGCCTATAGATTTGACTGATTTATCGTGTAACCGAAGTTTAACATCATTGATCATTATGTTGGCCACTTCATAGTTCATTTTTAGACCCTAACCAACACTTTACGTTCTCCTGTGTGGCGCGCAGAATATACGGTTCAATTTGTACGCGCTTCGGGGGTTTCCACGGTTCTACGTATAGTACGCAGAGCTGCTAAATCTGGCCGAACAAAAACACTAACCCTGATGCGCACAGAGCACGGGTCAGAGATGCGGGTGCATCATCTCTGGCCGCTTCACCTGCACGCCGGAAGTGAGCAGCCGCAGTGCATGGCGAGCGATGACGTGCCAGTTCCTCAGCAACCCGTGAGTCGGTGAGAGATCTGCAGAATTTGCTAGCCATGCCACCAGCCGAACACATTCCGTATCGAGGTAAGTCAGGGGAGCAAGGGCCACGTTAAGTCTTGCGTTAACTTTCTGAAATATAGCGTCACGGTGACCCTGGAGATAGGGCACATCCATAGGCCGCAGCAAAGTAGTTAATCACGTCGCAAAGCAGGTAGCATTCCATAGCTTCATGCCAGGTGTACGACGGCGACGATTTCGATGTGGGAACGCCTGTTTTCCTCGCTGCACACGCGGATACGTCCATTGTAATGCTGTGCGCAGAAATGGGTTCGAGTGAAAAGTTTATGAGGTGCCTGTCTTGTCTTCGTTGTCCTTGGGCGCACCTAGTCCCACTATAGGTATGCATTCCTTCTGTGTTGCAGACAAGCCTACTCCCTGGTTCAACGCAAGTTATGTGTTAATATAATACTGCAAGGTGAGGGAACACTATGTCTGACCTTTCGAGCGCTACTCGCGTGGCACTAGTATGACGCTGCATGGTGCTGAGTACGGCCCTGCTGGACCACAGAGTCCATATTCGCGTGGCAGTCCTGGGATAAATGGTTCAAATGGCTCTGAGCGCTATGGGACTAAACATCTGAGGTCATCAGTCCCCTAGAACTTAGAAATACTTAAACCTAACTAACCTAAGGACATCATACACATCCATGCCCGAGGCAGGATTCGAACCTGCGACCGTAGTGGTCGCGCGGTTACAGACTGAAGCGCCTAGAACCGCTCGGCCACAGCGGCCGGCTAGTCCTGGAATACTGACCCAAGTGACCAGCAATATTGCCGATCAATTAATCGGAACTTCGAGAGGCCATGATCCCCGGCTGGTCCCGGCGGAGGTTCGAGTCCTCCCTCGGGGATAGGTGTGTGTGTTTGTCCTTAGAACAATTTAAGTTAAGTAGTGTGTAAGCTTAGGGACTGATGACCTTAGCAATTAAGTCTCATAAGATTTCACACACACATTAACATGCCATGATCCTGCTGCCGTGGAACTTGTACAAATAATGGTACACGTTTCTCGCTCTTACATTTAGCATAACATCGTCATTTTACAACCAACCAACACTGAAACGTTCTTTCTGAACGAGACATTTGCTGCGTAATCTTTTCTTACGTACGGAATGTACATGGCGTTAATCCTACCTGCTTTGTGCGGCTGCAGAGAAATCCTAATCATTTGCGTATCCAATTATGTAGTGCCCTCCGTGCCAGTTTGACGTTTATTACACTACTGACTATTAAAATTGCTACACCAAGAAGAAATGCAGATGATTAACGGGTATTCATTGGACAAATATATTATACTAAAACTGATATGTGATTACATTTTCACGCAATTTGGGTGCATAGATCCTGAGAAATCAGTACCCAGAACAAACACATCTGGCAGTAATAGCGGCCTTGATACGCCTGGGCATTGAGTCAAACAGAGCTCGGATGGCGTGTACAGGTACAGCTGCCCATGCAGCTTCAAGACGATACCACAGTTCATCAAGAGTAGTGACTGGCGTATTGTGACGAGCCAGTTGCTCGGCCACCATTGACCAGACGTTTTCAATTGGTGGGAGATCTGGAGAATGTGTTGGCCAGCAGTCGAACATCTTCTGTATCCAGAAAGGCCCGTCCAGGACCTGCAACATGCGGCCGTGCATTATCCTGCTGAAATGTAGGGTTTCGCAGGGATCGAATGAAGGGTAGAGCCACGGGTCGTAACACATGTGAAATGTAATGTCCACTGTTCAAAGCGCCGTCAATGCTAACAAGAGGTGACGGAGACGTGTAACCAATGGCGCCCCATACCATCACGCCGGTGATACACCAGTATGGCGATGACGAATACACGCTTCCAATGTGCGTTCACCGCGATGTCGCCAAACACGGATGCGACCATCATGATGCTGTAAACAGAATCTGGGTTCATCCGAAAAAACGACATTTTGCCATTCGTGCACGCAGGTTCGCCGTTGAGTACACCATCGCAGGCGCTCCTGTGTGTGATGCAGCGTCAAGGGTAACCGCAGCCACGGTCTGCGAGCTGAAAGTCCATATGCTGCAAACGTCGTCGAACTGTTCGTAGAGATGGTTGTTGTCCTGCAAACGTCCCCATCTGTTGACTCAGGGATCGAGACGAGGCTGCACGATCCGTTAAAGCCATGCGGATAAGCTACCTGTCATCTCGACTGCTAGTGATACGAGGCCGTTGGGATCCAGCACGGCGTTCCGTATTACCCTCCTGAACCCACCGATTCCATATTCTGCTAACAATGTCGCGATTCGATGAACTGCAATCACGATAGGCTACAATCCGACCTTTATCAAAGTCGGAAACGTGATGGTACGCATTTCTCCTCCTTACACGAGGCATCACAACAACGTTTCACCAGGCAACGCCGGTCAAGTGCTGTTTGTGTATGAGAAATCGGTTGGAAACTTTCCTCATGTCAGCACGTTGTAGGTGTCGCCACCGGCGCCAACGTAGTGTGAATGCTCTGAAAAGGTAATCATTTGCATATCACAGCATGTTCTTCCTGTCGGTTAAATTTCGCGTCTGTAGCACGTCATCTTCGTGGTGTGGCAATTTTAATTGCCAGTGGTGTAGATTCACGGTGTTTCAGCTTTACTGGCTAGCAGTACCCATACACTCGGTCACTGCTGGCGCCAGTAAACGGGTGCAGAGTGTTGTTAAACTGTGTTCGCTAGCGACGCTGTGGGCTGTTCTGTGGCGCGCCAGTGATGTTGCGGCCGCTCGTCGTAACGCGGAGGGCGTGATGCACGCCAAAGGCCAGCGCCGGGGCCTTCGCCGCGTCCGGGTTCGGCAGGTGTCTGCAGACTCCCCACGACATCGCCCGTGCCCTTCTCCAAGTACCTCTCTCTGACTTCACTTTCCTAGCAAATATCGAATCATTCACGCAGTACTTGCTAGCCCAAAATCAACTGACGCCCTTTTTCATATTTGTAGATGAAACCTCCGACAGACACTCTTGGATATTGCAAAATGTTGTGTACATAGTTCCGCGTAGTCAGCGCGTACACAACTTTCCCACTAGAGCGCGCCCCGCTAAGCGCAACAGCGCAGGCGCAGCGCTCGTCCGTCTCCGCACTACGAGATGGCGCTGTCTTAGAGACGGACCAAATTCTGCTTCCGCCGATTCGCAGATTAATATGTAACGCAGCCAATGAGATTGCCGCTAACGTAGAACCTTTTCTCCTCGCGGATCACACTCGCGCAGTGATACCTGAACGCGCGAGGTATTATAACGAGTGTACAGACCTCCGATTGGTCAGTCTGCATCAGTCTGCATTAGTCTGTAGTCAAGTTTCAGTCTGCGCCTAATAAGATTGTCGTATTACTGTACATAGCCATAAAGAGAAATGTTTAGACACTTTGTCATGTATCAGAGATATGTGAGAATAAGATTAACGTACCAAGACCAAAGGAACTTCAGATTGTCAATTGTAAACAGCATCCAGAAACAGGTTACGTAATATCTATGATTTTTATTATTTTAATAAATGTGTGTGAAAATTAATCAAGTTCTGTTTAAAGTTGGTCACCGTCAATCTGCTACTCTAAGCGTTAAGTGGTATTTCTATCATCTGACCTAACGGCAGAAGATAAACACGCCACGATAAGACCACGAGACATATTGCTGACACTCACCTACTTATTTAGAGCGACAAGTCAAATAATCGGACGGTGTGTGTACCGAAGGTCTTACAGTGCGCACACCACACAAAACAAATGAATGGCCCATCGTTTATTTCTGACGGCGGACCTGTAGAAGTCTGGGCTCCAAGCTTTCGGGATCTGGGACGCAGTGTGCAGCTTAATATGACAGCTCTCTCACATTCCCACACAATTTTTGGGGTGTCTGATACCTTATCTCAGCTGCCAGTCTTCTCGTACGACTCTTGAAATCCATAATATATGAGTTGACTCTACTGACAAAATGTCAGGGTTAGTGAAGCCTGACACTGTCAACATGGAGACGGCGGTCTTAATATAATTTACGAAATATGTTTTAATGATTATACCGCACTTTTTTTCCCTTCACCAGTTAAAACAGGGCTACTAGTTTCGCCGGTCGCTGTGGCTGAGCGGTACTAGGCGCTTCAGTCTTGAACCATGCTGCTGCTACAGTCGGAGGTTCGAATCCTGCTTCGGGCACGGATGTGTTTGATGTCCTTAGGTTAGTTAAGTTTAAGTAGTTCTAAGTCCAGGGGACTGATGACGTCAGATGTTGAGTCCCATAGTGTTTAGACCCATTTGAATCATTTTGAACTAACTAGTTTCAGTTGCTTTCTACAACCATCTTCACATCGCCCAAATCGTAAACAAGCGGTGAATATGCAGTAAAAACTATCACCATTAGCTCTAATCATGCAATTACTTGCATTCGTATTGTAGACCGAGAAGACTATGACATTATGGAGTTACAAACGTCATCGTGAGCGAGCCAGGCTGTAATCCAAAATCTCGCAAGATGACGTTTATAATGAAGAGGAATGGCCGGTTGCATTAGTAAAAACTTCAGCAGAAACCCAGTATTAACAATTTTACAGTAGGCATTATAGCGAGAACAGAGTATGCAACTGTTACAGGGATTGTTAGTAGTTCCATAGTCTGGCTTACAAAGGAGTGACCCTACTTGGCGTATAAAATTATTGAACTTATTGAAATTTTTTTTAAAGATAACTATTTTGTACGCCAAGCTGGGCCACTCCTTTGTAAGCCAGACTATGGAATAGCACACAATCTCTCTAACTGTTGGAAACTCTGTTCTCACTATAAAGCCTGTTGTACAATTGCAAATAAAGGACTTTTGATCAAGTTTTTACTAACGCAACTGGCCATTCGCCTTGGTTACTACGGTCATCTTGCGAGATTTTGGATTGCAGCCTAGCTCGCTCACGACGATGTTTGTAACTACATAATGTCATAGTCTTCTTGGCCCACGATATGAATGTAAGTAATTGCATAATTACAGCTAATGATGATAGTTTCTACTACCTAGACACCGTTTTTTTTTACAACTTGGACTATCTGAAGATGGCTGTAGATAACAACCGAAACAAGTTGTCTTTTAATAGCTGCTGGCCGGTGTGGCCGAGCGGTTCTAGGCGCTTCAGTCTGGAACTGCGCGACCGCTACGGTCGTAGGTTCGAATCCTGCCTCGGGCATGTGTGTGTGTGTGTGTGTGTGTGTGTGTGTGTGTGGTGTACTTAGGTTAGTTGGGTTTAAGTAGTCCTGATGGCCTCAGAAGTTTAGTCCCATAGTGCTCAGGGCCATTTCAACCATTTTTTTTAATAGCTGAAGAAAAAAATTCCCGTCTAGGCATTAAAAAAACTTTTTGGTTAAATTTTTTTAATTCTCAAAATATCAGAGTTTGGATACTTTCTGAGAGCTTTGTATAATAGACCCGTGCTCTCCCGTGGCTAATTGCAGAGTAATTGCGTTTTGTTTAATTTCTTACACACATTCAACTTTGTATCTGTATTCCACTGTAAATAACCGGGCTATGATGACACGACTCTTTTTTTTCTTTTTTTTTAATCCGGATTAAGTATTTAGGTTACTGCTTATTGATAATTACGTTGCCCTACACATTTGTATTTTTTGCTTAATATTGACAGCTTTCTTGCTTCTAAATTTTACAGTACAATTTCTATTTGCGGTCTGAAACCCGGTGCATCAAACTCGGTCCATGTAGTCTATTTCTAAAATCCTAGACCTGCGCTGAATACCTTTGCAATTTACAGCAATGTTCTCGTAGCAGTTACCTGACAATCGCTATTAGCACGCTAAGGACCTTACGGTAACTTGAGACCTTCCGAAATTAAAACGGAACTCTACTTAGCAAGCAAAAGTAACAAAAAATAAGCAAACAAAGCAAATATCCCGTCTCCTCACAACCTCGCCGATTAGGCGTATCTGAACTTCACGCGGGAAAGCGCGCCTCTGACAATTCGAGGGATCGCGTTGGTGCTGCATAGTTTTAGGTTAGAAAGCACGCATTGCCAAGCATGTTTTGGTTGGACGTAACTGGTTTCTCATTGGGATTATACCCCTCAGACTGTTCCAGTTGTGCAAAATTATCCTATATGCAGACCAAAATGCTGAGCTTTATTTTTTTATCTGTGCTTAAGATTCCACATCAGCCGCGGTGCCCTAGAATTAAATTAGAAATAATTTCCACCCTATCTGACGACCAACTAATCGGTAGGTTTCTCTTGGTTGTAAGACAATGGAATCTCTTTCGATGCATTCTCATTTGGGATCACTATACTCCACTACAGGCATCACTAGTATTTGAATAAAATGACCCTGCTGTGCAATAGATGAGCCCGCTCTCCCTAGAGGATGCAATGTGTTAATAAAAACTTTTGAATTATTAGCACATTTATCAGCAGATTTACTATGCATTTAAGTGCCTCGGTATTGAGTATCAGTCACGCTATCTGACATTTCGTTAGATATTCGAGGAACTGGAGTTTCCGCGGCAGCTGGCTAAAAACGGCCTCTTCCCCCGTTTTCGGCGTCCTGTTGTTCGCCAAGTTTCGCACGTTTATCTCCGGCCGTCGCCGCAGCAGCAACACGGGCGGGGAGGAGAAATCTCGTGCCTGGGACCTCATTTGAATACAATGGGCCGTAACGTTTCACTCGCGCATTCTAATGAGAAACTTGGCGCATACCACTGAGACCGTCTCATTCCAGTGGAGGTTACGGATCAGTCCTAGTGAACGTCTCGATCGCACATCAGCGTCTCGCGTAGTTTGAGGGACATGTCATCCCATTAAGGCTATTTTAATAAAGGAAAAGGTTTGAAGTGAAAATACCTAGTCTGGTGGTTAAATTGTGAATTAATGCCAGTCCACTACTAACTTATATTTCTAGGGGAAGTAAACTCACCCCTCTCCAGATAATAAAACTAAATCCTAGTAATACTGGACGAGCGAGTGCGGTGCTTGTTGCTGTCACTGAATAACAAGGAAAATTAAATCGTACTCATACCAGACGAGGGAGCGCGGTGCTCCTTGGTTTCACAAAATAAGAAGTAAATTATCCTCGAACTTCGCCACTGTGCACAAAGACTGCAGTGACACAGTGAAGTTAACCAGTTGCATATACAGCAGGTTACTTTTATTTTTAATGGTTCGCCTAACCAGGAAAAGTTGTAGAACATAAAGGATCTTCAAATTCAACTGAAGTCTGCGTATCAGAGGAGTTTGTTTGCTCTGTGTGATTCATGAAATTAACATCAAACTGATAGTGACAAATCTATCTAGATATTCAGTTCAACTAAGAAAGACAGTATCACTGAGGGAGATACGAAAATCTGCTTGAAGGACTGCATGGAGGATAAGTACCCACATCCTTAACCACGTAGCTCGCGGATTCAAAGCTAAAGAATGCAAAATTACAGTTTACGGCAAATCAAATCGGCAACACAAGTTGCGTAGTAGAAACACACGAGTCATCGAGCTGCGCAGAATACGGATCGAGCTACTGTAGACTGTGAACTTAACATTTCTTCAAGAAGGCCGCTAGGGCACGGTGCCACAAAATTTTCCTCCCCAGACTACAGCCGGCTACCGATTCACTAACTTTCTTGCTCCTTCTCACCTAATCATTTAAAGGAAACTCAACATGATTGGGACGGCTCTGTGCTATTGCCATTGACTTGGGCGAGAATTGTTGCTAAATTAACGAAAAAGCAGAAGAAGGCACATGTAACTTTCCTCCTTTTGCGTATAAGACGCACATTTTTTAAATGCCAAGTTGGCGCTGGACCAAACCAGTGTCCTCTGAACTGGTCAGCCTTACGTGCCAAGAACACGTTCTAGAGCAGTGGCGGTCAACCCGGTCGCTACCGCCTGCTCCTGGACGTTCCAGCTTTGATGGTGGATGGTAGGCGGTAGGGGCATTAAAAATATTTTACTTAGGTTTCATGAAATGTTGACGTAAATTATTTGGTAACTTATTATTGCCACACGCTTTAACTTTCTGTTACCCTGCTTTATAAATTTTATAAACTTACTTCCCTACTTGGTAAATCACCGTTTTATGGAACCGGTGGGCGACTGGAAAATTTTACTACTAACAGAGAGTTTTTAGCAAACAGAACACAGCATGTTGTTCCCAATCGAGAGACGTCTACAGACGACAAAGTAACCTCTGGCGTGCCACAAGGGAGTGTTATGGGACCATTGCTTTTCACAATATATATAAATGACCTAGCAGATAGTGTCGGAAGTTCCATGCGGCTTTACGCCGATGATGCTGTAGTATACAGAGAAGTTGCAGCATTAGAAAATTGCAGCGAAATACAGGAAGATCTGCAGAAGATAGGCACTTGGTGCAGGAGTGGCAACTGACCCTTAACATAGACAAATGCAATGTATTGCGAATACACAGAAAGAAGGATCCTTTATTGTATGGTTATATGATTGCGGAACAAACACTGGTAGCTGTTACTTCTGTAAAATATATGGGAGTATGCGTAAGGAACGATTTGAAGTGGAATGACCATATAAAATTAATTGTTGGTAAGGCGGGTGCCAGGTTGAGATTCATTGGGAGAGTCCTTAGAAAATGTAGTCCATCAACAAAGGAGGTGGCTTACAAAACACTCGTTCGACCTATACTTGAGTATTTCTCATCAGTGTGGGATCCGTACCAGGTCGGGTTGACAGAGGAGATGAGAAGATCCAAGAAGAGCGTGATAGCGTTACGGAGATGTTTAGCATACTCAAGGGGCAGACTCTGCAAGAGAGGCGCTCTGCATCGCGCTGTAGCTTGCTGTCCAGGTTTCGAGAGGGTGCGTTTCTGGATGAGGCATCGAATATATTGCTTCCCCCTACTTATACCTCCCGAGGAGATCACGAACGTAAAATTAGACAGATTCGAGCGTGCACGGAGGCTTTCAGACAGTCGTTCTTCCCGCGAACCATACGCGACTGGAACAGGAAAGGGAGGTAATGACAGTGGCACGTAAAGTGCCCTCCGCCACACACCGTTGGGTGGCTTGCGGAGTATAGATGTAGATGTAGATACAAAAGTGGACGGTAGCAGAAAAAGGTCTAGAGCAATGCAGTAGTATTGGTTGAACCAAACTTTTAGAACGAACACAACTGCCTCTCACATGCTGATCGGATGGTGCCGCAGGGTCTCGGTGGTTGATTTTCACACAGAAACGCAAAAATGTGAAGCTCAGAGTTGGTCACTGGGGACGACAGGGCGGCCACAGCGTTCACTGGTGACAAGAGGTGCACGCAAAAGCCTGGCTCTCAAAAGCCGCAGCACAAAGCGGTTCACTGTGTAAGTAGGCTGTTTAGGTTTTTTTATTGGTAACGCCGCCGCCACGTAGCGCTCTGTATGAAAATCACTGGCTGTGCCGTGTGCAGTCTGTGGCTGGTTTGCATTGTTGTCTGCCATTGTAGTGTTGGGCAGCGGCAGCTGAATGCTAACAGCGCGTAGCGTTGCGCAGTTGGAGGTGAGCCGCCAGCAGTGGTGGACGTGGGGAGAGAGATGGCGGAGTTTTGAAATTTGTAAGAATTGGTGTCATGAACTGATATATATATTATGACTATTAAGGTAAATACATTGTTTGTTCTCTATTAAAATCTTTCATTTGCTAACTGTGCCTCAGTAGTTAGTGACTTCCGTAGTTTGAATCTTTTATTTAGTTGCCAGTAGTGGCGCTCGCTGTATTGCAGTAGTTCGAGTAACCAAGATTTTTGTGAGGTAAGTGATTTGTGAAACATATAGGTTAATGTTAGTCAGGGCCATTCTTTCGTAGGGATTATTGAAAGTCAGATTGCGTTGCGCTAAAAATATTGTGTGTCAGTTTAAGCACATTCGTGTATAATTTTTCTAAGGGGTTTCACATAGACCAGTCTTGTATATTTTTTCTAAGGGGACGTTTCAACTGGTCGACTTCCGTGAAAACTGCGCGTATCTACATCTACGTAGATACTCCGCAAGCCACCGTACGGTACGTGGCGGAGGGTACTCTGTACCATTACTAGTCATTTCCTTTCCTGTTCCACACGCAAGCAGAGCGAAGGAAAAACGAATATCTATGTGCGTCCGTAAGAGCCCTACTTTCTCGTATCTTATCTTCGTTGCCCTCACGCGCTAAGTATGTTGGCGGCAGTAGAATCGTTCGGCAGTTTCCCTTCAAATGCCGGTTCTCTAAATTTTCTCAGTAGTGTTTCTCGAAAAGGACGTCGCCTTCCCTCCACGGATTCCTATTTGAGTTCCCGAAGGATCTCCGTAACACTTACGTGTTGTTCGAACCTGCCGGTAAGAAATCTAGCAGCTCTCTCTGAATTGCTTCGATGTCTTCCTTCAATCCGACCTGGCACCGATGCCAAACACTCGAGCAGTACTCAAGAATAGGCTTCACCAGCGTCCTTTGTGCTGTCTCCTTTACAGGTGAATCACTTTTTCCTAATATTCTCCGAATAAACCGAAGTCGACCATTCGCTTTCTATACCACAGTTCTCACATATTCGTTCCATTTCATATCGCTTCGCAACATTACGGCCAGACATTTAAACGACTTGACTGTTTCAAGAAGGACACCAGTAATACTGTATCCGAGTATTACAGGTTTGATCTTCCTACTCATTGGCATTAAGTTACATTTTTCCACACTTGGAGCTATCTGCCACTCATCACACCAACTGGAAATTTTGTCTAAGTCGTCTTGTATCTTCCTACATTCCCTCAACTTCGGCATCTTGCCATACGCCACGGCACCATCAGCAAACAACCGCAGACTGCTGCCCACCCTGTCTGCCAAATCACTTCCGTGTACAGAGAACAACAGCGGTCGTATTACACTTTCGTGGAGCACTCATAGCAATACTCTTGTCTCTGATGAACGTTCGCCGTCGACGCAACATACTGGGTTCTATTATTTAGGAAGTCTTCGAGCCACTCACATATCTCAGAAGTTATTCCACATGCTCGTACCTTCGTTAACAGCCTGCAATGGGTCACCGTGTCAAATGCTTTCCGGAAATCTAGAAATACGGCATCTACCTGTTGCCCTTAATCGTTCTCAGAATATCATGTGAGAAAAGGACAAGTTGAGTTTGGCATGGGCGATGGTTTCTAAAACCATGCTGATTCGTGGACATAAGCTTCTTAGTCTCTAGAAAGTTTATTATATTAGTACTGAGGATATATTCAAGGATTCTGCAACAAACAGAAGTTAGGGATGAAACTTCCTGGCAGATTAAAACTGTGTGCCCGACCGACCTTCGCCTTTCTTTTAGGAGTGCTAGTTCTGCAAGGTTCGCAGAAGAGCTTCTGTAAAGTTTGGAAGGTAGGAGACGGATACTGGCAGAAGTAAAGCTGTGGGTACCGGGCGTGAGTCGTGCTTCGGTAGCTCAGTTGGTAGAGCACTTGCCCGCGAAAGGCAAAGGTCCCGAGTTCGAGTCTCGGTCGGGCACACAGTTCTAATCTGCCAGGAAGTTTCATATAGGCGCACACTCCGCTGCAGAGTGAAAATCTCATTCTGGAAACATCCCCCAGGCTGTGGCTAAGCCATGTCTCCGCAGTATCCTTTCTTTCAGGAGTGCTAGTTCTGCAAGGTTCGCAGAAGAGCTTCTGTAAAGTTTGGAAGGTAGGAGACGGATACTGGCAGAAGTAAAGCTGTGGGTACCGGGCGTGAGTCGTGCTTCGGTAGTTCAGTTGGTAGAGCACTTGCCCGCGAAAGGCAAAGTCCCGAGTTCGAGTCTCGGTCGGGCACACAGTTCTAATCTGCCAGGAAGTTTCATATCAGCGCACACTCCGCTGCAGAGTGAAAATCTCATTCTAGAAGTTAAGGATATTGGTCTTAATTTTGCAGGTCCGTTCTTTTGCCTTTCCTATATCCTGAGCCACCTTCACCTTTTCCCAGTAACTTGGGACTTTGTGCTGGGTGTAGATACTAACGATAAATGCAAGCTAGGTAAGGAGCCAATGCCGTAGAGTACTCTTCGAAAAATCGAACTGGGGTTCCACTCAGACCTGGCGATTTATTTGCTTTTCAGATCTTTATCCCCAAATGCGTTCTTTGCCTAATGAGATTAACAGAATGCCTTCTGCCGACAAAAGAGGCCATAGCGACAGTTTCGGACACGGCGCCCGAGTGTGTAGTGTGCAAAGCCACCTTTCCAAGCACAGAGCTCCAGTATTCTCACTAAAGTAACCACGAAACAGCGGTGGAAAGTGAGAAAAAATCGCATAGCGATATGTGGCAGTAACATCACAGAACAAAATCGTAATTGACAGCTGCCTTTACAAAGTCATTGTTAAATTCCAAGACGAGTTAACTGTTGGTTATTCTGGCTGAGGCAGTATGTCTTCAAATTTTCGTGTCTAGATATGACACCCCCTCCATTCCTCTCCCCCTCCTCTCTCTCTTTCTCACTCTCTCTCCCCCTCTCCCCTGCCCCTCTCCCGCCCCATCTCCCTCTCTCTCTTCCTCTCTCTCTCTCTCTCTCTCTCTCTCTCTCTCTCTCTCTCTCTCTCTCTCGCTCTCTCTCTATTTCTTTTGATCGCTCCCTACCCAAAATAAGACGTGTCTGCTATGTTAGGAATACTTCTCTTGCTGCGACACGTCTTCTTCTACTGTTAAATCTGACAATATTCAGACTTTATTTGAATACCATTGTGTAAATGCAGAAAAACAACTTACAATTGACTTTTCTCTGTGCCTGCTTTAGTAAGTTCATATTTCCATTCATCGACGAACCTTATACTCAAACAGTTAGACTAGATAGAGTGGTTCTGTCAAGTAACGTTGAGCTGCTCTGATAAGATTTCAACAGGCTTACAATTGCACTACGTATCTAACAATTAAAATTGCGTTGCCTTTACAGAGTCATTGTTCTAATTCCAATCCTATGTTGGCAGTTGGAGTAGCACAGGTGACATAAATATGTTGTGCTAAATTGTAATAAGGGTAGTTAGTTGCTATATTTATAGTCCGTGTGTGAGCGGATGATTTGTGTCAGAAGTCGTCACCTGGTTATAATGATGCATGCTTTATGTTACTCATCTAAAAATTTATATTCAGTTCTGAACCTCATAGCCTTCATTCGAGGCATCTTCTGTAGACCAGGCCGGTAGGAAGTGTAAATGCCGAAATATAAATATACTGAGCTGCCGGAAGAAAATTTCCTGCTCCCTAATTTCTGAGTAGAATTGAATTCTTACCTACTAAATTATAGAAATGTTATTATACAAACAAACACTTTTTGACCTTTTATTGTTCTTCACAGAAGTAATTTTTCAAACACTAGTAATTCATGACTTCAATTATTTGCTAAATATATGCTTATAAGCGTTCTTTAACTTAAAAACTCAACATACGGCATTTACCTCAGAGCGCAAAATCTGACAGGTTTACAAACTGAAATGTGTACCGACATTTGTCACTCTTTCTTCTATCGAAACTGAAATGTTTGCTCGAATAAGGTCACGCTCGATTCCTCCCTCACCTTAGTTTTGTCTAACTGTTCTCATACAACGTCTTTAACGAATCTACGTCGACGGGTCATTAAAATGCTGATTTTTGCCCTGATTTTCTCATTCCGCTTCATGTTCACCGTCTGCTCTACTAGACTGAGGCGGTAACATTCCGTACCGTACAGGTGGCCGCGCCACAGAACATGTGTGCTGCAGCTGTGTAGTCATTGTAACGTGCACCTGTTTACCGTCTCTCCCACCGCATGCCTGCTGCCTGTTCAGAGGGCAGACCTCCAGTCTAAAGGGAGCGGCAATAAAGGCGACGATGAACCGCCGAGCTGCTTGCCGCACGCCACTGCGTGCAGAATGCGCCTTACGACTGCGTAGCCTTCAGCAGCAGCGAATGCCTTTATTAACGTCGAACCGCGACTGCAGCGAGAGAAGAGAAAAGCAGCAACCTGCGGTTTGTATCCGAAGCAAACCGCGCACACAGATTTACAAAACCATTAGCCTGTTAATGACACGTGCGCTCACTGCTGGTGCTCGGACATCCGTGACTGTTTTAAACGTCTGCGGCAGGAATGGGAATGCAGTAAATAAGAGATATTTTCTGCGTCTCACTAGAGCGCCTCGAAGACCCTTTATAGTCTAAAGTGAGGAACGTTTCAAGAACGACGTTGTTCGTCTTGTACACTGAAGAATGTGGAATTCATAGAGACTATATTTCTGTCGTTACCATAGAGAAGATCCATTATCGAGTGAGACAACAAGCGTGTGTAATACAGAGTGTTCATAAAGTTAAAAGCTGCCTCCTTTGTGTGTTCATATAAGTGTATACGATGTTACATGCTCTTAAACAGATGCTCTAAAAGTTTTTGAGGAATTGAGATAACACATCGGTGAATTTATTTCTGCACTTCGAGAATAGTATAAGCGTGAGTTCTGTAAGCAGGGTCTTGAAAGAATTCCACAAGAAAAAGTCAGGCAGAGACAATGTGGGCTCAACCGCTTCGAAATTAATCTACATCTACATGAATACTCTGCAATTCACATTTAAGTGCTTGGCAGAGGATTCATCGAACCACAATCATACTATCTCTCTACTATTCCAATCCCGAACAGCGCGCGGGAAAAACGAACACCTAAACCTTTCTGTTCGAGCTCTCATTTCTCTTATTTTATTTTGATGATCATTCCTACCTATGTAGGTTGGACTCAACAAAATATTTTCGCATTCGGAAGAGAAAGTTGGTGACTGAAATTTCGTAAATAGATCTCGCCGCGACGAAAAACTTCTTTGCTTTAATGACTTCCATCCCAACTCGCGTATCATAACTGCCACATTCTCTCCACTATTACGTGATAATACAAAATGAGCTGCCCTTTTTGCTCGCTTTCGAAGTCCTTCGTCAATCCCACCTGGTAAGGATCCTACACCGCGTAGCAATATTCTAACAGAGGACGAACGAGTGTAGTGTAAGCTGTCTCTTTAGTGGACTTGTTGCATCTTCTAAGTGTCCTGCCAATGAAACGCAACCTTTGGCTCGCCTTCCCCACAATATTATCTGTGCGGTCTTTCCAACTGAAGTTGTTCGTAATTTTAACACCCAGGTACTTAGTTGAATTGACACCTTTGAGAATTGTACTATTTATCGAGTAATCGAATACCAACGGATTTCTTTTGGAACTCATGTGGATCACCTCACACTTTTCGTTATTTAGCGTCAACTGCCACCTGACACACCATACAGCAATCTTTTCTAAATCGCTTTGCAACTGATACTGGTCTTCGGTTGGCCTTACTAGACGGTAAATTACACCATTATCTGCGAACAACTTAAGAGAACTGCTCAGATTGTCACCCAGGTCATCCAGGTCATTTATATATATCAGGAATAGCAGAGGTCCCAGGACGCTTCCCTGGGGAACACCTGATATCACTTTTGTTTTGCTTGATTAGAAGTCGCTTGTGAGGAACGGTGTCAAAAGCTTTCCGGAAATCCAGAAATACGAAATCAACCTTAGATCCCCTGTCGATAGCGGCTATTACTTCGTGCGAATAAAGAGCTAGCTGCGTTGCACAAGAACGATGTTTTCTGAAACCATGCTGATTACATATCAATAGATCGTTCCCTTCGAGGTGATTCATAATAAATTACTTGTCCGTCACAACACTGGTCCAAGAAATTTTTAGTGTTGTCGGCTGTACGTGTGGCAGGATTGTTGTGCTGAAATCAAATTTAGTATAACTGGTCTTCAGGTACAGCATTTGCTAGGTGGTGCTCTAACAGAACGTAATGCTCACTTTTCACCGTGCCATCAAGAAATGTGATGAAGATTCGGCAAGTGGCGTCTTGTACCAAACACGCACTTTTTGTGCGTGCATATAAAACTCGTGCAAATGGTTCATATGGCACTGAGCACTATGGAACTTAACTGCTGAGGTCATCAGTCCCCTAGAAATTAGAACTACTTAAACCTAACTAACCTAAGGACGTCACACACATCCATGCCCGAGGCAGGATTCGAACCTGCGACAGTAGCGAAAACTCGTGCAGCTGACTGTACTTTCTGTATCGCATATGCGTGAATTCTGTGCGCTCGCTCTATTATTATCAACGTGGAACCCTGCATCGTTAGACCAAACCAATCTACGGATTATTTCCCGTCTGGTACTACAGATGATATGGGCAACTGACAGAAAGCTACACGTTTTCCATTATTTTTAGGTAACAACTATTGAACAGCACGAATTCTGTACAGGTGCATGTTTAAGCACTTGACCAGTGCTATGTAGGCAATGCCTACGGAGGGAAAAGACCAGCTAGCCGGGTGCTGCACTTGACTACACGAGACTTGCAGAATTTGTAAGCTCCACGTTGACCAATATTTCTAGTGTTGGCCCTTTCCGTCGACCAGCTATGGCTGCACCTACCGCATTTCCAATCTTCTGGAACTTGTCTTTTAGCCGCGTGATGATGGACTCGTTTTATGCTTCTGTACCATCATTTCCCATGAAAACATTCAGAGTTTCGGCAAAACTGGCACGAATAATGTACTCATTGTCAATGAATACGCTCTTTTCTGTTGGGTAAACCATTTCCTCCTCAGTTAAGCAAAGATCATACATGCAACAAAAAAGGAACATTATTCCGCAAATTTATGTCGCGTTACGCTGCTTACGAACCGTTAACGAATTCACAGGTTGGATTCCTTCCTGACACATCTAAACATCACTAATCCGAAAATCCAATTTACTATGCAGATGAAGAAAAAAATTGGTTCAGATGCCTCTGAGTACTATAGGACTTAAATTCTGAGGTCATGAGTCCCCTAGAACTTAGAACTACTTAAACCTAACCAACCTAAGGACATCACACAGACCCATGTCCGAGGCAGGATTCGAACCTGCGACCGTAGCGGTCGCGCGGTTCCAGAGTGTAGCGCCTAGAACCGCTCGGCCACTCCGGCCGGAGGAGATGAAGAGTAATGGCCAACTGAATTATCTGGACGTGTCTGCGATTAAAGGACGGGACGAAACGTTGGGCCATAAGGTGCAAAGAAACGCTACACATGCTGATCTTTATCTGCATAAAGATCCAAAGCACCACCCTAGACAAAGAAGAGGTGTAATAAAAACCTTGGTAGACAGGGTGTACTAAATTTGTGTACCTGCTTATTTAAAAGATGAGATTGAACATCTACGATCGGCTGTCGTGAAACATCGGCGACTGGAGCAGGAAAACTGGGTAGTGACAACGACACACAAACTATCCTCCGCCGAAAGGTAGCTTGCGGAGTGTAGATGTAAATGCAGATGTAGAAATCTTTTACAACACTATGCAAAGATCGTCCATGACTGAATATGCCGGCCTGAGTAGCCGAGCGGTTCTAGGCGCTTCAGTCCGGAACAGCGCGACTGCTATGGTTCGAATCCTGCCTCGGGCATGGGTTTGTGTGATGTCCTTAGGTTAGTTAGGTTTAAGTAGTTCTAAGTTCTAGGGAACTGATGACCTCAGATGTTAAGTCCCATAGTGCTCAGAGCCATGACTGAATATCCCTGAAAGGCTCTGCAGTTAATCACGTTTCTGTACAACGAACTTTTCTTACTCAGTGATGAATTATTACAGAATATGTTACAGTAAGACATCAGGGGATCATAATGGGAGAAATAAATCAATTTTCGTCAGTTTGATTTCCAAACTCGGATATTACCCACAACGCCGAAGTTGAATAACTTAGCTGTTTAAAGGTTGGTTCAAATGGCTCTGAGGACTATAAGACTTAACATCTGAGCTCACCAGTCCCCTAGAACGTAGAACTACTTAAATCTAACTAACCTATGGACATCACACACATCCATGCAAGAGGCAGGATTCGAACTTGCGACCGTAGCGGTCGCGCGGTTCCGGACTGAAGCGCCTAGAAATGCTCGGCCACACCGGCCGGCGCTTTTTAACTAAACCTCTAGCATGTAGTAGGTTCTTAGCCATGTAAACGCTTCATAATTTAGAATATTCTATTTCACTTACTGTGGTAACACTCGTCCATTATTTCTAGTGGCGTACCCAGGCCTTGGGCGGTACAGAACTAAGTTTTATCGAAGTTCAGTGACAGCCCTTTTGCAGAGAACCTGTTATTAATTCATCAAGTATTGAAGTTCCTCTATTGTATTAGATCGTGGGGATATTAGCTAGCTGGAAATGATGCTGAATTGTGAAATGAATCCGGATAGTTATGACTAGGGTAACTGATCTGTAGTTTCACTGTGGAAACTTGATGTTTCTTTTTTCCTTTTTTGTATGACTCTCAACACGAGTAACTCTGAACACTCATGTTGGTCTTTCTTTATATGTAAGTTCCAATGATCCAGCTGAAGGTGGTGCGTTGACAGCGTTGTACACTGTCCGTTCCACTAATCCGATCCCTGGTGCGGTCTAGCGGTTCAGGCATTCAGTCCGGAACCGCGCGACTGCTACGATCGCAGGTTCGAATCCTGCCTCGGGCATGGATGTATGTGATGTCCTTAGGTTAGTTAGGTTTAAGTAGTTCTACGTTTTAGGGGACTGATGACCACATATGTTGAGTCCCATAGTGCTCAGAGCCATTTGAACCATTTGATCCCTGGTGCAATTAGACTACAGCAGGGCGTTTGTTATTTGCGCCGGAGTAGTGACTGTTTTAGATTTGCCCCGATGGCTAAAGAGAAGGCGGCGGCATGTACCAGGTGTGGCCGGAAAGTGATCCGGCGGTGCTGGTAGGCGTTAGTTTTTGTAGTGAGTCGCGTAATTCGGCTCATTCGCTGCACGTCGCGTTGCGTCGGCAGGAGAGCGTCAGACCCCGCCATGTCGCCACTGGAGAGCGAAGTGTAGCCTCACACCTTTATTAGAGATGGGGCCCCTCCACGCCCGCACCAACGTGGTGACCAAACCAAAGGTTCTACTGTCAACTCCGTCAACATGTTACTTGTCTAATAAGTGGATGACAGGATGCGTGACTGTGACGTTGCCGCGCGGGATTAGGCGAGCGGTCTTAGGCGCTGCAGTCATGGACTGTGCGACTGGTCCCGGCGGAGGTTCGAGTCCTCCCTCGGGAATGGGTGTGTGCGTGTTTGTCCTTGGGATAATTTAGGTTAAGTAGCGTGTAAACGTACGGACTGATGACCTTAGCACTTCGGCCCCATAAGATTTCACACACATTTGAACATCTGATTTTTGGCTGTGATGTTACCCGTGGATCTGGGTAAGAGTACGCATTAACACGGTCCATCAGGTTATAGACTGAGGACGAAACGCGAATGAGGGTAGCGATTTGAAGATCAGAGGGGAAAAGGTACCAAGGCTCGTGCCGAGGGAAAAAAACCTCTGCGACAGCGGGATGGGTAATAAGATCGGTAGTGGATTACTAGCTGCGATAGTTCGTGGAAGGTTGGGCTTGTTAGTGTGGGTATCATGCATCATAACGTGGCAGGCGATGGCGATGTATCCGCGTTTGCTGCAGCCGCAGCATTCCCCAGGATCGTTATACACTCCTGGAAATGGAAAAAAGAACACATTGACACCGGTGTGTCAGACCCAGCATACTTGCTCCGGACTCTGCGAGAGGGCTGTACAAGCAATGATCACACGCACGGCACAGCGGACACACCAGGAACCGCGGTGTTGGCCGTCGAATGGCGCTAGCTGCGCAGCATTTGTGCACCGCCGCCGTCAGTGTCAGCCAGTTTGCCGTGGCGTACGGAGCTCCATCGCAGTCTTTAACACTGGTAGCATGCCGCGACAGCGTGGACGTGAACCGTATGTGCAGTTGACGGACTTTGAGCGAGGGCGTATAGTGGGCATGCGGGAGGCCGGGTGGATGTACCGCCGAATTGCTCAACACGTGGGGCGTGAGATCTCCACAGTACATCGATGTTGTCGCCAGTGGTCGGCGGAAGGTGCACGTGCCCGTCGACCTGGGACCGGACCGCAGCGACGCACGGATGCACGCCAAGACCGTAGGATCCTACGCAGTGCCGTAGGGGACCGCACCGCCACTTCCCAGCAAATTAGGGACACTGTTGCTCCTGGGGTATCGGCGAGGACCATTCGCAACCGTCTCCATGAAGCTGGGCTACGGTCCCGCACACCGTTAGGCCGTCTTCCGCTCACGCCCCAACATCGTGCAGCCCGCCTCCAGTGGTGTCGCGACAGGCGTCAATGGAGGGACGAATGGAGACGTGTCGTCTTCAGCGATGAGAGTCGCTTTTGCCTTGGTGCCAATGATGGTCGTATGCGTGTTTGGTCCCGTGCAGGTGAGCGCCACAATCAGGACTGCATACGACCGAGGCACACAGGGCCAACACCCATCATCATGGTGTGGGGAGCGATCTCCTACACTGGGCGTACACCTCTGGTGATCGTCGAGGGGACACTGAATAGTGCACGGTACATCCAAACCGTCATCGAACCCATCGTTCTACCATTCCCAGACCGGCAAGGGAACTTGTTGTTCCAACAGGACAATGCACGTCCGCATGTATCCCGTGCCACCCAACGTGCTCTAGAAGGTGTAAGTCAACTACCCTGGCCAGCAAGATCTCCGGATCTGACCCCCATTGAGCATGTTTGGGACTGGATGAAGCGTCGTCTCACGCGGTCTGCACGTCCAGCACGAACGCTGGTCCAACTGAGGCGCCATGTGGAAATGGCATGGCAAGCCGTTCCACAGCACTACATCCAGCATCTCTACGATCGTCTCCATGGGAGAATAGCAGCCTGCATTGCTGCGAAAGGTGGATATACACTGTACTAGTGCCGACATTGCCTGTGTCTATGTGCCTGTGGTTCTGTCAGTGTGATCATGTGATGTATCTGACCCCAGGAATGTGTCAATAAAGTTTCCCCTTCCTGGGACAATGAATTCACGGTGTTCTTATTTCAATTTCCAGGAGTGTATATTGGTGGGAGATCGGCCATAGATTATCTCACTGTGTGCGGGTATGTGTATAGCTTGTCTGCATGTTGTGTACGGTAGGTCTTCCCTGCGTGGTGCCAGTTTTGCGGCAAGTGTGTTCCAACTGGATATCCAGTAATGGTGGCTCATAAACAGGGGCTCACCTGTACCGTTGTGTTTGCGTGTACTTGGCCATAGATGTTAGGTCCTTGCAAGTATGCTTTTTGGTCTGTTATGTCTCCATCTATGGCTGCGGTCGTAGTCGCTCCACAGCGCTGTCTGCCTACTGTGCGCCGTCGCGCCGCGGGAAACTCCTGGTCCTTTCGCTCACGTTCCGTGACGTCCCAAAAAGCCAGCTCCCGTACATTTCCGCTTACAGTGTACCAGCTTCAGATTCCTCATCCCGCGCGCCTGCTACGGTCGCAGGTTCGAATCCTGCCTCGGGCATGGATGTGTGTGATGTCCTTAGGTTAGTTAGATTTAAGTAGTTCTAGGGGACTGATGACCACAGATGTTAAGTCTCATAGTGCTCAGAGCCATTTGAACCATTTGATTGCTCATCTTCATATTTCAGTTGAGCAAATAAGGAAACAAAAGCTTTTAGTCTTTTATCAGTACCGAAACGTATTCTACTGCAGTAAAATATGTGACATATCACAGTTTTCGTTAAAGGGTCGCGGTAGAGGTTTTTAACTGAGTCTTGTTTCTCGTCAGAAAAAAAGGTGATTGCAGCTGTGTGAGTCTCATGCCAGGCTTTCTAAAGCCACACGGGCTCCTCGCGCATTTACAGCACGCCAGTAAACGACTGTCGGAGAAAACACGTACGTTCTTACCGTGCACGTCATAAGTATGTTGGCCGGACAGGTACCTGGTTGCTTGCTGAGGGAGCGGCGCGATTTTCTAGCGCACTCACCATCCCGGTGCGTTAAGTCCTCACGCACATCTGCGTTAGTAAATCCCCATTCACGGAAAGCTGCATTAGTTTGCTTTCTGCTCGATAAACGTAACTAACTAACAGTCCGAACTCGAAACTTCACGCGCACGACAATATCTCTCTTTGTCCCAGACATAATAACCAAACACACGCAGCGGCTCTTTCTGCATCCAAATGGCTTTTCACATCCAACTCGCTTCACTTCAGATTCAAATGGTCTTCGTAGCACAGAGACGACGATGCAATTAATGTTTGTAATATTTTAGAAAGGTCTGGCACCTGTTTGTCTCTGATCCATTGACATCACCGAGAAAACAATTGCATTGTGCGTCGTCTCTGCCGATAACTGTTCCAGTCCACATGTTTCAAAACATTTCTGAAATAAATTCCTAGGCCCTATACTAGACAGTCTGCTGCCTATGATTCCCTCGGGATAACTCGACTCCACTTAACAAAATTAGATTTAGGGGAAAAGAAGTTCACTCTTAGATGTCTTCGTTTTGTTCGACCCTCCTCAAATATAACGGTTTTTTTACACATACTATTGCACACTAATGCTGCGTGTCTCTGTGTGGAGAGTGGAGTACCAGTCTTCCTCGTCTGATACTAACCATCACCTAACATTCTGAATTATTTTTTGGATTGTTGGATATATTTCAATCTCTGTCTTCGGCAGTAGTCCTTGCATTCAACAGCATCCCTCCAGTATCATGGGAGTTATTCATTGACGTACAGCAGTGTTATTTCAATTTAATTCTGAAATTTTCACTGAGAAGCAACTCCAACTTTTCGCAGTATGATCAATCGAGCCAACTGAATATAATGTATCAACGTGGCTCTGCTTCTTTGGTAACGCTGACGGTAATGTGACAGTGTCTTCAGAGATCTGATTTTGCCTGTTTCCTTTCTTTACTTTTTGCCTGTTGTTTTACCATTGGCTTTCCTCTATGCAACAGAATGAGGAGACGCAGCGATCAAGGGAGTGGGTTCCTCTGTCACCTGAATTGGTTGGATCCACGTTTGCCCATCCTACTTTGAGTTTTCCTCGGTTGTCCTGAATTACATTATGCCAATGGCCCGATAGTTCCTTCGACAGTTCCCGAATGAATGCCATCCCTGAGGAATTCTCTGTCTACAATGAGTTCGTTGTCTGTGGAAAGTTAAACTGCAACATTCACCCTTTCATTTATCTTTTATAGCCGACACACAACCAACAGAGAAAATTAATTTCATAATACGTATCTTTAATATTAGAAATGTTAAATAAATTATGTCAGAAAGTGTAGGCAACCCTTGCAGGCGACGCAGCGACTGATCTACCGTACAGATGAAACCGCCACAATTCACGTACTGTCTGATTTATTACTACAGTCAATAAAATTCTTCTGGGTTTGAGGCCGCATTGTCATCTGTAAAATTCCGACGTTTCGGCGACTGTTCCAAGGCGCCTTCGTCAGGGTGCTTTGCTGACAGTTAGCAATACACCCTGACGAAGGCGCCTTGGAACAGTCGCCGAAACGTCGGAATTTTACAGATGACAATGCGGCCTCAAACCCAGAAGAATTTTATTGACTGTGACAACGGCCGCGGAAGCCTACGTTTACATTTGATTTATTACTAGTTTAGCTCATCAGACCAGAGCATCTTCAAATATTCATTGTTCCGGTGGCAACACGTTGGATGTTTAAAGCTCTTCTCGGCTCCACCGTCAAGACAAAGCGATGTGAGAACCATGCGCAATGTTAATTGGAAGGTCATTGGCCTATGAGGCGGAAGTTGTTTGGTCGAAAGCGTATATAGCTGTGACATCAAAATCTGCTGCCGGGTAAAATTCACTATCGTCATTGGCTAATGACCTTGCAGTAAGCATTTCACACCTAACTTTCACGGCATTGTGCTGACTGTGGTACCGAGTCGGCCTTTAAGCCTCTGACTCGTTACCACCAGAACAATGAATACTTGAATATTCTCACATCCGATGAGAGAAATTAGTAATTAATACGTAGTTGCGACCTGTGCCGATTTATCTGCGGACTAAATTAACACAAGACGCTCTTCGTGGGGGCCTCTTCACGTAATTGAACAATGTTCTTCAAATCTGCTGTGATAAAGGTATATCTCTGACGCTAAATTTAGTGAAAATCTAGTATTTTTAGTGAAAACCTAGTAGATAGTGTCGGAAGTTCCATGCGGCTTTTCGCGGATGATGCTGTAGTATATAGAGAGTTGCAGCATTAGAAAATTGTAGCGAAATGCAGGAAGATCTGCACCGGATAGGCACTTCTTGCAGGGAGTGGCAACTGACCCTTACCATAGACAAATGTAATTTATTGCGAATACATAGAAAGAAGGATCCTTTATTGTATGATTATATGATAGCGGAACAAACAGTGATAGCAGTTACTTTTGTAAAATATCTGGGAGTATGCGTGCAGAACGATTTGAAGTGGAATGATCATATAAAATTAATTGTTGGTAAGGCGGGTGCCAGGTTGAGATTCATTGGGAGAGTCCTTAGAAAATATAGGCCATCAACAAAGGAGGTGGCTTACAAAAGACTCGTTCGACCTATACTTGAGTATTGCTCATCAGTGTGGGATCCGTATCAGATCGGGTTTACGGAGGAGATAGAGAAGATCCAAAGAAGAGCGGCGCGTTTCGTCACAGGGTTATTTGGTAAGCGTGCTAGCGCTACGGAGATGTTTAGCAAACTCAAGCGGCTCTGCATCGCGGTGTAGCTTGCTGTGCAGGTTTCGAGAGGGTGCGTTTCTGGATGAGGTATCGAATATATTGCTTTCCCCTACTTATACCTCCCGAGGAGATCACGAATGTAAAATTAGAGAGATTCGAGCGCGCACGGAGGCTTTCCGGCAGTCGTTCTTCCCGCGAACCATACGCGACTGGAACAGAAAAGGAAGGTAATGACAGTGGCACGTAACGTGCCCTCCGCCACACACCGTTGGATAGCTTGCGGAGTATATATGTAGATGTAGAAAATCTGATGTTTCTCGGCTCGGCAGTTACGCCGTGGCTTAAGCCGCAAATTGTTCTGGCAGCCATCGCATAATAAAGCAATCTGCGAAGTAATGACGGGTTCAGAGATTCAAAGTGCGGCGCTTCCATTTGGGACGCGGTATGTGTGGCGTGAGGCGTGGAGGCTCATTCCATAGCGGGGACGCGGGAACCAGGACAGCAGAGAAGACACGACGCAGCGCCGGTCCGCAGTTGGGAGGGGGGAGGGAGGGGCTCTCCGCGACCCTCCCGGTGCCTCGTCTAGAGAGCCTGTATAGGGAGAGAGTGGCCAACCTGGCGATACGGCGGCCATTTTTCTGCCAAACTGCGGGCGGGACTTTTGAATGGTACTAGTGGAGTACAAACTAACCGAATCAAAAGCGCAAGACAATATGGCGAAATCATTGGTTAAATGCCTTTCTTTACAGGTATAATATGCTCATAGTAGCCTACTACGTACAGCACAGGAAAATCTGATACACTGGCTGCAAAAAATTATTCGTTACTTGCATTTATCTCCTTTAAAGTTCGTTTACTTGACATACTGCAATGAGAGTAACGTAAATAAAAGAATAGTGTATAGCATTTGTTTTGTATCGGAAGTGCATAACGCTAAAGATTTAACGTACCTGTATTTGTCAGATGAATGAAAGTCGTAAGCAGTTGTTTACTTGTGACATGCAAAAAGCGTGAGACGTATTAGTACTTCTCGTCACGTCTTCAAACTGTTTGCATGTCACAAGTAAACAACAGCTTACGACTTTCTTTCATATATATATATATTAAAAACAAAGATTCCAAGACTTACCAAGTGGGAAAGCGCCGGTAGACAGGCACAATAAAATAACACACAAACACACACAAAATTTCTAGCTTTCGCAACCAACGGTTGCTTCTTCAGGAAAGATTCTTTCTGATTTCTTTCTGAATCTTTCTGATTCAGGAAAGATTCTTTCCTGAAGAAGCAACCGTTGGGAAGAAGCAACCGCGGGAAAGCGCCGGTAGACAGGCACAATAAAATAACACACAAACAAGATTCTTTCCTGAAGAAGCAACCGTTGGTTGCGAAAGCTAGAAATTTTGTGTGTGTGTTTGTGTGTTATTTTATTGTGCCTGTCTACCGGCGCTTTCCCGCTTGGTAAGTCTTGGAATCTTTGTTTTTAATATGTTTTTCCCTTGTGGAAGTTTCTTTCTATTTTATTTACATTATATATATATATATATATATATATATATATATATATATATATATATATGCCATGGCTTCCTTCTACTCAGCCAATCGTAAGGTGGGGAGGGTGCAGAGGGCGGGGAGAGGACAGGGTGAGTTGGTAGAGACCTACCTCTACCTCTACATCCATACTCCGCAAGCCACCTGATGCTGTGTGGCGGAGAGTACTTTGAGTACCTCTATCGGTTCTCCCTTCTATTTTAGTCCCGTATTGTTCGTGGAAAGAAAGATTGTCGGTGTGGGCTCTAATCTCTCTGGTTTTATCCTCATGGTCTCTTCGCGAAATATACATAGAGGGAGCAATAAACTGCTTGACTCCTCGGTGAAGGTGTGTTCTCGAAACTTAAAAGCCCGTACCGAGCTGCTGAGCGTCTCTCTGGAAGAGTCTTCGACTGAAGTTTATCTATCATCTCCGTAACGCTTTCGCGATTACTAAATGATCCTGTAAAGAAGCGCGCTGCTCTCCGTTGGATCTTCTCTATCTGTTCTATCAACCCTATCTGGTAGGATCCCACACTGCTGAGCAGTATTCAAGCAGTGGGCGAACAAGTGTACTGTAACCTACTTCCTTTGTATTCGGACTGCATTTCCTTGGGATTCTTCCAATGAATCAGCTTTATACGGTCATTCCATTTTAAATGACTCCTAATGCCTACTCCAGATAATTTATGGAATTAACTGCTTCCAGTTGCTGACCCGCTATATTGTAGCTAAATGATAAAGTATCTTTATTTATATGTATTCGCAGCACATTACACTTATCTACATTGAGATTCAATTGCCATTCCCTGCACCATGCGTCAATTCCATGCAGATCCTCCTGCATTTCAGTATAATTTTCCATTGTTACCACCTCTCGATATACTACTGCATCATCCGCAAAACGCCTCAGTGAATTAACGATGTTATCCACAAGGTCATTTATGAATATTGTGAATAGCAACGGACCTACGACACTCCCCTGCAGCACACCTAAAAGACTTCTCTCCATTGAGAATGACGTGCTGAGTTCTGTTATCTAGGAACTGATCAATCCAATCACACGATTGGTCTGATAGTCCATATGCTCTTACTTTGTTCATTAAACGACTGTGGGGAACTGTATCAAACGCCTTGCGGAAGTCAAGAAACACGGCATCTACCTGTGAACCTGTAACTATGGCCCTCTGAGTCTCGTGGACGAATAGCGCGAGCTAGGTTTCACACGACCGTCATTTTCGAAACCCGTGCTGATTCCTACAGAGTAGATTTCTAGTCTCCAGAAAAGTCATTATACTCGAACACAATACGTGTTCCAAAACCCTACAACTGATCGACGTTAGAGATATAGGTCTATAGTTCTGCACATCTGTTCGACGTCCCTTCTTGAAAAAGGGGATGACCTGTGCCCTTTTCCAATCCTTTGGAACGCTTCGCTCTTCTAGAGACCTACGGTACACCGCTGCAAGAAGGGGGGCAAGTTTCTTCCCGTACTCCTTGTAAAATCGAACTGGTATCCCATCAGGTCCAGCGGCCTTTCCTCTTCTGAGCTAATTTAATTGTTTTTCTATCTCTCTGTCATCTATTTCGATATCTACCATTTTGTCATCTGTGCGTAAATCTAGAGAGGGAACAGCTTTGGAAAAAGACATTTAGTATTTTGGCCTTTGGTCTGTCATCCTTTGTTTCAGTATCATTTATGTCACAGTCCAATTTACCGTGCCGGCCGCGGTGGTCTCGCGGTTCTAGGCGCGTAGTCCGGAACCGCGCGACTGCTACGGTCGCAGGTTCGAATCCTGCCTCGGGCATGGATGTGTGCGATGTCCTTAGGTTAGTTAGGTTTAAGTAGTTCTAAGTTCTAGGGGACTAATGACCACAGCAGTTGAGTCCCATAGTGCTCAGAGCCATTTGAACCAATTTACCTTACACTCCGAACCATGGTCACTCTCGTCGTTTTTCACACTAACAAACATTGACAGTAGTGACAGAAGCGGTAAATGACAGATAAAAGTCCTAGGCCAATGGGGATCGAACCCCGGTACATTGGATTCGTAGTCTGGCACTTTGCCACCGAGTCACCGATCCACATTCTTCAATGACTCTAAGGAATCAGAGAAATCCTCTGCATCAAGTAATCTGGATGAAAGTTACCTGCCCGCTCGCACTTAACTGTTCAGGCAGAGCTTCGTACCACATGTGTATCTTGGGATGCATGTGGGCTTCGCTTAAAGGGGGACAGGGAATGAAAGAATAAACCTTATGAAGTTAAAAAAATTTACCCTGGATATTAAAACAGAACAATAACCAGAATGGGCAGTCTGTGTGAAATTGAACATCTCTGGAATCAAATCTGCTGCTGGCTAACATTCGAAGCCGTGTGGCTGTAGCCCGTGCTTGGTAACGCGCTTGCACCCTCGCTGGCACTCCGGCTGTTAGGTGGTCTAAACGTTTACAGGATTTTATTTCCTCGGATTCAGCGCCTCGTCCCCATCGTTTGCTGTACAGTGGTGCAGATGTTACGTACAGAATGAATCAATCCGGTATTTTGTATTCCGTGACGCAACGGCGGGCTACATCAACATGGCCCCATCATGAGTTGGCTTCGTGTTTCGCTGTGTGATTTACCCTCTTGTATTTCCTACTGCGCCACTCTGTTGTTAGTTCCAGTTCTTGCAATGCTTGTGGTACGAGTTCAATGCGCAGCTCATTCATATCATTTCAGTAGTCAATTTCAGCCGTGTGAATCTTGCTTTTCCAAATTCTCGCCCAGGGTTTGGACAATACGACTATGTACCCGAGAAAATGATCAATTACGGTTCATGTATAGAAATTACAGGACCATAAAATATAGTATGGAAACCATCCAGATACATAGGTTTCCAGCCGTATAGTGTACGGGTGCGATGATTCGAGTAAGCAAGCAAGAGCATTTAGCTTATCCGATATTGGTACAGATTATGATACGACGATTGCGACTCAGTAATCGTTCACTCAAAAATTAGGTTTTTTTCCCATAAAAGTCACAACTTGCTCCAGCACGATATTTTGTCAAAATTCAACTGGATATAATGGAATTTGGAGCTAGGTCGCCACAATATTTGAAAATGCAGTAATTATCCTATTACAATTACTGTGGCACGTTTATCACATCTGCGTCTACAGGTGCGTCTGTCCTCTCGAGAAAACTCACATCTCAGACATTATTAGATATTCCATACGAAAGTAGGCACTGGTGAAACAAAGTGCAAAACTACATGAAAGTCTGGACTTACCGAGTGTACAACTTTACTTCGTCCATAACAGCTTCTTATATGTAAAGAGCGTGAGTCGAGTTTGTGTACGGCATGGGAGTTTCCACAGAGAAGGTAATTTAGTTTGAAGAAAGTCATTATGTATGAACTTATGATATTTTGTTGAAGAATACAGGTGAGTAGTATATGACAGAAGTTCTATGGAACAGCTCTGCTCTCATACTTTCATTGATGTGAGCTGTATTTATTACAAATTATGGGAAGAGGTACCTAATGTATATCGTGCCTACGACTGGATCTAATTCACTAGCGTATTGTATGTTGAACCTTTCAGTGAGGCTTAAGGCCATTCTGATTTTTAGTGTTATGTATTAGGCTGTACGATATGGCGAATAAGAAGACTGAGATGTTGCTTAGGTGCACCAGTCCATGATCAGCGAAATTTCTTAAAATAATAAAAGTCAGAAAAAGAGTGATCACTAAAGACAGTGTACGCATTGTCGTGCTGTAAATCAGCCACTCGTAGAAAACATCGGGGCTTCGAGCAATGTTTTTGCCATTGCAGGCTGTCGGTTGTGCTGTTTAGTAAGCCTCTAGATGCCCGCTCGGCCAACCGCGCGGTCTAATGTGCGGGTCGGTTCCCCTTATTCCGCCTCAGTTACACTATGCCGGCGAGTGCTGCTCAAACACTGTCTCCACGTACGGGTGCACCATAATTACTCTACCACTCAAACATTTGGGGCTACAGTCGTCTGGTATGAGACGTTCTCGGGAGGGGACGGTCCACTGGGGGCCCGCAGCTATGGCTAAGTTTGCGTACCATATTTCAGTCTCCCGTGAAGTGAGAGACTGATTGTAAAAGCTCTGCATCCGGGACTGTGATGCGAGAGAGAGTGTGGGAAACGGACACAGCTGTGTTGGTTTCTGCTCACTTTTCGACAGCCAGCTGAATGCTAATTTAGTCCTTGGGAACCAAAGAAACTGCAGGGTAAATGGTTGCGCCAAACCAGGATGTGCGTTATCTATTTAAATCTTTGAGCAAAGAAACAACTGAGAGGAAAGACGACAGAGAGATAATATAAGTCGACAGATATGTCGGTCGTCGACGAGTCGGATGCGAGCTGTCTGACACAATGGAATGTAATTGCGTATCGGCAGTTGCAGCGCAGGGCGAGATGCCAATCGACAAGCAGACTTGGCCTGTGCCACTGCGGGAATTCCTCGCCTCAGCTGCTTAGCATAGCTAGACAATGGATCGGGGTTAGCGGCGAGATAGCGGCCTGGGATGCCGGCTTGGCGCGGCGCGGAGCAACGACAGTCACCGGCCGGCCAGCCTCTACTCAACTGCTGCCGCTGGAGTCAGCTCTGTCTGGCCTGCCCTTGTCTTGTCTTGTCTTGTGGTGTGCGGGTGGAGGCTGGCTGTCCGTCTCGCGCTGCCCCCGGCCGTGGACCAGTCGCCATAACTATGCATCGTAACTGCGGCAGCTACTGGCCTCACAAATACCGTGGTCTGTCATTGAGATGGGGTCTGTTACACAACCCAACACAAAAATAAAAAAGTGTGACGCACCACAAATGAATTATCAGAATGGGCCAGAAACCGGTAAATATCAGATTACAATTTCACAAAAATTGAATGATTCATTCAAGACAAACAGCTTCACAAATTGAGCAAGTCTTTAACGCATTGGTCCACCTTTGATTCCTATGCAAGCAGTTTTAAGGCTTGCCATTGATTGATAGCGATTTTGCATGCACAACTGAGGGATGTTGTTGTTGTTGTGGTCTTCAGTCCAGAGACTGGTTTGATGCAGCCCTCCATGCAAGCTTCTTCATCTCCCTGTACCTACTGCAACCTACATCCTTCTGAATCTGTTTAGTGTATTCATCTCTTGGTCTCCCTCTACGATTTTTACCCTCCACGCTTCCCTCCAATACTAAATTGGTGATCCCTAGATGCCTCAGAACATGTCCTACCAACCGATCCCTTCTTCTAGTCAAGTTGTGCCACAAACTCCTCTTCTCCCCAATTCTATTCAATACCTCCTCATTAGTTATGTGATCTACCCATCTAATCTTCAGCATTCTTCTGTAGCACCACATTTCCAAAGCTTCTATTCTCTTCTTGTCCAAACTATTTATCGTCCATGTTTCACTTCCATACATGGCTACACTCCATACAAATACGTTCAGAAACGACTTCCTGATACTTAAATCTATACTCGATGTTAACAAATTTCTCTTCTTCAGAAACGCTTTCCTTGCCATTGCCAGTCTACATTTTATATCCTCTCTAATTCGACCGTCATCTGTTATTTTGTTCCCCAAATAGCAAAACTCATTTACTACTTTAAGTGTCTCATTTCCTAATCTAATTCCCTCAGCATCACCCGACTTAATTCGACTACATTCCATTATTTTCGTTTTGATTTTGTTGATGTTCATCAAGACACTGTCCATTCCGTTCAACTGCTCTTCCAAGTCCTTTGCTGTCTCTCGTGCCAAATTCTGCCCAACTTGCATGGTAGTTCCTCAAAATCCCGGATAGTTAGGCGATAGTCCAAAGTTTCTCAACTGGGGAGAGGTCCGGCGACATGTCTAGCTAAGGTACGATTTCGAAAGCACGAAAACAACACATTAGAAACTTTAGCCATGCGCGAGCGGGCATCATCTTGCTGAAATGTAAATCAGGGATGGATTGCCATGAAGGGCAACAAAACGTCGTGTGGAACGTCGTCGACGTATCTCTGTGCTATGAGGGTGTCACGCATCACAACCAAAGGGGTCCTGCTATGAAATTGAATGACACCTCTAACCATCAGTCCTGGCTGTCGGCCATATGGCGGGCAATATTGAGGTTGGCATCTCACCGCTGTCCAGGGTGTCTACGGCCTGGAATCTTGCTGACTGGAATAGAATTGTCTTCACTGATGCGCCGCGCTTCGAAATGAGCACAAATGACCAGCTAAGACGCGTGTGGAGACGCCCCAAATAGCGATGGGATACCAGCCTAACTGTCGCCAGCCATACGTTCCGACAACCAAGACTGAAGGTTCAACATGGTTCAAATGGCTCTGGGTACTATGGGACTTAACATCGGATGTCATCTGTCCCCTACAACTTCTTGTTGTTGTGGTCTTCAGTCCTGAGACGGGGTTGGTGCAGCTCCCCATGTTACCCTATCCTGTGCAAGCTTCTTCATCTCCCAGTACAAACAGCTTCACAAATTGAGCAAGTCTTTAACGCATTGGTCCACCTTTGATTCCTATGCAAGCAGTTTTAAGGCTTGCCATTGATTGATAGCGTTTTTGCATGCACAACTGAGGGATGTTGTTGTTGTTGTGGTCTTCAGTCCAGAGACTGGTTTGATGCAGCCCCCCATGCAAGCTTCTTCATCTTCCTGTACCTACTGCAACCTGCATCCTTCTGAATCTGCTTAGTGTATTCATATCTTGGTCTCCCTCTACGGTTTTTGCCCTCCACGCTGCCCCCCAATGCTAAATCTGTGATCCCTTGATACCTCAGAACATGTCCTACCAAACTGTCCCTTCTTCTTGTCAAGTTGTGCCACAAACTCCTTTTCTCCCCAGTTCTATTCAATACCTCCTCATTAGTTACATGATCTACCCATCTAATCTTCAACATTCTTCTGTAGCACCACATTTCGAAAGCTTGTATTTTCTTCTTGTCCAAACTATTTATCGTCCTAGAACTTAGAACTACTTAAACCTAACTAACCTTAGGACATCACACACCTCCGTGACCGAGGCAGGATTCGAACCTGCGATCGTAGCAGTAGCACCGATCCGGACTGAAGCGCCTAGAACCACTCGGCCACCGCGGCCGTCACTGAAGATCTGGGGTGCCATTACATTCCATACGAGAACCTCACTGCTTGTGATTCGCAGCATGCTTACAGCGCAGCAGTATGTCGAAGGCGTTCTATGCCCCCTTTTGTTGCCCTTTATGAGAATCCATCCTAGGCTTACGTTTCAGTCAGACGTTGGCCGGCCGCACACGGCGAGAGTCTCCAGTGCTTGTCTTCCTGCTTGCCAAACCCTACCTTGGCCAGCAAGTTCGCCGGACCTCTCGCCAGCTGAGAACGTTTGGCTCGTTATGGGCACTGGCCTCCGACCATCACAGATTCTGACGATCTCACGCACTAATCTGATAAAGTCTGGCACGATGTATATCAGGAGGACATCCAACAACTTTATCAATAAGTTCCAAGCCGAATAACTGCTTGCGTAAGAGCCAGAAACGAACCAACACAGTAATGACTGACTGAATTTGGGAAACACTTTCTCTTGAATAAATCATCCATTTCTGTGAAACCACGAATTTGGGAAACACTTTCTCTTGAATAAATCATCCATTTCTGTGAAACCACAATCACTTGTTTTTCTGTACATGTACATCACATCTACCGATTTCCGACCCATTCCAATAATTCACTCGTGAAGCGTTGTTTTCTTGTTTTGCAGTGTGCACGGTGAAACCCAATCTGACTTACAAAATTCGGAGATCAGTTATATCCATTATGGATTATATTGCGAGTACTGCGGCTGTTAATCAAAATCAAAGAAATATATATATTTTCTTCTCTCACGAACTTTTACGTCATCCATTACGCGTTTCGACAGGAGCCGTCTTTGGCATGGCTGTTTCTAGTGATACGCATTGGCGATTTCGCGCAGCAGCATTCGAGTTGGCTGAGAATTTAGGAAGTACCTTGCACTGTTATTAACCCTCCGTTGCTCACGTGTATGACACTCGTCATCCACACGACTTTCCCGCTCAATTTTGTCTGACAGGGATGGACTGAGTTCGCGCCATCTTCAGTACCTTTTTGTTAACTCTCCGGCTGTTAGCTCGAATCATTGTTGACTTTCAGTTACGAAAGATACATTGTTAACGAAACATTAATATAGTCTGGAGGACACTCGTCATCCGCGCGAGATCTGCTGCCACAATCTGAAAGAAAGTAAGTCTGTATTACTTTATTGCTTTCCTAGATTCAATCGCTCTTTCATGTGCGTAAATTTAGACGTATTGAAACTGATTGCAGTTACCTCCCATGTTACCTAGAATTTTCTTTATTTTTAAATTGTGGAAGAAATGTCAAATGCAAAAAACCTCGGACAGAGTTTAGTAGAGATCCTAATGTATGGTTGGAATGGTTCAATAAGTTAAGTGATGAAGATGCTCGCAGTGATAGCGCTGACGCAGAGAGAGAGGATTGTGTTCATGAAAGTGGTCATGATTCCTAAACAGAACAAGAAGAGTCAGAAAATGATGAATCTGAATCACAGGAAGAAGTAACTCAAGAGGATGCATTTTTTTAGGGGAAAGATGAAATAACTAAACGGAGGAAAAATAAATATCCTGCCAGTGTTACAACAGATCTTGTAATTTTATTACGCATCTGCCTTGACCAAAAACTCAAGCTCGTATTAAAAAGACAGAAATAGAAATTCTGAATTTGTTCTTGGATGAAAACATAATAAGCATTATCGCAACATGCACTAATACACTCCTGGAAATTGAAATAAGAACACCGTGAATTCATTGTCCAAGGAAGGGGAAACATTATTGACACATTCCTGGGGTCAGATACATCACATGATCACACTGACAGAGCCACAGGCACATAGACACAGGCAACAGAGCATGCACAATGTCGGCACTAGTACAGTGTATATCCACCTTTCGCAGCAATGCAGGCTGCTATTCTCCCATGGAGACGATCGTAGAGATGCTGGATGTAGTCCTGTGGAACGGCTTGCCATGCCATTTCCACCTGGCGCCTCAGTTGGACCAGCGTTAGTGCTGGACGTGCAGACCGCGTGAGACGACGCTTCATCCAGTCCCAAACATGCTCAATGGCGGACAGATCCGGAGATCTTGCTGGCCAGGGTAGTTGACTTACACCTTCTAGAGCACGATGGGTGGCACGGGATACATGCGGACGTGCATTGTCCTATTGGAACAGCAAGTTCCCTTGCCGGTCTAGGAATGGTAGAACGATGTGTTCGATGACGGTTTGGGTGTACCGTGCACTATTCAGTGTCCCCTCGACGATCACCAGAGGTGTACGGCCAGTGTAGGAGATCGCTCTCTACACCATGATGCCGGGTGTTGGCCCTGTGTGCCTCGGTCGTATGCAGTCCTGATTGTGGCGCTCACCTGCACGGCGCCAAACACGCATACGGCCATCATTGGCACCAAGGCAGAAGCGACTTTCATCGCTGAAGACGACACGTCTCCATTCGTCCCTCCATTCACGCCTGTCGCGACACCACTGGAGACGGGCTGCACGATGTTGGGGAGTGAGCGGAAGACGGCCTAACGGTGTGCGGGACCGTAGCCCAGTTTCATGGAGACGGTTGCGAATGGTCCTCGCCGATACCCCAGGAGCAACAGTGTCACTAATTTGCTGGGAAGTGGCGGTGCGGTCCCCTACGGCACTGCGTAGGATCCTACGGTCTTGGCGTGCATCCGTCCGTTGTTGCGGTCCGGTCCCAGGTCGACGGGCACGTGCACCTTCCGCCGACCACTGGCGACAACATCGATGTACTGTGGAGACCTCACGCCCCACGTGTTGAGCAATTCGGCGGTACGTCCACCCGGCCTCCCGCATGCCCACTATACGGCCTCGCTCAAAGTCCGTCAACTGCACATACGGTTCACGTCCACGCTGTCGCGTCATGCAACCAGTGTTAAAGACTGCGATGGAGCTCCGTATGCCACGGCAAACTGGCTGACACTGACGGCGGCGGTGCACAAATGCTGCGCAGCTAGCGCCATTCGACGGCCAACACCGCGGTTCCTGGTGTGTCCGCTGTGCCGTGCGTGTGATCATTGCTTGTACAGCCCTCTCGCAGAGTCCGGAGCAAGTATGGTGGGTCTGACACACCGGTGTGTCCATTTACAGGACTGTATATGCACTAACTAAGTTCGTGGTAACTTTTCTAGGGAAAGATGCGATAGAGATCAGAGCTTTCATTGCTTTGTCATATCTATGTGGATCTTTGAGATGTTCTAGGAAGAGTATATCGAAATTGAGTGATAACTCAAAGGGAGACGGACTTGAATCATGGTATTTATGCATAAGAGAAAACCGATTCAGGTTCCTGTAGAGATGTCTGAGGTTTGATAATATCCGTGATAGAGATGTTCGCAGAGAGACTGACTAGTTGCCTCCTATCAGAGCTATCAGAGAGGTACTTGAACTATTTACGAACAATTGCCAAAAATATTTTTCACTTGGTGATACTGTTGACGAACAGCTGTTGGCATTTAGAGGAAACTGCCCGTTCAGACAATATATTCCTACCAAGCCAGAAAAGTATGGGGTAAATGTGTTTGCTTTGGTTGATGTAAAAATAGCTTACACTTTGAATTTAGAACCGTACGTCGGTAAGCAACAAGGGGGACCATGTAGTGCCAGTAATTCAGCTGAAGATATTGTTCTTCAAATGGTCAAACTGTTCCAAACTTAAGAATATATTGTACTGTGTACAAATATTAAATATATTACATGTAGATTTAATAAAAAATCATAAAACCAATCATAAAGAACGTTCAAAGTATAGAAATAGATCGCTTGCTTTGTGGATGACACCAATCATCCGCGTAAGTAACGATGTCACGAATTTTCGCGCGAGTAACGGAGGGTTAATAAAGTGAAATGACCACAGAACTTGTAGATGTGGTATAGCAGATAGGTCAAAGGTGTTCAAGGTACTTGTGGTGCAAGAAGGAGAGTAAATGTGCTGTATTGTGCCGCTGCAATTGGCATATGCTTCTTACTATACATTAGTCATAACATATTGTTGTTACGTAGGAAAGGAGCTATATTTTTTTCTCTTTGTTGTGGGTTCACTGGGTGCAGTGGAAGAGCGACACCAGGGCGCTACGCCGGGCCGTTTCCGCGGCGGTAGTCTCTGAGGGTACCTGCGTTCTGTGCTGTGCATTCCAATGGTTGCATGTTACAGGCTTTATCACTGTTTCACACAAAAGAGGCAATTGAGGCAACGAACCGAATAAATCATAATTACAGTATTATTCTGCTACGAATTAGCGTGGATCTCGGGTTCCTTATACGAGAATACTCAGAAGCCCCAGAAATCGTTTAAAGAACACCACAGCTGCTACACAGCCCAGTACAAGGTGGCAGCAGAAGGAAGCCGTGTCATGTCTGTGTCTCAGGACTGTCATTCTGTCGGCGACTTTCATCCCAAGTGACTTATGTAGTGCAGATACATACAGTGCTCGAGGAAGTGTGTATACCGGTAAAAGACCAATTAAGCCCAAAAACAACTGCAAAATAAAAGCTCTAGCATCTTGTCAGATACGATCCGCAAGAACGGAAACAGCTGCCGGCAGAAATATAAGGCCCACGAGGCTTTCTCCTCTTGAACTTAAAAGAAAAATCAAAGAAAACGTAGCTGAACCAAAAGATGGAGCCAGACAATGAATCCACAACCTGGCTAAAGGCTGGTGGACATCCGAAACTCTAAACGCTGTCGTCCAGGGCAAGCTTCAAGATATTCACAGTAACGAGACGAAGACGAGTTGCAATTGCCACGAGAAAAAGGAAGAAAGACAGAGAACAGAGTGGAACTTGGTTTGTGTGCTATGTGTCCTTCGGTATGCACAAAAACTGACCTTCGCGCCATACTGCAAACGGGCTAGATGCAGCCACCCTGCAAAAGTAGCCGAAACGTCGGCAGTTTTATCACACTACGACAGCGGTGAAACTCACAGAAGATTTTAGCGAAATAGGTGTAGTCTCTTTTTAGACACGTATAATACATGTTCTGCAGCTGTTACGGTGATATATCTTCCTGACAGAGAAATAAAAATTAAGTACGCCCTTACGTTACCCAAGCACCTGAAGCAATTCTTGGATGTTTGTGTCGTAGAGCACGAGTGGCTTATCCAAAAAACAAACATTTTACTCTCGCAGTGCTTCGCTTTGTCTTTGAGGCTACTTTTATCTAACGATTTGCCTTACAAAAACAAACAGATGTTACTTACTGCTATAGTCCTTTTTACAAGTTTTAGTATCATTTGTCCTTTAATACCAACATTATGTTTATACGTTGGAGTGAAGAGACTGTACACAGTGTTAGCAATCTGCAGCACACGAGATAAATTATTTGGCGTATTGCTCCGATTACTTAGAACAGTTAAGTGACGGACCTACTGTATATTAATTCCCCTGGACCCCTGAATTTTAGAAACAATCTCCAATTTGGCCACCATCTTCAATTTAACCATTGAGATGACGTTTATCTCGTCATTGTTCTCAAACCTATAGCTACCTACGAGGGTAAGTCAATAATTATCCGCAAAGTAGTTATAAAACTTTATTGTAATCAAATAGGAAACTTACAAGAACATCATTTTCCGAAATAGTCTCCTTGCGTTTCAACGCACTTGGTCCGTCGTTGTACAAGCTTCCTGATGCCCTCATAAAAGAACGTTCTCGGTTGAGCTACAAACCAGGAATGCGCCGCTTCTTTCACTGCTTCGTCCGAGGCAAATAGACGGCCCCTTAATGCCTGTTTGAGTGGACCAAACAAGTGAGTCAGAAGGGGCAATATCGGGACTATATCGAGGATGACCCAGTAGTTCAAATTTGAGTTTGTGGAGCGTTTCAGCGGTGTGGGCAGCAGTATGCGGACGGGAATTGCCGTACAGCGACACAACACCTTCTGTCAGCAATCCTCGGCGTTTTGCTTCGAATTGCAGGCTTTAGCCTGGCAGTAAGCAACTCACTGTAACTTACACTGTTTATTGTTGTGCCCCTTTCCCCATAATGTTCCGGTAGTGGACGTTGTGCGTCCCAAAAAACAGTAAGCATCAGTTCTCCTGCGGACGGCTGGGTCTTGTACTTTTTCTTGCACGGCGAATTTGCATGTTTCCATTCCATACTCTGCCGTTTACTCTCCGGCTCGTAATGATGGGTCCATGCTTCGTTAGCAGTAATGATCGTGTCTAAAATGTTACCATAGCGATCCAAATGTTTTTTGCAGATGTCCAAGCGCTTTTGTTTATGTAACTGTGTGAGTTGTTTTGGGACCCGTCTTGCACCAACTTTATGAAACCCAAGTCTGTTGTGGATGATTTCGTCGGCAGAACCGTGACTAATCTGCAGACGATGTGCCACTTCGTCAATAGTTAATCGTCTGTCTAAGAGAATCATTTCACGTGAACGCTCAATGGTTTATTCATTTGTGGTGGTAAACGGTCGCCCGGCTCCTTCATCGTGCGTAACACTTGTGCAACCATTTCGGAATTTTTCAATCCATTCGTAGACACTCTGTCGTGGCAAAACACTGTTCCCGTACTGTACCGAAAGTCTTCGATGAATTTCGGCCCCTGATACGCCTTCCGATGACAAAAAAGCTGATCACTGAACGTTGCTCTTCTTTGATGCAAATAGAGAGCGGAGCAGCCATGATTAACACCATGCGCCGATAATGAAACTAATCTAGCAGCTTGGAAGTGACAAAGATATAACAACAAATAAACAAAGCAAGCGTCATCAACGCAAAACGACAGTACTACCAAAATAAACAAAAATATAACTAAATTGCGGATAACAATTGGCTTACCCTCGTATATGCGAGGTCCGACTACTAGAGTGGCAAACACACACTGTTAACAGTCGATACATCACCTCCGGCAACTTACCCCGACAATCTCCACAGAAACAATACTTGAGCAAGAACACAGGCAGTCGTTTCCACTGGTCATTCTGTGCTGTCACTAACAGCACTTCTCTGCAAACTGTCGCTGTCTGCATGGAGTCTGAGAAAATTATTTTTAGCAGATGTTGGAAAACGCCTGCATTCAAGGAAAAGTCAGCAGCTGTTAGGCCAGCCTGACAGGTTTGAATCAGAGTGAATTACGGGAAGACCAGGCTATCACATCCAGCCTGGACAAAGCCCTCTTCCATTTGGCTCTGGCGTGCGTCCGTAGCCGCCTAGGGTAGAACGCTTGGCGTGGCTGGTAGTAACACAGGTACGTCACAGCTTGTCATGCACCGCCGTTCGCATTTTGTTGAGTCGGGGAACATTTTATCTACACCATACCAGTGAATAACTTCAATAACTTGGGAAGTGTAACAATGAATGATATGTATTGCTCAACCGAAATTAGGAAAAGAATTGCAATGGCAAAACAAGGATTCAAGAGGAAACAGAAACTGCTTTGTTGACTACTAAACAAAGATCTGAGGAAAAGACTTGCCAAACGTTACATCTGGAACGTTGCACTATATGGTCCGGAGACCTGGACATTGAGGAAGGAAGGTGAAAGAAGATTGGAAAAAAATGGTTCAAATGGCTCTGAGCACTATGGGACTCAACATCTGAGGTCATCAGTCCCCTAGAACTTAGAACTACTTAAACCTAACTAACCTAAGGACATCACACACATCCATGCCCGAGGCAGGATTCGAACCTGCGACCGTAGCAGTCACGCGGTTCCGGACTGAAGTGCCTAGAACCGCACGGCCACCACGGCCGGCAAAGAAGATTGGAGTCACTAGAGATGTGGATATGGAGAAGAATGGAAAAAGTGAAATGGGAACACCGAGTAAGGAATGAAGAAGTATTAAGAAGAGTTGGAGACGAAAGAAACATGCCGAAAATCTTCAGAAAGAGAAAACGGAACTGGGTTGGACATTGTTTGAGGAGAGACTTTTATTGAAGGAAGGAATAGAAGGAATGGTGGAGGGAAAAACGGGAAGAGTAAAAAGAAGATATCAAATGCTCGGCAATATCAAAGGAAGCAAATATTCAGAAATGAAAAGATTGGCTATGACAGACAAAAGTGGGAGAGGCTTAACCCATGACAAGACCTGCCGTAAGGCAGAATACCATACCACTACTACCACTATACCTGCTACTATACCTAGTGACTTGGTTCAGAGGGATACCTGCGTCATTATTTTTTCATGCCGTTAGTGTGGGTTTCTGAAGTATATACGTGGGTGATGGTGTGTAAGCCCATGTTTGAAATCAATTTGTCAATATAGTTACAGTAATGCAGTAATTTACGACTTTTTTTGAGACAAAACTGAAATATCTACACCAAATTGTTGAGAACATAGTGCACAGCTGGTTTTTAGAGATAAAGGATAATCAAAAGAAATGTAAGTCACTTGAAAATGGCCGAAAAGTCACTTTCATGCAAGAAACCTGCTTAGCTTCACGTAGATAACAAACACCAGACTCAATGTAGCACTGTCAGGGCATACGACACTTTATTCTGGAGAGAAGATACAAGTCTAGAAACAAGACTAAACTGATGAACGGAACCATCTATGTGTGTACCGAATAGGCAGCTATGTTGATTTATCTGTGATGGCATTTTTCTTGAGCTTACGTTTAATCAATTGCTTGGCACATCCCTACAGTGCACTTCTCGCAGTTGCCGGATTTTGAAAGCTATACCAACTAGTCTTGGCGATGAGAAGCTTCTATATCGTCTTCACAACAAAGAGATTTTTCCTTCGCATGTAGAGTAAAATAACTCTAGCCCTTTCAAGAAACTCTCATTTAAATAGTTTATTAGTTCTGGGGCATCGCCCGCCTCTGACGATCTCGCCGTCGAGTGCACTTTAAATTCTGATCTTCCTTCCTTTTCCCGTGACATTGGGGTGACCTTGCGAGGCGTATCCTGGAGAGCTCCGTGGTCCACAGAGAGGCGGACTCCACGGCGAAGCACAGCCAGCTGGGCCCCGCAGCCTTCCGCTGAATTCATTACGGCCCGCTGCCTTTCACTCCGGGCTACATACCCCAGTCCCGGTGGAACAGGTTCCACGACGCACTTTACGCACGATATACGGCGGGAAAATGCAGCTGCCGTGATCGTTAGAAACGCCTCTGGAATGCCACCGCCATGCACGCGTGTCAATGGAGGAATTAGAAATGGAAAGCGAACCTCTTCGTAACACAGTAAAATTTTCCGTCGTGTTTCATGTAGGATACACAGTATTTAGTGAAATCTATAGAGTTTCAGTGTACTCTCTGGCAGACAGTTTTCCACTCTGTACCAGGAATGCTTCGTGAGGTATAGGTTAAGTGATCAGTCTGGAGAGAGTAGCTCACGGATACCTTGTAGAACATTCTGAATAACGCGAGAGCATTGCCTTGCTGGGAGAGCCCACTGTCCCAGCGTTATAGCAATGGCAGGATAACGGACCTGAATGTATCCTGTACCGTCCAGAGTTCGCTCAACAGACGTCTACGTTAAGGTCACTCTAGGCTATGGTTTTTCGCACCATGATGCCCGGAGTAGCCCCAACTATGGAGGGCAGGTAAAATAAGTAGAAAGGTTTACATATTCAGTTGAACAACATAAAGAGAAGCAGTTTCTGATGCTAAGGATAAACTTGCAACATTTAGTTTTGGACAGAAGCTTCCAGAGGAACCGTCGTTCAAGTTCACTAGAACAGCTGACCAAGCAGTGGACAGAAGATGTATCCGTAGTAGCACGTTCCATGGTGGGAGGTATACGGCGTCTTTGAAGACATAAATGCACTCAATAGTTCAGAAATAAAGCATAGGGCCGCAGATAGAGATATGCCGAATGAAATGCGTTAATGTGTCAAGCTGACAAAGCGTCAAGTCTTCAATGACTAACGTGGGAGAAGCTTATCGAAAGTCCTCTCAAGAAACCCATGGCACACATCCATGCCCGAGGCGAGATTCGAACCTGCGACAGTAGCAGCCGCGTGATTCCGGACTGAAGCGCCTAGAACCGCTCGGCCACAACGGCCGGCCCTTTCTTTGTCGTTTTTTTTATTTACAGCAGCTTCTCTTCATAGCAAACAGGGATTCTAAGTTAACGAAGGTATTACTGGATACATTGTTTGGTGAGCCCAGTTTACAGAGCACTGCCAACGCGAACGAAACCTCAAAAACATGAATTACAAGTTACACTTTTCTGTAAGCTGGCGTGAGAGAAAACCAAACTCGTGAGTATATCTTTTCAAAAAGTCGTCAACATAACCGCAGGTTGAGAGTGATGTGTTGTTATTTCTTTATGTAGCTGCAAGCATTCTACAAAATTCTCACAGACTTATAGGGGTTCGCAAACGTGAAATGTGGAACACTCCGACGTTTCCTATACTCTCTTCTTTCATGCATTCAAAAGAAATATCATTTCAGTGGACTGCATTCCAGTCCTGTCCCCCTCCCCCAAGTGTTAAGTATTCGCTTCTGTATAGTGAAGTTAGGACGAACATTATTTAGCAGCACCTCATCTTCGTTTCCTTCTTGTATTGGTCTTAAGTGCTGTTCAGTATTGATTTTGGAAACATTCTCCTCCAACAAGCCTTTAGTGCATATTCGGCGGTGTATACTGACAAGGAACCCTTTGAGTCCGAGGTCGCAAAAGGCCAATTGTGCCCCACTTGCTGCCTACCACACAACCACAATACTGGCTGCTGATGGCAACAGGGAGCGGGGCTGGAGGTATCCAGACACGAGAACAGCATGAGACTACGGAGCGGTTTTCAACTGCTTAGTCCACGAGTAACTCACAACAGTGCCACACTGCTGCTGGTGTTGATATGAAGCAGAACACTGGCAACGATAAACAGGAACACTGCTTTATATCTACAACAACAGTTACCGAAGTTGACATTTCGTCAGAAAGGAGCCCAAGGAATTTCGCAGAGTGAGAAAGAAGTATCAGATGGAATATTAACGTTTCTGCGATATGAGTTAGTGCGATGTGTGGTGTTGTATATGCTCGGCTGTGTGGAAAACTTACATGAGGAGTACAGTATTGCCCATATGTGCTTAACAAGTCAAAGTGGTACAGAAACAATCGTCGAACCATGTAATTCATAATCCTTGTCGGACAGGGAGCCACGAATTCCATCTCCAGTGAAACGTACTAAAGGACAATTGTTGTTCAAGCAGCGGGTACTGAACTTAATGACGTACGTGGAAGATCATACACAGCGTAATAAAAAAAGAGAAATATGAACAGATTTTGGATAAGTAAGCAGCAATATGACCGTATAGAATACAAGAAAAACTGCGGGTATTCAAGGGAGGACAATATGCTCTTCTTACAAAAAATGGTGTTTGCTCGTTCAAGGGATGCTCGACACAATTTATAGGGTGTGCTTGATAGTGAAGTAATATGTTATGCATATCAGACTGCGCGCGAAGTGGTTTACAGTGATTTCAAGGAAAGAATTGGATGGTTGAATAACTTCGAAAAGTGCTACAGAATTGGAAGACTTAAAATAACGAAATTTCAAACAAAGCGTCAACTTGACGATGCACAGCAAACTGCGGAATCGGGTAGAAAATTTGTAGATGAGGTAAGCAAACCTATCCCATCGTTCGATAAGGAATTTGTTTTCCACTTCGACCAATCGGGATTTGAAGGGGAAATTGATATGAAAAGAACCCTGGAAGTTAGAGGTCCCAAGACAGTTGTATCAAGATCAACTAACATCAATGCCTTAACGCATTCGTATACAGTTATGTAGACTGTTAATCTGGATGGTTAATTGGTTGGGAAGTTATTTATTGTGCTGCGAGAAGTTGAAAGTGTTCTGCTCCATAAGTTCTTTCTAGTGTGCGCGATACTGCAAGGGTAGCAGGGAATATTTACGTCACAGTAGGCAAGAAGCGGAACATTGACGTAACAGAACTACATCTACGATATGAGCGCTGGTTTTGGCCAATACCTGGTCAAAACAACTTGTTTTTGTTTGATTCCTGGTCAGCGTACAAAAACCATAGGGAACTAGCCCCCATGAAAAGTGTGTCACATTACAGTTCATATCACTGGACAAATTCAGTCTCTGGGTGTTTGTTTTTTCCGTGTCAATAAAACATATTATCGCACTGTCTGCAGCTACACCTTAAGGAAATGCCAGTTCCGTAACAGACTTTTCACATTCGTTTGCATGCCATCACGTTCCATCAGTTCTCACCAGCCCGTTCCACCAGTATGATTCTATATGTAAATGCTAATTAATTGAAACCTTCAGCTGCCGACAGGTGTTGCTGACATACCTTGACGGGGACAGCTGAAACTGTGTGCCCCGACCGGGATTCGAACCCGAGATCTCCTGCTTACATGGCAGACACCTGCCGGCAGCTGAGGGTTTCAAATAATTATCATTTATTCTAGATAAACTGCACGGTCAGCAATGGTATCTGTTCTTTCAAGAACGTTACTATCTTCATATATAGTTAAATGGCTACCCGGCCATTGACCTTCGTCTGTGCGAGTGCGCACAGGTTGCCCGAACTCTTTCGGGATTCGTCAACTTAAGTGGGCGCGAGTAACGTGTGGTTGGTCAAAGTACCTATTAGCAACATTAAGTATGTAGATTGTGGACAGTTGGGAATGTGGGTCTCACGGGAAGCGTGCAAGGGATAAGTCCCTGCAGTCGCGCTATCCTCTGTGCCCTCGGTGGCTCAGATGGATAGAGCGTCTGCCATGTAAGGAGGAGATCTCGGGTTCCAATCGCGGTCGGCGCACACATTTCAGCTGTCCCCATCAAGGTATGTCAGCAACACCTGCCGGCAGCCGAGGGTTTCAATTAATTATCATTCATTCTAGAGAAGCTGTACGGTCATCTCTTCTTTCGAGAACAGTTACTATCTTCATATATTCATGTATTTTTTTAAGAATGGGTACTTAGCTAATCGTCCTGTACGATTTTCAACTCCCAAAGAGTTCGCCTTCGAGCTTTATGATGCAAATGTTTGTGATCACTATGGCACGCCGTTTTTCATTCAGTGTTCATGCTGCAAGTTAACGGTTTGTTTCGAACATTGCTTGGATGTCGACGATGTCTGTTTTGTGAAGTGCTGTACATACATCCGATAGAAGGTTGATATCTACACCTCCCAGACAGCCATTCTTCAGTCTCTCTCCTGATGCACATGCTGAATCATTAGCAGGTAATGTTTTCCCTGTCACAATAGTTAACGTAACACTTATACAAAGGAGCGTTACTAAAGACTGAACTTGCGACATCGCACTTGTGAGAGTCGGAATATGAGAACCGATGGCCTTAGGTACAGTGTGAGACAATACTTTGTTACCGATCTTTTAATCCACGTATTAATTCTTCTAGACAGCAAAACAGTATTGTTGTACACGAACAAAAGAAAAATAGTAAGATATACTACTGGCGATTAAAACTGCTACACCACGAACATGACGTGTTACAGACGCGAAATTTAACCGACAGCAAGAAGATGCTGTGATATGCAAATGATTAGCTTTTCAGAGCATTCACACAAGGTTGGCGCCGGTGGCGACACCTACAACGTGCGGACATGTTGACTGGCGTTGCCTGGTGAAACGTTGTTTTGATGCCTCGTGTAAGGATGAGAAATGCGTAGCATCACTTTTCCGACTTTGGTAAAGGTCGGATTGTAGCCCATCGCGATTGGGGTTTATCGTATCGCGACATTGCAGCTCACGTTGGCCGAGGTCCAATGACTGTTAACAGAATATGGAATCGGTGGGTTCAGAAGAGTAATACGGAACGCCGCGCTGGATCCCAACCGCCTCGTATCACTAGCAGTCGAGATGACAGGCAACTTATCCGCATGGCTGTAACGGACCGTGCAGCCACGTCTCGATCCCTGAGTCAACAGATGGGGTCGTTTGCAAAACAACCAACTGCACGAACAGTTCGACGACGTTTGTAGCAGCATGGGCTATCAGCTCGGAGACCATGGCTGCGGTTACCCTTGACGCTGCATCACAGACAGGAGCGTCTGCGATGGAGTACTTAATGACGAACCTGGGTGCACGAATTCCAAAACATCGTTTTTTTTTTCGGGTGAATGCAGGTTCTGTTTCTGGTGGCCAAGACATCGCGGTGAACGCACATTGGAAGCGTGTATTCGTCATCGCCATACTGGCGTATCACCCGGCATTATGGTATCGGGTGCCATTGGTTACACGTCTCGGTCACCTCTTGTTCGCATTGACGGCACTTTGAACAGTGAACGTTACATTTCAGATGTGTTACGACCCGTGGGTCTACCCTTCATTCGATGCCTGTGAAACCCTACATTTCAGCAGGATAATGCACCGCCGCATGTTGCAGGTCCTGTACGGGCCTTTCTGGATACAGAAAATGTTCGACTGCTGCCCTGGCCAGCACATTCTCCAGATCTCTCACCAGTCGAAAGCGTCTGGTCAATAGTGGCCGAGCTACTGTCTCGTCACAATACGCCAGTCACTACTCTTGATGAACTGTGGTATCGTGTTGAAGCTGGATGGGCAGCTGTACCTGTACACACCATCCAGGCTGTGTTTGACTCAATGCCCTGCCGTATCAAGACCGCTATTACGGCCAGAGGTGGTTGTTCTGGGTACTGATTTCTCAGGATCTCTGCCCGCAAATTGCGTGAAAATCTAATCACATGTCAGTTCTAGTATAATATATTTGTCCAATGAATACTCGTTTATCATCTGCATTTCTTATTGGTGTAGGAATTTTAATGGCCAGTAGTGTAGTTTAACCCGTTATGCTTCACAGCACTGGAGTATCGGAATGTGGTGGATAACGAACTAATGTCCGGAAACAGGTAACAAAATAGACGGGAGGAGAGCCGCGCGCGTCGCGTGGCCCACGTTGAGGCTGCGGCAGCGCGCCGCGTGCAGACACCTGAGTCCGACCCGCGGGCGGCTTTCCCGGCCGGCAGACGCTCCCGCGGAGAAAGTCCATCTGCGAGGCAAGGTGTCTGGCCGTGTGTGAGCAGCGCCGCCCAACTGGGGAACAGGGTCGATCTCTCTGCCATCTCGCTTTCATCACGCGCGCCTCGGGCCGCCGACCTATTCCGCAACGCCGCCGCCGCCTTCGCCCTGAATGCCTAATGGCCAAGGACGGCGGGCGGCTGCAGAAGCGCGCCCGCGCCGCCATCCCGCTGCCAACACATCGCCCCGTACTTTCGCCGAATGCGTGCCGTCCACACGCCGCGGTGGAAACGACCACCACGCGCTTCCTCCCTCCCCCGCTGACACCCAGGCTGCAGCGACTCGCGTCTCCTCAGCGGCCGCCGGTATCGTACGTCCTGCTATGAGCCTTATGCTCCACCCGCAGAGCTCTACATCTACATCCATACTTCGCAAGCCACCTGACGGTGTGTGGCGGAGGGTACTTTGAGTACCTCTATCGGTTCTCCTTTCTATTCCAGTCTCGTATTGTTCGTGGAAAGAAGGATTGTCGGTATGCCTCTGTGTGGGCTCTAATCTCTCTCATTTTATCCTCATGGTCTCTTCGCGAGATATACGTAGGAGGGAGCAATATACGCCGGCCGGAGTGGCCGTGCGGTTCTAGGCGCTACAGTCTGGAACCGGGCGACCGCTACGGTCGCAGGTTCGAATCCTGCCTCGGGTATGGATGTGTGTAATGTCCTTAGGTTAGTTAGGTTTAATTAGTTCTAAGTTCCAGGCGACTGGTGACCTCAGAAGTTAAGTCGCATAGTGCTCAGAGCCATTTTTGAGCACTATACTGCTTGACTCCTCGGTGAAGGTATGTTCTCTAAACTTCAACAAAAGCCCATACCGAGCTACTGAGCGTCTCTCCTGCAGAGTCTTCCACTGGAGTTTATTTACCATCTCCGTAACGCTTTCGCGATTACTAAATGATCCTGTAACGAAGCGCGCTCCTCTCCGCTGGACCTTCACTATCTCTTCTATCAACCCTATGTGGTACGGATCCCACACTGCTGAGCAGTATTCAATCAGTGGGCGAACAAGCGTACTGTAACCTACTTCCTTTGTTTTCGGACTGCATTTTCTTAGGATTCTTCCAATGAATCTCAGTCTGGCATCTGCTTTACCGACATTCATTCCATTTTAAATCACTCCTAATGCGTACTCCCAGATAATTTGTGGAATTAACTGCTTCCAGTTCCTGACCTGCTATACTGTAGCTAAATGATGAGGCATTTTTATTTGTATGTATACACTTGTCTACACTGAGATTCAATAGCCATTCCCTGCACCACGCGTCAATTCGCTGCAGATCCTCTTGAATTTCAGTACGATTTTCCATTGTTATAACCTCTCGATATACTACAGCATCATCCGCAAAAAGCCTCAGCTTTGAGCTTACAGGACGAAACAGCACCCTGGTAGCTGTGGAGCGCTGGAAACGGTGAAGAACTGGTACCAGGAGGTCTCGTGGACACCCTCCCCCCCCCCCCTCCCCAACAGTCGTTTAAGTCGATGCGTGTATATCAGTCATGTGTATGCAATGAGTAGAGTAATATGGGTCGACGCTAAGACGTGACAGATGAGAGCTACCGTCTTTGCTAGTGCACGTGACCTCGCTGTGAAAGAAGCTGCCATATTTGTTGGTGTTTACATGTCTACGAGGTACAGTGTACCACTGAAGCCACGAAACGCGAGATGACAACAGCGTTCGTAAAAAGATCCTGACCGCTAAAAAAAATGGTTCAAATGGCTCTGAGCACTATGGGACTTAACATCTGAGGTCATCAGTCCCTTAGAAATTAGAACTACTTAAACCTAACTAACCTAAGGACATCACACACATCCATGCCGAGGCAGGATTCGAACCTGCGACCGTAGCAGTCGCGCGGTTCCGGACTGAAGCGCCTAGCATCGCTCGGCCACCGCGGCCGGCTGACCGCTAGAGGCCAGAGACCAGTGTCATGCCTTGTCAGTGACAGTCGGTTTCGATTCCGACTGGAGTTGCTGCTGTTTGTGAATGCAGGTCTCCTTAACCAGTTTTCGAACGGAACTGCACGCAATAGACGTTTGGAGTCCGGTACCTCGCAAAATCCCAATGGTCACTTCACCGTGTAACACTGCAAGCTCCTTAATGGGCTAAACAACAAAGAAACCACGCGGCAGTTGACTGGAGGCATCTCGTCGGCCCGAGAACTCCCCACGATGCCTTTCTCCAATTATGCAATACGTCGAGTGTACTCATGGCCCAATGACGGGTTGGTTCAGGCCAGAAGTGGTTCTCTGATACCTTGGAAGTGTTTTTCGCACAATGGCTTGGGGCTTTCCAAACAGATTACTCTGAAAATGAAAAAAAAGGTGTTTATTTCTACATTTTCGATGACGAATTGTTGCTGTCCCTTCTACAGCTCCGAGATAAGTGTGCTGTGGGTACCCCCGTCGAGAAGTTGTAATTGTCTTGTTCACAGGGCTGATAAGACACTGGTACGGTCTTGCTTTGAGAAACACGCAGGCACCCAATCACGTTTCGACTGGCCTGCTAGATCATCCGACCTCACCGTATTTTGCTACCCTTAAGACGCACTATTTTCTTCGTAAAATTGCCTCCAAAATTCAGGTGTCTCTTATACGCGAAATTAGTATAAGATATCCAGTGTTTGATTTAACATTCTCGATAGTCTTCGAAGTTGCAGAAAATCCGATGCCGCGGGCAACCTACCTCTATCTGGCAACACTGAATCCGACTGGCAGCGGCAGTGCATCGATGCGACGAACGTGAGTCGGGGGTGTTCACAAACGTGCCAACATTGTCTCCCTGCCGCTGCGCCATCACAATCTCAGAAGACTGTCTAGCCAATGAAGCGTCATTGCAGTCTACGGCGCCATTGAACTTGACTGAAAGTGATCTGTGTTATCCCCAACCGTACAATATTTTTGTTAGTAACTAGTTTCGCAATGCAAAAAAAAAAAAAAAAAAAAAAAATTTAAAAAAAAAAGGCATTCATATGATGCAGGCTATAAATTGATAGTAACAGCATATGCTATGGAAACAGAGCAGCTGACTTGCATTTCGGCCCTCCACCAACAGTAAAAACCATTCGCAATTGGTAGGCTAGTAAAGAAGAACTGAAAAAAATGAGCAGGACTAAATGTGCAGAAAGAGGACTGAACGCAAAACGGCCATAACTAGGGATGGAGTTGGTCGGTGCTACAGGCTTATGAAGCGTGCAGGACTTAGCATGCTAATTAAAACCAAAATATCTCAGAAAATTCCACAAGAGTATTATCTTTCCATCGCTTTATTATTCAACATCGAAAGAAAACCAGTGTGGAACTAAGCCAGCTAGCGAATTTGGACAAAACTGCTCTGACATGTGATGTGGCGAGTAACAGATCTGTTGCCGTAAAAGATGCTAAAACTGTAACCATAAAAATAAATGGACATGAGAAAATGCACTATGCTGTTGTCCTTTCATGTTGTGTCGACGGTATTAAACTGATCCAATGATCGTTTTCAAGCGCAAAGAAATGCGAAAACCTTCTGAAATACCGCCAGGTGTTGTTCACGTACATGAGAAGGGTTGGCTCGAAATTATGGATTAATAGAGTATGGGAGAGAAGGAAAGGTGCTTTATTACAGAAGAGGTCTCTTCTTGTGCTCGATCAGTTAAAAAAAAAAAAATGTTCAAATGTGTCTGAAATCCTATGGGACTTAACTGGTAAGGTCATCAGTCCCTAAGCTTACACACTACTTAACGTAAATTATCCTAAGGACAAACAGACACACCCATGCTCGAGGGAGGACTCGAACCTCCTCCGGGACCAGCGGCACAGTCCATGACTGCAGCGCCTCAGACCGCTCGGCTATTCCCGCGCGGCGCCAATCCCTACACTAAGCGTCTATTTTGTGCAGGTCTTCCTGGATTTCACTGTAGTTTTCTAGCGTTGCTACTTCTCTACATATTGCAGTATCACCCACAAGTAACCTCATTGAGCTGCCGACGTTGCCCGTAGCGCTGTCTGAAGACGCTGTGAAGAGTGACGGTCATATAATCTTCCATTCTTACCAGCTGGTTTCTGTTACCGGCACTGCCAGTAACGTTGCCTCACGGGAGAAGCGGAATGGGATGCTTTGAGGTTCATGATGCGAAGTGGGCAGTTCTGTCGGTTCCAAGGTCTGGGAAACTAACAGCCCCTCCCCCTCCCCAGGCCCCCCGTACATAAATGAACAACAAAATTAAAAAAAAAAAAATAGTGATCGGGTTTCGAACGCGGGGGGCAAAATTATGCAACCGCGACGGTAGCCACTTCTTCGGCTAAACTACTTCCTCGCCAAAAGGCACATAAAGTACCTCGAAAACTTTGACCGTTATTTTCTCAGAATAGGTGAAGGATCTACAGACACGTGTTCCCTTATTCTGACCCCTCTTCCACCGAGCGAAGTTTCTAGGAAATCAGGTTATGCCACTTGTCTTGTTCTCCTGGTTGCAGTCCAGGAGGTAGCGTGCTGCCCTGGAAGCTGCTGGCAGAGTCCATCTTCTGGTCGGCTGCAATGGAACTGCTCTGCTAAGCTCCCGTGCCGGCCTGGATAGCTGTCTCACGTAAGGGTCTATGCGGGTCTGTTCTCGGCATGCGATCCTGCGGCTGCAGGAAAATGCGCGGTACGTCAGCGACCTCTGCCCTCGCCCTGTACGCTGCCAGGTGGCGTGGCCAGAATACCGTAATCCTACCCGCTGGTCTCGCCGCTGCGTTCCGTAGTTCATTCTTTCAGCGGCGAATGTTCCATAGGGACGGAGCTCGCGCCAATCCAGACGACTTAGTAGTTGTGCGGGGTGCGGTCGGCGCTTGATCCCTAGGGCTCCACGGCAAAGCCGACCTCGAGGAAGATCAGCTTGGATTCCGCCAGAAACGCGAGGCAATACTGACCCTACAACTTCTCTTAGAAGAAAGCTTACATAAACGAAAATCTACGTTTATAGCATTTGTAGATTTTTTTGACAATTTTGACTGGATACTCTCTTTGGAATTCCGAAGAGCAGGGATAAAATACAGGGAGCGAAAAGTTCTCTACAATTTTTACAGAATACAGACGGCAGTTATAAGAGCCGAGAGGCATGAAACGGAAGCACTGGTTGAGAAGAAGGAAGTGAGATAGGATTGCAGCCTGCCCCCGGCGCAATTCAATGTGTACATTATCCAAGTACTAAAGGAAAGCAAAGAAGATTGGGAGTAGGAATTAAAGTTCAGAAAGGATACCTAAAAATTTTGAGGTTTGGCGATGACATCGTAATTCTGTCAGACAGGGCAAAGGATTTGGAAGAGCAGCTAAGTGAAATGGACTGCCTCTTGAAAGGACGATATAACATGAATATCAACATAAGCAAAACAAGGATAGTGGAATATAGTCCAACTACGTCAGCTTATGCTGAAAGGATTAGATTACGGATTACGGGACGAGACACTAAAAGTAGTAGAAGAGTTTTTCTGTACGGGCAGCGAAATAGCGGAGGGGGGATTTAAAATAGGCTGGGGCAGCAGTGAGAATCTGGATCCAGCAGGGGGGCATGCCAGGGTAATTCGCGCATTTGTGCGAACAACTGTACCATTTGGCTTAGTGGCTAGCGCACCTCCCTTCCAAGCAGGAGACCAGGGTTCGATTCCCGGCCTTGGAACAAATTTTACCTCGCCGCTTCAGTCTGTACATGAAAAAAGTAAAATAACTGACGACTGCTGAAGTAGAGGGGATATAAAACACAGTCTCGCCGTGGCATGAAAAGTGTTTCTGAAGAACATAAATTTGTTAATACTGAATATGAATTTTAAGTGCTAGGAAGTCTTTTCCGGAAGTGTTTGTCTGGAGTGTAGCCATGTTTGGGTGTGAAACGTGGACGATAAACAATTATGACAAGAAGATAATAGAAGCTTTTGAAATGTGGTGCTATAGAAGAATGCTGAAGATTAGCCTGGTAGGTCGCGGAACTAATGAAGACGTACTGAATAGAACTGCAGAGGAATGAAATTCGTGGTATAACTTGACTGAAAGAAGGTCTCGGTTTATAAGACACGTTGTGAGACGTCAAGGGATCACCAATTTATTATTGAAGGGAAGTGTGGCTGATAAAAATTGTAGACGAAGACCAAGAGACGATTAAAGTAAACAGGTTCGAAAGGATGTAGGTTGCAGAAGTTATTCGGAGACGAACATGTTTGCACAGGGTATAGAAGCATGGAGAGCAACATCAAACCAATCTTTGGACTGAAGGTCACAACAACAACAGCAACAACATCATCAACAACAACATATAGATGTATACTGGATGACAAAGGTGGTGGTGGTGGTAAGTGTTTAACGTCCCGTCGACAACGAGGTCATTAGAGACGGAGCGCAAGCTCGTGTTAGGGAAGGATTGGGAAGGAAATCGGCCGTGCCCTTTAAAAGGAACCATCCCGGCATTTGCCTGAAACGATTTAGGGAAATCACGGAAAACCTAAATCAGGATGGCTGGAGACGGGATTGAACCGTCGTCCTCCCGAATGCTAGGTCCCTTAGTGCTCTGAACCATTTGAACCATCTCATATTCCCGCGCAGTCCAACATTTGAGTCACTGTCACCTCCGAATGCTCCACAAATCTGGATACTGCACGATTCGACCAGCTGCGCAAATGGAGACGCATAATGAACCCCCTTTTAAGCCCTGCCAGCTATGGCAACGCTGTCTCACACGAGTACGCGGGATCTCTCTGTCATTCACAGTGATCACTAAAAATCTATCTCTACTCTCGCACTTTATACGTCTTATCAGGGCTGTTACAAGACTAAACATGAACAACACTGATGCTCTCTGGTGACCGTTCTACCTGTCGCACAAAATTCCTAGTGTAATTACACTACTGGCCATTAAAACTGCTATACCAAGAAGAAATTGAGATGATAAACGGTTATTCGTTGGACATATATATTATACTAGAACGGAGATGTGATTACATTTTCACGCAATTTCGGTCCATAGATCCAGAGAAATCAGTATCCAGATGAACCATCTGTGGCCGTAATAACAGCCTTGATACGCCTGGACATTAAGTCAGACAGAGCTTGGATGGCGCGTACAGTCACAACTGCCCATGCCCCTTCAACACGATACCAAAGTTCATCGAGTGTAGTGACTGGCGTATTGTGACGAGCCAGTTGCTCGGCCACCATTGACCAGACGTTTTCAATTGGTGAGAGATCTGGAGAATGTGCTGGCCAGGGCAGCAGTCGAACGTTTTCTGTACCCAGAAAGGCCCGTACAGGACGTGCAACATGTGGCCGTCATTATCCTGCTGAAATGTAGCGTTTCGCAGGGATCGAATGAATTGTAGAGTCACTGGTGGTAACACATCTGAAATGTAACGTGCACTGTTCAAAGTGCCGTCACTGCGAACAAGAGGTGACCGAGACGTGTAACCAATGGCAGCCATACCATCACGCCGGGTGATACGCCAGTATGGCGATGACGAATAAACGCTTCCAATGTGCGTTCATCGCGATGTCGTCAAACACGGATGTGCCCATCGTGATGCTGTAAACAGAACCGAAAAAATGACGTTTTGCCATTCGTGCACCCAGGTTCGTCGTCGAGTACACCATCGCAGGTTCTCCTGTCTGTCATACAGCGTGAAGGGTGACCGCAGCGACAGTCTCCGAGCTGATAGTCCATGCTGCTGCAAATGCCGTCGAACTGTCCGTGCAGATGGTTGTTAGCTTGCAAACGTCCCCATCTGTTGACTCAGGGATTGAGACGTGGCTGCACGATCCATTACAGCTATCGGATAAGATGCCTGTCATCTCGACTGCTAGTGATACGAGGCCGTTTGGATCCAGCATGGCGTTCCGTATTACTCTCCTCCTGAACCCAGCGATTCCATATTCTGCTAACAGTCATTGGATCTCGACCAATGCGAGCAGCAATGTCGCGATACGATAAATCGCAATCGCGATAGGCTACAATCCGACCTTTTTAAAAGTCGGAAACGTGATGGTACGCATTTCTCCTCCTTACACGAGGCATCACAACAACGTTTCACCAGGCAATGCCGGTCGACTGCTGTTTGTGTATGAGAAATCGGCTGGAAACTTTCCTCATGTCAGCACGTTGTAGGTGTCGCCACCTGCGCCAAAGTTGTGTGAATGCTCTGAAAAACTAATCATTTGCATATCACAGCATCTTCTTCCTGTCTGTAGCAAGTCATCTTCGTGGTGTAGCAATTTTAATGGCCAGTAGTGTTTAATGGCGTGTACCTATAGGAAGGTTCATTGACATCCGATCACTTGTTCTGGTGCCTCACATAATTTTTTCTTCTTTTTTTCGGGCAGTGTAAACGCCCTGAAATGCGTACAAGGAAGTTTCTCGGGAGAGCCCCTGTGGAAAGGCTGACAAGCACTGTGGCTGTTGCAGGAATGAGCGAGCTGCGCCACGATGGGCAACTCGTCGTCCCAGTGGCAGCAGCAGCAGCAGCAGCAGTTGTCCCGGCAGCAGCCGCAGCAGTCGTGGGCCAACTCGTACCCGCGCGAGGGCCGCGGCCGGCCGGCCGGGCTGTCGGCTTTGGGCCCCGGCGTGGCCAAGGTGCTGCCCGAGCGGGCGCCCGGCCGCCGCCTCAGGCTCACCGACAACGGCGCCATCCTCAGTGGCGGCGGCACCATCAGCGGCCGGCGAGACCAGGTGGGCAGCCTCTTCTTCTCCACTCTGGCCTCGCCAGCGGACATACTTGTGGCGAAATAAATCTCGGGTGAACAGCCTGGTATGACTGTGCGTAGGACACAATATTTCGGCAATCCACCACGTTGCCGTCATCAGGTGCGCTGATGTACTGACCGGCGGTCGGCCGGCGCCATGTGTATACAGGGTGTTACAAAAACGTACGGCCAAACTTTCAGGAAACCTTCCTCACACACAAATAAAGAAAAGATGTTATGTGGGCATGTGTCCGGAAACGCTTACTTTCCATGTTAGAACTCGTTTTACTTTCGTCAGTATGTACTGTACTTCCTCGATTCACCGCCAGTTGGCCCAATTGAAGAAAGGTATTGTTGACTTCGGTGCTTGTGTTGAGATGCGACTCATTGCTCTACAGTACTAGCATCAAGCACATCAGTACGTAGCATCAACAGGTTAGTGTTCATCACGAACGTGGTTTTGCAGTCAGTGCAATGTTTACAAATGCGGAGTTGGCAGATGCCCATTTGACGTATGGATTAGCACGGGGCGCGGTACGTTTGTATCGAGACAGATTTCCAGAACGAAGGTGTTCCGACATGAAGACGTTCGAAGCAATTGATCGGCGTCTTAGGGAGCACGGAAAATTCCAGCCTATGACTCGCGACTGGGGAAGACCTAGAACGACGAGGACACCTGCAATGGACGACGCAATTCCCCGTGCAGTTGACGATAACCCTAATGTCAGCGTCAGAGAAGTTGCTGCTGCACAAGGTAACGTCGACCACGTCACTCTATGGATAGTACTACGGGAGAACCAGTTGTTTCCCGACCATGTACAGCGTGTGCAGGCACTATCAGTAGCTGATTGGCCTCCACGGGTACACTTCTGCGAATGGTTCATCCAACAATGTGTCAATCCTCATTTCAGTGCAAATGTTCTCTTTACGGATGAGACTTCTTTCCAACGTGATCAAATTGTAAATTTTCACAATCGACATGTGTGGGCCGACGAGAATCAGCACGCAATTGTGCAATCACGTCATCAACACAGATTTTCTGTGAACGTTTGGGCAGGCGTTGTTGGTGATGTCTTCATTGGGTCCCATGTTCTTCCACCCACGCTCAATGGAGCACGTTATCGTGATTTCATACGGGATACTCTACTTGTGCTGCTAGAACATATGCCTTTACAAGTACGACACAACATGTGATTCGTGCACGATGGAGCTCCTGCACATCTCGGGGGAGTGTTCGTACGCTTCTCAACAACAGATTCGGTGACCGATTGATTAGTAGAGGCGGACCAATTCCGTGGCCTCCACGCTCTCCTGACCTCAACCCTCTTGACTTTCATTCATGGGGGCATTTGAAAGCTCTTGTCTACGCAACCCCGGTACCAAATATAGAGACTCTTCGTGCTCGTATTGTAGACGGCTGTGATACAATACGCCATTCTCTAGGCCTACATCAGCTCATCAGCGATTCGATGCGACGGAGGGTCGATGCGTGTATCCTCGCTAACGGAGGACATTTTGAACATTTCCTGTTGAAGTCACGGTGGTACGTTCTGTTGCTGTGTGTTTCCATTCCATGATTAATGTGATTTGAAGAGAAGTAATAAAATGAGCTCTAACATGGAAAGTAAGCGTTTCTGGACACATGTCAACATAACATATTTTCTTTCATTGTGCGTGAGGAACGTATCCTGAAAGTTTGGCCGTACCTTTTTGTAACACCCTGTATATAGGACAATTCCCCCTCCCGCTCCTCCCTCAGGCGCTTCCTATGAGTCGGTGCGGTCCTGGTACAGCGTCCGTTCTCCCGCCGTCTGGGCACTGCGTCCTAGGTCTTCTCCTTCAGGAGCGTCTGCCGGCATCGCTCTCGTTATTCTTCCTTCCTCCCCTGAAGTCGGTACACTTTGGGAAATATCCCTTTTCTTCTTAATCCGGGTGATCGCGGGTTCCCACGCCTTGCTAAGGATGTAACTGCTGTCACGATTTAGTTGTGGCTCCCTTACTCTGATCTCTATGGCTTCTTTGATGACACGGTCCCAGTATTTGGAGGTCTGTGTCAGGACTTTGATTTGGTCAGAATCCATGCTGTGGAATTCCGACAGGCAATACTCATCGATTGCCGACTTATTGGGCTGTTGCAGTCTAGTGTGCCGTTGATGTTCTCGGCATCGGTCCTCATAGTACGAATGGTCTGTCCTATCTATAAACTACCGCATTGGCAAGGTATCTGATAAACCCCTGATTTACGTATACCAAGGTTGTCCCTGACACTACCAACAAGGCTCTTGGTTTTGCTTGGAGGACGGAAGATGGTTTTTACTTGGTGTTTGCTTAAAATGCGTCCAATTTTTCCGGATAAGGCCCCACGAAACGGAATAGTAGCCAAGGCCGCCTCCTCTTGATGTTCATCCTCAGTTTCCGCCGGTACTGCAGGTGTGAGATGTAGAGCCATATACATGGCGCCGACCCACCGCTGTTCAGTACATCAGCGCACCTGATAATGGAACGTGGTCGATTGACGAAATATTGTGTCCTATGCACACTCATACCAGGCTGTTCACCCGAGATTTATTTCGTCTTGAAATACTCCTGGAGAAATTGAAGAATCACACAACATACTTGTGTCTTGGTCTTCCTTCACAATAGTTAGCCCCCCTCCTCACCCCCCCCCCCATCCCCCCCCCCCCCCAACCTCTTACTTTCGTCCACTACCGAACTGACGATTCGTCGATACTTCGGGATGTACCCTAGCAACCAGTCCCTTCTTTTGGTCAGGCTACACAAACTTATTTTGTCCCCAACTTTTTCCAGTACGTCCCCGTTAGCCACTCCACCTATCAATCTAATCTTCACTATTCTGTGACATCACATTTCAAAAGCGTCTGTTCTCTATGAGAAAAAGCATCACCACATCCGTATCTTGAGAATGTCTATCACAGGACTATTTTCGGCGGCACATTACCGCTACCCTCAGCCACCCCCCCCCCTTCCCCCCCCCCCCCCCCACTGCCAAAGAGTATTTTATTCTATTGGCGCATTTACTGTGGAGTTCTTGTTACTAGCATGCATGGGCAAGCTTTCATCACGAGTCTAAACTCGACTTCGCCGAGGAAATCGAATACTCTTTTGGCAGTGGTGGGGCCTGAGAATGGCGGTTATGTGCCGCCGAAACAATTCGTGTGATAGAACAAAGACATTGTCAAGATACAGCTTTGGTGACACTTTCTCTCTTATATATTATGTATTATTGTATTATATATTATTACATTCCTGTCAGAGAAGTCACAGTTCGTAGTAATTGACGGAAAGCCATCGAGTAAAACACAACTCATTTCTGGCGTTCCCCAAGTTAGTGTTATAGATAGCCCCTTTGCTGTTCCTTATCTACATAAACGATTTGGGAGACAATCTGAACAGCCGTCTTCGGTTGTTTGCAGATTACCGCTGTCGTTCATCGATTAATAACGTCATCAGAAGATCAAAATAAACTGCAAAACGATTTAGAAAAAATATCTGAATGGTGCGAAAAGTGGCAGTTGACCCTAAATAACGAAAATTGTGAGGTCATCCACATGAGCGCTAAAAGGAATTCGTAAAACTTCGGTTACACGATAAATCAGTCTAATCTAAAAGCTGTAAATTCAGCTAAATACCTAGGTATTACAATTACGAACAACTTAAATTGGAAAGAACACATAGAAAATGTTGAGGGGAAGGCTAACCAAAGGCTGCGATTCAATGACAGGACACTTAGGAAACGTAACAGACCTACTAAGAAGTCTGCCTACACTACGCTTGTCCGTCCTCTTTTAGAATACTGCTGCGCGGTGTGGGATGCTTACCACGTAGGACTGACAGAGTATATCGAAAAAATTCAAAGAAACGCAGCACGTTTTGTATTATCGCAAAATGTGGGAGAGAGTGTCACAGAAATGATACAGGATTTGGGCTGGACATAATTAAAACAAAGGCGTTTTTCGTTGCGACGGAATCTTCTCGCCAAATTCCAATCACCAAATTTCTCCTCCGAATGCGAAAATATTTTGTTGACATCGACCTACATAGGGAGGAACGATCACCACGATAAAATAAGGGAAATCAGAGCTCTTACGGAAAGATACAGGTGTTCATTGTTTCCGCGCACTATACGAAATTGGAATAATAGAGAATTGTAAAGGTGGTTCGATGAACCCTCTGCCACGCACTTAAATGTGATTTGCAGAGTATCCATGTAGATGTAGATGCAAATGAGCTGAAGTCCCTCGTCCATGCAATAAGATGGACGTCCATAAATGGAACTATTCCCTTCTTGTCTTAACTTTTTATCGTCCACGTTTCACTTCCATACGAGACAACACCCCCGACAAACACCTTCACAAAAGTCTCCTAACACTCAATTCGTATTCGATGTTGACAAATTCCTCTGTTTTAGAAGTGCTTTCCAAGCTACTACCAGTCTGCATTTTGTATCCTTTCCACATAGTTATGTTATTTTTCTTCCCAAATAGCAAAACGCTTCTACTAATTTCTGTGTCTCGTTTCGTGATCCAATTCGCTCGGCATCGAATGATATAATTCGACTACATTCCACTATTCTTGTCTTACTTGCTTATATCCTCTTTCCAAAACACTTTCCATTCCATCCAACGGATGTTCCGAGTCCTTTGACGTCTCTGGGAGAATCTCGGTTTTAGTCGCAAACCGCAATGTTTGTATTTCTTCTCCGTGAACTTTAATGCTGTTTGCAAATTTTTCTTTCCTTTCCTTTTGTTCTTCCTCAGTATACATGTTTAATAACATCGGGGTTACGCTACAACCCTGTCTCACTCGACGCTCGAGTATTCCCTGGCTTTCATGTCTTCTGTAGTAGGAGCCTGGATACATTGTAGATAACATTTGGCAGCCTGTGTTTTATCCCTGCTATTTTTATAGTTTCAAAGATTGTGTCTAAGTCTTTATTCGAAATTATTACGTGGCATTGGATAATGTGTGTCTGACTACAGGCTGGGATTCCAGAGCACGTAATATTGGTTTGCCCCTATGATACATGTGAGGTAGCAAATTCTTTTGGAAGATTTGTGTAATATTCTAATTCACCGAAAGTTATGGTTGTCAGTGGACACAACTACAAGCAGAGTTTGAAAAATCTCCGTGACTTAGTTGCGTGACCTCTTGCCAGTGATATGAGTTATTCTCTATTTAAATATCATCGATAAGTATTTCTTTATTTGCACTTATTATTAATGAGTAGAGGGCAGTGTGTGTGTGTGTGTGTGTGTGTGTGTGTGTGTGTGTGTGTGTGTGCGTAAGTGGAGCGAGTGAGTCAGCATACCGATTGCCGCTGAAAAACTACAGGTCCATCCTGAGACAAGTGCAATGAAATGTATTGTTGTGAGTCTCCGCAAGTTTCAAAACTACATTTCTGATGCTGTTTTTGACACTCCGAGTATGCCCATTCGACACATCGCTGCGTCGTAATGGTCACGTCGACCACACGTATACAGGTTTCATAAAATTAACAGTCTGCGGAGTCACGGACAGAGCCACTTAAAACACCGGAAAGTAAACGCGTGGCAACTTAAGTGGGCGAAATACAAAACGATGAAGAATTCATGCTATATTCTGTTACATCATGGAATCATTAAAACTGAAATACTTAGACAAAAGCCAGGACATTGTGCATCTCAATCAGCAAAGATCGTTACCCATACCTGCAATACGTGTTTGAAACTGAGGAACGGTACTAAGAAAAGTGCAACCGTCGACAGGCCGGGCAACACGAACACTGCCACTTATGGCAGAAATTAGGGAGTAAATTCCTTCTGAAGATTTGCATGACGCTGCAAAAGATCCAGGACAATAGTCCTGAATTGACACACCTGTTGAACTTCGTAACGCTGTCTCTTGCCTGTGCCATGTGTTATTTTTTCAATTTTAGTTTTATCTGTACGTATTTGTTTGTTAACACAGTGATATTATGTACCAATGAGGCTAAACAGGCACATGCTTGACAGACGTGTCTATCCACCACAATAAATGTTAAAATGTATGTGAGTTCTTAAGGGACCACATTGCAGAGGTCCATGGTCCCTAGGCTTACACACTGCTTAAACTAACCTATGCTAAGAACAACACTCACACACACACACACCCATGCCGGTCGGCCGATGTGGCCGACCGGTTCTAGGCGCTTCAGTCTGGAACCGCGCGACCGCTACGTTCGCATGTTCGAGTCCTGCCTCGGCCATGGATGTGTGTGATGCCCTTAGGCTAGTTAGGTTTAATCAGTTCTAAGTTCTAGGGAACTGATGACCTTAGATGTCGGGCATGGATGTGTGTGATGCCCTTAGGCTAGTTAGGTTTAATTAGTTCTAAGTTCTAGGGAACTGATGACCTTAGATGTTACGTCCCATAGTGCTCAGAGCCATTTGGTATGCCTTATCCATCCGAGAACACCGTGCACTTGTTTTCTTTTTGTGCTGACAACGTTGTTTTGAATTCTTCTCTTCTTTTTTGATTGGGGAGGAAGCGGGGGGGGGGGGGGGGGTGAAGGAATCGCGAGTGCCTCCACTCCATCGAATGTTGTTTTGATTCTGGAGTGACATGAAAAACCCATCACCAGTCACAAATGTTTTCAAGACTTGATCTCCCTCATCACTTGCGGCGGGGCGGGTTTCGATTCTCCTCGTACTGTAATCGTATTCACACAGTTCAGTGCACCTACCTCGATACGATTCCGTTGCGCTCCTTGTCCCTTCACTCTGTTGCAGCTGGTGCTATCTAAATGGTGCAAATCCGCGTTAAAGAAATCGCCACCTAACACCTACCAGATAGAGGCCACAAAACTAGTTACAAATCAATTCAAGAAAGTTCATAATAAATGTCGAGCGTTCGGGTTCTTGCTTCTTGCAGGAAGATGATCAAAGTTCTGTTGACTATTTATTGCCACTTAAGACTCATAAATGGCTATCAAGTCCGTACTTACGTCTGTACTAATACTGCGTCTGCAAGTTTACTGTTATAAAGATGTGCTACACATAGTACGCGAAGGCAGCCAGATGTTTTCCAAGTTTGACTTGCATATTATTCACTAGCTAACAGTCACTGACCGAAAATTTTACCCCGAGTTAAACACTTAAACACGACGGTTCAGTCGTCTTTCTTTACAGAAGTGCTCGCCATACTATTCCGTCACCAATGCGAAACACGCCACGCGGATTTTCTTTGTTCGAGCAGAATACTTCACACGCTGCTATCTTTCACACGGAAGCATATAAAATTACCAAACGCTCACTAAAATGCTTCCCACTCAAGTCTTTCTGTTAGCGATAGATAGATAGATATTCAGCGATCACAGGCCCTGCAGACCACGCGCTGCTTCCACAAACTGCCTCCATTCCTTCCTGTTTTAGGCCCGGTTCCTCCAGGTGTCTTCAACTTAAAAAAAAAAAAAAAAAGGTTCAAATGGCTGTGAGCGCTATTTGACTTAACTTCTGAGGTCATCAGTCCCCTAGAACTTAGAACTACTTAAACCTAACTAACCTAAGGACATCACACACATCCATGCCCGAGGCAGGATTCGAACCTGCGACCGTAGCGGTCGCGCGATTCCAGACTGGAGCGCCTACAACCGCTCGGCCACAGCGACCGACCGGCATGGGTGTGTGTGTTGTTCTTAGCATAGGTTAGTTTAAGCAGTACTATGTCATCTGCATATGCGAGACAATTGAAGTTACTGTCCATCTCTACTCCACTCTTTCATTACTTTCTCTAATATGATATTGAACAGAACACATGAGAGAGCATCCCCTTGTCTGAGGCCTGCCTCAGTCTCGAATGTTTCTGATGTGGCTCCTCAGAAACTAGCTGCTGCCTTTGACCCTTCCATACAAGCTTGCATCATTCTCACTAGCTTCTCAGGGAATCTGAAGTTCCGCATTGCATTGTATAGGCTATTCGTGTGGATGCTATCATATGCAAGTTGAAAATCGACGAACAGGCTATAGATATCTTTATCATATTCCCAATGTTTTTCAAACAATTGTCTTGGTGTGAAAATGTGCTCTACTGTCGATCGGTTTGGTCGAAAGCCAGCTTGGTACTCCTGTATGTTGTTTTCTATGAATGGTTGTAATTTTCTGAGGATAATGATGGACAGCACCTTATACGTTACGTTCCACAAGCTGATTCCTCTGTAGTTACCGCAATCTATTTTGCTTCCCTTCTTGCATATTGGGCATATTATAGCCAATTTCCATTTTTCTGACAGTGTCTCCTTCTCCCATATCAACTGGCAACTGGATCAGTTTATATATCTCTAAGTGCAAGTTCCCCCCCCCCCCCCCACCTTCATTAATTCTAGTGTTATTGCGTCCTTCCCTGAGGCTTTGTTGTTTATGAGTCCTTTGATTGCGATTTTCACGTCTTCTTCACTAAATTCCCATTCTTCTTCATCTTTCCTTTCCTCCGCAGTATTTACAGGTAACATCCCATCTTGGTCTGGGCGATTCAACAGTTCTGAGAAGTATTATTTCCATCTTCCTACAATTCTTTCCTTGTCATTTATCAAGTTCCCATTCTTATCTTTAATGAAAGAAGTTGGGCTCTGAAATCCACATTTCCGATTTTTTATGTATTGGAAAAATATCCTCGAGTTCCTGGTTCAAAAATGGTTCAGATGGCTCTGAGCACTATGGGACTTAACATCTTAGGTCATCAGTCCCCTTGAACTTAGACCAACTTAAACCTAACAAACCTAAGGACTTCACACACATCCATGCCCGATGCGGGATTCGAACCTGCGACCGTAGCAGTCTTGCGGTTCCGGACAGCAGCGCCTAGAACCGTACGGCCACCGCGGCCGGCTTGAGTTCTTGTTTTGGCTCTCTGCCTCAACTTTCTCTAACGAACTGGTTAGATATATTCTCTTCTCTGCTCTTAGGATTCGCTTTGTCTCCCTTCTGATGTTGATAAAAATGTTCCCTTTTCTGCTCATTCTCCCTGTCAGCTAGCCACTTCTCTCTCATCTTCCTTCTCTTTTCTGTAGCCTTCTGGCATGTCTCGTTGTGATGTCTGTTAGCGATAACCGAACCGAATTTGCGTATCTAACCCTTCATTTTAAATACTATTTGCGATGAGTGATCTAACACGATGTGTTCGGTACGATGGTTCGGAAGCGACTTCCCTAGGCAGTGTCCTCGTACTGACGGCACTCTTCTCTCCGCGCAAAAAGCTCTCAATTCTGATTGGCTGTTGATATGAATGACCAATCAGAACATCCTTTCTAGATGGTTCTCGCGGCAAAGTGCTCTCTTATCCAATCACAATTTAGAAAGTAATTTTACGTAAGCAAAGCTTCTATTTATTACATTAGATTTAATAAAGTATGAAATAATACCAAATTCAATAAGAAACTTATTCGGTTTCTAATTTCTTTTCTGGCTATCTTTTACAAACGCATGCTCACTCAGACATATGTCACAATACTCGTGTTTCTCCCCAGGAATGTTTCCCACAGTTTGGGTTCTACAAAGATATTCACAAAATAATACATTTCCAATGTTCATATGTGCACTCACATAACAAAACAAAACTACATATTAATTTTAAAAGGTTCTAGTATTATAATAAAAATTACAAATATTATAAAATTAAGGATTCTAGTTAACTGATTTGTACGAGCTAAACTTTACATAATACCTCCATATGATATTGAAAGTTAATCTATTGCCGTTACTAGATCAATTTTGAAATACGAGAATGGTTTTTCGTGATCTTCTTCGAACTATGATAAATAACGAAATGAAATTTGAATAGTAACATTTTAACAATAAGAAAAGCAATGTGTGAAGTTTGAAAAAAACTGGAGAGTAACTAATGTAGTTTATTTAGATTCATAGCGAGTATAAAAATTCTTAGCATTCTACTGGCAGTCGGCATCTGATGTAGGCGCGTCAGCTGAGTTCACACTACAGAAAAGAAACTAACGAATCTCCTGCAGCTACTGGATCAGAGACCTCACTTTACTGCACCTATGATAAGACGGAATTGCTGTTGTTGTTGTGGTCTTCAGTCCTGAGACAAGTTTGATGCAGATCTCCATGAAGCTCTATCCTGTGCAAGATTCTTCATCTCCCAATACCTACTGCAACCTACATCCTTCTGAATCTGCTTAGTGCATTCATCTCTTGGTCTCCCTCTGCGATTTTTACCCTCCACGTTGGAGGAATAACTTGCTGCATTACACAGTGTATCGAGTAAGAAATATCGCATAACTGACAAGTCGCTTCTTTTTATGGCTATCCGTAAAAGCAATTTCCGAACCCAACAGGAACACAATTTGCGAAAATTTAAGCTATTTGTCGCGATGAATTTGAATTTCAGCTCACTAGAACTTGTGTTCGAACTCTAAGCGTGATTTTGGAGGAAGGCGCTTTCACAGCGATGACGATGCAGAAAACGATGTCTCACTGGTGGCATCTTTCTGTGAAGAGGGTATAGAAAAGTTGGTTTCCCGGTGTGACAAATATGTGGACAATGGTGCAACTATGTAGAAAAATGGTTTAAGAAATGCTCGTTATTGCAGAAATAAGTTTTGGTCTGAAAAGTGTTTTTACGTGTCCTCTCTGGAGATGCCTCGTACATGTCAGACCGCCGGACATCACCATTAGCGCTAACGCTGTTGCTTTACTCAGAAAGCAAATAAACCAAACTATGAAACTTCCTGGCAGATTAAAACTGTGTGACCGACCGAGACTCGAACTCGGGACCTTTGCCTTTCGCAGCAAGTGCTCTACCATCTGAGCTACCGAAGCACGACTCACGCCCCGTCTTCATAGCTCTACTTCTACCAGTACCCCGTCTCCTACCTTCCAAACTTAACAGAAGCTCTTCTGCGAACCTTGCAGAACTAGCACTCTGGAAACATTCCCCAGGCAAAGCCATGTCTCCGCAATATCCTTTCTTTCAGGAGTGATAGTTCTACAAGGTTCGCAGAAGAGCTTCTGTTAAGTTTGGAAGGTAGGAGACGAGGTACTGGCAGAAGTAAAGCTGTGAGGACAGGGCGTGAGTCGTGCTTGGGTAGCTCAGTTGGTAGAGCACCTGCCCGCGAAAGGCAAAGGTCCCGACTTCGAGTCTCGGCCCAGCACACAGTTTTAATCTGTTAGGAAGTTTCAAACCAAATTATGTTTGTGAAAGCACCGCGACGCACAGTTCTAAAACCGCTGAGCTGATGGAGAGTGACAGCGCGAAACGAGCACGTCGACGTGAGATCACAACTGGGTGCCATCTCGGAGGACAGAGCCCCAGATTTCACGGCTTCTCTCCCCCGATTTGAGGAAAGGAGAAATGCGCTTGGCTCATGAGGTATTCCGTTCCCCGTCCAGGTCGATTGGCGTAGGTCACGGCAGGGCAGAGGCCGGGGAGCTGGCAGCCCGCGACTTGGCATTCGTCCGCGCTCCACTTCGCTCCCCCAAAGAACAGAAAAGCCGGGAGCGACGGCAGCAGCCCGCCAGTGTGCGCCACGTACCACGTGATGTGCAACAAAGCTCTCGCAGCCAGGAGGGCGTCCACGCAGAGGGTAAGCGGCCGGCGGCTCCGTGGCTATTCCTGCACCGATACGTGATGGCTGACCCTTAGAGGCGGCCACAGTGCGTGTTCACTCCGTGCGACCGGTGAGGCCAGACGAGTTGTCGACGCTAAAATTTCGGACGGTGTGGCTCCAACGTCCCGTTGCCGTATTGCGCAAAGTAAATTTACTGTGTTCGTCCCACCGATACAGCTGAGAGATTCTTACGGAGTACTGATGTGTTTCGCAGCATAAGAAATGTGTGGTGAAGCTACAAAGTGCATCTTATCAGCAGTGTTGCAACAATGAACACCTCACCCAGCCAGCTGCCAGGATGGTCTGGAAAGTTCTCGGCCTGCTAGTGAAAGTAAGAACTTAAAAACTGGGTTGTTTTGGAAGTCAGCCTTATGCAAACACAATTACTTTATTTTTATATTTCCCCAGACATGTTTCGACACCAATGTGTCATCTTCTGTGGGTTACATTTTTATTTTCTGTAAAGTACAATATCACATTTGTAATAATTTAACTACTGTAGGCCTAAGAAATACAATATTTGCAATTTGCATCGTTTTGTTTGGACACTCACCTTAAAATTACATCGCTAATTGAACTGTATTATTATACATCGATTTTAGTGCCCGTTTTCGTCGTTTTTTTGACAGCATGTCAGCTGCAAACTAGCCATGAAGAAAATTATTGCGTATTTGTGGAGAGCTGTTTCGAGGTTAGAGGTTACGTACGTTTCTGTACTTACTTTTTCCGTCCTGTTTCGTGTCCGTGGTTGGTGTCTCAATCGGCTACTGTTTAGTGCATCGCTTCCACTCAATTCTTAATAAATTTCTGCTCACTTCTTCACCTCATATGCACTTACACTAATGTGGTGAAATGTGATCTGAACAGACACTTCTGGCAATACACTCAGCGAGATGTGTCCTGTTAGTGTCGTTGCTCACTTGTTCATCGTTGGTCTTGTGTGTGTTATGGCGCTGATTTTGAATGTGTGTGTGTGTGTGTGTGTGTGTGTGTGTGTGTGAGAGAGAGAGAGAGAGAGAGAGAGAGAGAGAGAGAGAGAGAGAGAGAGAGAGAGAGAGGGGGGGGGGGGAGGGGCGGAGGAGAGAGATGGTTCAAAGGTTCAAAGGTGTGTGAAATATTATGGGACTTAACTGCTAAGGTCATCAGTCCATAAGCTTACACACTACTTAACCTCAATTATCCTAAGGACAAACACACACACCCATGCCCGAGGCAGGGCTCGAACCTCCGCCGGGATCAGCCGCAAGAGAGATGGAAAGAGGGGTAGGGAGAGAACCAAGAAAACAGAAGTTTTTTTTCCTGTTATGATTTTTGTAGGGAGTCACTTGTATGTAGTTCATTGAGTGATCCAAACAGTGTTTTGTTGCACAGTGTTGTATTTTCATTCAGGACTCTCTTTCCCTGTATTATTGCTTTTTGTATATGGTAGTTCTCCTCTGTTGTGAGTTTTTGATAGACTATTGCTTCTCTGAGGATCTTAAGATCAGTGTCTATGTTTTTTGGGTGATGGTTTTCTTGTATTAGATGGTCTGCAAAAGTGGAGTGTGTGCTATCACTTCTTAGGGCTCTGAGGTGTTCGGAGTGCCAGGTTTCGAAATTTCTGCATGTTTGGCCTATGCAGACCGACTGACATGAACTGCAGGCTAACGGATATATTCCAGCTTTGGAGAATTTGTGTGCAGACGTGTTCTTAGATTCTTCTGTACTGTGTTATTTGTGCGGATTGATATTTATAGCCCTTGTTTCTTCAGTATGTTTCCCACTCTGTGTACGTTTTTGTGCTGTATGTTAGTGTGTGTCATGCTGTACTCTTTGTAGGGTGTTACTGGTATCCTGTGTTGTAAAATGAGTAAGAACTTATTTTGACAAAATTCTTTATATTTATCATCGTCTCCTATAACATTAATAAACTTCAACTAGCGGGGCTCGGTGAGATTACTCCATCTCTGTAGTGCCTCTGTGAATGTGCTGCAACATACTCGTCAACAGGCGCAGTTGCTTCTCGGTTGGACGAAAAACGTTGACCAGCAACCTGGGGAACAGAGAGAGTGTGCCAAAACTTCGTAGCGCCGATCCCTTAATTCTCCCTCTGCCAAGAAAAATTTTGCGAGCAACTCCGCAAACGAATTTGCTTCTTCTTCTTCTTATTCTTCTTCTTCTACATATCAATTTTTTTTGTCAAATATTTAAACCCATATCCAATGGAAAGTTAGAATACCACGGTCCAGTTGTTTTACCTGTTTGAAGACAGTCAAATAGCAAATTTTTTTTTGCATACGAGAACACCTATGCCACGACCCGCTGACATCAACTTCCCTTTCTTAGGAACTGAAAAGCCGACTCCTGTCCACTGTTTCGATTGTTGTTTGATTTCTGTGTAGTATGATTCATTCATTGTGACATTCTGACGCAGAAAATGGCGGTCTTTTGTACACCGCCCATCTCATTACTCTTTGTTTTTGGTCATCAGTCTTCTGAATTCCTCTCCTGCGCCAACCTCTTCATCTCAGACTAGCCGTTGCAACCTACGTCCTCAATTATTTGCTGGATGTATTCCAATCTCTGTCCTCCTCTACAGCTTTTTCCCTCTACAGCTCCCTCTAATAGCCATTCCCTGTTGTCTTAACAGATGCCATATCATCCTGTCTCTTCTTCTTGTCTGTGTTATCCACATATTTCTTTACTCTCCGATTCTGCGCAGAACCTCGTCATTCCTTACCGTTTCAGTACACCTAATTATCAACATTCGCCTGTAGCACCACATCTCAAATGCTTCGATTCTCTTCTCTGCTCCGGTTTTCCCACAGTCCATGTTTCACTGTTCTCCAAACGTACATTCTCAGAAATTCTTTCTCAAATTAAGGCCTCCGTCCGTTTTTCGTTATTTTTCTGCCTAGGTAGTAGACTTCCTTAACTTTATCTACTTCATGGCCATCAGTCCTAATATTAAGTTCCTCGCTATTCTCATTTCTGTTACTTCTCATTACTTTCGTCTTTATTCAAAAAATTTAAATGGCACTGAGCACTATGGGACTTAACATCTTAGGTCATCAGTCCCCTAGAACTTAGAACTACTTAAACCTAACTAACCTAAGGACATCACACACATCAATGCCCGAAGCAGGATTCGAACCTGCATCCGTAGCAGTTGCGCGGTTCCGGACTGAAGTGCCTAGAACCGCTCGGCCACAACGCCCGGCGTCTTTCTTCGATTTACTCTCAGTCCATATTCTGTATTCATTAGACTGTCAATTCCATTCAGCAGATCATGTAATTCTTCAGCTGGCCGCTGTGGCCGAGCGGTTCTAGGCGCTTCAGTCTGGAACCGCGATACCGTTACAGTGGCAGGTTCGAATCCTGCCTCGGGCATGGATGTGTGTGATGTCCTTAGGTTAGTTAGGTTTAAGTAGTTCTAAGTTCTAGGGGACTGATGACCATAGATGTTAAGTCCCATAGTGCTCAGTGCCATTTGAACCAGCCATCTTAGCTTCCCTGCACTTCCTATTTATTACAAATAACCTAAAGTAGAAAGATCACGTAGATAATATTGTGGGAAGAGAAAGCCAAACACTGCGATTCATTGGCAGAACACTTAGAAGGTGCAACATGTCTATTAAAGAGACTGCTTACACCACGCTTGTTCGCCCTATTCTGGTGTACTGCTGTGCGGTGTGGGATCCGCATCAGATTGAACTGACGGATGACATCGAAAAAGTTCAAAGAAGGGTGGCTCGTTTTGTATTATCGCTAAAAAGGGGGATAGTGACACAGACATGATACGTGAATTGGAGTGGTAATCATTAAACCAAAGGCGTTTTTCGTTGCGACGGGACCTTCTCATGAAATTTCAGTCACCAGTTTTCTCCTCCGATTGCGGAAACATTCTGTTGGCACCCACCTACATAGGGGGAAATGATCATCACGATAAAATAAGAGAAATCAGGGCTCGCACAGAAAAAATTAAATGCTCGTTTTTCTAGCGCGGCGTTCGAGAGTGGAACCCTCTGCCAGGCACTTTATTGTGAATAGCAGAATAATCATGTAGATGTAGATGTAGATTTCATTTCTCAGCGACTTCTATTTCTGTATTCCTGAATTTCCCTGGACATTTTTGTACTTCCTTCTTTCATCGATCAACTGAAGTATTTCCTCTGTTAACCATGGTTTCTTCGCAGTTACCTTCTTTGAACCCATTTTTTTGCTTCCAATTTCTGTAACCCTTTTTAGATATGTCGATTCTTCCTCAACTGTACTGCGTACTGAGCTATTCCTTATTGCTGTACCTATAGCCTTAGGGAACTTCAAGCGTGTCTCGTCATCCCTTAGTTCTTCTGTTTTTCCCTTCTTTGCGTATTGATTCTTCTTGACTAATCTCTTGAACTTCAGCCTATTCTTTCCTGATTTCGGAATCTCTATCTGACTATGGTATCATATAACTAAAATCTTCCCGTATCATTTGGTCTTTTCCAAGTATACCACCTCTTCTTGTGATTTTTGAATAGAGTATTCACTATTACTAGCTGCAATTTATTACAGAACTCATTTAGTCTTTCCCCTCTCGAATTCCTTGTCCTCAGTCCATAATGTCCTGTAACCTTTTCTCCTACTTCTTCACCTACAACTGCATTCCCGTTCCCCATGACTATTAGATTTTCTTCTTCCTTTTTGTATTGTACTACCCTTTCAATATCCTCACATACTTTATCTATCTCTTCATCTGCAGCGTGCGATGTAGGCATGTAAACCTGAACTATCGTTGTCTGTGTTGGTTTGCTGTCAATTCTGATAATAACAACCCTATCACTGAACTTTCACTGTAACACACTCTTTGCCCTACCTTTCTATCCATAATGAATCCTACTCCCGTTATACCATTTTCTGCTGCTGCTGTTGATATTACCCTATACTCATTTGACCAGAAAGCCTTGTCTTAGTTCCATTCCACTTCACTGACCCTTACTGTATCTAGATTGAGTCTTTGCAATTCCCTTTTCAGATTTTCTAGCTTCTCTACCACATTCAAGCTTCTGACATTCCATGCCCTGAGTCGTAGAACGTTATCCTTCCGTTGATTATTCAATCTTTTTCTCATGGTTACTTCCCCTATGGCAGTTCCCTCCCGGAGATCCGAATGGGGAACAATGCCGGAATAATTTGCTAATGGAGAGATTATCATGACGCTTTTTCAATTACAGGCCACATCTCCTGTGGATACACGTTACGTGTCTTTAATGCAGTGGTTTACATTGCCTTCTGCATCCTCATGCCGTTGATCATTGTTGATTCTTCCGCCTTTAGAGTGTCAGTGTCTCATCCCAAGGACAAGGGAGTGCCCTGAACCTATGTCCGCTCCTCCGCCCTGTTTGACAAGGCCGTTGGCAGAATGAGGTTGACTTCTTATGCTGGAAATTTTCGGCCGCCGATTCTGATTACTAACCAAATTTTAAGCGGTGGGCGGTTTCGAATCCTTTTCTTTTTTTAATAAATCAATCTCATTTTTGTTCGTTTCCGTTCGTTGCATCTGCTCGTGGCGGACGTCGCAAGACACCTGTTTCATTTTGTCGTTGATCCATTAACTTAGTTCTTTTATTACAGAGGGCAGCTAACCCACTGATCGAACACGCTGAGTTACCGTGCCGGCACTACCGTGACCGAGGACGTTTTGATTACTAACCAAAGACCCTACCCCTAGACCATCGATGTATGGTGTGGTTGCACTTTTCGCATGTTTCTTCTCTGCAGTGACTTGGACACTTTCACGGCCGCATTTAATTTGGGCAACCCATTTCACCATGATCTACATTGAAGGAGAACCCATTTCTTCATGATCTAAATTCAAGTAGAAGTCACCTTATTCACATATAAACCTCGAATTTCGGTTGGCGTCAAACTGCACGACAGTCGATTCTCTCCATTCCAGCGAATTCACGTACCGCACCTTGCTCAGACAGCTACCTGCAGCCAACTACTGGGCAGAATGTGTTGCACAGAGTCTGTTGACAGTTCTGCCAAACTCCGGGGATAGCCACGTGCTCTGTAGGAGACGCCCACGACTACTTCAGATCATCCTCGGATATTTACTTATTAAATTTTCGCAACGCTGATACCAGCCTTATCTCAATCAGTAATTTGTCCTAAGCTAAGGTAGCTGTTAAGATTTTATACGTTTCTCCTCTTTTCTAACCACAGCTCATCGTCAAGAGAGCACCGAGATTGGTTTAAAGCAATGTCAGGGTGAGCGTCATCTAAATCTCGAGATGCCAGTGTTGTGACAGTCGTTCGGCCCTTACAGACGTTTCACTCTTGATACTCGTCGGGCGTTGTTGGCTAGGAGGTCCCAAGCGGTAGCTCCAACCGCCTAATATAATCGGAAGGCGTCTTCTTCCTCTGCTTACGATGGCCCTCTTCCTAAGGTGCACGAGAGTTAACTGTTATGTATATGTTAAGTGCAGCTGACTCCAGCAGAACTGTGTATATTGTGGTCTTGTATGATGATGATGATGAAGACAGAAGGAAGAGAGTGCAGCACTTAGTTTTTGTCGTTGTTGTTGTTGTTGTCGTCGTCGTTGTCTTCGCTGCGAAGATTGGTTTCTACATCTATCTACATCTACATCCATACTCCGCAAGCCACCTGACGGTGTGTGGCGGAGGGTACCCTGAGTACCTCTATCGGTTCTCCCTTCTATTCCAGTCTCGTATTGTACGTGGAAAGAAGGATTGTCGGTATGTTTCTGTGTGGGCTCTAATCTCTCTGATTTTATCCTCATGGTCTCTTCGCGAGATATACGTAGGAGGGAGCAATATACTGCTTGACTCTTCGGTGAAGGTATGTTCTCGAAACTTTAACAAAAGCCCGTACCGAGCTACTGAGCGTCTCTCCTGCAGAGTCTTCCACTGGAGTTTATCTATCATCTCCGTAACGCTTTCGCAATTACTAAATGATCCTGTAACGAATCGCGCTGCTCTCCGTTGGATCTTCTCTATCTCTTCTATCAACCCTACCTGGTGCGGATCCCACACTGCTGAGCAGTATTCAAGCATTGGGCGAACAAGCGTACTGTAACCTACTTCCTTTGTTGTCGGATTGCATTTCCTTAGGATTCTTCCTATGAATCTCAGTCTGGCATCTGCTTTACCGACGATCAACTTTATATGATCATTCCATTTTAAATCACTCCTAATGCGTACTCCCAGATAATTTATGGAATTAACTGCTTCCAGTTGCTGACCTGCTATTTTATAGCTAAATGATAAAGTATCTTTCTTTCTATGTATTCGCAGCACATTACACTTCTCTACATTGAGATTCAATTGCCATTCCCTGCACCATGCGTCAATTCGCTGCAGATCCTCCTGCATTTCAGTACAATTTTCCATTGTTACCACCTCTCGATATACTACTGCATCATCCGCAAAACGCCTCAGTGAATTAACGATGTTATCCACAAGGTCATTTATGTATATTGTGAATAGCAACGGACCTACGACACTCCCATGCGGCACACCTAAAATCACTCTTACTTCGGAAGACTTCTCGCCATTGAGAATGACGTGCTGAGTTCTGTTATCTAGGAACTGATCAATCCAATCACACGATTGGTCTGATAGTCCGTATGCTCTTACTTTGTTCATTAAACGACTGTGGGGAACTATGTCAAACGCCTTGCGGAAGTCAAGAAACACGGCATCTACCTTTGAACCCGTGTCTACGGCCCTCTGAGTCTCGTGGACGAATAGCGCGAGCTGGGTTTCACACGACCGTCTTTTTCGAAACCCATGCTGATTCCTACAGAGTAGATTTCTAGTCTCCAGAAAAGACATTATACTCGAACATAATACGTGTTCCAAAACCCTACAACTGATCGACGTTAGAGATATAGGTCTATAGTTCTGCACATCTGTTCGACGTCCCTTCTTGAAAACGGGGATGACCTGTGCCCTTTTCCAATCCTTTGGAACGCTTCGCTCTTCTAGAGACCTACGGTACACCGCTGCAAGAAGGGGGGCAAGTTCCTTCGCGTACTCTGTGTAAAATCGAACTGGTATCCCATCAGGACCAGCGGCCTTTCCTCTTTTGAGCAATTTTAATTGTTTCTCTATCCCTCTGTCGTCTACTTCGATATCTACCATTTTGTCAACTGTCAACTGTCTAGAGAAGGAAGCACAGTGCAGTCTTCCTCTGTGAAACAGCTTTGGAAGAAGACATTTAGTATTTCGGCCTTTAGTCTGTCATCCTCTGTTTCAGTACCATTTTGGTCACAGAGTGTCTGGACATTTTGTTTTGATCCACCTACCGCTTTGACATAGGACCAAAATTTCTTAGGATTTTCTGCCAAGTCAGTACATAGAACTTTACTTTCGAATTCATTGAAAGCCTCTCGCATAGCCCTCTTCACACTACATTTCGCTTCGCGTAATTTTTGTTTGTCTGCAAGGCTTTGGCTATGTTTATGTTTGCTGTGAAGTTCCCTTTGCTTCCGCAGCAGTTTTCTAACTCGGTTTGATGAGGCTCTCGATTCTGCCCTGTCCTGTGCAAGACTCTTCATCTCCGAATAGCTACTGCAACCCCCATCCATCTGAACCTCCTTATTGTACTCTTCTCTAGGTCTCTCTCTGCAATTTTTACCCCCCTCACTCCCCTGCAGTACTTAACTGGTGATCCCTTGACGTCTCAGAATGTGTCGCATCAACAGAGGCGTGTTTTTAGTCTAATTATGCCACAAATTTCTTTTCTCAGCAGTTCTGTTCTGTACGTCCTCATTAGTTACATCGCCTGATTTAATTTCACTACATTGCAGTACCCCTAGTTTGCTTTTGTTAATGCTAATCTTTTATCGTTCTTTCAAGACACTGTGCATTCTGTTCACCTGCACTTCCAGATCCTTTGCTGCTTCTGACAGAATTTCAGTGTCATCAGCAAACCTCTCAAAGTTCTTACTTCCTCCCCATGAACTTTTATTCCCCCACCAAATTTTTCTCTGCATTCATTTGCTGCTTGCTCAGTGTACAAATTGAATAACATCGGGGAGAGGCTACAGGCCTGACTGACTCCCTTCTCAATCATTTCTTTCCTTTCACGCCCTTTGACTCTTATAACTGTCGTCTGGTTTCTATACAAGCTGTATACATTACCTTGTGCTCCCTGTATTCTCTGCTATCTTTAGGATTTCAAAGAGTATTTTCCAGTCAAAATTGCCCAAAAGCTTTCTCTAAGCATACAAAGGCTATAAATGCAGGTTTGCCTTTCTTCAATCTATCTTCTAAGATAAGTCATAATGTCAGTACTGTCTCGCATGTTCCAACATTTTTCCGGAACCCAACTGATCTTCCATGAGGTCGGCTTCTGCCAGTTTTTCTATTCTCCTGTAAATAATTCGTTTTAGTATTTTGCAACCATAATTATTACAATATCCTTGAAGCCTGAGGGTATTTTCCCTGTTCATACACACTGCACCTAGTTGGAATAGCTTAGTCGTGGATGGCTCTCCCAGGGATATCAGTAGTACAGAGGGAATATTAATGGAACGAAATTTTCACTCTGCAGTGGAGTGTGCGGTGATATGAAACTTCCTGGCCGATTAAAACTGTGTGCTGGTTCTGCAACGTTCGCAGGAGAGCTTCTGTAAAGTTTGGAAGGTAGGAGACGAGGTACTGGCACAAGTGAAGCTGTGAGGACGGGGCGTGAGTCGTGCTTGGGTAGCTCAGTTTGTAAAGCACTTGCCCGCGAAAGGCAAAGGTCCCGAGTTTTAATCTGCCAGGAAGATTCAGAGGGAATATTGTCTACTCCAAACGGCATAGCTTACGCCTCTCGATTATCTCCTACGGGGCCGCCAAGTTTTACAATCTCATCCGACTGAAGGACCACTGCCAACAGCGTCGCGCGCCCTCACACCGTGAGACTCTGTGGAAATGACCACGTTGGCTAAGGTGGTACTCAGCAGACTGGACTTGCATTCGGAAGGACGATGGTTCAAATCCCCACCCAGCCATCCCGATTTAGGTTTTCCGTGGTTTTCTTTAATCGCTTGAGGCAAGCGCCGGAATGGTTACTTCCAAAAGTCACGACCGGTTTCCCTTCACATTTTTCCGCTAATTCGAACTTGTGAGCCGTCTTTAATGTCCTGGAAGTCGACGTGATGTTAAACCCTCATCTTCCTCACACGCTACCGAGAGGTTCGACATTTAGTGTAGGACAATGTCGCAAAGTCTCTGTCCCAATTCCTTTCAGCTCATTGGTGGCCAAATAGTGGAAGTGAAATTTTCCTTCACCATCAGGATTCGAACCGGCTACCTCTGGGGCGCGCGAAACGTGTCAGGCCGCTGACGCTGATAGAAGAGTGTAGAATTACTGTCTGCTGAAGGTTAAGTATCTGTTTCTGTACACTGTAGCGTTCCCACAGACTGACGATGCAAGAGTCCGTCACAACCAGTATTTGGGCCGCAAAGAGACAAGAGTTAGTGGCTACCTTATAGTTCCTGATCAGCCGATCTGAGCGCCAGTGTTCTCGATATTATTCCGAACCTGTCCATTTTGTCTCCCAGTGTGAGGGCACGTGGAACTGACTAAGCTGATCTGTCCGCTAGAAGAGGTCATTAACCTCGGCGGCCCCCTCACGCTATTCACAGCTTTAACCTTGTGCCTTCCCTCCATCCGTGACAGCACAAACATACCGCCAGATTGTACAAGTGTTATCACAGTCATCCACAAGAGACAGATATAGTCTTGACAAATAACAAGAGATCCGAGGTAGGCAACGGAAAACCACCTCCTCTAGAACCTTCAACAGGACAGAGACTGGATGAAAACATGCGAACTTACGTTTGCATTCCACACTACTTTTATATCTTTCCTTAATTTAATTAGTCGCCGGTCGGAGTGGACGTACGGTTCTAGGCGCTGCAGTCTGGAACCGAGCGACCGCTACTGTCGCAGGTTCGAATCCGGCCTCGGGCATGGATGTGTGTGATGCCCTTAGGTTAGTTAGGTTTAATTAGTTCTAAGTTCTAGGCGACTGATGACCTCAGAAGTTAAGTCGCATAGTGCTCAGAGCCATTTGAACCATTTTTTTTAATTAGTCACTAATAATATGCAAACAAAATAAAATAATTGCTTTTTTTAGTAGTAAAGATTAGTGAAAATATAATTTTAATTTTGCAACTACGGTCTCTAAATCAGCAAGTTTCCTCCGTTTCGTAAGTGAGTTCAAATTAGGACCAGAATAGTTGCTTAAAAGAAGCCAAAGCTGATTTACAGTCCTTTTCTAATCCAACTGTTCCTTTGCTGTCTCCAGTAGCCTCACCGTAAGCAACGAGTTAAACTTACCTTTTGCTCCGTAGTTTTTAGGCTGTTTTACACGTTAACATAGCAGAATACGTTGTGTTTCCAACGTTATTGCTCTATTCTCATATTCACAAAAAATGGCTCTGAGCACTATGGGACTTAACCGCTGAGGTCATGCGTGCCCTAGAACGTAGAACAACTTAAACCTAACTAACTTAAAGACATCACACACATCCATGTCTGAGGCAGGATTCGAACCTGCGACCGTAGCGTTATATTCACATATATGATTGTTGCTGTCTTTTAGCTTCCACATAAAACGGCAATTTTTCCTCCAAGTAAAGAGTAAGACTACCACCTGAATTGCTATCTTTAAGATTTGGCATCCAGTAACGTTGCCTACAGCTGGCTAATAGGGAAAGAGCGTGCAGCGTCTCGCTTATTCTTTCCTTTCATCCTTTTCGCCTTGATTGTCCAGTGCTTCCACATTTAGCCCCTGCTGGCCTCATGAGACTAAGTGGACCTCATTTTACACTAAATCGTCCTTTCTAGGACTGTTGAGTCATGGGTGCGGAAGAGGAAGCAAATCACAATGAAGGTAATAGTCTCTACGATTGGTGGCCTGTGTAATAGGCAGCCAGCCACCTTGAGTCTCCCAGAATGGCTCGTTCAAGGATACCATGCATGACCTATTCCGTTCCATACACATACACAAATAAAAGCTAGATCTCAGTCGACTGCATCTTATTATTATTCAGTATAAGAGTAAAAACTGATGAAATATGGATGTGGTGGTGGTGGTGGAGATGAGAAGAGGGAGAAGGACAAGGCGGAAGAGGAAGAGGAGCCAGAAAAGGAAAGAAAAATGTGTCTGTACTTTTCTTTACTCTGTTGTTATTGTTGTTGTTGTGGTCTTAAGTCCTATGACTGGTTTGATGCAGCTCTCCATGCTACTCTATCCTGTGCAAGCTTCTTCATCTCCCAGTACCTACTGCAATATACACCCTTCTGAATCTGTTTGGTTTATTCATCTCTTGGTCTCCCTCTACAACTTTTTCCTCCACGCTGTCCTCCAATACTAAATTGGTGATCCCTTGATGCCTCAGAACATGTCCTACCAACCGATCCCTTCTTCTAGTCGCCGGCCGGAATGGCCGAGCGGTTCTAGGCGCTACAGTCTGAAACCGCGCTACCGCTACGGTCGCAGGTTCGAATCCTGCCTCGGGCATGGATGTGTGTGATGTCCTTAAGTTAGTTAGGTTTAAGTAGTTCTAAGTTCTAGGGGACTGATGACCACAGCAGTTAGGTCCCATAGTGCTCAGAGCCATTTGAACCTTCTTCTAGTCAAGTTGTGCCACAAACTCCTCTTCTCCCCAATTCTATTCAATACCTCCTCATTAGTTATGTGATTTACCCATCTAATCTTCAGCATTCTTCTGTAACACCACATTTCGAAAGATTGTATTCTCTTCTTGTCTAAAGTATTTATCGTCCATGTTTGACTTCCATACATGGCTGCACTCCACACAAATACTTTCAGAAACGACTTTCTGACACTTAAATCTATACTCGATGATTACAAATTTCTCTTCTTCAGAAACGCTTTTCTTGCCATTGTCTACATTTTATAGCTTCTCTACTTCGACCGTCATAAGTTATTTTGCTCCCCAAATAGCAAAACTCCTTTACTATTTTAAGGTCTCATTTCCTAATCTAATTCCCTCACCATCACCCGACTTAATTCGACTACATTCCATTGTCCCCGTTTTGCTTTTGTTGATGTTCATCTTATACCCTCCTTTCAAGACGGCAAAGGACTTGGAAGAGCAGATGAACGGAATGGACAGAGTCTTGAAAGGAGGATATAAGATGAGCATCAACAAAAGCAAAATCAGGATAATGGAATGTAGTCGAATTAAGTCGGGTGATGCTGAGGGAATTAGATTAGGAAATGAGACCCTAAAGTAGTAAAGGAGTTTTGCTATTTGGGGAGCAAAATAACTGATGATGGCCGTAGTAGAGAGGATATAAAATGTAAACTGGCAATGGCAAGGAAAGTGTTTCTGAATAAGAGAAATTTGTTAACATCGAGTATAGAGTTAAGTGTCAGGAAGTCGTTTCTGAAAGTATTTGTATGGAATGTAGCCATGTATGGAAGTGAAACATGGACGATAAATTGTTTAGACAAGAGGAGAATAGAAGCCTTCGAAATGTGGCCGTACAGTAGAATGTTGAAGATTAGATGGGTAGATCACTTAAGTAATGAGGAGGTATTGAATAGAATTGGGGAGAAGAGGAGTTTGTGGCACAACGTGACGAGAAGAAGAGACCTGTTGGTAAGACATGTTCTGAGGCATGAAGGGATCACAAATTTAGCATTGGAGGGCAGCGTGGAGGGTAAAAATCGTAGCTGGAGACCGAGATGAATAGACTAAGCATATTCAGAAGGATGTAGGTTGCAGTAGGTACTGGGAGATGAAGAAACCTACACAGGATAGGGTAGCATGGAGAGGTGCATCAAACCAGTCTCTGGACTGAAGACCACAGCAACAACACAGGACTGGCTCTCCAAAGGCTGTCCGTAGTTCTGATGGAATGTTGTCTACTTCCGGGTCCTTGTTTCGACTCAGGTGTTTACTCTAACGGTTCTAAATTCAGAACTTGCAAAATTTCAGCAAGGACCTGAGTTATTAGGAGAGATGAAAGATCAGAGCTTTATGTAGATTATTGGGTCGGGCGATATGTTCTCGTTAGAGACGGTGATGCTAAAACATATCTTACAATCGGTTTGTGGAACTGAGTCCAATTTAGGAGATGGCCGTAAGTTATTAGGTGCTTATGATTTACCTGAGGTGTGCAGTGGCTAGATAGCCTAGTCTGCCCCCTTAGTGCTGCAGTCTGTGTAAGTTGCTAACGTACTTTTTGTGGCGGCGTTTCCCGGCAGCACGCGGACGAGCACCCGCGGCCGGAGTTCCGTGCTCGTAGCACGTCTGTGCACGCGCCGCCCACGCAGCAGCAGCAGCAGCAGCCGCCGCTACAGCAGCGCCGCCGGGACGCACTCGGCCAGGCCCCGCAGCTGATGCGCTTCGGCTCCGAGCCCGACCTGCGCATGCGCGACGCCCAGCCCTCCAGGAACAGGCTCAACAAGTAAGTCGGCCGCTACCAGGGCCTTCTTGTCCACCAGTACTTTCTCCGGACCACGCATAATCGATTACTTGCAACTGTCCTTCATATTTGTAGTTTCGTGACTCTGCTGCATCCTTCGATGAAACTGTTAGTTTTCAGACTTTAGTTTGTAATATTTACGTTATACAGGGTGTTACAAAAAGGTACGGCCAAACTTTCAGGAAACATTCATCACAAAGAAAGAAAATATGTTATGTGGACGTGTGTCCGGAAACGCTTACTTTCCATCTTAGAGCTCATTTTACTACTTCTCTTCAAATCACATTAATCATGGAATGGAAACACACAGCAACAGAACGTACCACCGTGACTTCAACAGGAAATGTTCGAAATGTTCTCCGTTAGCGAGGATACACCCATCGACCCTCCGTCGCATCGAATCGCTGATGCGCTGATGCAGCCCTGGAGAATGGCGTATTGCATCACATCCGTCCGCAATACGAGCACGAAGAGTCTCTACATTTGGTACCGGGGTTGCGTAGACAAGAGCTTTCAAATGCCCCCATAAATGACAGTCGAGAGGGTTGAGGTCAGGAGAGCGTGGAGGCCACGGAATTGGTCCGCCTCTACCAATCCGTCGGTCACCGAGTCTGTTGTTGAGAAGCGTACGAACACTTCGACTGAGATGTGCAGGAGTTCCATCGTGCACGAACCACATGTTGTGTCGTACTTGTAAAGGCACATGTTCTAGCAGCACAGGTAGAGTATCCCCTATGAAATCATGGTAACGTGCTCCATTGAGCGTAGGTGGAAGAACATGGGGCCCAATCAAGACATCACCAACAATGCCTGCCCAAATGTTCAGAGAAAATCTGTGTCGATGACGTGATTGCACAACTGCGTGCGGATTCTCGTCAGCCCACACATGTCGATTGTGAAAATTTACAATTTGATCCGTTGGAATGAAGCCTCATCCGTAAAGAGAACATTTGCACTGAAATGAGGAATGACATATTGTTGGATGAACCATTCGCAGAAGTGTACCCGTGGAGGCCAATCAGCTGCTGATAGTGCCTGCACACGCTGCACATGGTACCGCAACAACTGGTTCTCCCGCAGTGACGTGGTCAACGTTACCTTGTACAGCAGCAACTTCTCTGTCGCTGACTTTAGGGTTATCGTCAACTGCACGAAGAATTGCCTCGTCTATTGCAGGTGTCCTCGTCGTTCTAGGTCTTCCCCAGTCGCGAGTCATAGGCTGGAATGTTCCGTGCTCCCTAAGACACCGATCAATTGCTTCGAACGTCTTCCTGTCGGGACGCCTTCGTTCTGGAAATCTGTCTCGATACAAACGTACCGCGCCACGAGTATTGCCCCGTCCTAATCCATACATCAAATGGGCATCTGCCAACTCCTCATTTGTGAACATTACACTGACTGCAAAACTACGTTCGTGATGAACACTAACCTGTTGATGCTACTTACTGATGTGCTTGATGCTAGTACTGAAGAACAATGAGTCGCATGTCAACACAAGCACCGAAGTCAACATTACCTTCCTTTAATTGGGCCAACTGGCGGTGAATCGAGGAAGTACAGTACATACTGACATGGAAATTAAGCGCTTCCGGACACATGTCCACATAACATCTTTTCTTTATTTGTGTATGAGGAATGTTTCCTGAAAGTTTGGCCGTATATTTTTGTAATACCCTGTATGTCCATAGTAGTACAATGTTGCAGCAGCTTTTATACAGGGTGGAAAGTATTTAAACCGACAAACTCTGGGAGGTTTCAGGAGACATCAAAACAAATGTTTTTCCCTAATGTCATTTTTTCCTATGAGCAGTATTTAAAGCGGTAGAGGAAGATTTCTGTGGCGGCAAATTAATTAAACCAACAAACACTTCTCCATTTTTTATGACGAAGAGACAACACATTAACACAATCCAATTTCAATTACAGTACATTTTCAAAAATTCCTCCATTGACACGTAAACAAAGGTTACACCGTCGGATCACGTTCTGTCTGACACGGGCAAAAACCCCAGGAGTATCCTGAATTGTTACTGCTGCAGCTACTATCCGGGCAACCAGATCCTCTTCTGATGCAACAGGAGTTGCATAAACAAGGTTGCGCATCTCTCCCACACAATAAAGTCCAGAGTGGACATACCTGGGGATCGAGCAGGCCATGGTACAGGACCACCTCTGCCAATCCACGTTGTAAGTGCAATGGTCTATCAATTGCTCTCGAAGGACTGTTCTTACATTCGTCTGATTCGTCCCCATGTTACGTGCAATTGCACGAGTGCTGTTTGGAGAATTACGCTCCACATGCTGCAAGACAACTTCCTCAAATTGCAGCGTTCTTACCGTGCGGCGGCGTCCGTGTCCATGTAATCTGCTAAATGACTCGGTCTCACGCAGACGTTGGTACACAGCAGCAAACGTCGTATGATGCAGGATACGGCGATTAGGATATTGTTGTTGATAAACCCGCTGTGGAGCTCGTCCGTTGTGGTGCGCTACGTAGTACCTACCAACCATATCAGTTCACTCACTCCAGGTGTATCGCTCCATTAATAAACAGAGACAATGCACAACTACACTTGTGGACAGCAGTTGCCTACAACTGAAGAGCGTAATACGCCCTCAAACAACTGGAGATCGTAATACGGTCTCTAAGAACTGAAGAGCATATTACGGCCTCCGCCGGTTTAAATAATCCTCATCAGAAAAAATTATATTAGGGAAAAATATTTGTTTTAATGTCCCCTACTACCTCCCAGAGTTTGTCGGTTTAAATACTTTTCACCCTGTATAACTACACAAGCAGTTACGTTTCTGACTCGTTGCTTATTGGCGCTCATCTGGCTGTCTACGGACGACGTTCGTTTGGCAGTGGAAAAAAAAAAGAAAAGAAAAGGAGACCGTCGGTTAACGACCCCCCTTTCGGTAGGAGCAACAGCGACTCAGGAAGTGACATCGGAGGCCTCTACAGTGTGAAAGCGACGTTTGTACTCTTAGTTTTGGCCATTATTTTGGCACAATTGCAGTAAAATGGATGTGTTTACCGTGTGGCAAAGTAGTTCCGCCATTCACAACCAACTTTGCGGTGTGAGGAGTCTGATACGAACCTTATAAAACCCCACATTTAAGTCTTCTTTCCGCGTCAACAAAATGAAATTAAATTGCTGAGGCATCCAGGTACTTCAAAAACATGACAGCGTGAACTGTGGCGCACTCTGTTTTAAGACTTCGAGGATTAGAATGAGATGGGCGTGAAAAAAAATGATGGTAATAACAACGCTTTCCTTGCTAGTTTTATTAATGCGTCAGTCTGATTTGTCAGTAACAGCTTTGTCTGTACCTGTTCCTTTGGTTTTGTACCTCTTTCATTAATATTTTTCTTTTGTGCCTTTGTAAGTTATGCATTTCTGTACGTCTTTTTTTTTAGTGTATTAGGCCCAAGAAATGTTAGCAAAGAGTATATTTAGGAGCAGAATATGAAATTTGAACGGGTTTTAATCCTAAGAAAGAAGCAAGACAAAAGAGCAAAGCGAGCAGATCGACGAGTACATGAGAATCGCAGAACATATTCTGAGCTCAAGCATAATGACGTATATCGAACACAGTGACCTCCTCCATGGCAACCGACACAGAATCCGGAAACATCGATCATGTGAAGCCCAACTCGCACTCTTATTACATGGCATACTGAAAGCCTTGGATGAAGGCAGACAGATAGATGTAGTATTTCTCGATTTCCGAGTATACATATGCGATTATTATCAAAAGTACGAACGTGACGGGTATCAAGCGATATTTGTGAAATAAATTTGTGAAAAAATAACTCAAACATTTCACAGAAATGCAGTTATTTGTAATGAAGTACCGTCTGAAGTCAGATCTTGATAATACTTCAATGTGGTGCAAAGATTGGCAACATGCTTTAAATGATCAGAAATGTAAAACAGTGAATTTCACAAAACGTAAAACGTTGTATCCTATGGCAGTAATATCGATGACTGACTGTTGGACTCGGTCAAATCTTACAAATACATGGGTGGTAACACTTTGTATAAATATGAAATGGAATGATCAAGTAGAGTATAAAGCAGATGGAAGACTTCAATTTATTGTTAGGATACGGGGAAGTGCAGTCAGTCCACGAAAGAGATTGCCAGCCTACAATATTGCTCAAGTGTGTGCAGCCCGTAGCAGATAACACTAGCGCGGAATATTGGACGTATTCAAAGAAGGAAAGCACGTATGGTCACAGCTTCGTTCGACCCATGAGAGTGAGTCACAGAGGTGCTGAAGGAGCTGAGCTGGCACACACCTGACGTAAGCTATCCCGAGAAAGCCTACATGCAAAGTTTGAAGAACCAGCTTTAAATTATGACTCTACGAGTATGAAACCCGCTACGTCTCTGTCACTTAAGAATCATGCGGATAAGATTTTATTAATTAATGCACGCACAGAGGCATTTAAACAATCATTATTCCTGTGCTTCATTAGTGCAGGGAACGGGAAAAGTTTTAATAACTGGTACAATTGAACCTACCCTCTGCCATGCACTTCACAGTGGTCTGCAGAGTGTAGATGCAGATGCTGATGTGGGCGTAGACGGACTGGAGATGGAGAAAATATCAAACAACATAAATGAAGTTTTGGTGTGATCCTAAGAGGTCAAGTCTCTAGTAGTAGTATCAGTCGTAACAATAGGAGGAGTAGTCTTGTTGTTATAATAATCATAATAATAAACTACAACGCAAGGGACTCATGAGAACAGGCTTCGTAGAAGAGACTGCGGACTAACGAGTTTAAACGCCTTCTACACGGTATTTGATTATTAGACATACAAAAGCAAGATACACACACACGTGTGTCTGTACTCAAAGCCACATCACTTTCATGGAACTGAAAAGAATCCTGTGTGTGTGTGTGTGTGTGTGTGTGTGTGTGTGTGTGTGAAAACCGATCTAGTTCATAAGCAAACAAATAAGCAAACCAATAATTGCACGCCCAGTAAACTTTGTCAGTGCGAATTGTTCGAAAAAAAAACGTAACTGTATTTTAAAAAATCCAAACTGTAATGTCGACCTTTATAAGAATGGAACCTGAAACATTCGAAAATTTCTATACTGACATATGACTCTGGTAAAATAAAGAAATCGACAGAACCTACACTGCGCAAAGGAAACGAAACGATCACGTAGTACAAATTTCACCTGCATTATGAAGTACTTGCGCAACACAGCAAGACTCCGCAACAGTTAAACAAAATATTGCTAAAACCTAACTACAGTTGGTCCAGGGAAATCGGGTTCATAATCCTGACACAGAATGCCAGTGAAACACATGACTCAACTTTTAAGTTCTGAAATTTCATTTAGAAAGGAACTTCTAAAAAAATTATAGACTGTAACATGAAATTCATTTAATCTAATGATGTCTATGGTACAGTAAATTAACTCAGAAGATCAATCAATAGAATAATTATCAAAAACTCGACTGTGACGAGAGTGAAATGGACCAACAACACAATTCTCCAAAAATAAAAATAAATTTTTACCTCATCAAATAATACCTTGTTCTTCACTTCAAATGGCTCTGAGCACTATGGGACTTAACATCTATGGTCATCAGTCCCCTAGAACTTAGAACTACTTAAACCTAACTAACCTAAGGACAACACACAACACCCAGCCATCACGAGGCAGAGAAAATCCCTGACCCCGCCGGAAATCGAACACAGGAACCCGGGCGCGGGAAGCGAAAACGCTACCGCACGACCACGAGATGCGGGCTGTTCTTCACTTCAAAACCTTTCTTTCGTCCGTATGCTATCCAGCCATTGTTCTGAGTCATTATTACTCCTCGTAAAAGCTCTGCAACTCACATATTTCCAAAAGTGCATCCATGCATGACACTGAACACTCACCAACCCCGCCCGTTGCACACCGCAGCTTTCCACTGCTGGCTGTCAAAGATCCTACGACTCCACAGTGCTTCCATCGCAGACGCAGATACTGTTGCGTAACAACTGTTTCTCTGACCAAAGTTCTTCAAATTTATCGGCTTCCTTTACAAATAGTAACACATCCAATAACATCATCAAAAAAAAAAAAATAAAGTCATCTTGCAAACTCTGTACGCATTAGTTTCCACACACAATGTTTCTGGTGAACAAATACAGTGTTTACCATAATAGCGAGAACCGACATGGGCGAAAGCATACCATAATAGAAGTAAAAAACTTACCACTAAACATGGATCCACAAGGTAGACGACTCAGAGACAACTGGAACTGTTTAAGTACTCCTCTAATTGGGGTCGAATTTCACCCATTAGCTACTTTAACCAGAAATAGAATACTACACACACACACACACACACACACTCACACACACACACACACACACACACATACACAAATGCAGACACCTCTGAAAGATTCACAACAACTGCCAGGAACACCTTCAACTGTTCCACCATCAGCCATCTTGTTTTTACACCTTCAACTGTTCCACTCTCCGCCATGTTTGTTTTTAAAGCTGGTAAAAAGTGAAACAGTGACAGCTCAATAAATAGTGTTTGACAATGATGAAGATGAGGATAAAGAAAACGTAAGTGAAACATAATGTAAATAGACCACATACACACACACAAACACACACACACACACACACACTTAGAATTAATTAATTTCAGGCATAGAAATGACAATCTTCACATCGTATTTTTGGCTTAAGCAATTTATCTACGAGGGTAATTCCAAAAAAGGAGGATATAAGATGAACATTAACAAAAGCAAAACGAGGATAATGGAATGTAGTCAAATTAAATCGGGTGATGCTGAGGGAATTAGATTAGGAAATGAGACACTTAAAGTAGTAAAGGAGTTTTGCTATTTAGGAAGTAAAATAACTGATGATGGTCGAAGTAGAGAGGATATAAAATGTAGACTGGCAATGGCAAGGAAAGCGTTTCTGAAGAAGAGAAATTTGTTAACATCGAATATAGATTTATGTATCAGGAAGTCGTTTCTGAAAGTATTTGTTTGGAGTGTAGCCATGTATGGAAGTGAAACATGGACGATAACTAGTTTGGACAAGAAGAAAATAGAAGCTTTCGAAATGTGGTGCTACAGAAGAATACTGAAGATAAGGTGGATAGATCACGTATCTAATGAGGAGGTATTGAATAGGATTGGGGAGAAGAGAAGTTTGTGGCACAACTTGACTAGAAGAAGGGATCGGTTGGTAGGACATGTTTTGAGGCATCAAGGGATCACAAATTTAGCATTGGAGGGCAGCGTGGAGGGTAAAAATCGTAGAGGGAGACCGAGAGATGAGTACACTAAGCAGATTCAGAAGGATGTAGGTTGCAGTAGGTACTGGGAGATGAAGCAGCTTGCGCAGGATAGAGTAGCATGGAGAGCTGCATCAAACCAGTCTCAGGACTGAAGACAACAACAACAATTCCAAAAGTAAGGTATCCTATTTTTATAAGTACATAGACCTGTTTATTTCTACAATTGTTTACATCAGTTTACAGCTTGAACATTTAGCTATTTTTCGACGTAATCACCATTTCTGTCGATGCATTTTTGTAGGCGCTGTGGCAGTTTTTGTATGCCCATGTCACGCTGTTCAGAAAGTTATTAACCTCTTGTTTCACCTCGTCGTCGGAATTGAATCGCTCGGACCACAATTAACGCTGACAGGTACTGTGAGACTCTGAAATCGCCCACACATCGCTCGGCAAACTGTTGCTCTCCTGCAACAGTTTCAGTGGAACATAATCACCCACCGACCCTATAGCCCTGACTTGGCGCCCAGTGACTATCACCTGTTTCCTAGGTTGGTAGAACATTTGGCCGGAAAGCGATTCAGCTCCGACGGCGAGGTGAAAGAAGAGCTTTATAACTTTCTGAACAGCATGGCGGCGAGCTGGTATGACATGTGGGCACACAAAAACTGTCACAGCATCTTCAAAAATGCATCGACAGAAATGGTGATTATGTCGAAAAATAGCTAGATGTTCAAGATGTAAACTGATGTAAACCATTGTAGAACAGGTCTAAGTACTTATAAAAAAAAGGAGACCTTATTTTGGGATAACCGTCGTATTTTAAGGTGTAATTGGTTGCAGATGACAAACTGTGAAACAAAATAGTCACTGTAGGAACACAATACATCAGAAAAAACACACCATGTGGTAAAAAGGTATGAATTCGCAATTTTTATGCCTGTTATCATATATCTGAAATTACGATTTAAAAACTAATAGTTACATGTATGCAAACAGAAAAGAACATTCTTTATCTTTAACAGCCATAAAATAAAAGCCCACTGAAGAAGCTGCAACTGCAGTGAAACATGTTTGGATTGAAAAAGAAAACGGTGTTCTGCTAAAGGTGCACCCTATCCAAAAACATACTCTACTGACCATTAAAATTGCTACACCACGAAGATGACGTGCTACAGACAAGAAGGAGATGCTGTGATATGCAAATGATTAGCTTTTCAGAGCATTCACACAAGGTTGGCGCCGGTGGCGACGCCTACAACGTGCTGACATGAGGAAAATTTCCAACCGATTTCTCATACACAGACAGCAGTTGACCGACGTTGCCTGGTGAAACGTTGTTGTGATGCCTCGTGTAAGGAGGAGAAGTGCGTACCATCACGTTTCCGACTTCTATAAACGTCGGATTGTAGCCTATCGCGATTGCGTTTTATCGTATCGCGAAATTGCTGTTCGTGTTGGTTGAGATCCAATGACTGTTAGCAGAATATGGAATCGGTGGGTTCAGGAGGGTAATACGGAACGCCGTGCTGGATCCCAACGACCTCGTATCACTGTCAGTCGATATGAGAGGCATGTTATCCGCACGGCTGTAACGGATCGTACAGCCACGTCTCGATCCCCGAGTCAACAGATGGGGACATTGGCAAGATAACAACCATCTGCACGAACAGTTCGACGACGTTTGCAGCAGCATGGACTATCAGCTCTGAGACCGTGGCTGCGGTTACCCTTGACGCTGCACCACAGACAGGAGCGCCTGCGATGGTGTACTCGACGACGAACCTAGGTGCACGAATGGCAAAACGTCATTTTTTCGGATGAATCCATGTTCTGTTTACAGCATCACGATGGTCGCATCCGTGTTTGGCGACATTGCGGTGAACGCACATAGGAAGCGTGTATTCGTAATCGCCATACTGGCGTATCACCCGGCGTGATGGTATGGGGTGCCATCGGTTACATGTCTCGGTCACCTCTTGTTCGCATTGGCGGCACTTTGAAGAGTGGACGTTACGTTTCAGATGTGTTACGACCATGGCTCTACCCTTCCTTCGATCCCTGCGAAATCGTACGTTTCAGCAGGATAATGCACGACCGCATGTTGCAGGTCCTGTACGGGTTTCTGGATACAGAAAATGTTCGACTGCTGCCTTGGCCAGCACATTCTCCAGATCTCTCACCAATTGAAAACGTCTGGTCAGTGTTGGCCGAGCAACTGCCACGGTACAATACGCCAGTCACTACTCTTGATGAACTGCGGTATCGTGTTGAAGCTGCATCCAAGCTCTGTTTGGCTGAATGCCCAGGCGTATCGAGGCCGTTATTACGGCCAGAGGTGGTTGTTCTGGCTACTGATTTTTCAGGATCTCTGCACCGAAATTGCGTGAAAATGTAATCACATGTCAGTTCTAGTATAATATATTTGTCCAATGAATACCCGTTTATGATCAGTGTATGTATGGACAGCGAAATGTGGCGATGGCACATCTCGCGTGTAGGCCACGGGTGACAGCTGTGAGCACTGCGTGTGTGTGTTCCCCGCAGCAGCCGCGGCCGCAAGAAGTACCGGGCGCCGGCGCCCCCGCCGGCCGCCCCCGGCGACGCGGCCAGCTCGTCGCCGGACTCCGGCCGCTGGGAGGAGCCGCGCCGCCTGCGCCTGTTCAAGACGCGCGCCGAGACGCGGCGCGCCGCCCCCTCGCGCCACGCGCAGCCGCCGGCCGGGCAGCCGCAGCCGCAGCCGCAGCCGCAGCACCCGCCCCTCGCTCGCAGCCTCTCCTCGCCAGAGTTCCAGGTACCGTACCTCCACTCGTCACTCACTCTGTACTCGTCCTTCTGCACAACGCGACGTCTCGGAGAGCCACCGTCGCCACAGGCCACGCACTAGCAACGAGACCGACGACCGACGTTCAGCGCGCTACACAAATTATGCGACACACACTGAGGTTTCCAGAATGAGATTTTCACTCTTCAGCGGAGTGTGCGCTGCTATGAATCTTTCCTGGAAGATTAAAACTGTGCGCCCGACCGAGACTCGAACTCGGGACCTTTGCCTTTCGTGGCTAGGTGCTCTACACCCCGTCCTCACACCTTTACTTCCGCCGGTACCTCGTCTGCTATCTTCCAAACTTTACAGAAAAACTCCTGCGAACCTGCTGGAATAGCACTTCTGAAAGAAAGGCTGCTGCGGAGACATGGCTTAGCCACAGCCTGGGGGGCGTTTCCAGAATGAGATTTTCACTCTGCAGCAGAGTGTGCGCTGATATGAAACATTCCGCCAGGTTAAATCTTTGTGTCGGACCGAGACTCGACCTCGGGACCTTTGCCTTTGGCGGGCAAGCGCTCTAGCAACTGAGCTACCCAAGCACGACTCACGCCTCGTCCTCACAGCTTTACTTCTGCCAGTACCTCGTCTCCTATCTTCCAAACATTACAGAAAAACTCCTGCGAACCTTGCTGGAATAGCACTTCTGAAAGAAAGGCTACTGCGGAGACATGGCTTAGCCACAGCCTGGGGGGCGTTTCCAGAATGAGATTTTCACTCTGCAGCAGTGTGTGCGCTGATATGAAACTTTCCGCCAGGTTAAATCTTTGTGCCGGACCGAGACTCGACCTCGGGACCTTTGCCTTTGGCGGGCAAGCGCTCTACCCAAGCACGACTCACGCCTCGTCCTCACAGCTTTACTTCTGCCAGTACCTCGTCTCCTACCTTCCAAACTTTACAGAAGCTCTCGTGCGAACCTGCAGAACTAACACTCCTGAAACAAAGGAAGTTTCATACCAGGGCACACTCCGCTGCATAGTGAAAATCTCATTCTCGAAATAAACCCCAGGCTGTGGCAAAGCCATGTCTCCGCAATATCCTTTCTTTCAGGAGCGCTAGTTCTGCAAGGTTCGCAGGAGAGCTTCTGTTAACTTTGTAACGTAGGAGACGAGATACTGGCAGGCTGTGAGGACGGAGCGTGAGTCGTGCTTCGGTAGCTCCTCGTTGCGAGCCACCTGCAGGAATACTGAGCCGTGCTGCCTCCATAGCCGCCCATAATTCCGAAAGTGTTGCTAGTGTAGCATTTTGTGCACGAACTGGCCTCTCGATTATGTACCGTGAATGTTGATGACTTCTCAATTACGTACGACAAATGTTGATGGGTGACCAAATCATTCGCTCGAGTTCCCCATAATGTTCTTCGTTCAATAGCGGACGATTGTGTCCTGGTGATAAGGCGAATCGTTCTTTTGGGGCGTCTAGTCCATGACTGGCTGCAGATGGCCTCCAAGTTGTTGTTGTTGTGGTCTTCAGTCCTGAGACTGGTTTGATGCAGCTCTCCATCCTAGTCCATCCTGTGCAAGCTTCTTCATCTCCCAGTACCTACTGCAACCTACAACCTTCTGAATCTGTTTAGTGTATTCATCTATTCGTCTCCCTCTAAGATTTTTACCCTCCATGCTGCCCTCCAATGTTAAATTGGTGAACTCTTGATGTCCTACCAACCGATACCTTCTTCTAGTCAAGCTGTGCCATAAATTTCTCTCCAATTCTATTCAATACCTCCTCATTAGTTATGTGGTCTACCCATCTAATCTTCAGCATTCTTCTGGACCACCACATTTCGAAAGCTTCTATTCTCTTCTTGTCCAAACTATTTATCGTCCACGTTTCACTTCCATACGTGGCTACACTCCATACAAACACTTTCAGAAACGACTTCCTGACACTTAAATCTATTCTCGATGTTAACAAATTTCCCTTCTTCAGAAACGTTTTCCTTGCCACTGCCGGTCTACATTTTATATCCTCTCTACCTCGACCATCATCAGTTATTTTGCTCCCCAAATAGCAAAACTCGTTTACTAATTTAAGTGTCTCATTTCCTAATCTAATTCCATAAGCTGATTTAATTCGACTACATTCCAGAATCCTCGTTTTGCTTTTTTTGATGTTCATCCTATATCCTCCTTTCAAGACACTGTCCATTCCGTTCAGCTGCTCTTCCAGGTTCTTTGTTGTCTCTGACAGAATTACAATGTCATCGGCGAACCACAAAGTTTTTATTTCTTTTCCATGGATTTTAATACCTACTCCGAATTTTTCGTTTTTTTCCTTTACTGCTTGCTCAATCTACAGATTGCGATAACGTCGGGGATAGGGTGCAACCGTGTCTCACTCCGTTCCCAACCACTGATTACCCTTCATGCACCTCGACTCTTATAACTGCCATCTGGTTTCTGTACGAATTGTAAATAGCCTTTCGCCCCCTGCATTTTACCCCTGCCACCATCAGAATTTGAGACTATTCCAGTCAACATTGCCAAAAGCTTTCTCTAACTCTACAAATGCTAGAAATGTAGGTTTGCCTTTCCTTAATCTATTTTCTAAGATAAGTCGTATGGTCAGTATTGCCTCAGGTGTTCCAACATTACTACGGTATCCAATCTGATCTTCCCCGAGGTCGGCTTCTACCAGTTTTTCCCGTATCTAGCGGACTGTTATGCACCTTCAGCTCTGCTCACTTTATCACTCCGCAGTCACAGATCACCGACCCTTGCGGAGAAGTCTTTTTCTCGGAAACAGTAGTAATCGACTTCAATTTCTCCTCATTTGTGTAATGTATCCCACAATTGCTGTAAACCATGGCATGCCAGTCTAGACATAATTCGACTTAAGTACTTTTAGCTGCAGAAGCGACAGTTATCATCCATTCCGTGGGCCATAGCCCCGAGGACGTCTGTTTTTCGAGTCTACTAAATTGAGAAAGAGCGGCGCCTACGAAACTGCGACGGTGTTGGCAGGCGGAGCTGCTGAGAGCGGCGCAGAGACTGCGGCCGCTGTCCCGGGAGCGGCAGAGGCAGCGACAGCAGCCGCTGGGGCAGGACGCCTCGCCGCAGCCTCCCACCACCACCACCGCCACCGCCAGCGACAGCAACGGCAACAACAACAACGACACCAACAACAACGGCAGCGCCGCCGACAAGCACTGGGAGATGTGAGTGCACCGCTTAGACTCGAATCTACACTCCTCCTCATAAATGAAGGATAATTGTAGAATGTGGTGCCACACAACGTGGCACTACACAAAACTGGCGCCAATATCGTAGGCACGTAGGGAACACACTCGACACACGTCTCTAAGTCCACGGTATTGGTGATAAGTTGAGGAAACCGTCCCGAAACACATGTGCTACAAAACGCCACCGTTTCCTGCGCATTTACCCCGACATCAGTATGGGATATGTTCACCATGCATACGTACACAGGCCGCACAACGGGTTGGCATAAGGTAGAAACTGGGTGAGCAACTGGGACGAATAACTATGATTCTCTTAAGGTAGCCAATGCCTCGTTACCAGGAGTATTGAATCAGAAAACTCGTGTACCCCCTGGCAGGAGTAGCGATGACTATCTTAAGATACATATCTAGTGACATATCGCTCCTGGCAGACTGGCCACAGTAACAAAAAAATGTGAAACTGGGTGAGCAACTGTGACGAGTAACTATGACTCTCTTAACGTAGTCAATGCCTCCTCACCAGCAGTATTGCATCAGTAAATTCGAGTAATCCCTGGCAAGAGTAACGATGACTCTCTTATGATACACAACTAGTGACATATCGCTTCTGGCAGACTGAGCACAGTAACGAAAATGTGAAACTGTGTGAGCAACTGGGAAGAGTAACTGTGACTCGCCCAAGGTACCCAATGCCTTGTCACCAGGAGTATTGAATCAGAAAACTCGAGTAACCCCTGGCAGGAGTAACGATGACTCTCCTATGATACACAACTAGTGACATTTCGCTTCTGGCAGCTGGCAAAAGTAACAAAAAATGTGAAACTGGGTGAGCAACTGTGAGGAGTAACTATGACTCTCTTAAGGTAGACAATGCCTCGTCAATAGGAGTATTGAATCAGAAAACTTGAGTAACCCCTGGCAGGAGTAACAATGACTAAGGTATAGCCTCCCATTCTTGCACCAGTGCCTGTCGGAGCTACTGAAGTGTCCTAGGGGTTTGAAGACGTGCAGCGATAATTCGACCGGGAGCATCCCAGACGTGCACGATGGTGTTTAGGTCTGGAGAACAGGCAGGACACTCCATTCGCCTCATATCTTGTTTCAAGGTACTCCTACACTATGGCAGTTCGGTGGGACCGTGCGTTATCATCCATCAGGAGGAAGGTGGGACCCACTGAATCCCGGAAAAGGCGGACATACTGGTGCAAAATGACGTCCCGATACACCTGACCTATTATAGTTCCTCTGCCAAAGACTTGCAGGGACCGACGTGCACCAATCATAATCCCAACCCACGCCATCAAACCACGACCTCCATGCAGTTCCCTTTCAAGGACATTAAGGGGTTGGTATCTGTTTCCTGGTCCAAGCCAGATGAAAACCCGGCGAGAATCACTGTTCAGACTATACCCGGACTAGTCCGTGACCATAACCTGGGACCACTGTTCCAATGACCATGTACTATGTTCTTGATACCAGGCTTTACGGGCTCTCCTGTGACCAGGGGTCAGTGGAATGCACCTTGCAGGTCCCAGGCGAATAAACCATGTCTGTGCAGTCGTCTGTAGACTGTGTGTCTGGAGACAACTGTTCCAGTGGCTGTGGTAAGGTCCCGAACAAGGCTACCTGCAGTACTCCGTGGCCGTCTGCGGGCACTGATGGTGAGATATCGGTCTTCTTGTGGTGTTGTACACTGTGGAAGTCCAGTAGCGTAGCGCCTGGACACGTTTCCTGTCTGCTGGAATCGTTGCCATACTCTTGAGATCACACTTTGTGGCACACCGAGGGCCCGTGCTACGACCTGCTGTGTTTGACCAGCCTCCAGTCGCCCTAGTATTCTAACCCTCATGACGCCATCAATATGTGTTCTTTGAGCCATTTTCAACACACAGTCACCATTAGCACGTCTGAAAATGTCTGCACGCTAACTCGCTGCACCGTACTCTGACATGCACCAACACACCTCTGCCTATGTGGACTGCTGCCAGCGCCACCGTGCGACGACCGCAGGTCAAATACACCGCATCGTCATACCCGAAGTGATTTAAACTGGCAGTCCGACCACCAGAGTGTTGTTTCACCATGTAGCAGCATTATCCTTAATTTATGAGCATGAGTGTAGTTGGAACGGGTTCACTGGAAATCATGCCAATTTTATCATGTAATTTCCCGATAACCAGTTATTCAACTCGACTCGCAATTTTTTTGTGCCTCTGCTTAAATTACTTGAGGCTAACGCCTCGTTCGTTCTTAAGAAGTCCACGATTAAATTCGTCCTATCTTTGTATCCAGCTGAGCTAGTTGTGACCTCTATATTGATGAAATGTTGCACAATAACATAGCTACACAGCGATGGTGCCATACACAGCAACACGGGACCGCAAGTCACTGACTTACCCCATTTTTGAGTCTTACTATGTTTGCCTCTGACATATCATCCCAGAAACAAAAGAAAAATAGCTCCAATCCTCTGATTCTAAGCAAGGATTTTGCGAGGTTTCCCTCAGTTGTAAAGTAAACGCCACAAATCTCCTACCAAACATTCCTTCTCCCCTTTACAGCCAGCGTGCTATTTCGACGAACAGAAGAAAACTCCGCAGTGGGCTGGATCTCAAGTAAGAATTCAGGACAGATGCAGAAATATCACAATGCCGTCCTGGGCACGATTCCAGTGAATGCGGTCTACCATTGTTTTCTGCTTATTGCATGTGGAGCGTCGAGTTTGTCTTTGTATCGGGTGCATAGCTGTAATGATTATTTGCGCAGTGTAGTTGATATCTTGGAATGTAAGAGACAAAGACTGCGAGACCTATTAAAGAATAGTAAGGGGACCGACAAGCTAACGGTCCCCATTCCAAGGACTGATCTCTGTATAGTGCCACATAGCCCTACTCTATCAGGCACGGCTTAGAGATTGGGAATATAGGCCAGGACAACGGCGCAAAGTTTCCTGATCAGAAAATTTAATCAGAAAATTTACGCCACCTTCTCACCTCTTTTTGTCAGCCTAACACAGATGGAAGAAATATTCATATTTAAAAGCTTGTCAGCGATAGGGTTTATAGGGGTGGAGCATACATACGGATTGCATACAGATGGAGATGGAGATTGGCTCTTTCCTTTTTTAAAGAAAGTGTTCTTGCAATCTTCTGAAGCACTTTTGGGTAACGGCGGAAGGCCGAAATCGGTCTGATTGGACAGTCATTCAAACCTTGCTGCATCCGAAAGTGATTCCTCATCTGGTGGCTACCTCAGAATTGAACACTTAGTGGCGCAACCTTTGAAAACAGCACGAGGTTATTGAAATGACACACTAGCTTTTGCGCGATGGTAACTTTCTGTTATCTATCTTTTTTTGCAAGATTTGCAGTTGACCTACTTATGGCATTATCTGCAAGGGCTGTACAAGAATTTTCACAATTAGAGTTTGTGAACAATGGTGCCAGACGTCATAAGTTGGTCTATGTTGACCCATATTAACAAAGGTCTTGATGTGCTTCAATTGCGTCAATTCCTCGACAGCCCATAGTCATATTTGTTTGCAAGATTATGGCAACAATTAGTATATCTAATTTATTTCTTCAGCTGTGGTAAGATTCAAAATTTCAGGCCCTCTTTTGCATTTAACCAGACAACATAGTGAGTTAACATTTCACTATGTGTAGTATATGATAGATACATGACAATTACAGTAATTATAATGATAATGATAACATAAAATAAACATTGAATATGGATAATTCGTGACAAGTATAATAATAATAACAGTAAAGAATGTATGACATTTCAGAACTACATCTTATTAATATTGCATTAAACCATTTCCTCTTAAGGTACTTGTGAAATGTAAATGATGACATCTAACAGAAGTATATGGCAGCGTTAGAGAAAGAATCAAATGTTGTGATGTTGGTTAGTCAGGTGAACAGTAAGAAATAATGAGTAAGGTTACCGGATGAAATGAAAGAATGGAAACAGAAATAGATACAAATGAGGAAAGTATGGACAGCATTGATAGTGTGACAGATACTAATTCCTTGTTTGATGGAAGAACAGTAGATGAGATTGGCCCATAGGGAACCTAATGAGAGTTAAAGTTTTAATATACTTTTGAATTGAGAGTGGTTTTGCATGAGATGCGTGTTACTGACACGCAGTTTGCTCCAGAGTTGTGTGGCTGAAATGCAGAAGGAGAAGTTAGATTTAATATTCTGCGCGTGTACTGCCAAGAGACTGAACACAACAAACCTGGCATCACAATTATAGAGCGAAGACAGGTATTTTATTACCAGGCAGAAAAGTCGAGGATACTGGTGGTTGTGGAACCGATGAAGAAATCGGAGCATGTGAAAACCACGCCACCTACCTAGTCGCATCCATCCTGACTGAATGTAGCAAGGAGTGACATGGTCGTACAACTGAATATTACTACACACACATTCATGGCTAGTTCGAGTCATCCAAAGTTGTAAATATTTTGCCTTGTTAACTGCATTACAGTAGCAAAGATCTGGCAGGAATGAAGATCAGACTAACTTTTGTTTTACTTCAAGGGAAATAGTTTTCTAAATTTTTAGACTGTATGTAGGCAAGAGAGAGATTTCCTGCATGCTGCTACAGTTTATTCTTCCCAGTTTAAATGTTGTTGTTGTTGTTGTCTTCAGTCCTGAGACTGGTTTGATGCAGCTCTGCATGCTACTCTATCCTGTGCGAGCTTCTTCATCTCCCAGTACCTACTGCGACCTACATCCTTCTGAATCTGTTTAGTGTATTCATGTCTTGGTCTCCCTCTACGATTTTTATCCTCCACGCTGCCCTCCAATACTAAATTGGTGATCCCTTGGTGCCTCAGAACATGTCCTACCAACCGATCCCTGCTTCTGGTCAAGTTGTGCCACAAACTTCTCTTCTCCCCAATCCTATTCAATACTTCCTCATTAGTTATGTGATCTACCTATCTAATCTTCAGCATTCTTCTGTAGCACCACATTTCAAAAGCTTCTATTCTCTTCTTGTGTAAACTATTTATCGTCCATGTTTCACTTCCATGCATGGGTACACTCCATACAAATACTTTCAGAAACGACTTCCTGACACTTAAATCTACTCTCGATGTTAACAAATTTCTCTTCTTCAGAAACGCTTTCCTTGCCATTGCCAGTCTACATTTAATATCCTCTCTACTTCAACCATCATCAGTTATTTTGCTTCCCTAATAGCAAAACTCGTTTACTACTTTGTCTCATTTCCTAATCTAATTCTCTAAGCTGATTTAATTCGACTACATTCCATTATCCTCGTTTTGCTTTTTTTGATGTTCATGTTATATCCTCCTTTCAAGACACTGTCCATTCCGTTCCGCTGCTCTTCCAGGTCCTTTGTTGTCTCTGACAGAATTACAATGTCATCGGCGATCCACAAAGTTTTTATTTCTTCTCCATGGATTTTAATACCTACTCCGACTTTTTCTTATGTTTCCTTTATTGCTTGCTCAATATACAGATTGAATAACATCGGGGAGAGGCTACAACCCTGTCTCACTCCCTTCCCAACCATTGCTTCCCTTTCGTGTCCCTCGACTCTTATAACTGCCATCTGGTTTCTGTACAAATTGTAAATAGCCTTTCGCTCCCTGTATTTTACCCCTGCCACCTTTAGAATTTGAAAGAGAGTATTCCAGTCAACATTGTCAAAAGCTTTCTCTAAGTCTACAAATGCTAGAAACGTAGGTTTGCCTTTCCTTAATCTATTTTCTAAGATAAGTCGTAAGGTCAGTTTAAATACTCATCCAAAATTCTGCAAGATAGTTTACTATTTTTTGATTGTGTAATTGAACACCATCAAGTAGTGTTGGAGGAAATGAATAATAAAAATGTTTACTGATCATCGTTTGGTATGAGATGAGTATGACTCATGACTTCTTAGGTTTTAGTGTAAGACCCAGGTGTTGTTGCTTACTGTGACACTGAACTGAGGTTGTCATTCACACCTGGTGCAGTAGCAACGATGTTGTTAGGTGTTATGCTTAGGTACAGTTGGACATAATCTACACGCATTGTGCTTGTTTGTTGATTTCTTTGTTCTGGGAACATTAGGGCCATCAGACTCTCTCTTACGACTGAACAGGCATTCTGCATATCTCACACTACATTAATTGCAACAGGCACGTTGTAAGAGGTCTTACATTTAACGTAGACGCCTATATTTAGAAACAGAAATGACTTAAATACCGGAAAACAGTAGACGGTATAAAACACAGGTTATATTAATTCAAGAAAAGTAAAACAATGAAGATAACTGACAGGTTGGTAGATTTAACATGTGAATGGTGTCATCAATAGAAATGAAATGAAGTACAGGGCAGGGAGAAAGAAAAAGGGAGCATGATAAAACACGAGCAATGAAGATTGGGGAAGAGAAAGTGGTTTGGATGATTGAGGAACCAAAAGAAAAACAAGCATAAATGCGAGAAGATGGGAGCATTTGCTTTACACTTTGATTTAGGAAAACAGGCTAATTTGAGGGGGTGGTGGGTGGGAAAGTTATGAGGTTAATACAAAGAAGAGCTTAAGCTTTTCCTTAAATGCAACAGGGCTGTGAATGGTGCGCAGGTTGCAGGGCAACTTGTTCCAGAGGCTGGCAGCAGCAACAGAGGAGGAGTCTGTGACTGTTTTTGTGTTTTGGGTGGTCGCAACTAGAATACTACGAGGGTGATTCAAATGAAATCGTTAAAAGTTCCATAAAATTTAGAAAAGTTGTGTGATGGTGTTGGTTGGTGGCAGTGGTATCCCTTGAGGTTCAGAAAGTGACCAACAGGCGGCAGAGTGGTGCTACAACGCAAGAGAAGGTAGTAGCATCAAAAACAAGATGGCCACCCCGCTGTAAACACTGAGCAGCGACCTGTGAGGCATTTTTATGTAGTGAAGGTGTCAAACTACTCGAAATTCATCCCAGACTGACAATGCAGTACGGCGATACGCGTGTGTTCTTGCAGCAAGTGTAATAACGGAGTAAGAAGTTTAAAAGCGGTGTTTCTTCTGTGGAGGATACCCCAAGACCAGGGCAGGCTCACCCCATAGTGACGCACGAGAAATTTGCGTTAGTGGAGGACCTTGTAAAGGAGACCAGATGAGTAGCTCTGAACGAAATAGTCACGAGTCTGAAGATTAGTATTGGATCAGGGCAGAATATTGTTCACATGGTACTGCACTTCAGTCAGGTGTCTGTGAGATGGGTACCACGTCAGTTGACTGCCGAATTGAAAGACTGTCACGTTGATGCCTGTGAAGAACTTTTGCATCATTTCCACGTCGACGGTAATGCATTTCTGGGAAAATCTGTTGCACGTAAAGAGACTTGGGTCCATTGTCACCAACATAAATGAAAAGGTGAAGCAAGGAATGGCGTCACAACTCATCACCAAAACGAAAACAATTTCCCACTCAACTGTCTGCTGGAAAAGTCATGCTCGGTCTCTCCTGGAATGCAAATGGAGTAATTTTGGAGCATCACATGGATAGGAGACTGACGGCAACCAGCACTTCTTATTCAGACATGCTGAAAAGTTAACTTTGCCCTGCAATCAGGAGTAAACGGTGAGGACTTCTAACTTCAGCCCCACCACATACAGCCTGAAAGACAGTTGAGACTATTCAGGCTATGAAATCTGAATGTCTGCCACACCCTCCTTATTCGCCATGCCTCGCTCCTAGTGGCTTCCGTCTGTCCGATGCACTCAAAGAAGCAATGGGGGGACAGGTATTTCAGAAGTGACAAAGATGTGAAGACCGTGATGGACGGCTGGTTACACACACGACCAAAAGAATTCTTTCATCGCCGTGTCTATGCCCTTCCGAAGTGATGAAATATGTGCATTCAAAGTCAGGGAGACCATGTCGATAGGTGGCATGTAAGTTTTTCGTACATTGTTACAGGTGAAAATATTATAACACTTTTAAGGTTTTCATCTTACTGCCCTCCTAGATAAATGACTCTCTGCGTTGTTATTGTGATAAGATATCTGGTACTTAATACACTACTGGCCATTAAAATTGCTACATCACGAAGATAACGTGCTACAGACGCGAAATTTAACCGACAGGAAGAAGATGTTGTGATACGCAAATGATTAGCTTTTCAGAGCATTCACACAAGGTTGGCGCCGGTGCCGACACCTACAATGTGCTGACATGAGGAAAGTTTCCAACCGATTTCTCATACACAAACAGCAGTTGACCGGCGTTGCCTGGTGAAACGTTGTTGTGATGCCTCGTGTAAGGAGGAGAAATGCGTACCATCACGTTCCCGACTTTGAAAAAGGTCGGATTGTAGCCTATCGCGATTTCGGTTTATCGTATCGCGAAATTGCTGCTCGCGTTGGTCGAGATCCAATGACTGTTAGCAGAATATGGAATCGGTGGGTTCAGGAGGGTAATACGGAACGCCGTGCTGGATCCCAACGGCCTCGTATGCTAACACACGAGATGACAGCATCTTATCCGCACGGCTGTAACGGATTGTGCAGCCACGTCTCGATCCCCGAGTCAACAGATGGGGTCGTTTGCAAGACAACAACCATCTGCACGAACAGTTCGACGACGTTTGCAGCAGCATGGACTATCAGCTCGGAGACCACGGCTGCGGTTACCATTGACGCTGCATCACAGACAGGAGCGCCTGCGATGGTGTACTCAACGAAGAACTTGGGTGCACGAATGGCAAAACGTCATTTTTTCGAATGAATCCAGGTTCTGTTTACAGCATCGCGATGGTCGCATCCGTGTTTGGTGACACCGCGGTGAACGCACATTGGAAGCGTGTATTCGTCATCGCCATACTGGCGTATCACCCGTCGTGTCGGTATCGGGTGCCATTGGTTACACGTCTCGATTTTGACGGCACTTTGAACAGTGGACGTTACATTTCACATGTGTTACGACCCGTGGCTCTACCCTTCATTCGATCCCTGCGAACCCCTACATTTCAGCAGGATAATGCACGACCGCATGTTGCAGGTCCTGTACGGGCCTTTCTGGATACAAAAATGTTCGACTGCTGCACTGGCCAACACATTCTCCAGATCTCTCACCTATTGAAAACGTCTGGTCAACGGTGGCCGAGCAACTGGCTCGTCACAATACGCGTCACTACACTCTATGAACTGTGGTATCGTGTTGAAGCTGCTTGGGCAGCTGTACCTGTACACGCCATCCAAGCTCTGTTTCACTCAATTCCCAGGGTTATCAAGGCTGTTATTAGGGCCAGACGTGATTGTTCTGGGAACTGATTTCTCTGGATCTATGCACGCAAACTGCTTGAAAATGTAATCATATGTCAGTTCTAGTATAATATATTTGTGCAATGAATACCCGTTTATCACATGCATTTCTTCTTGGTGTGGCAATTTTAATGTCCAGTAGTGTATCTTATGTGAGGGACTGGGTTGCATGCTGTCTGAGGAGTTGCTGAGGTAGACGCGATGGTAGTCACGTAACTTGTTTGGCCGCTACCATCCTAACCGCGCACAGAAAACACCGATGTGATGAACTAGACGGATTTTGCATATGTAACACACACAAGCATTAACGGTTAGTTGTAACCATTTACAATTTCCACCACTCGTCCTGTGCTGGTTTACGTATCAGTAATGGAGGTTCAGCAGAACGAGTGTTTGGACAAGTTTACTTTTCAAATCTGTGGAAGTATATTACTAAACGTCGGCAATATGTAGAGGTAAGTAGAAGTGTTCTTGCAGAGGTTACCGTTGTATTCTGCCCAGCTGAGAAGTTCATATACATTTAGACCCAATTCTTTACTGTTTCTCGATACTGTTTTTAGTATACCGCCAAGAAGAATAGGACATAATTGTTGGCTGAATTCAGAGCTACACTACTGGCCATTAAAATTGCTACACCAAGAAGAAATGCAGATGATAAACGGATAATCATTGGCCAAATATATTATATTAGAATTAACATGTGATTACATTTTCACGCAATTTGGGTGCATACATCCTGAGAAATCAGTACCCAGAACTACCACCTCTGGCCGTAATAACGGCCATGATACGCCTGGGCATTGAGTCAATCAGAGCTTGGATGTCGTATACAGGTACAGCTGCGCATGCAGCTTCAACACGATACCACAGCTCATCAAGAGCAGTGACGGCGTATTGTGACGAGCCAGTTGCTCGCCCACCATTGACCGGACGTTTTCAATTGGTGAGAGATCTGGAGAATATGCTGGCCAGGGCAGCAGTCGAACATTTTCTGTATCCAGAAAGTCCCGTACAGAACCTTCAACGTGCGTCGTGCATTATCCTGCTGAAATGCAGGGTTTCGCAGGGATCGAATGAAGGGTAGAGCCACGGGTCGTAGCACATCTGAAATGTAACGTCCATTGTTCATATTGCCGTCAATGCGAAGAAGAGGTGACCGAGACGTGTAACCAATGGCACCCCATACCATACCATCACTGGCGATGACCAATACACGCTTCCAATGAGCGTTCACCACGATGTCACGAAACACGGATGCGACCATGATGATGCTGTAAATAGAACCTGGATTCTTCCGAAAAATGACGTTTTGCCTTTCGTGTACCCAGGTCCGCTCGTGTCTGTGATACAGCGTCAAGGGTAACCGCAGCCACGGTCGCCGAGCTGATAGTCCGTGGTGCTGCAAACGTCGTCGAACTGTTCGTGCAGATGGTTGCAAACGTCCGCATCTGTTAACTCAGGGATCGAGACGTGGCTGCACGATCCGTTACATCCATGCGGATAAGATGCCTGTCATCTCGACTGCTAGTGAAGTGAGGCCGTTTGGGTCCAGCACGGCGTTCCGTACTACCCTCCTGAACCCACAGATGCCATATTCTGCTAACAGTCATTGGATCTCGACCAACGCGAGCAGCAGTGTCGCGATACGATGAACCGCAGTCGCGATAGGCTACAATCTGACCTTTATCAATGTCGGAAACGTGATGGTACGCATTTCTCCTCCTTACAACGGAACCTCCCCATCGCACCACCCTCAGATTTAGTCTTACACAAACAGCAGTTGACCGGCGTTCCCTGGTGAAACGTTCTTCTACGTCGTCTTCTAACAAGGGAACCTCCACATCGCACCCCCCCCCCCCCCCAGATTTAGTTGTAAGTTGGCACAGTGGATAGGCCTTGAAAAACTGAACAGAGATCAAGCGAGAATGCAGGAAGAAGTTGTGTGGAACTATGAAAAAAATAAGCAAAATATACAAACTGAGTAGTCCATGCGCAAGATAGGCAGCATAGAGGATAATGTAAGCTGAGGAGCGCCGTGGTCCCGTGGTTAGCGTCAGCAGCTGCGGAATGAAAAGTCCTTGGTTCAAGTCTTTCCTCGAGGGAAAAGTTTACTTTCTTTATTTTCGCAAGGTTATGATCTGTCCGTTCGTTCATTGACGTCTCTGTTCAGTGTAATAAGTTTAGTGTCTGTGTTTTGCTGGATCCATATTGCCCACGGAATACATCTCACGTATTTAATGCACTCTCGTCGAAAGTAGCGAACAGTCAACTGCCAGCCAGGGAGCCTCGTTAGCAGGAATACTCTCTCTTCCGTACGCTGTAGTCGACTGACGTCGTGTGTTACGATGTTTGTTTAGGTGTAGCGTCCCCATACTACGGCGCAGTTACCTCCAATCGGACGGACGGACGGGGAGAGAATCATTGTCTGATAATAAAAAATTAACATTTTCTCTCGAGGGAAGCCTTGAACCAAGGACCTCTCGTTCCGCAGCTGCTCACGCTAACCACGGCACCACGGCGCTCCTCAGCTTACGTTATCCTTAATGTTGCCTATCTTGCGCATGGACTACTCAGTTTGTATATTTTGCTTATTTTTTTCATAGTTCCACACAACTTTTTCCTGTTTTCTCGATTGATCTGTGTTCAGTTTTTCAAGGCCTACCCACTGTGCCAACTTACAACTAAATCTGGAAGGGGGGGGGGGGGGTGCAATGGGGAGGTTCCCTTGTTAGAAGACGACGTAGAAGAACGTTTCACCAGGGAACGCCGGTCAACTGCTGTTTGTGTAAGAGAAATCGGTTGGAAACTTTGCTCATGTCAGCACGTTGTAGGTGTCGCCACCGGCTCCAACCTTGTGTGAATGCTCTGAAAAGTTAATCATTTGCATATCGCAGCATCTTCTTCCTGTCGGTTAAATTTCGCGTCTGTAGCACGTCATCTTCGTGGAGTAGCAATTTTATTGGCCAGTAGCGTTGTATACCTCCAAGAAGAATAGGAGAAAATTGTTCGCTGAATTCAGAGCTAATTAATTTTTGACGCGCTGCGAAAATTACGTGGCAGCTCATCACACTTAGTTTAGGTCGCACGTGTTGCGCGTATCTGAATGCTGAAGGCAGAGCGTCATTCGTGTAGACAGTGACAGTATTGAAAGCTTCTGTTGTGGCTGGATGTTAGCGGACACGAACCGACGCTTGAACTGCCAAACAGTGGTAGTACGTGAGGTTGTGCGTGCCGCAGCCTGCCGCCGCCGCGCCGCCGCCAGAAGGAGCGGGCCGAGCAGCTGCCGCAGAGGGTGCCGGCGCGCAGCTTCTACTTCGGCATGGAGCACGGCGAGCGAGACGCCGTCGACCGCTTCGCCGCCAGCCTGCAGCGCCGGCCGACCCTCGCCGCCGGCGCCGCTGCCGCCAGGTAAGCGCCGAGCCTCGTGCTACCACCCACATGTCTCCTCCACAGTTACACTTTTCTGAACAACGCGTTCCTGACAGCTTTCCCTGCTGTACAGGGTAGGAGAACTACCGAGTGAAGTCACCAGACAGAGCATTACTCACACTCCTAAAAGAGCACACTCCTCTCTTTCTACTGCTATAAGTCGTGTAGAAGTGGTGCCAGATGTGCACTGATGACGTTGGTCGAGGCTGTGAATTGGTGTGTGTGGTGTGTGTGTGAGTGTCAGTGTTCATCGGAGGTGAGGGTATCATCTGGAGTGCCCCAGGGAAGTGTGCTAGGTCCGATGTTGTTTTCCATCTACATAAATGATCTTTTGGATAGGGTGGATAGCAATGTGCGGCTGTTTGCTGATGATGCTGTGGTGTGCAGGAAGGTGTCGTCGTTGAGTGACTGTAGGAGGATACAAGATGGCTTGGACAGGATTTGTCATTGGTGTAAAGAATGGCAGCTAACTCTAAATATAGATACATGTAAATTAATGCAGATGAATAGGAAAAACAATCCCGTTATGTTTGAATACTCCATTAGCAGTGTAGCGCTTGACACCGTCACGTCAATTAAATATTTGGGCGTAACATTTCAGAGCGATATGAAGTGGGACAAGCATGTAATAGCAGTTGTGGGGAAGGCGGATAGTCGTCTTCGGTTCATTGGTAGAATTTTGGGAAGATGTGGTTCATCTGTAAAGGAGACCGCTTATAAAACACTAATACGGCCCATTCTTGAGTACTGCTCGAGCGTTTGGGATCCCTATCAGGTCGGATTGAGGGAGGACATAGAAGCAGTTCAGAGGCGGGCTGCTAGATTTGTTACTGGTAGGTTTGATCATCACTCGAGATTTACGGAAATGCTTCAGGAACTCGGGTGGGAGTCTCTAGAGGAAAGGAGGCGTTCTTTTCGTGAATCGCTACTGAGGAAATTTAGAGAACCAGCATTTGAGGCTGACTGCTGTACAATTTTACTGCCTCCAACTTACATTTCGCGGAAAGACCACAAAGATAAGATAAGAGAGATTTGGGCTCGTACAGAGGCATATAGGCAGTCATTTTTCCCTCGTTCTGTTTGGGAGTGGAACAGGGAGAGAGGATGCTAGTTGTGGGACGAGGTAGCCTCTGCCACGCGCCGTATGGTGGATAGTGGAGTATGTACGTAGATGTAGATGCGCGTCAGGCAGTTGTGTGCAATCAGCACCAGGTCAACCTGTCGATGTGACAGTATGGCAGGAAGGGACTACGGTACACATCTTCAGAACAGTGCTTGTAAAAAGGTTCTAACTGGCATGTACCAGAGAAGAGTCACACCTCGTCTCTGAATATCCGTACCAACCCATTGGTAACCCAAGCCAACGAAGGAAAAACTTATTTGCTGAAAATATCTGATTCTTATGTTTTTTAGGGTGGGAAATCCAAATACGATACTTAAAAAAACTGTATCACCCACCATTTCTTCACAATTTACAGTTACATTTGTTAAATTAAGCGATTTATTTAAAGAATTTAACAGCTTTTGTATAGTTAAAATAATTTACAAAGGAGGTCTAATGCATGTAGTTGAGTAGTTGACGTTGGTAGCACTGCTGAAAAACATTTGCTCGCAAAAAAATGTCGATTCTATTTTTGTGTTAACAGATGCTGTTTGCTTTACTGTCAAACTAAGCTCACTTTCCCGTTTCATGTACATGTGCTCAGTACAATGTCTAATCGTGGTTGTAAAAACTCTGCTGACAGTTTTTTGTTATACTTGTGGTGAATTTGTGATAAAAACACAGCAAAGAAACATTACAGAGTTTGTGAAGAAGGTTTATCCATCATACTTTGGATCTAAACTTGGTGATCGAGATAAATCATGGGCGCCGCAAAAGGTGTGTAATGTATGTGTTGAAGATATGAGAAAATGGCCCAAAAAGGAGAAAAAAGCGTTTAGATTTGCTGTTACTATGATATGGAAGGAGCCAAGAAATCATACCAATGATTGCTACTTTTGCAGTGTTGATGTTACTGATCATAATTCGAAAAACAAGAAGTTAATAAGCTACCCTAACCTTCTGTTTACCATCCGACTGGTAGGGCATGGTGTAGATTTGTCGGTTCCTGAACCACCACTGTGGACTTTGGTTATGGAAGCAAGCACCATATGAACAGCAACAATTATCCTGTTCGAGTTCACTTAGCTCTGATGTAAGGCACTCAGAACTCCACAGAACACTTTTCTGCCCATTATTGACACTTGCAATGTGTTGAAGGCACTGCACTGTTGCTGTTCACAGTCAAATGCAACAGGCTTGGCGAGCGTGCACATTTCCGTTGAAGAGTGCATTTTTCGTGGTGTTTGCATGTGTTTGTGAATCCCTGCATGGCGAAAATTAGGGAAATGCAGCAGTCAATATCCCTGCTATTTGGTAGCTGTACGATCAATGAGTGGCGTCAGGTGTACAGGGAATACATGAACAACTTGCGGACTCTCTTCCACATTGAACTGCCTAGGGGCAGTGCTGCTGCTCGGTATTAAGTGTGATGTCTCCAGGGGATGACTAACACGTTTTCCTTGTGTGTAAATTACAGCGTCGAGGTGAACACCGTTAGTGCTTCTTTCAGCACGTCAGTAGTAGGGGACGCCCAAAACGTAGAAATCTGCCCAGGTTACCCGGAGGCAGCTTGTCGAGCGGAGAGGCGTCGGAGGAGGAGGAAGACGACGAGGAAGAGGCGGTGTCGAGCACTCGGCCGGGCCGCGGCGGCATCGCGCTGCAGCTGCGGCCGACGCTGCCCAAGAAGCAGCCCGAAGTGCCACGGTTCTCGCCCACGGCCGCCTGGCGCCTGCTTTCCGCGCTAGAGCACCCCGCCTCGCCCGCCACCTCCACAGCCGGCGACGACGCCTCGGTCAGTAGCCGGCCTTGCCTCGCCTCTTATTACCTCACAGCTGCAACTTATGCTTTATTTTCACACGTTGCACACTTTTTGGTATAATTCCGTAACGACACTTATCCTGCGCAAAACAAAAATACTGATGAAGAACTCATCACTTAACATTTCCGGGCTGAGATGCCGTGGTCCGTACATAAAACTCTCCCCCGACGTTTCGCCTTTGACTGTGAAAGGCATCCTCCGAGGACAATTGGCGAACTGCAACGAGAGCGCGAGTGAGCGCCATCCAGAGGGCGCCGCTGTCAATCACGTGACGTCGGCTGTGCTATGGTCTCTGATATTGCCTACTTTCTCAACTGAAATTAATCGATTGTCACGCTGTTGCTGCAATGTTGACATCCATATCACAGTCTAACATAACAGTCGCGACACTCTCCGTTGTGAAAGTTGTTACCGTTTGACAGATGGAGCGACAGTAGCGCTCCACGCGGCGAGTAAGATGAACGTCAGACGTAAGCATGTTTGTTTTGCATCCATTTACTACGTAATTTACGAAATATTTCAGTTATTTTCCTTCCTCTGAGGGTTTGTGTAGTATCTGTAGTATCAGAAGGCATACATGTTTCTAAAATTGATTCTAAAATACGGCAAGTATGGACAAAAACCGTGAATCGAGTGGCAAGCTACAACTCATTCGTGAAGAAACACTTGTGACATTGGATAGAACTGCAGTTTACCACGTTGATATCAAAAGAATATAAACACACAGATTCACATGTAAGTAGCACAGACATGTACCTCTACATGCAAAAGCGATCGACAGCTCTTTTATCGTTCTGTAGGCCTATTGTGTTTGTCATTATTTTCGCCTGTTGCCACAAGTACGATCTTCATCTTTATATTATTCTGAGTGGGGCAAGCAACTGCTAAATAGTGGGAGAAATATGTTGAAAACATTATAATGAGCTGATTACATTAAATTTCATGCAAAACCAAATATTTGAATAATTTTCGAACAATCTGTCAGTGAACAAGGTGCTAACAAAATAATGTCTAAGGAAGCAAGGAAAATTAAGTGACGGACAACAGAAGTGAATGAAATACATACCACACGCTTTTGTAAGACACGAATAACTCCACTTAATCTAACCACTTCATCGTCAAAGCATGTCTGCGTTGACGATTCACACAAATTTGGCACTGATACATGGAGAGTTGAACTGGCTGCTCCTGTGTGGCAGTTTCCTCTTCATCGTCAGTTGAGGTGGCTTATTTGGGATGTCAAACAGTGTGGGAACTGCATTCTTCACGAGTTTATTATTGTCTGCATTCATGAATTGGTTTTGTTCGAAATGTAGCGAACAAAACCTAATATTATTATACAGGTAAACTGGTTTTTTTTTTTTTTCATAAGGTCTTCTCGTCTGCTACTAACTAACCAATTTCTGCTCCTAAAACGAAACATTAATCATTAATACACATGTATTTTGCATGTGAATCTTGGCAATACAGTTTAGTAACATGATGGTATATACCTCTCAGGATCTTTAGGAAACGTAAAAAAAAAGACAGCTGTGGTGTCTTCTTCCTGTTGCTGCTGCAATTTATTGCGCAACAAACGCTCCAGGTTGTAAAAACCATTCTATAAATCAAAATAAACAACCACTATTCGCTTTCACGATCGCGCCGAACTCACAGATTAAGTTACTGGCCGCTTGGGGGCGCTGCTGGTGCGTTAGGCAACAAAATCGAAGCGAAGTGCCGTGACTGTAATGTTAGACTGTGTCCATATCTTATCCAGCTTAATGTCTTCATCTTTTCTTTTAAAACTGTTGCAGTGTTCGGCAATCTCAATGGCCTGTCTGTACATTCGCGCATAATAATGCGACGTCTTTGCAAAGACGGTCGTCTCACTAAACTTTATTTCACGATCACCTTCCTAAAACACATATTCCGCTACAGCCGATTTATCAATATGTCCGAGGCGGCAGCTCCCTTTATGTTCTCCCAGACGGGTGTTGACGCTTCTTTTGTTGTGCCTATATACCTTTCCACAACTGCATGGAATTTCATAGACACCTGATGTAGCTAGAGGATGTCGTTTATCCTTTGAGTATCTTAAACATTCTCTTATTTTCGTGGTGGGTCTGAAAACAGTACTTACTTAAAAATTTTCCAATGCGATCAGTGACCTTACTGATAAATGATAAGAACCCTTTTCCCTTGGGTTAGTGTCGGTCCTCGTCCGGTCTGGATGGCTTATATACACGGCGCCCACTCGGCTCTCGTTGCAGTTCGCCAATAGAAGGCGAAACGTCAGGGGAGAGTTTTATGTACGGACCGCGGCATCTCAGCCCGGAAATGTTAAGTGATCACAACACCTGCCGTGAAAGCCTTCTTTCCTGATGGAGAACTGTTTGCAGATATTATCTGAATGGAAATTTACATGAATGAGGACAGTGTTTATATCAAACTCGAGCTTCTTCTGGCATATCAGATGTTCAAGTAACTTACATTAGTACAGTAAGGTAATATCCTCAACAATTTCTACTGGTGAACACCCCATCATTTTCAAACAAAAACTGAAATGAGAGATCACTGAGCATGGAAAAACCCTCTGTCAGTGGGGCTGTGCCAACACGGGGTCTAAAAAGAATAAGAGAATGGATGCACAAAATTATGGACCAATACCCTCACCATCAGCTAGCTGCAGACTTTTTGATAATATTCTAAGTTCGAATATAATAAATTTCCTTGTCACAGAAATCCTGCTGCCCACAAATCAGCAAGGAATTAGAAAGTAATGTTCATGCAAAATCCAGCTTGTCCTTTTCCTGCACAATGTACTGTGGACCTCAGATTAAGGACAACAAGCTTATTCCCCACTTCTAAACTTCTGGAAAGCATTGACACTGTGCCCCACTGCGGGCTGTTAATAAAGGCCTGAGCACATGGAATAGATTCGCACATATGTGAGTGGCTCAAAGACTTTTTAAGCGATAGAACCCAGTACGCTGTCGTCGGCGGTGAGTGTTCAAATGGCTCTGAGCACTATGGGACTCAACTGCTGTGGTCATTAGTCCCCTAGAACTTAGAACTATTTAAACCTAACTAACCTAAGGACATCACACACATCCATGCCCGTGGCAGGATTCGAACCTGCGACCGTAGCAGTCGCGCGGTTCCAGACTGCGTGCCTAGAGCTGCGAGACCACCGCTGCCGGCCGGTGAGTGTTCACCAGGAACAAGGGCACTGTCAACAATACCCCAGGCAACTGCAATAGGACTGCTCTTACTCTCCATATACATAAATTATTTGGCAGATAACATAAGCAGCAATTTGTGACTTATCACTGATGACACTGTAGTTTACAGGAGTGTGTTGTCATTTTGTGATTGAAGGAAGATACACTATGACTTTGACAGAATATTTATTTGGTATGATGAATGGCAGCTTGCTTTAAATGTACAAAAATGTAAGTTAACGCAGATGAGTAGGAAAAACAATCCTGTAACGTTCAGATACAGAATTGGTGGTGTGCTGCTGGGCACCGTCATGTCGATTAAATATCTGGGCCTAGTGTGCAAAGCAGTACGAACGCCAGTAGTAGGGAAGGCGAATGGTTAGCTTTCGTTTATTGCAGGACTTCTAAGAAAATGTGGCTCATCTATAATGGAGACTACATACAGAATACTGGTATGACACATTCTTGAGTACTGCTCGAGTGTTTGGGACAAGAGATTAAATGAAGATATTGAAGCTGTTCAGAGGCACGCTGCTAGATACGTTACCAGTAGGTTGAGTCCACATGTATCACAGACATGTTCAGTGACACCAAATGGGAATTTCTGTGGGGAAAATAATGACTTTCTTTTTGTAAAACATTATTGAGAAATTTAGGCAATCAGCATTTCTAGCTGATTGCAAATACTTTTCTTCTGCCACCATTGTATGTTTCTCATAAGGACCAGGAAGACAAGGTAAGAGTATGAATGCATGGTTTCACGGCGATATGAATTAATAAAATTTTCTCTGGCTTCCAGCCGCATCAGGTGGATATAATCCCACGGCTTTCGCCCGAGCTCTCCCCGGTCATTGTCAAGCGGTAAGACTGCCTGCTGTGTTGCCGTGGCCGTGTCGTTATATAGACGCACTACGGACTGTGACGTCACTGGTGCTCTCTTCCTCGCCATATACGGTCATGTTTTCATTCTGCGACCGTTGCTCCCATTTTAACATCGCGATAGCCGGGTCCCAGGATGTGCTGAGCTGCAAACCTCCGTCCTTTTTGATGGTGTTTTCAGAGGTTTTTATTTCAATAGCTTTTTTTATGACGCTATTCCAAAATCCCTTCGTCTTCATAACGACAGATGTTTCGTCAAATAGAATTCGGTGTCAATTTTCTAAGGCATGTTCTGCCACGGCTGATTTTTCTGGATAGCGTAGGCGTAAGCACCTCTCGTGTTCCGTCCGGCGTTGCTCCACTGTGCGTACTGTTTGGCCGACATAGTAACAGCCACACTGACATGGTATCATTTACACTCCAGGCATACAGTATATTTAAGACACTTAGTGAAGAAAAGTGCCATTGTGCACAATGAAAGAAAAATGTATAAGTTACGTGGCTGTACCTAACCACAGTGTCTCCAGCTGATAGTTCCACACTATTTTTTTCTTTTTTTGTTGTCACTGGGACGTGCCTGTGCATTGCCCTCATTGTCGTTAGTCCTCACATCGCTACAGTCATGCTTTGTTAATGTGATGATGTATTGTGGGACCAGGTGCTTCTGGAGGAGCGCATCCAGAGGCTGTCGCGGCCTGTGGCACCGCCGCCACCGCAGGCGCCACGCAGTAAGTCGGGTGACTCCGGCATCTCGGGTGACGCGAGCCCCGGCCGCGAGGACTCGCTGCTGCCCGCCCCGCCGCCACCTCCGCCGCCACCTGCCACCGCCGCCTCCCCTGCCCCCGCACCACAGGCGTGGACACCCCAACAGGACCTGGGTGACGAGTCCAGCTCGGACGGCGAGGGCCGGCCGACACTACCACTGGCGATGCCGCAGGCCCGCTTTTCACCACGTGCGCACCACGTCTTCTCGCTGTCGCTACCGCGTGACGACCGCCTCTGCCTCGCACTCTATGCGCCAGATGATGACAGCTTCCTAGCCTCCAAGGTCAGTCACCTCACTGTGTCTCTGGTCCTGCCATCGTAGTTTGTAGACAGCTGACGGCTATCTTTGTTTGTTCCTGTGAAAAAGTAATTGTGGCACTGCAAACAATAAGACAATCCACATATATCTTTTTTAATTTGTGTTTATGTGCAATGGGCTGTGCAGTGAACATTTTGCTAGGACATCTTCAAAATGAAAGCAAAGGCAAACAGTGGTAACATCCAGGAATAGAAACATACATGCAAGGGATCAATAGTCTTGATAAACATCAAAACAACCTGTGGAAAATAATACAAGTGGCAGCTATAAGATTTTCATTATAATCGTGGAAAAATCAAGCTGTGACAATGAAAGTTAGTAATAGTATAAGTCCTTCTATATGTATTTGTTATTCAGTGTGGAATATTTTCCCCAATGGCAGGTTGTTCTACCACCTTCAGACCTAGCTAAAGGGCTAGAAAAGTCAGTGTGCATTATTTGCTTTTTAACTGTTGTATTAGAAATTGACAAATCAGTATTTGAGGTATGGTTGGCAGCAAACTTTCACAGGCTTCTTCTTTTAAGATTGCTCCTGAAGCTTCAAGCTTGTGCTGCCATATTGGGCTTGCAGCACCTCATTTTGTGATTAACTCCGAAAGAGAAGTTAGCAACAGCTTATTTATTGGCATACTTTAATCAAGTGTATTGCTGATAATCCTTGCTCCTCTCCTCAACTGTTCTAGTAGCCTGCCCAACATACACAGTTACAAATAGTAGTATATTGCCAACACAATCTCATATTGTCCAGGGAACACCTCCATTTATTGATATCCACAAGCTGATCACTGAGTTCACTTTTTTATAATCACAAGCATATGCACATATGTGTACATTTAAACAGAATATTGCATCTTCTTTTCCTCAAATTACACTGATGAGGCAAAACATGAAAATCTTGAATAAATGCTCCACAGAGTTCTTGCCATGTCAGATTTGCATGCAGTATCTAGCTTTTGACAACTTCCTTTGTCATGATCGTCGAGAGTATAGCCGCTGGCTGTGATAGGTGCAAATTTTCATCTCAGTGGCTACTCTGATGACAAAATTCGAGTAGGTAGATGCATAGGATAATACTTTTGCTTCATCAAACATAATTGTATCTTTGTTTATGAGGCTGTGTTTGGCAATAGCAGATTTGTCAAAATTGTGACTTTTAATGTAGTGTTGGTGCTCTGTACAGCATTAAAAATCATTTGCATTGATTGGTCAGTTTAACTGCTGTCACATTCTAAAGCAATTTTATGAATTCCAGGAACACTGAGACCAAGAGTGTCTGTTACTTGAAGCGTATCTTTAATTTTCTTGGGTGGTCAGTACATGGATTGAATCCTGCAGCTTCCCATGACTCTGCCTATTTTATTTTTTGCCAACACATAAGAAAGGAGATAGTGTGCTATAGGTTGATCATCAAAAGCTTGAGACCGAATAAAAATCTGTCAAGGCAAGAACTCTCTGAAGCATTTATTCAAGAAATGAGCATTGAGAAACTATGGTGTCATATTACAGGCATCTGTTTGGTAGGGTGCTGGTCCACCTTTGGGACGTAACACAGCAGCAGTCCTGTATTGCAAGGATTTGACGAGTTTCTGGTAGGTTTCCAGAGGCACATGACATTAGATTCCATACACAGGTCATGCAATTCCCATAAGTTATGGGCAGGTGGTTTGTGGGCACGGGACTGGTGTTCAAACACATCCCAGATGTCGCAATCTTAAACATGACAGTGAAACATGACCTGTGTAATTCAGAGTAGATGGGAAAAAAATCGGCCAACCAGTTCCAAATAAAGGTTTATTATACCTTGACCATGGTTTAGATATTTGTAAAAATATCTTCCTCAGAAGCATTGGCCCTAAAAATGTATACACCAGTTACACATCCCAAATGTGTTCCATTTGGCTCAGGTCAGGCAAATTTGTTAGCCGAAACATCAATGTAAGTCCACTATCCTAATCCTCAAATCACAGTAGTATGAATCTGGACTTCGACAAACACAGTTATTCTGGTGGAAGATGTCATTGTCTTCAGGGAAGATATCAAACATGAAGGGATGCAGGAGGTCCACAATAATGTTTACACACTTGACAGCTGTTATGGTGCCCTCAGATACTACTACAGGAAGTATAGGTGAATCATAATAGGTCCCCAAATGGGCTGTGTCCACAGTGTGGTGCACATTTCGAGCCACTGTTTTGCCTGGACGACAGCTTATTTGGACGTAATCTTCAAGCTGGTATAACAACAAATGTGATACATGACTGGGCAACACACTTTCATTGCTCCAAAATCTAATCGCGATGCTCCTGTGCTCACTGTAGTCAAAACTGACGATGTCACTGAGCCAACATAGAAACATGTAGTGATCATCTGCTGTGAAGCTTCATTTTTACAATGAGTGTAGAACAGAGTGCTCTGAACCACTTGTGCCCATGCAAGCATTGCACTCTGTACTCAGATCTGTCACAGATGGCTGCCTGTCCTGCTGTACAGAATGGACAAGGCTCCAACCTAAATGCTGTATGATGGGGTGCGGGTGTCGCACAGCTTTGTCTCCTACTCATTGTTCCACCAGGCTCCATCCACTGTCCACAGGTACTTGTGACAGTAGTGTGTGAACAACCAACCAGCATCACTGTTTCTGAGGTGCTCATTCCAAGGCACCAGGGTCGGGTTGCTTCGGGGAGAAGACCAGACAGCGAGTTCATCGGGCTCATCAGATTAGGGAAGGACGGGGAAGGAAGTCGGCCGTACCCTTTCAAAGAAACCATCCCGGCATTTGCCTGGAGCGATTTAGGGAAATCACGGGAAACCTAAATCAGGATGGCCGGACGTGGGATTGAACCGTCCTCCTCCCGAATGCGAGTCCAGTGTGCTAGCCGTTGCGCCACCTCGCTCGGTCCCAGGCACCAGGCAGACAATGTGCAATTTGTGAAAGTTGCTGATGTCAGTGGATTTCCTCTTTTGTGGCCTGTATCATTGCTAAAATGATTCCTCATTATCTTTGCTCCACTTACATATTTTTTCTTACGACGTCAGTTGCCTGCAGTGCCACCAGGCAGCATTCACTCTTAACATATTGTCTGTCAGTGTAAGTCAGACTTGATTGCTTTTGTTTTAGTGTCTGAACTCAACCACTATGCCACCAGAAACATCTGAATTACATTCAGACCAGTCATAATGAGTGAACTAACCATAGTTCAAATGTTACTAATCCAACCACATGACCATAGATATTACTTTTTATCCCATCTGGAAGGCGGCATGTGGGTCTGCTCCTGTGGTCTGCAAAATAGGCCGAATGAAGGAAGCGAATAGGAGCAGGAGAGGTAAAGCACTTCGGGTACTGCGTGTAAATTTAAAGATGTTTACTATAGGCAAAAAGAAGTTAGTAAATGGTTACATAACTTTGTGATGATGAGCACATAGGTGCGAAGCCGTATTCCCATCGTAAGTAGCACAAAGTCTCAATAGCACGCCAACACACTCTGAAGTTGAAGTGATGTATCCAGACCATCTGCTCTTGATGAAATGGGGAGAAAGCAGAGTGGCGCTTGTTGAACTCCACAGCGTCAGCTAGAGGGTGCTGTGGCCAGTGTAGTTCGTCCGCTCTCGTAGTGCCAACCTACGAGCATGCATCTACACTGTGGCGTCAGAACTATTGATACCATAGATATGGAACCAACTGTCAGCACTAGTGAAGCATTCTGTTGGCATCGAAGCTGTGTAGGGTACACGAAACTATTTTTAGGCATATTGTTAAAGAAATTGAAAGCACTTGTGAATGTACGAAGAAGTCAAGTAGAGGCCTATATTAAGCAATGGATGATAAATGACTGATGATTATAATGACTTAGAATGTTTGGAACTTTGAGCTAAATAGTCAAGTTAATCAAAGACTACTGACTTGGAGCTTTGTCATGATGAAAGAAACTAGCTTCTCAGTCTTGGACAAGCAGTTGTAAGCATCTTTCTGATTTAAGGCCGCATTGGACTGTGTGTTATTTGCCTGTGACTGGCTTTTGGTACTCTAACTCTGGTAAATTGGCTTCTTCAGACTCTAACAGAACCACACAACATGAAAAAAATTCTGGTTTTGAGCATTTGTTGGACCAACAGTGTCATAAAGGCAGATTACCTCATATGTAACGATGCTCAATTTTCAAACTTTGAGATTAGTTTTGTATAATGAGATACGATTTTTCATTTTGTCCTGTGGTATTCCAAAAAGAGCCACATAATGTGTTAGTGCTTCTCACACATATCTTACAAAATGACAACAATGGGAAGATCAGAAAAATTAGACATCATATGAAGGGTTATAGGCAGTTGTTCCTCTAGGTCATCATTTGTGAATGGAACAGGAAAGGTAGAAAATTATGGTGGTACCTGAAAGTGGTTTGTGATGTATGTAAGTAGATGGTACATAATGTGCTACCCACAAAGAAAAATGCATTCTCCGTTAATATGTGATTTCTCTATCTGATAGTGCAATATATACTGATATTCTTCCACTACTCTCCATACTGCAGCAACATCCTCTTCATTTGACTGATGAAGGAGGTCGACATAGGTAGGTGGTGGTCTGGAGTTACCCTGTGAAAATCAGTGACCATATGAGATCTTTCATTGAAGCAATGATCCATTACGAGCTCTTCAAAAAAATTGTATCTTAAAACTCATCTCCCTCTACTGATGCTTTAAGTTGAGACTTTTCTTACCTATTAATGGGTGGATGATCATTTTCTTTTTTGTTTGGATGATATTCTTCCGTATGTACTGTACATCTATTCCCAAATTATTGTGCCTGAAGATGAATCCTTAAAACTTCGATATCAACACCAGTTAATCTGAATAACAATAATGACAGAGGTTTGCAAATAAATAGTATTTGTTTTCAGCTGAGAAAGCATTAGCTGCTGATGTACCACATGTTCTATTAGTAATGAAGCCACAATATTGTAATGAATTGCATGTTCTCATGGATAGTATTAATGTTTCCAAAAAAAATCATCTGGGGCCTCCTTACTTGACACCATACCAAACTGGTCACCTAAGTGTCTGTAGAAATTATTGGGTTTCGGCTGTGGAACCTCCTAATAGCAAATTCCTGAAAACACTACATTAAACTTCGGGTAGACTTGGTGATAGGGGAGAACCCCATATCCACATTGTTCACTGGCCCAAAACATCTGCTGCACTGAATGTATGTGGTGGAGAGAGCTTGATGGAACACTTTCACCATCTATGGCTCTAAATTATGCACCAGTAATACCAATCAACCTTTAAGAGACACTAAGATGAGTATTGACAGTAAATCAAAGTTTACAAGTAGATCAACCTTTCTGCATAAGATGTTCTTCATTATTCTTTGTCTTCCATGCCTGCTAGTGTCTGTCTACATTTACACATTTCTCTTTAAGGGCTCACGTTGTGATAATGGAATGTATGGTCGATTTACTACACAACATAGGAAAATTCTCTTCCTGAAGAGCCCTTCAGCATTAACATCAAGTTTCAACGTGTGAAAAAGTACTATGCATATGTGAATATCATCCATTTGAAATCTGAAGGGACATACTAGGTCCTGTTAGGCACCCGATTTTATGACGGGAAAAACAAATATGGCTGCCTCAGAGAATATCTAAATTATGTGACTTTCAAATGCAACATTTCATAGACATTCGTCAGGCTAAAGAGAAGGAATCAGAATTTTCAGAGCTCCTGGAGAGGACAAAGGTCCAATGTGAAGCATCATTGTTTAAAAATCTTCTTATCAATTCTACACATTCATTCGTTTGCCTCAAACAGGTCTCCCAATATTACTGTTGTGAACAGTAGAAGACAGCAAAGGTGGTTGGTGGCCTGCTGCACAGGCTGTTGGGAAGTCAGGTACTGTACAACATTTTATGGTATGCCCACAGGCCCAGGAGCAGGCACCGTCCCAGGTGCCAGCATTCAACAGCCTGCAGAAGCTGCGGCGGTCGGTTTCTGGGGCACTGGGCGCGGCGCTCGGGTCACTGGGTCGTGACCTTGGCGCCAGCGATGACGAGGACGAGCTGGACCGTGGGCCGTGCCACGGCCAGAGGCCACCACTGGACGAGAACTGGCTGCTCAGCCGCAGCGTGCCGACCTCACTCAACGTGCACTCTGCCACGGTCAGCATGCCATCTCTCCCTACATGTTCTCTAGAATATTTTTGGGATGCACTGTTTTCAGTAAATGTACTAACTTCACTAAGTAAGATATTGGTCACTCCCTTAAAAGAGCACACTGGTCACTTTGGAGTTCTGCAGGCAGTGCAGAACTGGTGAGAGGCACTCATGTTGCCTTCCATCACTGACATAAGTTATGGCATTGAAATGGTTAAGTGCAGGTCATTCACCTTCTCAAGAAGAATAGTAGGATGGATATACATAATTATAGACTTATATAGCTGACATTGATCTGTTGTGGAATTATGCTCATATGTTATGCTGTTTTTGGAGAATGACTATGTCCCCAGTAAATATATCCTCAACGTGGATTCTGCAAGCAGAGAGCTAGTGAAACTCAGCTCTCTCTGTTTGTCACATAATTCAGAATATTGTACACATTGATACCCAGGATGGTGCCTTCAGGAAGGCATTTGCTAGAGTTCTGCATTGTCATTCATTGAAAAAAAAAAAGAGAGCTTACTGAATATTGGATCAAATTTTTGACTGTATGCAAAATTTGTTTGCATGTACAACTTGACACATTGCTCTTAATGGAAAGAATTGACAAAGATAATTTCAAGAGTATCCTAAGGATGTGTCACAGATGGTTACTGTTCACAATGTGTGTAAGTGATACATTGGATAACATCAGAAGCTCTGTGAGACTGTTTGCAGATGATGCATTTGTCCGTAAGAACATAGCAATGCCAGAAGACAGCAGCAAATTGCAGCAAGACCTGCAGAGGATCAGTGATTAGTGTGAAGATTGTCTGCTGATTCTGAACATAAATAAGCGTAATGTTTTGCATATAATAGACTACACAATTACTCTATTGGTGACAATACACTGGAAACAATAACTACTGTAAAATACCTAGGTCTAAAGTAGAATGACCATGTAAAGCAAATAGTAGGGACATTGGCACCTGCAGAATTTTTTTCAAGGTGGAGCAAGATTCAAATCTTACCATTTTTGATACAGCTGTTTCAGTGAGTTTAAAAATGTGTCAGTCAGCCCGAGAATTATGTCTGACAAGACGTACACAAAACTTATGTCTCAAAAGACTGATGACTGCCAGCCTACCATTTTTAAGGTAGATTACTTTAGTACTGAAACAAAAGGCATATAGCAATAGTATATCCAAAGTATATCTTTTTAGGTTACTAACATGAATATGGATGCAACCTTTTTGATTTGAGAATATCAACATACAGTCTCATATGAGCATGATCAAATCCAGCACACCCAAAAAGTCGTGAAATAAAACTAGAAAATAACCACAAACTGGAGAAACAGGGAATAAACTTTAAAACAGGCTAATTTAATGTTGATGCCATTTGTAAAACTTTGCTTATCAAACATTACTTCTGGTCACATTAATGAGTTTATTGCATTACTTTTGTGATTTCTATTTTTATTGTTGATTGGCATAACTGAAGTTGAACAAATTATATTTTGAAAGCATCATTTTTTGGGATTAGTAAGATAAACTGTGGCCTGTGGCTAATATGAGACTAGATGAATTTGCGAAATCTACCAAAACCATTATCAAATTGGCCAGTAGAATCAACTTTTAGCAGCCTCAGAGTGCACCAAGTTAAGCCTCACCTATGTGTTACATATTCTTGTGCAGCATGCCAACTGGAATGCAGAATTTGTAGCTCAGTGACTGCATTTGGCATTGCAGACTTTCAGAAGATCCCAGTCCTCGAGACTACATTTTTTCTGACTTTAAATTTTTCACATTTTCCCCTCCCTTCTAGTGCAAAAAATTGCAGTTTTCTTTTCTGAGTGATGTGTTAGGGAATAATGAACTATGGATTCACAGACTTACTGTATGTATGGCAGTGTTCTTCCAAGTGGACTACAATAGCTCAGACATGTAAAACTGAATGAGACTGCAAGCAGTCAGAAGTTTTCTTGTCCACTGAAAAATTATAAACTGCAGTTGTGATTCCACTGCACATCAGTGAGAGTTTTTTTATCCTTAAGGGGATTGGGGATGGATGCTTGTCAGTTATATTGCTGCTATGTTTATCACCACCAGTGACAGAATCCATGTGCGAGGGTGTTTGACCAGCTCCTTTCTGCGGCTTGGTAAAAGCTGAATGAGGACTCAACATAAAAAGAGTGAAGATATTATTTTGCACAGTCCTTTAAAGACTTGTATCCATACCGACTGCTAATTAGCACCAAGACTTTAGCACCATTGAGGAATAGACATAAATTACTGTTCGTGGCAACCAACAAAATCAAGGACACACTACAGTTTGTGACAATTGCAAATGCCCAAAAGGAGTGGTCTCAATCAGTTCAAAATAAGAGACTATGTAGAACAGTGGAGCCACAATAAATGATTACTATTGTGCAGAGATGGCATGTAAATAGGCCCAGCAGTGCTCTCTTCTGTGTGACCATACAGCTCAGTGTTATGCTATGCTCAGTCAGTGACCAAATTAAGTGTTTTTGAATGAATCCCACTTCAGCTTCTCCTGCAGCAATGGCTGTGTATTGTTAGATGCTACTATGGCGTACACAATCAGGCAGACTGCTTTTGGCTACAACATGCGATCTCATGTCCTGCCTACTGGTGGGAATCTGAATAGCAACTGTCTCATCAGGAAGGTTTTAGAGCCCGACACACTGCTACTGTCGCAGGCAGTTCCAAGGGCCATATTTCATCATAACAATACCTGAATAGGCGAAGAACGTCCAAGCCTTCTGTAAAGAAAGAATGGCACTACTGTATGTGTGGTCTTCATGTTCACTTGACATTTCACCCGTCAAACATGTATGGGATACGATCAGTTAGCAACTTGTTTGTTCTGATATTCCAGCAACCATTGTTGATGTTTTTTGGATGTGCTTGCAAACTGCGTGGAAGTGTGTTCTCTAGTAACATATCCAGATGCTAACACTATGCCATGATGTCCAGAGGCTCTGACTGCAGCATGTGGCAGCTTCACGCCATACTGAATTACAACAGTCAAAGTGCATGTACAGTTCTGTAATTATAAACATTTTTGTGTCTCATGTCTCTAATCTGCAGAATAAACTTAATCACTTGTCTACTTCTTAGTGGTGCAGTTCTCATGAAAAGTAGTGTATATAGTGGTTGCTTAAGTTGCAGTATTTGTCGTTGCAGTCGGCAGTGTTAAAGTTATAGTTTAGTGGAGTGGCAGGCAGTGACTTCTAGAAATTTGAGAAAACTCCGTAATGAACAAAGAGCCTGTAACCAGATTCCAGGCGTGAGCAAGTGCCTGCTCTGTCTCCACCCCCCCCCCCCCCTCCCCCATCCTCTTTCCCTTGCAGATGCTTATAACTATGAAAAGCAGATGCCAGGCTGAGGTTCACTGGGAGAATCATAAGAAAGAACAGGCTTAAAAAACAATTGTTCAGCTGATTTTTGAGTATTCATGATCAATGTGGTATCTTACCAAGTTGGACTAGTAGGAGAGAGATACAAGATCCAACAGAGAGTGGTGTGTTTTGCCACGGGATCATTTAGTCAGCATGAGAGCGCCACGGAGGTGCTCAATAAACTCTGGTCACAGGTGCTACAAGAGTGGTATTGTGCAACATGGAGAGGTCTCCTATTGAAATTCCAAGAGCGTATGTTCTGGGAAGAGTCAGGCAGCATATTACTTCCTCCCATATAAATCTCACAACATGACCATAAAGAGAAAATCTGAGAAATTAAAGTTAACTCAGAAGATTACGACAATCATTCTTCCCATGCACCATTTGGGAATTAGATTAGATTAGATGTACTTTTTGTTTCAATAGAGCCATATTGAGGATATCCTCCAAGGTGTAGAACATGTTGGAAAATAAGAATACACAATAAATACTTACAAAGAAAAAAAAGATGTGCTAATGCACGCTCCACAGATGCGATGTACAAACATAAAAAAAAGTTTTGCATCATCCCGGTTTCTAGAACTCCTGAAGATAGACATTGACTGTGGCTATTGTATCACAGAGACAGTCCCTCTGACTGTTCAGAGATGTCACTAAACCTGCCCAAAGATGTAAACAACCATGCACGAGCACAGCCTATTAGACAGATATGGTCTGACAGCTGATCAGTTCCAATCACTCCACCAGAAAGGAGGTACATGGCTCGTGTTGTGTGTAGTTCAACCACACCTAGATGGTCAATACTGTGGTTCAATTACATCCACATTGTAACTTTGTGTCAGGAAGGGCTCTCAACAAGGGAAGTGTCTCGGAGTGAACCAAAATGATGTTATTCAGACATGGAGGAGAGACACAGAGACAGAAACTGTTGATCACATGCCTCGCTCAGGCCGCCCAAGGGCTATTACCACAGTGGATGACCGCTACCTACAGATTATGGCTCAAAGGAACCCTGACAGCAATGCCACCATTTTGAATAATGCTTTTCATGCAGCCACAGGATGTCGAGTTATGACTCAAACTGTGCACAATAGGCTGCATGATGCGCAACTTCACTCCCAATGTCCAAGGCGGGGCCCATCTTTGCAACCATGACACCATGCAGTGTGGTACAGATGGGCTCAACAACATGCCAAATGGACCACTCAGGATTGGCATCAAGTTCTCTTCACCGCTGTGTGTTGCATATGCCTTCAACCTGACAATTGTCGGAGACGTGTTTGGAGGCAACCCAGTTAGGCTGAATGCCTTAGACACACTGTCCAGTGGGGCCGACGTATGCTGCTGGTGGTCATAGAAAGCGCCGTAACAGTTGTATGATACATGAATGCCATCCTCTGACCGATAGTGCAACCATCTTCATGGACGACAGTTCAAGCCCACATCATGCACATCTTGTGAATGACTTCCTTCAGGATAATGACATAACTCGACTAGATTGTCCAGCATGTTCTCTAGACAAGAAGCCTATCGAACACGATTGAAAAGGGCTGTTTATGCACGATATGACCCACCAACCACTCTGAGGGATCTATGCCGAATCACTGTTGAGGAGCAGGACAATGCGGACCAACAGTGCTTTGATGAACTTGTAGATAGTATGCCATGACGAATACAGGCATGCATCAATTCAAGAGGCCATGCTACTAGGTATTAGAGGTACCAGTGTGTACAGCAATCTGGACCACCACCTCTGAAGGTCTCGCTGTATCGTGGTACAACATGCAATGTGTGGTTTTCATGAACAATAAAAAGGGCAGAAATGATGTTTATGTTGATCTCTACTCCAATTTTCTGTACAAGTTCCGGAACTCTCAGAACTGAGGTGATGCAAAACTTTTTTTGATGTGTGTAAATAGAATGAGCAAGGAGGGAAAACAAATGTGTTACCAGAAATATCCCCGCCACACACCATAAAGTGGTTTGTGGGATATAGATATGTACATGTGTTTATCGGTTGTACTGAATCAGTAGCATAAAGTAGGTTGATTTGGAGATGTGGTAGAATGACAGAAAAGTATTGTCATGTTTGGATGTGCCCATGACCACATTGGGAATGAAGCTGGCTGATTTTCGGGCATATTGAAACAGACTGTCCAGGGTGTCTACAAGAAATGGTATAGTACTCACAGCCATGTAGCACAGCATAAGAATGGTTGTTGTAAATAGACCCAGTCTGACAGCAACTGGAGACAAGCAATACACTTTGACAGTAAAAGTTGATTTCAAACACAACAGGAATTTCTGTTGTCAGCAAATGCAGGTACACCTCAACTAGTTTTCAAGAATACATTGTGAAGGAAACTGCATGCAGTGGACATTTGGAAGTGAATACCTCACAAAAGGCTACCAATCACAGCAGCACAAAAGCTGCACTTCTGCAATTTACTTAACAACATATAAACTGGACAGTAACTTAATGAAAATGTAATCTACCCCCTCCTTCCTACTTCCAGCTATTGTCCACATTAAAGTCTTTTATGAAGATTTAAGAGGAGCAAAGATTACAATAAATCTTCTGGTTTATTTAGCTTTTCATGTAGAGTTGGCACCTGTTGTTCTTGTCTAGGGGTCTGATTCTTGAAGCTGAAAACGTCACATTTTAGGTGTTTTGTTTTTGTTTTTACGTTGATATATGTTCTCATATTTTAGTATATAATACAGTCTTTTGATTTTTCACGTTAACAAATTTAAAATTACATTGTTTGCAAAACATAAAAAATACATCCGATCACATCAGAGGAATGCTTGTGACTCTCTCATTGCGTGGAAATAACCAAATTGCAAAGGGCTTATAATTTTTCGTGACAAATTTAATTTCTATTAATTTTCATTATTATTTCATAAATGAATCCAGACAAAAATATAGCAAACAGTACAGGATAGCGTAATTAATAATAGAATGATAAAGTGTGCCATTAATTCATAATTTCAAATGTTTCTAAAAAAATAATTTTAACTGTGTATTCAGAACTAGTACTTATTGATTATAACATCAAAACTAAAGTATTTTATAAAGTAATTCCTTTTTATAAATTTTAGCTTGAAATATAACATACTGTGCATAAAATTATATGAAAGCTTTCAGGAAGCAACTGAGATAATATTGACCTGTCCAAAATTCTAAAAATAATACCGTTGAGAAATAACAATGCTACAGCATTATGTCCCATTACAAGGCAAATGGTGTGGTCTGACAAGTCATGATTTTCCTGGTTTCAAATGATATGGGGGCCAAGTGCTGCAGCAGTGCAATGAGGCATTTAAACTGCAATGTGTGGAGGGTGCAGTTCAGGCTGGAGGTCATTCTGTGATGTTTTCTGTGCTATAGCTTGGACATGCTCTTTTCATGTTACCATGAAAATGAATTGGGGTGAAACTCTCTGGCAGATTAAAATTGTGTGCCAGACCAGGGCCTGACCCTGGAAAATTTGTCACTCTTGAGCTCAGATGTTTAGTTAAATGTTCTCACTGAATAAGTACTGCCAATTTTTCTGCATGACAATATACTATGGAAACTCTCATCTTCCAGGATGACAGTCACATTCACAGGGATGTACACATACATTCCCGGTTCAATGAGCACTCAAACACACTGCTACATGTCCCCTGGGCCACTAATTTATCCTGTTGCAATCCCAAAGAAATGTCTGGGACTACTTAGAACAGCTGCTGATACGTAGTGTCCCAGCAGTATGGTAGCTCTGAAGAATCTGATCATCAATGAGTGGCTCTAGGTGGATATGGCATACCTGGAGAATGTTGTTGACCCATCTCGTCACTGAACTGAGGCCATTACAGAAACCAGAGTTGGTGTTATGCAGTATTTGCGTGATTTCTCTTGAGGGTGACTAATTTTTTGCCTGGTGCACTTATGACCAAATTATCCAGTGAGTAAAACATCCTTGAATTGTGATTCTGGATGTCTAACAATATACAAGGGGATACCCAAAAGAAACCAAACTTTCTTTTTTTTTTTTTTTTTGCTGGGCAGAGCTTTTATAGTACTATATTTTGCTGCTAGGAGCATGTAGAGCCTCTCAATGAAGAAAGTCAGGAATAGTTTCAGCAAAGTTTATAGTGACACTGTTTTTTTGTTATTATTGTTTATGTAATAGCTTATTTTCATGAACATCATGCAGTAGTGAAATTCTGCTTTTTGATCAGAGAAAGTGGAAGAGAAACTCTTGAAATGATAGAAACAATGTACAAGGTTGATGCTATGTGGAACACTCAAATGTTTGAGGGTTTTCCCATTTCAAAAATGATGAAATATCAGTTGATGACAAACCTCATTCTGGTTGTTCTTCCATGACCTGAATATATAAAAATGTTGAAAAAATCTACATCTACACTCTACAAACCATTATGAGGTGAATGGTAGAGTGTATGTCACTTTGTACCAGTTATTAGTGTTTCTTGCTGTTCCATTCACAAATGGAGCATTGGAAGAATGATCATTTGAAAGCCTCTGTGCATGCAGTAATTATTCCAATCTGATGCTCATGATCCTTGCATGAGGGATACATAGGGGTTGTAGTATATCTCTCCCCCACCATCAGTGAAAACATGTGGTTCCTGAAGAGGGGCGGCAGCTTTTTCAGTAGTTGCAAGGGCAACAGACTGAATGATTGTCTGGTCTGGTCTTGTAACACCAACCAAAACAACCTTGCTGTGCTGGTACTGCAAATGGCTGAAAGCAAGGGGAAACTACAGCCATAATTCTTCCTGAGGGCATGAAGCTCTACTCTGTGGTTAAATGATGATGCCATCCTCTTGGGCGAAATATTCCAGGGGTAAAATAGTCCTCCATTCGGATCTCCTGGCAGAGACTACTCAGGAGGATGTCGCTATTTGGAGAAACAAAACTGGCGTTCTATTGATTGGAGTGTGAAATGTCACATCCCTTAATCAGGCAGGTAGGTTAGAAAATTTAAAAAGGGAAATGGGTAGGTTAAAGCTAGATATAGTGGAAATTAGTGAAGTTCGGTGGCAAGAGGAACAGGACTTCTGGTCAGATGAATACAGGGGTATAAATACAAAATCAAATAGGGGCAACAGATGAGTAGATTTAATAATGAATAACAAACTGGGAACATGGGTAAGCCACTACAAACAGCATAGTGTACCCATTATTGTAGCCAAGTTAGACACAAAGTCCACACCCATCACAGTATTACAAGTTATATGCCAACTAGCTCCATAATGAGGAGGAGACTGAGGAAATGTATGGTGAGATAAAAGAAATTATTCAGATAGTTATGGGAGATGAAAACTTAATAGTCATGAGGGACTGGAATTTGATAGTAGGAAAAGGATGAGAGGGAAAAGTAGTAGATGATTGTGGACTGGGGGAAGGGAATGAAAGAGCAAGCCGACTGATAGAATTTTGCACAGAGCATAATTTAGTCACAGCTAACACATGGTTTAAGAATCATGAAAGAAGATTGTATATGTAGAAGAGACTTGGAGACACCAGAAGGTTTCAGATTGTTTATACAGTATAACGATAAGACAGAGATTTAGGAACCAGGTTTTAAACTGTAAGATATTTCCAGGGGCACATGTGGACTCTGTCTACAATTTATTGGTAATAAACTGCAGATTAAAACTGAAGAAACTGAAAAAAAGCAGGAATTTAAGGAGATGGGACCTGGATGAACTGAAAGAACTGGAGGTTGTAGAGAGTTTCAGAGGGAGCATTAGGGAATGACTGACAAGAACAGGGGAAAGGAATACAGTAGAAGAAAACTGAGTAGCTTTGAGAGATGAAATAGTGGAGGCAGCAGAGGACCAAGTAGATAAAAAGATGAGGGCTAGTAGAAATCCTTGGGCAGTACAAGAGCTACTGAATTTAATCAATGAAAGGAGAAAATGTAAAAATGCAATACATGAGGCAGGTGGAAGGGAATACAAATATCTAAAAAATGAATTCAACAGGATGTGTAAAATGGGCAAGCAGGAATGGCTAGAGATGAAATGTTAGGATGTAATAGCATATATCACTAGTGGTAAGACAGATGTTGCTTACAGGAAAATTAAAGAGACCTTTGGAGAAAAGAGTACTGCTTGTATGAATATCAAGAACTCAGATGGAAAACCAGTCCTCAGCAAAGAAAGGAAAACAGAAAGATGGAAGGAGTATGTAGATGGTATATACCAAGGGAGATGTACTTCAGGACAACATTATGGAAATGGAAGAGGATATAGATGAAGATGAGAAGGGAGATATGATGCCGCATGAAGAATTTCACAAAGAACTGAAAGACTTAAGTAAAAACAAATCTCAGGGAGTAGACAACATTCTGATAGAGTTACTGATAGCCTTGGGAGAGCCAGCCATGACAAAACTCTTCCATCTGTTGAGCAAGATGTATGAGACAGGTGAAATACCCACAGGCTTCAAGAAGAATACACTAACTCCAATCGCAAAGAAAGCAGGTGCTGACAGGTGTGAAAATTACCAAATTATCAGTTTAACATGTCACGGCTGCAAAATACTAACACAAATCCTTTACAGAAGAATGGAAAATCTGTTAGAAGCTGACGTCGGGAAAGATAAATTTGGATTCTGGAGAAATGTAGGAATACACAAGTCAATATTGACCCTATGACTTCTCATAGAAGATAGGATAAGGAAAGATAAAACAATGTTCATAGCATATGTAGACTTTAGAAAGCTTTTGACGATGTTGACTGGAATACTCTCTTCCAAATTCTAAAGGTGGTAGGGGTAAAATACAGGGAGTAAAAGGATATTTTACAATCTGTGCAGAAACCAGAAGGCAGTTATAAGAGTTGATGGGTATGAAAGGGAAGCAGTGGTCGAGAAGGGAGTGAGACAGAGTTGTAGACAATCCTCAATGTTACTCATTCCGTATATTGAGCAAGAAGTAAAGGAAAAAACAGAAAAATTTCTGGTTGGAATTAAAGTCCACGAAGAAGAAATAAAAACTTTCAGGTTCGACGGTGACACTGTAATTCTTCCAGAGACAGCAAAGGACTTGGATGAGCAGCTGAATGGAATAGACAGTATCTTGAAAGGAGGACGTAAGATGAACATCAGCAAAAGCAAAATGAGGATAATGGAATGTAGTTGAATTAAATCTGGTGATGCTGAGGAAATTAGATTAGGAAATGAGACACTTAAAGTAATAGGTGAATTTTGTTATTTGGGAAGCAAAATAACTGATGATGGTCAAAGCAGGGTGGATAAAAAATGTAGACTGGCAATGGGAAGAAAAGCATTTCTGAAGAAGAGAAATTTATTAACATCAAGTATAGAATTAATTCTCAGGAAGTTCTTTCTGAAAGTATTTGTATGGAGTGTAGCCATGTATGGAAGGCCGGCCGCGGTGGTCTCGCGGTTCTAGGCGCGCAGTCCGGAACCGTGCCACTGCTACGGTCGCAGGTTCGAATCCTGCCTTGGGCATGGATGTGTGTGATGTCCTTAGGTTAGTTAGGTTTAATTAGTTCCAAGTTCTAGGGGACTAATGACCACAGCAGTTGAGTCCCATAGTGCTCAGAGCCATTTGAACCATGTATGGAAGTGAAACATGGACAGTAAACAATTTAGACAAAAAGAAAATAGAAGCTTTTGAGATGTGCTACTACAGAAGTATGCTGAAGATTAGATGGATAGATCACATAACTAATGAGGAGGTAGTGAACAGAATTGGGGAGAACAGAAATTTGTGGTATAACCTGACTAAAAGAAGGGACCGGTTGATAGGACATGTTCTGAGGTACAAAGTTCTCACCAGTTTAGTATGGAGGGAAGCATGGGGCTGAAAATTGTAGAAGGAGACCAAGAGATTAATATAATAAGCAGATTCAGAAGGATGTAGGTTGCAGTACTCACTCGGAGATGAAGGGGCTTGCATAGGATAGGGTAGTACGGAGAGCTGCATCAAACCAGCCTATGGACTGAAGACCACCATTACCACACCACCACCACCACCACAACAACAACAACAACAACAACAACAGTATACACCCAGAGTAATCATTTACAGCCAGTTCTTGAAACTTCATTAGTAGACTTTCTCAGTACACTTTATGTCTCTCTTCAAGAGTCTGCCATTTCAGTTCCTTCAGTGTTTTTGTGACACTCTCCCATGGATTAAACAAACCCATGATCATTCATGCTGCTTTTCTCTGTATATGTTCAATATCCCCTATCTGCACACTTGAGAAATATTCTAGGATGGGCCCCACAAGTGATTTGTAAGCAATCTTTTTAGCACGCTGATTGCACTTCCCAGTATTCTGTCAATAAACCGATGTCTACCACCTGCTTTACCATGACTGAATCTGTGTGATGATGCAATTTCATACACCTACAAAGTGTTACACCCAGGTATGTTTGTGAGTTGGCTGATTCCAATAGTGACTTGTTAATATTATGGTCATAGGATAATACATTTTTTCATTTTGAAAAATGCACCATTTTACATTTCTGAACATTTAGAGCAAGTTCTCAATTTCTGCATCAAATTGAAGTCTTATCAAGGTCTGACTGAATATTTATACAGCTTCTCTCAGATATTCATGCAATCTTCAACTAAGATCGATGACAGGCCATTGAAGAAATTGTGGAGCTGTCAGGAGTGACTTGGAGTTCAGTGCACTGAACTGTGACAGAAGATTTGGGAATGAAAAAGGTGGCCGCCAAATTTGTGTCATGACTGCTGACTGATGAATAAAAACAAGGTGGTGTGGAAGCATGCTATGCTTTGAAAGAAGAGTCCCAAAATGATCTAAACCTTTTTCAAAAGTTATCACAGGTGGTGAAACTTGGTGCTAAATCAAAGCAATGATGAAGCTAGTGAAAGAGTTAAGGTTTACTTCATCCCAAGAAAGCTCATCAAGTGAAATCAAACATAAGACAATGCGCATTTGTTTTTTCGATGCGAGACAAGTCGTCCTTTCAGAGTTCATTCTGCAGGGTCAGACAGTTAAACAGGCTTTCTACTTGGAAGTTTTGAAAAGATTGTGCAATATGTGCAATATTGTGTAGCAGACGTGGCTTGATTTGTGGCAGTCAGATGACCGGTTTTTCCATCGTGATAATGCCCCTGGTTCACAGAGCTCCAGCTGTGCATGAATTCTTGACCAAAACAGGTATGAAGCATGTTTCTCACCCCCTATACTCACCTGATCTTGGCCTGTGCATCTTTTTTTTATTGCCTAGAATGAAAAGAGACATGAAAGGAAAACACTTTGCTGATGTTGCTGAGGTGAAGAAGAAAAAATGACAGATGTGCTGTCAAGTATCACAAAAGATAAATATAAACAATGTTTTGAAAAATGGAATAAGAGAGTAGATGAATGTATTAGTGCAAGTGGAGAGTACTTTGAAGGAGATTGAAGGTTGGTGTCTAAAATGTGAATAAATAAGTTAAAAAGGAATAAGTTCAGTTTCTCTTCGGTACACCCTTGTATGCATTATGGCCATCACGACATCTTCATTACACTCAGTATTTTCCAGCTATAAATATCTTTTGGTGTTGATGGAAGCTACAGGGTGCTAAATCTAATGACCAGTATGGGAATACCTATCATTCTTACCTCAGAACCCTCAGTATTGTAGCTGCCATAAAACTTTTGTTAGTAAATGTGTTCTTGTGGTACTTTTTCTACTACTTAGGTCTCTTCTGACATATTTACTTCCCATGTTAACATACTGGTGAGAAAAATAAGTCCCTCTTTTTCAAATGCTTAAAATAATCTGAGAAAAGAAATTCGTTTTCACATTTGCTTTATGTCAGCATTCTGCAAATGTGAAACCCATTTTACATGATTTTTTTTATAGTTGAATCTTTATGTATTTTTTTCTGAAATGTCTATGACATTAGCCTTTATTGTCAGACTCCTAGTATCATATTGTACTGTTTCTTTTGTTTTTGTCAGCAGACAAAGTTTTTTCATATCTTTCTTGTGTTCAATCTTAAAGAGAAATACAACCACCTTTGAAATTTCAGCTGTTTGATTTGAAGGAGCAAGATCTTTAGAAGCCTTCAGCAACTCTTAATGAACTTCCACTGGTGATGAACCATTAAAAACATGTATTATTTTTGTTTGTTCTGGCAATACACACAGTGTGAATTGCATACTTTAAAAATCTGTATAAATAAACCTGTTTCATATGTTAAGGTGACACTAGGATAAGGTTTTTTTTTTTGTTAACATGTACCACCATCATATTTAAAATAACATTTCATTTGTGTTAGTGATACCTCTTCACCTTATCCTCTCCAGAATTCTCACATCTTTCATGTCCCTGATTCAGTGGTATAAACTCGTTCTTGAGTCTTGCATCCCTTTGTCAAGGAGAGCAGCTTCTGTTATGGGATTGCTGGAATCTACAAACATACCTCAGACGTGCACAATGTGAGACCGTGCCAGAAAATGCCCTGGCTGCAGATTTCCAATGTTATCCTTAATTTTCTGCTACATGGACCCTATAAAAAGGAATGAATCACCAGTAAAAATTGTGTGCTGCAGAACCAATAGTGATTGCTATGCCTTAGCTCTTCCAGACAGGCATTTTAGGTTACGTGTATATCTGTATGACTACCAATGCTTTTACACCCATATTCAGTCACCAAATTACAGAGATGTCTGAAGCACTGTCCCTTGTTTTGGCATACCTGTGTCTGCCCTCTATGTTCTTCAGTTCCTGCAAAAATGATTATATGTCTATCAGTGGAGGCCAACAGGGGAGAAATACAATAAACTCTGTTTTCGATGGGTACCTATTAAATTCTACATCTGGCTTAATATCACCTGCAATGTAGTGATGTTGCCTTTAAAAATATTTAAAAGTAAATTTTCATTCAAAGCCAGTCCTTTAAAAACCTGTTTATCAAGCCAGATTTCATCTCACCACAATATGATACACAGTCTAGCTGTTCTGCCCTTGAAATCTTCTGCAGAGTCCTCCAGCAGATTGGCTTTCCAGCTCTTTATATTTTTGGCAGTGTTCCTCCTTGACAAGTACTTTATAAAAGCATTACTGTAGTGACTATGCAGTCACCAGCCGCACACCCCTTCACTAACAAATTCAGAAGAGTGCCTAGGAATCACTTTCAGAAGTGTACTTATAACTTGCCTTATCCAATGTCTTATGCAAAAGATGCTTTTGTAAACAACAGGACCAATAAATGCAATCAGAATCTATTCAGTTCCTGCAACTGCATCATAAGTATCTGAAAGCTTGATTAATGACTATATTATTGTTGCCAGTGTCAGCAGATGAGTAGTTGACGTTTTGAACTTCTGTGTCAAGCTCATATGTTCAAACCAAGCTAAAATAGGATTTTAATTTTTTTAAAGACTCAAAAATCCACTGTAACCAGTGACCTGTTGTGGTACTATTATACAGAGTGTACATAAAGTTTGGGAACACTTTCAATTATTTATTGCTCATAACCAAACATTGTACAGATATCGTACATATGTCATTTTGAAGAGAAACCGTGAATTTTTTTTTCATGCATTCCGCCACAGCACAGTTTTGTAATTTGCCAATAGTCAGCACTAGTCAAAACATGGCGAGTTCAGGTGCGGAGCAATGTTTCTGTGTGTTGGAGTTCGACAAAAACAAGTGTACTACAGCTGTTCAGCAGATGTTTAGAACCGAGTATGGTAAGAAGCCAACAACAAGGAAGGCCATTTACCACTGGAACAACAATTCGTTATGATGGGTTGCTTGTGCCCAGCAAAGAGAAGCAGACATCCCAGTGTGAGTGAAGTGAATGTGGAGCGCATATGAGAGGCATTCGTGACAAGTCCAAAGAAATCGGTGCATCGTGCATCCCGTGAACTTAAAAATGGCTCCAATTGGATTCTCCATTCAACTTTCAGCAGGATGGGGCTCCACCGCGTTTTCATCGTAAAGTTCACCGGTACCTGAACACGGAGCTGCTGCATCAGTGGATCGGCTGTACTATAGAAGGCGACAGCTGTTTCATGAAATGGCTTCCCCAATCGCCAGATCTCACTCCATGTGACTTTTTTCTGTGAGGACACATTAAATATCTGGTGTATATACCGCCTGTACCACATGATGCAGCAGAGCTCCAGGAGAGAATACAGGAAGCGACTGCCATACTCGACGATGCCATGCTGGGACGAGTATGGCAAGAATTCGATTACGGTATTGACATCTGCCAGGTCACTCATGGTTCGCATATTGACTGTTTGTAAAAAGAGCTTTCAAAATGCATTATATATGACATCTGTACAATGTTTAGGTCTTGTGCAATAAATAATTGAAAGTGTTCCTGGACTTTATGTACACCCTGTATAATAGTGTCACTATTAAATACATAGGAAATGAAGACATTGATTTTACGAGTCTCTAAGTTTCTATCTTCAAAGATACTTTTCAGTATCCCCCTCTCTCCTCCCTACCTAACCCCTCTGTCCCCCCAAACACACACACACACACACACACTACTTGACTCTTCTCATTGACCAGTGACTTGCTTGTCGCTTGTCTACAGGCGGGCTACCCCAAGTGGTCGCTCAGCAGCCCATCGTCTGGGGAGCGGGAGGCAGTGCCTTTCTCGTACCTGCCATCTGGTGGCCATGTCATGTACCTGCCAGACGGTGATGTGGACGTGGAGCCCCCGCTGCCTCCCAGGGGCCGTGCCCGGCAGCGACAGGGCCCCCTGTGGGATGCTGCACCTCTCTCCAAGTCTTGTGGTGACATCTCGGCCTGTGAAATGAGACAGGTAGCCCTCTGCTAGCCTGCACCTTTTTGTTTTTCTCTCATTCTACTCTGTGCTTCTCTGTCACAGTCATTGTAATTTCAAATTCCGCCAGTCATGGTACTGGGCTACTATCTGCAGTTTGAATCCCCTTCTGGGGACCCTGCTTCATATTCTACCTACCCTGTGCTATTGCACAGTCAGCTGCAGCCTTGAAAGTGCATATAAGTTTGTACTGTGAGCACCTCTCTGTGTCTCTTCAGCCAACGATTTACTTTGTAGTGAAATCTAGGACATATCATTGTTTATAGACACTAATTTGATTTGTAATTTGGTTTCATGATATTTTACTGTGTCCATTCCTTCCTTTTTAAACTAATTATCTGATGATTACTTGGTGAAACATGAAACCTGGTGAAACATGAAACCTGGTAATGATACCAGGCCTGAGGCTAAAATATAATTTAAAAAATGTAAAAATGAGATTAAAGCATATGCATCACCTGAAGTGATGTGGGAAGAACACAGAAAAATTGAAATCAAATCAATGTCTGTACTCAAATGTATGTACTAGATTTTGCTACACAGTAACTAGTCAACTGAAGACATCCAGAGAGGTGTTCAGGGTGTAAACACGTATGTGATCTCAAGGCTGCAGCTGACTGTGTAACACTACAGTTTCGGCAACTCTTAGATAGCAGGTCTATTAATAATAATATTGAAAATGTAAAGCTGATTGCAAGAGAAGGCCTTCTCAAAGTGAAAACTACTAAAAACATAACTGAATTACTGGTTTCGATCAACTAGATGTTCACTAGAAGGAGGACAGACAATGCCCACCTGCTGGTGCAATTAGTAAACTAGTATTTCGCAGTCACAAGTATTATAATAAACTCCAATATGATATACTAATAAATTGAGGTACTATTAAACAAGTGGAAACTGACAGAAAAAGCACCGACAACCCCCCCCCCCCCCCCCCCCCCCCGCCCGCAAAAAAAATAAATAAATAAATAAAATAAATCTGAAGACACTTTGAAAAAGGCTTTGTTATAGGAATCACTTTGTTCTCCTAACAGCTCGTTTTCCAGCAAGTCGTAGAAGGGGAGATGTGGAGATGATGAGTCAATTTTTCTGCAATCTGTCTAAGTGGATCCTGATTCGAACCTGATGTGCTGGCTTAAGGGCTTGCTGCTTTCCTGCAATGGCAGCTGCCATCATCTCTTGTCGGAAACAAACTTGTGATAGCTGCTGGTGAGGAAGCGGCACTTTCCAGGGGAGTGCCATTAGTGGGAATTATTGAATGGAAATATCTACATTCTGCTGCTAAGACTTATTTAGTGAAAAGTCTCAGTCTTAAAACAATTTTGTGGAGCTCAGAAAATTGGAAGTCAACAAGTGACTATTGGAAGATACAGGATGACTGAACATAATTTCTGTTTCATGCTATGAACAACAGTTTTCTATGAAAGTTCATGCAGATGAGTGGGAAAAACAAACCTGCAGTGTTCACACACAGTGTTAGTGGGTGATGTTCGACACAGTTTTTTATTCCTTGCTCCATTTTTGAGTGGAACAGGCAGGAAAATGACTAGCTGTGGTATAAGGTACCCTCCACCATGCAATGTATGGTGACTTGTGTAGTATGTGTATAGCTGTAGACACCTCTTATTGGCGTAGGAGGCAAGTTTTGACCTCTCTGGGATGGAATTGCGTCTTTAACATTTCTGAAATCATTAGTTAGTGATCAATGAAGTTATTTTTCCAATACAGTAAGCCTACAAGAATTCACTAGTGTTTCCATAAACTGGCATGGAATTCTGTTTAGTAATTTTCTGGTTAAGTGTTGCAGTTTATACGCATGCATGTGCTTGGCAGGAAGAACCTCATATCAGAGTCTGGAGTTATTGGCTAGTACAGATGGTGTTTAATGAAGGAGACATACTTGGTGAGAGATATCTGAAGCCAATAAATTGAACTTGTGTCTATGGAAACTTGAAGTGTCATGGTTTTGTACAATTTTTCCCTGTTAGCTTCAAACTTTCATCATATCCCATTTTGATCTTTCTTTTTTCACATTATTGAGGATTAATTATAGTCGGTTGACTGGCCATTAGCAGTATATGCCATTCACTTCAATGGCCAGATCTCAAAATTGTGTTAAACACTTACATAGCTACAGGGCACTAATTGTTGGTCTTACTTGCAGATGCCATTGTTTTTAAATTCATATGAGAGGGAGTGGGAAGAAGAGTGGTGCCTTCATGACATGGAAGCCTTTATTGCTTCAAGTGTTACGTGATGCCCCATTTAGTCCCCTGTGATAATACGGTACAGGAATGTCCCCCACCTGATACCATAACAAACTCCTGGCAAGGAAACTTCATTTTTTGGCTTTATTCTCATCAGATAGTTGCCATTGTGTCCAGAGAGAAAACATCTTGTGGCAGTCCACCACGTTGTGTATGACATACGGTACACTGCCAGTGGAGATCTTGAGTTTGTGTGCAATCTGCTTCACAAGAATGTAACAGTCAGCTTGAGTCAAATTTTCTATACTGTCTTCATTGACATCTGAGATGGTCATACATAGCAGGTCTGACCTTTGCTTATCTTGCACATTTGTTCAGCCTTTATCAAATTACTTGCACCAAAACCACATCCGCTTTTGTGATGTTACATGCACTCCATATCACAAAGGACAATGGCAGGCATATGCGGTGTGTATAGTCCACTTATAGCGATTAGCACACTGATGTAATAGTTAGTATAAACATTGTAGCACTTCTTATATAGATTGCCTTATTTTTTATATAGTTGCATTCAGACCCAATGTTAGACATGGTGGTACAAATTGCAAAGTCGGAGGAGTTGATTGCTATTGTGCAAAGTGTAGTTGTGGACAACTGGCAGATGGCAAAACTTGACGAGACACACCACAGGGATAGGCCCCTATCGAAGGCTATGTAAGCTTCAGTGACATTGTTGTTGAGGCAGACAGTACCAGGATGTGTACTTCAGAGTCCCAGTGCCAGTCTGCTATAGAGATGGAGACCACATTGGACTGCTCTCGGTCTCTGCCGCAGGAGTCTTCCACCAAGTTCACAGTAGACGCAGAGCAGCTTACTTCCACAGCACCAGATTTGTGCCTCTGTGTGTGGCACTCTTGCCCAGACTGCTGGTCATTATATGAGAGGAGACAGTGCCTCAATTTCTTGCAACTTGTTGGGCCTGCTGCACATCGGGGCACTTAGCAATCATGTGCAAAAAATGTCAGCTAGCTGTGCTGTGAGGCAACATCCCCATGTTCCCAATCTAGTCTACAAGCACACCAGCTGGCCTACAGTCACACCGTGTTATGGTAGACTTGCAAGTAGTGGGATGTCACATGAAGTTTCAATAAGACAGAAGAGCCTTACCCAGTCTGATTAGTTTGGATAGCTGGGATGCCACCCCTTACAGCACTCTCAGTGCAAAGTAGTATTTTTAGTGAGCAGGAGATTCCCTTCAGGGGATAACTACTAGTTGACTAGTTACAACCAAATACAAAAATGTAGGGACATTTTGGTTGTAAATTCATAGTTGGTGAAAAATAATATTTTCAGACTTGATGCTTTCTCCATTTTTGAATTTTAAGTAGCTGATAAAGTTAACCTTATCTCTCAGGTGGTGCCATTTCAGAACTTTGAGTCATTACTGAAGTCATTAAATCAACTTTCTGGTATGTACCTGGATAGAGCCACCAATTCTGAGGCCTACATTACATTGAAACCATCAATAGCTCCTAACGTCTGTTGAGCCTGATCCAGCCTTGGTGCTGTTTGCTGCGCGAGATAAGTGCATGCAGAACTGGTTTCACTGACCAAAGGGCTGCCTACACATTAATGATCCAGAAACCTAATGACAGTGTTAAACTTTGCAGCCAATTGAGGCACATGGAAAACTTACAGAGTGAACTATATGTTTATCACATACCACATCCTGAGGAGTTTTTGGGTAAGTTAGCCAGCAGTCAGTATTTTTCCACAATTGACCTCAGAGATGCATACTTGTAGTTACCATTTGACACTGAGTCTTGCTGGATTTTAGTGTTAAATAGTCTTTTCAGGATATGCCTGTATAACTGGTTGCCGTGTGAGATAGCTTCAGCTCCAGGAGAATTCCAGCATTTTCTTGAGCAACTTATAAGACTTTTGTGCTGTGTCAATTATGTGGATGACATTTGATTTACTGGCTCCATGAGAGAACAGCAAACAAAAAGTTTGCAGGCCTTTGTCAGTTTTTTTGTTTTGTTTTGTTTTGTTTTGTTTTGTTTTTTGTTTGTTCTATCACCAAAATGGTATTCAGCACCTGACCACTGTGCTGTTATGTGTGGCGTGAAATGCAGAGCTCGAGCAGTTGGTCAAGACATTCAAACTTCAAACTGTGACTCAAGAAAATTGTCACAAAGGTGCTTAGAGAGGAGGCCCTGTCCAGTTTTTTGGCATCTTATTCTGCACCTCCTATCAACTGTTGCAGTCCAGCTGAGATGCTGCAAGGCCATCAGCCATATGGTATCGTTGACCTATTGCATCCTGCACCACATTCCCTTGTGCTAAGGTATTGGAAAGGTTCTGCCATTTGGGCACACTTGTTAAGATGGACGCCATACGGGTACAAGGCACTGTAGTGAGAAATAAGGGTGGGGGGGGGGGGGCAACTTATATTGTTGCAGTGCATCAGCAGTGCCTGACATATGAAGTTAAGCAGTTATGACAGTGTCAAACTGAGTGATGGGCACCACAACTCAGTCGTACAGCAGACATTCATGCAGGAGGGAGGGTCCGACCAATCCTCGCTCCAAACACTGAGCGGCACCTGCCAGCATTCCCACTGTCTGTTTGACACTGGCAGTATAATGAGTGCCCGTGTCCTGTGAAACCTGTCATGCAGGAGAACTGTTTGCTGGGGGAAAGGGGCATTTCTGATAGGGGTAATTATCTCCCTCCATCATCACTGCTGAGACAGACTGTCCACTCCAGTTCTCATTGGTGCTTCACCACTAGCCTCAGGTGGAGTGTCAGCCCATCACCACCCACCCAGTGTTACACATGATGTCCCAGCAGAGAGCGCCTAGGTGCAACAATTAGGGAGAGAACCTCCATCCCTCCTCCATGCCTATTAAAGGGGAGGGGGGGATTTGGTATCCCCAAGAGACTCAAGCACACAGATGAGATGTTATTCACTGCTGAGAGTTGGGGCAATGCACGACTCCACCACAAGCAGTGTGTGTGTGTGTTACATATATTGGCCAGTACCTCTGGAGTAATAAATTTTCTGGTTCAGCCACATCGGGTCTGGAGTCAGTCATGTGCTAGCTCTAGCCAGATTTTTGTTTACTTGGGCTACACTCGCTGGCATTTCATGTTAATTCTCAGCACTATCACACACTTTCAGTTAGTGTTTGTCCTTGGACACACTTCTGGTCTCCCTGCTTGTCAGTTATATTGCCAATCAGTGTTTGTTCACGCATTTCCAACCACTTACATTGACACTACCATCTCATTACTTGAGACGTAACAGATCATCTCTTCTGTCTAGACATGGAATTTAATTTGCACGGGGCATTTGTACACTTTTAAGAACTCTTGCTACCTTATTTCTGAATTACCCCATTGTAAGTATATAATTAATTATGATTAATGTTGGTATTGTTGTCATTTGTGTACTGCAGGTAGGCAGAACGCCATCACCAGAATTGCCTCCTGACGTGCGGCGTGACCGTGAGAAAGATAAAACCCATCGCTGGAACTGGGAGCAAGCCAAGGAGAAAGACTGGTGCGTCTCCAGGGAGCAGCGTGCTTCTCAGTCAAACCAACATCTCAGTGATACCGATGCAACTCCCAAGAAAAACAAGGGGCGCAGGTAAGACAGCATGTCACTCCTTGTCTGGAGTCTCACAGAAAAATTTGTTTCTCTAAAAATATCAAACTTCATCCAGACACTATCAAAGAGATATTAGATGCTGTAAGCTAAACAGAAGGAAAGTAAAAAGATAAGTTTTGTTGCTCCAAAAAAACAAGTGTGCATGAATCAAAAACAAAAGGAATGTATGCTGTACCTAATTCCTTATCACCAATATGTTAAGTCTGAATACTGACTGTACTGGACAAAGCTTTGTGAGCCAATTAGTATCTATAGTTCCATGTTCATCATCATTGTTCCCTTGCTTTTGACATTCACAATCTCTATGTCAATGTTTTTGCACCTGTTCCACTGTACTCGGCACTAAGCTACTCAAACTGCCAATTTTAGAAATGCTCCTTTTATAAGTCTTCTAGTGTCCATCCATCTAGCATACAAGACATTTGTTTCTTTCTAATATGATTAGATTTTTAGTTCTTTTCCCCATGTCATATGAAGTATCATAAAATTTATGGAGAAAAAAATGATATATTTTTTTTGCTGTTAGTCTCACATTATGCTCCACATGGGTCATTCAAAAGTTATACCATTATAAGCAGAAATATGTCAGCAAGGCAAGAAGCATAATTATGCTTCTATGTTTTATCCTATGAAGTTTTTATTTATTTGTTTATATTTTTTTAAAGTGTAAAAACTAGTTGTGAGAGTTCAGAAATTATGCTCTTCTTAAGAACAGTCATCCAAACAATACACAGCATGAGACTTTTACATCTCCCATAATGTCACAAATAATAACCAAATATACATAAGGGTATTAATAAAAACCATCATGATGAAGCAGTTTATATCCAGTGCTGCAAAAAAGTCTCCTCCAGACTTCTCCACACATTATAGGTCCACTTCCACGCATCTAAATGATTTCTGATATCATCTATCCACCTTCAGTTACATTGTTATATGTACCTTTACGTATCTCTAGGAATGCAGGGATGCTTATATCATTCATTCACCTGACTGGTTGTCCCAGCCTTTCCACTCCCATAACTATTTCTGTTTCTAAATGCTCTCGATTTTTTCTTTTATATAAACTTGAGTCTGCCACACAACTTACCTAACTTTAAATGAAGAATTTAGATTTTTGAAGAATTTGTTCCCTTAAGTACATGTCACTAACTTTGTACAAATCAAATAGCTCATTTCCCTCATTTATGTTTCGTAAGATTGAACATCTTATTTACACCTACATGTGTATGTTGAAACCACTGTGGAGTGATTGGCAGTGGGTAGCTCCCACTGTACAGTTATTGGGGCTTTTTCACATTCAGTTCACATGTGGAGCATTGGAAGGATGATTGCTTAAACATCTCTGTGTAAACTGTAATTATTCTAGTTTTGTCTTCATGATCCCTATGGAAGTGATACATAGGGGATTGCAGTCTATTCCTAGAGTTATCATTTAAAGCTGGCTCTAGAGACTTTCTTACAAAGAAGTTTGTACCTGTCTTCAAGCACTTCTCAGTTCAGTATTTTCAGTATTAAAGTGATTCTCTCACAGTGTTAAAACAAGCCTGTGACCATTTGAGCTGCCCCTCTTTGTATACTTTCAGTGCCTCTTTTAGTCCCAAAATTTTATATATATTCCACGATGGGTCCCACAAGTATTTTGTATGCAGTCTCCTTTGTAGACAGGTCTCATTTTCCCAGTATTCCACCAATAAACTGCAGTCTGACACCTGCTTTACCTTTCACTGAACCTATGTGATCATTCCATTTCATATCCCTGCAAAGAATTACACCAGATATTTGTATGAGCTGACCAATCCCAGTTATGACTCTTTGATACTGTTCTCATAGTAGACTTTGTTTTTGCACTTCTGAAGAGCACAAATTTATATTTTTGTATAGTTACAGTAAGTTGCCAATCTTTGCCCCACTTTGAAATCTTACAACATCTCACTGAACATTTGCACAGCTTTTTCATACAGTACTTATTACAGATAACTGTATCCTCTGCAAAAAGTGTTGAGGTTGCTATTAATATTGTGCACAAGGTCGTTAATATATGACATGAAAAGCAATGATCCCAACACACCTTCCTGGGTACTCTTGAAGTCAATGACTCTCCATCCAGGATAACTTGCTGTGTGTACTCACACCAAAAAAAATCCTCAGACCAGTCACGAATCCGGGTAATACATATGAGCATACTTTAATACCAATTGTAACTGTGGTACTGAGTTGAATGCCTTTTGTAACTTGAGAAGCACTGCATGAGTCCAGCTGCCTTGATTTCATGGCTTTCAGGATGTCATGTGGGGAAAGTGTGATTTGGGTTTCACAGGATGAATGTTTCTGCCGTCCATACTTGTTGGCATTGAGGAGGTCATTCTGTTCAAGATACTTAATTACATTTGAGTTGAGAACTTGTTCCAAGATTCTACAACAAATGTCAACGTCAAGGATATTCAACAGTAGTTTTGTGGATTACTTCTGTTGCACTTCTTGTATATGGATGTGACTTGTGCATTCTTCTGACAACTGAGCACAGTTTTTTGATTGAAAGATATTCAGTATATTATGGTTAAAAGGGAGGCTCTAGAATCTGATCAGTATAGAATCTGATAGGGATTCCAACAGGTCCTGGAGCTTTGTTCCATATTTTACTCATATTTGCAGTAGTGTGAGAACTAAATTGGGGCATGACTCTTGGTTCTCCTGTGTAAAGGAACATTTGGAAGTGGAGTTAAAATTTTGCTTTGTTACCCTCAATTTCAGGTCCCGTCTCATGCATTCTATTTTGTACTTTGGCAGTCATTGCTGCTACAACTGCCTCATGGTCACGGGGTGCAGTTTCAATGTAGACAACCTCGAAGAGCTTAGGTCTGTTTGTTGTCATGGACATTAAGTTTAGTGCCACTAACAGCTGTTACATATGACTAGAATTTCTTCAGGTTTTTTGAAATATCTTTTGATAATATTGTGCTATGCCTTCTTAACAGTCAAACACATTTTATCCGGCAGCTCTCTATCTATAGCCCTCTGCTTTGTTTTACATATGCACTCAAAATGAAAAAGAAATAAAGAAGGAGTTATTCATATGAGATAGAAATTGGTAGATGTAACATACATATACAGAAGAACTGGGTGATTTATTCAGGAGAAAGAGCTTCACAAATTGAGCAAGTCAATAATGCACAGGTCCACCTCTGGCTCTTATGCAAGCAGTTATTCAACTTGGCAGTGATTGACAAGAGTTGTTGGATGTCCTTTTGAGGGGTATCATGCCAAATTATTTCCAATTGGTGCATTAGATCTTCAAAATCCTGAGATGGTTGGAGGACTTTGCCCATAATGCTCCAAACATTCTCAATTTGGGAGAGATTTGGCAACCTTGCTGGCCAAGGTAGGGTTTTGCAAGCACGAAGACAGCAGTAGAAACTCTTGCCGCGTGCAGGCGGGCATTATCTTACCGAAATGTGAGCCCTGGCTGGCTTGCCATGAAGGGCAACAAAATAGGGCATAGAATATTGTCAACATACTGCTGTGCTCAAAGTATACCAAGAATGACAACCCAAAGGGTCCTGCTATGAAATGAAATGATACCCCAGAACATCACTCCTGGTTGTCAAGCCATATGGTGGACAGCAGTAAGATTGGTATCCCACCACTGTCCAGGGCACCTTGAGACACACCTTCACTGGTCATAAGGTCATAAGGGCTCAGTTAGAAATGGGACACATCACTGAAGACTATTCTACTTCTGTTAATGAGATTCCATCTGGATGACCAGAGAGGAAAGGGATACTAACTTGACTCTCACCACCATACAGACAGACAATGAGTGATGGCTTGGGTTGCTTTTATATTTCATAGCAGGACACCTTTGGTTGTCAGCTGTGGCACCCTTACAGCACAGTGGTACGCTGATGATATTCTACATCCCGTTTTGTTTCCCTTCATGGCAAGCCATATTGGGCTGACATTTGAGCAAGATATGCCTGCCTGCCAACACATGGCGAGAGTTTCTAAAGGATTTTGACAATCTAATGCATAAAATGGACAGAATATGGCATGCTATCCATCAGAACAACATCCAGTAACTCTATTCATCTATGTTGTTGTTGTGGTCTTCAGTCCTGAGACTGGTTTGATGCAGCTCTCCATGCTACTCTATCCTGTGCAAGCATCTTCATCTCCCAGTACCCACTGCAACCTACATCCTTCTGAATCTGCTTCCTCCACGCTGCCCTCCAATACTAAATTGGTGATCCTTCGATGTCTCAGAACATGTCCTACCAACCAATCCCTTCTTCTAGTCAAGTTGTGCCACAGACTCCTCTTCTCCCCAGTTCTATTCAATACCTCCTCATTAGTTATGTGATCTACCTGTCTAATCTTCAGCATTCTTCTGTAGCACCACATTTCAAAAGCTTCTACTCTCTTTTTGTCTAAACTATTTATCATCCACGTTTCACTTCCATACATGGCTACACTCCACACAAATGTGTTATTGACTTGCTCAATTTGTAAAGCTCTTTTTCTTGAATAAATCATCCATTATTTTTTCCTGAAATTGTAATCATTTGTTTGTCTGCACATGTACATCATGTCTACTGATTTCTGTCTCAAGTATTCTTTTAAATTTGAATGACAATTCGTGTACATACTCCCATCCTGAGCTAAAAGTTTGAAGCTCTTCATTATGATGTGGTCCCACTGCTTCACTATCTAGTTTCCAGAACAAATAAATCTTCATACTTGTTTTAGTTGCCCTTTGTACTTTGGTAATCAATACTGTCGCAACTGTCTCACGGTATTGATACCACTTCCAATGTGGACATTCTCAAAAAGGTTGTGTGTGTTTGTTGCCATTAGATCCCTTTCTATTATGAATGGGACTCCAAACTACCTGTTCTAGGTAGTTTAAGAACAAAAAATTGTAATGTTTTGTATAGTAGCTTGTCACTTCCATCACTAACAAAACTGTAATTATCCCAATTCATTATTGTAAAATTAAAGTCTACTTTGCTGATCACATTATGAGTGGGTAACTTATGTACTGTTGAAGTGAAATTTTCTCTGAAGTTGGGCAACTTATGTACTGTTGAAGTGAAATTTTCTCTGAAGTTTTTGGTTGCATGAGAAAGTGAGTTTAGTGATTGATAGAAGGATCCAGTTATAGCTTTATGTTCACTCCTGATACTGAGTCTTTCCCAAACAATCTCACATGCAGCTTCAATATCTATCTAAGTGATTTTGATTATCTTGTCTACTGTGATAAATACACCACTTCCATTTCCCTTTTGCCTACCCTTTTGATATATGTATAAATTTTCCCCAAAAAGCTCACTGCAGTCTATTTAAAGTATTAACCATCTTTCTGTGCCTAGTACTATATGTACTACTTCTTAGGAGTCCTTCAAACTCTGGCACTTCATTTAAAATGCTTTGTCAATTAACCACTAGGATTTTAATATTCTCACCTGGGGGGGGGGGGGGGGGGGGGGGAGGAGGAGATTTGACTGGATGGAGAGCTGCCTACTCTAAAAACTTTGTGTGCACCCTGTACACAGTCAGTTACCTGGGTAGCAGCCTCTGATGTGTGGTGCACACTTGGCCCATTTAGGGGGACTCAAGTTCAGAGCCCTATGGCATAAATGTAAGACGTCACAGCCTAGCTTGTTTCAGAATCTTTGCAGTCTCTGGTTCAAGCCTTCCACTTCCTTAAATCGCTTCAGGCAAACGCTGGGATGGCTCCTTGGAAAGGGCATAGCTAATTTCCTTCCCCATCCTTCCCTAATCCAATGGAACTGATGACATTGCTGTTTGGTCCCCTCCCCCAAATCAACCAACTAACCGAGCACCTTGAACTTGTTGGTTATGGGGATGGGTGTAAGACACAGAATATCTAAGGTCCCTGTCTCTCCTGTACAGGGCACCTAGATGTACCACTGACGTGACACTCACAGTCAAGTTGATGATTAGTAATAGGTCCTGTAGTCGCTGCAGAGGAGACAGTACACACAGGAAAAGATTGTACTTGAGGTACCACTGGAGCCTCTGGTGCACACCTCTAAGGATTCCTCCGATACACTCATTTCCTGCAGTATCAAGTCGCTTGATAGTAGTGAGGGTGATTTCTAGCGGCTTATATACATCAATTATATATGTTGCAACATTTTACTAGCTACCAGTTCATATGTAAGACCCAAGAATTTAGTATGGTTGAATTGAAGTAGCAATAGTAAATAATAATACTTATCTTCCATTTTGTTCAGGCACTGACAATCGAGGTGTGTAGGTTTTTGTAGCAAACAAACATTTTTCATGTTTTTGTTATGCAAGACAGTTTTGCGACAAACTAATGAAATGATCGCATTGTAATTTAACTTTCACTTGCATTTTAATGACTATTTATCAATTTTTCTGAATACAAATACAAAACTGACTCAAATTTGATTAGAAATGGACCACCATACAACTTTTACAACTGACTGCCAACAACTCAACAACTAACTTACAAACCTTTATGCCTGTCTCTTTACACATCCTTGACAATAAAAATTAAGAAATCATTGTTGAAATTACAATTCTAACAAATTTTACATCACAAAGTTTAATTTTGGTTAAATTTGATTGCACTACATGTTGAAAAGTAAATACAAACTGACTTCTCAAATTAATGAAGTATTCAGTTATCACATCTGAAGTTTATAAAATAACAAGTTTTAAAAATATTTAGTTATTAAGTTTTTGTTCCCCTAATAATTAATGCATTCACAGCTTTATTTTGAGCATTTATTACTATACTGTATGTTTTTGAGTGATGTGTATGTCTTCATCAAAAATTATATGCAAACACCAAATGATGTTTACACATCTGACTAATGCAGTTTTTACATATTGACAAAAGAATTAACTTACATTCCAGGCAATGATGACAAAGTTTTGAATAATTAACATAAATGAGTTTGAATATTTGTCTAACGAAACAGAGGGTGGGTCAAGTTGTTTAGTAAATATGGCATTGGTCACTTAATTTTAGTGTCTCTTGACCTGCCATATTACACTGTATTTGAGAACAGCATTCACAGTGTGGCTGCATTGTGGCGTGGCTTGAGCAATATATTACAGAACACTAACAACGTACTTTAAAATAAGCTTGGTGATTTTCTTTTAATTTCTGTACCTGTTAAGTAAAAATATTACTAATTGCCTTTATGAACTGAAGAAATTAATGCACAAAATGAGATTTCCATGAAGGAAGCAGAAACATTTGGTATAAAAGTTACTAAATCCCTGAAATTTTTATGTCATTGTCAAATTTGTTACCAATGCAGAAGATATATACACTCCTGTTAAAAGAGAAATCTAATGTAACATATATTTTAATTATTTACAATAAATGTATATCACAAATACTTATTTGCTGCCAAATAAGTTACACACAATGCTTATAACTTATAAAAATTCTACAAAGGACCAATTGTACATTGACACATGCAGCTAGACACTGAAATACGCAATGAAATTAAGGAGCAGTTGTCTTTAAATAAGGATAGTGTTACCAAAAGTTTCAAAAAAAAAAAAAAAAAAATTAAGTTTACAATTGATGATATCACAGTTTCACAGTATTTGCAAATGTTCAAAAACACTTATTGGTCATCAGATGATGCAGGTTTGCGTACATGAACTTAATCTAAGGTAACTTGAAAAACAGAAGGAGCATACAAGTGTTCTGTCATTGCAGGTTCACTTTCCAGAGCACAGTGAGGCAGATTGAGCGACGTAGGCTCGCAGAGCGATTGTCCCGTGAAGCAGAGCTGAAGGAGAAGCAGAGACTAAGTGAACTGGAGGCAATGCGCCAAGTAGAGGAAGAGTTCCAGCGGAAACGTGCACGTGAGAAAGCCAATATCCGGCAGCAACTGCGGCTCTTCTCACTGGATGAGCAACTCTACTCGTCACTGCCTGCTGGTTGGGGTGGTGCACGTGCTGAGCCAGATGGTGCTGCCTCACCCCAGCCATCGCCACCACCTGCATCCTCCCCGATAACAGGGACAACCACTGCTACATCCACACAAGTACTATCAGAATACCGTGAACCACGAAGGGAGTATCGTGACTACAGGCCCTCCTCTAGGTCAGTATCAAACAACTTTGTCCTCATTACTGTCCAGCATGGCTACCTGGAGATCAAATGCTCACTAATTCACATGGCTTGCAGGTTTCATCCCCTCACACACGATGTGATAGATTGCATCATAAAAAAATAACCTTCAAATATTTAGAAATGGTAAAGTAGGAGAGAGCTATCATAAACAGTGTCTGTATAACACACATTAAGTTCACATGCTGGGGTTGTGAATAGATCCTGTGGGTTATGCAGAGGCTAGACTGTGAGCAACTGCACATGGTGGGAGAAGCAATCTGGGTGGTGGGAGTAAGGAGGAGGCTGGGGTGGGGAGGAGGAGGGATGGCAGGGTAGGACAGTGACCAGGTGCAAATAGGGTAGGGCAGCTAGGTGCAGTCAGGAGGTAAATGAGAAGCAGGAGAGGGGGGGGTAGGAGAGAAGTAAAAAGACTGTGAGTGGGTTGGTGGAATAGAAGGCTGTGTAATGCTGTAGTGGGAACAAGGAAAGACATAGGTGGGTGGACAATGACTACCAGACATAGATGCCAGAAGGGTTACAGGAACATAGGATACATTTCAGGTAGAGTTCCCACCTGTGCAATTCAGAATAGCTGGTCTTGGTAGGAAGGATCCAAATGACACAGGCACTGAGACAATCACTGAAATGAAGAATGTTGTGTTGGGCAGTATGGTCAGCAACTGGGTGGTCAAGCTGTTTCATGCAGCTGTTCATACAGTTGGAGATCTTGTTGCTTGTTATGCCCATGTAGAGTGTAGCACAGTGGTTGCAGCTTAGCATGTAGGTCACATTACTAGTTTCACACGTAGCCCAGTCTTTGATGGGAGAGGTGATGCTCTCGTGACTGGACTGGAGTAGATGGTGGTGGGAGAATATATGGGGCAGGTCTTACATCTATTACAGGGATATGAGCCTAGAGGCAAGGGGTTGGAAGCAGGGGTTGTGTAGGGATGGACAATGATATTGTGCAGGTTCAGTAAGTGACAGAAGGAGGGTTGGAGGGGTGGGAAGGACACTCCTCATTTTAGGTAGATGAAACCATGGCAGAAAATGTGATTCAGTTGCTTCAGACCTGGGTGGTACTGAATCACAAGGGAAATGTTCTTCAGTGGCTGGACAGAGGATTTTGGGAGATGGTGGTTGACTGGAGAGGTAAGGCATGGGAGATTTGTTTCTGAACAAGCCTGGGAGGATAATTACAGTCATTGAAGGCCTCAGTAGGACCCTTGATATATTTTTAGAGGAATTTCTTGTCACTACAGATATGATGATTAGGGGCGGCAAAGATGTATGGGAGGGACTTCTTGGTACGGAAATGGTGGCAGCTGTCAAAGTGGAGATATTGCTGATGGTTGGTAGGTTTGATATGGGCAGAGGTATTGATGTAGCCATCTTTGAGGTGGAGGCCAACTTGGTGGCTTGCTGGGTTGAAGAGGACCAGGTGAAGAATGGGGGGGGGGGGGGGGGGGGGGAGGTATTCAGGTTCTGGAGGAATGTGAATAGGGTGTCCTCACCACCCTTGATTCAGATCATGAAGGTGTCATCAGTGAATCTGAACCAGGTGAAGGGTTTGGGATTCTGGGTGACTAGGAAGGATTTCTCTAGATGGCCCATGAGTAGGTTGGCATTGGATGGTGCCATGTGGGTGCCCATTGCCCTTCTCCGGATTTGTTTGTAGGTGATGGCTTCAAAGCAGAAGTAATTGTGGGTGATGATATAGTTGGTCATAGTGATCAGGAAGGAGGTTGTAGGTTTCAAATCCATCAGGCATTGGGAAAGGTAGTGTTCAATAGTGGCAAGGCCATGGACATGAGGGATGTTAGTGTAAGGCGAGGGGGCATCAGTAGTGACTAGCTGAGCACCATGTGGTCATTATTCCATACTGGATTTTCCATTGTTTGACACATATACTTCATATAGCTGTAAATGAACCATTTAATTAGCAGAAAAACTGTTTATTTCCTATTACAATATTCAATTACTATTCATCTATCACTTCATGGTTTCATATATTAAAAACAAAGATTCCAAGACTTACCAAGCGGGAAAGTGCCGGCAGAGAGGCACAATGAACAAAACACAATGAACAAACACACACACAGAATTCTGTGTGTGTGTTTGTGTGTTTTGTTCATTGTGCCTGTCTGCCGGCACTTTCCCGCTTGGTAAGTCTTGGAATCTTTGTTTTTAATATATTTTTCCCATGTGGAAGTTTCTTTCTATTTTATTTACTTCATGGTTTCAAATACTCATATATGCTAATAATTAAGACTTTTTTAACTTTTTACATTAGTCCCTAACTGATACCAGATATTTGTACATCATTTATTGTTGCAGAGGCTAGTAATGCCTACTTTTAATCTTTTGAGATTCTGTGATTCTTAATTGCTGTGGTTAATGTTGTAAGCAAATTTTCTTTTCATTGCTACTGTCATGTAATTTATTAAGATGAGGTTACTACTTCTTGAGTTGCAATGGAGTTACAATATAAATAATGCACTTTTAATGTTTTGTCTTTTGGAAACTACCAACATTAACAAAGTACTGCAGTCTGACAGATGTATCTTTCTATACAAATCATCTTTCTCTAAAATAACAAAATTTATTGCTGCAGAAAAAAATATCAGTCTACAAGGGGATGTGGACAAGGGGGAAGCATTGTACCATACCAACAGCAGCATCCAATCATGCTGCTTTCAATGTGTGTTGACTTGCTATTCCGATCTTCTGATTACCTTCAACATTTCCCAAGTTTATCACTTACATTCATGTATGCAAAGCTTACACTATGTCGATTATCACAACATAATGACATCCCAATATTACACAAAAGTTTTAACTTGGGGTTCTAATATGGGGCAAAGGTTCAAGCTAAAATGTCCAATAAAATATTTAGACTGCTCCAAAAAATACTGATACCATATTCAAAATATCTTCTTCTAGGGTGGTTGGGGTGGTGAGGAGGAGGGCGAGCGGAGTAGGACAGGGACAGGGTGCAGATAGGGTAGGTCAGCTAGGTGCAGTCAGGAGGTAAATGAGGGCTGGGGGTGGGGGTGGAGGGGGTGAAGGTGGGGGTGGGGGGGGGGGGGGAGAGCGGAGAGGAAGGAGAGAAGTAAAAAGATAAGGATAAAAGATTAGATGCTCAGAAAATGCCATGCATATTACAGTACCGTATGTCATGTCTGTTAAATAATATTTAAAAACAAAGATTCCAAGACTTACCAAGCGGGAAAGCGCCGGCAGACAGGCACATGAACAAAACACACACACAGAATTATGAGCTTTCGCAACTGGCAGTTGCTTCGTCAGGAAAGAGGGAAGGAGAGGGAAAAATGAAAGGATGTGGGTTTTAAGGGAGAGGGTAAGGAGTCATTCCAATCCCGGGAGCGGAAAGACTTCCCTTAGGGGAAAAAAAGGACAGGTGTACACTCGCACGCACGCACGCACACACACACACACACACACACACACACACACACACACACATATCCATCCGCACATACACAGACACAAGCAGACACCTTTAAATATGTTTATATGTGGTGACTTATATATAAATTTTGTGTATGATGGTGCAAGAAAAATGATGTTGGCAGATCTCCTAAATTAATATGATCTGATGCAGATTGTGTTTTTTCCAACTAGGGTGCAGGGGAACAGTAGCACAGCCACAGACAATATTTTTATTCATTCTTCATTACTAGATAGGCATTCTGTTAGTAAAAGCGTGAATGGCCTTTCAGACCATGAAGCACAAATTTTAACACTGAAAGGCTTTTGTACTCAGACAAATGTCACATGTAAATGCAAACTATGGAGGAAAGTTAACCCAACAGCAATAGAGTCTTTTAAACTTTTTCAAGGAACAAGAGTGGCAGGATGTTTATAGTGCCGATAACATAGATTATAAATATAATGTTTTCCTTAACACATTTCTCATGCTCTTTGAGAGTTGCTTTCCATTAGACCATTCTAAATGGGGTACTAGCAGTAATAAGCAGCCTGGGTGGCTGACTAGTGGGATAAGGATATCATGTAAAACAAAAAGGGAGTTATATCAAAATGTTAGAAGTAATCATAATCAAGTTGCAGTAGCCCATTACAAACAGTATTGTAAGGTGCTTAAAAATGTTATTAGGAAGGCAAAGTGTGTGTGGTACGCAAATTGAATAGCTAATTCACAGGACAAAATTAAAACCAAATGGTCAGTTGTGAAGGAAGGGCCTGGTCAGCACAAGGTCGATGATGTAAAGTCAGTTCACAGTAAAAATATTTCTGTTACTGATAAATCAGATATATGTACATTATGTAACAATCATTGAGCATTGGTGGTGAATTCTATATCTCTCTTGGCAAATTTCCAAGATTGATGTCTGAAATACTCCTCTGAGATACAGACAAGAGGGAGATTGAGTCAACAATTAAATCACTGAAGACTAAGGATTCTCATGGTGATGATGGAGTGCCTAGCAGAATATTAAAGTACTGTGCTGCACATGTTAGCCCTGTATTTAGTGATATTTGTAAGTTTTCATTTAGGAATGGTCAGTTTCCTGAATGATTAAAGTACTTGGTAGTAAAGCCGCTTTATAAAAAGGGAGAAAGGGAAACTGTAGATAATTTTAGACCTATTTCTATGCCATCAGTGTTTGCAAAAGTTATTGAAAAGACTGTGTATGTAAGGATAATTGATCATTTTATATAACACAATTTGCTATCAAATGTACAGTTCAGCTTTAGAAGTCGTTTAACAACTGAAAATGCTATATTCTCTCGTCTCTGTGAGGTACTGGATGGGTTAAACAAAATGTTTTGAACACTTGGCATATTTTTTGATTTAACTAAGGCATTTGATTGTGTTGATCACAAAATGTTGCTACAGAAGTTGGACCATTATGGAATACAGAGAGTAGCTCACAGTTGGTTCACCTCTTACTTCAGCAACAGGCAGCAAAAGTTCATTATTCATAATGTTGATAATGGCTGTGATGTGGGGTCCGAGTGGGGTACTGTCAAGTGGGGGGTGCTGCAGGGATCAGCATTGGGGCCACTCCTGTTCCTTATTTAAATAAATGATATGGCCTGTAGTACTAAGGGTAACTCTAAAATATTTCTGTTTGCTGATGACATTAGCTTGGTAGTAAAGGACGTAGTGTACAACACTGGCTCAGTTTCAAATACTGCAATACATGACCTAAGTCAATGGCTTGTGGAAAATAAACTAATGCTAAATCACAGTAAGACTCAGTTTTTACAGTTTCTAACACACAATTCAACAAAACTTGACGTTTTGATTTCACAGAATGGGCATTTAATTAGTGAAACTGAACATTTCAAATTTCTAGGCGTTCACATAGATAGTAAGCTGTTGTGGAAAGCCCACGTTCAGGATCTTGTTCAAAGACTTAATACTGCCATTTTTACTATTTGAACAGTATCTGAAGTGAGTGATCATTCGACATGAAAATTAGTCTGCTTTGCTTATTTTCGTTTGTGTATGTCATATGGTATATTTTTGGGTAACTGTTCCCATTCTAAACAGATATTTTTGGCTCAGAAATGGCCAGTTCGGGCAATAAGTGGTGCAAGTTCACAAACTTCTTGTCGCCCCCTGTTCACGAGTCTGGGTATTTTGACATTGGCCTGTCAATATATATATATTTCTTACTGTCATTTTTAGTTAACAATATTAGCTTATTTCCAAGAATAAGCAGATTTCACTCGGTTAATATCCGGCAGAAATCAAATCTGCATCCATTTTCAATAAGCTACCACTTGAATTCAAAAATCTTAGCAGTTATCCACGCACTTTCAAATCAAAACTGAAGAGTTTACACATGGGTCACTCCTTCTATTCTTTCGAGGAGTTCCTTCCAAAAATGAAGCTGATCCTTAATGTATTGTTGACTGCATTTACTTAACCTTATGGACTGACTTTTTTCGTGTTCATAAACATTTATTTTTATCTGTTATTACTTTTATGTTGTAATTTCATGTACTGACATGTTCCATGACCTTGGATATTTGCTCCTCAATTTGGTCCTATGGAACTTGACATGTAAATAAATAAATAATCTGATGACATCACATGTTCAACATTTGTGATCCACTTTTGGAGTATTTCCCATCATTTGCAGCCTCATGTGTCTTATATTACATTACTTGCCAGGTTAATAATAATCACCCTGTATATTAAAAAATATATAGCCTATGCCTGTCCAAATGTTCATTAGGGTGTTGCATAAAAACTGATGTAAATCAGACAAAAACTTTTCGAGACTTTGGGACTTTTGGTAATAACACACACACACACACACACACACACACACACACACACACACACACACACACATATACCGTGTGGCACTCCAGTAGTTATATTAAAAATACATGTATTTGAATGCAACATTGTGTCAAAATTTCAAATGACTCACAGATGAACTTTTGGAGATCTGCAATTTTGTACAAACAAACATTTAAAGTTTTATTTATGTAGATGAAATGGTTCATTTCCACAAAACTGTAAATTTCCACAAGTTATGCACTAATTACTTAGAAATTTTGACAAAATTTTGCATTCAAATATGCATGCATTTGTATTGGAGGTCCATATGGTGTGTGTGTGTGTGTGTGTGTGTGTGTGTGTGTGTGTGTGTGTGTGTAAAAAGAAAAAATCTCATTCTTCACTGAATCCTTTGACATAACATTGCACTCAAATATGCACCTTTTTATATAGCTACTGAAGCACCATATGATTTTTTATTGTTTATTTCTCTTTTTGTGATGCTGCCAAATCAGATCAATTTTTCAATTTCTTAAATCTTTTATGTAAATACCACAATACCAAAATTTTCAGCCATGTGTTTTATCCTGTTGCAAGTTCACAATTTTACATTAACATGCAGTAGCTCATTCTAAAGGTATACTTCTTCTGGCAGATACATAAACTTCTGCATATTATTTAACTCCAGGAAAAAGAGACGACGGGCAGAGAGAGGGAGGAACAGAATCATGCATGTGGGTTACACATATCTCAGACCTCTTTTTACTGTTCCAGTGATAACAAAATGCATACTTACTCATACCAATATGACAAATAAATTAGAGACATCTGGTGAAGGAAATATGTTCCTAAGCACTTTGTGTCAACCCCATGAAGATGGAATATTTTAAGAATCTCAGAAAATTCAAAAATGTAAGCATCAAAGTATCATCACAATTGAATAGATATTAAAACACAGAAAGCAAGTCTCTCACATAAGGATCAAATGATCACAATGGAGACCAATTAAAAGAAAGAATAAAATAACAACAATGTAGGAACGGACAGAATGGTACTTACCATAAAGAAGACATTCTATGTTGCAGACAGGCACAGTTAAGTCATTTACATAAAGCTTTTGGCCACAGCCTTCAACAGTAAAAGAGAGACATACCGTTCACACACACAAGCAAGCACACCTCATGCACACACAACCACCAACTCCAGCATCTCGGGCCTGAGATGCTGAAACTGGCAGTTATATGTGTGTGAGGTGTGCTTGCTTGTATGTCTGATTGGCGTGTGTCTCCCTCTTCCTGATGAAAGCTGTGGCTGAACGCTTTATGTGAGTGTCTTTTAATTGTACCTGTCTGCAACTAGACAGGTCTTCTTTACAGAAAGCAGCAATCTGCCTTGATATTCCTACCTGGAGCTTCCATTGTTTGAGTGAATAAAATTAAATTTTTCTTTCATTTTGTGGGTGTAATCAGATTAGTGCTGTGTGTGATGTTTGAGAAATTTTTCATGCAATGGATGGAGCAATATACTTCAACTCATGTGTTTTTATTTCTGATACTGTTTTGGAATGTTAGAAATTCAAAGACTACGCTATACTTACTGTCGCATAGAAGTTTCCACTCTGCCTTCTTGTTCATAGGTACAATGACTCTTCACATGAGTCCTTGTCATATATGGAGAAAAAACGAGCTACTGTTCATCCACAAATTGTATGTGATATTCCAAAGAACAGCCATGTCTACGTGAAACCACATCATCAAAGTAATGGCCTATCAGGTATAATATATACCATCATATTTCTACTTTAATGTAGTAGTAAAGAACAATAAGTAGTTCTACAATCAACTGCTAAACAAGAGCTAAATTTTGAAAATGAGATGCCAGTTATATGTATTCAAGCAATTTTTTTCAGGTGCAAGTATGTATCAAGCTGAAGATCATGGCGGTGTATCCACACCACACTCATCTTCCTCAGACAATTACAGGCGGGAGCTAGCACATGGTGGTCGTCCTGCAGGTTATTCACTGGCTAGCTCTGACTCTGAATCTAACATGAAGCCACCAGCCTGCCTCATCAACCACTCTCGCAGCAGGTATCAAAGCATGTGTAACTTAATGACATAGCTTTATCTTTAAAGTAATTATACTGAATAGTAGCTTTGTTTGCTCTTTTTTCCATTTGTTTTCTGAACTGGAATAAATAAGCAATTAATCATCGTATTTGTATAGCATCCAACTTATTGAAAGTTTACTCTGCAGAGGAATGTGTGTTGATGTCAGATAAAAGTGTGCCAGCCTGGGATTCGAACCTAGGACTTTTGGCTTTTGTGGCCAAGTGCTCTACCTACTGAGCTATTCAAGCACTGCTCATTCTCACAGCTTTATTTCCACCAGTACCTCATCTCATAGGAGTTGAGATACTGGCAAATGTATAGCTGTGATAGTAGGCCATGCCTCAGGCTTGGACAGCTCATTTGGTAGAGCATTTGGCCACAAAAGGCAAACGTCCCAGGTTCAAATCCTGGTCTGGCACACAGTTTTAATCTGTCAACATTACTAAATGGCTGACTCAGTTCAGAGCACCTACTTCCAGTTGCAGGTTGTCTATTTTACAGCTTCCAGGAACAAAAAATAATTTGATTTTCAATATTTCATATAATTATTGTTTGAAATTAAAAATTTAAAATGCTATTATCATCTACTCATTAGGTCTTACATTAAAAATTTAAGACAATATGACAAGTATTACATGTAGATACTGTGTAAATATGAGGGTCATTCAATAAATACAGAGAAAAAACAGTTAGCAGGGCAAGTTTGGTACTTCTGTGGCTTTAAGTTGGCATCACTGGGATGAGCCCTGATCAGCTGATGTATCAACACTGTTCTGCTTATAACCTCAAAAGTACATTTCAAGATGGTGAGCCTGCTTGAAACGTCCTCATTAGTTGAACAACATTCTGTTATTCGTTTTTTACTTGCTGAAGGTGTGAAACCAGTGAATAGATACTGTAGATACTGCAGAATATCTAAAGTTTATGGTGAAGGTTGTATGAATCGTGCAAATGTTTACAAGTGGGTAGAGCAGTTAAAAAATGGTTGCAACTCAGTGACTGACAAACATCATTCTGGCCGACCATTTGCAGTTTCAACTCCGAAAGTCAAATTGATGACATTATTTGTGCCAAACACCATGTGACTGTGGAAATGATAGTTGATAAGGTTCAAGTTAGTACTGGTACAGTTCATCACATTATCTGCAACAAGGTGAAGTACCGCAAAACACGTGCTAGATGGATCCCAAAATCAAACAAAACATGGAGTGTAAGCACACCAACTCACCTGTGAAGAAAAAATTCAAAACCCAAGCATCAGCAGAAAACGTCATGTTGACGGTGTTTTGGAATGCTGAAGGTCTAGTTTTTTGTGATTATCTCAAAGAGCAGCGTACAATGAACAGCCAATACTACTCAGATATGCTTTAAAACAAGGTGCTAGATGGGAGAGAGACATTGTTGACCTCAGAGGAGAGGTGTTTCTCCAGCGAGACAACACACGTCCTTATGTTGCTCAACTAACCCATGAAACCATCAACAAAATGGGCTGGGAAATATTGCCTCATCCCCCTTACAGTCCTGATTTAGCACCTAGTGATTTCCATTTGTTTGGTGCCCTGAAGGAGGCATTAAGTGGGAAGAGATTCCAGGACAATGAGGATGTGAAAGAGATTGTGGGAAATTGGTTCAAACAAACATCAAGATAAAGGGTACTTTGCAGCTCGGATAAAAAAGCTTGTAGCCCGTTGGAACAAGTGCATAAATGTTCAAGGGTATTACGTTGAAAAGTAGAAAAAGTATTGGTTTGTAAAAATAAATGCTTTTTTCTTCAGACCAATTTGGCTCTTTAATTATTGAATGACCCACACATTTTGAGATAGCATAACTCACACACACAAATTACCCAGACTAAATTCATCCAGTATTTGAGCATGACAGCACTTAGTGACAAGCAACAAACTTTGCATATAACTTCAAACCTTAAAGAAACATTTTCTCACTGAGACCCCCCACAAAATGATAAACAGAAAAAAGGTTATTGCTTTCTAGATTTTCAGCACTCATGCAGTAAAACATCATCATCCACCATGACATTTTAATTTATTACTTCTTTACTAATAACTGTAATCACAACACACTTTGTAGACAGTATCGAAATATACCAATGAATGGACATACAAAATTATGTTATTGTACAATACATAATTCAGGAGATATGACATCATAAACATTAAAAAGCTTGAAACTCTAGGTTTTGCTTAAAACAAAGTGCAGATTATCAGATGATATTCATCCAGTGTTTGATGCAATCAGCGACTTCAAACAAACTTTAAATATAATATCAAACGACCTTCACTTCAATACTTAATATCAAATATTTAACACATTAACTCATTTGTAAGCAATCAGAAGTTCAAAGCCTTTTTATGTACCAGAATTCAATTTTGTAAATAATTGGGAGTTTACTGGTATTCTTATAAATGACACATGGTTTTTTACCTTCGAGTGCAAAGGCAGATGTTTGTGGCCCTTACGCTATACTGATAGTCACACTGTACAGTAATCTTAACAGAAATTTGAACCTTTTAAAACTGAATGGAACTTATTTGAAATGAGTGGAATGTGTGATATTAATACTGACTTGCCTTTTTAAATTCCAGTTAATATTTCAACTTCTCCGATCTTGTTTAGAAGTTTTTTTTTGTGTGGGAGTACTAGGAATATTGAGAGCCCTTGGTACTTTATTCTGCATTTGTATTTGCCCATCTCCTGCCCCTCTCTCCTCTCCTTCTTCCTCTGACTCACTGCTTAAGACACTTTTGTTGGAGTTTGTGACATTCCCAAATTGCATTCCAGAACATTCAAAAAATCTCGAGTATTCACAAACACTTGAGAACATTATAGACAATCATATATTTTTCCACTTGGAAAATATATTAATACAAAATAGCCAGATGATATCCTGGCAACCACAACAGTAGGATGGCAACCATTTCAAACTCTCAAATCTCGACAACCACAACAGCTAGCAGCACAAAATCACTATTGAGCACAACAGGGGACCCAAGGGTAGCACCAGACAAAAAAAAAAAAAAAAAAAAAAAAAAAACTTGTGATTAGTAGTTGGTGGTTTTTGGAGTATTGTTAACTTCAATCTGGGTAACTAAACACTTTTTTGGTATTTTATTAGGTAACATATAACGAATATGAACAAAAGTATGGTGTAATTTCCATTGTCATCAGTACCAATCTTCTAAAACTATGACAGTGCACAGATTGGACTGCATACCAAGTAAGGAAGGAAACACAGGACAAATAAAAGTGAGGAATTCAATCCAGATTCATATTTCCATTTTAAAAAATCAGAAATTAATTGGAGATTAACACAAAATTCTAACCAGTTCATGAAGGAAATTGTATGAGTAAGATCATTTGTGGTGATTGATATAAAATTTACAGTAAGATCCTTTGTGTTATGTACTATAGGGCTAAAAGCTTTGGAGAAAAAATGAGTTCACAATACTCAGTATTATGAAAAGGATAGCTGCTATTCACCATGTAGTGGAGATGCTGAGCTGCAGATAGGCAGAACAAGAAGACTGTTGGAAAGTAAGCTTTTGGCTAGTAAGGTTTCATTGACAATAGATTGTGCCCCCCCCCCCCCCGCCTGCCCCCCCTCCCCCCCCTCCCCCACACATACACACACACGACTACAGTCTCTGGCTGCTGAGTCTGGCATTACATTATTGTCTGAGTTTCTCTGAACCATTGCTTCAACATAAACATTTAAAAATCACATCTTTGTTTGTGTAATTTGCTCCTTTTCTTCACAGTTCTTTATATACAGAAATGCTTTTATGTTGATGAATAAGAACTATAAAATATTCTATCATAGAAAATATTACAAATTAATCATAATAAAAGTACAATGTTTTCATAATACAGAGGATGAAAAAAGAACCCATTACAGTCCAAACAGACTAATGGTTCATACCACATTTCACCAAGTGGGCTTTGTTGCCTTTAATATACATTATTTATACTGTATATAAACAAGTAACAATAATTTTAATATGGGTTTGGTGTTGTATGTTCATTCAGGAAATAACATTCATCTAGTAGATCACTAACTATCTAGTCACCAATTGCATCACCATCTCATCTGGGTCAGTACGGGTATCAAGAACATGTAACACAAGAACAGGTTTGTTGCTTTTTTATATTAATCTTACTAATGCTTAATTAAATACAATTATTTACTAAAACTACTAATATGGAATATCACAACTATGGTTTGTGAAAAAACAAGGTAGTAACTGCTAAGTAAATATTTATTTGATGTTCTTTTTGGCAAACCTGCAGATGATGTAAGTGAAAATAATCTCTTACTGAAGTCCCTGAATATTTGTAAACATAGAAATAAAATTCTATAATTTCTCTGTAGTCAAAACAGTTAAGAAGATTGCTGACAGCACACAGGACTGTTCTCAGCTTTCAACTGTGAAATGCTAATGTCTGGAGGCAAAAACAGTAGCCATCTACAGAGCTGTAACAACACTGAGGCATTGCCATAAAGACATTTACAATATCGTGTTACATTATTGGATGACATAGGCCACCATGCCTAGTCCACTGCAACTGTTATGGATCAACTTGTGCTGACTTAAATATAGCTAAGCAACAAAATTAGAAGGGGGGAGAGAAAGAGAGAGAGAGAGGGGGGGGGAGGAGAAGGAGGAAGGAGATGGGAGAATATGATAATGATGTGATAAATAAATAAATCTCTAAAGTTTCCACTGAAATGAGGTCTATTTTATCACACACACACAAAAACAGAGAGACTATGCCGATAGTAAGGGCCAAAAATAAGTTCACCTTTATACTGCAGCATGAGTCCCTAATACTTTTAGATGTCCAGTTATGGTAATCTGCATGAATTTTTCCAAATAGAAACTTTCTTTATGAAAACATATTTCATTTAAATACACAAGACATCTGTTTTGGCATCAGCTGCTTTGCCCTCATATCTCATTTCTTCATTGCAGATAGGCATATATCACAGTCTCTGCCCAGCTTCTAATATCGGCTTCTCCATGGCAGCAAAATACACATTTGTGAGTAGTTGACTTGGACACAACTGCTGTGTCGGTCAGGAAGTGTTCATCACTAAATACCAATGGATTCTTTTACTGGCTGTTGGCTTGACAGGATGGACAAGATGCAATTTATCAATGCGTTTGTCTGTGGCCTGATTACAGATACCTGGTGAATAAGACACTCCAATTGGAGATCATGCAGGCTTTCTGCCCCTTTTATCCCATCATGTCAAAAGTGAGGTATGAGTACCTCAGTTCAGGGAATCGCCAAAGTCACCTGCCATAAGCAACAACAGTTGGATAACAGAGATCACAGTCATTCATCACAGATAATAACAGCAGATGGACCACAGCACAACGAATCACACACTAATTCATTTCAGGACAAAAACAACTAGTGTGAAACCTTATCATTTAGAACTGTCTTCATGCTATGAGACACAGGAGTCATTACTTTACACATGTACCTCTCCTAACCATGCATCAGAAGGCACTGAAATTAGTACAGTTGCAGAAATATTGCCACTGTATGCATGAAGCATCGAAAAGTTTGCCATTGACTGACAAATCACAGTACACATTGGTTTGTGATGATGCAAAATACAGTGACTGGACAAAAATATTGAAACACCACAAGAAATGCATGCTTGAACATAGATGCAGATGCTAGCGAAGTCTGCACTTTCCACTGTTATATCTGACCATGAAAAGCACTTGGACAATGTCCTCAGTAAGTTCCAAGTGCGAGTCATGGTCAGAACAGTGTTGCATTTAGTTCTGGATTCACTGCATCGGAGCTGAGTGAGTTTGAACATGGGCAAATTGTTGGTGCTCATTTGGGGAAATCTTTCAGAACCAAGGTAGCCACTGCATTTGTTTTTCCTAGAGCCACCATACTGGAGATTTATATCACATACAGGGAAAGCAGAAAATCATCTGCTAAGTCACAATGAGGATGTAAGTGTGTGTTGACTGGTCAGAGCAGATGGTCACTGAAGATGAAGAGGATTGTGAAGAAAAAGAAGAGGACAACAGCCACAAAAGTCACTGAAGAACTGAATGTAACACTTGATACTACTGTCGGCACAAAAACAACATGAAGGAAGCTCTGGGAGCAGGGAATTTCTGGGCAAGTTCGAATTCCAAAACCACTCATCAGTGATGCAAATGCCCATAATGGGAAAGCATCATGATGCCAAAACATGGACTATGAAGCAAAGGATGAATGTCATTCACTTGGATGAATCTTGTTTCACACTATTTACAACTTTTGGCTGAGTTTACAACCCACAGAATGAAACATTGGGAATTTGGTGACGATCTGGGCAGCCATGCTGTGGTATTCCACAGGCCCCATGGTTACTCTGCAGGGTCATATTAGTACCAAGGGTTATGTGACTATTTTGTCTGATCAGATCTCATTATGCAAAGTTTGATCCCTAATGATGATGATGTGTTCCAAGATCACAGAGACCCTGTTCACACAGCTGTCATTGTCCAGGACTGGTTTTGTTAGCATGGGAATGAACTGTTGTGTCTACCCTGGCCACCATAGTCACCAGATCTCAATATTGAGCCCTTGTGGTCTACTTTGGATAGAAGGGATCATGCTCACCATTCATCTCCATCATTGTTACCTGAACTTGCCACTATTTTGCAAGGAAAAAGGCATAAGATTCCCTTGAAAACCATGGAGGATCTGTATTTATCCATCCCAAAATGACTGTATGCTGTTTTGGAAGCCAACAGTTTCCCTACACCATATTAGGCATTTGTCATGTTTTGGGGTTTCCATATTTTTGGCCATTGCTTGTATAAATACATCCTGTTTGTCAACAGGGTATCTCTCTGGCAAATGTATGAGGTATCCTGGTGTAGAGGGGTTTCACACAGACTGTCTAGTATGTCTGCCTCTGTCATCATTAGTGAATGATTCAGGAATCTACTGTCTAATCATGTGTGTGTGTGTGTGTGTGTGTGTGTGTGTGTGTGTGTGTGTGTGTGTGTGTTTGAGGTTTATGGGCGCTAAACAGTGTGGTCATCAGCGCCCATGTCTAATCAAGTACATCTGTTTGTGCACCTACTGCACTTTGCTGGGAACTTGTTCATTTAGCAAGACACTGCACTGCTTCGTCAATCCAAAATTGTGCCAGGAATACTCTACGGACATGATGGTACTTGAATGATCTACCAGGGCACCAAGGGAGCACATCTTGGATGCCCTCAAGTAAGAGATATGTGCTTGGCTCCAGCTACAAGCAATCTCCATGAGATGCAGCTGGCATCTGAGCAGTTATGGGTCAAGGTGGCTGTACATCTATACACCAATAGCCATCAAATGGAGGATACTTTTCATATGGTTTCCCCTCTTTCCTGTTCCATTTGTGAATGATGCATGGGGAGAAAAAGTCTTGGTAAGACTCCATATGAACCCAAATTTCCTGATTTTTCCATCACGGTGATAGTCATGGTTCTATGTGGGTAGAAGGAATATGTTTTTTGACTTTCTTTGGAATGTAAGCTGTTGGAAGATTAACTGTAAATCTCTCATGATGTCTAATACCTCTCCTGTAGTGTTTGCCACTAACATTTGATCATCGTATCTGTGAGTCTCTCACACTTCCTAAATGAATCGGTTAGAAAATGCACTGCTCTTCTTTGAACCTTCACCTCCCATATTAACCCTACCTAGTAAGGTCCGGACTGGCTATCAACACTCACAGTCAGAGTAAAGAGACACTGTCAACAACAAAAAATCATTAAAATAAAACATTTTTTGAAAGTAATTAATTTAATTTATACTATATACAAAGAACATAAAGTGCAAGCACTTAATAGACCATGCTGCACAAAGTAAGTAATTTTTTCTGAAATTTATCAGTTCTCATTGTAGATAAGAGATGCTAACCATGTGAGCACATATGCTCTTACTCAGCTCAAACAAAAATGTTGGCAACATGAGATAACGGACTGCATGTAGATGCATTTGAAGACAATGCCTTTTTCATATAGCCATTTTTCTTCATAACTCACCATCTACCCCACTTGGTTTACCTGTTGAAGTTCATTCCAGTGATCACAGTCCACAGAACATAGCATCTGGATTTTCTTCTCACATAAATGTCTTGATAAACTTCTTCCTTACGTCTGTATGAAGATGACTGTTTGTTAATAGATAATTTTTATTTATGAAAACTTGTTTGAACAATTGGATTCTTCTTTTCACATTCAGTAGATTGTTGTTGCCATCAGTAGTAGAATTCATTGCTTTTGAGTTGTAGCTCCTATCTTAATGTTTGCTCTCAGTCACCTAACCAGCTTGCTTGTAAAAGTAAGTTTAGTTTTATTTGAAGGGTGATCATAATGGCACACTTTGCTTTTGAGAAAATGACAGTTCAGTTCACTTTATGGTCATCCAGATTTAGGCTTCCCACAGTTTCCTTGAATTATTTAAGGCAAATGTTGGAATGGTTCCCTTGACTAGGATTAGACCATTTATGTTAGACATTCTTTTTCATACAATATTTGTTCCCTTCCAGATGAGCCTGTTGTCAATGAGATATTAAACCCCGATTTCCCTTATCCCTAGCTTATAGTTGTCCAAGATACCAATCAAGATTCTGGACATAAAATTCATGTCCTTAACTGAATCAGATAAGATTACAATATTTCCATGTAAGTATCATAATCAAGTCCAAATCTGATTGCAGGGATGTGAATGAAGCACAACACTTCAAATTGTAAGCATGTTTATTACTGACATGAATGTACAGCCAGAATGGAACTGACCTCCTGGACAGTGTGTGCAGCTATTTAGAGAAACATCAAATGTTCCACAATACCGTTAGTTATACAAATGTAGAACCTACCAGAATGTACAAACATTACAAGCATAAGATATTTCTAGAACTTTCAAGATATGATAAAATCTAAGTAACAAATAACTGCTAGTGACTAGGTTTGAACTGGCGACCTGCAATATACCAGTGAGTGATGCTAACCAATATGACACAGTGCATATACCACAACTTGTGCCATTGCTCTCTTCCCAGAGAAACAGTGACCCACTATTTCAGAATTTCTCTTCAGAGCTGACTACAGATCTTGTCAGTTGTCTTCTGTGTGGCAGTGCTAGTTGATTTTTTCATTTGACTGTGTTGTTACATCCTCTTCACTACAATGAACATCAATCTTTCAGTGAGCCTTCAGTTTCCTTGAACCTCCCATCATCGATCTGTGCCTCTGGACTGTAGTAGGACTTCATATGGAACACTTGGATGACATCTCTGCACTTTTGTCTTCTTGATGAAAGGTCATAACCCTCGAACTTCATACATGATGTCAGACAGTTGGCAAAAGATATGATATGGCCCAGTGTAGAGCTTTAGTAACTTTCCCTATTGTCTCACTTACCACACAGGTCTAAAAATCCATACCAAGTCTCCTGAGTGGTATCTCACTGGCTGGTACTTGGTCTTCCTCCTGGACATCCAGTGTCTGTATTGAGCCAGCTGCTTTGCGTCTTTGGTCTTGGCAATGAGATGTTTCACACAGTCATTGTTAGTATCATCCAGGTGAAATGAGAATAGTGTATCTACTGTTGTTTTGGCCTCATGACCATGCAGCAGAAAGAACATTGTGAAGCCTGTAGTGTCTAGCTTCAACATCTCTGACCAAATGTCGCTACGGGTAATATTGTATTGCGATCTCCTTGTTTGACATTAACATATATCAAGAGCATATCTGCCAATGTCTTATTAAAATGAGGCCCTTCATCTGTGGGTGGTAGGCAGTTACCCAGTGGGCGATATTACCTCTAAGACTAGTCTAACTGTAAAATGTTTCCACAGCCAGAGATCATCGCATGGGGTGCTCTGTACTTCAAAATGATGTCTTCTACAAGGAAATACGTGATTTCTGGAGCTTTAGCAATAGTATAGCAAGTGAGGTAATCCATTTAGAGTATTACTCACTGCTACCTGTTTGTTTTGAGAACCTCTCCAAGAGATCAATTCCAATTCAGTGAAATGGGATTGCTTCAGGAGGGATTGATACCAGATGCCTTGGTGGTAATTGTGGCATGTGCTCCCCTCGTGAACATTTCTTAACAGTGGTTCACATACTGTCAATGGATTGGCAGAGACCTGGCCAGTGATATCTTTGTCATCCTGTCTAAAGTTTTCAAAAATCACAGGTGGCCAGATGTTGGAGTGTCATGGAAATAGTTCATGATATCTGGCTATAGATAACCCAAGATGTCCAGTAAAAATTCCTGGTTCACCACAATAAATACAGTGAGAACTTGTCAGCAGCCCAAAAAGCTGCACAGCACTCTTTCTCAGTTGCAGAGTAGTTCATTTCAAACTTGGGGAGCATCCTGGAAGCATAAACTATCATCTTTTCAGTACCTTCCTGAATAAGGCGTCTTTTCCAATCAGCTTTACAAACTCCAGTTTGCCAGTGGCCCATCTGCATGTCCTTGGATTAGAAATACTTTGCTCCTTCCAAGCAATCTAGGTGTCATCAATGTGTCACAATGGACTGACAGTTTTCTTTGTGGTTTTGTTCAGTGATCAATAGTTGACACAGAAATGCTACGTGCCATTCTTTCTTCACAAGGGCAAAAAGAGAGGATCAAGGTCTCTTCAAAAGTTCAATGAAGTTATCTTGTAGTACCTTCTCCACTTCCTCCTGCATTAACCACTGTCCAGCTGGCAACACTCTATGCAAGTGCTGGCTAATTGGTGGAAGGTCCTGGGTGTTTTACCATGGACCACTTGGGCGGTGTCTTTTCCTCTCCATGTATGAAGGCATACAAAGTGTAGTGGTAGTGGAGCACGATTCTTCTTCAGTGACAATAAGTGCTCTTCCTAGACTTGTTTGGCTGTCCGTATGCACATACCTTTAGGGATGAGTTTTGGTTCCTCATGACCCTCATGACAATTAATGATGTGAAGCATCTTAACAATACTTATGATCATTGCTGATATTTGACCTGAGCCATAGGAGCCTTTAGCAATCAAAGAAAGATTCACAGTTTAACTGAGTATCTCAATTGATGACTGGAACTCACCTTGTTGGTGATGGTGGAATAATGTCTTCAGTGGCAAAAAACTGACCAGAACAATTTTTATAACGTGTGCTTGTTGAGATAGCTCCATCAGTCTGGAGCTCTGATCTTCTACAGTCTACAGGTGCTTGTGATGCCTGCAGGAAGCCTCACCTGAGAACAACACTATGATTAATACTTATTCTTCCAATACATAACCCTATTGGCTGGACATATTTTCCATTTGTGACTTTTGGCACAATCACTTTAGTATCAGAAAACATAGTCTTCTTTGACACAGGATGAATGGCTTCCGACATTACAGAAAAGAAAGCCCCGAACTTGACTAGCATCCAGTCCGGTTGCACATTGATAACGATGTCAGTGACATTTCCTGACACCTTGGTGAGTGCCATCCATGGAGGATTTGCATCTGTGGTGGTCACACCTCCTTAGATGGTTGCCTCACCTAGTTTTCTTGAAGTAGATAGCTAGTCTGAGTGGCTGGTAGCTCTGTAAGATGATTGGAAGAGCTGCTGCAAGTGGCATGTAGGGAAGTGACCTCATCCAGGGTACAGTGATGGGATTTGTCCCATACAGTGACAATAATTAGCCTGCAGCATGAATAGAACTGTTGTGATGGCCGATATCTGACACAGTGTAGTAGTCACCAATAACTCGCCTTCTTTCTTTGCAGTAGTGTACAATGTGTCAAGGGTTTCCACAGTGGAAAAACACAAGTGTGTTGTCCTCTATCCTCCAAATGAGTGTTCTTATGTGGGGCATTCTACTTCATGTAGGAGTTCATCGTATCTGCATTGGTCTAGTGCTGCGGCATAAGTCTGGGTTGACAGAGTCCATTCTCCCTACCAGTATGTTCGATTGGTGACACCTCTTTCATCCAAGTCTTTTTTTCTTTTTTGTTTTTCTTGATGTGCTGGTACCACCTGATGAATTCCTCTGTCATGGTGAGGTACTTTACCAGAAGAGTTTGGTGTATGTCTTCTCTCATCCCTTTCATCAAGTGAGAGTTTTCTCAGCTTCTATCATATTGGGATTCATGACATGGCACAGGCCCAAAACATTCTGTGTGTACGACTGTTGTTTCTCTGTAACATTGGACCCAGTTCTCTTGCTAAGTGAACTTGCTGCCAATTGTTGCCAAACCTTATCTTTGGTTCAGATTGGAATTGTCCCACCTGTTGCACTTCTCTTCATCATTCTCAAAGCACTGCTGGATTGTGCGATCCAAGTGAAAGTACATGTCTGCAAACACATCATATCATTCTATCTGTCATATTTACTCACAACCCGGTTGAATGCTTTCAGTCATTTCGTTGGGTCCTGACCAGCATCTTCGGAAAACAATGCTGGCTGCCTGATGTACAGCTGGTTTACTGCTGGTTTGAAATTCACCTGTTCCTGAATATATGGATCTTAGGATGATGAACTGCTTGTATTCTGGTTCCTGTCCACATATGCAATGGTTCTTATGCTGCCTTTTTTGGAGATATGGTGATATAGATATCATATCAAAACCACAATCAAGTCCAAATCTGAAGGCAGGGTTCTCAATGAAGCACTGTACTTAGAACTGACATGAGCATACAGCCAGAATTGAACTGACCTGCTGGACAGAGAGTGCAGCTATTTATACAAACACTGAATATTTCATAATAAACAAATATATAACCTTCTAGAAATGACAAACTCTAAATAACAAATAACTGCTGGTGATTGGGTTTGAACTGGCTACTTGTAGCATGCCAGCAAGTGACTTTAACTGCTATGCCACACTGGATGCACCACAGCTCGTGGCTTAATCACATTCAAATCTAGTGCAATGTATTTATTTACCATTAATTTTGTTCCTTTTATGTCATTGCTCATTGTTTCTATACTATTCACTATAAATGAATTAAATAAAAAGGGAGAAGGGGTAATCCTCACCTAGTGCTTCTTCTTGATTTCTAGCCTCATTGAGTGAATGACCACTTATGTATGGTACTTTAGTTTTGATGTACATGGAGAATCAATCTTCTATTTCTCCAATGTACATCTGTGTCTGTGATTTAATTAGCATCCTTTAGAGTCTCCTTACTATGGTTCCATGAAGGAAAAGTATATTTAATATTAGCTTCCAATTTTGTTTGATTCCCTAAATACTAACTTACAATCTGTTGAATCAAGAGCCTTTTTTTGGTCAATGAATGTTCCATATGTTCTAGGCATATCACAGTTGTTATTTCTAGAATAATTCATAATTCATGCTCCTTTTCTTTCCTTAAGTCCAAATTGATCTGGTTAATCTTAGTTTTTAATGTCTTTTTTTACCGTTATGTAGAATTTTTGAAGCATAGAATAGCGAATTGTGAATTTTGGTTTATTAGTCTTAATCTAAATCATTTAATTCAGGTACAGGATACACATCAAAATTGTGGTAAAACTTTGCCATAAACATAAAACAACTGATTTTAGTAATGGCATCAAAATAATAATAATAATAATAATCAGTATGGGGTTTGTCAACCCCCATCTGTCATGTCCCCAGGTGGATGATAGGTGAATGTGCAGCAGATATGCATGGTAGGTGGGAAATGAAATACCACCCACAGACCAAATAGACAACAAAAATCCATGTTGCATCTGACTTTGATTAAGGGGTAGTATAGTCAGCATCTGTTCCCAGGAGATGTGGCTGTAAATATCCTCCAGGAACTCACAAGCCCTGGTTCTACATGGCTAGCAAAAGCCAGAAAGTTGATGGCAAGCAAAATGTGTCTCTTAGAGTAAAGACAGAATTACTCCAGGTAAACAATCCACCCATTCCAAAGTGGCAAGCATTCAGATTCTAAGGAACTTGGGCTTAAGTGAGAGAGTAAGTTGGATGCTCTGGTAAAATTCCATGAAAAGCACACACTTACAAGGCCACTTTCAGTATACCGACATTCATTCAAGCAGGAAAATTGAAAACCACACTATCTCTCAACAGAACTCTCGAAGCAGAAAACCAAATTCTTGCCCTGCAAGAAATGCACTTGACAACTTCAGAAACAATAGACCACAATAATTACAGAATCTTCAAAGGTGGAACAAACAAGGAAATTGGCTAAGGATCAGCACTATTTGCCATTTTTCTCCATTGTAGACATAAGAGTTCTGGATTCAGTAAAAGATATGAAAAACATGAACAACTGACTTATGGCTATAAGAATCACACTCACAAACAAAACCTACATCTTTATTCATGTACATTCACCAACAAATGATGACAATAAAAAAATCCTGAGGAAACAAAAAGATTCTGGGAAGAATTTGAAACAGAATGGCCAAAATTCCAAAAGATGATGTGAAAATTCTACTCAGTGGTTTTAATCCCAAATTGGCAGGGAACACAAATACAAGAGGACAGTGGGAGACTATCCTGCTCACAAGTTCACCAATAAGAATGGTGACTGACTCACTGAGTTATGCCAACAAAACAACCTAAAAATTATGTCAACCTCACTTCAGAAAAAGCCTGAAAAATAAAAAAGCTTCATGATTACCCATACATCATTTAGAAGAATTTCAGATTGATCATGTGACAGTATCAAACGATTACCAAAAAGAAATTCATGGTTTCCAAGTACACAGAGTTGCAAACTACGATTCAGATCATTATTTATCCAGAATCAAAATTAAATTCACAACTGAAAGAAAATTCAACAGGAAAACACTGTTGATCTCAAAATTTTATTACACAAAATCAAAGACTCTAAAATAACAGAAAAATAAGAACAGTCTACAGAAGACTGGGAGAAATTTCAGACTAAAATCTTCAGAACAGTGAAAGACGCAATTCTTCTTCACAACTACCCAAAACAACCTTCATAGAATCAAAAATGTAAGAATGCATTAGAAGAAGGAAAGAAAGAAAAAAAGCATTTCAAAATTACAATTGCAACAAGTCAAGAAGAAACGCAGAAGAAATTCCTCAAAGTTTGCAAGCAAACATCCAAGATTTTAAGACAAAGTAAATGAAAATATGTCAATGACGAACTGGAGTCAATTGAAGACAACTTCAAAAATTATAAAACACATAATTTCTACAAGACCTTTCTGAACCAGATCAAAGGGTGCCCACCACAGTACCTCTGCAAAATGCTGTCAGCTTGTATCTTGAATAGAGCACAAAAGCAATTAGAACCCAAATTAGCAGAATAAGATGGTAAATTAGCCTTGACAAATACAGAAAATTGCCAAGAACTAGCCACATATTCTTCACAACTTTTAAATTGCCCAGAATCCACAGAAAGATTCCTGAAAATACATCCATAAATCACAACAGAAAAATTTGTCACCACCAACACAAGAAGAAGTTTATTTACACATCAAGAAACATAAAAACAACCAGGCATTAGGGGAGGATGGAGCTGTAGCTGAACTCTTGCAAAATTTAGGCCCAAACTCACTCAAAGAAATTACACAAATAATCTGAAACATTTAGCAAACCAAAAAAATCCCCAATGACTGGAAAATTCCTCTAATCCATCCACCGCAAGAAAAAGGAACAAAGCTGATGTAAACAACTGTAGAGGGATCTCTCTCTTACCAGTCAGCTACAAAATCCTGTCAGCTTGTATCTTGAGTAGAGCACTAAAGCAATTAGAACTCCACTTAGCAGAATAACAAGCAGGATTCAAGACTAAAAAGGTCATGCCCAGGACAAAATTTTGGCCCCAAAACCATACTCAAAATGCGAACCCTCAGACAAAAATCTCTAGTATGCATATTTGTAGTTTTCAAAAAGGCTTACGACTTGGTAGACAGGCCATCACTAATCCAAGTTTTAGAAGATATTCCAAAACATTAAAATTGATCAAACAAACACTAATTGGGATGAAGTCTGAAATAAAACTAACGTGAGAGATCTCATCTACATCTGCGTCCACATAGATACTCCACAGGCCACCATATGGTGCATGGTACCCTCTTCCACTACTAGTCGTTTCCTTTCCTACTCCACTCACGAATAGAGCGAGGGAAAAATGACTGTCTATATGCCTCTGTATAAGCCCTATTTCTCATATCTTACCTTCATTATCCTTATGTGCAATGTATGTTGGAGGAAGTAGAATCATTCTGCAGTCAGCTTCAGATGCAGGTAGTCTACATTTTGTCAGAATGTTCATCAAAAATAAAAATCACCTTCCTGCAGGGATTCCCATTTGAGTTCCTGAAGCATCTCCACAACACTTGTATGTTGTTAGAATTTACCAAAAACAAATCCAGCAGCCAGTCTCTGAATTGCATTGATGTCTTCCCTTAATCTGAGTTGGTACCAATCTCAAACAGTCAAGCAGTACTCAAGAACAGGTTGCATTAGTGCGGTCTCCTTTAAGGATGAACTGCACTTTCCTAAAATTCTTCCCAATAAATTTCAGAACCCTTTGGCATTCGAACAGGTGTGAGACAAGGAGATGGACTCTCCGATTCAGTTCAATGTTGTCCTAGAGAAGATTATGGAACAAACTGAAAAAGAACTCCAGAAACTTGGATTTTCGAAGCCAGTCCTACTGGGCTTTTCCAAAATCAACCTCTATATGCCATACCACTACATGCCATTTGAGGATGTTCTGGCAATACTTAGAGATGACAAAGAGACGGCTGTCAAATAGCTTGATATACTTAAAGAATATGGAGAAAGTGTAGGGGCGACAGATCATTTGAGGAAACTGAATTCTTATGTTCAAAAACAGAAATCATGAGCCTAAAAACAAAACACAGTAAAATCAACAGGGTCCTGTACTTTAAATACCTCAGAGAATTTGTCACACCCAACAGGCTTTGGAAAAACAGACAGACGTACATTCAGCACTAAAACACTGTCATATAACAAATATCCTCTACGCAAGTGAAATACTGACACGTAACAAAAAACCTGAACTTGAAGAAATCATAAAAGAAGACTGAATGATCATCAGGAAAATTTTAGGAGCAAGATATACTGGTACTGAAGACAGTTACCGGCTACAATCAATCACAACAACAGGAAAGTTTTCAAACCCTGAAATTGACATTAAGAAAAGGCAAATGAAATTCCATGGTCATCTAAACAGACTACCACAAAAGTGATTGCCAAAAGGATAACAGACTACATAATATCACTTAAGAACTCCATGCCCTGCCTAAATGAAATTCAAAAGGATCTAAAAAACACAAACATAAGACCAACCGATGTTTTAGAAAGACACACCTTCAGGCACAAAGTAGATAAATGGGAAGTTACATTAAAGCAGTAATTTTTGAGAACATTCCCCATAGAGAACAATGGTTTTTCTTTGTACTTTAAAATGAACATAAACAATCTTGACTGCAAGAAACTTTTATTTTTGTGGTTGATGCTCGTGGAGTTCATAGCACCTGCTCCGTGCTCTGCCACAGCCTACCATCGTGGTATGAGTTCTGAAGATGGTCAGTAACTGACTGAAACTGTTAACCACAAAAATAAAGGATTCTTGCGGTCAAGGCTGTTAGTGCTCATTTTAAATTACATCAAAGCAACCAAAACGAAAACAGTACAGACCAAAGTGGTTGTAAGAATGTAAACAAACCTTCTTGGAAAGACTGAAAGCCTACTGGAACCACAATAAGTATATAAAGAAAAGTTGATTGAGTTATTTGCTTAATGTCTTCCATTTATTGGGGGAATTCATAACAACAACAACAACAACAATAATAATAATAATAATAATAATAAAATAATAATAATAATAATAACAATACAATTTTGTTACACACACACACACACACACACACACACACACACAAGCAAACACAAAATAAAATAGTAGAATTTCTGCCACAGAATCCCTAACTACATGTTAAATATGTTTTTGTCCATTAATTTATTATTCAATGACATCACTGTATACTGTGGAAGCTATGCATATAATTTAAACGGCTGTGTCAGTAGCAAGAAATCCTTTTTATTTATCATGTTGTAAGGTGATTAAAATGATTCTCCTCAAATAATTTTTGTCTGCTGAGTAAGAATTTTATTATTTAGTAAAGGTGTATGAAGGGAACAGTGAGGATTTATAGTTTCTGAAATAATGGGTGAAATGACTCTTTCTGATGTACAGGTACACTTGTACCTGATAATTTTCTTCAGCAGTTTCAGCAATTGTGACACACTATCTGAACTTCAAAAGAAAATTGTACCATACTTAATGGCAGATTCAAAATAACTATGATATTCTATTTTTTGTGTACTCGTGTCAGTAGATTTTGCTACTATTTGTATTGCAAATGCAAAATTGCTTAATTCTTTGGTAGGAAGTCAGTATGTGTATTCAGCTTGAGCTCTTGTTCACATTTAGTCTAAGGAACTTGTTCACTTGGACTTCTTCCATAAGGTGATTTTATGTTGTATTTATTGCATGGCTATAATCTACTTTAATCTTAGATATTTCATGACTAATAACTCTAATAACTAACTATCATTTGAAAATGGACCACACTGCCTTTGTCTTACTTTTATGTTGTAGAATGAACTTACTGTTTGCCATTTGTTTGGCTGCCTTCACAACACGTTACATATAGTTTTCTTATGTGTTAACACACTGAGTAAAATGCTTATTTTTATTGTATTTTAGTTCATTGTGGAGTTGCCTCTTCTGGATACTAGCAATTTTCATATCTTGAGTTATTCATTAAGTTTACTAGTCATTTGGTTACATTTGGTTCTAACTGAATAACTTTCATTAAAAATTTCAACAAAGGTACTCAAAGATTTGTCAGAACTACTAGTACTTGAAATACAGCTGCCTAGTATCACTGTTCGTATTTTGAATAGCTTTATTGGAATTTCCTTTCATAAGAATAATAGTTACTCTAATTTTTTGGAGCACCACATTTACTATTTTATTTTTGGAGTCTACACACATAACCCTGTATAGCTGTTCGTGTCTGGAAATAAGAAACAAGCTACCCACAATTCTTCCCACCTCCCAAAGTGAGATTCCACTGCCCTCAAAATCTACAAAATAACCTCACCCTTCATTATGTGGCACCTACTTCTAACCCTTGGTACATGGGTCATACAGAAGCCACAGAGGAAGACCTGTCCTATGTATCCATCCAGTATATTGCATTACAGTCCTGCCATACATATGTACTATTCAATCATATAAAAGCAATCATATCACATACTAGATCTGCTGTAATGATAACAAAGCCTTTTATGTGAGCATGGTCACCAATTATGTGTCTACCTGAATCAACCAAGAGGATATATGATCATCCCGTTGAACACAACATGCTTGACTTCAGTGGCTGCTTCATGACCTGTGCCATCTGGTTCCTCCCCCTCCCCTCCCCCCTCCTCAACAGATTGGATTTGTCCTCATAACACATCCTTCCCTCCTGCAGTCCTTCTGGCTCCAATCTCTACTAGATACTGCCCCACACTCCAATGTATCCTGATCTCCAGCCCTTGCCCTGTCCCCTCTTCACTCACATCCTCCTCTCTGTAGTCTCCCGGTTCCTCTGTTCTACTGTTCGCTCACTCCTTCTCAGTCCAGTCCTCCACAATGCTGTGCCCCACGGCAAGCTCACTGATGTCGCTTACCTCTCCCTCCTAACCGATGTCAGGCTTCCCCACAACCCAGTCTCCCACCCTGAATCTCTTTTCTCCCCTTTCCCACTCCACCAGACACAAACCTCCACTTCAGGTGGTCTGATGTGCCATGAAAAAATTAAGTGTGTGTCGAAAGGACAGGCAAATGGGAAATGGAGGTGGTGTCTTTGTTGCAGTAGATGAGAAACTCAAATCCACTCAGATAGAAATTGAAACTGCATGTGAGATTATTTGGGCAAGACTCAGTAGCAGGAGTGGGCATAAAGTGATAATTGGATCCTTTTATTCCCCACCAGATTGATCTCCTGTAGAGAGAACCTCAGTTCACCTTACTTAAGTTCTCAGATCATACTGTAATCATCAGTGGAGACTTTAATCACCCAACAATCAACTGGAAAATTGCAGTTCTGTTAATGGTGGATGTAGTAAGACATCCTCTGAAACATGTCTACGTGCTTTCTCTGAAAACTATCTGGAACAGATAATTTGGAACCCCACTCATGATGGGAATATATTATATTTAATGTCAACAAACAGACCTGCCCTTTTTGAGGATTTGAACATCGAAACTGGTATCAGTGACCATGATGTGGCTGTGGCAACAATGATAACAATGATTACCAAGGTACAAAGGGCAACTAAAACAAGCAGAAAGATTTATATGTTCAGTAAACTAGATAAAAAATCAGTAATGTCATATCTAAATGGGGAACTTGAAACTTTCAGCACAGGGCAGGAGAGTGTAGAGGAACTACAGCTCAAGTTTAAAACAATAATTGATCATGTACGGGATAGATGTGTACCCAGTAGAACAATTTATAATGACAGGGCCCTCCATGGTATACAATCACTGTAAATAAGTCGCTAAAGAAACAAATGCTACTAATAGCAATGCATGAAACCTTCAGTGACTACTGTAGCAGAGTATTGTCAAATAATATTTCACAAAACTCAAAGAAATTCTGGTCCTATGTAAAGGCTGATATGCCACCAAAGTTAGAGTCCAGTCCCTAATGAATGAGAAAGGAACTGAAATTGCAGATAACAAAGAAAAAGCTGAAACATTTATCTCGGGTTTCAAGCGTTTCTTTACAAAGAAAAAAACAGGAAGGTTGTCCCTATTTAATCCTTGTGCCGCTGAAAAGATGAGTGAAATAAATATTAGTGTCAGCAGTTTTGAGAAACAGTTGTAATTCTTAAAACTGAACAAAGCTCCAGGGCCCAATTGAATCCCTATCAGATTCTATACTGAATTTGTGGGTGAACTAGCCCCTCTTCTAACTATAATCTATCATATATCCCTTGTGTAAAAAATCATCTCCAGTTCTTGGAAAAAAGCACAGGTCACACCTGTCTGCAAGAAGGGTAGTAGAAGTAATCCACAAAACTACTGTCTAGTATCCTTGACATTGATTTGTTGCAGAATCACAGAACACATTCTAACCTCAACATAATGCAGTATCTCAAACAGAATGACCTCTTCCGTGCCAACCACCATGGATTCCAAAAACATTGATCATATGAAACCGAACTTGCACTTTTCTCACATGACCTACTGAAAGCTTTGGATCAAGGCAGGCAGGTAGATGCAGTATTTCTTGGCATCAAGTGAAATTTGTAACTGGATTGAGCACTTTTTGGTAGGAGAACACAGCATGTTATCTAGGATGGAGATTCATTGTCAGATCTAGAAGTAATGTAGGGTGTGCCCCAAAGAAGTGTGTTGGGACCTTTGCTGATCATGCTGTATATTAATGACCTTTCAGACAATATGAATAGTAAAGACAGACTTTTTGCAGGTGATGCAGTTATCTATAATATAGTACTACCTGAAAGAAGCTGCATAAATATTCAGTCAGATCTTGATAAGATTTCAGAATGGTGCAAAGAATGGCAACTTTCTTCAAATGTCCAGAAATGCAAAATTGTGCACTTCACAAAACAAAAACAAAAAAACCCATAGTATCCTATGACTAAAATACCAATGTGTCAATGTTGGAATCAGGTAAATCATACAAATACCTGGTGTAACACTTTGTAAGATTGAAATGGAATAATCTCATAGGTTCAGTCATGGGTAAAGCAGGTGGTAGACTTTGGGAAAGGCAATCAGTGTACAAAGGAGAGTGCTTACAATGCACTCGTGTGACTGGTTCTAAAATATTGCTCAACTGTGTGGGACTACCAGGACTAACAGAGGATATTGAAAGTATACAGATAAGGGCAGCACAAATGGTCACAGGTTTGTTTGATCCATGGGAGAGTGTCACAGGGACACTGAAGAAACAGAACTGGCAGACCCTTGAAGATGGACAAAACTATCCCAAGAAAGCCTGCTAACAAAATTTCAAGAACTGGCTTTAAATGACGATCCTAGCAATATACTACAAGCCCCTGTGTGTTGCTGACATGTGGATTATGAGGATGAGATTAGAAAAATTACAGCATGCACAGAGGCATTCAAACAATCATTCTTCCTGTATTCCATATGTGAATGGAGTGGGAATAAACCCTAATAACTGATAAGACTGGGACATACCTTGTGCCATGCACTTCACAGAGGTTTGCAGAGTGTAGATGTAAATGTAGACAATGTAATCAGGTGTGTGTGTGGGGGGAGGGGGGGGGGGGGGAGTGTTCTGTGCAACTGTGGCTGGATATAGCGCTCATGTGGGTGTGAAGTGAGCCTCCTTGTCTGAATGTGTGCGTTTTCTTTTCTGAAAAAGGCTTCAGCCAAAAGCTCAATATGTAACAATTTTTTTGTTGTGCCTGTCTGCAACTCAACATGCAAGCTATCAATTTCATAATATTGTTTACTTGTTTATATTCCATTCTAGGTGTTCAGATAATTTAGATGAGGAGTGTCTAGTAAGAACTGACTTCAGTTTAGCTTTGAATTTCTGTGGATACTAAATTCACTGCCTTTTGTCTACACACAACTTTGCATTACACTGTAGCACTACATTCTGAGCTTTAAGCAATAATGGAAACTACTTTTGGCAATCTATTTCTCTTCCTTGTTTTGTGGTTGTATGTTCACATAACATTGACCATTCTTATTAAACACAGATACCATTAACAAGTAAATATGTAGAGATGTTATGTGTAAGAATACCAAGATATTTGACATTTCATGATCAAGTCACATTATACTATTATTATTATTATTATTATTATTATTATTATTATTATTATTATTATCATTATTATTATTTGTTTTTACTGAAGAATTACTTTACTGATCTGTATTGCATTCCACTATAAATCAATACAGTAAGACAAATCAATGTAGCAAGACAACAGGGAATACAAGTATGAAATATATGCTGATCTGAGTTTTAAACTGATTATAAATGGATTAACTGCATTCTGTTTCTCACTCATTTTGATATAAACGAATTTGACACATGAAATTTCATATAGCATCTGACCATTAACCCTAATTTTGGGACCTGTATCTTAAGGTAATTTAAGTTAAATTACAAATAATATTTAATAAACTATTTCCCATGGAATGGTTATAAACAAGACGTGAAAGATCCTTACTTCTGGCAAAACATATGCTGTGTGACCTGGCTCCATCATTTTGTGAGCATGCCTCACAGACAAACTTAGAGCTGCAAATTGCTTCAAGCTCCTTTAATTTTTTTTTAATTCCACAGAGCGTATTCCCCCATGTTGTCTGACTAATAGCCCAGGAGAAAGGGTGCAGCTCAAATTACATTTGCAGTATGTTCCATGGGCTGAAAGTGAAGAAATGCCCATGGATGTGATACATCTTAGAAAGTATGGTACTGCAGAACACATATTTAACACAAAAATAATGTGCTTAGACTTAATGATCATTTCAAATCTCCTTGAAGTGGTCCTCAAGGATTTGGAACCAGTCAAAAACATCAAAACATACATTTTCATTTACAGAGAAATACAAAAGATTGCTAATATGTGAACCAACTGCTTCTGCTAAGAAACTCATAATTAGAAAAAAAAGAGAAAACCTATTAAAGTGTACTTTATTAGTAATTACACTCCTTATAGTTGCTGACAACATACTGAACATGAGTCTGCCATAATAATGGGCACTCATTGTATAAAAGTAAGTGTCCTTTAACCCTTTTGAGATTAGTTCTTGATCTCTCAGATTTCCTAGGCAAGTCGATTCTTGGTGTGCTTCTGGCTATGTAGCTAAGCTGTTGTTTCAATTTATGCACAATATTGTGATGATTGACCCAGCTTATCCTTCAGGTACTGCAAATTTTGCTGTTATGTGACTCGCTGCCTTGGCTCTAAACTAGTCCAGGCACCAGGTACACATAAAAACAAAACTTGCAGTACCTGAAGAAGACAAATGAGTCACTCATCACAGTACTGTGAATAAACTGGAAACAGCAACTTCACTGCACATCAGAAGCACACCATTAGATTATTTCTTATTTCTAGAGTTGAATTTGTGAACTGAGCTGTTGTTGAAAAAATGGGATAAATTATTTACAAAAAATTTATTTAAGGAATGAATATACTAACAACAATAACAACCACACACGGTTCCTTGAACAGGTTTCTGCAGAACATTCATATGATCAGTAATTCATTTTTCATTCTACTGGACTCAGAAACTTTAGCCTGGCCTGAGGAATTACGTCAAAATATGACAGCATAATATGTAATGGAATGCACCAATGGTGGATGACATCAGAATTGCAAATAATGATTTTTTTAGGCATTTCTGCAGTTCTGTGGTAAGCTTCTTGCTGTTGAATTTACTGTCAAGTCATAAACCCAAGAATTTAATATTGTTAATCTCTTCTATTTCTACATCCTTATATCTGATACATCCATGGGTGGAAATCTCATGCATGTTCTAAAATGTATAAATTGAGTCTTTTTCAATTGTAATGACAATCAAATGGCTGAAAACAGCATATTAGAGCCCATGAATATTTCATAAGCAGAATTTTAGATGTGCTATTTCTCACAATACTTGCATCATCTAGAAACAATTCTTCTTCTTTTTCTTTTAGTGCTCAACCCTGATGTTGGTTCGCAGCAGAGCGCCATTCCTCTCTTCTGTCTGCCTTCTTCATTTCCACGTATGTGTTATGTCCAACAACATTCATGATCTGTTGCACGTATGATATCCTTGGTCGCCCCCCGCCGATTCCTTCCCTCAATAGCTCCTTCAGCTATTGTTCCAATGACGATGTTGTGTCATAGGATGTGACCGAAAAGTTTGTCTCTTCTTGTTTGGATGTGCCTCCAAAGAGATCTGGCTTCCTGTACTCTTCTAAGCACCTCTTCATTTGTTACTTTGTCTCTTCAGCTGATCTTCATCATCCTACTATAGCACCACATCTCCAGGGTCTCTCGCCGTCTTCTCTCTTCTCTTCCAATTGTCCAAGTTTCACATCCGCATATGGCCACACTCAAAACAAAACCTTTCATGATACATTTCCTTATTTTCAGACTGATATTGTTGCTGGTGAGTAAGTTCCTTTTCCAATTAAAATGTGCAAATATAACTAAAGAGAGATCATAAATATTCACTACAGAAGGCAATGGTCCTTAGGTGGAACCCCAAGGAATAGTCTACTGCCATAATAGAAAAACTAGTAGTTGCTTTCACTGCATGCTCACAATATACCTTTTAAATCTTAATAATCCTACGAAGCTGAAGTTACAATATAGAAAGACTATTTATACAAGCAAACTTTGTATAATTTTGATTAATATAGGGACTAATGATGCTGTTTGTTGGTACAGCACTATTTCTGCATCTTTTTTTATTTTGTTTAAAGCAGTGCTACCAGAGGAGATGATGGTGTTTCGGGTAATATTTTTAGTCTAACTTAGTTTTCTATTGCTATGAACAGCATGACACACTAACAATGAGCATAGAACACTGCTCATCCAACCTTGTAAGTGCAGAACAGCAACTTCAGTTGAATCTTAGAAAACCTGTGTTATAATGTTATGGTACAGGAAAAGGTATATGTAACTTTTAACCAAAGACTTTGATTACTACAAATGAACTAGCTGCCAGCTCCTCCTGATACCTCACAATCTTCACAGAGGCACTCACACCATATTGCTGGACTGTCTGACTCATCCCTTGCTCCTCTGACTTCAATAATTGAAGTACTAAAAAAAATTTGCAACTTTCTAACTTTGCATGCATTTTAAAAATTAAATACATATTAGTAAGTGCAAGTGAATGTAGAATAGTTAAAGCTCATTGTTCTTACTTAACATTGAGCTTGCTGATGGTGAAATTCTTTTTTGGCAGTTCATCTAGATGATAGATAATGCCTGCTGTGAAACAGTTGGGTTTTCGCATAGAAATATGAACAATAAAATGGGGAGGGGGGTCATCAGTCTTCTGACTGGTTTGATGCAGCCTGCCTCAAATTCTTCTCCTGTGCAAGCCTCTTCATCTCAGAGTAGCATTTGAAACCTATGTCCACAGTTATCTGCTGGATGTATTCCAATCTCTGTCTTCCTCTACAGTGTTACCCATCTACAGCTTGCTCTAGTACTGTGGAAGTCATTCCCTGATGTCTTAACAGTATCCTGTCATCCTGTCCTTTCCCCTTGTCAGTGTTTTCCACATATTCCATTCCTCTCTCATTCTGTGCAGAATGTCCTAATTCTTCCCTTAACAGTCCACCCAATTTTCAAAATTTGTATGTAGCCCCACATCCCAAATGCTTTGATTGTCTTCTGTTCTGGTTTTGCCAAAGTCCTTGTTTCACTGCCAGACAATGCTGTACTCCAGACGTACATTCTCAGAAATTTCTTCCTCAAATTAAGGCGTACATTTGACACTAGTATACTTCTCTGATAATGACGGTTGAAGTAGAGAAGATATAAAATGTAGACTGGCAATGGCAAGGAAAGCGTTTCTGAAAGTATTTGTATGGAGTGTAGCCATGTATGGAAGTGAAACATGGATGGTAAATAGTTTGGACAAGAAGAGAATAGAAGCTTTCAAAATGTGGTGCTACAGAAGAATGCTGAAGATTAGATGGGTAGATCATATAACTAGTGAGGAGGTATTGAATAGAATTAGGGACAAGAGGAGTTTGTGGCACAACTTGACAAGAAGAAGGGGCCGGTTGGTAGGACATGTTCTGAGGCATCAAGGGATCACCAATTTAGCATTAGAGGGCAGCGTGGAGGGTAAAAATTGTAGAGGGAGACCAAGAGATGAATACACTAGCAGATTCAGAAGGATGTAGGTTGCAGTAAGTACTGGGAGATGAAGAAGCTTGCTCAGGATAAGGTAGCAAGGAGAACTGCATCAAGCCAGTCTCGGACTGAATACCACAACAACAACAACATACTTCTCTTGGCCAGGAATGCCCTTTTTGCAAGTGCTAGTCTACTTTTGATGTCCTCCTTGCTCCATCTGTCATTGGCTATTTTGCTACCTAGGTCGTAGAATTCCTTAACTTTATCTACTTCATGACCATCAATCCTGATGTTAAGTTTCACATTGTTCTCATTTCTGCTAGTTCTCATTACTTTCATCTTTCTTCAATTTACTCTCAGTGCATATTCACTATGTCCATTCCATTCAGCAGATCATGTAATTCTTCTTCACTTTCACTCAGAATAGTAATGTTATCAGCGAATCATATCATTGATATCCTTTCACCTTGAATTTTGTTTCCTCTCCGGGACCCTTCTTTTATTTCCATCATTGCTTCTTCAGTGTACAGATTGAACAGTAGGGGATGTTAAGCTGACATTGCAGTAATTCTCACACTTGTCAGCTCTTTGCAGTCTTTCAAATTATGTGGATGATATTTTTCCGAAAGTCAGATGGTATGTCGCCAGACTCATACATTCTACACACCAACGTGAATAGTCATTTTGTTACCAATTCCCCAATGATTTTAGAAATTCTGATGGAATGTTAATCATTGCTTCTACCTTATTTGATCTTAAGTCCTCCAAAGCTCTCTTAAATTCTGATTCTAATACTGGATCCCCTGTCTCTTCTAAGTCGACTGCTGTTTCTTCTTTTATCACATAAGACAAATCTGCCCCCTCATAGAGGTCTACAATGTATTCTTTCCACCTACGTGCCCTCTCCTCCATATTTAACAGTGGAATTCCCATTGCATTCTTAATGTTACCTTGCTTTTAATTTCACCGAAGGTTTTTTTGACTTTCCTATATGCTGAGTCAGTCCATCCGACAATCATATTTTTCATGCAGCCATTTCATCCTAGCTTCCCTGCACTTCCTATTTATTTCATTCCTCTGCAACTTGTATTTCTGAATTTCCCTGAACATTTTTGTACTTCCTTCTTTCATTGATCAGCTGAAGTATTTCCTCTGTTACCCATGGTTTCTTCACAGTTATCTGCTTTGTACCTATGTTTTACTTTCCTACTTCTGTGACTGCCATTTTTAGAGATGTCCATTCCTCTTCAACTGTATTGCCTTAGAGAACTTCATGCATATCTCGTCATTCCTTAGTACTTCTGCATCCCAATTCTTTGTGTATTGACTCTTCCTGACTGAACTCTTAAACTTCCACCTACTCTTCATAACTACTACATTATGATCTGAGTCTGTATCTGCTCCAGGGTAAGCCTTTTGATCCAGTAACCAGTTTCAGAATCTCAGTCTGATTGGGATGTAATCTAACTGAAATCTTCCGTATCACCTGGCCTTTCCAGTATGCCTCCTCTTCTTGTGATCCTTGAACAGATTATTCACTATTATTAGCTGAAATTTATTACAGAACTCAATTAGTTTTTCTCCTCTCTCATTTCTTGTCCCAAGCCCATATTCTCCTGTAAGCTTTTTTTCTACTCTTTCCCTACAACTGCAGACCAGTCCCCCATGATTATTAGGTTTTTATCTCCCTTTACTTATTGTATTACCCTTTCATCATCTTCATATATTTTCTCTCTCTCTTCATCTTCAGCTTGTGACATTGGCATGTATACCTGAACTATCATTGTCATCGTTGGTTTGCTGTCAATTCTGACAAGAACCACCCTATCATTGAGCTGTTCACAGTAACACACTCTATGCTCTAGCTTCTTTTTCATAATGAATCCTACTCCCATTATACCATTTTCTGCGGCTGTTGACATTACCCTGCGCTCATCTGACGAGAAATCCTTGCCTCCTTTCCATTTCACTTCACTGACCCCTATGATATCTAGAATGAGTCTTTGCATTCCCTTTTCAGATTTTCTAGCTTCCCTTCCACATTCAAGCTTCTGACATTCCATGCCCTGAGTTGTAGAATGTTATCCTTTTATTGCTTATTCAATCTTTGTCTCATGGTCACCTCCCCTGTGGCGGTCCCCTCCCAGAGATCTCAGTTGAGAACTATTCTGGAATCTTTTGCCAATGGAGAGATTATCATGACACTTTTTCAATTAGTGGGCTATATATCCTGTGGATACACATTGTGTCTTTAAGGCAGTGGTTTCCAATGCCTTTTGCACCCTCATGCTGAGAACTTCTTAATGAGCATCAAATCTTTCACTGCATAACAGTCACAGTACAGTACTTGTTCATAATTTTAAAAATTTGTTTACAAAATGAATTTAGAATCCATCACCTCATTCCAACTTCCATTCTGCTATTCCGTAACAGACATACAGAATTCAACAACTTCATGGTCATTCCAGTGTTATACAAATTTCACATACAAGGATGTGCAAATATTGTCAATATAATTGACGATTCTTAATCAAAGAGATACAGACAATTAATATTTCAAAACTAAAGCATTTTTTATCAGTTTTATCTTTTTGAATGAGTTTGGAAAACAATAAGTGTGATCATAATACTGAGTCACAAGGTTCATGACATCAACTTATTACATACTGTGTTCTTCTAAACTTGGAGAGGGTGAAACACCTCTGGACAGAAGCATCAACCATAGCCTCAGAGAACCTTACTTCCAGTGGTATTAGTCCAGTGACACATTGGGAATGCATCTGTAGGGATTGTAAAGTATAGAGAAGAACTAGTGGCAAATCAGGCAATGAGATAGCTCTTGAATTGTAGTCTCTTAATGGTGTGGCATATATAAGCTGACTGCAGTTCATCCAGTTACCAGATGGTAATCATTGTAGGTAATGACTGGAAAACTGTCGGCTGCTTATTACAGCACTCAGCTTATTTCTACAGTATGAGAAAGAGTAATTCGGTGTGGCAACTAAGCTGATATTTAACCTAGTATTACAGGTGTAGCATTCTTATATTATTATTATTATTATTATTATTATTATTATTATTATTATTATTATTTCAAGCACTTATAGTTAAGGTTTTGTCCATTTGATCACTTTTAATCTGTAGCATTAGTTTATAAGTACCGTTTTCTTGCCATAAACTATCATAACAGTTGATACGTGGATGCTGATGCTGACATTAATGTGTGCCTAAACATCAAAATGTAACATAGCTGCCAAAATATTTTTGTTAACTTACTGACTTAGGCAATTACTGACATAGGCAATTCACATTTTAGTCAACTTCTACTTGCTCTAGGATTTTCCTGCTATGCTATACTTACATTACCAAATAACACAAATGGATTAACTCAGTTATTCATTCAGTTTCAAAAGATATACTGCTGATGAAAAATCTTACAGATTTTCAAGAAGTGAAAACCACAGCTGGCACTTGATTAGAAAACTGTTTTAAATTCCAGATCATCTAGTCCAGAGCATTCTTCAGAGACACAGAATGTTGAAGATTTAAGTGCCAATGTAGAAAAACAGGAAGTTGACTCCATGCTGAACAGTGTGGACCAGGAATCAGCAAGTCTGCCTCCACTCCAGGTAATAATTGATAACCCATGTAACTTATTACGAACTTTAGCTTTCACTGTAAATAATAACCTAATTTAATCTGTTTTATCCTACTTATATACTAACACAGAGGCCTGTGTGATTGACTAAATCTTTCAATACTGACGGGTCAGTATGGTGTTCACAACAACAATGCCAATACAGGATTTAGGCAGCATGTAATTTATGGGGTCATTATTCTGCTATGACTGCCATTAAAAATAACTACAAAAGTTTTAATTTCAGTTACATATACATTCTGACTTTTGCAATCTGGCAATTGGATGTAGTAAACTGAGAAACAGTTCAGTTTTCAGAAAAATTCGTGAAATAATCAAGTGAAACTGTCTTCATAAAGACATTGCAATGTACCATCTCATTTCACTGAGAAGTCTAAAAAGTCTCTTCTCTGTCTGCCAATAATTATTTTAAACACTGTGATGCACACTACGGATATGAGATATCACTGAGTGAGGTGATGCAGTAGTTGATGCATTTGACTCAAGCTCAGGTAAGGTGGGTTTGAAATCTTCCCTAAATTGTTTAAGGCTAATTCTGGAATATGTTTTGTGTTGATTGAAACACTCACAGTGGAAGTACAAAAAATTTAGATATCTGAGGAGTACTTTATTTTTGCCATGTGGATTCTGGTTTTCGTGACTGAGAATGTTATGCCGCTCTTAAGAATACATCATCATTAATAAAAGCCTTAGAATGACATTTCATTCAGTGTCTACTATAATTAGAAATCACCCAGATGTGAAGAAAAAATTCATGAGGATGTGTTTTCTGATATCTCAGTGCAGTAGTCACAACAGATAACAAATGAATCATAATTTTATGAAGTAAATGAGTAGTGTGTTTCCATCTCTGTTTTACATTGTCTTTTATTAAACAATGTGTTGGAATAATTTTTAAATATTTTAGATTATGTAATATTATTCAAAGCTATTAAGTGACTTATGAACTCTGTATATTTCAGGTTACCACAAGTCGCACTGACAATACACACCGACTTAGTTTTACATCACTGCAGCCTTTTGTGAGGAACAGTAAAGGATATCGGCCAATTATGTTTAATCCTGGAACTTCCACAAACCATAAAGTTGCTCAAACTGTAAACTGAAGTTAATGTCAGAGTGGACAGCAGGTGTCATAAGAGGCAATAAAATACTATGTTCAATGAATTTGAAAGAGAAAAATAGTTTAACAGTTCAATGAGATTTTCATATGTTTAAAATGTAACAAAATGACTGTAAAATTACAGGAAACTTTTCTTTTATCCAGTCAGATTACAGTTTATCAATAAATGAAGCAGCAAATTATAACACATTCTTCTCAGATAGATAAAGCAATGAGGTGTCCATGTGCTCAAAAGAATTCTGTTGTGTTTGTCATCTACCCCTGCTTCTTCTCTCTCTAAAGTATGCAATGAATCATTTCACTTATTATTATTATGTGACAGTCACACCATTGTTTCCTTTTCCACATAAAAGATTGAATGACAGCTTATGTCCTAGTTTTTGTGGCAAACAAGTGAGTTCAAAGAGCTGTTGTATTTTAATTTTTAATTCTGCCACCAGCTACAATGTTAAGAGTTACATTTGCTCATCTATATATGGTATTTCATATGAAGGAAGCCTTACTGACTGAAATATTATTCCATTTGGTATGTTCATGGCGCTATGGATTCATAAATATCACTGTTAGGCAGCCAAGAATACAGAGACTGCCTTCATCTATTATCTCAAGACGAACATTGTAAATCAGACATCACATGAATTTTCCCTTGTTTTGTTACTGAATAACATTTGCAGTTTAATTTTTTAGAAATAAATTATGCATCAAGAGTTGATTATTGAATGTTGTTAACCTTTTACATCTAATAAAAAATTGAGATATTTTATCTTGTTACACATCTTGAATTATTCATGTTGTAAATAGAACATATCTTATATACTGTAAAAATACTCTCAGTCTGTGACATGTATAGATGTCAGCATGTATAGTGTAAATCAAATACTGTAAAATATAAAACAAGTCTAAAACAAAATTGTAATGTGCATCAGATTTCCTATACAGAGACCCAGGCAATAACGAACAAATCTGCAACAGCAGCTGTGTTTGTTTCCTGTTTTGTTTCATGTTAAAATCCAATGGGACTGAACTGTGGGTGATGGAGTGAGACATTTGAATTAAGGCATTTAACTTACAAATAATAGGAAGTAATGATCAGCTTTTCCATACGATCTATAGATAACTTAAGGAAATACAAGCAAACATTTCTTATAAAAAGAGTCAGACATTCATTCAATTTGCACTAACATCACTTATTCACATTAGCCACAGATACACTACATTCAAGACATATGAAATTTGATTTCCTTATAGGCTAAGGTAAACACAATTCTCATAAGAAATTTTTAGACGCTTTAGAGAAAACATTAAAAGCATGTTTATCCCAACCATACAAATGTTGGTTTTTAACTTTAAAAAGTATCAGAAGGAATCATTCTTAAATGATTTATTTACGATAGAAGACTGTCAGTAATGGAATTACACAATAAGATGTAAATAGAAGAGACTTCTAGCAAACATAACAGCTGACATATAAAATGATTATGTATGCAAAAGCTAACTGAGTTGCCCTTTGCCTTGGAAGCCTCATGAAGTTCTCTACTTAATTCCTGAACAGTTGAGCTTCCTTGAAGTCTTACGTTATTGGGGTATGAGTAAAAAGGAGAACGTAATAAAACAATGGAATTTCCAGGTTGGAACATAACAATATAAGGAAAAGATAGATTGCTACTCACCATAATGATGACATATTGTGTTGCAGACAGGCACAACAAAAAGACAGTTACACATTTAGCTTTTTGCCCAAATCTTCTTCAAAAAAGGAAACACTCATACATTCATTCACAGAAGCAAGTACACCTCACATTCACATGACTGGCATCTCCGGCAGCTCAGACCAGACTGCTACTGCCAAGTAGAACAGAAGCAGCAATCTGGAGAGGGTGGGGAAGGGGCAGGGATAGCATGGTATGAGGGCGGGGGGGGGGGGGGGGGTGCTGTCTGTCAGAGTGTGCAGGAACTAGACTGCCAACAGGCACAGCGTCAGGAGTCTGTGGGATAGTTAGGTGGGGAAGCTGAAATGGGCAGGGCAGCAAAAATGGAGAGGTGCAGAGAATAGGAAATACAGTTGGGTGCATTGGCAGAGAGTAGCACACAGTGAGGGTGATGGATGAGAATAGGGAGAAGCTTGGGTGGTGGTGCAGGGACAGCAGGTTACCATAGGTTGAGGTCAGTATAATTTTGGGAGTGAAGAATGTGTAGTAATGGTAACTCCCATCTCTGCAGTTCAGAAAAGCTGGTAGCGTGGGAGAGGATCCATATGGTCCAGGTTGTGAAGCAAGCACTGAAATCAAGCCTGCTGCATTCAGCTGCATGTTGTGCTATAGGATGGTCTACTTTGCTTTTGGTCACAGTTTGGTGGTGACTGTTCATCCTGGTGGACGGCTGGTTCGTAGTAATATCAATATAAAAAGCTGTGCAATGATTGCAGAAGAGCTGGTATATGACATGGCTGATTTCACTGGTAGCCCGGCCTCTGATGGGATAGTACTTCTATAGGATGCGCTGGGTGACTGCATTGTGCAGGTCTTGTACCTGGGTCTTCCAAAGGGCTATTGCCCCTGTGGCAAGGGGTTAGGATGGGAGTGGCATAGGGGTTGACTAGGATGTTGTGTGGAGGAGGGGTGGGAAGAATCTTATACAGGATGTCCCTCATTTCAGAGCATGTCCAAGTCCACATTAAACCAACCAACCATTAACAGTATCTGCATTTCAGCTGTGGCCATCCCTTCCACACCAAAAAGTCCCTCCCATATAACTTGGCCATCCATCAATGGTGTATCTACAGTGACAAGAACTCCCACACCCAGTATGCTGAGGGTCTCACCAAGGCCTTGACAGACAGGCACTATCCTCCAGACCTAACCCACAAACAGATCCCCCGAGCCATATTCCCACACACTCCCAAACCTCCCAACAACACCAAGAACTGACCACAAAGGAGGGACTCCTATGTCATCTACTGCCACCATGGACTGGGACAGCTGAACCACATCCTTTGTAAAGGCTTTAATTACTTATCATCATGCCCTGAAATGAGGGACATCCTACATAAGATCCTTCCCACCCCTCCTGAAGTATTGTTTGATCACTCACTCAATGTCCACAACATCCTAGTCCATCTCTATGCCACTCCCAATCATAGCTCCTTACCACTGGTATCGTCTCCTTGAGGAAGACTCAGGTGCAAGACCTGCTCAATCCATCCACCCAGCACACCCTATACCAGTCCCGTTACAGGATTACCCTGCCCCATCAGAGGCCAGGCCACCTGTGAAATCGGCCGTGTCATATACCAGCTCCAGTGCAATAATTGCTCAACTTTTCATATTGGCATGACTACCAACCGTCTGCCCTGATGAACAGCCACTGCCGAACTGTGGCCAACAGTAAAGTAGACCCTCCTCTGGCACAATATGCAGCTGAATATAACATGCTTGATTTCAGTGAGTACTTCACAACTTGGGCCATCTGGATCCTCCCCTCCATCACCAGCTTTTCTCAACTGTGCATATAGGAGTTATCCTTTTCCCCACACCCAAAATTATACCGGCCTCAACCTCACAACCTCCACCCAACAGATTGCAACCCCTCTGTGCCACCATCTCCTCCCTGTTCTTGTCCCTCATACACTCTGTATGCTGCCCTCTGCCATTGCAGCTACCCATCTTTGCCCTTCCCCTCCCACTCCCCCTCCTAGTCACCTCCCTGCTCCACAGCCTCCCAATGCGGCACCTGTGCCGTTTAGCAGTCTAGTCCTGGCACACTCCCCTCATCCCCCCCCCCCCCCCGGTGTTGCCCCCCCCCTAACTTTTCTCTCCCCACCTGCACCTTGATATCCCTTCCCCTTTCCCACTTCCTTCAGATTGCTGCTTCCATATTACATGACAGCTGCATTCTGGTCTGAGCTCCTGGAGATGGGGGTTGTCTGCATACGGAGTGCTTGCTTGTGTGAATACAGAGATTCCAAGACTTACCAAGTGGGAAAGCGATGGTAGACAGGCACAATAAATAAAACACACAAACACACACACAGAATTTCTAGCTTTCGCAACCGACGGTTGCTTCTTCAGGAAAGAGGGAAGGAGAGGGAAAGACGAAAGGATGTGGGTTTTAAGGGAGAGGGTAAGGAGTCATTCCAATCCCGGGAGCGGAAAGACTTACCTTAGGGGGAAAAAAGGACAGGTGTACACTCGCGCACACACACACATATCCATCCGCACATACACAGACACAAGCAGACATATTTAAAGGCAAAGAGTTTGGCAGAGATTTCAGTCATGGTGTAAGTGCAGAGGCAAAGATGATGTTGAATGACAGGTGAGGTATGAGTGGCGGCAACTTGAAATTAGCAGAGATTGAGGCCTGGTGGATAACGAGAAGAGAGGATATAGTGAAGGGCAAGTTCCCATCTCCGGAGTTCAGATAAGTTGGTGTTAGTGGGAAGTATCCAGATAACCCGGATGGTGTAACACTGTGCCAAGATGTGCTGGCCGTGCACCGAGGCATGTTTAGCCACACGGTGATCCTCATTACCAACAAACACTGTCTGCCTGTGTCCATTCATGCGAATGGACAGTTTGTTGCTGGTCGTTCCCACATAGAAAGCGTCACAGTGTAGGCCGGTCAGTTGGTAAATCACATGGGTGCTTTCACACGTGGCTCTGCCTTTGATTGTGTACACCTTCCGGGTTACAGGACTGGAGTAGGTGGTGGTGGGAGGGTGCATAGGACAGGTTTTACACCGGGGGCAGTTACAAGGGTAGGAGCCAGAGGGTAGGGAAGGTGGTTTGGGGATTTCGTAGGGATGAACCAAGAGGTTACGAAGGTTAGGTGGACGGCTGAAAGACACTCTTGGTGGAGTGGCGAGGATTTCATGAAGGATGGATCTCATTTCGGGGCAGGATTTTAGTAAGTTGTATCCCTGCTGGATATATATTAAAAACAAAGATTCCAAGAATTACCAAGCGGGAAAGCGCCGGTAGACAGGCACAATAAAAAAACACACAAACACACACACAAAATTTCGAGCTTTCACAACCGGCAGTTGCTTCACCAGGAAAGAGGGAAGGAGAAGGAAAGATGAAAGGATGTGGGTTTCAAGGGAGAGGGTAAGGAGTCATTCCAGTCCTGGGAGCGGAAAGACTTACCTTAGGGAGAAAAAGGATAGCAATCTGTCATTTCCTTATATTGGAGAGCATAACTAACCCCTTGCAAGAGGGGTAATAGCCCTTTGGATGACTGGCTACCAGTGAAGATTAGATGGGTAGATCACATAACTAACGATGAGGTATTGAATAGGATTGGGGAGAAGAGAAATTTGTGGCACAACTTGACTAGAAGAAGGGATTAGTTGGTAGGACGTGTTCTGAGGCATCAAGGAATCACCAATTTAGTATTGGAGGGCAGCGTGGAGGGTAAAAATCATAGAGGGAGACCAAGAGATGACTACACTAAGCAGATTCAGAAGGATGTAGGTTGCAGTAGGTACTGGGAGATGAAGAAGCTTGCACAGGATAGAGTAGCATGGAGAGCTGGATCAAACCAGTCTCAGGACTGAAGACCACAACAACAACAACATTTTTATCCATGGAATCATCTGTGGTAGGAAATGAGATGTGTCAGAGAAACATTATTAACTGTCTTCTTTCCATTGTTTTACAAACTTTTACTTTGATGAGGTGCATTGACGAAATAATTTACAGCTTTAAATTTCATTACTTTCTGTAACAAAAACAGATTCGTCAGAAGGTATTATACATTTTTTATGCTGGCTGATGCTTTAATGCTTATCACTGGGACCCTGTTGGTGATATACCTGTAGGGTGTGCACATCTATAAAAAAATTTAGATAGCAAAGTTACTGAATATATCATTTTTATAGACATTACGCAAAAGCAGACACAATGGAATAGTCACTATGGGACAATGCTCGAATGAAAACTAATGTGAAACTAATAACTTAAATTAGTCATGTAAGAGACATAAATACGAAAATTATCAAACAATTAAAAGACAATCTGTGCCAGAATAATAAGAGAAGTTTGCCATGAAAACATTACAGTTGAGAAATATATTTCATTTATACAATAATTTCAGCAGTATGTGAGAGGATTAGAGTCATAAATTAGGTTGCAACATGTTTCAAAAACAAGGAAATTTATATGGAGCAAGGAGATGATATGAATAAAACACAAAAATAGCATTATCAGAAAAACCAGACACTTCATAATCAAATAGTGCAAAAACGTGTAGTATACTGAGAAAATAAGCAGCTCAAATAAGAATGCAAAGAATGTGCAGAACATTATCAAAGTGAAACAAATAAGAATACTACCATCTGAAAAATGCTCCTGTTGGATGAATTTGCTTCTCTTTAAGAAAGTAATAGAAAAGTGGGGAACCAGCAGCCTAAGACTTATTCCTTCTTCCTCCCAAAAAATTTTTGGCATGCAAACATATTCACACTCTTTTAACACAGAACATTCTAAATCCTTATTCTGTCTTTGTAGTGAAGCCTTCATATTCATCATCTCCCTCTCTCTGCCACTGTCTACATGTGTCTCTCTCTCTCTCACTGTCTCCTTTTTCTCCTATCTGTCTGTCTCCCACTGTCATGTCTTTATCTCTTTCTCACTCTTCCTTACCACTGTTCCCTTCTCTGACACTTTTGCTGTCTCTCTGTTCCACCGCTATTGCGTTTGTCTCGTGCTTTTTTCTCCCACTGCCATATTCTCTTTCTTTTTCACTTACAGTCTGCTTTCTTTCTCTTCAGCCACCATTGTCTCCTGTACACACATTTTGTTGGGGATGGTTTTGACCCCTAGATCGGGAAACTTTAACATGTGGATCTAGGGGATGCAGGAAAGTGCGTAAATCCTTTCATGTCAAAGTTATCCAGTCTGGGGGGGTTTCCAAACCAATTTACAGTCTCCACTCATCTCTCTGTTTCATTTCCAGTGTCTCCTATCTCTTTTGCTACCACTGCTACTGTCTCCATCCATCCCTCTTTTTCTTTCTCAACCATTACTGTCTCCTCTCTCTTCTCTCCCACTGGAACTGTCTCCTCACTCCTCCATTGTTACTGTCTCCCTGCTACTCTCTTTCAGAACAAAGAAGTATAAGTATATTCACATGCCAAAATTTTTGGTGGAGAAGGCAGAATGAGGATTGAGGGAGCTTGTTCCCCACTTTTCTGTCAGTCTTTTAAAGAGGAGCATCTCTGCCTTTTTTGTGCTCCGACAGCAGCATTCTTTAGCCAGTTTTCTTCTTTGCTTTGTTACAGCAGAGCATGCAGCTTATGTCAAACAAATTCTGTAAAACAATAAAATTCTGACAGTTTATTTATATGCTTTGAGACATGTACATACTCTATCACATAAACAACAAATAAGTACACATAATATAAGGTTACCACAAAATCATCTCCCATCAAGTACAAGTTCACTTTGCACTACTTCACATAAAAATGCACAACATTTTTAGGCTACACCTACAGTCTTCCGAAAAATGCAGTGCTTGATTTAGGAGTACAAAGAATTCCATATGATAAAATTATTTTTTGTAATGTGTTATGCCACCAGCTAGCACCATCAAATGATATCCAGATTAAGACAGCCTGTACAGGTGTGACGTGCCCATTATACAGAGACAGTGCATCATAAAGTCTTACTGTTAAAATAGCAACTAAAAATATATTTTGGTTATCACTGAACCCTTGTGATGACCTCAGAGCACATGCCTTGTGTTCATTATGGCAGTAAAAACTACATTTATATGTCATAAGGGATATTGCATGCATATTTTACACTACACATATAAGCACAGTGACTTTGAACCTGTGCATTTTGGTAACGGAAGAAGTTTCAAAGTTCTCTGAGAATATCATGTTAAGCATGTACGGTAAAATTTTGATGATCTTCCATGAACAGAAATTACAGAACTGTCCATTCCAAGAATTGGTATTTTTCATATCCAATAATCATGGTTTATTAGAGTTTTCTAAGGAACCACCTACAAACAAATCATGTCTTTATAAGCCACCTAAGGTTCACCCTAAATCACATCCAGTGCAACAGTATCATAAGACAGCTACAGTATGCCCATTCTTCCAATAGGTATACCGATGATTGCTAGACCAAGGGCTATGCAAAATACTTGCCCCCTTATCACTGTGATCAATAGAAACCAAGATATGACACCCCCTCCCGCGTGGAAAAATCACATTTTCATGTGCAGCTTTATGGCACATTCTGGAATCTGTGCACTGCCATGCATGGACCTCATCAGAGCAAGCGTAGATATCGCATTAGGTCAAAATACTATAAAGACACAAAACAACTCAGACACACAAAATACACCAATGAAGGTAAGGAATGTGTGGATATGAGTTTCGTATTTACTCGAATCTAAGCCGCACCTGAAAAATAAGACTCGAAATCAAGGGAAAAAAAATTTCCCGAATCTAGGCCGCACCTGAAATTTGCGACTCGAAATTCAAGGGGAGAGAAAAGTTTAGGGCCGCACCTCCAAATCAAAACAAAGTTGGTCCATTGTAATCTGAGACACAATTTAGGTCGAATGAATGACGATACAGCTACAGTAGTTTGGTTGGAGTCGTAAGCTTAGCAGTTAAGATTTACCAGGTAGCCATTGCTATGCGTCAGGCGCTCCGTCCGTATTTATATGGGTACCCTTCCTTTTTTACAGCTTCATCTGGTTTGAATTGATTGCTTATTTTTCTTTGATCTGATAAGCGCCGTTCTCTTTGATATAGGTGATTATGTCACTCTAAGCTGAAAATCCATTACTGTACTGTGTAAAGCATTGTTTGTCGCATTCTGATAATCAGTGTTTATGGCCTGTCGCCGATCGCGGCATGGCTTGCTTTTGTGCACGCTACCGCCGCTTACAATTATGAAAGAGGGGAATCGTCTCATTAAGGAAACAATGGGAAGAGACTGCTGTTTGTTTGATACTTACACTGCTGCTTTCTTTGATAATGATCAACAAGACCCAAGTAATAGACTGCGTATGATAGAAGATGTAATGAACGAGAGTTTAGCGAAAAATTTTTCTCCGTTTGAAAATCTTTGCAGACGCCTCTTTACACCGTACATTACATTCTACACAGAAATTAGAGTCATCTTAGATTAAAAAATCTAGCCAATTGCCGTTATTCATTTCTGACTGTATCACTATTAGGCATATGAATAATACGAATATAAATATGACATGATATATATATTCTTCCGCGTTTGCTGTTATCATACTCTAGTTTCGTAGTTAATTAGGCAGACACGATTTAAATGAGATAACAGCAAACACGAAAGAATACATGGCAAAATGTTTATATTCATATTATTCTTATGGTGAAGAGAATACTGAATGTCATTCACAGTTCATAAAAGTTCCTATCAGCAACCATCTCTTCTCACAGGTAGGAAAAAATTCGGAACGTAGAGTTGGCCATATTGACAAACATCCCAAACAGTCTTGCCAGTCGGATTTTCGTAGTACATTGAAATCACATAACACCAATATAGTGATTGAAATGCTGCTACATTCGAAGATGAAAAATACGGAATTTGTATTTACTTCGTTAGACAATGTACGAAAATGCAGTGGTCGAAACTCGGGGCGGTGAAAAAAAGCTCGTCTTCCACCTTCTTTTTTAAATTTATTGACCGACGCAGAGGTTTTGGCGCCAGCATTTATCTTTATGACTGCAAAGCATGCCTGTGTAGCGCTACATATATATTCGACGGCAGAAGTTAGTTGTGGCGGCACCTATCAACATTTTTCAGAACTTCCGCTTACTTTGCACTAGATTCTAAGCCGGCGGTTTTTTGGATTACAAAAATAGGAAAAAAGTGCTGCTTTGATTCGAGTAAATACGGTACATGTGAAAAAGATCGAGTGATAAAGCACCTAACCCCACCTTTTTGCTTGTGACTGGTTAGCACGTAACTGGACCCTTGCCCCCCCCCCCCCCCCCCCCCTCTTAAATGCACCCACCTTGATACTGAGTGTCACCTCAGTGACTGGAGTCCTGCAGCACCTACCTGCTTGCTGTTTGGTGGGTTCCAAAAATGATAGAAAGAATGAAGTACTTCTGCAATTACACTTTTACACAGCATCAAAGCAGAGAGAGCAAAATTTTGGTCCTGTCACATGAATCTTACGTTTTATTGTTTGAATTGCAAAAATTACACCAAATATTTGAGCACTCCATACCAGAACGTTATTTATCACCACTCGGTGGCCCTTAGCAATTTTAGTACTGTAGCCGGGAAGCTGCAACACTGAAGCACTCACTACTGTGTTGTGACAAAGCAGGCTGATTCCTACCATCCTACTTTGTCTGGCCACCTACCTCATTGTATTAAGGTCTACATGAAATTTTAGCTGATTTTCTTTTCAAGATTCCAATCTAGAAGTTCCTAATTTAGTCATATAATATGCATATTATCAAAATAGTGGAAACTAAATTCTCTCACAAAACTTCATTATTCAGATCATTCAGTTTGTTGTCCTGGTTGCAATGAGCTAATTAGTTTCAACAAAAATGATGGCCATCTAATTTACTGTAATTGTGAAATTTCATACATCATGCCATGGGGAAATCGTATGAGCTAATAGGTAAATTCAGAAGGGAAAAAAATGGTCCAAATGGCTCTGAGCACTATGGGACTCAACTGCTGTGGTCATTAGTCCCCTAGAACTTAGAACTACTTAAACCTAACTAACCTAAGGACATCACACACATCCATGCCCGAGGCAGGATTCGAACCTGCGACCGTAGCAGTCGCACGGTTCCGGACTGCGCGCCTAGAACCGCGAGACCACCGCGGCCGGCCTCAGAAGGAAAGACCACTTTCAAATTAAAGAGCCATTTTTCCCCTTTTCCAGAACATATTTACATTAGCCTAAACTTAATTACTTTAAAATATATTATTAATTAAAAATTTCACTTGGTCATGACTTTTAGTGCCAGTTAACCCAATTCCACTGTAAATTTGTGGTATCTGTCGATAAACATTTGATCGCCTGATTTTTCTGAATAAATTGACACCAATATTAATGAGCACAAGTCTTTGTGCGATATAGCTTCAGGTTAGCTAGTCTATATTTTAGACCAGCATCGGGAACAGTTTGTGTTACCTCTCCTTTCTCTTCATTCAAGCTGTGAAAACGAATTTTATAACTATGAGCAATATACATCTAAATGTGTGGTATGGGTCATTTGAATAATATTTGTAACTATAGTAACATTTTTGTGAATTTTCTGTCTATATGATGTGTGAAGCATCTTTTCATGACTTCTTCTTTACTGTGTGCACTTTTACTTTCTGTTGAGATAAGGAGAATTAAACTATGCATATGTCCATACTAACTACCTTTATGTAAAAATTAGTTTTTCAATGCGATAGGGTCTGCAGCTAGAATGAATTTTTTGAAAGATTTCTTGATGCCTTCAGCTGTCATTCTCTCTCTTTCATGTACAATTGAGCAATGAAATGAAGAGAATGGTAGCTGAAGGCATCAAGAAATCTTTCAAAAAAAGTAAACATTAGAGACTGTAAGATACCTAGTCATCACTTATAGGATCTTAAAGATTGGTAAACTTCCAACTTTGAACTTAAAAAAGAAGCTTCTGGCAATTTATTTTAAAGGTAAATCCTACAATAGCAATTTCAGATGGGGACCCAGTGAAACTGTGCAGTTACCACGACTTATCCCACAACAGATAGGGCTAGTTATGTGACAGCACTTGTTTGTGAAGTTAGGCAAAGTGCGAAACTTTGCAGTTATCTCTAACACCGAGAGATAGCCTTTCATCACCTGCTGAAATTCTTCATCAACAATGAAGCTGCCCTCAGTGTAACATAGCGTGATAGAGTGCAGAAGCTTCCCTGACGCTTTTGTAGTAATTAGCAGGAAACAAAGTATCTATCTTAGCTAAGTCATCATTTTTATTGGGTGCTCTCACACAGACTTCTGACAAGTAGGGGAGATCGGGGACAAAAGTAACATTTTGCATATTGCATTTTTCTATTACCTCCCTGTAAAGTTTTGAAACGAAAGGAAATAATGTGTGTGTTCTCTGAAGCTTTCCTAACACAAATGAATTTAGTTTCCACAAAATTACATATATTTTGTACTTGTAAAACTAATTTTGAGGCATCAGTGTGCCTGTTACTTTTGTCCCCGTTACCGGGGACAATAGTAACACACGTAGGTTATGAAAGTAATTAAGTTAAGCCACATTTTGCTACCTAAAGGACTCATACAGTAAGTACATTACCATTAGAAAACATTAATTAATTAATTATATTTTGTTTATTCACGCAGCCAGACAAATGAAAATGGGCCTCGTCTCTGAAGAACGCTAAGCTCTCATCAGGTAGCTCATCAATCAAGGCTTCACACGAATTTTTTCATGACACAAACTTACGTGGATGCAGTGTGTGCAGCACTGGCAGTTTATATGGATGGAATTTCAGTTCTTCAAGAACGATTCGCCTCACTGTACAAACAGAAATTGCAAGGGCAGCTGCATGGTCAAATGGTTCAAATGGCTCTGAGCACTATGGGACTCAACTGCTGTGGTCATTAGTCCCCTAGAACTTAGAACTACTTAAACCTAACTAACCTAAGGACATCACACACATCCATGCCCGAGGCAGGATTCGAACCTGCGACCGTAGCAGTCGCATGGTTCCGGACTGCGCGCCTAGAACCGCGAGACCACCGCGGCCGGCGCAGCTGCATGTTTGCGTGCAGATCGCTTTGGGGAATTAAAAATCTAAATCCTTACCCTCTCGATGTTTTCAGGCATTCTGGTGGTTCTTGAAAATACTGTCTTCTTTTCTGCACACTTCTAGTATCTATGAAGGTGTATACACAAGTAAAAATTGATTTCCCATCAGTAACACTACCTGCAGGCGCGATGATGAGGTTTTTCCTGAATGCACGCAGAGTTTTGATGACGAACGTCCATTTGAAAAGCGGGCCGCAACGGCGAACGCGCGCTCCTCTCTTGCCCACTGCATGATCACTACTAAACTAACATTACAAAAAACACTTTTAAGTCCCGTACTTTTGATTGCACTGAAACCTACGGAACAATGAGTAACAGCGGCCGTGTGCCGCGCGTTTCAAATAAGGAAGCTCCCAGCGCCGCATCCTGTATGTCAGCTTCCTAGCGAAGGGCCCATCATCCCGCTAATGGTCATACTTATTGTGATATACACGTTTTAGTAAGACTCTACGCAAAATTCGAAATTTTGCAATGAAAAATAGAGGTCGCCATGATTTTGCGTTTGGTGCGTACTGCACCGTATATTTATGCGTATGAAACTTAGCTAAAATGTTGAATTATCATTTTAAGGCTTGTGATGAGGTCTCTATCTGCCTCGTTTCGAGAAAATGGATCATATGTAGCGCGTTCACTCCCGATCTCATGCCCGCAAGAATGAAATATTCACAACATGCCTCATATCTCCTAAACCGCTCGAGACATCGACACGAGATTTTGGCGAATGATAGCACACAAGGAGGAGGCAATTTTTCCAATTCGTAAACACGTGGAACTTTCTTATATATGGTGACATATCAATAGTTATACTTCATTGAAGTTCCTAGTCTGAAAATAAATATGAAATTTCTTTTCTTATGTTACTGTAAACGGACACTAAGAGGTTTTTCTTCAGCTACTGAACTCTGATTGCTAATTACATGTTTAATGAGGCACGCTGTTTCAGAATTCTGCCGCAATAGCTGCTGTAAGATGAGTTTGTGCAAGTAATACTGTGTTTTGGCAAAGGAAGTACAATTAAACGTGTCAACAAGAGAAATGTGGCTGTTACTCGTAAGTGGTGATGCTTCTTCAAGTGGGAGAAGGTTAACAATTCACATAAAAATAAATGGTCAATTATGTTGGAATTTTTGTTGAATCCCCGTAACCCATCGTATTTTTAACACTGAACGACTGGAATGGAAACTTACCAAAGGATTTTATTCCTTTTCTTTATCTGAAAGTATTAAAATAATGACGAGATTTTCCGTCAGGCGGAATGACAGGCACATGCCAGATGCTGGTTACTTTACCTACGGCTTGCCAAACTGAGAATTTGTGATTCACGAATAAAATGGTTGTTATTCAGAAAAATACACAATTGATCTGTTGCACAACACAACGGTCAGTGTATTGTCAGCAGCTGAGAAAATGTACGCGACAGGAATGCGGAAGCTAACCATGTATGCCTTGTGAGCGGGAGTTTACATAGTTCGAAAACCATTGTCATGAAAGTAGATCTGCCTTTGTCAGCAATACATTTCAACAAATTAAAATATATGTAATCACCACATTCTTTCAGGATACCTTCGTAATAATGCAGACCATTTTTTTCCATTTGTGTAGCCTATTGAATAATTAGTTTATTAGTGCTGATAATATGTGTGCAACCGCTGAATGGTTTTTGTCGTCACGGCGAGCCAATTAAAACATTGTTATTTGTGAGGGCTTCTCGATTGTTTCTAGCTGGCAGTGGAAATGTCTCTTTTTACACCAATATCCAAGAAACGATAGTGGAACTTATGTGCTGCCGACTTTTTGGAACAGTTCGTTGAGATACGTCAGCCTAACAGGCAGCAAGTGGATAAACTTGTTTTACTTTCCTGCCTTGCTTCTAGATCACAACGATTTTATAATATTCGTTAGTTCCTTATACACTACCCTCACTATGAATCGTCTGTCCCTTCTTACGATCTGATAATATTGTGAAGACTGAAGATATAATCCCAGTGGCTAATGGCTCAACAGTGATTGAACTGTGCATTATTTTGACAAAAGACTAAACAAAACAAAAGAAATGTGCAGATACAGGGTGTTTCAAAAATGACCGGTATATTTGAAACGGCAATACAAACTAAACGAGCAGCGATAGAAATACACCGTTTGTTGCAATATGCTTGGGACAACAGTACATTTTCAAGCAGACAAACTTTCGAAATTACAGTAGTTACAATTGTCAACAACAGATGGCGCTGCGGTCTGGGAAACTCTATAGTACAATATTTTCCACATATCCACCATGCGTAGCAATAATATGGCGTAGTCTCTGAATGAAATTACCCGAAACCTTTGACAACGTGTCTGGCGGAATGGCTTCACATGCAGATGAGATGTACTGCGTCAGCTGTTCAATTGTTTCTGGATTCTGGCGGTGACCAGGTCCTTCAAGTGTCCCCACAGAAAGAAGTCACAGGGGTTCATGTCTGGCGAATAGGGAGGCCAATCCACACCACCTCCTGTATGTTTCGGATAGCCCAAAGCAATCACACGATCATCGAAATATTCATTCAGGAAATTAAAGACGTCGGCCGTGCGATGTGGCCGGGCACCATCTTGCATAAACCACGAGGTGTTCGCAGTGTCGTCTAAGGCAGTTTGTACCGCCACAAATTCACGAAGAATGTCCAGATAGAGTGATGCAGTAATCGTTTCAGATCTGAAAAATGGGCCAATGATTCCTTTGGAAGAAATGGCGGTCCAGACCAGTACTTTTTGAAGATGCAGGGACGATGGGACTGCAACATGGGGATTTTCGGTTCCCCATATGCATCAGTTCTGTTTATTGACGAAGCCGTCCAGGTAAAAATAAGCTTCGTCAGTAAACCAAATGCTGCCCACATGCATATCGCCGTCATCAATCCTGTGCACTCTATCGTTAGCAAATGTCTCTTGTGCAGCAATGGTAGCGGCGCTGAGGGGTTGCTGCGTTTGAATTTTGTATGGATAGAGATGTAAACTCTGGCGCATGAGACGATACGTGGACGTTGGCTTCATTTGGACCGCAGCTGCAACACGGCGAACGGAAACCCGAGGCCGCTGTTGGTTCACCTGCTGCACTAGCTGCGTGTCGCCCTACCTTTCCAGCACGTTCATCCGTCACGTTCCCAGTCCATTGAAATTTTTCAAATAGATGCTTTATTGTATCGCTTTTCGGTCCTTTGGTTACATTAAACCTCCGTTGAAAACTTCGCCTTGTTGCAACAACACTGTGTTCTAGGCGGTGGAATTCCAACACCAGGAAAATCCTCTGTTCTAAGGAACAAACCATGTTGTCCACAGCACACTTGCACGTTGTGAACAGCACACGCTTACAGCAGAAAGACGACGTACAGAATGGCGCACCCACAGACTTCTATATCTTTCACATCACTTGCAGCGCCATCTGTTGTTGAAAATTGTAACTACTGTAATTTCGAAAGTTTGTCCGCCTGAAAATGTACTGTTGTCCCAAGCATATTGCAACAAACGGTGTATTTCTATCGCTGCTCGTTTAGTTTTTATTGCCGTTTCAAATATACCGGTCATTTTTGAAACACCCTGTATATGTAACTGTAAAGTATTATACTAACGAAAAAGAAAAACGAAACACCAGTCAGTGATGATAAAATTCAGTATACTGTAAGCCCATATTTTTTGGATGGGATATACTTCCACTGCCCATATGCGCCATGCCGAAGTGAGCATACGGCGGAACTGCCTTCCTGCTCCCCGCCTCACCCCTCCAGCAGTGATCGTGTGGCGCGAGAAACTGTGCCTCAACCACGTCACGCAACCTGGCGCAGGCGCTATCGCGTCCCCATTGCCTTGCTTCCCAATTTGCGTGGTTCCATTTGAACCTGTGAAGTTACAAAAACGCGCGCTGCGCCACACGCATTTCAGTTTGCACCAGCGTAAAGTTTGCACCCAATTCCTCCAAAACATGAGGTGATGCAATGAAACGCAAAGTTTAGGCTTCCGTAATGTTTAACTATCTATGGAAAGGCTAATGATAGAAAAAAGGTAATCAAAAAGTGTTCTGTTTCTCTGAGTCACAATGAGAAATAGCAGCGTGGGAAAGTTTATTCAAATACTTGGTTCTCTCTGCACATTTTTGTGTATATACCTTCTCAAGGGAGACATGAAGAGGGAACAGGTGAAAGTGCAAGAATGTATAAATTCCGAGGGCAATGATGTAAAAAAACGAAGTCCTGAGCTCTGATATGCCACTGTTAAGAGCAAATAATTTCAAAAAAATTTACTTGATGGGCTATAATTATTTTTATTCCTTTTAAAATTCAGTGAGTTTTGACTTGCCACCAGCAAACATTTTCTTCAATGGTGAAGGAAGCTGCACTTCTATAGCATTACTCTTCCTTAACAGATGTAGTCGATACCAGAACTAATTTTCGAATTTTGGACAGGTTGATATTATCTCATCTGTTGATCTGAAAAATTTCATGCAAGTTTATACACAATATTTCAAGCTACAAATTACGAAATTAAATTGCTTTATTTTCGTTGTTACAATCAATATGTACTAGCTCCATATGCACATTTTTTTTGGAACATTTGAAATCACAAAATATCTGGCACACTTAATTTCCATTATTAATTATACCATCTGGTACTGTTTATTATGTTTATTTCTAATTCATTGATAAATTAACAGCAATTCGTGTGTCAAGAAAATTTGTAAATCCTTTGGAATATTGCTATTGCCACAGACTGAGGAAGTAGCAGTCGGCATGCCTCTGATGTGATCAAACATGTTTTTGTGTTTTGGAAGAACTATGTAATTTCGCCTTTGTTAATGTGAAAATTCAAAAGACAGTGTGATATAGTAAAATGTGAAGCAAATAAACAAAAAAAATCTGCACAGGTATGCAACAAATTTATTTATGTCAATTGGAACATGAGAACCCAAAATGTGAAAATTTCAGCTTCAAGAATCAGACCCCTATGCATGAAGAACTGGAGCCAACTATGAGTAAAGAAGATAAGAAAAAAGTTTATGGTAAATCTTACTCCTCTCATATTTCTTGAAAAGCCTTTACCATTTAAGATAGTAAGTGATAGAAACAGAGGAGGGAGGGGGCGATTACAGCTTGAGCATTCCTACTACAGTAACATACGTTGACGTAAAACCAGTTATGCAATTTTACTAAACTGGATTGGCTGTTCAGGTGTTTAAAGTATTCCAGAGCCCTTGCACATAAAATTAACTACCAAATCTCGTCTTTGAATAAGACAGGCAAATCTCCTACACGAAACAAAATACTGACATAAAAGATCCATGAATTAGAGAGATTTTTAATAACTTTTGCCAAGACACAAGTTATATTATGCACAAATACAACTGGAAAAAACATTTGTCACTAACTAATAGAAAGAAACTTCCACATGGGAAAAATATATTAAAAACAAAGATTCCAAGACTTACCAAGCGGGAAAGCGCCGGTAGATAGGCACAATGAATAAAACACACACACAGAATTTCGAGCTTTCGCAACCCACGGTTGCTTCGTCAGGAAAGAGGGAAGGAGCGGAAAGACTTACCTTAGGGGGAAAAAAGGATAGGTATACATTCGCGCGCGCGCACGCGCACACACACACACACACACACACACACACACACACACACACACACAAGCAGACATATTTAAAGGCAAAGAGTTTGGGCAGAAGTGTCAGTCGAGGCGGAAGTGCAGAGGCAAAGATGATGTTGAATGACAGGTGAGGTATGAGTGGCGGCAACTTGAAAGTTCCCATCTCCGGAGTTCGGATAGGTTGGTGTTAGTGGGAAGTATCCAGATAACCCAGATGGTGTAACACTGTGCCAAGATGTGCTGGCCATGCACCAAGGCATGTTTAGCCACAGGGTGATCCTCATTACCAACAAACACTGTCTGGCTGTGTCCATTCATGGGAATGGACAGTTTGTTGCTGGTCATTCCCACATAGAAAGTGTCACAGTGTGGGTAGGTCAGTTGGTAAATCACGTGGGTGTTTTCACACGTGGCTCTGCCTTTGATCGTGTACACCTTCCGGATTACAGGACTGGAGTAGGTGGTGGTGGGAGGGTGCATGGGACAGGTTTTACACCAGGGGCGGGGGAGGGGGAGGGGGAGGGAAGGAGATGGAAATATGAAAGGATGTGGGTTAAGGGAGAGGGTAAGGAGTCATTCCAATCCCGGGAGCGGAAAGACTTACCTTGGGGGAAAAAATGACAGGTATACACTTGCACACACACACACACACACACACACATATCCATCCGCACATACACAGACACAAGCAGACATTTTCAGTGTGTGTGTGTGTGTGTGTGTGTGTGTGTGTGTGTGTGTGTGTGTGTGTGTGTGTGTGTGTGTATACCTGTCCTTTTTTCCCCCAAGGTAAGTCTTTCCGCTCCTGGGATTGGAATGACTCTTTACCCTCTCCCTTAAAACCCACATCCTTTCGTCTTTCCCTTTCCTTCCCTCTTTCTTCACGAAGCAACCGTTGGTTGCAAAAGCTTGAATTTTGTATGTGTGTGTTTGGGTTTGTTTGTGTGTCTATCGACCTGCCAGCACTTTCGTTGGGTATGTCACATCATCTTTGTTTATATATATACTCTCTTTTTGCTCACAAGTTATTTTTACCAGTCTGATTTCTTTAAGATAAAAACTGATGCGGCTAACAGCTGGCAGGAGCAGTATAAATGTGAAGTTAAACATGGGTTACTTCAAGGAAAGTTTGGTATTGCTTGAGCATGAATACTACAAGTTTCAGAAGAAGGGAAGCCTTCTTGCACTGACTACTGGTATTTATAACTACAAGTAGCATCTACACATAATGTATAGGCAATCAATGTCTTATGCATCAACCAAGCTATCATGTATGTATGACATGCCCTGAGCACTGTAGAAGGTAGAACCATGTCTACCACACCATTTTAAAAATAATACACAAACAAAGATTCTATATTTTTGTTATACATTTGACAGCGGATGATTTAATTTCAATGTTATGTTTAGAAAGGAAAAAAGTAACTAAAGAAAAAATATCTCAAGAAAATTCTCAGGTTTAATGGGTGAACCCAGATGCTATATTTGACTAAGTAAATTATGCAAATTGGGAAGTGTGAGAACAAAGAAATTTCAACTTTGGATTTATTGATCCCAATGAACATGACACTGGACATACAAAGACGGAAGATTTCGTTACCTTGTTTAAGTTTAGACTCCCAACATACCACTTCTATTATCATTATACAATCACAATTACAATCTGTACACACCATTCTGCTAAAGAGCATTACTGACAATGGTAATGGTTATTATTTGTAGATTACAACTCCTTCAGAGAAACAACTTTTGGAAACATTTGTCTTGGAGTCATTTATTATTCTAACTAATTTCCACTGAAGAGTATCCATACTGTAAGGCATATCTTATTTATCCTAACCAATTGCGCATTATGATCAGAGAGAGCATTTGTTAATAGGTAAACAGTTATTTTCTTGCCTTGAACTTCACCATAAAAAACATCATCAATTACAGTGCTACTGTCTTTGTACACCCATGTTTGAAAATTAATTACTGAGATCAAATTGTGGGTCCCAAACAAGTTTCTAGATCATTTTTCCTGCCAGAAACCTTAAGAAAATCTACACCGAAGTCACCATAGACTATTAACCACTTGCTTCTGTCTCACAGACAGCATAGCAAGGAATCCACATTCCCTATAAACAATTCAAAATTTCCCTGTGAATAACTATGTACAGTTACAGTTAAATGTGAACTATTTTTCAGTCTAGATTCAAAAGCACACACTTCTATGTGCTGATCACAACAGAATCTGTTTGTCTTACTGTTTTTTGAACTTGTGGTCTCTCTTAATACATATAACAGCTCCTTTTTCCCCATTTTAGTTCTGCATGAGTAAGCCGCAAGACTGTAATCTTTTATATGTAACTTATCTAACCTGTAGTTATGTGGTGCTCAGATAGGCACAGACTATCTTTACAGAGCTCTCTAAATTTTCCAAACAGAGAAGAAGCCCTTTTATCTTATTACCCAATCCTCTAATATTGATAAAATAAGCTAACCTGACTTTTATGTGCAGTCTTAGGCATTGTAGGAATCTTCTATTATTTAGACTTCTTTCTCACCAGGGTGCCTGAATCCCAAGTTTAACCTAAAATAAGGCACCTCTCTGACACCAGTGACCACACGGATCTTGCTTTGTGTGATGGTGCTCTCCTAGGCTATTATCTACAAGCAGCTCAGAAAACCTATCTTTCCTTCTACTAGACAGGATTAGGCCATTTCTAGTACATATCCATCTGCCAATAGTAGCAACAGGCACTGCAATGATATGAGATTTCATTTCAGTCAGCAGCAGCCTGCTCAACTCGGTGTTCACAGTGCTCACAGCAATGTTTACCTAGGGCCGGTTGTTGTGTTGCACAACCACAAAATTCGTCACTTGGATGAGTAGTGGCTACTCTTATTTCATCAATGTCTTCCCAGTCCTCTAATTACTGTCCATAAATAGGGGGTTCTCTCCTCCACTTACAGTAATCTGATCATCTTTGAAAAAATCTTTTCACAAATTCCCTGTGTCCTCTGTCAACTGGCTAAGGCTACCACTTGGTTTCACATAACTCTTGACCTGGTACTCTATTCCTAATTCGTCCTGTACCATATAGCCTATGCCTATCCCATGGCTACTACCTAGTAGCAAGAGTATTTTCTTCCAACTCTCTATTGGTACCAACTTACACTTGGTTTCTTTACTAGAAGTCTGCTGCACCCTACTGTGATCTAAAGATGGCTGAGGCTCTTACTCTCCTGCTTCAGGTAACAAGTCAAATTTATTCAATACTGTAAGCTCACATGTAGATGAAGAAGTGATGAGCTGTTCGCATTTTGCCTACTACTTGTTACTTTTAGTCAGTTCCCACAATCTATTCTGCCTTGAACCTGTCTAGTACAAATTTCACATGTTCTACCTCAGTCTACAGCAATAATGTACCTAAGCCTACTCACAGAAACAGAAGATATAGTATACACTGTTCTTAAAACTATCATTGAGTTGTTTTCTGTGAGTGGTCTCACCCTTAATTTTAAAAAGGCACAAGACACTCAGTTCTGCACATCTATGGGTACAACACCAACAATGAGTGTAACACATGGTAGAAAATAATAAAGTGGATGGAAACTGCAAAATTTTTTTGATGTGCATATTGATGAGAATTTAAACTGGAAAGAGCACATTTTGGAGCTCCCAAAACAACTAAGTTCAGCCACATTTGCACTTAGAAATCATTGCAAATCTTGGGAAGAGGCAAGTCAGCAAGTTGACATATTTTGCGTATTTTCATCCAATAATGTGATATGGAGTAATGTTCTGTGGCAACTCATTTTCAAGGGAAAAGTCTTCATTGCTCAAAAACATGCTGTACAAATAATAGTGATGCTCATGCACAATCATCCTGTACACATCTGTTCAAGTAGTTAGGAATTTTGACTAAAGCTTCACTGTATACTTACTCTCTCATTAAGTTTGCTGTAAGCAATTAAGTAAATGTCAAAAGGAACAACGATTTACATAGTTACAATACAGAAGAAAAAAAAGGACATTCGTTACTTGGCATTAATGTCACCTTTAGCACAAAAAAGGGCACTCAATGCTGCAACTAAAGTTTTGATAACTTACCCAGTGATCACAATGCCTGACAGACAGCATAGTAGAATTTGAAAACTAACTGAAAAAGTTTCTCCTTGACATTTCTTTCTACTCTGCAGAACAATTTCTATTATCGTAATGTGTAAAAGGTGGTGCATTACACTATTATCTAAATAGACAGATTAAATAAATTGTAATATACTTCTCTGTCATAATTTCAATGTTGAGAATGTTAGAAAAATTGACACAAACAGTGGTTACCTTGATTGCAATGGGGAAAGGTATCAAGAAGGAGGTGGCAGGGTGCAGGGCAAAACAAAATTATGTGAGTTTTTAATTTTTGTTACATTTTGAAAGGAAATTGCCATAAACAGGACAACTTATATAAAGAAAACATAAATTAATTTTTTATTAAATATACATGCATATAAAATAATATAATAAAATATTATTACACTTTTCAAATACTGGTAATAATTACTGTCTTAATACCATATAATACAGACTGCCATTATAAAATAAATTAATTGGGTATGAGATGCTCATGTCATTATAAATTTGAATGAATCACAGAATGTATGTCAGGATGAATAGCAGACTGAATTTCAGAATGTATAACGGACTGAATATCAGTGGCAATATGTTCACGGATGTCTGCTTGAAGATGAGAGGCAACACTTTTTGTCACATCGGACTCCACATCTGGCTGAATTTGCACATGAATTTCATTTTGCTGAATTTCTGTTTCCACTTCAACAATAGGCATATCTATCAAAAATTCACTAGTGATTTCTGTATCACTGAGAGCAAGCTCAGTAATCTGCTCTATTTCCATAACAACAGCATCATCATCAAGTCTGACTTGTTTTATTCGTTCCTTGTCTTTGGTGTGAGTCTTTGTGTGTTTCTGCATGTCACCCTTCTGTGCAAAGGCACGACTGCATATTGGACACTGGTGAGGTTTTTCACCTGTGTGTGTGCGTTTATGCACAACCAAAGATTGAAGGCGTTTGAATCTCCTTTCACAGAAAGGGCAAGGATATGGATACTCATCTTTATGGAGAGCGGAATGCTGTTTCAAAGTGAAGGAGCTTCTGAAAGTCTTTCCACATACATCGCACTCATAAGGCCGTTCACCAGTGTGAATTCTCATATGAACACGGTAGGGATCCACAGCAATAAAACGCTTCCCACACACTTCACAATCAAAAGGTTTTTTCTCCCCCGTGTGCTTTGCTAGGTGATATTTAAGTGTTAGTTCAGACTTTAATTTCTTAGAACAGATAACACATTCATAGCTTACATCCTGAACATTACCAAAGTCATATAAGTGCTTCTTTTTGTGCTGGTTTAGATTTCCCAGTCTATTAAATGCAGCACCACAGGTCTCACAAGTATGCGGTTTTACTCCAGAATGGCTTAACTTATGCTGTTTTACCAAAGCCTTGCTGTAGAATGCTCGACCACAAATATCACAATGGAAGTTCTTTTCAGTTGAATGAATTATCAGATGTTTGTTAACAGAAACATTGTCTTTGAAGCTCTTACCACAAGTTGGGCATGAACAAGGTCTATCACTTGAGTGTGTTCTCATGTGAACTCTTAGACTTTGGGGGTTTGACAACACTTTGCCACAAAGGTAGCATAAAACGTTTCTGCTGTCAGAGTGTATTTTTTCATGTCGCCACATTGCACTTCTATTGGCAAATGTTTTATTGCAGATACTACACGTTAAAGACTTGGGTTCAATATGAGTACGTTTGTGACGTCTCAATGCCTTTTTGAAATGAAATGATTCTTGACAAATAGTACATGTGTATGGCTTCTCATTTGTATGGAGTCGCCTATGAATTTCTAGCTGGGATTTAATTTTATAATGGGCACCGCAAAATTCACATATATTTTCTGCGGGAATGTGATGTTCTTTTACATGTTTTCGATAAGGTTTCAGCCCGCAAAAAACTAGGCCACAATCTTCACATTTATGTAGCTCTCTCTTTCTGTATCTTCTAACATTTTTGTTGTCTGGCAACTTTTCTATGCTATGCTTTGTAAACTCATGTATAAAGAGTTTATCTGATGTCTCAAATCTCTGCTTACAAATAGTACACTTATGAGGTCTTTCACTATCACATTCAACACTAAAGAATGACCCATCAAATCTATCATTTTCTGTATTCGACGTCTCCTCCTTCTGAGTGATTTTAGAATAACTCTTTAGTCCAAAACTGCCAGCTGCTTTGTAGTCAGAAATATTAGGTTCCGATTTAGATGTTTCACAACCAGAAAACAATGATGTTTGGTGTGATGATGTTATAGAGCTGTCACAAGAATCATTACCAACATTTGCATCACTCTGATTGCCGGAATCGGTGAAAACATAGATAACATCGTTCTTCTCCGCGATATCTGAACACCTGAAACAGATGATGACATAATAGGTAAGTGAAGGTACACCTAATGCCTATTATGCAGTACCTTTTATTATACAGTAAAAAGATTGATCCCATTACTAAGAACCAAAATATGTACAGGGTGTCCATAATTAAAGTTCCACTTTCGAAATACTGTAGAAAGAGCACCTCTACTAAGTAAGAATGATGTCAGATTTGAACCTTCCTCTGTGTCCAAATTTGTTTCATCCTTTCAGAATGAAGTCTCTCTCTTTCATCAGACCATACTGTTTCAGTCTGTTCTCTAATTTCCCTCTGACCAACTTGCCAATCAAACATCTTTTATCCAAACGTTTTTCTATTTATAACGTCTATTAGGGTTATTGCAAATTTTAGTGATAAGAATCTCAGTATATTAACTTACTATTACTACTTTCATTCACTGCTTTCGTATGGCATCATATTCTGGAGTAATTCATCGTTGAGTAGAAAAGTATTCATTGCTCAAAAACGTGTAATCAGAATAATTGCTGGTGCCCACCCACGGTCATCCAGCAGACATCTATTTAAGAATCTAGGGATCCTCACAGTATATATATTCACTTATGAAATTTGTTGTTAGTAATCCAACCCAGTTCAAAAGTAATAGCAGTGTGCATAGCTATAACACCAGGAGAAAGGATGATCTTCACTATGCAGGGTTAAATCTGACTTGGGCACAGAAAGGTGTAAATTATGCTGCCACAAAAGTCTTTAGTCACCTACCAAACAGCATCAAAAGCCTGACTGACAGCCAACCAACATTTAAAAATAAATTAAAAGAGTTTCTAGATGACAACTCCTTCTACTCATTGGGTGAATTTTTAGATATAAATTAAGGAAGGGGGGAAAAAAACCAACTTAAACATTAGTGTCATGCAATATTTTGTGTAATGTAATATCTTGTACAGACATCTTTTATTAAGCTGAAACATTCCACATCATTACGAAGTGTCGTATTCATGATCTATGGAACAAGTATTAATTTAATATAATATAATATAATCTACCTGAGTCACACCAGCTTCTTTAAGATCCTCCGTGATTGCAGCGACAATGTAATTGGCTTAGTTGTGGCCTTACTTCTGTTTTTGTAGAATATGAACAACATATTATTGACACAAGGGGAAACGTCATGGCTTAATATACAGGGTGAGTTGCTAACAATTGCCACCAAGAATAACTCAGGAAGTATGATAGTACTGAAAAGTTTGTGGGACAGAAGTTGCATGGGACATTGGGGGCCACATTATAATGTTGGTTTTCTGTTGCTAGGTGGGGTCGCTTCAAAGATATGAAGGTCAACATTGTTTTTTTTTTGTTTTCTTTGTTTTTTAAATGGGATGCTATAGTTTGGTACTTATTTCCTGATAGCGGCTATCAAGACGAATCCAATGATGTGTAGCTGTAAGGTCTTTGAAGGTCAGAAAGGTGGCATGAACGTCCATTTACGGAAGATATTTGAAATGATGACTGTTGGTATCAATGCAGTGCGGCAATCTTATTATCGTGGATTGAGTGGTATTCCTTATCACTTCGGCACTTACCGAAGCACATGCTCTGACAATTCTCTCTCGCATATCTTCAGGTCTAGTTGGAACATCTTTATAAACAATGTCTTCTACGAATCTCCACAAGAAAAAATCCAGAGGCATCAAGTCTAGTGAACAAGCCGACTACAATACACATCCTCCATGTCCAATCCAACAATTTGAGAATTGTCTCTGCAACTCATTTCTAGCCATCAGCGAAAAATGTGCCGGACACCCATCATGTTGATATCACATTCTAAAGGTATTTCTTGCAACAACAGCCCTAATGTTTCTTGCAGGAATATTGTGTACCTCCTACCATTAAGATTTCCTTTAATGAAACAGGGGCCTATAATTCTGTCCTTCAAAATCCTACACCATACATTCACCAACCACGATTTTTGGTGTGCAACTTTCTGCAGCCAACATGGACTTTCAGTTGCCCAATAATGCATGTTAGGCAAATTAACATTTCCATAGTTCGAGAATGTAGCCTTGTAAGTAAATACAATCAAATTAATAAATGTGTCGTCCCTCTGAATCTGAAGTTGGGCCCACCAGCAGAATTAAATGCAATGCATAAAATCCATACCAGTTAATTCTTGGTGGAGTCTGATACAATAAGGATGATATTTATGGCGATGCAGAACACAAACAATGCTATTCTGGCTCATGCCCGATTCCCTTGCAATTTGACACAAACTAACACAAGAATCTCAGACCACAGTGGCAAGCGTACCAATTTCTGTTTCCTCGTTAGTAACTTCCCTTTGCTGGAAATGTTTCTGATGCATTAAAGATCCCGATGTTCTCAATTTATCATACACCTATTTAAATGTACAACATGTAGGGTGAGTACGCTGAGGATATCTTTCAGTGTATAAGTCTCTAGCTCTCACTAAATTTTCACTGGCATTCTCTGCAAATGAGGAGCACATGGACTTGTTCTTTGAAGGAAACATCTTTCACATTTGCTTCATTCGACAATACTAGTCTCACCATTCCTATTACTGTTGTATTGCGAAACCACTGACTGGTGTTTACAGGTCAATGGCACGTTAGATGGATACGCCGTATTCAGCCAATAATTACACGATATACAGGAGAGAATTGTCAGAGCGTGTGCTTTGATAAGTGCCAAAGTGATAAGGAGTACCATTCACAATCCATGATAAGATTGCCGCACTGCATTGATACCAATGGTCATCACTTCAAACACCTTCTGTAAATGGACGTTCATGCTACCTCTGTGACCTTTGTTGACCTTCAAAGACCTTACTGTTGCACATCATTGGATTAGTCTCAATAACTGCTATCAGAAAATAAATAACAAACTATGGCATACCATTTAAAGAAACAAAGTTGACCTTCATATCTCTGACACAACCCCACCTAGCAACAAACAACCACTGTCATATAATGGCCCCCGATGTCCCATGCAACATTTTCCCCATAAACTTTTCAGCTATCATCATACTTTCTGAGTTATTCTGGGTGGCAATAGTTAGTGATGCACCCTGTGTATCATCCACTATGGCAAGATCGTACCACATTGGATGGTAAAAATCAGTTTTTAGTTGTCCTGAGGCCAAAGACCTCATAAAAAGCAAAAGACATTTTTTAACTGTCCTGCAGCAAAAAACCGCATAAAAATCAAAATGACATCGGTTTTTAAGTGTCATGTGACTGGCACAAGACACATTCAACATGCTGTCCACCTTTTTCGCCACAAGTTGAAATCGAGAAACAGCATGTTCCAAAACAGATCAGAGTGTCTCGGAGTCACATTCAGAATGCATTAGGCAATGCATGTCTTCAATTCAGCTACGTTCACAATTGGAGCACGGAACACTTTGTCTTTCAGGTAACTCCCAGCCAAAAGTCACACAGATTAATATCAGGTGATCCGAAAGGCCAAGATGTTGGGAAATGATAACTGATAATTCTAGCATTTCCAAAACGCCCCCGCATCAGCCACTTCACTAGCAGTGCAGTGTGCGGAGGAGCACCATCTTACATGAAAATGATCCTACCCCCACATCCACACTGCTGAAGTGTTGGAATGATATTGATGCTCAAAAGACACTCATAGCATTTACCAGTGATGGTACAAGTAACACGATCTGCAGGACTCATCTCCTAAAAAAATACAGCCCTACAATAAACGATGCCGTCAACAGCACACAGTCACCTCTGCAGAATGAAGTGGTAGTGGTTGGTGTGTTTGCAGATTTTTCGCCACCAATGTTCTGCTGTTCTGCTCACTGACACGTCCTAGGAGATGGAAATGGGCTTCATCTGCCAACAGAATGTTCCATGGCCATTCACTGTCCACTTCCATGTGAACAAGAAATTCCAGAGTAAATATCTGCCTTTCTGGCATGTTAGCATGAATCAACTCCTGAACACAGGTGATTTTGTATGGATAGCAAAACACGAAGTTGTGTAGGATTTTATGCATTGTGCACGCAGGTATGTCTAATGTTCAGGCGATTCCCTGTGCACTGCATGTTTGCATGCCACTGCTGAACCCCTCCCATAATGTTGTGGCCACATTTTCAATAGGCATTAGATCAACTGCTTTCCTCCCTCAAACACAGCATTTCAAACAAATCCGCCGTTTCAAATTTTTTAATAATTTTCCCCAGATGCTTAGCAGGCATCAGACCAAAATGTTTTAAAAACCCTCGAATGCCCAAAATTTCTGCAAGGTTATTGGCACACAATCACATTTCTTGTAAAAGAGCTGTACAAACAGCATGCAATCCTTCATGGAGACAGTCGTGCTCGGACGCAAAGTAAAGAACAGCCACGTGCTGCTTGTCTGTTGGTGAGCACATTCTGATGCTTACAGTGCCATCTGTTAGTAATCCCCACGACCAGCACCATGATGTTTCTCACTGGATCAGTAAATGCTGTTCACATCTGCAGTCATTGTCATTCTGTTTCTACAATGTTTTGCAACTGTAACTCTAATTATGGATACCCTTTTATGAGGATAGACAGCAAAGAGAAGAAATACTGTGGAGCAGAATGCCACAAAGGAAGGATGAGAAACAGCTTTTTTTCTTACAAAGTCCTTCAGAAAACACATACACACAATCTGTTGTCTCCTAATGTTGCAGGACGACTGGAGACAGGCAGACTGCAGTATTGTAAGTCAACAGTGGTCTCGCCCCACCTCTCTCTCTCTCTCTCTCTCTCTCTCTCTCTCTCTCTCTCTCTCTGTGTGTGTGTGTGTGTGTGTGTGTGTGTTTTCTGTAGAATTACATTGCTCTAAATTAAATTAATTTTTCATCCTTTCTAAATGCCTGCTCTATGTCTCTTATTTGGGGAGCAAGGCTCTATCTTTATATCCACATTATAATTATTTCTGGATTTGCTATTGGCATCGAAGTATTATAAATATCACCAGAGAAAAAATGACCTATGATACATTATGGGTGTCTGTTTGGATTTTAAAACAATATTTCTAACACATCATTTTAACCAATATGGAAAAAGTTTTCAATTGCTTTCTGAAACAAAAATTTTTAAAATATGATTAGTGGTAATTATATGTTCATAAAAAGAATAGAAATTCTTAAAGGTATGGGCTGGATTTATAAATATTGTAATCTTTTTATGAAATGAGTAAATACATGACTATTGGAACAAAGAAAGGGAGAAAGCAGGTTTAGAAAGGGAGCAATAAGAGTTTAAGCCGCAGGGAAGGATGAAAGGCTCATGGATGGAAGAAGGAGAACAGAGCAGATGACGAGAGAGTGGTGGGGAGGATGCAGACAAGAGGAGAGGGGGGATAGAAGACAGGGAAGGTTGGGCACTTTACATCAGTCAGTCTGTTAACGATCAGCTCATGTAAACTTCGACTGTTACTGTCACCAGATATCTTGGCTGTTTTCTGTGTCACTTTGAATGCATGACAATAGTACCTGTCAATCACTCTTTTTCACTGTGCGTGTCTGCAGCTCAACACATCACCTTTACAGTGAGTAGCAAACTACCTTTTTCACAGTATTGCTGATTATACAACCTGGACTTTCCACTGTTTGACGCTATTATCTTGTCATTCGTAGTATATAAAGAATTACATTATGATGCTTCTATATTGATTTTTATGTCATTTTTGGCAGCTGAGACACATATTTTACAGTTGACATTTCCTTGCCTTGTCAGCAGCCAACTGACAAAGTGTCCTCTCTCTCATGTTAGGTACAGATTTTCATATTCCAGTTTGTACTGTTCAATAATTTTGTTAAAATCTTTTGTCAATACCATTAATGTTGGAATGCAGTTCCTGTCTTGTAGCCCTCCAGTTCAATGTCTTCCAAGTCTGATGATGAACAGAAATGCTTGAAACTAGTTATTGGTGTCTAGGAGGGGAAGCTAAGAAGAGAGAAAAGGAATATTTATTCTAATGATAAAAAACTGAAACATACATTATTTTTCAACATAACCTCCCTACACTTCAATGCACTCTGTCCATTGTTTCACAGTTTTTTGACTCTGTTGAAAGAAAAGTTTTTGGTTGCATCTGTAACCAATTTTGCACCACATCAATAACTTGTGGATCAGATGCAAATCTTCTTCCCCTGAACGCTTCCTTCAATGGTCCAAATACAGGGAAAATGCTTGGAGCCATGTCTGGACTATATGACAGGTGTTCCAACAATTCGAATCCCAACTTCTTTATTATAGTTTTGGCTGTCCATTTGCCAGAATGTGGCTGAGCATTATGTGTCGCAGGGTGATAGCTTTTTGTGTCTGAATGCAGCTTTCAGTTTAATTCGCAACACATCACAACAGTTCTCACCGTTCAAGGTTTCGCCTCTTAGAGTGAAATGAAAGGCTACCACACCTTCCATGTTCCAGAATAGCATTAGCATAATCTTACCAGATATGGTCGACCTTTCAATTTCTTAACTTCTGGTGACGACGTGTTTAACCATGCTCACAGCCTTACTTCTCAGTTTGCAATGATGCACCCAAGCTTCGTCTAAAGTTCTGATTTGTTGCAAAAAACCATCTCCCTTGTGATGTTAACAGGCCAAATGTTTACAAGAGATGTTCATTCTTTGTGCTTTACGCTGCACTGACAGATTTTTGGTACCCATCTTGCACGTACTTTCCAAAAATTTAGCCTGTCATATAAGTTGGAATATGCTGAACCATGACTGATATGTACAGCGTTAACGATTTCGTCCAATGTGATTCATCTGTTTTCCATCACCATACGCCCAATGACTTCCAAATTGTTCTCAGTTGTTGCCGTTGATGGCTGTCTGCTCTTTCCTCGACACAGAGAGAAATTGTACCTTGTTTGAAGGGTTCATGATAAACAGCTGTCACCGTAGTGCACTTGACTTTGACAAATAATTTCTGCAGTTTTAACATCCTCTGCAAACAAAAAGCAAATCACTGTCCTCATTTCCTCCTTGGGCTTTTTTCAACAAATCATAGCTCATGTCATGTGATCTTTCCAGCCAGGTGCAGCAGATATTAAAAGCATAGGACATGTAATGTCGTCAGGCAATAGCAACATCACTGTTAAGTAGTGCGAAAACACAAGCAGGAAAAGTAAATGGTTTAAATTAATACACAAGCACTACAGCTACAAGAAAAACTAAGGTTTCACATATAATGTTGACTGTCAAAAATGTTTGCTGTTTCTTTCCAAGGGTGTGGTTAGGCAGGATCCTAACAGCACAGCTTAAACTGCAGCAGCTGAATATTTCTGACAAGCATGATTATAAAATTCACTGCTGAACATTTTGTGGGTTACCAGGCTGAATATGTGTCCCGTCAAGCAATTCGACTTTTCCACAGAAAAGCCAGTTATGGGCGAAACTGCTCGAAAAATCATTTCACACTTTTTTTGAAGGAAATTATGCTTTTTGCCATTGTTATTGCATATGTCGTAATCAATCAAAGAACTACAATAAATATGAAAACTAACCTTGACACTTGGGCTTTTTTGTGTGTGTCATCTTTTAAGATATATCAAACACAAATATGCGACTAAAATTTTATATAATGAAATTTTTCTTTGTTGTTGGTCTTCAGTGTTGTGTTTTGAATGAGAGTCTAATGCTCTGTGATTTAAAAAAATTCATGGCACGTTCTCACACATTATATAATTCATCTCGTATAAAAGGACTTTACTTTAAAGAAAACCTCATCGAAACAAGGCCCAAAGGAAAGATGCATCAAAGGAAGTTTGTTGTTATGAAGAATTGCATAATCTTTGACACATGTTGCTGTTAACAGATGCCTATGTGTGCTTTGTTAATGTAAATGGTGCATTTCCTTTGAAGCTAAAGTTTTATTTTGGTATTATTCTCTTGTGTATGTTTTATTGCCATGGTATCATTCTTGAGTAGAGGGCTAAAGTAAAATTCTTTGTAAAGTATCAGCTCTTAGCAGCCAAATTTATAAAAATTTAACTGAAAACTAAAACAATGAAAAAATTTCCAAATTCTAAAAAAAATCTCTGGTTTTCCCCGGATTTTCCAGTTGTCCCAGGGTATATATACCATGGACAACATCTTAAACTTCTGTTTATTTGCCTGGCATTCTCCTTTTAGCTGTAGTGCTGACAGTCCTTAATCATACAAATTACATTTTGATACAGATTTACATGTGTTATTAGTACAATATATGCCACTTACCAACTTGCAATTGTTTCAGTTGGATCTATTTAATCATGTTATTTGTTTTTTATTTAAATAGTAATTTCCAACATTCAAAGCTGAATCATGTAACTGAACATAAAACCACCTGAAGATGGGCACACACACAAAACTGGTCATGCATTAAATAAAATGAGCAAGAGTTGTGACTGGTTGCTGTTGTTATTCTACATACTTTAAAAGGAACTGCCACAGAGTTCAACTGCCTCCACTATGGATAAAATTCAATTTGTGTGCTAAATTTGTGTCCTATGAGATGCTGTGGGAATTATGCTCTTCCATGGTATTGTTGCAGTCCCACAGATCAGATCCTGTCAGCTGACAGTTCCACACCAGTTAATAAGGTTACAAGGAAAGTCAAACAGCATTCACAATGAATACATTTTGACTGTCACAATTTCATCAGCAAACTGTCAAAGTATTCATAATAAATTTACTACCCTCCAGGAAAGTTCAGCACTAAAATTATGCTTGGGAGCAAGAGTTGGCTAAGAATTGGCTGAAACCTGAAGTGGGAAGCTCTGAGATATTTAGCGAGTCATGGAATACATACTGGTAAGACAGATTAGAGGCAGGGGGGGGCCCCTCTGCATTTGACAAAAAAATTGTCTCTATAGAGGTCAAAGTGAAGTGTGACAGAGAAGTAATCTGGTTGCATATTACAGGTGTAGGTGAAACCAAGTTAGTAGTTGGATGTTTTTACCGGCCACAGGATTCTGTTGTGACACTTTTAGTGTCATTCAAAGAAAGTCTACGGTCAATAGGGTGTAAATAGCCAGATATGCAATACTCATTGGAAGCAACCTACCGAGTAGAGACTGGGATGTCTGTGGATTCATTATGAAGGGGTACAGAGAGACAGTTATGCAAAATATTTTTGAACACATTTTCTGAAAACTTTCTTCAGCAACTAGCTCAGCAGCCTCCACACAATGGAAATACCTTAGACCTCGTAGCTACAAATAGGCTCGACCTTATTGACAATGCCTGTATAGAAACGGGGATTAATGATCATGGTGTCATAATAGCAACTATGATCATAAAAGTTAATAAATCAGTCAAGAAGGTTTGGATAGTGTTTCAGCTAGATAGAGCAGATAAGCAGTTATCAGCTTCTCACTCTTTTCACTTGGACAGTGAATTGGCATCACTTAGTTCCAGTAAGATGGATGTAGAGGAATTATGGGCAAAGTTTAAGTGGTCTGGAGAGTTATGTGCCTAGTAAGTGGATAAAGAAAGGAACAGACCCACGATGACTAAATAACGATATTTGGCAGATACTGAGGAAGCACAGGCTGTTGTACTCTCAGTTCAGAAGGTAAGCACCAACGATGACAAGTGAATTGTAGTAGAGATTCATGTGTCTGTGAAAAGATCTATGAGCAAAGCATACAACAACTACCATCGTCACAGTTTATCCCAAGATCTGGCAGAGAACACAAAAAAGTTCTGGTCTTACATAAAATCACTAAGCAGGTCTAAGGCTTCCATTCAGTCCCTTGTCGATCAGTCTAGTGTGGTAGTTGAGGATAGCAAAACAAAAACCCAAGTTTTAAATTTCACATTCAAGAAACTGTTCACATAGGAGAATTGTACAAACATACTGTCATTTGACCATCGGACAGACTCCAAATGGATGACATGGTAATAAGCATACCTCGCATAGAGAAACAGCTGAAAGATTTGAAAGCAAATAAATCACCAGCTCCCAATGGAATCACAGTTCCATTTTACAAAGAGTACTCAATGGCATTGGCCCCTACCTTGCTTGAATTTATTGTGAATCTCTTGCTCAGCAGGAAGTCCCAAGCAATTGGAGACAAGTGTGGGTGTGTACTCAGAGGACTAAAGTCAGATAAAAACATGCAACTAAGTGATTAATATTTTTATTTGCCAGATAGGAGTAACAGTGTCTCTCACAAAAAAATGGGGTGTAGGAATGGTTAAGAGGTCGAGTGAACAGAATAGTGTTCCTGAATATATGAAGTATGGTAGGAGATAGGGTAGATGCATACGAAAGGAAGACCTACATCTGTAGTACAAAGTGAAATTGGCCTGAGTTGTTAGAGATTATCGAGTTTAAGTAAATAGGAAAGTATTAAAGACATGAAACACCAAACTGTATACCTGAGATAATGCATGTCACAAGAGAAACTGTTTTCAGTTTTAAACCTCTACAAAATGTAAATACTGATGAACAAAACCAAGAGATTGCCAAAAAATTTTTGTTATAGTGAAACAATGCTACGAACTTATATAAAGCACATTAATGTCAACCTCAATAGATTTGTGATTAATTTTCTATGTGAGTCAAATATCATTACCAGATGTAGAATCAGTAATAAACATGTAAAGAGGTTGTTACGAAAAGAATATTTATTAAACTATTTGTGTTATATTTAAATATACACTATCCATCCAAAAAACTCAAAAATGATTTTACTTCTGGCATATAAGCAATGTCAGCACAATAACTACAAGGACAATTCTTTTCTGGAGGGGGGGGGGGGGGGGGGGGTTGGGGGGAATCACTGATGACAAAATTTGGTTTCATCAATACAAAGCAAACACCAAACGACAAAGTGCAGAAATTCACAGTAAGGGGCAACGCTTTGATGGCATAACTGACATCTAAGCCAACGTGTTGCACGAGTTGAACAATATTCCCAAGAAGGACTTTTCTGACAGTTTCACATGCTTGTTGGAACATTATGTGTGTTTTCCTCAAGTGGCACGGGACTTTGTAGAACATCTCAAGCATTAAAACCACTATCTTCACTTTTCTCTATTTTTTATTAATCTATTATTTTATTTAATTATTAATATATTATTTATTAATTGCTTAATTGGGGTGCCACACTACAGGGGTGAGCTGTATCCCTACATTTTCCCTCCAGAATGATACTTACAACACAAGTAATTTATATAATAAGAAAATAACAACATAAAATAACATGTCTAATAAAATTGGACAGATACTGTGTGTCGGTTTTCCTTTCGTTGTGCATGTAGTAACTGTATCGAGGGACAATGTGCGTCTCCAGTATTGGACAGTAGTCGTGGCGACACAGCAAGAGGAAGTACCTGCTCGGACACGCCAATAAGTATTTCATGGATCAGCAGCCTGCCTCGCAGATGTGCAGACTTTCCAGGAACAGAAAATCATTTAAATATATGCTACATGAACTTTTGGAGATAGATGTACTCATCTTGTTTATGGAATCATTAAGATGTTAGCTCAGTATGGCTTGTTCTTTTATTTTAAGTGAATGAATACATATTGCATGTTCAGTGACAAGTACTATGAAAATGAAGTGAGATAATATTTTTTTTGGATTCAAAGGAGATATTACCACTTAGATGGTGAAATCCAGAAAATCAGCATGGAAAGTACACAGTCAAACTATTGTTATACAGACACAAGAACCACCTCATATTTTAAGAAACAAACACCCCACATAATATGTAGGACAGCAGGATAAAGGATCAAGATTGGTTCCAAATAAACTGACTTGTACGAAAATCTTTGGCATTTGAAAAGAATGTCCTGTGCAAGAACCTTGTGGTTACGAAAAGGAATTCTACTGCTATCTCTACACATTAAGTTGATCCTAATGAAACAGTGTGAGAAAGCTCTATCCAACGAAGGACAAAGTTCCAAGCATCTCTCTGAGACATTTCCTCAACCACTATCAGAAAGAAAATCCAAAGAAGGTGTGACATTCAAAGAATTATTATCAATTACACATTTGAATATTGACAGTGAGTTAGAGGGAGACTTGGTTTTCAAGAACAGTGATTGGTGCTAATTTCTTAGGCAACAAAAGTACCCACATTATACACTCAGGTGACAAAAGTCATGGGACACCTCCTATTGTGTCGGACCTCCTCCTACCCAGCGTAGTGCAGCAATTCGACACAGAGGCTGCCTCTATAGCCATCCACAATTTCTAAAGTGTTGCTGGTGCAGGATGTTATGAACCTCTCGATTATGTCCCACAAATGTCCAATGGGACTCATTTCAGACAATCTGGAGGGCCAAATCATTCACTCAAATTGTCCAGAATGTTCTTCAAACCAATTGTGGCCTGGTGACATGGTGCACTGTCAGCCATAAAAATTCCATAGTTGTTTGGGTTCATGAAGTTAATTAATGGTTTTATATGATCTCCAAGTAGCCAAAAATAACCACTTCCAGTCAGTGATCGGTTTAGTTGTACCAGAGGACATAACCCATTCCGCGTGAACACAGCCCACACTGTTATGAAGCTACCAGTAGCTTGCACAGAGCCTTGTTGACAACTTGGGTCCACAGCTTCATGGGGTCTGTGCCACACTTAAACCCTACCATAACATCTTATCAACTGAAACTGGGACTCATCTCATCAACTGAAACTGGGACTCATCTCATTGGGCACAGTTGTCTAGTGTCCATCAGATATGGTCACGAGCCCAGAAGAGGTGCTGCAGGCAATGTCTAGCTCCAACTATCATTCCATGTTCAAAGTCTGTCAATTCCAGTCGTGCATCCATAATCAAATAGACAACCTTTTCATATGAATCATCTGAGTACAAATGACAGCTTTGCTACTGCACTGCCCCTTTACACCTTGTGTATGTGATACTACGACAGTCTTACATGTGCATATCACTATCCCATGACTTTTGTTACCTCAGTGCAGAAACTTTCAGGGAGTTACACTGTTTGATGAGCTTCAAGATTCATTTTTTGAAGTCGCCTGCATTTTTTCCCCCAACAATTTGGGTGATGTCAATAAGGGAACAGGTGAGAACTTTCATCAATTAATTCAAGTGGTGGAAAAACGGTATCAAAGCTCCTGGAATACAAACACGATTGGAGACTACTGTTGGGCGCTACACCAAGATGTATACAGGGCAGTTTAATGGAGAAAAACGATATTAAATGTTTTAAACTGAAGAAATAAAGAAAATACTGTAGAAGTATACTTAAGTAAAACCTTTGTTCGTATTGAAATAGTGAACTATTTTCCATTCCAATGTATGTTTCACCAACTTTTTAGTTTACAACACAATCACATAAAAAAAGGTTTATCATATATGGATATAATGTCCAAAACTCCCACGAGATTCAGCTATTATCTAATAAAAAAGTGTGTGTGTGTGTGTGTGTGTGTGTGTGTTTTCTATAACTGAAGTATTTGTCTGAAACATAACAAAATTCTCAGTCTTCTTTTTTAAAATCAAATATTATAATGCCTTCAACAACTGCAATACACATGTGAAGTCTCTTATGAATGGGCTCTATTGTCCTCATTAATAAAGGTATATCTACTACAACAATATACTTTTTCATTTCTGTGTACTTACTCATTTACAGATGCAGGAGACTGTTTCCCTGTAGTAGTTTTCTTTACAGTAAGAAATTCTGAGAGATCCGGAGGAAGACCCACTTGATCTGATAAAAGGCTCTTAGATGGATTTTGCTGATTCTGAAAAAGAAATGACACTTTGTAATATTAATATTACTTTTGAATTAACAGGGCTTTTATACTATTGATTCTATCAGAATTTTGTCCCAAATTCAAATATTTCCTTACCTATCAGTTAACATGCCATATTCTACAATTAAGGCCACAAAACAAAGCATTATGACATATTAAAAAGTGCATATCACAAACATTTAAAAAACCATGGAAGTAAAAAGTGTCAGTAGATTAATATTATGTTCATCAAAAGTTAAAGTTTTGACAACACACACACATGTATATATACAAACAAATGGAATGGAACTTACCAGACAAAAGCACTGGCAGGTCGATAGACACACAAACAAACACAAACATACACACAGAATTCTAGCTTTCGCAACCAACGGTTGCTTCTTCAGGAAAGAGGAAAGGAGAGAGAAAGACGAAAGGATGTGGGTTTTAAGGGAGAGGGTAAGGAGTCATTACAATCCTGGGAGCGGAAAGACTTACCTTAGGAGGAAAAAAGGACAGGCGTACACTCGCGCACACACTCACACACACATATCCATCCACACGTACACAGACACAAGCAGACATTTGTAAAGGCAAAGAGTTCGGGCAGAGATGTCAGTCGAGGCGGAAGTTCAGAGGCAAAGAAGTTGTTGAAAGACAGGTAAGGTATGAGCGGCTGCAACTTGAAATTAGCAGAGGTTGAGACCTGGCGGGTATCGAGAAGAGAGGATATACTGAAGGGCAAGTTTCCATCTAGTGCTTAAAATATGTGTATAGGTTATTTTCTGTCTTTTTTTGTATTTATTAGCTGTTTTAGCCCGTAATTCAAATTTATTTATGTTTATTTGAAAGTATAAAAACCAAAACAAGTTAATTGTGCAATGTCATACACTTTAAAAACATGTTCCCTTATTGTCCTGACGTCCTTCTGGAAGGACGTGCATTTTTGGAAATACTAAATAAAAATAAATACTCAAAATTGTTTTCGCTTTTTTCCTTACAACCATGTGAATGAATGTAGATAAGACATAAATCAATTTTTGAAAAAGAAATAATATACAGCATACTTCATTTAAAGCTGTATCATATTTGTTCCTGTATTGATAATCTTTACTTCTGATGTCAAAAAGACACAGTTTGAGTTTATATTGTTCAATGAAAACTGTCAACTGTTCTTTGCACCAAGCTGCCATATTCTACATTCATTCTTCTCAAAATCAATTTGTCACCATGCCACATGAGGTGTTAAATTCACAGCTTCATGGGTAATCCCTGCTTGAAGGCACACCGGCAAATGAATGCTTCGGCTTCTGTTGGATACATCTGTGTATCACTGGATGCACTTTCATGCAGATACATGAGCTTTCCTTTGGTTCAGTGCAACATTCAGCAGCAGGGTGTGGATAACGAATTTAGGCAGTCTGTTCAACTCAGCAAACTCTTGTGCTCTAAAAGGAATGTGTAAATGCACACCTTAAACTCTTTAAAATTCTGAAGGTAGCAGAAATAAAATGTAGAAGCAAAAGGTTATTTGCAAGTTGGGCAGAAACTAGCGTGCAATTAAATGTTGAATGACATGAAAGGGAAGTAGCAGTTCAGAAAAAAGTGGAACAGGATTGTAGCCTATCCCCAATGTTATTCAATCTGTTCGTTCAGTAATACGTGGAGGAAACCAAGAAGAAATTTGGAAATGGAATTAAAATTCAGAGAGACAATTAATAATGTGAGGTTTATCAATGACATTGTAATTTTGTCAGAAACAGTAAAGGACTTGAAAGAGTGGTCAAGTGGAATGGATACTGACTTGAAAAGATGTTATACGCTGAACATCAATGAAACAACAACAAAAAAGAACGATAAGGTTCAGAAATAAGACACTAAAATTTGTATATGATTACTGCTATCCGGACAGCAAAATAACTGATGATGGCCAGAGTATGGAGTTATACAACATTCACATTTAACAGCAAGAAACGCATTCTTGGAAAAAAGAAATTTGCTAACATCAAATTGAAGGGTTAGGAAGTATTTTCTGAAGGTATTTTCCTGTAGTGCAGCCTTGTATGGAAAAGAAACAAGGAAGATGAACAATTCAGACGAGAAGAGACTAGATGCTTTTGAATTGTTGAAGATTAAATGGGTGAATCAGATAATTAATAAAGAGATACTGAATCGAACTGGGGAGAAAAGAAATTCATGGCACAACTTGACTAACAAAGCAGATGAGGTAACAGGAACACACTGAGGCATCAAGCAAGAAACTGAGGGAAGTGTGAGGAGTAAAAACTGCAAAGGGAGACCAAGGCTTGACTACAGAAAGCAGGTTCAAATGCATAAAGGTTGCTGTAGTTTTTGGAGAGGAAGATGCTTTCACAGGGTAGGCTAGCATAGCTGCAACAACAACATATGTATATTATAATATGAAGTATAACCGGAAATGAAAGAGAATAAATAAAAGAAAAAATATGACCAAGTTATGTAATACTGTACTTCTGGAAAACCATTTACATCAGCCTTAAACAAGGAAAAGGAAAGACAAACCTGAAAAACACTACACAATTAACATAACATATGTATAGAACAACATGTAAAATAATGAAAAGGTAACCAACCATATATAGCTGACTTCTGCATGGAGCATTGAAACACATAACAGAAAACAGTATTTATAACAGCTTTCACACACCCTCTCTCTTTCTCTTGTAAAAGTATACACACACACACACACACACACACACACACACACACACACACACAAATGTATACTCCCCCAGCTACTGTGGCCTCCAGGAGTGTACATTTGGGTGTCCATGTGGTTGTTTGCACAAATGCATATTCTTTTAATAGAAAAAAAGAAAGAGCTACAAAGTTAATATGAATACTGTTTTCTGTTACATGCCTCTATGCTCTACACATAGTCTACTATAGATGAGTGGTTACCTCTACCTTATTTTATGCACTGTTCCATCCAGGAATTTCCATCATTGTTATAACTTATGTTGTTGTTGTTGTTGTTGTTGTGGTCTTCAGTCCTGAGACTGGTTTGATGCAGCTCTCCATGCTACTCTATCCTGTGCAAGCTTCATCATCTTCCAGTACCTACTGCAACCTACATCCTACTGAATCTGCTTAGTGTAGTCATCTCTTGGTCTCCCTCTACGATTTTTACCCTCCAATACTAAATTGGTGATCCCTTGATGCCTCAGAACATGTCCTACCAACCGGTCCCTTCTTCTTGTCAAGTTGTGCCACAAACTTCTCTTCTCCCCAATCCTATTCAATACTTCCTCATTAGTTATGTGATCTTCCCATCTAATCTTCAACATTCTTCTGTAGCACCACATTTCAAAAGCTTCTATTCTCTTCTTGTCCAAACTATTTATTGCCCATGTTTCACTTCCATACATGGCTACACTCCATACAAATACTTTCACAAATGACTTCCTGACACTTAAATCTATACTCGATGTTAAATTTCTCTTCTTCAGAAACGCTTTCATTGTCACTGCCAGTCTACATTTTATATCCTCTCTACTTTGACCATCATCAGTTATTTTGCTCCCCAAATAGCAAAACTCCTTTAGTACTTTAAGTGTCTCATTTCCTAATCTAATTCTCTCAGCATCACCCAATTTAATTTGACTACATTCCATTATCCTCGTTTAGCTTTTGTTAATGTTCATCTTATATAATCCTTTCAAGACACTATCCATTCCATTCAACTGCTCTTCCAAGTCCTTTGCTGTCTCTGACAGAATTACGATGTCATCGGCGAACCTCAAAGTTTTTATTTCTTCTCCATGGATTTTAATACCTACTCCGAATTTTTCTTTTATTTCCTTCACTGCTTTCTCAATATACAGATTGAATAACAACGGCGAGAGACTACAACCCTGTCTCACTCCCTTCCCAACCACTGCTTCCCTTTCATGTCCCTCGACTCTTATAACTGCCATCTGGTTTCTGTACAAATTGTAAATAGCCTTTTGCTCCCTGTATTTTACCCCTGCCACCTTCAGTATTTGAAAGAGAGTATTCCAGTCAACACTGTCAAAAGCTTTCTCTATGTCTACAAATGCTAGAAATGTAGGTTTGCCCTTCCTTAATCTAGCTTCTAAGATAAGTTGTAGGGTCAGTATTGCCTCACATGTTCCAACATTTCTACGGAATCCAAACTGATCTTCGCCGAGGTCGGCTTCTACTAGTTGTTGCATTCGTCTGTAAAGAATTCGTGTTAGTATTTTGCAGCTGTGACTTATTAAACTGATAGTTCGGTAATTTTCACATGTGTCAACACCTGCTTTCTTTGGGATTGGAATTCTTATATTCTTCTTGAAGTCTGGGGGTATTTCGCCTGTCTCATACATCTTGCTCACCAGATGGTAGAGTTTTGTCAGGACTGGCTCTCCCAAGGTCGTCAGTAGTTCCAATGGAATGTTGTCTACTCCGGGGGCCTTGTTTCGACTCAGGTCTTTCAGTGCTCTGTCAAACTCTTCACGCAGTATCGTATCTCCCATTTCATCTTCATCTACATCCTCTTCCATTTCCATAACACTGTCCTCAAGTACATCGCCCTGGTATAGACCCTCTATATACTCCTTCCACTTATGTATGTTATAACTTATGTATTGCTCAATGAAAGTAAAAACAAAACAGATATTACCCTGGGAAAGAATGGAATGTCAAGGATTCTTTAACACTCTTGTATAAACTGAAAGGGTCAGTGGCGGAAAAGGTAACGCACAAGAGAACATTTCGCCGTACTGCAAGTTACACATTTGGTTAAATTTAAAAACAAAAATATAAATACAATAAAACACAATATTGTATACAGTAGATAGCATTTTCTAGCAGCGCACATGGAACTACGTGTTACCAGCATGTGAACCATTCAAAAACACAGCAGATAACATTCTCAGACTAATCCTTACTACACTGAGGTTGGTTGGTTAGTTATTTGCATCTTCAGTGGATCATAATAGCAATCTCTCACTATGATGTGAATCAGTTTTATAATTACAGCACATCTTCTAGGTGGATAAGCACTTTCTTTTGCTGACCCCTTCAATGGAGAACTGTATTTAAGTAGCTGACTTTGTAATCATCCAGTGTCCAAAGAGTTACATCTGAAGGAAACATCCAAAAGTAATATATTAACACAGCAGATAATGCAAATTATATTTGCATTTCTTAAGCTAGATTACACTTACTGCCTGCAAATTAACACTGTGTAAGTGAACAGCACACTGAATCTTATTTCCGTGTTAAATTATCGAATTGTTAACTTTATTTCTGCTTGTTAATCACTTGGAGATATTCAATACAATTCAGTTATCACAACAATTTCTGTAAATTTAGGCCCAGAATACACAGACGATTCTCTCCTACTTGAAACACAGTTGTGATTCAGAATATTTTCTTCTGCCAGAGATCAGAACTTGTTAAATGAACATGAAAGCAATGCATCATCTACCACTCCTGTGACATTGCAATTGAAATACACAGATGTCCAGATGGTATCATAAACATCCAGCTATACGCTAATGCTGACTGACTCTTCTCAATTCTCCTTCTCTCTACCTAAGGTGAAGTGTTTCTTGTGACCACTTTTGTCTGGCTATGATCTTTATCTACATATAAGGTTTGCAAGACCATTCTTGTCTAACATTAGCCCAGGAATTAAACCATTTGCAGACAATAAAATTACAGAACCTGGTTTATGTCTAGAATGGCTGAGTTCAAAAGATTACAGAAAACAGCATAGAATTCTTGTTTAGAGCTAGTGGAAAGAATTCTTTTTTAAATCTACTTAAATTTCAATTGAGAGATGTATTACAGGCTCTCTGTAGACAATCCTGTCTATACACAGAACAGAGATGTTAACAAGTAATTATGTGAGAAGTGGGTAAGCATTTAATCATAGGCTTCACTCACAAAATGATTGAGAGGACCAGAACAACTGAATTAGGTCTGCAATTGTAAGTTTTCCACTCTACTCTCCATTCTGCAACCTATTTTGACCATTTGGAAGGTGCATCATGAGTCATTGTCAGTCTGTGGATTTAAAGGAGCAGGTGGGGCTTGTTAAATCAACACAACATATCTGTAGTTTTCTAGGTATCTTGTCAAATATGGAATAATTTCTGGTATCCAATGGTTTAATGTATTTTTTTAGTCTATTTGTTGTGTCTCTGAAACAGGTATTCCTTTTTAACTGCGTAGGGCTTGCACGACAACCTCTCATGCATACACATCCGATTCTAAGAAACTTCAAACATTCTATACAAGCTTTGATAGTCAACAATTTTTAAGCTGTTTTCATTTGCTTGAACTAGTTTCAGTTAATTCAATATTAATCTGCTCAAAAGTATTGTTGCAAGTGAAATAATGCCTCATACAATGTCTTTTATTTTTAGCATCTGTGTTCTGGGCAAACTGAATGTTTTTGAACAAAAGAACTCATGATTTTACAATATTGTTTGAAGTGAAGCTTTTGACTACAGCAAATTTTCTGAATTAGATGGAGGGCACACAGTTCATTAATCCTATATGTTATTATGGTTTTTCCTCACATTCTGTCTGAATCCACTTTTATTTGATGTAAGTGAGAAACAGAATCAAATATTGTGGAATGCTAGTGAGAGACCTAAAGTTTTCATCTACAATGCTTGCTCAACCAACGTCTTCAAGAAATTCTTCCTTAAATTTTATGTAAAACTCTTGAAGGAATCATTACTGATAATTGTGTTTAACAGTATGTTTTGTACATGCACCAAATGTAATGAGCAAAGCCCTCACTTTATATGTACAACAGCTTGGAGACATAAACTTGATGGATATGTTGCTTTGTTACCACTGCATTATTTTTCATAAAGTACTTATTATAGAACTGAACCTTCACAGTGCAGTAGAAAGTGCACTGTTTGAAACATCCTGTGAAAAACCTGTGTGCCACACTGGGATTAGAACAAATACATGGCTTTTCACAGGAAACATTATTATTTTAAAACAACAAACCAGCCATTAAAGGCTGTGTTGTGGCTCTGCTCTCAGAGCTTCAATTCTCCCAGTATCTACTTTCCAAACTACATATAAATTCTCCTATGTCCCTTGTTGGACTAGCTCTCAAGTAAGAAAGAATATTGTGGAGAAATGATTTAACCACAACCTCAAGAGTTGCATCCAGGATCAATCTTTCACTCCACATTCCTGGTAGATTAAAACTTAAACCAGAACCTTGCCTTTTTTTTTTTTTTTTTTGGCAATGTGTTAACTGGCTGAGCTATCCAGGGACAATTTACGACAAAAGTTATACTCCTCAAGCCCTCAAAACTGCAGTACTGCATTGAGGCCATGACTATATGAGGTGCTGGAAATCATTCTGGAGAGACACTGATCCATGTATCTTACAATGTTACCCACAATGATTCAGTTCTCATGTTACCAGTGCTGGGTTCATCAAGCATACATGGGCATCAATAGCTACTGTATGCACAAGTGACTTATGATTAGGTGATCTGGGCTGAGGAAGGAAGGGTGGGGGAGGCAAGCCATGGTCATGAAATCACTGGGGCATTCATCAAGCCACCTGCACACAACCAAGGATTGGTGACATGTTGCACTGTCCTGTGAAATGTGGCATCTCCATCACGGTACTCTAATACCAGAAAAGAATATTGATGGTTGCAAGAATTCTCGAATGACATGCACCTGTCATTGTTCCCTAAAGCCGGACAATAGGTCCTAACTACAACCATGTGACACAGCCCAGACCTCAAATTGGCCACTGCCTGCCTGAGCACAAATTTCTTGCCATACAGGATCAACTGGTCCATGGGGAAAATACCACAGTCTTATAAATCCATAAGCTCCATATAACTGAAATCTGCATTCACTGGAGCATACTATATGCCCGTACAAGTCTTTAACAGACTCCTCAGATATTGTGTCTGAATTCTCACCATACACCACTGCAACTTTTGGATGTCATATATGGCACATCTCCGAATGAGACAATCTTTAACATGACTTTTGACCATTCAGTTCTTATTTATGTATATATTTAAATCAGTAAGTGGCAGTGAGAGTGAGAGAAGAAAGTACTAACTGCACCAACTTAAGGAAAGAAAGAAGACAAGGCTGTTGCCCGTCTCCTTACATTTTCTATTTGCACTTAGAGAATATAAATGAGCACTAACCACTATGTGACAACAGGGTAAAAAATGGAGGATAAAGATAATGATGAACGCAGAAAAGTTAGAACATGTAGCAAGATTTAAATATATAGAAACCAGAACAGAAAGCTACTGGAATCAAAGCTCAGAAATTAAAACAAGAATTTACATCTACATCTACGTGATTACTCTGCTATTCAGAATTAAGTGTCTGGCAGAGGGTTCAATGACCCACCTTCAAGCTGTCTCTCTACTATTCCACTAATGTTGTGCGGGAAAATCGAGCACTTAAATTTTTCTGTGCGAGCCCTGATTTCTCTTATTTTATCATGATGATCATTTCTCCCTATGTAGTGGGGTGTCGACAGAATGTTTTCGCAATTGGAGGAGAAAACTGGTGATGGAAATTTCATGAGAAGATCCAGCGCAACAAAAAATGACTTTATTTTAATGATTGCCACTCCATTTATGTTTGTGGCACTATTTCTCCTATTTTGCGATAATACAAAATGAACCGCCCTTCTCTGAACTTCTTTGATGTCATCCGTCAGTCCCACCTGATGCGGATCCCACGCTGCACAGCAATACTCCAGAATAGGGTAGACAAGTGTAGTGTAAGCAGTCTCTAGTAGATCTGTTGCACCTTCTAAGTGTTCTGCCAATGAATTGCAGTCTTTGGCTTGCTCTACCCACAACATTATCTATGTGACCGTTTCAATTTAGGTTATTTGTAACTGTAATCCCTAAGTACTTAGTTGAATTTACAGTCTTCAGATTTGTGCGACTTATCACGTAATCAAAATTTAGCAGATTTCTTTTAGTACTCATGTGGATAACTTCACACTTTTCTTTATTCAGGATCAACTGCCACTTTTTGCGCAATACAGATATCTTATCTAAATCATTTCACAATTTGTTTTGGTTATATGATGACTTAACAAGATGGCAAATGGCAGCATCATCTGCAAATAATCTAAGAGGGATACTCAGATTGTCTATGTCATTAATATAGATCAGGAACAATAGAAGGCCTATAACACTTCCTTGGGGAACACCGTAAATTACTTCTGTTTTACTCAATGACTTTCCATCTATTAATATGAAATGTGGCGTTTGTAACAGGAAATCATGAATCCAATCACACAACTGAAGTGACCACAGGCACTCAGTTTGGTTAGAAGACGCTTGCAGGAATGGTGTTGAAAGCCTTCTGGAAATTTAAAAATGTGGAATCAATTTGACATCCTCTGTCGATAGCACTTATTACTTCATGAATATAAAGAGCTAGTTAGCTGTGTTTCGCAATAACGATATTTTCTGAATCCATGCTGACTATGTGTCAATAAATCGTTTTCTTCGAGGTAATGCATAATGTTCGAATACAGTATACATTACAAAACCCTACTGCAAATTTATGATATGGGTCTGTAATTCAACAGATTACTCCCACTTCCCTTTTCGGGTATTAGTGAGACTTGAGTAATTTTCCAGCCTTTAGGTACAGATCTTTCTGTGAGCGAGCACTTGTATACAATTGCTAAATATGGAGCTATTGTATCAGCATACTCTGAAAGGAACCTGACTGGTATACAATCTGGACCAGAGGCCTTGCCTTTATTAAGTGATTTAAGCTGCTTGCTACAACGAGGATATCTACTTCTATGTTTCTCATCTTGGCAGTTGTTCTTGATTGGATTCAGGAATATTTACTTAGTCTTCTTTGGTGAAGAAGTTTTGGAAAACCGTGTTTAATAACTCTGCTTTAGTGGCACTGTCATCAGTGACTTCACCGTTGTTATCGCACAGTGAAGGTATTGATTGCATATTGTCACTGGTGTGCTTTACATATGACCAGAATCTCTTTGGGTTTTCTGCCAAATTACAAGACACAGTTTCACTGTGGAAATAATTAGCAACATCTCACATTGAAGCACATGCTATATTTTGAACTTCTGCAATACTTTGCCAATCTTGGAGATTTTGCGTTCTTTTAAATTTGGCATGCTTTTTTGTTGCTTCTGCAATACTAATGTCAAAAAGGAATTTTCTACAAACAGAAGAGTCTTCTGCAGTAATATGGACAAAGTTTTAAAGAAAAGACTGATACACGTTTTATGTGGAGTGTCCTGTATGGTGCTCAAACATGGACAATGAGGAAGACACTTGTGCAGAAGCTGGAGGCATTTGAGATGAGGATATAGCAGAGCATAGAAAAAAATAAATTGGATGCACTGGGTGAAAAATTAGAATCTGAGAAGAGTGGAAGAGTAGAGACAATTACTGACTGTAATACAAACAAGGGGAAAAATTTGACAGGTCACATATTTTAAAAGAAGATGAGGCTTATGAAAACAGGCTTAGAAGCAGAGTTGGTTTAAGGCACAAGCAGCACAAGCTGCCATTTAGGGCACCAAGCTGGGAGGAGTGCCACAGTCATCACAAGTATAAGATTTCTATACAGGACATATCACAATTCAGGTGCCAAGCTTAAACGGGTACCATGGGAACCCAAGTGCAAGGTTTGTATACAATGGTTCTAAGTGCCATCGATGTTCTCAGGAAACTTCTCCTTTATCTCAATTGTTGTGGGTACAGTTCACGCCCACACAAAGGATGCATTCTCTTCTGCTCCACTTTTTTTCTTTCCTCATCTGCAACTGACACGGGTTAAAGTGTACGGGGGGAGAGGGGGCCACCAAATGATAGGCCGCTTGTGTGCCAAAATGTTTTCAAACTGGCCCAGCTTAGAATGGTATATGGAAAGCAAGACAAGATGAAGGAGGACAAGGAGATCTGTGGAAAGGAAGAACAGACAAAGATGGAGGAGGTGACTTCAGATCCTGGATAATATACTGGATAGTTATTCTTGTATCAGAAACATATGTATCATATACAGTTATGACTATATTCTTTTGCCCACCTACTGTCCAGGAGGCTGCACACAACCAGCACTGAAACATATGGTGACCAGTCTGGTCTTCTCCAGTCACACTGAATGCCACATTCGTCAAAACAGTCCATACACTCCCACTTTGCCAAATTAACCTTTGATCTGCAAACTCTAGGTCTTAGTCTACTCAGGGACTTCCAAGTCATCCAGGAGATAGAGTTTCTGAAACTCTTTTCCAGCCAGGGGGAAGGTAGGTTATGGCCCTCCACAGCTGCAACCTAACTTCAGCAGTGGTACTAAGTGCCATCAATACTCTAAGGAAACTCCTCCTTGATTTCAACTGTTGCAGGTGAAATTCGTGCCCAGGCAGATGATGTTTCTCGCCTGCTCCATTTTCTTTCTTTCTACATTTGCAGCTAATTCTCTTCAAACAGGAGGCAGTGATATTCCTATGAGAGGATAAAGCCATTTGACTGAAGTGGATTTCAAGCAACCTGTTACAACTAAGAGCTATGTCCTCGTGTTTGGGATGTGCGAAATTATATCAAACAGGACATGCATACTCTACTGAAGAATAGCACAGTGCTATTGCGAAGATTGATAGAGTTTTGCATTGAGTACACCACTGTGATTGAGCCAGTTTCCATAGATGACAGTCCCTGGAGGAAACTTTAGATGGTAACAAACATACACAAGTCTACATATTTCATCAAGGCATATTACATAAGAAAATGAGTAGATGATGTACACCCTCTATTACCATTGTCCAGTGTCTTTGTGGGAAGTAACCCGTGATTAGGTTCAAGCACCCTTGATCATTACCATCTCAAATAAAACACTGAAATATATTCAAAATGAAATGTAAAGCATTGAATCCTTATATGTGACTCCCCAGTTTATTTTTAATTAATTTTGTTGATTCTTTCTTCAAATGCATGATAAATATTAACACACACTCCATTGGTTAATTGCTCATTGTCAGGAATACTAGCATATTTTCTTTAAAGCCATCAAGTATGGGATACTATTCAAAGAGCTGTTCAATGTAATGATCATTTAGGTCTGAACTATTTAACTTTATTACTTTTTGTATTAGAGGGGAAGCCCAAAATAAGGTGAAATTCTTTTTCTGTGGGTGGAGGGGCGATTTTGGCAGATTATTGGTACCTCTACTAAACACTTGTTTCAGTTTGTTAAGCAAACATAACATCTGGAAATGTCAATTCGGCAAAGTGTTTGTTTTCATAACCACTGTTACATATATGCACCCTGGTTTTTAATCATGAGCACATCAAAACAAGTTTTTGTCAAAAGTCATTACAGCTGTTGAACTGTCTGTTTTTGTAAGCACTGTTACATATATGAAAAGTGATTTTGTAAATGCAAAGGAAACAAAACAAGTTTTTGTCAAAAATTATTACTGATGTGAAGGGATTATATTATGAGTATGGTAAAGAAACCGAGCAACAACCATGTAGGCCAGTCAAAAGTTGCTTCATCACCACAACTGAAGAATGTAAAATACATTGGTTGAAAACAATGTGAAGACAGTATAAAAATGCCAAGGAAAGTTTAGGTGGAAAGTAAATAATTTAGAAGTAAAGGAGACCACTCCCCAAACACCACACACATTGAATCCTCAAAAAGCAAACAGAAAAGAATGAAGACTTGCTTGCTTCCTTTTGGAAAAATCCTGTAACTAGCTGTAGAAAACACACACACATTTACATTCATTTATGTGTGACTATCGGCAACTCAATTGTTCAGCTATTTGGAGCTTAATTGTTTACGAATATAGTACTGATTTGTTTCTTCTATCTTACGGTGATGAATTTGTTCCCCAAGTTATCACAGGAAACTGGCATTCTACCTTCAAGTGATAGAACAAGAATGTGGGGCTTGTGGTGTTCAGTAAGAATGGTTTGCATAGGTGGTGTCAAAGTATTGGCTCATCCATCACAATAGTATTCAGGTAACTTAGGGATGATTGTCTGGCAGTTTACATGCAAAATAAAATAACAATGATTTTCACCCAACTTATTCATTAGATCTGTCCCACTCTAATTTTTCTTATTCTGTAAATTAAAAGGATTCAACAGAGAAGTGTTTTCAGAATCAAAGCAATGTGTAGTAGAGATGTTTGGCAGCAGAACTTGTCATTAATGCCTTTCCACCCACAGAAACTGAATTCTAGTTATTTTAAGGCCCCTCCTTGTAAGCAGGGTGTCCCAAAACTTTATTCGGATTGTTCAAGCTTGAGTGCCTATCTGCAAACTGCGGTGCAGGGGTGGGCACATGGGTGATGCGCGGGCAGTCAGTTACCAGTGCTGTTGTGTAAGTGACTGTATTGTCATGGCCAGATGCCCACGGGCTTTGGTGACCAAGTGGTTAGTGTACACACGGAACACGTGCAACAACGCTACCTGACGGGTAGCCAAATCTGGCTGCACCTGCCAACATGTGAACTGATGGGTGCTCTCCACACCTGTGCCCTGCAGGGCAGCACAGTAGCAGCCTACTCTATGTCGTGGAAAATCCTATATTGTGGATTCTGAGATAAAGACATAATAGTTTAAAACAAATGTTTAATACAACACAAGCTCTTAAATGAAGATATGTTTGTAAGCTGTCTATGTTTCATAACAAACGAGCACCTGCCACCACATCAATGTTGTTGATCCCGCCTTAAAAAGTATGACAAAGTCATCAGTGTTGTATCTACAGAAGCGTTTATTACTGTTTACAGAACATGATTGATTGTTGCATTATTGCCACAGAAAATTGCAGGAAATTGCAAACATCCATTTAATGTATACTGTAGCAGGATGAACAGCCAAGAAAGGCAAAGAAATGTTCCAACAAATATTTTGCAACTGGAAGAAATGTATCACAAGGGATACAAATTTCTTACAAGAAAGTGAGTGGTTCAAGCAAAAAAAGTTGGCCAAGAGTATTGAGAAAGAATTGCTCACACAGCAGAATTTGAGAAGATGATGTTCATGTGGGAGCAACCATCAATTTGCATGTGAAATGTACACTTTGAAGAATACAGGTGTGAAGAGTACTGGGAGAGCAGCAATTACATCTTATCATAAACAAAGCAATCACACTTCTATCATAAACAAAGTTAATTTCTAAATTGACACAAATGAACAAACATTCAACCTGTCACAGAAGACAAATAAAGGCAGATATTCGGTCGGTTGTATAATATTGGATTTAAACTGTCACAGCCAGATATTTTGCAAGACTTGTGGTATGCTTGCCACACTGAGTAGTGAGGATGAGAAGAAGGAGGCCCTTTATGTAAGAGGGCTGCTCTTGAGATGAGCTAAAAGTCTGAGGACGAAGTTTCATAAAATTGACAGCTGAAGTTGACTAAAATGCACAGAATTTCTACTGACCTGCATTAACTGCTACCAACACCAAAAATTTCCTGTTCGCCTGCTTTTTGTTTGAGCAAGATGTAGATGATGTAACTTTTCTCAATATTATTGAAATAGCCTCCCCCAAATCTTCAGCATCCCTAGTATACTACTCTCTGATGTCAAACAGGAAAACTCACATGTTTACTGCACAATTTTTTCACTGACTTTTTGATGAAGACAAACTTAATTCACAATAGTAAGGGCAAGTAAACAATTTTCCAGGGCTTATTAACAATTTTTTATCCATATGGCACATTACACAGCTAAAATAAAGTTTAGCAACTTGCACTAAAAGTACGATTTAACCAAATAGATAACATGCAATAACTCAAAACTGTGTTCTTCTGGGTTAGCACTTTCTTTGACTGATCCCTTTAGCTCTTACCTTTGTTTGTTCCAACAAGTTCCTCATTTGTTCTGGTAATAGATACATCACCACCTTACAGTATAAGTTAACTCATAATTAGAATCATACTGATGCAGATATTCTTATCATATAAAATAATCTCTTACTTAGTACCTTCATATTTTAGAGTCATTTTACCAATTTCAGTAACTTTTCCTAATCATAAAGTCCTCAGCTGACTATTGCTCCTAACTTTTTTGTTTAGTTCCACTCAACTGAACACCTGAAAGTACAAGATTAAGCCTTCTTTTTATTATACTATACCTCTTTGGACTAAAATCATCACCTACATCATTATGGATGAAACTTCCTGGCAGATTAAAACTGTGTGCCGGATCAAAACTCAAAACTCTGGACAATTTGCCTTTTGCAGGCAAGTACAACAACTGAGCTACCGAATCACGAATTATGAGCCGTCTGCACAGCTTTACTTCCAGCTGTACCTCGTCTCCGACCTTCCAAACTTCACAGAAGCTCTCCTGCAAAGAAAGCTTCTGAGAAGTTCGTAACAAAGCTCGGATAGCTCAGTTTAGAGCACTTGTCCCCAAAACGCAAATGTCCCAAGTTTGAGTCTCGGTCAGATACACAGTTTTAACCTGCTAGGAAGTTTCATATCAGCGCACACTCCACCGCAGAGTCAAAATTTCATTCTGGAAATCATTATAATGTGCCTTTCATATGTTATCCTCTGAAATGAGATTGACACTGCCAATTGTCCTTCTTGTCTATCTCCTGGCCTTATCCCATATCTTCACAGAGTTGGTATGGTAACCTGGGTTTGGTAATGTTTGTGGTAAAGGGTGGTCAGCTGCCCTTCCAGTCACCACACCTTCCCCAAAAGATGGAATTCGTGTATCCCATCTATCTGCGTCTGGTATTATCTCATTTGGAAGTATGAGAAATTTTTTTTTTACAAATGTTTGTAAATTATGTAACTGAGGCAAGATGTAAATACCAGCTGGTATTCACCTAGTCAGATGCGGGAAACTGCTTAAAACCCACAACCAGGCTGGCTGACACAGTGTCCCTAGTCATTAATCTGGGGCTGGCTCCAAAGTGGCATTCTAACACATATAGCTGTTCAGGAGGGTGCCACAGTCCCTTGACTTTTATCCTAAATTAATAACTCACTGCATAATTTCACTGTTGGCCTTGTGTGAGCCCTACTGACACTTAACTTGCTCTTTAGTGTCTTCCAGAGTAAAAATGAGCAATAACCACATCATTAGTACAATATACTGCAGCCCCACTGCTGGTAAAACATTTATCATAATTGACTTCTGAGAAGAGGTGTAGGCAAACTATCAACTAATCTTTTAACCCTTTCAGACTCTCTGGCTACAGTTAAGTACAGTAACTTTTAGTGTATTTCAGCTAAAACAGAAGAATTTTTTCTCAGTGAAAATCTGAGGTACACATTTGTGAATGTTTATCGTGTGCAAGTCTTGCCAACTGTTGTGCACTACTATGAAAATACCAGCAAGTCAACTAAGCAGTGTGCAGCAGTTCGTGACCACCAGAATACACAGATATGGTTTGTTCGCTATTTTCCACTGTATGACTGAATGTTGTTATGGTGCATGGTAATTACTGGATGATCATTTTACTGTTTGTTACGCAGAGAATATTTCACTACTACTTATTTTAGCCCACAACGTGAAGCCAAGTGGAGAAAATATGTTTTTCACAGGCATATATTTTAGTATAAATCTTGCATCTAAACTCACTAAAAAGCACCTAAGAGCATTAACACATAAAGAAAAAATTTCCTTTCTGCAGGAAAAATTTAGGTCTGAAAGGGTTCAAGATTTGAGACAAGTATTGTAAACTCTTAAGTTTGGTAAAAGCACCCTCTCTCTTTTTATACTACTGAGCTCTTGGAATTAACAGTTGCTACAATTACTATTCAATTGCTAAGCATGCTATAAACTTTAACAGCAGTGACCTGGATTCCTGACATGTCATCTGGGTACTTGGCTCTCATCATGCACCTGGGTCCTCATGTAAAGCAGCTTTTTCCTCATAAAGTTCTCTATTTTTATTCCCATCTTCTTCCCAAGTTACTACAATTATAATAATTATTATTTACATCTGCTGATACAGCCGAACTTTGAATTATACTTTAAATCTATACCTATAATCTGTAAGCCATTTTTTAGGATGTGACAGAGTATTTTGTGAAACCCTGTGACATTCTACCTTTCCTGTTCCAGTCACGAATGGTCTGAGGAAGAATGATTGTCGGTAAACCTCCTTGTGAGCTCAAATTACTCAAATTTTATATTCTTTTCGTGAGAGATACATAAGAGGAAGCAATATATTTGTTGACTCCTCTAGCATTTTATGTTCTCAGAATTTCAATAGTAAACCACACCACGATGCAAAACATTTCTCTTGTATCGTCTGCCACTGGAGATGGTTGAGGATATATGTGATGCATTTATGCTCGCTTAATGAACTTGTAATGAAACATGCTTCACTTTTCCTTATCAACCTTATGTTGTTCTGATCCCGAATCAATGAGAAATATTCAAGTATCATTCAGATGAGGGCACTGCTGAGGATTCCTCCAATGAAGCTCAGTCTGGCATCCACTTCACCAGCTTTTGTAGTTTTACCTGGATATTCGGCTTGAAACTGCTCATTAGTATTCTTACATACACCGGGTCTATTTGCCTGTTTATGTGCAATATGTTACATTTGCTTTTGTCCAGGGTCAATTGCCAATCCCTGCATTGAGTGTTGATCCTCTGAAGTCAAGGCAGCTTATGCTGATAGCTAACACTGCTGTTACCAGGTTTCAACTGCGAAGCTCGAATGGGTACAGGCGAAACCAAACTCAGATGTTGTCAGAGACATGTTTGCAAATTCGTGTTATGTGATTTTTTGAGGTATGCCTGTGAAATGGCCCAGTGCAGCCCACTGCAACTGTCAGGGATCTTCTTATGCTGTCTCAAATATTGGTCATTTATACGTACTATAATAAGCAAAATAATATCCGTAACATTCCTCTGGGGTACATATGATGTTACTTTTGGGTCTGACCAAGTGTGTGAGTGTGTTTGAGAGAGAGAGAGAGATAGATAGATATTTCAAAATTTCCTCTTTTTTTCTCCATGTGGGGTATTTTATCTAATTTATATAATTTATATTCATATGTCATCTGATCATAAGTATCCACACACCTACTAAAGGACAATAATATGGGGTGTGTCGACCCTTCTCGATTATGATGGCTTGAAGCCTGCTTGGGACACTTTCAATGACATGTCCATATGTCTGTGAATGAATGGTTACCCATTCTTTCTCAAGAGCCAAAACTAGAGAATGTATTGATGTTAGACATTGGGGTCTGGAGCAAAGTTGATGTTCTAATTCATCTCAAAGGCATTTCATCGGGTTCAGGTCAAGACTCTGGGCAGAGAAATCCATTGCAGGAATGTTACTGTCCGCAAACCATTGTTTCACAAATGCTGCTTTATGACAGGGTGCACCATCATACAGATACAAACAATCACTGACTCTGGCCTCCTCTACAATACATAGTATACAGTGCTGTAAGATGTATCGAACCTTTTGGCAATTAGTATTTTTGTAGGGTGTGATTACAGTGGCACTGATATCAGGGCATTCTGCCAATGACTGACGTCAGCCGAAGACAGCTGATCTTTTCAAATCTGTATGTGCACGATCTCTGTGCAACCATTCCGAATGCCCCAGGAACCTGTCAACATTCCCATACACAAAACATGGGCTGTGAGATATTTGTAGTTTAGTATAAAAAAGGAGTTTGCAGCATCCTGAGGATGAGAAAGATAACAACAGGGACCTTAAAATCTACATTCTGAAATTACTATTTTGTTGGAAACGACAATTTTTGAACAACTTAAAAATTTATTGAAAGTTATCTTATAATACATTATCTCTGGCTGTTTAGCTTGAAACCTACACTTAACGTAGAATGTCATCTCCAACAAATGGAAAAATATATCAGAAATATTAGGCCAATATTATGACATCAATAAATAAAATGTCATCAACTCTGATGGTTTAAGTTTCTGTAGTGGTTCTTTTTTGGGTTATAGTAGGTAGCCATTAGCTGCCTTGGATTATTACTACTGTTTATGCCATTATGGTGGTGATTCTATTACACGAGGTGGTTTAGAAATGTGTTGTTTGTGCTTTCACTTTTCAGTCTTTAGGGTTCAGAGGACCTTATTCCAAAATTTATGTTTATCCTTCACACATTTACTAAATAAATCACTGAAAGCTAATTGACATAATATGTGTGTTTTTGCTGAATTTCAAGTTATGCAGAATCTTGCATTTCAATGTCTCTATGAATCATCTCAAGTACGAAGTAAAGCACACAATATGTTGGCCTGTCTTGTATTATTTGCCCAAGGCTTTTCGATGCCTTCTCTGGAGTTTCGCCAGCACGCCACATAAGGTCTGCCTGGACTTGGTTAAGCTGTGGTTATTCCTCTTCATTTTCGCTTTACAACAACATCTCAAACCATAAATTTGGGCAGCTTTAGAAGTGTCCCTGACAGATTTGTTACTAAGGTGGTTTCCAATGACTAGTCCACATTCAAAGTTGCTAAGATCTCTACATCTACATTTATACTCCGCAAGCTACCTGACAGTATGTGGCAGAGGGCACTTTACGTGCCACTGTCATTACCTCCCTTTCCTGTTCCAGTCGCGTATGGTTCGCGGGAAGAACGACTGTCTGAAAGCCTCCGTGCGAGCTTGAATCTCTCTAATTTTACATTCGTGATCTCCTCGGGAGGTATAAGGAGGGGGAAGCAATATATTCAATACCTCATCCAGAAACGCACCCTTTCAAAACCTGGACAGCAAGATACACCGCGATGCAGAGCGCCTCTCTTGCAGTCTGCCACTTGAATTTGCTAAATATCTCCGTAACGCTATCACGCTTACCAAGTAACCCTGTGACGAAACACGCCGCTTTTCTTTGGATCTTCTCTATCTCCTCTGTCAACCCGACCTGGTATGGATCCCACACTGATGAGTAATACTCAAGTAGAGGTTGAATGAGTGTTTTGTAAGCCACCTCCTTTGTTGATGGACTACATTTTCAAGGATTCTCCCAATGAACCTCAACCTGGCACCCGCCTTACCAGCAATCAACTTTATACGATTGTTCCACTTCAAATCATTCCGTACACATACTCCCAGATATTTTACAGAAGTAACTGCTACCAGTATTTGTTCCGCTATCATATAATTATACAAAAAGGATCCTTCTTTCTATGTATTCGCAATACATTACATTTGTCTATGTTAAGGGTCAGTTGCCACTCCCTGCACCAAGTGCCTATCTGCTGTAGATCTTCCTGCATTTCACTGCAATTTTCTAATGCTACAACTTCTTTGTATACTACAGCATCATCCCCGAAAAGCCGCATGGAACTTCTGACACTATCTACTAGGTCCGCCTGATCAAAAGTATCCAGACGCCCCAACGTAATGCGGAACTGACCACAAGATGTCACAACAGAACCAGCTCCTGACAGAACCAGCCTGCTGTTCTGTTCCTCTACTGACAACACAATACTCCTCTCCTCTCCTCCTTTTACCCTGGAGGGTCTGCCTCTCGTGACATCTTGTGGTCAATTCCGCATTACACTGGGGCGTCTGGATACTTTTGATCAAACAGTGATATCTGCAAGCTTTTACAGTAGTTATCATTTCTTTCAATGATACGCATTATACTCTGCAGTTCTAACAAAGCAAGAAACCTCTCCTTACTTATAAATATCTCATAGGCAAGCATCTCTATGCTTCCCTATTCTGTGAAGCAGAAAGATATTATTGAAGAGATATACCAATTAATATCTTGATAATACTTTTAGCTACCTTAAAGTGGGGTGACTCTGAACATTTTAAATTCATTTTTGTAAATTAAACAGAAACTTCTGAAGATATTGACATGAAACTTTTTGGGAAGTTGCAAGAAATGTTGCTGAATATGACAAAGCAGGTAATACATTTTTATCCCCCATGCCTAGTTCTTTTTTTTTCCCCCACTGTTCAATTTCACCCCATGGGTCGGGTTCACTTTGAACATGGAAACATTTTCCTATTCTGTGGGACTCACGTCAATTACTGTTAAATGACACCCCTATCATATGAAACAGCATGATATTTTGTATATAAATGTAGTTTTGAAAGTAACTTATTTAGAAAAAATTTGAGTATTTTTATGAGTTTTCTTTAATCACCTGAAACTGTTCATATGATTATGGCTTAATTTTGCTAAAAATGGAAATGGGTGCTGAACTAGTTATGAAATAAGAAAATTATTTAAAAACAGATTTTTTCATAACAGTCTGTATTACTTTAATAAAAGAAAGGAATAAAAGTTATCACATTTTAAAGAATTACATCTGTAAACACTCTACAGGAAAGGTAGTCGGCACGAAAGTGTGTCCACTCTAGCAGATGTCATAGACATCAAATTTAAACTCAGAATGAAGCTTTCCCCTTCTATCTACCTTAGAATCAGGTAGAATCCTACAAATGTCATCTTTCTCAAAATCTGACACATTGGGAACATTAGTTCTCACGAAAAAAACTTCATCTGATTCCACCTCGGAATGCCATTTCCTCAGAAGTGTAATTCCATCATTAGTGATAACATGTCCAACACTATTTTAGACTTTTCTTTGAAGGAAACTTCACTAAAAAATGTTTTCCATGGAGCTGATGGCTCTGAGCACTATTGGACTTGAAAAAAAATCTGAGGTCATCAGTCTCCTGGAACTTAGAACTACTTAATCTTAACTAACCTAAGAACATCACACACATCCATGCCCGAGGCAGGACTTGAACCTGCGACCGTAGCAGTCGCGTGGTTCCAGGCTGAAGCGCCTAGAACCGCTCGGCCACACCGGCTGGCATGGAGCTGATGTCTCAAAGAATACGGAAAGTGCTGTTCAAAGTCACGCCTTGAAAGACAAGCCTTCATATTTTATTTTTTTATGTCGTCAAAGAATAAATTTAACATCTTACGCTTTCGGTAAATGTTCATTCAAGTATTAACCTTGCCAATAAAAACTCATTTCAAATTCTAAACTCAAAAATGCTTCTAATAATAGGCACATTTTTTGTGGTTGTGAAGGAACTTACATTTCCAGAAAATTATTTTATTTTCTGGCATTGTTATACAATGTTATTTCATATTGACTGTCATATCATCTGAAAGTATCGATTACTAGCAATATTTAGCGACTCGGGCCTTAGTTCCATATTTAAACACTAGAGTGCAGCATTTATTTTAAAAAGACGCTAAATTGCTGTTCAAAGTCACCCTGCTTTACGGTATATTATCTAGTACCTCAGAGTATTTATGAACAAAGCAATATATGAAAGCCTGCCACATAGTATACCAATAAAAAGTCATGGAAAAAATATCATTACCTTTCTGAACCAAAGGATGTGTGAAAAAGTAAATGAACAAAGGTTTGAGAAGATGGTAAACAATAAGATGGTCCCTAATACCAAGTTCACAGCATGTGGCATTCATTGCAGTGCATACCAAACAGAGATGTGGTTACTTCTCAATTTTATCGTCTTCTCAAACTTTCTCTCCAAATGTATTTTTCCTGTCGACACTTGTCTCCAATGTAATAGATCTGTAGTCTCAAAACTTGGAGATACACATTTATTACATTTTTGATGGCGTTATGAGGACTACAACTTATCCTTTTGCTTACCTCACATTGCAATCTTTTCAGTATTTCCTGCTGTTGTAAAGAATCTTCATGTAACCCCCCCTCCCAAGTAATTATTTTTCTACAACCACTGAGCAACCATATATTATTTAGATTGTTGTTCTACTGATAACTGCTCTTCAATTTTGCTTTGGATTTTGTTAATTTTGGTTCGTGCTTAATCTTCTTTCTAACCAATGTTTTCTTTTATCGAACAACGTAGGATTTTACAACTGGTACTTAAACACATGGTGATTTTGGTGGGCATTGGGCCACAGTCTAAAGCAATTTTCTGTGCCTAACATCTGATCTCCTAATGACGCAAAAATCCTCAAAAGCTATTAAGACGTCATTAATTAATTTTCAAGCTCAGACATGCTCAGCAAGCCAAAATGTTTATACTTAACAGCACAATGGTGATATTGTGATGTCATCTGAACGTAGTCAAATACTGTGGAGTCACACAGGCTCATTCTACGGAACATGTACTGCACAAGAGTCAGTATTGTTTGCTTTATTTAACACACAACTTATGTAATTTCAGTCTTTCTCCTTTTTTGTTAATGCTCTTTCACATTTTTGAGTTTATATGGCCATCTGTACATCCTAGAATAACGCCATGGCAATTGACGGACATAATTCCTTCACATTATTCAAATATTCGTGTACCTTCCTTGCTGGTTTCAACACTGAGTCAATACCGTTGTCCTGCTAGCACTCCGCTGATGTGATCTTTGACTAGTTTTACAAATAGTATGAAAACTTTCTCTTTAGCTGCTTCTTTTTTGATGACAGCTCTGGCTCTTTTAGCATGCAACGCTTCATTTCTTCCTTCTTCCAAAAAACAAACCATCTAAACATTAAATTTTCATCCCATGGGTCAAAATAGTTATAGATCAAACCAGCAGAGTGCTCAAAGGCCACAGTATTGACAATGTTTAAACTAACAAGAAGAGTGCATGAATATTTTAATACTTGGAAGACCTGTGCCAATTGCTTGCCACAGCAGTACTGTGCAAAATTCCAAGCTCACGTGGTAAAGTGTATAAAGGAACTGCTAAAACAAGCATCAACACCTGGCTTAAAGGTCACAAAACAATTGTTTTCTGGGCAACATGGATAAATCAGGAGTAGCAGACCATGCACGCCATAGAAATTCAAGATGATTTTTAACATAAAAAGACTGAAACTAAACAAGTTGTCCATTTACGGGCTACATAAAGCCAACGATATTAACTCTTCTGGAGTACAAGCTCCTTAACACATGCTGACACAACTCTGCACTCTTCAGCAGAGATCAGATGACATCACAACATACGCGTTGCATGACTGTACAAAAAGTTTTGCTTGCTGACCTCTTTCAGGTTAGATAATCAACTAATGATATCTTTATAGCCTTTGAGGATGTCACCAGCATCAGGAACTGAAACATTAAGCACTGAAACATGTCTTAGAGCAACTGTGTAATGCTTGTATAAGTTAAATCATCAAGATTGTTTCCTTTTGTTTGATGCCAAGGTACCTCTTTCCACCCAGTCACATTATAATTAATATATTTTATTTTAGTTATTTACTCACTGATCGCACTTATGCTTTTAGTTCATGTTTCACGGCGTATTCATGTTTTCTTTCTCTCTCTTTAACTACTCACCATCATTCTCTTTCTTCAGTACTCCATCTTTCTAAAGACAGAGTTCTTAGGAGATGAAATGCAACATTATTTCTGATGTGCATGTTTTTTCCTTGTCAGTCTGCTTATGAGGTGACTTAACAACTTAATATGAATACACAATTCTACATGACAACCACCTCAGAAGACAAAGAAGGTCATAGTGTGGCTAACATTTAAAATAGTCTAGCAAACCGCTTCATTTGGAACATAATATACCATTTAATATTACATACTCGGCACATGTTGCAATTTCTGTGTCACCATTTGACGCACCTCTTCTAGTTTAATGTATGTTAGATTTTGAGTTGATTTGCTCTGAGATTCAAACAGAACCCGTAGCTTCTTGTCAGCTGCTAAAAAGGCTTCCACTGTCTGGTGACACTTACTCAATTTAAAAACACAACTGCAACACACATGGTGTGGTAAACCATCATTTTTATGAACCTGCAAAAAAGAAATATTGGTAAAATTACTTCACTGAAATTTAAAGAAAATAAATTCTAGACTGAATTATTGTTTTTCATACCTCTGTCAATCAACATCAAATAAACACTGTAATTATGTGTGTGTGTGTGTGTGTGTGTGTGTGTGTGTGTGTGTTTGAGTCAGAAGTGCAGTGTTTGGCGTCTGTGATTTTTGCTTTCTTTGAACGTTTTCAAGTTGATGTAAATATGCTTAAGATTTGGACAACAGCTGGAACTTGCAAACATATAAGATTAGATACAAAAACAGAGGTTTTAAAATGTATTGATAATGTAATGAAACTGGTAGACGTGGCGAGGAAGTATGGACTTGCACAATCAACATTAGCTACATTCCTCAAAAAACTAAAATAAATTAGAAAAAAAAAATCTTGTTGCCATGTTTAACCCTTCAAGAAAAAGAATAAAGATGGCTGCTGCTGACGAAGTGGAAAGTGCTACACTGCAGTGGTTTAATGAGATGTGTCTGGAGAACATAACAACTGATGGCCCGCTGATATGTCTAAAAGCCTTAGACTTCACTCAGCCGCTTGGTGATCCTAATTTTAAGGCAACTAACAGACAGTCTCAGAGAGTTAAGAAAACACATGGGATCATTTTTAACGTGATTTTGGGGAAGAAAAATTGGCGCATTTAGTTGATGCAGAATGTTGGCGGAAAAACACGATGTGTAAACTGGTGGATAAAATACAGTCCAGAAAACATGTACAATGCAGATGAGACGGGATTGTTTTACCAGCTGCCACCAGAGAAGACGATGGCCTTTAGAGAAGAGAAATGTAAACAAGGGAAGCAGTCTACATTACGACTAACAGTTCACCTCTGCAGCAACGCATCAGGGGCACACAAGATTGAACGATCAACAAATCCCCGAGGCTTGAAAATGTAAGAACTTACCAGGTAAAAGTATATACATTTTACTTTACCTTCCTTTAATTTATGAGCTGATTCAGCACCTTCAGCTGCAACGTTATGAGTATGTATGAAGAGTACATTAGTACAGATTAATTTTGTATTTTTTGATTCTTCTAAATGTGATTTCTTTTATTGCAGGCAATTAAAAGGTAAACTGAAAAGCATGGATGATGTCTGAAAGAGACAGCAAGGAAAAATAAGAAAATTGTACTGCTGATGGATAATTGTAGTGCACATAACAAGAAGCCAGTGCTGAAAACTGTAGAACTATGCTCCTTCCATCTGAACTGTACTTCAGTCCTTCAGCCACTAGACAAGAGAATGATTAAGAATTTCAAAGACAAAATACCTAGCTCAATGCGTGATCACAAACACTGAAAGGAAGGTGGACAATCCCTAGTTTCAATGTGAAGCAGACTTGTAACATGACTGCTAGTTCCTTAAACAGAGTACAGCTGAATGTGATTGTGAATTGCTGGAAAAAAACAAGGATTTCCAAAAGTGCAAATATTGTTGAGAATGTTGTGCTGGATGAAAAAATGTAGGATGATGTTCAAAGTGACGTTGAGATATATACAGCAGTAACTGGTAAAACCATAGATGTATCAATAGTTGAATGTGTGTCAGTGAATGATGAGACATTGTTGTTTGAAGGGTGCATACACTGATGAATCTATCATCAAAGAGTTAAAGGATAATTCGCCTGTTGAAGGTTCTGATGATGAAAGTGATAAGTGCAAATTCTCCACTTCCTCTGATGGAGGTAATAGGTCAGTTGGAAACTATTCAGCAAGTAGCATCTCCTAACCCCATTGTTTCAGCGGAGCAACTGATTACATTAGGGGCGATAAAGGTAGTACGTAGAAGAGAATCGCCACGGAAAAAGAAAATAAGTAAATTCTATACACAAGACTGAGATACTCCACTAATAAATGGAGTGAACAAAATTTGTTTCATTAATTGTCTTTGCTGTTGTTTCTCATCAGAGAAGTACTACAGGACCGCATATACTGGTCTAAACGTACATTACTGTAGTAGTCTCTATTAACAAAACCTCATTACAACAATGATACTGCTACAACAATATCATTTTCATGGTCCCATGAATACTGTTGAGGTTTGACTGTATAAAAACAGAATTCTGGATGTTAAAGCCAAATGTATTGTTTATTCTTTATAAATGTTAAACTGAAAATAAAAGTACTATAAATCAAATAGCAGAGTCACAATAAACAAAGCCATCAAAACAAATCTATTACTAAGACTAGATGAAAGATTAGTATATGAAGGGAGGAAAAAGGTACATTCAAATTTACAAAATAAAGAACCGACATGAAAGTTAGAAATGCAAGAAAAGGAAAGGGGAGGGGAAAAGCAAGCAATTGTAATGGGAAGCTTAATTTTCCACATTCTTAAAATGGCCTTCCTACTGGCAGTCTAATGCACTTTAGACACTTTCTTCCATTTTATTTCACTTAATTCTTTACTTCCGAAACTGTAACTGCATTATTCAATGCCCACTGTGTAATGACTGATTAAGTCCCAGTACATGTGGTTGTTCTTAAAGCGTAGGCATTGAGGCGAGGTCTGTAAACATCCATTCAAGGAAAGAAGAGAACAGCTTGAAAAATAAAACCACTCGATTAATCAAATCAGTTACATGTTTATGATAATATTGTTTATTTACAGATGTCTGCATTACACACAGACTACTTTATGTAGAACGATGATGCATTAGGCTAAGTGATGCACCAATGACCAGAAATTTCAGACTCAAATTCAAAGATTTTTACTGGTGATTAGTGTCGCTTCCAGATCTGATAACATTCTGAACATTTTGCGTTCCACGTTTGGGAGTTAGGAAATTCTGAAACCTAAACTGTTTTATATTTTGTACATGCAATGCTTTCACATGCAGTATATCATGTTCAATGGCATTTTTATGCAACTTCTTCATGTTAGGAAGACCTCTGTTTTACAATGAAGAGCAGTTTATTAAACAGACATTAACTGCAAGGCAGTCACCAAATGTGTGGACAGACTGGACATAAAATAATTTCTTTACTTTTGCATGGCTTCTATTGCAGGTCCATACTGCTCGTACTTACTGTTCTGCCAACTGTTTCTCAAATTATATTGTTTATTGATTACTGTTGATAATGGTAGCTATCCTAAATGCACAATATACTGTAAGAACCTACAGCCACCCTAGCTTGTGACTGTGAAGGCCAGGATCTGCAACTGTTTCAAATGGCTCTAAGCACTATGGGACTTACACAGTCCCATGGTATGCAACTGTATAACACAGTAACTGTATAACACAGTAACTGCTGACAGAAAAAATGATTTTTCTGCACCTCCTCTACCCCTGAGCCTTCAGGCTGTGCTTTCTAGAATACTTCTTCACTTTTCTCAATATCAGGTAGTACAGCCCTCCTTTTATCTGCCTTCCTTTGTTTGAGTTTTTTCCCAGCTGAGTATGAATATCCCTCCTACTATGGAACTAATACTATCTCTCCTACTAACTGACCTCAGTAATGGCCCTTGCTTGATGTTACTACATGATTTAGCTGGTTAAAATCTATGAGGAATCTTCATTAACTCAGCCTGTTTTGATTTCCATTCTACACAATTGGTGTAACATGCACATCAAAGTTCTTGGATTATCCTTGCTACTGTATTCCTTTGGAGGTGGTATCTTTCCTTGATATGAGAATTTGCTTCACAATTTTCCAGGGTAAATATATCTTAAATTTTACTAACATAAATTATGACCCATTTTCTGAATGAACTTTTCTGATATCCCACCTTGCAAGAATTATCATCTTTGAAACATTCTATCAGATTAGTACATTTAACTTCTCAATGGGATATAATGTAAGAAATTTCTACCAACAATCAGTTACCAATGAAACAGACATCATTTCACTACTGAGTAGAGTGGCATAAAAATACTGGCAGCTACCAAATGTATTCTCTTTGCTGTTATGAATAACATCTCAGCTGCATAACTATACACAAGAAACAGAAAGGAATGCAATGTGTCAAGCATCTTCTAGTTACTTTGCACTATTAAACAAACTTACACCCCTTAAGTGTCCACTACTGCCTACATCCAAGCAGGTCTTCATAATGATTATCATTTTTTTCTTAAAACTTCTGGCCATCTCTCTAAAATTAGAGGCTACTGGCATTTTCTGTGACCTGCCGAGAGCCTCCAACTGTTTGAATGACAGCATTCTCTCAAGAAAATGAGAATATTATGGTGTCATGGTAGTGCTGCAAAATGGTTAAAGTCTTAACTAACTAACAGGAACAAAGGGCATCATTAGGAAGTACCTGTGGAGTAAGCAATAAGTCTTCACCTGGTTAGGAATTAATTGCACATGGTGTTCCTCCATGTTCCATCAGGAGACCACTGCTTTTTCATTTGTACATTAATGACCTCTCGTCTGATACATTGACAGACGATAAGTTCGTTTTGTTTGTAGATGATACAAACTTTGCAATAAATAGCAAGTAAAGTATAGATTTAGAAATGGATGTAATCAAATTTTCACTGACAACAATAAATGATTTAAATCTAATTCACTGCCATTAAACTTAAAAAAAAGTCTGTATTTGCAATGCGAATGATATCAGATGCAGGAGATACAAAACTGCATACTCTGCTTATTTCATTTTATTATGTCATTTGGGATCATATTCTGGGGTAACACTTCAAATCACGCAGAAGTTTTCAGGAGTGCAAAAGCATGCAATAAGACTCATTTGTCATGTTGGCAAATAGTTCAACACATAGTATCAATACTAGAAATAAGAGCAATCTACATGAAGACGTAAAATCACTTACCTTCGTCCAAAAAGGGGTCCAGTATTCAGGAACACACATTTTCAATAAATTGACAGCAACAATTAAAAAATTGATTTAAGATAAAGCACAGTTTAAACAGAGTTTGAAAGACTTTTTGGTAGGCAATTCCACCTGCGCTATAGCTGAATGTCTTAACATTGACTGTTAGACCAGCTTAAGTATACATGTCAGTTAAGATTTAAGTTTTGATAGCACTCGAGCACAACAGTCAAGATTAGGTATTTTGTGCATAATAAATACGTTAAAAGTACATACCTACATTTCATTCCAAAAGTGTACTAATTATATAAATATTAGCAGTTCCAGCCTATTGCAATCTATTCACATATTTTGACAATCTCCTGACAAACGAGCATATAAGTGAGTATCATATTCAAATGTCCTATGTTTTCCTATGTTAAACTTTCCAATATGTTCTATCACTTTTGAGTTCATGGAATGAAAAATAAATCTAATCTAATCTGTGTATCAGTCAGTCTGGGTTGGATCTTACTGTTGTTTTCCTCAAATATGGGTTCGTTTAAGAAGTGTGTGTTAAAATTTCACTTATTAACTCTACTCATAGTGACAGTGAGAAAGAAACCCTGCCCCCCTTCTGTTTATTTTATATTCTTCACATCAGTGTGGAAATTACTGCACGGACATTTCCTATAGGATGAACCAGCAATTTACTACTCATAGAAGAGTCAAATTGGCTCTCGCTTCTTTCTCTATGGTGGACTGATCATTTTCTTATTTTGTAAGTATTTTACTAACAAAATAGTGAACTACCTTTCCACTTTTCTTTACAGAAACATTTTGCACCCTAAACTGCTCACTGACAAATAGCTAGAGGGAAGTAGTAACTAAAACCCTGATGGAAGAATGTTGGGTCTCTCACAAGGTTATTGCTAAATTCTTCCTAGTGTTTCTCTGTCCACAATCACTGCCCCATTTGCTTACTAACTCGAAAAGATAAATGATATTCAAAGGCTCACCACACACAAACTTTCTGTACAGCCTTGTCTTAAGTTCCTCTTTATTATGTGTTTCAATGCGTTTACTAAATGTTTCGGGGCACTCAATTGTTGCTCTCAAGTTTCTGTGGATTGGGCCTGACATCTTCACTAATAATAACATGACCTTAAAGACCTTTATTCTTCTACTCCCAAACTGAGCCTTAGGCAGTATTGTAGCAATATCTTGGGTTGTCTCACAGGTTTGGAAGCAACTATGTCATCTTCTTCATGCATAATTACTGTTTGACATATTTTCTTCCTTAGGGTGTAACGTAATACTTGAATAAACAGTTCTACTAATGTATTAATTTCAAAAAGTTACACACAGTTTCTGTCTTCAAGGGGAGAAGCTGAACATAGGCACTCATATGGTACATTAGCTGTGTTATGTGTCATCCATGTAAACAGTTGTTTCTTGGATACAGCACTTTGTCTCAGAGTTGATCAGTTGGTTTGGAGACAATATATATATATAGATGATAATATGCAGTATTCATGCACAGATGATGTTATTTCATTAACTCCACCAAGCTACAGATTTGTACATTACATAAGGAAATTTATTTACCTAAAGACAAACCTATCAAGTTATTAGAGAATTTTACTATTTTTAAACAAATAATAAATATACAGAAAATTGGAATAGAGATCAATATAAACATCATTTCCACCCTTTTTACTGCTCATGAAAACCACACATTGCGTGTTATACCACCATACAACGAGACCTTCAGAGGTGGTTGTCCAGATTGCTATACACACCAGTACCTCCCAGTAACACGTCCTCTTGCATTGATGCATGCCTGTGTTTGTCTTGGCATTCTATCCACAAGTTCATCAAGGCACTGTTGGTCCAGACTGTCCCACTCTTCAATGGCGATTCAGCACAGATCCCTCAGTGGTTGGTGGGTCACGTCATCCTTAAATAGCTCTTTTCAATCTATGCCAGGCATGTTCGATAGGGTTCATGTCTGGAGACACCTAGTCGAGCAACATCGTTATCCCTAAGGAAGTCATTCACAAGATGTGCATGGTGGGGGTGCGAATTGTCGTCCATGAAGACGAATGCCTCGCCAATATACTGCTGATATGGTTGCACTATCAGTCGGAGAATGGCATTCACATATCGTACAGCCGTTATGGCGCCTTCCATGACCACTAGTGGTGTACATCGGCCCCACATAATGCCACCCCAAAACAGCACGGAACCTCCACTTTGCTGCACTCACTGAACAGTATGTCCAAGGCGTTCAGCCTGATCAGGTTGCCTCCAAACACATCTCGAATGATTTTCTGGTTGGAGGCATATGCGACACTCATTGGTGAAGAGAATGTGATGCCAATCCTGGGCAGTCCATTCAGCATGTTGTTGGGCCCACCTGTACCGCACTGCATGGTGTCATAGTTACAAAGATGGACCTCACCATGGACTTCTGGAGTGAAGTTGCACATCATGCAGCCTATTGCGCACAGTTTAAGTCGCAACATGACGACCTGTGTCTGCATGAAAAGCATTATTCAACATGGTGGTGTTGCTGCCAGGGTTCCTCCGAGCCATAATCCATAGGTAGTGGTCATCCACTGCAGCAGTAGCCCTTGTGCAGTCTGAGCGAGGCTTGTCATTGACGGTTCCTGTCTCTCCATAGCTCCTCCATGTCTGAACAACATCGCTTTGGTTCACTCCAAGGTGCCTGGACACTTCCCTTCCTGACACAAAGTAACAATGCAAATGTGATAGAACTGCATGGCTGAACTACAGGCAACACAAGCCGTGTACCTCCTTCCTGGTGGAATGATTGGAATTGATCAGCTGTTGACCCTCCCCCCGGGTCTAATAGGTACTCCTCATGCATAGTTGTTTACATCTTTAGGCATGTTTAGTGACATCTCTGAACAGTCAAAGGGGCTGTGTCTGTGATACAATATCCACATTCAATGTCCACCTTCGGGAGTTCTGGGAACCGGGATGATGCAAAACTTTCTTTGATGTGTGTATTTCAGGTTCTCATAATTAACAGCCAACCTGTTTCATACTGAGTGTCACTGAAGCTACTCGTATAAACTTTCTGTAAATTACTGTGACTATGGCTTGAGGACTGAACTGAAGTCAAATAAATTTTAAATAACTCAATAAATTAATGATCTCTCAGTTGTTCTTGGCATGATGCTTAATGTCATTCTTGGGGGTGTTCAGCTGAAGAAGAGCTCTCAGACAGTCATCAAAGTATTGTGCAACAACAGGAAATGCAAACTCGGCTTAACACCAGAAAGCGAACCATTACTCAATAAATTTTCTCAGTGCCTTTTTGTTTCTAGGGTCAATACTGAAACCTCTGGGCATTTCACAGTGATCGCAAAAACACATTTCCAGTACTCTAACTATATTAGAGAAATTAAAATCTGCAGCGGTAATAGTTAGGTACATGGACATACATGGACATAAAATCATTGTTTTGGTTCAGCAAAGAAACAGATGAGATCCACTAAAAGCTACAATATTTACTATTGGAACTATACTCAGATAAAAATTACTTTAGGACTGACAGATTGCAGAGATGGAGGGTACAGTTGTTGGCGTGCAGCGAACCATGTTTCACAAGGTACTGCATGTATCTTCAAAACACACAACACAACGAGCATATGGTGCTTGAGAAAGAATTAAGATTGGATGGGCGATGGTTCCTACTGCTCGACTCGCTGAAACATCAGTCACAAAATAATTTTAAGTGGAGTATGGATTTACAACTCATCAACTGAACACTAAACCCTCACACATATCACAATGTAGCTGGTGCTTTCTCAAATGTTGACTTAACCGTAGCCATTTGGAATGCCTGTAGCAAGATAGTGTTGTGGTCAACGGCAGAAGGTCTCTCAGCTAGTTACCATTACTTTATATCGATTGTTCTGATGCATACAGTTTGAAATGATGTCGACAGATTATTAATACAAAGAAAGGTACCAAACTTAAAGAGGGCGAACTTAGATTTTGAAAGGTCATCCTATAGACTTCCACCGTGCAACCATGGGGGGATTTAACAGTGATGAGATGCCACAAAAAATCGCAGGAACAAACCAGAAAATACAAAGGATGTCAATTCCACTCAAATGGTTTAATTCTGAAGGCCCAAAGGCAATGTGGAGTAGTTATGTCCATAAATTACGAAGCCAAACAAGACACCACAAAAATTCAACAAGTAATAGATGCTGAAGAGCATGAGAAACAACTATGAATTTACAGAAAAATACCAAACAAAAATACAAAGAGCTAAGAAGTATATGAAGGAACAACAATGAGAATACTTTATAAAATGACACTTAACAATGATGTCCAGGGAACACCATACAAACTGGCAATAGAAAAGCTGTTACCTACTGTCTTGTCTATGATAACCATAACAAGAACATGGGAGGATTCAACAGAACTTTTAATGGGGTCACTATCTTGTCTATGAGAACAATAACAAGAACATGGGAGGATTGAAACATAACTTTTAATGGGGTCACTGTTCCAGATGACAGCTGCAGAAACAAGACAGGAGCGGAGAGGGAGACACACACACACACACACACACACACACACACACACACACACACACACACACAGAGAGAGAGAGAGAGAGAGAGCTAAGACAAGAGCTGAATTTAACCAGAAATAATTCCTTTTGCTGGTAAAGAACGAGTTATGACCATTCAAACACTGAACAACAATGGAATAAAAACCAAGGTCCTGTGAACACTAAGAGATAAGAGGCCCACGACTTTCCAATTATATAACTAGTACCAGGTCAAGCAAAAATACCAAATGCTTGGAACACAGTAGAGGTCACCATACAGAAGAAAAGGGGGGATAAGCAGCCAACAGCAGTGAAACTGTACTGGCTGACATGCCTGCTCAGTGTAATGTGTAGGACCCAAGAAAAAACTTTTATGCAGGCATTTAGGAACTCTTTAAGATTCTTACAAAGATAAACGCTAATCAGTATGCACTTAAAAGGTGAAAAGTGGGGAAGGAAGCCATAAACAGTGCTTTGCACATCCTCAGAACCTCAAGAAGAAAGTACATTGTGAGAATTTTGATGGACAGTTAGTTATTTACAGGTTCTGCTGATCATAATCACTGTGATGTGGACTGAGTAAATTTTACGTATGCAGCACAAATAAAAGATATAACACAACAAACTATTAACTCTATGTTGACTCAATACAGGGAAATTCAGAAGATGATACAACTTCTAGCAAAGAAGATGGAGGGAAAATGAATGTTACCCCAGAGCAAGGGTTTTCTTTGCAGTTATCTTGATATGGTAGGTGCTTATCATATCGTCTGTAACTGCAAGCAGCAAGCAGATTACTGGAGTAAGACATCTGGTTACAATAGAAACATAGGGTTTCACAAGTAAGAACTATTTTTAGTCTCCCCTGCCCCCCCCCCCCCTTTCCCCCCGAAAAAAGTGTATTCAAGGGATCATCTAGAAAGTGAATTTAAATAATTTTTCACTTAACAAAGATCAGATTTATATGTACTTCTCCCTCTTATTATTATGGTAACAATTATTTTAGCAAGTGAGGTGTGACATAACCTTTTTATGTGCCTTCCGTGACATCGACAGATGTTCGTGAAGTTCCATAGTATATGAGGGTGAGTCAAATGAAAACCTTAAATTTGTAATAACAAATTGAAATTCGCGTCATTATCCTGTTGGTAAGTGTGCTACAAACAGCATGCAGAATAGCCTGTAGGTGGCAGCATAGTGCAGATGCACACACATCGTCGCAGTATCAGTATAAAGATGGCTGCCCCACTTGCGACTTGCACCAGGGAAGAACAGCGTTCTGTTATTCAGCTTTTGAATATTGAAGGTGTGAAACCTACTGAAATTCATCCATGAATGGAGGTTCAGTATGGCGATGCATGTTTGTCACAGCAGCAAGTCTACGAATGGAGTAGGAAGTTCCTAAATGGTGTGACTTCAGTGGAAGATGCTCCTCATCCAGATCAGGCACAACAAGTTGTGACTCCACAGAACATTGCAGCTGTTGAAGCAATAGTGAAGGAAAACCATCGAGAGTCTCTGAATGACATTGCAGCAAAACAGATTAGTCATGTGTCAGCACACCACATCGCCGAGTGACACTGAAAGACATTGCAACATGTTAGTTAGTTAGTTAGTTATATTACTTGTTCCATGGATCATTAACATGATTCTTTCATAATGATGTGGAACGTGTCAAAGTACAAAAGATTCATTTATCCCAAATAATCTTTGTTGTCTTATATACGGTACAATTGTTAATACTTACTGTATTTCTTTAGCCTATGTCTAAAAATTCATCTATGGAGTAGAAGGAGTTGTCATTCAGGAATTCCCTTAACTTACTTTTGAATGCCGATTGACTTTTGATATTGTTTGGCAAGTGACCAAAAATCTTTGTGGCAGTATAATTCACCCCCTTTTGTGCCAATGTCAAATTCAATGAACGGTAGTGAAGGTCACCCTGTCTCCTAGTATTGTAGCTGTGGACTGTGCTATTAATTCTGAAGTGATCTGGGTTACTAACAACAAATTTCATTAGGCTGTATATATATTGTGAAGCTACTGGCAATATCCCTAATTCTTTAAATAATTGTCTACAAGATGATCTTGGATGAGCCCCAGATATTATTCTGATAACACGTTTTTGTGCAATAAATACGTTCTTTCTTAGTGATGAATTGCCCCAAAACATGATTCCGTAAGAAAGCAATGAATGAAAATATGCATGGTAAGCTAACTTACTGATGTGCTTGTCTCCAAAATTTGCAATGACACTAATAGCATAGGTAGATGAGCTCAATCGTTTCAGTAGATTGTCAATGTGTGTCTTCCAGTTTAAATTCTGATCAATACAGACACCCAGAAATTTTGAACAATCTGCTTTAGCTAAAGATTTTCCCCCACACTCTATACTTATTTACGGTGTTATGCCTTTCCCTGTACTGAACTGTATGTACAGTGTTTTTTCAAAGTTCAATGAAAGTCCATTTGCGGAAAACCACCTAATAACTCTTTGAAAAACATTATTTGCATTTTCCTCAGCTGATTCTTGCTTTTTAGGCTTGATTACAATACTTGTGTCATCTGCAAAATGTTTACAGATTAGTCATGGCACACCACATTGTGCATGATGTGCTCCAGTTTCACAAATTCTCTGCAAGAGGGGTGCGACAGCAGCTGACTCCTGAAATGAGAGAACGACATGCTGTGCTTGTGAAGAACTTCGGCACTTTGAACGAGAAGGTGATGGCTTCCTTGCAAGAATCGTTACTGGGGACGAAACGTGGGTTCACTTCCACCAACCGGAAACGAAGAGGGTGAGCAAGGAATGGCGCCGTTCCTCATCACCGAAACCAAAGAAGTTTCGAACAGAACCATCAGCAGGGAAGGTTATGCTGACTCTCTTTTGGGACGAAAAAGGCGTCATTTTGGAGCATTACATGCCTAGGGGGAGCACTATCACCATTGCATCATACACAGATCTCCTAAAAAATCGTCTGCGGCCTGCAATCAAATCACAGCGACTTGGATTGCTGTCAGCAGGTGTCCTTTTGCAACATGACAATGCAAGGCCCCACATTAGCCGTACAACAGTTGTAACAAACACAGACCTGAATTTTGAGTGTCTTCCTCATCCACCATACTCACCAGACCTTGCCTCATGTGATTTCCGTATGTTTGGACCACTCAAAGACGCAATGCGAGGAAAGAAGTTCCGTTCTGATGAAGAGGTACGCCATGCAGTGCATGAGTGGTTGCGCAGAGTACCAAAAGAATTTTTTTCTAAAGAAATTTATGCACTTTGTAGGTGCTGGAGGACATGCGTTGAGTGTGGAGGAGATTATGTTGAAAAGTGATACAGCTTTGTACCACTTCTGCACAATAAATAACATTTAAACAAATGTAAGTGTTGGGACATCTCACTGACGGAAATATTGTTACAACTGTCTTGAACCTTTCATATCTACAAAGTGGGACGGTGAGTGAGTGTGTCTACTCTTTGTGTGGGGCCACTTATTGCTTGATGTTGTTTGAAGGTGCTTTGAGGAGAAGGAGAAAAAAAAGACAGCCATGGCTACAACTAATGTTGTGAACGGAAAAATGACTGCAAAATGGCCTGTTTAGAGAATAATTCTTGTCTTGATCTTATCTATGTTACATTTAGTTTTGAAAAGATCTGTCAACCTGCACGGTATCAGAGATTGTATACTGGGATATGATGTTTTTGGAATGGAAAATGTTAATACAGAAAGTTTACAGTTCAGTCTTTTATGTTATTAAGCACCTTGGAAAACAATTAACATATATTTTCAATACCCATCCATGTACAATGAGAACAAAGTCCTGTAAGAATGACCAATACCAACAAGAATTTAAAAAAATTCAACACAACAACAGTAAATATCACCACATTGAATTAAAATAGGACTCAGCAATATAAGAAGATTTTGTTGTTTGACTAAGTTCCTTCCATGGGTAGGATGGCTACAACTGATCTAGCAGTCCACGACACCAGTACAGCAGCCTAAAATCAACATGATGACAGCTCATCTCCACTAACCCCTAGCGGCACACCTCATCAACACATCACATTGTCTATGTGTCTGCTGATCTTCAGTATCACAGGGCAGCAAGCTGCTTTCATCATCTGATGAGCTTTGCTCAGACTAGAACTGGGAGTTTGAGTGTTCTGTTTGTATATGCTTGATGTTATTCAAGCATTGGGATGACCTAAAATAATATGAAATAGTTAAATAACTTCAAACAACAAAACCTTAATTGTATGACTGGTTTTGGCAATCTAAGTTGCCTTCATTGAATCTTATGCAATTACATCTCAATGCATCTCCATCATATGTCAATATTCCGTGTCACATCATAAAGAGTCATTTCAGGAACATAAAGAATGTAAGATACTGGTGTGTCAAGTACAAAACAAGGTTTACATAAAATGTAATGCATACTGCACTGAATATACATGCTCATGTTCACACAACAGATGAATGAAGATTCTTTTTGAAGAATTTTTAATATTAACACTGATGAACTTAGGAACAATCTTGCTTTACACCTTCTTCACTCAAAACGATATGTAGTTGGTATTCATTTAGCTTATTTTTAATTTTCAACAAAGCACAGAGCTCCTCAATACCCTGGCATTCATCTGATGCACAAACACGAGCATGTGTAGTCAAAGGAACACACGATATATTATGTAAACTTTGTTTTCTACTTGATCGTGTTCTTCGTGTTTCTGAAATGAGTTTTTTATAATATGATACGTATATTGTATATATGATGGAGATGCACAGATGTGTATTTGCATAAGATCTAATGATTGCAGCTTAGATTGCTGAAACTGATCATATAAATAATGTTCTATTTAATGATATTAAGTGTTTGAAGTGACTTCTATACTTCATGTTTTGTTTATGTTTAACCTCCAAAAGAATTTGACTGATGCAGAGGGGGTAAATATTACGTGACATTATTTGCGTATTTATAAGTCCACATATTTCTTTTTGGTCAATACCGAATGCCTGTGGTCACACAAAGCGTAGGAGGGAATGTAAGGACCTTTTTGTGAAATTGGAAGAGTTTATGACTGTGAATAAAACCACTAGTACGGAATTAACTTCTAGCATCAATACAGAAGATGATAAGATTTCTAATTTGCTAAAGAGTTACAGACTGAAGTAAATAAACAGTGTGACCAAATAAGAAATGAAGTAAATGAGCAACTTAAGGAAGTACTCAATGGACTTAAGACATTGAACAACCAAATCTTATAAATGCAAGGACTGGTTAGACAGGGGGCGAAAATGGAGACGAATGGGGGAAGGAGCAAGACAGGTGGATGAACTGACAGGGCAGCAAACAGCCACCCAGAACCCTGAACCCCACATCTGATTCAGATTCATTGATGAAATCCTCATGATATGGATCAAGGGTGAGGACACGCTGTGTACGTTCCTCCAAAACATCAATACCATCTCCGCCACTTGCTTCACCTTATCCTCCTTAACCCAGATGACCTTCCTTGATGTCTACCTCCACCTCCAAGATGGCTACACCAGTACCTCCATCCATACCAAACCTATCAATCATCAGCAATACCTCCACTTTGACAGCTCCTACCCATTCCATATCAAGACGTCCCTTCCATATAGCCTAGCCATCCATGGCCGCCTCATCAGTAGTGACATGCCGTCTCTCTCCAAACATACTATGTGTCTCAGTGAGGCCTTCGCAGTGTAGTTACCCTCCCGGCCTTGTACAGAAACAGATCTCCCATGCCTTATCTCTCCAATCACCCCTTCCCAAGTCCCACCATCCAGCCACAAAGGAGCACACTCTGTGCCAGCCAGGCCCAGGCCTGGAACAACTGAATCACATTCTCTGCCTTGAAATCAGGAATATCCTACACACTACCCTTATCAACCCCCCCCCCCACCCCCCCCCCCCACCCCAACTGTTATTCTGCAGCCTAATTAACCTACATAATATCCCTGCTCCCAATCGCTTGCCTCATGGTTCATATCCCTGTAATAGACCTAGGTGCAAGAACTGGTCCATAAATCCTCCCACCACCACCTACTCCAGTCCAGTCATTAGCAACACCTATCCTATCAAAGGTATGGCTACCTATGAAAGCAGTTATGTGATTTACATGCTAAGTTTCAAATGCTGTGCTGCATTCTGCATGGGCATGATAACCAACAAGCTGTCAATCTACATGAATGCCCACTGACAAACTGTGGTTTGGAGACAGCTCGACCACCTAGTTTGCAAGCACACTGCCCAACACAATGTTCTTCACTTCAATGACTGCTTCACGGCCTGTACCATCTGGATCTTTCCTACAAAAGACAGCTTTTCTGAAAGGTGTAGATGGGAACTCTCCCTGTAATATATCCCATACCCCCAAAAATCCATTATTTCAATGCACCTATCCCCTTCTCTGCTCCCACTCCAGCACTACGAAGCCTCCTGTAACAATAATGCATCCACAGTCTTCTTTAGTTTTCTCCTATTCTGTTCCAGAACAATCTGAGCTGAGCTAAGGAATGACAATAGAACCCGGTTGAATACTGAGTGATTGTTAGATTTACAGCCTGAATTGAGCAGAGAAGGTTCATAAAGTTTTCAAAGTTCAGACAAAATGGGAAAGTACACTCAGTAATATCTCTGATATACTTTCAGGGTGCACTTCCATCCTCTTAGATAAATTAAAAATGAATACATTTGTAGTAAAGTATCTGGAAGATATTGATCAATGGGCTATGCTGAACTTGGAAGAATTCTAAATTGCAACCAGTTCACTTGAAGAGATTGAATCAAAATATTGGTCAGAGTTCAAAGGAAACTTAGATTGGAGTTTTTAGTGCCTGTATAAAGAAAGCTGGAGAGGCTATTGCAGTTTCATGGAACGGCACACTTAAATTACTCGATGTATCTCAATGAAGCACATCTGACTGAAGTGTTAATCAGTTCATTGCTGGACTGCATATGACAAAGGTTAGTAGGCAAGAGATTGTTGCAGCCCCAACTACTAGTTGAACTGTTGGACCAGCTTGATCATCATTTACATAGAAATGGGAGGGGGGAGGGATGTGTGGAAAAAATGACATGGTACATTGAAGTGAGAGTAAGCAGTGATAAATAACATTAAAGCTGTTCACATGACAAGTCCCATAAACAAAATCTTTGCGCACATTGATACGGAAGAGGTGACAGAAGGTCAAGTGTCTTTGCGTCACAAAATAAATCTCAAAGGTCAGGTCAGATTCTTTAGTTCAGTTTGCTTGTTGACAAATACAGCAAAATCAGTTGTATGCAGTTGATTCAATCGCACAGTAAAAATTATCTACACAGTAATAAGATTTCTGTCAGTGTACTCTAAATCATTCTCTGATTTAGTATTTTTCTGTAATTATACCTTTGTGAGTTAGGTGTGTTCAATTTAGGCTCAGTAGACTTAAATTCACAAACTAAATTCCTGTAAAGGGAAATGCTTCCTAACATGATTGCTAGTTTATTAAAATTGGTGGAAAGGAAGGAAGAAACGAGTAGCAATATTCGTGCCACCCAGAATAATATCTTACACTTCTCGCATTACCAAGCAATGATTGTGGTATTCGTAAAGAAAATTTAATTGTTTCTGCTACAGCAAGAAATAACATCAGTGATTATTTGCCTTCTAACCTCATCTTAGTAACAAAACTACTAGTGTAAAAAAGTACTACAGTGCACATAACAGTTGTTACCCAAAGTTGCATTTGTTATTTATTCAAACGCACTAAGCTAGCCATCACGGAACAGTGAATTGCATTGATTGATTTTAAAGAGAGGTGGGACACAGCAACACCTTAATTTACTTTCTGACAGTACTGTTCTGTCTCATTGATGGTTTAATTGCTAGAATCAGAAAAGCTCACGAGAATGATGGCAGTCTGCCCGCAATCAAAAACCTAATCAAAGAATAATCTAATAAGTTCATCAATGGAAAAGAGATTTTAGCAGTTGCATGAAATATCCAACATTATCATGCTAGGGAACAAGAAAGGACATTATGCTGTTATGCAAACTGAGGAGGAAGTGAAATAAAATTATTTTACACCACATTAAAAGGTGAAACAATTGATCTTCAGCTGCGTAAAATGTTTAATAGCGAATAAGACATCAGGGTAGAAGGGAGGTTCCCTTCGCCCCTTATACGAAAAGTGTAAGTCTTTAAACTTTACATACTTATCACATGAATCTCAATCGAGCTCTTCAATCATCTCAGGGATGCATTAACTAAGTTCACTTGGTTTTATATTGTAAAGACCACAAAATCAATATGAACAATTAGTAAGATGGAATTACAGAGCCCTAGTTTTGAGAATCCAATCCAAGTAGTTACTGCTAGAAGGACTTGTTTTACATACCAAGAATTCAAACAGTACTGCAAGATGGAAGGAAGTGAACACATTTTAGCACCAGGGCTCACTAGAGCAAATGGACAGTATAACAATCATCTTAGATGAGCACTGAACATATCAATGCCTGTTTTCTAATGCTAACATTACAGTACTGTTTTTTTTTGTGAACTTACGCTTCTTTCAGTTTTGGCAGTGGAGCACATTTTTTCTGCTCAACGTTCGGTTTTTCGCAGGCACGTTTCTTAATTAAATTTTATGTGTGTATTTCTTTGTTTTGAAGACTTTAATGCATTAGCTCTGAGAAGAATAGTCATCCAGGTACTTCTTTACATTCGACTTCAAATGGATTTACATAACAACAGTTTATATTTTCATACCAACATAACTTCCTAGAAATCTATGTTTTGGATATGTATATCTTTGGTTTTAGGAGCATACGGAAGTCGTCACTGTGCTGGTATAAGCTGACAGCTGCACACCAGTCGGCAAAAATGTAGCACGAAGATCATTAGTAGATGCTCAATCGAGCATGGCTATCATGAAAGGCCACAGACAGTCTTGCAAGCAACATGCGTCAATGCCCCCTGAACTTGTTCTTTTCCAACAGTGTAGCTAAAGTGTGTAATAGCAAGAGTACCGATACTGTCTGCAAAATGCCTTTCTAATGAGCTTGTACCACAACACATGGACTCTATTCCAGTTAAGTACAATTGCCAGTTCTTGTAAATAAAGAAGGATATTAACATTTGTGTTGTAGAAAGAGGGTACCGGTCATCCACAACAACGTTCTCTCCTTTGCTTTCTTATGACAGCAAGACTGTGCAGGGACAATGAGGATACTGTAGTCACATATGTAACAGAGTGTGAGGGAGGAGTATTTCTTGTGTGCTTGTAATTCTGGACTAGTTAGTTATCAGCTGTGGACAGTTGTTGATTATTCGTATATACAGTAGAAAGTTTCTATTCACAGTTATTATGAGGAAAATGGACTGTGTCAAAGCAAATGAAGAGATTATTTCTTGGATTGAATAAATATTCAAAAAGAAAGCTTGTGTTTTTATTCAAGCAGCTGATAAAAACCCGAAGTATTAATAACACTAGACCAATAGAAGAATCATCCTTGAGACAACAACAGAGATATTAAGTGTCTACAATCATTTATTGAATGTACTCCATTCCAAACTAATTCAAACTGTGAAACAGAGGCTTTCTGCTCTAAAATATGTTCATTAACTAAATGTTCTAAATGATATTGTTTTGGGAGCTGGGTAAATTCAAGAGAGAGTGACAGGAGCCACTCTACTTTGCTATGATCATTGCTATGGTTAGTACTGACACCCTATCAAATGGTAGAAAATAGTACATCATTTCTATATGCCATGAATTCAACACATAACAGAAATATTGAGAAACACCACTTGAACTTCTGTTGAGAGTTACGATTTGCAGACTTATTAATTTACTTGAAGAGAGACACAGTAAAAAGAGGGAAGTCGCTAAATTATAAATCAGTATACTGCAAGAAGAAAATTGTTCTACTTTAACTAACCTCTGGAAAAAGTCTTCAACACACAGTTGACCAAAATTAAGGTTAAGTACAAGACTCTTGTTTCCTACAAAGCTACAAAAGTCCAAACACCCAATATATATGATGATAACCACAATGGTCCTGGCACATCATCATGCACTGAATTTATGCAATCCTGGCCAACTGAGTACTCATCATCTGACTCTAATACTGTCACAATGGCTGTATGGGGATTCAAATAGGGGTTAAGGTCATACTGCTGGTGAGACAAGTGACACACTGCAGAAGCTGAATAATGCAAAGTTATTTGTTACTTTGTTTCAATTATCAGTGGAGTGTGCAATGAGGGCAATAATGCTAGTGATTATTATACAACAGATTTGAATGACAAGGTGAAGTTTGAGAGCAATTCAGAACAATTTTTCCTATCTGAATGCCACTAGCTTTTGTAAGAATAGATATTTTGTTGTATAATATGTTGTTTCTTGTGGGTCTTCATCAGCACAAATGGTGCAAAGTTACAAATAATGATGTTGCAGCTGCCACCAGATGCTTTGTGGACCCTACTTCACAAAATTATCAAAGAGTAAGAGATGATATAAGAACTCTTCATGCTCTCTCTATGTTCTGTTTTACACAGTCCAAACAGGATTGAGCTGCCTCTAATGAAAAAAGTAACATAGCACTAATTTAACTCCTACCCTGGAATACTTAAGTAGATATCTGATTGAGAATGAATATATACACTCCTGGAAATTGAAATAAGAACACCGTGAATTCATTGTCTCAGGAAGGGGAAACTTTATTGACACATTCCTGGGGTCAGATACATCACATCCACCTTTCACAGCAATGCAGGCTGCTATTCTCCCATGGAGACGATCGTAGAGATGCTGGATGTAGTCCTGTGGAACGGCTTGCCATGCCATTTCCACCTGGCGCCTCAGTTGGACCAGCGTTCTTGCTGGACGTGCAGACCGCGTGAGACGACGCTTCATCCAGTCCCAAACATGCTCAATGGGGGACAGATCCGGAGATCTTGCTGGCCAGGGTAGTTGACTTACACCTTCTAGAGCACGTTGGGTGGCACGGGATACATGCGGACGTGCATTGTCCTGTTGGAACAGCAAGTTTCCTTGCCGGTCTAGGAATAGTAGAACGATAGGTTCGATGACGGTTTGGATGTACCGTGCACTATTCAGTGTCCCCTCAACGATCACCAGAGGTGTACGGCCAGTGTAGGAGATCACTCCCCACACCATGATGCCGGGTGTTGGCCCTGTGTGCCTCGGTCGTATGCAGTCCTGATTGTGGCGCTCACCTGCACGGCGCCAAACACGCATACGACCATCATTGGCACCAAGGCAGAAGCGACTCTCATCGCTGAAGACGACACGTCTCCATTCGTCCCCCCATTCACGCCTGTCGCGACACCACTGGAGGCGGGCTGCACGATGTTGGGGCGTGAGCAGAAGACGGCCTAACGGTGTGCGGGACCGTAGCCCAGCTTCATGGAGACGGTTGCGAATGGTCCTCGCCGATACCCCAGGAGCAACAGTGTCCCTAATTTGCTGGGAAGTGGCGGTGCGGTCCCCTATGGCACTGCGTAGGATCCTACGGTCTTGGCGTGCATCCGTGCGTCGCTGCGGTCCGGTCCCAGGTCAACGGGCACGTGCACCTTCCGCCGACCACTGGCGACAACATCGATGTACTGTGGAGACCTCACGCCCCACGTGTTGAGCAATTCAGCGGTACGTCCACCCGGCCTCCCGCATGCCCACTATACGCCCTCGCTCAAAGTCCGTCAACTGCACATACGGTTCACGTCCACGCTGTCGCGGCATGCTACCAGTGTTAAAGACTGCGATGGAGCTCCGTATGCCATGGCAAACTGGCTGACACTGACGGCGGCGGTGAACAAATGCTGCGCAGGTAGCGCCATTCGACGGCCAACACCGCGGTTCCTGGTGTGTCCGCTGTGCCGTGCGTGTAATCATTGCCTGTACAGCCCTCTCGCGGTGACCGGAGCAAGTATGGTGGGTCTGACACACCGGTGTCAATGTGTTCTTTTTTACATTTCCAGGAGTGTACATTCTCAACCAAAATAAAATTTTGACTATTGAATCACAGCCGTATTTATGAAAAGATATATTTAATTGTTGCCTGAAAAGTATGCAATTTTTCCCTCCAGAATATGGAACCATTGTAGCATAAAGTATCAGGATACAGGAAAATGAGGTTTGTTGTACAGATAACTAAACATGAAGAAATACAATGATGAACAAGTCCTTGTAGGCATCACACTACAAAATTCATAAATAATGTGAATCACCCGGGGACTTCATTTTGAGGTACGAACTTTTTGACCATATATATACTATGCAACCCTTTTTGCTTATCGTCAGATGGGTCTTCAAGAAACACTGCTTTAGGATGTGGAAATCCAACACCTTGTAAGAAACTTCAGGTATATGGAAAAACTTGCTAGTTTCCTTCTTGATTGGAACTAAATCTTGGTCAGCACCATATCGTCCGTCTCAATTATTATAGCCACATAATTATGCTTCTTTATTGTAATGTGGAACTTTCTTTTTAATTATTTTTCTATCAATTATTAATATTGTCCTTATGTTGATGTATACTGTCTGGCCATTTAAATAACTAATAATGATTCTCTAATAATGGTTCTCCAATAATTTTTTTATTTAATACCTCATTGGTGAAACTCCAGTTGATAAATGAGGCAATTCATTTTAAATAACTTGGAACTCTAGCACCATTTGAACCCATGTAGTTCTTATACTTGAGCAATATGCATGACTGTCTTCCAGTTTCTTCTTCCCAAATGGTTAGACTGCGGGTGGTATTTAGAAATTGCGATATGCTGCACTTCTTCCTTAAATTATTATTTATAAATTGTGTATTATCATCAATATGTAATCATATAAGTTTTCCAACATCCACAAAATAGTCTGTTAAACAATTAACTAATGTGGCCGTATTTGCTTTCTTAATGCGAAATAATGTGACATATTTCACTGTTGTGGAATAATGGCAGTTTGGCACAATAAATTAATGTCATATGCATAGTTTCCATACAAATTCCTTTATACAGCTGTGGGATACTGGGCATAAATACCACTCCAAGTTAAAACTTCTTTTTATTTTTAATTTAAGGATTTGGTATCATTGAGCATTTCAGCAGAATGAGCATCACAATATTTTACTAATTGTCACTGAACACAGCTGTCTGTTCTACCCACAACTCCTAAGTGAGTCTCAATATAAATGTTGTGAAACTATCAGACACTAAATTAAGAAATAACAGCACTGGTTGCAAGGCATAGCCCTGCACTGAAAATGTGCCCCACGCTCAGCTAGGTGAACCTCTTATTGCTATTTCCATTTCTCTCTCTCATAAGCAAACTATAAATTGAACAGCTTATTCATTAAAGGATTCATTAGAAGGGTATGAAAAGGTTAATGGTAAATTTGGAGAGGATATGGAGGCCAACAGGAACGAGAAACAACTCTTGGATTTCTGTGCCAGTATGGGCTTAGTAATCACAAACTCCTTTTTTTAAACATAAGAACATTCACCGGTGTATTTGGGAAGGCAGGGAAACCAGATCTGTCATCGACTATATAATAACAGATCAGGAATTCAGGAAGGCTGTGAGGGACACACGTGTATTCAGGGGATTCTTTGATGACACTGATCATTATTTAATCTGCAGCGAAATTGGTATTGTGAGGCCGAAAGTGCATATGTAGGAGGATAAGAGTGGAGAAACTTCAGGATAAGGAAATCAGGTACAAGTACATAACAATGATCTCAGAAAGGTACCAGTTAGTTGAATGTAGTCAATTACAGTCATTGGAAAAGGAATGGACAAGGTACAGTGACACAATACTAGAAGTGGCTAAAGAATGTTTTGGAACAGTAGTGTGTAAAGGTAGGATGAAGCAAACAGCTTGGTGAAATGATACAGTCAAGGCAGCTTGTAAAAGGAAAAAGAAGGCATATAAAAATGGCTACATACTAGAACTCAGGTAGACTGAGAAAGTTATGTTGAAGAAAGAAACAAAGCCAAACAGATAATTGCAGCATCAAAGAATAAATCTTGGGAAGACTTTGGAAACAAGTTGGAGACTTTGGGTCAAGCTGCTGGAAAACCATTTCGGAGTGTAATTAGCAGTCTTCGAAAGGGAGGTAAGAAGGAAGTGACAAGTATTTTGGACAGGTCAGGAAAACTGCTTGTGAATCCTGTGGATTCCTTGGGCAGATGGAGGAAATATTTTGAAGAGTTGCTCAATGTAGGTGAAAATACGATCAGTAATGTTTCAGGTTTCGATGTACAATGGGATAGGAATGAGGATGGAAATAGGATCACATTTGAGGAAGTGGTGAAAATGGTCAATCGATTATAAAGCAGTTGGGGTGAATGAAATTAAGTCGGAACTCATCAAATACAGTGGAATGTCAGGTCTTAAATGGCTACATAGGATAATTGAAATATCCTGGGAGTCGGGACAGGTTCCATCAGACTGGACAAAAGCAGTAATCACACCAATTTTTAAACATGGAAACAGAAAAGATTGTAACAACTACAGAGGTATCCCTTTAATCAGCGTTGTGGGTAAAATCTTCTCAGGTATTGTTGAAAGGAAAGTGCGAGTATTAGTTGAGGACCAATTGGATGAAAATCAGTGTGGGTTTAGGCCTCTTAGAGGTTGTCAGGACCAGATCTTTAGCTTACGGCAAATAATGGAGAAGTGTTATGAATGGAACAGGGAATTGTATCTATGCTTTATAGATCTAGAAAAGGCATATGACCGGGTTCCTAGGAGGAAGTTATTGTCCGTTCTACGAGATTATGGAATAGGAGGCAAACTTTTGCAAGCAATTAAAGGTCTTTACATGGATAGTCAGGCAGCAGTTAGAGTTGACGGCAAATTGAGTACATGGTTCAAAGTAGTTTCAGGGGTAAGACAAGGCTGCAACCTGTCTCCACTGTTGTTCATATTATTTATGGATCATATGTTGAAAACAATAGACTGGCTTGGTGGGATTAAGATATGTGAACACAAAATAAGCAGTTTTGCATATGCGGATGACTTAGTTGTGATGGCAGATTCGATTGAAAGTTTGCAAAGTAATATTTCAGAGCTAGATCAGAAATGTAAGGACTATGGTATGAAGATTAGCATCTCCAAAACGAAAGTAATGTCAGTGGGAAAGAAATATAAACGGATTGAGTGCCAAATAGGAGGAACTAAATTAGAACAGGTGGACAGTTTCAAGTACTTAGGATGCATATTCTCACAGGATGGCAACATAGTGAAAGAACTGGAAGTGAGGCGTAGCAAAGCTAATGCAGTGAGTGCTCAGCTACAATCTACTCTCTTCTGCAAGAAGGAAGTCAGTACCAAGACTAAGTTATCTGTGCACCGTTCAATCTTTCGACCAACTTTGCTGTATGGGAGCGAAAGCTGGGTGGATTCAGGGTACCTTATCAATAAGGTTGAGGTTACGGATATGAAAGTAGCTAGGATGATTGCAGGTACTAGTAGATGGGAACAATGGCAGGAGGGTTTCCACAATGAGGAAATCAAAGAAAAACTGGGAATGAACTCTATAGATGTAGCAGTCAGGGCGAATAGGCTTAGACGGTGGGGTCATGTTACACGCATTGGAGAAGCAAGGTTATCCAAGAGATTCATGGGTTCAGCAGTAGAGGGTAGGAGGAGTCGGGGCAGACCAAGGAGAAGGTACCTGGATTCGGTTAAGAATGATTTTGAAGTAATAGGCTTAACATCAGAAGAGGCCCCAATGTTAGCAGGGAATAGGGGATCATGGAGGAATTTTATAAGGGTGACTATGCTCCAGACTGAACGCTGAAAGGCATAATCAGTCTTAAATGATTATGATGATGATGATGATGATGATTTTTAACAGTTATGGGTAGAGGTTACTTTTTGTTCTTCTGATAATTATAGACTGAATGACAGTTTTATTTTAGAATGACATATTCAAGACTTTACTATCAATGTATTGTGTTCCTTTTTACATTCCCTACTTTCATTTTGTTATGCCTCTGCAGCACACTTTTTTGATCATTGCATTTTGAATGGATGGCAATGTGCCGCAAGTAGCTTAATATAGCTTAATAGCAGTATGAATTGTTGTGATTGAAACTTGGCTAGGAGATAGTGAACTGCTTTAGAGTATTCTAGCAGAAATGATAGATTGTAAGATAACAAACCACTACCAACAACATAAAGGAAAAGAATAATGCTACTTTGAAAATCTTTACTATTTAATGAATAATGCAGTTAGTGTAGAATGTGTAACTGAAGATTAATAAACTAATAGCATAAGTAGCTGAACTCAAACGTTTCAGCAGGTCCTAAGTCTGTTTTTTTCCAGTTTCAACCCCTCACCAACGCATACACCTAGAAATTTTGAATATTCTACCTTAGCTACCTATCAGAAATCAGTAGCTGAGGTAGAATATTCAAAATTTCTAGGTGTGTGCATTGAGGAGGGGTTGAACTGGAAAAAACACATCGGGGATCTGCTGAAACGTTTGAGTTCAGCTACTTATGCCATAAGGGTCATTGCAAATTTTGGCAATATACATCTCAGTAAATTAGCTTACTACACCTATTTTCATTCTCTGCTTTAGTATGGCATCAAATTCTGGGGTAACTCATCATTGAGTAAAAGAGTGTTCATTGCACAAAAGCGTGTAATCAGAATAATTGCTGGAGCTCATCCAAGATCATCCTGCAGACACTTATTTAAAGAGCTAGAGATCTTCACTGTAGCCTCACAATATATATATTCACTTATGAAATTTGTTATTAACAATCTGAATGAATTCAAAAGTAATACAGTGTACATGGCTACAACACTAGGAGAAAGGATGATCTTCACTACTCAAGGCTCAGAAGGGTGTAAATAATGCTGCCACAAAAGCCTTTGGTCACTTACTCAATAGCATCAAAAGTCTGACAGATAGCCATATAGCATTCAAAAGAAAATTAAAAGAATTTCTTAATGGCAACTCCTTCTACTCATTAGATGAATTTTTGGATATAGTAAGTGAGTAATTTCCCCAACCCCCACAAAAAAATAAGCGTAATGTAATATTTTGTGTAATGTAATATCCTGTATAGACACCTTTTATTAACCTGACACGTTCCACATCATTACAAAGTGTCGTACTCATGATCTGCGGAACAAGTAGTAATCTAATCTAATGATTTTGGGATATATGATTATAAAAGAATTTACTGAGAGTAACAACTGGTTTTTCCAATCACAAAATAATTAAGTCTATGACTACATAAGTTAATAATCTGAGAATAAAGCAAGTAAAGTAGTTTCAAGATTGAAAAAACAATAACAAACTGCAAGTCTAGTGGAATAGTATGGTGTTGAGAGATGATAGCTGACAAACTTGTAAAAATTGGCTTATTTCCAAAATTGACTGTTGTCTATGAGAACATCCCAATTTTTGGAAATCATTTTCAGGTACTTTCTTGTGTGTGTAAATGGTGTGTGACTCTCTTGTACTGATGAAGGTTGTGGCCGAAAGCTTTACATAAATGCCTTTAAATTGTGCCCGTTTGCAACTTGACGCGTCCTTTTTACGGTCAGTAGCAATCTGTCTTTTCCTACATTGCTAATATTCATAGCTGGACTTTCCATTGTTTTATGAGAACTATGATAAGTAGGCTTGGAACTGTGTTTGAATTCATCAGTAAAGAATTCCGGGCTAAATTGTCGTGGTCGATCTGTAGAACTTCTTCTCGCTGACGTTTCGTTCTCAACTACGGAGAACATCTTTCGAGGTGAGTCGACGACTGGCTACTAGGAGCTGGGGCCGCTGCTTTTATGGAGATCATAGAGGGCGCCACAAATTCTGGGGTAACTCATTATTGAGTAAAAGAGTGTTCACTGCACAAAAGCGTGTAATCAGAATAATTGCTGGAAGTCATCCAAGATCATCCTGCAGACACTTATTTAAAGAGCTAGAGATGTTCTCCGTAGTTGAGAACGAAACATCAGGGAGAAGAAGTTCTACAGATCGACCATGGCAATTTAGCCCGGAAGTGTTTACTGACGAAGACGCTGGCCGTGAAAGCCTACATGGGATGATGTGTTTGAATTGTTTCTGAATTTTAGTTGAACTGTAATAATTGATGCCAAAAAGCCAAATTTTTCGTTACTGTGCAAGTAGTATCGGTATAAGCAGGGCTGGTAAATGTGGAAGAGCAACAAGAATAAAAGTTAACATTGTGTGCGTGGTCTATGGGATTACATTAAAAATCGGCCACAGGCAACAGGTGCAGCGACAGCGAGCAGCGATGGATGCAGTTAGAAGTACAAGGCGCACTTGAAGTGTCAGCCTCAGCACACCACAACAGCGGAAGGTCTGGGGTTTCACAATATCAAGAATAACAGAATTATCAAAATGGGTTGCTGCTGAGGGCTGCTTGCATATCTTTTGGCAAAAGATGCAAGCCTAAACTTCTTCCGTTTCCATGTATTTGTGAAATGTATAGGTGTTGTGTTTGTTTTATTTGTAACCCAGTTATATGGATGTCTTCGCGGCGCATTCAAATACGTGCAGAACAGCAGGGTGCCAACAGAGTAGTAAGGAAAAGTGCAAAGTGTAAAGAATGTTTCGTCAAACTGAATGGACAACAATGTGCAGCTAGGAGCTTAATAGAAGTATGAATTGCTGTGATTGAAACCTGATTAAGAGATAGTGGACTGCTGCAGAGTAGGAGGAGGAGGAGGAGGAGGAGATTAGTGTTTAACGTCCCGTCAACAACGAGGTCATTAGAGACGGAGCACAAGCTTGGGTGAGGGAATGATGGGGAAGGAAATCAGCCGTGCCCTTTCAAATTAGTGTGTTGTGTATCTCTGTAGATGCCAAGACCTCTCTTACATCATTGACTGTTCCACTAAGCACATGTGCTTATAACAGCACACGTGTATACGTAATTTCCTTGAACTAGAGCCTGTGGATAAAAGTGCATTGTTCCCTGTCTTTGGTGGGAATCTTTGATAGCCTACACATAATGGAAATATTTTACAATTCGTAGCTACAAACAGGCCTGACCTTACTAACTATGTCAGTTTTGAGACAGTGATTTATAGAGACCGTATTATATGCATCATAAAAATCTTAAAATATGCACGAAAAATGCTTAAAAAACTCATGAAAAGTGTCGAAATAGGTAAGATCAAATAATTAAAAAAAACATGGTAGTTACTGCGTCCGTTAGATCTCAAAGTCGAACCTGTGCATATCAATTACGAGGAAGTGCAACAGCCACATAAAAAATCAATACATTTAGAATGCTGATATTTTCTGAATACTTTCTGGTAGAGGTTACGAAGGGGGCCTTTCTGGGATTATTTTCTAAAAATTAGCAAAATTGGCATGCACACTACGTTTCAAGAAGTCTTCTTTCTTTGCTATTGTTGTCGGCAACAAGTGGATGCGATGCGAGTGAGTCGCAGCAAAACAATCGATATGTTTAGGATCAACTTCAAGATATATCGCACGCAGAGGGGCATGCACAAAAATTCCGTAATATTTTATTTAAAAAACACTGCAGAATCACGAATTTTTTTGAACAGCATTAACTTTTAATTAATACTATTTGACTATTGCATCATTTACAATTTGCTTTACATTTTGCTACTATTGTAAATATAAACGAGTGTGTACTATTCCAAATATTCAGTAGTAAGACTGTGTGTTCGAGCACTCGAAACATTATATATAAGCAGAAAAGGACCACACTACACCAACTGAGGTAACTGGGCAGCATTTGAATTTGGGTGCTATGTTGGCACTTGTTGTTCCTGCTAAAAGTTCACCCATCCTGATGCTAAAACTGTAAATTTGACACAAGGGTTCAAAGCCTGTATTATTGTTTAAAATGTTTTCAAACAATTCTTTAAGTTTTCTTGCAGATACATCCAGCAATGTGGAGTTCACTAGAATAATTTTACTCATTAAATGAATAGATTCATTCAGCGCCAAACCTCGAGTTTCAAGCTTTTTAATTCTTGCAGGTATATGGGAAAAAAGAGTGCTAATCACAGCAATGTCTTTTTTAATACCAGAATCATTAAAAGCTTCCTTGCACTGGCAAAGTGCCAAAGCCTCTGCACTATCTAAGTCGTTTACTACCCCTCAAATGGCTTCGAAACATTCACTCTAAAACAACACAGCTTCAACCCACGCATCCCAAACAAGTTACCATGGGTTCGAGAGGTATAGGCACATTTGGCAGATTTTCTTTGTAGGTCGCAATGCGAGCAGAAGCCTTTAGAACACTTCTTTGTGGATGAAATCCGTTTATTTATATTCACAAATGTGGAACGTACATCTTCAGGAAGCTGATGTACTCCATGAGGAAAGCACATCACATTAATCAAACTGGCATAAAATACTCTGAGGGCTTTTACTGCATTGATCATATAGAAAGTAACATCTGAAATAAACACAAACACCCTTTCAACTGGAAATATTTTTCTAATACCCTCATTCACAAATCTGGCGATCGTAGAATGATTTACTTTTTCAAGCTCTTTGCAGGCCGCAAAATAGGAAGAAGAAAGCTCTTCTTTTAAAGCACCAACAATTAAAGTTGTAATGTAATGGCCACAAGTGTCAGTAGTTTCATCAACTGAAATCCAGATAGTGCTGTCCTCGAGTTCACTGCATATTTCTTCCAGAACATTATCGGTATGTAATTTTTATACAGTGTTGATTCATGTGGTATATTTTGATTTATGTAATATTTGCGCAGGAAGCCTTTGGGGATAGGGTTTGTGAAGAGTAATACTGCTTGCAATGAATGCTCCACATGGATCCTGTTAAACCAACTATTTTGGTTACCTTTGGACAACTCCCTGCTACTGCAACTTGCTCGAGTCTTTTTTCGCACCAAGCAATTCCGTCATATGTAAATGTTCCAGTATGGTCAGCTATCCATGAAACGACGTTTCTTTTTTCAGGCGGCATGGTGTGCAACACGTTACGCACTACATGTCGTAAGGACGTTCAACTGTGTACAAGTAAATAGAAAGCTAAACTGAAAAATGGACATGCGACTAAAACCTTGAGTAGTTTAAATTAATTGTTGCTGACGCATACAGTATGACAGCGAAGGGGATTAACTAGGGCTTCGGGCGCAGGAGCATTGACCCTGTCTGCCTGTTTCTGTTCCTCTTCCGTAATGACTTCGCTAGGCAGTGGCCTCGGTTAGTGGCTGCATGCAGTTCTAGGTCACAGTCAATCTGTGAGACATCAAAACTAGATCGAGCTAGAGTTAGTAAACATTTGTGCATCTATAAAAAAGAGTGATGAACAAAGCATACAACTTTCACTGTTACACCATAGAAAAAGATATTGCCAAGAGCCTGAGAAAATTCTAGTCCTATTTAAAGCGGCTAAACAGTTTAAGGCTTCTATCCGGTCACTCAATTACCAGTCTAGTGTGACAACAGACAAAATGAAAGCAGCAGTTTTAACTTTTGCATTCCAAAAAATCATTCACACAGAAAGATCATACACACACACACTTTCATTTGACCATCACACTGATGCCTCTATGGAGGACACAGAAACAGGGAACCTAGATGTACAGAAACAACTGAAATAGTTGGAAATAAGTAATTCATCATGTCCAGACAGAACCCCAATTTGGTTTTACAGAGAGGGCTCTTGGACACTGGCCCCTTACTTAATCTGCATTTATGACAAATCTCTTGCCCAGCACAAAGCATAAAGTGACCGGAAAAACAGCACAGGTGACTCCTGGCTATAAGAGACCTACAAACTTACAGACCAATGTCCGTAACACTGAACTGCAGCAGAATTCTTGAATCTATTCTCAGGTTGAATATAATAAATTTCCTTGAGATATAAAAGCTTCTGTCCACTAATTAGCATGAAAACAGAAGGTATTCCTCATGCAAAACTCAGCTTGACTTTTCTCACATTATATCCTGTGAACCATGGAAGAAGCTGTTTGCTGGTGATGCTGCGGTGTATGGGAAGGTGTGTCGCTGAGCGACTGTAGGAGGATACAAGACGACTTACAAAAAATTTCTAGTTGGTGTGATGAATGGCTGCTAGCTCTAAATGTACAAAAATGTAAGCTAAACAGATAAGTAGGAGAAACAATCCCGTAATTTTCAAATACAGCTTTAGTAGTGTGCTCTTGACATAGTCACATCAATTAAACCTCTACACACTGTTCATCATAAGAATAAATCTGATGTAAACAAACACAAACACGATGCTTGGTTAGAAGCCGTAGCACACATACACTGGTGGTGTTATGCTCCTGAAAGTAGGTTCTACTTATGTATAAGATATCTTAACAATAAGTTATGTTAAATGAAGCTTTAAGATAGCCTAATGTAATAACAGTCATCAAAGTTTTTCTTCATCACTGTTTAGCTATGCAGTTTTTATTTTAAAAATTGTGTACAATCACAGTATGCGTACTGTTGTGCTCAGATTGTCGCACTGTTGACACACAGTAAGACAATGGCTGAGGGTGCTCTACAGTGGAACAGGTTAAAAACTGCCAAGAAATAAGTTGTTCTTAGTCAGGGTTGCCACAAGGTGCCCCAAGTGAGATTCTCTGATATTTCCCTGACTTGAGATCTCAAGGGTAAGATAAGACTTAAGTTGGCAATCTCTCTTTGCAGCTAAGGTACAAGAAACAATAGTGAAAATGTGGAAATTTCTAAAACAACTTGCAAGCAGATGGTTTTTCCTGATGTGAGCAACAATCTTAAGTACTAACTTCAACATCATCTGTAATGATTTAGATGGAGAAAGTGAGGCCAATAAGTTAATGTGTTTCATTAAGACCACTGACGTTATTTTATTTCAATAAAACGAAACACATTTGGTGACAAAAATATGTGTTTCCTTGGACTCGCAAGACAGATTTAAAATGCTTTCACTGATTTCAGAAATAACCTTAGAAAAAAGTAAGTCTTTTGAAAGAAGTGTATAAGGCAGGGAAGAATTGTGTAAACTAACACTATAGGTGACACCAATAAAATGTTGGTTCTACAATGTTCATTATTGTCGGTTATTACCCACTATGTTATGTCTATTATTTTACAGCTATTGTGCAACTTTTCTTTTGAGAAATATACAAGTACAAAGCGTACAAAACGCCAGTGACTGACAATTTCCTTCTTCTTATCGTCCATACTTTCTAACATATAAACTACTTTTGAAGTGCTGAAATGTACTAGAACAAATAAAAGTCTATGAAACGTCACACTATACAACATACTTGAGGTGAGACAGTCACAATTCCTGAAATCCATCGTACATGGCCTCTGGCCTGCCAAGGAGCACCGCACTCCTGGGTCCATGAATAACCCATGAAAAAATGCTGCATTATGCAACACAGAAATATACCCAGCCCGCAGGCAGATCTGTGGGATTACATCCGGTGTGCAGGGCCTGCACATTAATGGAAATCGAATGGCTTGAGATCGGCAGGCCCAATCCATTACAGATACCTGCAGAAATGGCCTGCAGTTTTGGCCTGTTGCGGAAATCCACTTGTGTGACCCACTATTCACGAGCCACAGACAGCATGTTGATGAAAGGAGACCATGGTGGTCAATCCATGCAACAGATAACTTGTTCAAATACTCTTTAAATCAATAATAATGAGGATAGGTAGAAAATCACCATAAAGATAATTTCTGAGCCACAGACAGGCACATAGAAAAGACAATCACACTCTCACAACTAAATTTTCAGCCATAGCTTTTATCAGAAAACGAGAGAACACACACATTGACGGAATCACTCAGATACAACACATGCACACATGACCACTGTCTCCAGCCGCTGTGTCTAGATCCAACACTCATAACGCCATGCCTCACATCAGCAACAACTAGGCTAGTGGCAAGAGGTGGTGGCAGCATTGACCGCATGCTGAGGGGAGTGATAAGAAGGGGAGAAGCAGTAGGATTGAGGGAGTAGGAAAGTGGTGCACGTACTTGGTGCACCCAGCCAGCAATGATGCATGACACCGGAGTAAACAAACCATTACATCTACTAAGGAGGACCCAAAATATCACACCTCCCTGATATTCACCGATTTCCAGAACCTGTGGCAACCATGTTAATGATTCTCATATATTTACAAGAAGAAATCGGTTTTGGAGTTTTCCATGAGACTGCATTTAATATAGTTGAGACAGAGACTTTTTTTTCCTTTTCCAATCTGAAACACCTACATCTCTTAATTGTGAAATTACATACTTTTATGAATAATGCACATCATCTCATTTCTAATTACATATTGCAAGTGAAATTCCTGTTTTCATTTCAAATATAAATTTGTAATTATTGATATTTTACAAAAGAATGTTAATAAAGATTGCTTCTGGACTGTGTCCACTGTTTCATACCACAGATGTAGTCTCACATGAACCAGAGTGATAAGTGTTGTAGAAACATGAATGGGTCATTCCATGTCAAGTCATCCCGGCCATGACACTCATTATCTAGTTGTGAACTGAGATTTTGTGTACTGCTTTTGTATCTAATATCATGAACTTCGTCAATTTTTATTGCATTATGTTGGTAGCAATTTCTGAAAGTCTGATGCAATGCGATACTTCAAAGCAAACTGGAAAATTGACTGCACTTTTTAAATAAAAAATGATGTGATAACAGTTTTTTCCCCTGAATATCCTTTTGGACATATAGTTTCTGAAAACTTATTAGAAATGTCCAATTATTTTTTTGTAAATTAATTTTATTGTTAAATTAGAAAAAATATTTTGGACAATTGCCCGCCCCCCTTTCTGGAAAACACTGAGAAAATTAGGAAGTGATCTACAAATAATAAAGTTTCATCACACAAAAAAACAGTTTTGAAAAGTGAACGGCACTGGGGAAAAAATTATATATAGGGTGTCCCATTTATCTTGACCACCCTAAATAACTGTTTGTCCAGATGCAAATTACAAAATGTTTCAAGCAAATGTTCTTTAGCCGCCAGAGGGACATCAATCAGCATGATTGCCTTCATTGTAGCTCTGTTTTTTACAAAGATATGAACAGCAGTATGACTTTTTTAAATAGCACCCTGTATTTTTTATTCGTTAATTCATTTCCTCTCCTAAAGACCTATTCAAACATGTATCACACTGCACCATTCACTTTAACACCACCTTATTAATTACATAACACAACATTGACGTTGACACTCCCAACACTTAGTGCAGGTACTCAGGGTAGCAGAACACATCCATGTGCTGACATTGACAGAGGACAAATGTAAACATAGTGGAATGCACACCCATCATCCTGTCAACCATCGTCAGTTGAAGAGTTGTGTGAGTAAAATGTACACCAACGAAGAGAAGGTAATGTAAGTTAGCAGAACAGTAATTGCAATACTGTTTTCATATGTATGGGTACATTTAGTACGGCAGTTTAGTCCCTTTAAAAACTGTTTTGTAGAGAAGGTATACAGTACAAGCTGTCCTTCCTACAAACTGCATCGACATAACATTTCTTTTATTATTGTTGTTGTTGTTGTTGTTGTTGTTGTTGTTGAAGGTAGGCAAAATGCTACTACGCAGGCAGCGGAACTGTACAGAGAGAAATATCGTGACAAGAACCCACCTTCCCAATGGATGTTTTCTCGTCTTGTTGCGACGCTTCACGAAACGTGAAGTTTCAACCCACGACAACACAATCGTCGTAGCACTCACACAGACGAAGCTGCCGAAGTTTCTGTTCTAACTACCATTGCTATGAATCCACATGTGAGCACACAACAGCTTGAACACGAGATTGGCATTCCTAAGACCAGTGTACATCGTATTCTTACATGTCACCGGTTCCATCCTTACCATGTACACCTACATCAAGAATTGCATGGGAATGATTTCCAGAATAGTGTCTCGCCAACCGGAAGTTCTTCTCCAGTGCTCTATTTACTGACGAAGGTTCCTTCTCAAACAAAGGGCAGGTAAATACAAGGAACATGCATTATTGGTCCAGCGACAATCCATGACAGATTAGACAGGTGGAACATCAGCGCCAGTGGAGGGTTAACGTCCGGTATCGGATGCTTGGAACTACAGTTATTGACCCTCATTTCATCAATGGTAGTCTAAACGGCACAGCGTATGCCAACTTTCTCAGATGAATTCTCCCTCTTCTTCTGGATGAAGTGCCGCTAAGAACCAGAATGCTTATGTGCTTTCAACACTGGACGTCCAGCACATAATGCCTTGCATGCACGTCATGTTCTGAACCGAAGGTATCCTGCCAGATAGATTGGTCGAGGAGAAAAAGTTACTTGGCCTGTTAGGTCTCATGGTTTAAATCCTCTGGACTTTTTTCTTAGGGGATGCATTAAAGATGTTGTCTGTTGCAATATTCCAACAAATTCAGAGAACATGCAGGAAGGTATTGCGCTTGCTTGTAATTCTCTTCAGTAAGCAACACTGGAAGCAGTAAATAATTCATTCATTCAACGAAAGCACCAGTGTATCGGTGTCCAGTCACCATTCTGAGCACCTTTAAATGTTCTACTCCTGGGCAATGGTACAGGAGAGTCAGCAACAATTTTGTGTTATGTTTTTACTTGGCTTTCATTTGTTTTGTACAGCTCCAGCAAAAAGACGAGTTTGTGACCCCTGCGCTCAAAGTCAATGTTGTGTTTTTAAGAGAACTGAAATGCCTTGCAGGTTCTCGTGACAGAATTCAAATACCTGTGAAGCTGTAAGTATTTGACCTTTATAAACTCTTTGCAAAGTTGTTTGTGTGACACGTCTTCTAACAGTGTCACAATACCATCACACAGAGATTTGCCATGGCTGGTAGCAAAAAAGAACCACCTGCACTTTATGTTGAAGTCGTGTTCATCGTAGCAGATATTTCTGAAGTTCTTACAATTTTTATAGTGTGCAGTAACCATCAGTGAAATATTCAACACACACAAGATGAATTTCTGGAAATTCACACTTAAAAAAGATTCAATACAGTCTTCTAAGTCTGGTACATCAAGGAAAAATCATGTTCTAGATCATCAGAAACAATACAAATACTTTTTGCATGCAACTGTTTGTCCTTTTTGTAATATATATGGACAGTGTGAAGAGTGCAACTACCATTGTTCCAGTGATACCCTGTACTTCACCCTGAACAACAAAATTGAAATTTTTCACTCAAATCCATAAAAATTAACACTGATCCTTCATCAAGTGCTTCCTTCTTCATTTTCCGATAATCAGATTTTGATTGAGAAATAAAAGAGTGTGAAATAAGTTTATCAATTTTCATAATTAGTGTCTCATGGAATTCTGATAGATAAGTGATTTGAACACAAAGTCATTCTACCAGTTGATACCCACTGATGTACTGAACCATCTCATAAGGATCATGGTCATATTTCATTTCCTAAGCAGGTTTGAAGCAATGAACTGGTGGGGCATTTTTCACACAGACGAAGCATACAGGCTCGGTTATTTATATCAGATATTTTAATTAGATCCTGGTATGTTTCTTTAACAGAAATGGAATTTAGAAGCAATTTGGCGTTTTGGTGGTAAATGCGCACACACATGCGATATGTGTTTCTGATGATTCTGCGAGTATACACTGTTTTGGTCGAAGAGAAGCAAATTTTGAGAATCCTATTTTGTCTTCAGGATACTTTTTTATATAGAGAGAAAATACAGTTCAGTTAAATTACTTAAAACAAGATGCTTTTGTTCACAAGTACTTTTGCTGGTGCTCACTTTGTCTTTTTTTCCAGGCATTATTCTTGTGTTTTTGTCATCCAAATAAAAGCTCTTTATTTTTTGCACTGTATCATGTGTCAATGTCTTTCCTCTTTTCTGCTCAGCCATCGATAAAATACCCTTCTCTATTTAAAGAGCTCTTGCTTGTCGTATCAAATATTCAGAAACCTGAAATTTGGAACTTAATTTCTGTTCAGACCAAGTTGGTGGCACAAGAGTAAGTAACTGAATTTTTTCATGATTATTTTCATATTCAATTTTCTGTTTGATTTTCTCTGAGTTCATCATGATGTTTTGCCGTTCCTTCCAGTTCTGTTAAATGACTGTCAGGGATAGTGTTTGCATCAGCAGTCAGCTTAACTTGATATGTATGTGAAATTTTAGTTTTCAGAGCCCCAGCTGCTGATTCCAATTTTCATGTGGCTGCTTGCATACAAACTATGCCAAACAACTGACTGCAGCTTTGCACTAGTTAAGCTAGTATTGAGCACAGATTTTTCAGGAGTCTGCACCTTCACATTACTGTCGTCTATATAGTCTGGTGATGAGCTTTAACTTGCTTGTTTTTCATAAGTTTGATACAGGTTGGGGACATTTTCTCCCCAGGAATAACGCTAAAGCCTCTCATTTTGAAGGTTTTTGCCTTTTCTAAATTAATTCCATGCAATCCAGATGAAACAGATTGTTTATGGCACTTTAAGGGATCAGATCAATTTGTGATTCTTCAGTTTCTCCCGGTGTATTTGTTGCTTGAACAGTCCACGGGTATACCGCCGGCGCACGAAGAGAGCGACCCACATGGGAAGGGGATTTAAATCGGCCGCCCGCCCTCACGTGTTCATTTTGTAAGCGCACCCGACGATCGCGACACGTCTGATCGTCGAAAAATTGTGTCCGTTGGACACTATGAACCAGCAGTACACCCATGGACTGTTCGAGCAGCAGAGTAATTTGTGTTTAACACACACACACACACACACACACACACACACACACACACACACACACACACACACATGAAACACTTAAATCACAGTATGAACGACTGTTGCTTCGCCATAATAAAAGTTCTTGTTCTTCACTGGTCAGTTCATTCCGAAGTCAGGGCATTATCACATATATCTTGCAGATACTGTCCAAGAAAACACTGCCTACTTGTACTTTCCATACTGCTTCAGTCATAAAACCAATATTTGTCACAAATAATTCAAACAATGATTGGTGTAACCTAAAAAGTAATTAAATAATGAAAAATCATTCTATATCATTTTTTCATTACAAAAGTATTTCACATTATTATTGTAACATTACGGGACTTACTTTTGTTTTTGAATGAATAGTTAAAAACTGCAACAATTTTTAACCACTAACTGACTCTGGGTACAACTCAATACAAGAGCTCAGAATTGCATGTTCAGTGAAAGCATGACTCAAAACAAAGGAACTGGATGATGCATACATGTAGTGGCAATAAAACAGTGTTCGCAGATATGATTTGTTCCAAGGGAAATCCAGTACAGCCAACTTCAGCAATTTAGTGGTGACGTGGTAGTCATGAATTAGCAACTTCAATATTTCTTTTACAACATTGTTTTTCACAGTTCCCATTATTTCTACAAACTGATTCTTTTTGTGTGACATAATGAAATATTTATAACAGTACTGTGTATTTTTCAAAGGTATCTATGAGGGGCCAATACATTTAAAAAAAAATATAATGTCAATGCATGGATTTCGTTTAAAAGAAATTTTTTACAATTTTTTCTGCGATATAGATGATGGATATTCACTAAAAGAAGCATGACTATAAAAATATAAACCTTCCTCTTTAACTTAAAAAAATCAAGATTCCACTGCAAAAACTGTAGGACCTATTGCATTTTTAAATTATAAAGGAGCTCATCTATGAAAGCCTGAATCTATACAACTTCTTTTTATCATAAGTGAAAAAACGTAATTGACCTGCAACATTTACATTTTGGAAATGTGAATATATCTAGGTAAACTTCCACTCCCCAAAATTTCAAGGATTTGTGTGACGATGGGTGCCATTTCCTAAAATTTCTGGATGATTTGATGTGGAATGACCAGAAAAACAATCACTTCCAAAGCATCAAGTTCACCATAAAAGTGCTGTAATATCCGCTGTACCATTACAATGTGAACCCAACAGAACTGACCTCGAGCCAAGTTAAGCGATTTGTCACGAGAAATAACAAGACTGTTAAGCTACCAGATGTACTGCAATTAACACACAACACACGACTTTTTCACGTCATTGCCAAACTCTGGCAGGATATAGAACGGCAAGCAATACAAGGAGAAAACGCAGTGCCTGGGTGGCTTCATGGAACGATTCATCAATGTAGGATATGACAGTTCCAGAACTGAAATTTATTTCTCGGATTCGGATAAGGAAGGAGCAAAGAGATTACCAGGCGGCTAATTAATACCTTCAGTGGCTTCAGTATTCAAAAATCCAGTGAGAGTCAATAAACACAGAAGAATACATTGTGCAATATTTACATCATGTTTATTTTTATGAAGAACAGTGTGTAGGCAAATCACCATACAAAGCGATATGAAATGGAACTAGCATTTAAGGATGGCAGTATGGAAAGCAGATGGTCTACTTTGGTTTATTGGGAGAGTTTTAGGAAAGTGCAGTTCATCTAGAAAGGAGGTTGCATACAGACCACCAATGCAACCCATTCTTGAGTATAGCTACAGGTTTTGGGATCCACACCATGAAGATTAAAGGAAAACATTGACAGAAGTGCACTGTTAGATTTTTACGGTATGTTGGATCAACACACAAGTGTTACAGAGACACTTCAGGAATTTGAATGGGAATCCCTCAAAGGAAGATGATGTTCTTTTTGCCACATGCTACTGAGAATTTTTAGATCTCTAGCATTTGAAACTGACTGCAAAATGACTACTGCCACCAAAAGACAGAGATAAGAGAAATCTGGGATTGTATAGGCATATAGATAGTTGCTCCTCCTACTTATGAGTGGAACAGGAAAGGAAATGACTAATAGAACCCTCAGCTTTGCACCATATGGTGGCTTGTGGAATATGTATGTAGATGTAGAAAAGAACACAAATAGGTCACTGCCCATGACAGATACAGCACCAGAAATCAGTACAGGTGTTATGTTTCATGAGGTAGTAAAATTCCATTTTATTCATCTTAAAAACATAGATTTACATAGTTATGCTACCTATTTTACATTGATGAGCAGTTCTGCGTACATTTTTGCCCTGCAAAAGTACTGATCCCCTTTCATTATAAAATATTCTAAAATCATGAGTAGTAATCTGTACTTTTCATAATACTGATGATATTCGATCCTGGATTTTCCACTGTTTGATTTTTGCCTAACAGCTTTTCTTCTATCCCTTACCCAGTGCTGCTTTCCTTTGTTACTATTATCTAACACATACTATACTCAATGTCCGTCCTTTTCTTTCTCTTCTCTCGTGTTTTACTTTTCGCCTTCCAAATCAATCACACCACATGCTCTTACTTATGACCCCCCCCCCCCCCCCCCTCCTGCCCTCGATCTAACCTCCGGGCTGCACGTACCTGTTCTACCCTCTCTGCATCTCATCCTTGTATGCTCCCACAAGCAACTGTCCCCGCCCCTACCTTGCTATTCTTCCCCCTCCCAGCCTCCTCCTTATCGCCACCACATAAACGGCTTCTTCCATCATGAGCAGTTGCTAGCAGTTTCGTGTCGGCAGCCAAAGAGCGTGGCTGTGTGTGTGTGAGAGGAGTTACATTTGCATGAATATGTGTGTGTTTTTCAAGTTTACAGGCAGTCACCAGCAAGATTATCAGCGCTCTTACACACATGAAAAGAAATGAATATGGATAAAATTTCTAAAATTGTTGTCACACAGTAAGGATGGAACAACACTCATGCACTCACTCCCACATCACTCGCCCTGAAGCATACAATCTTTATCTCACTCATCTTAAGAAAGGGTGAAAGGTACTGCAATAGGAATTAAAGCATAAGTAAATTGACAGAGGATCTAAAAGAAAGACACAGAGAAATTTGACAGTCTGACCACTTATAAAAAACATGGATTGAGCCATTCACCCCATTAATACAGGAAGAGCATCTCCCTAAAAACGTAGGAAACATGTTAGACAATTCATAAAACTTAAAAACTCTAACCACATCCATTACTTTAAGTAGGGGACAGACCATTCGGCCTGGGGGGGGGGGGGGGGGGGGGGGGGGCACACTGTAAATTAAAATGTGGCACACTGTATCTGTATGTCACAAGCACTGCACACTGGAGTATCTGCTCACTGGAGCAAGAAGGCATTTGCCCTAAGGCTGTGGCTTATGTGAAGACGAGTAAGGAGGACCACATCCTGCCTAGATGGTTGGAGGTCTACCATGTCCATGTTATGGGCTTTACAAGACAGAGCTTATTGTCTGTCACTTCCAACCATTCAACCTCCTATCAACAGTGAGGGGATAACATGCAGTGGAGTGCCACGCTGAACTAACTGAGGACTGCAACACGCCTCGTTGGCTGCTACATCCACCCTTTCTTTCCCCGCAATATTCATGCGTTCTAGAAATGCACCTCCTTCCCCAGCCTTTGTCCAATACACAATACAACATGTTGCATGACACGACACTTATCAGTGGGACGTTAGTGATTCCACTGGAATGATACACAGTGCGACACACTCTACAACAATTAGCAAGATAGCATGAATCATGTTTCTGTTTCTGTTGCAGTCGTTTTGAAGCAACTAGAATCCACTGCTCTGACAAAGCAGGATACAATTTTTTGGCTTGCTATTTCTCCTCCTGAGAGGCTGCTGATTAAAATAAAGTAAGGTAGTGCAAGTGTTTGAGAGACATTAAAAATGCTAATATGAAAACTTTATTTTCAGTAAGATCACCTAGTATGGTACTTTATTCAATGTGGTACATATAATAATGGTTACAAATTAATAAAGCTAGGACAGTTTTTCTGCAACTGTAGAATTTTGCAAAGTAGTATATGACTCAGTTTGAGGAGTATTCAAAATAAACATTGCTGGATTTGAATTGACGCCAACCGCCATCAAGTGTAGCAGTGGGTGGTGAACTATCTGTAGTAGTAGTAGACAATGTGTTGGAAAAAATGGAATAAGCCCATGATAAGAAAAATTCCAAAGACTTCTCGCTTTCACCCTGTTGCTCATTTAGAAGTAATAGGTATTTAGCTTTCAGATCTCTTATGCTAGTTGTGAGGTTTCCTCATTTTTCATTTAGACTTGTATTGGCAGCATACCGAAAAGAAAAACATGAGGCAGCTCCCACACACTGCACAGTAGGCCAAATCAGCTGGCAACAGCCTCATGTATGGAGCATAGCTGCCAACCTCATTGCAGACAATCTTGAAAACAGCTCACACTTTTTCTAGAGAATGGAAAGAAATATAGCTTTCCTTCCACCATTTGAAAACAGTCTCAATACGTCGATTGTATTTCGTACCCAGCAATGCATGACCTATAATACACCAAATATAAATTGCTTGGTGATTACATTCTACACTACAAACTTTTCAAAATATGCCTGATGCTGGTGGGTCATTTCTTTGGAAGTAGCACAAAATTTTTTAAAGGCTCAGCTGATGACTCAAATTTGTATCCTATTACACAGTTGCATGGATCAACCTGTATTCCTTGTTGTGCCGGGCAATATGATAGAGATACATGTTGGTGTCATATTGCTGTTGTCCCAGTGTGTGCACCAGTTACGCCGCTCCAACTAGTATGCTATGCACTCCAACAATGCAAGTTCCATCATGTACTGAATTATGAGTTGCATCATCTATTGCATACTGTATCACCTCAGTGAGAACCACACCTAAAAAAAAAATTCTTAAAACAAATACATTTTCCACATTGCGATAAGCCCTGCTATGTCTATAATAGTACATTTGTTTTAGTGAATCTTCTTTCAGATCCACAGAGAAAGGTTCCACTATATTCTGGGAAAATAGAAAACCTTCAACCAATAGAACATACAGAAATCACTGTTCTTTGCATGAAAGTTATTTTGGATGAGGTAATCACAGATCTTTGTTGAAAAGTTTTCTGTTGAACACAGTATAAAAGTTCACAACTGAAATATTGCACTGGAATCCCACAATGTAGTAGATAAACGAATAACTACCATCTGCTATGACCATTAAAGTAATGCTTTTATGTAAATTTGAATTAAAATAAGAGGTTCCACCATGCTACCCGAGGCATGAAAAGTTGTGAAAAGTCATTTTGTAATTAACCCCCCCCCCCCCCCCTCCTGCCAAGTGAATTTGTGTACCTATATAAGATTTGGAAACAATATTTTTATAAAATAAAATACAAATTATTTAATGAAATCTAACACATTTTCACAAAATTGCTAAGCACTTCCCTTCTGTGCTTTGCAATTCCAGCAATAATCAATGAAATGCTTTGTTTTGAGATGAGAAACAAATAGCTCAACCTGGAATTGCCAGTTTACCAGCAACAAAGTGTCAACAGTATCTCATCTAGAGATAGGTTTCTTCAGTTTTCCAATCAAAGAATCAAATTCTTACCATGATATTGTTGCGAAATTTGCAAACAAAGCACTGCTGGTACTTAGTATACCTCGTGGTATAGTACCTCGGTTATTTAGATACTTTATCAACTGTCATCTTTGTGTTTTCTTTTTCTGTTGCCTTCTGATTGCAATAAATATAGCACATCCCACCAGCAAAGAAGGGGGATCCACGGCAGATGGCTTGAGCAATTAGGCAACACATGGATATGAGAACATGCATGCATATGGGGGTTCCTTCCACTATTTTTTGGGTATGCACTTATTCTCCAAAAATTTATTTTGGTGTTTGCGTACATTTTATGACATTAGACACCATATCTTTCACTACTTTCTGAAGATGGAAATATTTGTACCAGGTGGTTACAAGTAATTAAAATTACTCACAGAGGTCCTCTGTGAGCTGTAACTATCAAATGACAGCAAAACTTCGTAGGCATTCTAATGCATAAATGTAAAACTGTAAAACTGATTTATACAGCAAAAAAATTAGCTCCAATCCTGACCACCTGCAAATTTGGCACTGTGAATGCAAGAAATATATATCGAAATGCTTCCATGTGTAAAGGATTAGGAACGGGATGTGGTCAGGAAAGGTCAAACAAGTGAAAGAGGCTTATGTTTATTTTATTATTAGCTGCTGCTTACACAATTTGTTAATATGAGCACCAGAGACATTGACACGATGCTGCATCTGTAAAACAACACAATCAACAGTTCCTCGTAGCAGTTCCAGTGGAATCTGAGCAACATGTTCCTGTATATGGATCTTCACACGAGGCAGAATGTGTCCCTGGTGAACACACTCATTCAGATATTCTCAAAGCCAAAAGTCACACAGATTCAGATCAGGTGACCTTTAAGGCTGTGCTTCTGGAACACCTCTGGAGGTAACATGTTTGTGGGAGGTTCCATTAAGCATATCTTTCTCTGGGTAAGCAAAATGAGGTGTTGTCCCATCTTGCATAAAGACAGTGTTTTCCACACAGTTCAGATCTTCCAAAGCAGGAATCGCATGCTGTACAAGGAGGTCTTGATAACTTGCACACATCACAGTGCACCCGACAGGATCTCCAAGTGTATTTTCTTCGGCAAAGAAGAACAGACTGAGAATAAAGGTGCTCGTGAATTGGCACTACATTGCCACATATGGCAAGCGCAATGGCTCTTCAAGCATAGCACACAGTTTAACGGTGCCTTAAATTCAACAGTTCTGTGTACTCACCGCAACATGTAGCGTAAAATGTACCTTGTCACTCCACAGAATATTGCCTGGCTATGTCATCAACTTTGATCCATGCCAGCAGCTGAAGACAAAATTCAGAATGGTGCTGTGGATCATGAGGTTTCAGTTGCTGCAATGTCGGGAGTTCTTGTATGTGTACAAGATTAAAACAGACCATCTTTGATGTGACATCACCTGTGCTGGGCTGCTGTTCAAATTGCTCGCCAATATTTTATGAAGTTTTAGACTTCAAACACTTAATTTTAAAGTTTATTTGTGTTAATATTTGCAGTAAAAGTAACTTATTAGTCGATTTTCATTCATCTCAGTCTTTCTTTTAGTGTTACTGATTCGAGTGGTCTGTTATTTGTGTGCTTACGTCATTCATCGAAGTCTCAGGCCGCAGCAGTGTATTTACATTTCGTACCATGTGGATGCAGCTGTAGCTGAGTACTGCCAAACTTTTATTAGCACTGTACTCGAACATCACATTTAATAGTTTTTAATAATTCATCACAATATTAGCAGTTTGTTTCATTTTGCGGCGTGCAGTTGCAGTTGTAATGGTTCTTAAGTTAAGTTCTGACAAAGTTGTTCGTGTGTTGTTATTAAATTTAGTAGTCTCGTGCTGCTGCTGGCGAACTACCGGCTTAATAAACTTTCGGCAACTTTCACCCACTGTGGATTTTACAGTTGTTTGTGCATTGAAGATGTTTATTAAATTTCATTCGGTAGTTTTCAACTGAGTTTCTTATTGTTTGCAGTAATAAAAACAATCAATTATTGATCAAATTATTTAATTGGATCGAAAAAAATCTATTCGCCACGTGGCAGCAGCACACACACATGAAAGACTGTTTTGATGGGCATGCTCTCAGGCAGAAGGCTTGAAGGGGAAGGAAGAAGGGTGCAGAAAAAGGACTGGAGAGGTCTAGGAAAAGGGGTAGATTCCGGGAAAGTCACCCAGAACCGCAGGTCATGGGAGACTTACAGTACAGGATGAGAAAAAAAGACTGATTATTGTGGACTGCTTCGGATGAGATTTGAAAACCTGAGAGCTCAGGTTGTAATTGATTTTAGGTAATACAGACATTTAGTTTTTTCCGAACTGTTAAAATTTTCCCCATGAGTGAGCAGTGTGGGCTTTGTCACAGGTTTGTGAGTAGTGAGTTATGGTGTGAGATTTGTTCAAAGTATTTTCATTCGGGGGATTGCAGTGGGGAAACCAGTGGGCATTCTAGTGAGATCCTCTCCTGAACATGCAGAATTTGTAGCAAAAATAAGTTGGTAGAGGAGCAGGAGCATAATATCTGTGCCCTTCGGGTGCAGTTACAAGACACAAAGGAGGAATTAGATAGGTTGAAGAGGGTGAAGGACACCGGGGGGAATGGGAATTGGCAGTTGGTAAGAGGCAGCTAGGAGGAGAAGATGTTCAGACAGTTGTACTTTGCGTTTAACCAATAGACTTGACCAACTGTCAGGGCTGAGTGGAGGAGTCTCTTGTATGTGTAGGAAACCTGCAGCTGTCTTCAGCAGTTAGGGAGCCTAAGTCAGTTGCAAACTGTAACAGAAAGAAGGCTCTCCTCCTAGGTAGTTCACATGGCAGAGGTGTAGGACAGCAGTTGCAGAAAGCGTTGGGGACTGAGTACCAGATCACCACCATTTTGAAGCGTAGTGCAGGGTTGGCTCAGGTGACTGCTAACATTGGGAGTTACGCAGGAATTTTATAAAGGTAGAGATTGTAGATGGAACAAGAAAAAGTCTTGATAGGGAAGGGAATTTTACAAAGGAGGATCAGGTAGAGATGGAACAAGAAAGAGTCTTGATAGGGAAGGGGAATGTGATGTAGGTGGTGACCTGGTAAAGATAGCTACTCAATCTGGTGGCACTAATGTGCACTTGGTGCAAGTGTTTCAGCATCATGATCGGCCTCATCTTAATGCTGCTGTTAGGCATGTTAACATGGAGCTGGAGAGGGCACTGATGGCAGAGGACATGGCTCACATTGCAGTGGTGCCAAGTTGAGTCTATCAACAGATCGTGTTTCACTAGGGCATGGTCTGCACCTCAATAGGCAGGGGAAGGAGAGGCTGGTAAAACCTATAGGTGATAGTATAAAGGTGGTTGTTGTTGTTGTTGTTGTTGTTGTTGGTGGTGGTGGTGGTGGTGGTGGTGGTGGGATTACTCACAGAACAATTCCTGTAGTAGTTGGTGTTAAAGCTGCACCTTTCTTTAGATTGAAGTCAGCTAATATGTATCCTTGCTTAAAGAAAGTCCCTCTAAAAAAGGAATCACCTTCTGATGATGTCAGGTATCCAAAGTAGAGAAGGAATTAGTATTATTTCATCAAAATATAAGAGGTACTAGAGAGAAAGTTAGTGAACTGCTTACAGATGTTGACTGACATTACTGGTATACTGGAGCACCATTTAAATAATTTGACAATTCAGAGGCTTTCTTTAGTAGGATACAGATTAGCTGGCTGTTTTTTCAAAGAGTTCTTTGTGGAATGGGGAATGGCCATGAACGTATTCCATTTGCACCCGTAGACGTATCACGGTACTGCATTGAACAAGAATTTCAATGTTGTGCAGGGGCAGTTGAATTTAATGAAATTAAACTGCTAATTGTTGTTGTTTATAGGTCCTGTAACTCTCACTTCACAGCATTTCTGCTCAAGCTAAGAGGGTTCTTGGTCCACTTTATAGGAAATACCAAAAATTAGTTATATGCGGTGACTTCACTATTAATTTTGTATGCGATTGTGCAAGAAAAAGGGTGTTGGAATATTGCCTAAACTCATATGAAATGACGCATACAGTGTTTTTTTTTATCAACAAGGGTGCAGGGGAACAGTAGCACAGCCACAGACAATATTTTTATTCGTTCTTCATTACTAGATGGGCATTCTGTTAGTAAAAGGGTGAACGGCCTTTCAGACCATGATGCACAAATTTTAACACTAAAAAGTTTTTGTACTAAAACAAATGTTATATTTAATTACTTACTATGTACAAAAGTTAATCTAAAGGCAACAGAGTGTTTTTTAAATCTCATTAAGGAACAAGAGTGGCAGGATGTTTATAGTGCCGATAATAGAGATGATAAATGTAATGCTTTCTGTAACACATTCCACATGCTTTTTGGAAGTGCTCATTAGAATGTACTGGACAGGGTACTAGCAGTAAAAGGCAGCCTGGGTGGATGAGTAGTGGGATATAGCTTATTCACAGGATAAAATTAAAATCATATGGCCAGTTGAGAAGGAAGTGCCCAATCAGTAGCACAATGTCAACAATATAAAGTTAGTTCATAGTAATAATATTTCCGTTAAAGATAAGTCAGATATATGTACAGCATTTAACAATCATTTTTTGAGCACGGCTGGTGAACTAAATAAAAACTAAGTTTCTACAGGGAGTCCTGTGACTCCCTTGGAAAATGCCTTTCTGAGACTGATGTCTGAAATACTCCTCTCTGATACTGACAAAGGTGAGATTGAGGAAATAATTAAATCAATGAAGACTAAGGACTCTCGTGGATATGATGTGGTGTCTCGCAGAATATTAAAGTACTGTGCTCCACATGTTAGGCCTGTCCTTAGTCAAATTTGTAATTTTTCCTTTAAGAATGGTCAGTTTCCTGAACAATTGAAGTACTGAGTAAAACCTGTGTACCTATTTTTGTCACCTGTTAACCTTCTTACCAGTTCTGGATTGTTGTTGTTTTTGGCTGAAATTCAACAATTTCAGAACAAACTTTGCTGTTACAAGTTTCATGCCCAAAATATTACTCCCTGTAACAGAAAGTTTCAACACAGTTTTTTCATTACCTGGTATGTATGCATGCTTGAAATAATGTTGGCAATGTTTCCATGCAAACTCACTAGGTGGATGGGCAGTGGTTAGCAACACACTGCTTTGGTTCCTGGTGCATTAGTTGTGGTGACACAAGGGATGCTGATTATGAGCAACTAGTGAACATTAAGTTCTGTGTTAAGCTCGGAGGAACCCTTTGTGAAAGATGAACAATAATTAAGTAAGCATATGCAGGCGAAGCAGTTCCAGGAAGTCATGTTTTCGAATGGCACAAAAGGTTTCGTGAATGCAAGAAATTCAGTGCAATAAGATCCCAGAGCTGGTCACCCATCTACACCACATACTGATACAAATGAGGAGCGTGTAAGGGAGTCACTGAAAGAAAACCGTTATGTAACTGTGCATGTGATATCGGAAGAATTTCATTTGAATAGTGATGTGTGTCGCAAGATTTTACGCGAAGATTAAGGGAAATGCAAACTTAATTCAAAATTTGTCCCTCACACACTAACAGATGAACAGGAAGAGGAAATATGAATTTCTATCGAACTATTGCACAGAGCTAGACGTGATCCCACATTTCTGTCGCAGATTATTGCTGGGGACAAAAGTTGTCACTACCAGTATGACTCTCACACAATGCATCAAAGTGCTGAATGGCAGTCCTGGATCACCAGCCTTGCAAAGTCAAACAACAACCTTTGAGAACAAAGAATGTTGATTTCATTCTTTGATTGTAAAGATATAGTTGAGTATTTCCTTCAGATCAAACAGTGAACCAAACTCTTTCCATCAAAGTCTTGAAATGTTTGTGTCAAGCAATTCGATGTCACCTCCCTGATTTGGGCATCATCATGACTCGTTCTTACTGCTTTATCTGTCACCAAGAATCTGGCCAGACATTCTATTTCCATCCCATATCCACCATATTATTCACTCAACCTCTCACCTGGTGAGTTTTTTTCTTGTTTCCATGAGTGAAAATGTGACTGGAAGGAAGGCTTCGTCAGGGTATCGCAGACATCCAATGTGCTGTGACAAATGAGCTTACAAACATCACAGCTGAAAATTTACCTGCTTGCTTCCAAGACTTCTAGAAACATTGGCAGTTGTGTATAGACAGCCAAAGGGATTACTTCGACACGGGCTATGATAATTACTTGGCAAGTGCAATTTTCTGTTTCTAATGAAAAGGTGTCCTGGAACTTTTCTGACAAAGGGAAAAAACTTGGCATGAGCCAAAGGAATTGACGACATCATTAGCATCCCCTCTGACATTATCCACCAATTTTCCAGAACCATTTTCTTTTCTTATTCCACATTGTCGTCAGCAATTGATCACACTATCGTCAGTAATTGATGTGCTAGGGCAGCCGGGACATTCCTCATCTTCAACATCTTCGACACTCTTTGAAATGTTTATACCACTCGCAAAATCTTGTCTTACTCATAGCAGATTCACCAAAAGCCACGGTCAACATGTCAAATGTGGTGCTACGCTTCATTCCATTCTCTTTTTTGAAAGTAAAAATTTGCCAAGTGCTCTAAACCATGTATAGCCTTTTTGACTGTCAACAATAAACTAAATATTAAAAACAGCTGAAAATGCAAACATACATCATCAGGACCATATGTACCAAAAACATAAAAAACATTTCAAAATCAGATGTATAAAGGTCACAAAATTAAAAAAAAATCCTGTTACTTTTTGATCACATCTTGCATTTCTTTTATTTTGTCGTACATGAAATCTTCATTAAAAATTATTAAAAACTTAATTTTTTCCATCCATTATTTATTGTACACTCTTAACACAGTTCTATAAACGTTTTTGGTCTTGCCTTCCTTTGCAAAGACAAAGATTTTGTCGGTTGGATACAAATGGGCAAGCTACAAAAAGTTGTCCATGAGAAAAACACAGATTTTCTAAAGGCAAAGGGGGAACTTGAAATGTTTTATTTATGGTCATTCCAAAAGCAATTTTTTGTGATGACTTGCAATATTTTTTAAAAAAAAAAAACAGAAAAGCCATTAGTACAAATGGCATCTGGAGACTCAAAACACTTTCTACTTTCTCCTTTAGCTGTGGTGCTAATTACAATTGTCCTAACAGTGTTTTGGCCTAAATGTGTAATTTGTAAGCATGTACTGTTGTATAATTTAGATGCCTCAAGATACTGCATTATGAAGACCAGAAAAGCAACATTTAATTTGTATTTCAATGGAACGAAAATGTTGTAAAGTGCAACGACATCAGCTGATCTCAAGTGTGTGCCTGTTTGGCTAAGCACAGCTCACACTGTGCCCCCTGTCAAACTGCCGAAACATACGACGACAAAGTACCCACACAGCCTCTCAATCGCAGGGTGCATGCTGAGGGTCATGGACAGGAATCAGCATCCGTGCACTGTGCTACTGAAGTAGATACACATTACACAATAAATGTAATCATTTTTTAGATGGTTTACGGTACTTTCTAAAGAAGCCTATGTTTTCTGTTACAGTTGACACTATCTCCAAACCAAAATTTATCAAAATCATTTCAGCAGGTTAGTCGTGAAAATGTAACAACCAAGACTTACCTCAATAGTTAAAATATTAGTATGGATATGAAGCAACTTTCAACTTGCACAAATTTCATCAGAAGTCACCTGATTCAGTTAGTAGCCAAAGACGGATTTTTAAACTAAACAACATAGAGCTTTCACAGTAGAATCACAGGAAGATAGAATGTCTGACCAATACTTGCCCCAGGCAGTAAAATTCCCATTATTGCCAAGAAAATCACTTGAAAGTGAAAAATACCATTCATAGCTTCCAGGACACTTATATACCTTCCTAGAGGAAGGAAAAAAGGTCTAGTTTTGGAACACTAGAGAGGAATGGCAGGTCACTCAGGCCCATCTGTTAATCAGGCCATCGTTCTGTTTCCTTGCAAGTTAACTGTATTCTCAACTAAATCTTCCAGTGCTGCACACTCAACTGAATGTGTTATTCTTAGGTACGACAACATTCTTCTACAAAGCAACAGAATCACTAGAAAGGATTAACTTTAAAAAACATTGGTGAAATTAAATTTTAGACAGGATTAAGCAAGTATTCCACAGCTCACCTCCAATTTCATTATTATACAGATAATCTGCATGCTACAATGAATTTGAACTTAGTGTATCAATACATCATCAAACAACATTTAATGTTTTTGTTGCTGCAGATGTAAATAACTGCTTATTCTTTGAGAAATAAATTTGGTACTGTAATTGTTGAGGTAGCAGTATGAGATAAACACCAGCTGCTACATAAAACTGAGGAAGTAGTACTTGTTTTTCCCGAAGTAGTGGCTTTCTTGTTGATTTTACTTTAATATGTTTCAGCCAAATAGTAACCAACAGTGATAGTTAATTGTTATTGCAGCATACAAATTTAGTTTCTAATAGTTGCTTCTCACACTTAATTTGTATGTTAACTCTTCCAACATCCTTGAAAGTTCTACTTAATAATGTGATCTGCAGAATATTCTGAGTCAGTAAATTAAATGATTAATTAAATAATGAAATACTACAATCATTTCACGATATAAAACAACTCTTATGTAAAATAAATCTACAAAGAAAACTAACCTTGTCTGGCAAAAATTTGCTTATCATGGCCATTACATTTTGGTTGTCTGATTGTTCTCCAAATAATGACATCAATTTGTCTTCATAGACTAAACATGCACAAAGTCTGCACATCTTATAACAACCTCGTCTCTCTAATGATTCACTCATCCTGGCTCGTACTTCAGGCGGGGTGTCACCACAATGTTCCTTTGTTGATTGTTCATTTCCACCAATAAAAGACAAATCACTTTTTTCTCGAAGAAAGCTATCTGCAGAACTCTCCTCAGGCAGGTGTGCTTGGATACGCTCTTTATTACTTGAAGTAATGCCATCAACAGCTGTAACAAAACAATGTATGTTTACCTACACAAATACATTTGTAATGTTCGTTCTGTATGTAGCTGGGCCTGTACAAACAACATCAATTCATTTGTAGTTGCCACAATGATAGAAATACTACTAGAATACTGTTTTCTCGTTTTATAAGCAGCTTTTTTTTTTTTTTTTTGAAGATTAAAGTAATAATAATAATAATAATAATAATAATAATAATAATAATAATAATAATAATAAATTGGCATCATTATGCAGGTGACTATTTGTTTTCCTGATGAAACACTGCCACACAACAACTCCACAACAGACATAGTCCAACAAAGATGGATTTCACCATAAAAACAAATAATGTTAAATTTCTTCCGTCTCGCAATACACAGACAACCACCAACATGATTTCCCACATACAGGAAAACACACCACCACCAAAATCACACAAAACCTCATATCATCGTATATCAAATAAACAGGTTTCTAATACATGCTACCCAAGCTGAATAACATTTCAGTCAATGAAGGCAACCAAAAAATGACCTCCAGGCAACGAAACAATTAGCTGTTAAAAGTGGATATGAATCAAACGTGATACACAAACTGAACATGCAACACATGAAAACAATAATTCAAACACGGGGGAGAGGGGGCAGGTGGGGGGGGGGGGGATGTGCAAGTGCCCCCCCCCTTTCTCGAGAAGCACACACACCTGTACAAGAAACAAGAAACACCCACAACAACAAACCAATTGCACACAATTGTCTGTAACACCGAAGTGGCTCACAGGGTTGGTAACACATTCAAAAACAAGGGCTGCAAATAGCCCACAGAACAGGTACCTAAATACAAAAGAAACAGAACAACCACCACTAACACAGAAAACCTTTATATGTCTGACATCGATCAGCTCATATGTCAAGACTGCAACTCAATTTGTATCAGAGAGACAGATATAAATCTCAATATTAGATATATAGTACACAAAAGAGCACTTAAGTGTAACAGCTACCATTCTACATCAGAGAGCCTTATGAATATGAAAAACACAGGCCAACGGACATTAACACTGACTCAGAAGTTTTTAACTGCAGCAACAGCCCTCCACAGAAACTTATAGCAAAAGAAAATTGACATACAAAAACCCGACAGGAAAAAAAAAAAAAAAAAAAAAGAAACAAAAACAAAAATAACACACACACACACACACACACACACACACACACACACACACACACACACACACACACTATTTTTGCAAAACAGATTTACTGGACACTTTCTTACAACTACAATTATTTAAAGCTTTGCAAAAACATAGACCGTCAAAACGTGCTTTAGACTGTACATATATTATCCCATGCAATTTGGAATGACATGTACACCTGTGATTTTCTACTTTATCTGGAACAGATGATCCAAAATATTCTGCAGTGGCTAAATCACTTGGACGGCTTTGTAATCTGAGATTAAATACACTATGGTTAAAAAATCAACACATGTTTAAAGCTGGTTATGTGGGATATTTGGACCCACTCAACAAGGAAGTGGGGGGGGGGGGGGGGGGGGTGGCATGCTGTAACATAGTTCCCAGCAGTGAAAAACCAAATACCCAATGCAGTGGTATAACTCTACTCACTGTTCCATTCGCCATGTGAGCACATGTGAAAGAGCTGATAAAATAATGGCAAACAGCTAACATGATAGCAAAACCAACACCTAAGTAACTCAGAATTGTTGTCGAAGCACTGTAATCAAATGACTGAAGTTCCACACAAACAACTGTAATTTCCTTCCCGACGATAATATACAATATCCAGAGGCACATACTATGGATCTGGGGATTAAAAGCAACACAAAACCATGTTGAGGCCATTGACATATCACCTGCAGTCTACAACCTTAAGCAGTTACTAGCAGTACAGTACTGTGCAAAGTGAACTACAGCAGAAAATTAAAACAGATACACGAAGAAAAGAATTAAATGTGAGTTGGCAAAAGATTGCAAACGGGCCTTAATTTTCTTCAAAGTTAAACTTTTCTCAGCATAATTTTTAATTATATACACTTTATCAGGAGAAAGAAATCTGGCATTCTAAGGGTCGGAGCGTGGAATGTCAGATCCCTTAATCGGGCAGACAGGTTAGAATATTTAAAAAGGGAAATGGATAGGTTAAAGTTAGATATAGTGAGAATTAGTGACGTTCTGTAGCAGGAGGAACAAGACTTTTAGTCAGGTGAATACAGGTTTATAAATACAAAACCAAATAGGGGTAATGAAGGACATTCTTTGGCAGGAGGAAGAAGACTTTTGGTCAGGTGAATACAGGGTTATAAATACAAAACCAAATAGGAATTCGAGTAAGCTATTACAAACAGCGCAGTGAACGCATTATTGTGGCCAAGATAGATACAAAGCCCATGCCTACCACAGTAGTACAAGTTTATGTGCCAACTAGCTCCATAGATGACAAAAAGATTGATGAAATGTATGATGAGATGAAACAAATTATTCAGATAGTGAAGGGAGATGAAAATTTAATAGTCTTGGGTGACTGGAATTTGATAGTACGAAATGAAGAGAAGAAAACGTAGTATGTGAATATGGAATGGGGGTAAAGGATGAATGAGGAAGCCACCTGGTGGAATTTTGCACAGAGCATAACTTAATCATGGCTAACACTTGATTCAAGAATCATGAAAGAAGGTTGTATACATGGAAGAAGCCTGGAGATACTGGAAGGTTTCACACAGATTATATAATGGTAAGACAGATTTAGGAACCAGGTTTTAAATTGTAAGACATTTCCAGGGGCAGATGTGGACTCTGACCACAATCTATTGGTTATGAACTGTAGATTAAAACTGAAGAAACTGCAAAAAGGTGGGAGTTTAAGGAAAAGGAAACCTGGATAAACTGAAAGAACCAGAGGTTGTACAGAGTTTCAAGGAGAGCATAAGGGAGCAATTGGCAGGAATGGGGGAAAGAAATACAATAGAAGAAGAATGGGTAGCTTTGAGGGATGAAGTAGTGAAGGCAGCAGAGGATCAAGTAGGTAAAAAGACGAGGGCTAGTAGAAATCCTTGGGTAAGAGAAGAAATATTGAATTTAATTGATGAAAGAAGAAAATATAAACATGCAGTAGAAGCAGGCAAAAAGGAATACAAACGTTTCAAAAACGAGATCGACAGGAAGTGCAAAATGGCTAAACAGGGATGGCTAGAGGACAAATGTAAGGATGCAGGGGCGTATAGCACTAGGGGTAAGATAGATACTGCCTACAGGAAAATTAAAAAGACCTTTGGAGAAAAGAGAGCCACTTGTATGAATATCAAGAGCTCAGATGGAAACCCAGTTCTAAGCAAAGAAGGGAAAGGAGAAAGGTGGAAATATAGAGGGTCTATACAAGCACAATGTTCTTGAGGACAATATTATGGAAATGGAAAAGGATGTAAATGAAGATGAAATGGGTGATATGATAAAGTGTGAAGAAATTGACAGAGCACTGAAAGACCTAAGTCGAAACAAGACCCCTGGAGTAGACAACATTCCATTAGAACTACTGATAGCCTTTTTCTACCATATGGTAAGCAATATGTATGAGACAGGCGAAATACTCAAACTTCAAGAAGAATATAATAATTCCAATCCAAAAGAAAGCAGGTATTGACAGATGTGAAAATTACCAAACCATAAGTTCAATAAGCCACAGCTGCAAAATACTAACACGAATTCTTTACAGACAAATGGAAAATCTGGTAGTAGCTGACCTCACAGAAGTATCTTAGAAAATAGATTAAGGAAAAGCAAACATACGTTCTAGCATTTGTAGACTTAGAGAAAGCTTTTGACAGTGTTGACTGGAATACTCTCTTTCAAATTCTGAAGGTACCAGGGGTAAAATACAGGGAGCAAAAGGCTATTTACAATTTGTACAGAAACCAGATGGCAGTTATAAGAATCGAGGGGCATGAAAGGCAAGCAGTGGCTGGGAAGGGAGTGAGACAGGGTTGTAGCTTATCCCCAATGTTATTCAATCTGTATATTCAGCAAGGAGTAAAGGAAACAAAAGAAAAATTTGGAGTAGGAATTAAAATCCATGGAGAAGAAATAAAAACTTTGAGGTTCGCCAATGACATTGTAATTCTGTCAGACAGCAAAGGACTTGGAAGAGCAGCTGAACGGAATGGACAGTCTCTAGAAAGGAGGATATAAGATCAACATCAACAAAAGCAAAAGGAGGATAATGGAATGTAGTCTAATTAAATCGGCGATGCTGAGGGAATTAGATTAGGAAATGAGACACTTAAAGTAGTAAAGGAGTTTTGCTATTTGGGGAGCAAAATAACTGATGGTGGTCGAAGTAGAGAGGATGTAAAATGTAGACTGGCAATGGCAAGGAAAGCGTTTCTGAAGAAGAGGAATTTGTTAACATCTATTATAGTTTTAAGCGTTAGGAAGTCGCTTCTAAAAGTATTTGTATGGAGTGTAGCCATGTATGGAAGTGAAACGTGGACGATAAATAGTTTAGACAAGAAGAGAATAGAAGCTTTCGAAATGTGGTGCTACAGAAGAATGCTGAACTAACTAATGAGGAGATATTGAATAGTCTTTAAAGTCTCTTCGGGTTTGCTGCCGGATCCTAAAATCAACTTGACTCGATATTTCGGCGATCCAACTGTTCGCCATCTTCAGGAAATGCTGCTTCTGCTGATGAGTCCCGCTGAGAACTGATGCAAGATTGCAATTCGACGTCCTATATAGGCCACTGGTCAATACACGGTGCATGCGCCGCCCATCACGGTTTCTGCCTTACGAAACAGGGAGGTGGTGCCGCCCTTAGTGAAACACTGCTGGCAACGATATATCGCAATCAAGGCCGCACCGAAGAGCGTTCAGTTTTGCTGCGAGATAATACAGGATTCCACGTTTTGCTAAGAGGAAACCCATTATCTCTGTTGATTAAATTATCAGCCAACCTAATTTCAATCGCCTCTTTATAGACGCTATTCCAAAAGCCGGAAATGTTGGCAATCACAACAGTTTGGTGGTGGTGGTTAGTGTTTAACGTCCCGTCAACAACGAGGTCATTAGAGATGGAGCACAAGCTCGGGTTAGGGAAGGATTGGGAAGGAAATCGGCCGTGCCCTTTTCAAAGGAACCATCCCGGCATTTGCCTGAAACGATTTAGGGAAATCACGGAAAACCTAAATCAGAATGGCCGGAGACAGGATTGAACCGTCGTCCCCCCGAATGCGAGTCCAGTGTGTAACCACAACAGTTTCCTCAAATTTCATTTTGTGTCCCTCATTTAAGCAGTGTTCTGCTACGGCCGATTTTTCCGGCTGTTGTAGCCTCGTGTGACGGCGATGTTTCACACACCTGTCATGCACTGTGCGAATAGAACGGCCAACGTAAGCTGTCCCACACTGACACGGGATTTTGTACACCCTGGGTTTCCTAAGTCCCAAATCATCCTTCACAGAGCCGAGAAGAGCCCTAATCTTAGAAGGTGGACGGAACACACTTTTAATGTTAAAATTCCTTAAAATTCGTCCAATCTTAAATGATCAGCTACCAGCATAAGGAAGAAAGGCCACAGATCTATGTTCCTCTTCGTACACCTCCGGAGATGGTCCCAATTCCATAGCCCGACGAATCTGTTTCTGGGTGTATCCATTTTCCTTAAAAACAGTCATCAAATGCTCAAGTTCTTGGGTTAGGCTATCTGCGTCGGAAATGGCATATGCTCTCTGTACCAAAGTCCTAAGGACGCCACTACGTTGGTGTGGTGGATGAAAACTCTTAGGGTGCAGATACCCATCTGTGTGTGTCGGCTTTCGGTGAACACTGTGTCCCAAAGTTCCATCGGGTTTTTTTATAAACCATTACATCTAAAGTTCTGTGCCATGGCCTCGAAGTCCTCCATAAATAAATCGGCGACTATGGGTGACAAAGGACTACCCATAGCCACTACATCATTCTGTTCAAAACGGTAACATTGGTCTCCTTTTGGTACATACAAATTAAGGAAAAAAATCACAGCTGTGGTTGAGGTTTGGGAAAAAGCGTACAAGTTACAAGTTAATAAGTAAGGACAGTAAATGAAATTGTATATTACTGTATGAATGATAGATTGTCATCAATAAAAATGTTCATACTCTTGCAGCAAGTATTTATATGACGCAAATAACATATTACTTTTAATGTGATTATATATTATGCATTATCTCTTGGATTTAAACATACATTGCTGCAAAACAATGTTAAGTTTTCCAGTAATGTTTACAAGACTGTGTTTAAAGGTTAGGCCCATGGGTACTGCATCATACATAGAAGCCTGTCCAGGATTACAGACAGTATTGGCTGGAGTATAAATAGTTTTCCTATTACAGGGAAATGATATGAAAGAAATTTCAATTTCATTAAAATTATGTACACAAAATGACACGAAGAAACATGGAATCTGAATGCTGAAGGAACATTGATTTGGAAGCTGCAAAAGAACTTCATGCATACACAGATTATGAGGGGTGGCATGGGAGGGGAGGAGGGAGGGGAGCGAGAGGGGCAGACTGAAGACCATCGAAGGAGACCACAGAGGAAATGTCACACTAAGTATTCTAGAATTATTAAAATTATAATATTTTGGGGTGAAGTACTTTACAATCACACGAAGATGACTAAAAATAATGAAGCAGAAAGTAAAGCAGTGGGTGTGGAGATTGTAGATGCAAGCCAAGATGCTTTTGAAAATTCAGATGCTATATCTCTGGACAAAAAACCAGATCAACGTGAAATTTTAGGCCTGATATTAGGGAAATTGGGAGTTTTAGAATCTGCAATAAGAAGTGAAATAAAAAGTAATACTTAGCTCAAAATTGAAAGAGATAGAATCTAGACTGGGAGGAACTGAATCCCCCATAAAGGTTAGTAATAAACAGAATAGTAATAAACTCACAGAAACAAAACTTTTTTTTGACAGTACAGCAGAAAAAAATCACTTCTGAAGTTAGACTTGTTGTTAATGAAGATCTGTTAATTGAAACAGACAAGCATTTCTCTGTGTGACAATTCCGGAGCCAGCAACCGCCACTTTGAATTCCTGCCAAGTGGTGCATCTGTCGGCCACAATGACTGGGAGGGCGCTCTAGGATCAGTCATGCCTGTGCTGCTCGCAGCATGTAGGTAGAACCTTCTGGAATGGGGCGACAAAACATCTTGCTGGGACAGAGACTGCTGATGAAGAGTCGTTGCAGTCTTTGCTTTGAGGATCCGATGGACTGGTCGGAGCTCATATTTGGTCAACCGGAGGTTCCATGCCATTGTTGGATAGAGAGCATAAAGAACTTTATGAAGAGGCTCGCTGGAACTGCTGCATATCGCCATTCGCTGAATTGTGAACTCAACAACAACTTTAAACAGCCACGTAGAAAAAGGTGATGTTGGTCAAGATGGCTGTTTGAAACTGTTAGCCTGTGTGGATTTGTGTGGCTATTACAGCTGGTAAAAGTGCTTTTACTGCTCACACGATTGAGTGACTTGGTTGTCGTGAAGTACCTTACTGGTGTGCATCGTGGTTATTGACTCTATGTGGTTTTTGATGCATGTGCTTGTCTTGACAAGAACAATATTTACTACACTTTGTTTAGTACTATGTACCCTGTTATTTATTTGATTGTTGTTGGAAAAGGTGTCATTCATATCTTGGAATGAGGGCTGTATGTGGGTAATGTTAAAGTGTGAGCAATCAATTCAAAGTAGTAACTGATGTGTCTATAATGTGGTCATTTTAATAAGATTTATTCTGGAATACAGGACGGTGAACTCAGTGCGTAAATGTAAATCTTTCTCATTAGTTGCTGGTGAGATCTGTGTGATTTCTGTCTGCCATGTTAATTAATCGGGTTTGTTCCTTATGTAAAGGTTATCTGTGGACGTTTTAAAATTGTTTATTCTAGTTGCAGGAAGGTGAAACCAGTACATCATTTGAAAGTTGTTTTGGTTTATATCAAGTACACTTATGTCATGCTGATTTCATGTTAATTGCCAGTGAGATTTGTGAGATTTCTGTCTGCTGTGTTAGTTGACTGAATTTGTTTTTATTGAAGATTATCTGTGAGCCCTTTTAAAATTGTGTATACTAAATGCAGGAAGGTGAACCCAGTATATATTTTGAAAGTTGTTTTGGTTGATTCCAAGTACATTTGTAAAGTTGGTTCATTAGCTACTGCCTTAATATTAGTTGTTTCTTAAAGGTAAATGGGGAATGAGAGTTTGAATTCAAATTTTCCTTCCTTGCTCATTGATCTAAAAAGTTGTATTAAAAAAATTGTGTGTATCGATTTTCTTGTAAGGCTAACTGCGGGTTCACCTCATGGGTTTCCTTTAAATATTTGTGTGTAATAAAAGCATGAAACTTTGTTCACTGGACTGTAAACCCCAGCACCACCACTCCATTTCTATGTCATACTGTGGTAGAGGAAACTTGCTTGGCTAACTTTGCCACCTATGAACCTACTAGTGGCAGAAGGGAGTAATACGCCAGAACATATTTTCGTGTTGCAGGAAAGTTCCTGTAGAATATAAATATTTTAGTATTAAAGGAGGTCACTCACTGAAAAGTAGGAGCACTGAATTGTCTATAGGCACAACACAAGATGAGCTAGAGTAAAAAGACACACACACACACACACACACACACACACACACACACACACACACATGGAGCCTGTTAAACTGACAGTACCAATGCCCTTTTGTGGTGGGTGGACTGGTTGCAATGTTGTGTCAGGTGGGGTGGGTGGAGGGAGAGAGATGCAGGAGACAGGGAGAGAGACTGGGGGTGGGAGGCTAATGGCTCACAGGGAGGCAGCTGGTATGCATGCTAGGAATTCAGGAGGGAGGGATGGTAGGTACATGAGCTGGCAAGATTGTAGTGGCTGGTGGGAAGCGGCACATGCTGAAGGTAACCTAAGGATGTGAATTGGGAGGGAGTCAGGACTGAGAAAGGAATAACTGTTGGGTGCAGGGTGTAGAGACAGTGGGTTACCCGAGATTGAGTCTAGGATGATTATGGGGGCAGAGTATTTGTTGTACGGACAACTCCTATTTGCATAGTTTAGAGAAGCAGGTGGTAAATGAAAGGACCCAGATGGCTCAGGATGTGAAGCATGCACTGAAATTGAACATGTGGTGCTTATCTGCACTTTGTGCCACCAGGTGGTCGACTTCGCTCGTGACAACAGTTTGGCAATGGACTACTAGTTGGTAGTCACACCAACATAAAAGGTTGTGCAATGTTTCCAGCAGAGATGGTATATGACATACCGTATTTACTCAAATCTAAGCCGCACTTTTTTTTCGCTTTTTGTAATCCAAAAAACTGCCTCCAGCTTAGAATCGAGTGCAAAGTAAGCGGAAGTTCTGAAAAAAGTTGGTAGGTGCCGCCATAGCTAACGTCAGCTGTCAAATATATGTAGCGCTACACAGGCATGTTTTGCAGGCACAATGATAAATACTGGCAGCAAAACCTCTGTGTCAGTACATAAATTTAAAAAAAAGGTGGAAGACGAGCTTTTTTTTCTCCGCCCCAAGTTTCGACCACTGCATTTTCATACATTATCCAACGAAGTAAATACAAATTCCGTATTGTTCATCTTCGAATGTAGCAGCATTTCAATGTACTATGAAAAACCGAATGGCAAGACTGTTTGGGATGTTTGTCAATATGGCCAATTCTATGTTCTGAAATTTTCCTACCTGTGAGAAGAGATGGTTGCTAATAGGTACTTTTTGAATTGTGAATCACATGCAGCATTCTTTTCACCATAAGAATAATACGAATATAAACATTTTGCCATGTATTCTTTCGTGTTTGCTGCTATCTCATTTAAATCCTGTCTGCCTAATAAACTACGAAACTAGAGTGAGACAACCGCAAACGTGGAAGAATATACGTATCACGTCATGTTTATATTCGTATTATTCTTATGCCTAATAGTGATACAGTTAGAAATGAAGCACGGCAATTGACTAGATTTTTAAATCTAAGATGACCTTAATTTCTGTGCAGAATGTAATGTACTAAAGAGGCGTCTGCAAAGATTTTCAAACGGAGAAAATTTTTCGCCAAACTCTTGTTCAGAACATCATCTATCATACGCAGTCTATTATTTAGTTCTTATTGATCATTATCAAAGAAAGCAGCAGTGTAAGTAACAATAAATAGCAGTCTCTTGCCATTGTTTCGCTAATGAGACAATTTCTCTATATTTTTTTAAAATTGGAAGTGGCGGTAGTGCGCACAAAAGTAAGCCATGCCGCGAGCGGCAAAAGGCCGTAAACACTCACTATCAGAATGTGACAATGCATGACACAGTACAATACTGCATTTTTAGCTTAGAGTGACGTAAATACCTATAACAAAAAGAACGGCACTTATCGGAGCAAAGAAAAATAAGCAATCAATTCAAACCAGGCGAAGCACCTGAAAAAGGAAGGGTACCGGTATAAATATGAACGGAGTGCCTGACACATAGCAATGGTTACCTGGTAAAGCTTAACTGCTAAGCTTACGACTCGAACCAAACTACTGTAGCTGTGTCGCCATTCATTCGACCTAAATTGTGACTCATATTACAATGGACCAACTTTGTTTCGATTTGGAGGTGTGGCCTAAAACTTTTCTCTGCCCTTTAATTTCGAGTGCGGCTTAGATTTGGGAATTTTTTTTCCCCTTTGATTTCGAGTCTCATTTTTCATGTGCGACTTAGATTCGAGTAAATACTGCTTTCACGGGTAGCTCAGCCTCTGATTTGGTAGGGTAAGCCGGTGACAGGACTGGAGCACCAGGTACTATGTGTGTGGATTGGGCAGCTCTTTGATCTTTGTCTGGGTTTGAGTTGGGAGTGGGAATGGCAGTGGCACAAGAATGGACTAGTATGTTGTGTACATTGGGTGGGACAGAACACGACTCCAGGAGGGGTGCAATGGATCTCTGATAGGATGTCCCTCATTTGAGGGCAGGATGAGAAAGGGGTGGCAAAGGAAATGGTTCAGTTGTTTCAGTGCAAGGTGATATTGAGTGATGAGGAAGACACTCCTTTGTAGCTGATTCTTCGGTGTTGTGGGAGGAGTGAGGATGTTTGAGGATATGACAAGGGAAACCTTGTTTGTGGGCTACATTTAGGGGAGGGGGGTACTGCCTGTCTGTGAAGGCCTTCATGACACCCTCCTCATACTGCGCAAGGAAGTTCTCATCACTGTAGATAATTGTCCACAGATGGCTAGACTATAGGGGAGGGATTTTTGGTGTGGAAAGGATAGCTGCTATCGAAATGCAGTTATAGTTTATGGTCAGTAGATTTAATGAGGACAGAGGTGAGCACGGTGCCATCAGAGAGATGGATGTCATTGTCCATGAAGTTGACACATTGCATTTAGGATGACCAGGTGAAGCAAATGGGAATCAAGGTGTTGTGACTGTGAAGGAATGAGGATAGGATCTCTTGGCATTGAGTCCAGGTCATGTTGTCAATTAACCGGATGTTGGGGGGTTTTGAAAGTATGGGTAAGTCCACAAACAGGTTGGCATAGGATTGTGCCATGCGCGAGCCCACAGCTGTGCTGCACAGTTGTTTGTAAGCCTTCCCTATAAAGGATAAGTAGTTGTGTGTCAAAGTATAGTTAGTAAGGTGTATAAGGAATGAGGTGGTGGGTGTGGAGTTTGAAGGGTGCTGGGAGAGGCAGTGTTCAATAGCAGCAAGGTCCTGGCCAATAAGGGATGTTGGTGTCTAGGGAAGTCGCATCAACAGCGATACGTAAGAATCCCAGAGATATAGAAGTAGGGATGGTGAAGTCAGTGAAGGAGGTGGTTATTATCCTTGATCGTTGGTTGGAGGTGCCGGTCAATAACAGCAGAAATTCTTTCAGTGGGAGTGCAACAGCCAGCTACAATTGGGCATCCAGGATAGTTGGGTTTGTGAATTTTGGGGAGCATGTGGAAGGCGGGTGTGCAGGGGTGTTAGGGTGAGAAGGGAGATGGACTCAGGTGAGGATTCTGGAAAGGACCTATAGATTTCAGCGGAGATTCGAGGTTATGTTGGACTTACAGAATGGGATCACTCTGCAGGAGTGAGGTAGTTGGCAGAGGGCTTCCGTCAGGTAGTCACTGTGACTCATCATAACAGTAGTGGAGCCTTTCTCTGCAGGATGATTATGATTAAATCTGGATGTTTTTTTCAGGTTGTGTATGGCTGTCTTTTCTTCTGCCAAAAAGTTAGCATTCTTCGGAAGAGATCTGGGGAAGAAAGCTGAGACCATCATAGAGGTCAGGAATTCCTGGCAACTGACCAATTGATGGTTAGGTGGGAGTGGAAGGGGAGGGGGGGGGGGGAGTGGACGACATGGTTGGGTGGTGGTATGAACTGGAAGAGGCAAGGTTCCATGTTGGGGTTGGTTGGCTTTGGTTGGAGAGGTTGGTGGGAAAGAAGTGTTTGCACTATAGGGATCACAAGAATGAGAGAAGGTCTCTGAGAAGTCAATATTGTTAAATTTTGAGGTGGGGCCGAAGGTCAAACTTTCAGAGAGGGCTGAAAATTCTTTGGGACTGAGGCTGTTGGTGGAGAGGCTAATCACCGTGTTCTGGGTTTTGGATTTTGTGGGGTGTTTGGGAGGGTGTCTTTGAGGATGTGGTACATTGAAGAGGTCGGCTAGGTAGGGTCCGGGTGCAGAAAAGGTGGTGATGGAGGAGATGATCCAGATGGCCTGTGTTGCAAAGCAGCCACTGAAATGAAGTGTATTACGTTCAGCTATACACTAACCACAGAGTGGTCAACCTTGCTCTTGGGCAGAGTTTGGCAGTGGCCATTCATCCTGATGGACAGCTGATTGGTCATCATACCAATATAAAAAAACTGTGCAATGATTTCAACAGAGATGGTATATGACATGGCTGCTTTCTCAGGTGGCCCAGACTCTGACGAAGTAGGATAGCTTGTGACAGGGCTGGTAAAGAAAGTGCTGGGTGAGTGGACTGGGCAAGCCTTGCACCTGGACCTTCCACAGCATGTTGGTATTGGAAGTAGCACAGGGATGGCCTAGGATGTTATGTGGGCAATGGAACACCACTTTAGGAGAGGTGGAGAGAACTCTCAGGTTTTCCTCATTTCAGAGCATGATGATAGGTGATCAAAGCCCTGACAAAGGAGATGGTTCAGTTGCTCCATTCCGAGATGGTATTGTGTGATGAATGGGGCACTTACTTGAAGCTGGTTCTTCTGGGTGGTGGGAAGATTGGGAATGTGTGGAGAAATGGCACAGGAAATCTGTTTGTGGACTAAGTCTGGAGGAATATAATGCATTGTGTCCGGTCAAGTAACATGGTACATGAGATCACATTGTATAACATGACAAAATCTATCATGTCATTCATAATGGCGTTATCAAATCAAGCAATATGACATAATGGATCATTGAAGTTTAGGATTTTTGCACCCCCGCTCTGGGATACTTCCTATTATAGATGCACCCCCACACAAGAAGACTTACCGTCATAGATACGTCCCGCTCTCTAGAAGCACCTAAATGTGTCTATTTGTTCTTAAACCCCTCACTAGAGATGTAACTAGTGGGTTTGAGAAAGAAATGATTCTCCCTTTTTTTAAAAAAACAGCACCCCTCCACACACACACACACACACACACACACACACACACACACACACACCAGGAAATCAAAAATACTGTCTTAGTGTCCCCCCTCAGGAAAGCTTGTTTAGCTATTGTGACTATGTAGAATTTCTTAGCATATTAACAGATCAAATTCTTGTCGGGTCTTGTGCTGTGTGAAGTTTATGATGATAATAGATGTTAATAGTTTATACTATGTAGCTAAACTTATGATGTGACAATACTACACAAATAAATTTATTTAAAGTCTTACCATATTGCAAGCTGAACGATTGGCATAATAAATAATAAACTACTGGAAAGAATACATCTTGGTATTATCTTTTATCTTAAAACTGTTGTCATTGTTTATTTGAAGTATGCAATAATGAAAACTTCAATTAAGAAACCACCTCTAGAAAAAATTTTGGCGTGACATGTTGCAACAACCAATCCAAATTAAGTATGACTGGCTGAAATAAGCAGGAGAACTGCGAAACAATGTATGCACGACAAGATACTGTCAACTTTTTAGTCCTGTATGAAAATTGACGAACTTAATTTTGCTCTGTTTGAAAATAAATTTTCTACAAGACACCATAGTAGTTTTTGAGGAAAATGCATGCCAACATTTTCTGTTGGTTGGAAGTAAGGTGAACTACTTCTGATAACTATTTTTTATAGCAATATTTGGGTTAGTTTAATTTTCTTTGTGGTCTTTGATAAAGCTTTAAATTCTTGATCAAACAGCATATTATTTTGTACAGGGCTGGGCATAATTCTGATTTGGTACAGACATCGTTTTTCACAGCCAAAGATTTTTAGAAGATTTTAAGCCAGTCCTGAATAAAATCTTTAATCAATATGATAATCAACTGTAATAAGCAGTTTTTTTAATTACATCCAAATGCATCACTTAAAATGCAAGGCATTTCTACGAAACACAAGTGCAACCAAGTGATTTTTTTGCACGTAAACTCGAATTATGAAAGATTCTTCAAAATCCTGCTCATAATTACCATAAGAATATACTTTTTTATCATTATTTGTATCACTTTATTTCATCTCAAGATGCCCAATTCACATAAAACAGGATTTTTAAGTGCATCTGATGTGCAACTTTAGACTACCATATCATGGCAAGAGATAAAGCTTTCACAAAACAAGATGACCATCAGTTACATGTATTTGCCTACCTTCTTACAAAATTTGGACTAATTCGCAGAAGTCTGAAACACACATGTAGCAAGCATTAAAAAAACTCACAAAAAACATGTTTTTGGTCATAAAATCCAAATGAAGCTAGGGTTTTGAAAGCAAGTTTTCAATTTCATCATACATTTTTATATTTATATGATACACATGTGGACCAAATTTGAACCATTCACCTCACTCCATTCCTGACTTATTCAAGGCTGACTGTTGCACATAAAATGAAAATGATTGTAACCGTTTTCACATGTAAAACCTAACTGGTGCAGAGACAAATGATTCCTTTAGCTAAGGATTAATTTCAGCCCAATTACAGTCTTTTATAAAGGCATCAATTGATTTCCACAATCTGCCTGGGTGGTAGCTCCAGATCGTTGTTCAAACCTTGCTCAATATGCTGAAACACAGTTACAGTAAGACAGGTGTTTGAATGCCTCTACAAACAGCTATTGGTCTGGGCTACACCAAAACCTTTTTACCCCATGTTCCTAGCTCAATTAGGAGCCAAGCACTAAGATTTCCAGTTCTGTCCATGGCTTTTTCACACATATTTGTTAAAGCATTATTATGCTCTTAACTACAAGCATTACAATACTAAACTTCTCATTATATGATATTTTTTGAAACTCTTCAGGATGGAATATTTCCGGACTCATTTCATGTAAATTTTTTTCAAATGATTGACTGAAATCATCAAAAGCACTGTCATAAAAACCCTTGTCATTCTCATTTTCACTTAGACATTCCTCTAAAACCTCTTCGAGCAGCACAAAGAACTTGTCATTTCATGCCTACTGTATTGAACATAATAATCACCATCTTTCTCTCAACACAACTGCTACAGTTTGATATCAATGTAATACAGAATTCCTTATGTAGCAATACTATGAAGCATTGGTGCCCAGTACAGTCAGATTCAAGAATGGGGTGTGTGATGGCTATGAAAAATTGTGTATTTGGAGTGGAAAGGATAACAGGTGAAACATAGTTCTCAGATAGTTAGTTGTTAATTTTGTGAACTGTCTGCCTCCTTTGTCCATGCAGGTATTGGTCCCTCTACCTCAGGCTAGCAGTGCAACAGTAATCTTCACAGCTGTAACTGTTGTCCTATTCTATTCCAAATACAGTAACTAGGCCATTCTAAGGCAATTTTAGTGTCGCCAATTACATTCCTAACCATGGATCTTTCATAATGGGGATTTCATTGTATTTTATCCCTTATGTCAAATCTCATTCTTGCAATTGGTTAAAACAATGCTAGTAAAATTAACAACTCTCTTTAAAAATTTAATCACCATTTATGCACTGTGATGGATTGGGTTCTTGCTGGCTCTTCAATTTACTAAATTTCTTAGATTGTCTGAAGTGTACTTCTTTGCTTACTAAATGTAATAGCAGCACAGGATTTTGAACTTATTTTCACATGGATACACTTCAGATGCACTTCAGATTTTAAACACTGGTTAAGTACATACTTTCACAATCTTGACCATTTTTTTCCCAAGGACACTGATATATAAACTACAATGTGGTGCTACAGAAGAATGCTGAAGATTAGATGGGTAGATCACGTAACTAATGAGGAGGTATTGAATAGGATTGGGGAGAAGAGAAGTTTGTGGCACAACTTGACTAGAAGAAGGGATCAGTTGGTAGGACATGTTTTGAGGCATCAAGGGATCACAAATTTAGCATTGGAGGGCAGCGTGGAGGGTAAAAATCGTAGAGGGAGACCAAGAGATGAATACACTAAGCAGATTCAGAAGGATGTAGGTTGCAGTAGGTACTGGAAGATGAAGCAGCTTGCACAGGATAGAGTAGCATGGAGAGCTGCATCAAACCAGTCTCAGGACTGAAGACAACAACAACAACAACAACAACAACAACAACAACAACAACGTGGGGACTATGCAATTCAGTAATTTTCTGTAAAATAAGTCAAACAAGAGTACGAAGATATAATTGGAGGACTAAGATATAATTGGAGAACACTTCCTAAAACTCTATCCCTATGAGACGGCTTGATACTGCTGTCAAATGGGTGAGCTACAACACAGACTAAGCATTTCGCCTGGAGACTCAGTGACACAAACTACAGAGTATAAAATAAAATGGACCCAAGTGCAAGGAGGAAATAAAAAGAATTATTCTTTAATAGCTATATATTTTCAAATTGCTTACGGAACAACCTTATCCCCTTCAAAATACTCTCCATTACAACCAATACATTTGTCCCACTGGTGCTTCCACTGCTCAAAAGATTTTCTTGTAGTTATCTTTAGAAATGGCTGATACCTTCTCCCCTATTTTTTCCCTGACTTTTTCAATATTGTCAAATAAGTGTCCTTTCATGCCCCTTTTCATGCGTGGAAATAAGAAAAAGGCGCTTGGACCCAGGTCAGGTGAGTAAGGTACGTGGGGGCAGAGGAACCACGACCTGTCTATGAACCGTTGGCCAGCCTCGACAGTTCCGGGAATCTAACCAGTATTGGTGATGTGAGGTCCCTCACCAGGTGCTATCACTAGCCACTCTGGCCAGCCTTTGAGGGTCCCGAGTTTGACTCGGTGCATCTGCATTTCCTTGCCAGCTTACTCGGGCCATGAGCAGAGTGGGCCAGTTCAGCCATAAGCCTGCCATACTGTGAAATGGGCACCCATCAAGCATCAGCAAGGTACCTGTTGTTCCTGATTGGTGTCACGCTATCTCCACCCTCTGCCACTTTGGCTGACTCGCTCGCTACCACTCATCACATTCGGCACCTGGGTCACTGCCACATACTACTGTATGAAAAGCATCAAATAACAAAGAATGTTTTAATGAGTTAGCAATCAGGACTACACACTCGTCATAATACTGAAAGTTCCATCCCCACAGCCTCCCACACCTATTGTTCTGAGGGAAGAAGAGGCCATCCTGAAACACTGGTATCAGCATAGCAATCTACACAAACACGACACCATTACAATAACAAACTTGAAATTCCTAACATCCCACTAACAAGTTAATTGCAAAAAAATGAACCATTAAAAAAGATGTCATGAAGAAAGTTAAGATGTTTTATCAAAATGTAAGGCTGAGTGGATAAGCACAAATACGAAGGTCCCCAAGCTCTGAACTGAGGCAGGGAGGTCTACAGATTTTCAGAGGCTCAAGTTCATGATCTTTCATGACTTTTATGTGGAATCTCAAAGTACAAGCATGTGTTTATTGCCTGCACTGTATACTTAAAGTATATGGAGGCAGAGCACATTCTCCCTTGCACTCCACCTCTTCCCGCAAGAAAAGCTGGAAGCTTTCCCGAGACTCCCCACTCTACAAACGGCAAATTACAGACCGCAAGTAGTACAAATATGGCATGGGAAAAGTTTTGGGTAGAACGGAATCAATTTTGCTCAGAGTGTTTTTAACACCTTTAAAATGCAATTTAAATAGCAGAGACAACATTTTTGAGGGTAGCACTAACCTGCTACTCCCAACTTCCTACTCTGTTCTAGAACCACTCCTGACTGAGAAACAAAACAAAACTCACGACCACCCACTCAATTTCAGGGCCTTGTCATCACTTTCATGGCCTACAGACACCCTGCTCAGTCATTCCTAAGATTTTTTCAGTCAAAACCTCTGGGGAAGATTCATTATTGTGGAAAAGGCTCTGTTGTCTCACAGTTCAAAGACCACTTTAAACTGTTGATGATGCTATTACTGGATGAGGGAGTCAGTTCACCAGTTGGAGGAAGGCAAGGACGTAAATGTATTCAATAAGAGCATAGCTAGTAACCTTTGTGTTGAGAACAGCTAATATACAAAAAAAGTAACCAGAAAATAGATACCTACATCAGTAGTACCTATGGACAATATGGGATCATGAAATGAAAGCTGTAAATAACTTTCAACACGCAGTAAAATAGGATACAGTAAATTTACAACCGAAGCTCACAAAATTCTAATTAAACTTTTAATATTATTTAATCATTTATTTCACACTGAAAGTTTTGTTTCAAAGTTTCACAATTACCTGGCACATGAGATGTCTCAGTTCTGAGCTGACACAGTTTTCTGACCGACTTGGGAACAAACTCAGCAAGATTGTTGTAAAATATAGTAGGAACTGGTTGGCCTGAACGAATAAATGCTGTCCTGTACTTGTTAAGAAACCAATGTGGTTCAAAGTGCTCAGCACATAAAAGAAATTTGCTCAGCTGCTCAGCAGTCTTCTCCAGTAGATCATCCCTCCCACAGTTGACAACCCACTGGCGACACCTGCAAGAACAAATAAAATTGTGACTTCAGATGTTAGCTAATGGTTATGTTTTTTTTTTCATTTCATAATTATTTTGTTTGAGACAAACATTTATTTGACTAAGAACACACATCTAAGACAAGAATCTCCTTGGTTCCACATATATTAGTAGTTACTATACAACTTATATGGTTCACAAAAGTATCATTGTTATAATCTAAGTACCCTTACGTTTATTTTAAAAGGTAGTTGAAAAAGGATATGATGAATATCATGCAGGGAAAATAATGACAAGCTATACTCAGATAATGGTGTATAAGTTATTTCATTTGTGGTGCAAAAATGAGTACTTTTAAAAGAACATTTGGTAAAATGTTAATTGATCTGCTAAAAGTCACATAGTGGATCCCTCTAGCATTTTTAGTCATTTACATGCAAGATATGTCATTATATATCAAAATAATCTTCAGATTATGTATCAAAATAATCTTCAGGCTTTTCCACTACCTGATATGCATTTTCTGAATTTACCTTGCAGTTTTAGTTTTCATGGCAAAAAGTGCATTACATATGGCAAACTGAAGTTCATTTGGCACGAACATAAACATTAGACAGTGCTACAGGTCAATCTGTTACCAAAACCTTTATTTGGCATTTACATTTGTTGGTTTAGTCACCCCTAAATCATTTTACTAACTTCCAACCAAACCCAGACTTTAGGCTAAGCACGGATCAGTCTGTCATCACAACCAAGATTTCATTGGGGGGGGGGGGGGGGGGGGGCAGTGTGATATTCTAGCTCTTTATCTATCAATGTAATCATAACAGTTCTTATGTAGCACCACATTTGATATAACTCTATTCTTTTTTTCTGTGTTGTTTACTGCCCCCATTTCACTTCAATGTAAGGAAGATAATTACTTTTAGAAAAGGACCCCTAACATTTAAGTTTAACATTTTGTTTTCTTTTTTTTTGGTGGGGGTGGGGGGGATTTTCTTGCTAATGCAAGAATGAATTTCATGTCCTTACTTCTGCCAGCGTCGGTTACTTTGCTATCTAAGTACTAAAACTTGTCTATTACTTTCAGTGTCTAATTTCCCTTTGCACCACCCGACTTAATTTGACAACATGTAACACCATTTCAAATCAATTTCTATTCTTTTTAACTAATCTTAGAGGTCCTTAGTTTTCTCTGAAAGAACTACAATGTGACTGGAAATCCATTATGGTTTTCTTTCTCCTCCCTGAACTTTAATGCCCTTCTCATATTTCTCCTTGGTTCCCTTACTACTTGTCCAGTATATAATTAAATGCACCACAATCCTGTTTCACGTGTTAACTTTTTCCAATTGTTCCATTCTTTTATAGATTAATTTTTGCATCCAAGATTTATTAAACTGACAGTTTGTTCAGTAATATTCACAAAATCAGCATCTGCCTTATCTGGAATGTTGTTCTTGAAATCTGAGGGTATTTAACCTGTCCCATATATTCTACATACCAGTTGGAACAATTCTATCGTGGCTGTTTCTCTCAAGAAACTTAATAATTATGAAGGAATGTCATTTATTCAAGGTACTCAGGTCAAATTTAGGACTTTCAGTGCTATATCAAATTCTTATCACAGAACTGCATCCCCCAACACAGCTTCATTCATTTCTTATTCCATCTCTATAACACTGTCTTCAAGTTGCTTTCCCTTCTACAGTTCTTCCTTCTAAGTTTATCATCATTACACATACCACAACTCCCCATTCACTGAAATAGACTCCAAGTCCTGATAGTTTACCTGAAATAATGAAAAATTTATCCATTAAATCTGCAGAGGCCACCTTTAGTGATCACACAGTGAAATTAAAAGGTAGAAGTACTGATGTACTTAGGTATTTATTATAAAAGAACAGAGGTTTTATAATCTGTAGCTACTTGAGTTATTTATATTTGTTGCGTACCAACTGGAATTATTTAGTCTGAGAAAAAATTGGCTACAGACAGATGGAATATAAATGGGGGCAATGAATGTCTATAGGATAAATATAAACTGCTTCATTATCAAGTATAAAGATGATTTTGAAAAGTGAAAGCTACGAGCTACTGCCTCAAGCAGAATACTACGATTAAAATGTCCTTTGAGAACAAATATACTTTTACAAAACAATATTGTCAGGTTGTAACCACAATCAACTCCAAATCTGAAAGCAAAGTCATCAATGAATTACAAGACTTAGTGCTGGAAGCATGTTTATTACTGACGTCAACGTACAGACGAAACAGAACTGAACTCCAGGATGGAGTGTGCTGCTACTTATAAACATCAAATATTTCAGAACATATAAATACTGTAAACATAAGAAATTTCATTAATCTTTCATAAATAGTAAATACTAAATAACAATTAATTGAGGTTGGTTGACTTTGAATTGTCAACCCACAGCACGTCAGCAAGTGACAGTATCTGCTAACGCCACACTGCTTGCACTACAGTTCATCATTGCTCCCTCTCTCAGAGAAACAGTGACCTGACGTCTCAGAAGTTCTCACTGAAGCTAATTACACTACCCTAGATATAAATCTCGTCAATGGCTCTCTACACAGCAGTGATGGCGTATCCTGACATTCTGATCATGTTGTCACATCCTCTTCACTGTGACAAGCAAAAATTGTATTGTCTCTCCTCAAAGCTTTGCGATCAATAAAAAGAGTTTCCTTGAATGGGAAGCCCCCACCGTCAATTTGTGTCTCGACGAAAGGTCATAACTCAAGTTCGTGTGCGATGTCTGACACGCAAAAGAGTTATGATACAACCCAAAATAGTGCTTTAGTAACTTTTCCAGCAGTCCCACATTCAACACGTGTATAAATCCTACTGAGTCTCCCAGGCTCTATCTCATTAATCAGTGCTTGGCATTCTACGGTTCTCAGTCCCCCTCCTGTGCACCAAGGGTCTATATGTAAGCCAGCTGTCTCACTTCTTCAGTCCATGTGACGAGGTATTTCATGTAGTCATCCTGAGTTTCACACTGTTAAAGTGAGAACAGAGCATCTAGTGTCATTTAAATCTAAAGACCATAGCAGAAAGAATAGTGTGAAGCCCGTAGTAACTTGTTTCACTGCGTTACATACGAATGTCACAAAAAGCAGCATCGCTAAATCCCTATGTCTGACATTGGTATATGTTGAGAATGCATCTGCTATTGCCTTATTAAAGTGTTCTGTGAGGCTGTTCTTTGTTGATAGGAGGTTGCCATACTATAGATGATAGCACTACATAAAATTACCTCTGATACTAGTTTCAACTGGAAAATCTTTCCACTGCCAAAGACCATCACTCAGGATGCACCGTGCTTCAAAATGGTGTCTTCTACAACGAACACTGTAAAATATCTAGAACTTCAGCAGTTGGCACAGTTTTAGTCACATTTAGCAGATGAGGTGGTCAGTGAGAATGATTCTGTCCAGAGTCTTCACAAATTCCAGGTAAGCAAATGTAGGAACATCACGGAAATACTTCAGGATAACTGGCCACACATGAGCTGTGATGATGAGCAACCATTTTCATCCTAACAATTCATAGTTCCTCTTATGCAATGGTCTTTCTATTGACTGAAACCCTTCTTTGATCAATTGCTCCTTCAAGGCTTCTATGGTTTCACAACAATCGGTGAAAAAAACACATTGTAATGAAAGCATGAACTGTCTGAAGATGAATCATAACAATTCGAAACTGGTAACGATACCATTTGCATAAAGGAACTGAAAATAAATTTGTGGCTGGTTGCTGTCTCAACACCAGCAACATTTGTCTTTAAATAGCAGCCATGGTCTCCAAACATGTCATCATATGACAAAATTGCAAAACAGCTCTTTTCTGTTACGTCTCAAAGTTTGTTTAACCCACCTTGCTGCAATGATTCCATACAGCCAACTAGCATAAGCACACTGTCAGCAGTGGAGGCCTGGTAGCAGTTCAGCTCCAAACTACCTGCAGCACTTCCAAACTACCTGCAGTGCTCTCAAGTGACCAGTGCACTGTTTAAAGCAGCTGATGAATATTTTGGCTGGTGAGCTTACAGTTTCTTCATGAAAACAACTGCTACATGCTCACAATTTACGTAACTCGATATATTTTCTTCCTTTCTTTTACTTTGTTTTTTGTCTACAGCTAATTTTGATTGCTGTAATGCTATCACATACATATTATCTACTCGAAATTGAAATCATTTTGGCTTGACAATGCATCAATTTGGTTTTCAATCTGCAGACAGTAAACCATCATTCTGTAGTGGCACCACAGTTTAAGATAGGGAAGTTAGATTTGGTCCAATATTTCAGAGCGCACAAGTTACAGCCAGGTGCGGGCCGGATTGCAGTAAGTTATGTTGATCAGCGGTTGCGAAGTGGAATGGAGGCCACAGGGCCGTCAAACCACTGAAAAGAGCAAACACAGTAGTATCCATGGCGCAAGTTACAGGCAAAGGGGCCCAATGGCGCAACCGAGGTATGGGGAGTACGTGACTCAGAGCGGCGCACTAGTAAAACAGAGGCACACAGCCGAGAATAACTAGGTGTCATTTTCTAACGAGATTCATTCGAGTGTGGCAGCTCTCCCGGACGGCGGGGTGTATCACACCACCAGACTACACGCAGCAACAGATGGGGCACCAATGTCGCAGTCCACGGCAGGTCGTTGGTTCGACACTCTGAGGCCGACAGGGGGTCCGCAGCCAGCCAGGGCAGGCCACTCTGACTCGCAACCGCGGGCAGTCGTCTCGGCTCCTAACACATGCTGGAGACTTCCCGAGGCGAGGACCGCAGATTCATATGCCAGTCATTGCCGCCACGTTCTCAGCTACGCCAGCGAGGAAGAAGCAGCAGCTGAGCCGGCCTACAGGCTCAAGGCAGAGAAGCATGGAAACAACAAGAGCAGTGGCAGAGCCATCCTGACGTAATCAGAACTCTGCAGCTGGCGAACAGTGCCGGCTCGACACAGCACGTTGCACTGGGGCAGTGGCCTTAGCATTTCGGGACCCTGTAAACGCAGACCGAGGCGAATGGAGCACTGTAGTGGAAACAATAAATCATTTGGAAAGTTCTCGTTGAGTTTTAATACGGCACCTCCTGGCACCCACCCAGTACATTTGGTGTCTTCCCGCTACATTTGATCATCCTGATACATACTGTGGCAGAGGTCACCATTGCATTTGGTGTCAATAGTGGACGTTGTCTGTAGAGTATGACGTTCGAGCCCAACGTCTGCATTACAGTCACAAGATGATGTGAGATTTGACCAGTTTTTGGGTGTTGAACATATCTTTCTTTTTTGTTTTTTCAAGTACGGCTTCTGGCAAGCCACATTGTAGATGTTTTGCTTCGGCATATTATTTTGTTGTCAGAGAATGTGTTAATATGCTTAGGAAGTAAAATTGTTTTGTGGCGTTTAATTACTTTTGTTTTAAATTGAGGATGATGTTACTGAGTACGATGGTATTGAGGTGTAAGGAATCGAATTATTTTTGTACTTAATCGTTTTGTTTTGGGACTAACTCTAAACGAAAGCAACACAATGGCAGAGTCAAGAACGCAAGGTGTGTCGGAACCGTTGGAACCGGATACGGTGCAGATTTTGATGGAAAAGATAGCACAACTGACAGCAGACAATATTATGTTGTTGTTGTTGTTGTTGTTGTTGTTGTCGTCGTCGTCTTCTTCAGTCCTGAGACTGGTTTGATGCAGCTCTCCATGGCACTCTATCCTGTGCAAGCTGCTTCATCTCCCAGTACCTACTGCAACCTACATCCTCCTGAATCTGCTTAGTGTATTCATCTCTTGGTCTCCCTCTACAATTTTTACCCTCCACGCTGCCCTCCAATGCTCAATTTGTGATCCCTTGATGCCTCAAAACATGTCTTACCAAGTGGTCCCTTGTTCTAGTCGAAGTGTACCACAAACTTATCTTCTCCCCAATCCTATTCAATACCTCCTCATTAGTTACGTGATCTATCCACCTTATCTTCAGCATTACTCTGTAGCACCACATTTCAAAAGCTTCTTTTCTCTTCTTGTCCAAACTAGTTACCGTCCAGTTTCACTTCCATAGATGGCTACACTCCAAACAAATACTTTCAGAAACGACTTCCTGATACATAAATCTATATTCGATGTTAACAAATTTCTCTTCTTCAGAAACGCTTTCCTTGCCATTGCCAGTCTAAATTTTATATCCCCTCTACTTCGACCATCAGTTATTTTACTTCCTAAATAGCAAAACTTCTTTACTACTTCAAGTGTCTCATTTCCTAATTTAATTCCCTCAGCATCACCCGACTCAACTCGCCTACGCTCCATTATCCTTGTTTTGCTTTTGTTGATGTTCATCTTATATCCTCGTTTCAAGACACCGTCCATTCCGTTCAACTGCTCTTCCAAGTCCTTTGCCGTCTCTGCCAGAATTACAATGTCATCGGCGAACCTCAAAGTTTTTACTTGTTCTCCATGAATTTTAATACCTACTCCAAATTTTTCTTTTGTTTCCTTTACTGCTTGCTCAATATACAGATTGAATAACATTGGGGAGAGGCTACTACCCTGTCTCACTCCTTTCCCAACCACTGCTTCCCTTTCATGCCCCTCGACTCTAATAACTGCCATCTGGTTACTGTACAAATTGTAAATAGCCCGTCGCTCCCTGTATTTTACCCCTGCCACCTTCAGTATTTGAGAGTATTCCAGTCAACATTGTCAAAAGCTTTCTCTAAGTCTACAAATGCTAGAAACGTAGGTTTGCCTTCTCTTAATCTTTCTTCTAAGATAAGTCGTAAGGTCAGTATTGCCTCACGTGTTCCAGTATTTCTACGGAATCCAAACTGATATTCCCCGAGGTCGGCTTCTACTAGTTTTTCCATTCGTCTGTAAAGAAATAGTGTTAGTATTTTGCAGCTGTGGCTTATTAAACTGATTGTTCGTTAATTTTCACATCTGTCAGCACCTGCTTTCTTAGGGATTGGAATTATTATATTATTCTTGAAGTCTGAGGGTATTTCGCCTGTTTCATACATCTTGCTCACCAGCTGGTAGAGTTTTGTCATGACTGGCTCTCCCAAGGCCGTCAGTAGTTCTAATGGAATGTTGTCTACTCCTGGTGCCTTGTTTCGACTCCGGTCTTTCAGTGCTCTGTCAAACTCTCCACGCAGTATCGTATCTCCCATTTCATCTTCATCTACATCCTCTTCCATTTCCATAATATTGTCCTCAAGTACATCGCCCTTGTATAAACCTTCTATATACTCCTTCCACCTTTCTGCCTTCCCTTCTTTGCTTAGAACTGGGTTGCCATCTGAGCTCTTTATATTCATACACGTGGTTCTCTTCTCTCCAAAGGTCTCTTTAATTTTCCTGTAGGCAGCATCTATCTTACCCCTAGTGAGATAAGCTTCTACATCCTTACATTTGTCCTCTAGCCATCCATGCTTAGCCATTTTGCACTTCCTGTCGATCTCATTTTTGAGACGTTTGTATTCCTTTTTGCCTGCTTCATTTACTGCATTTTTACATTTTCTCCTTTCATCAATTAAATTCAATATTTCTTCTGTTACCCAAGGATTTCTACCAGCCCTTGTCTTTTTACCTACTTTATCCTCTGCTGCCTTCACTACTACATCCCTCAGAGCTACCCATTCTTCTTCTACTGTATTTCTTTCCCCTATTCCTGTCAATTGTTCCCTTATGCTCTCCCGGAAACTCTGTACAACCTCTGGTTCTTTCAGTTTATCCAGGTCCCATTTCCTTAATTTCGCACCTTCTTGCAGTTTCTTCAGTTTTAATCTACAGGTCATAACCAATAGATTGTGGTCAGAGTCAACATCTGCCCCTGGAAATGTCTTACAACTTAAAACCTGGTTCCTAAATCTCTGTCTTACCATTATATAATCTATCTGATACCTTTTAGTATATGCAGTTGATAAATGAATTAACGTCTAGAAGTGAGCACAAAACCGCATTGGATCAGTCGTCGTTGCCTAGGGACCAGGAGATTGATCCAGCTGCTGAAACTTCAATTATTGCATTTTCTGGCAAGGCATCTGAGGATGTGCGTGCGTTTGTGGAGGACTTGGAAATTTCAGCTGTGATGAATGGTTGGTCTGATGAACAGTTGTTACATATATTCTGAGGCCTTAAAGAAGGCACACATGAAGCTGAATAATCCGTATCACAGAGCAGAACAACATCAATGACAGAGAAACGATGCCAAAACAGACAGTAGTTACAGAGGAGGTCAGATGCCTGTAACGGAGGTGCCTCAGATCAGCCATGTTGTACACAATGTATCACTTTCCGCAATATCAGATCAGTAGCACTACCAGCGCAACCCGAACACTAGTGACTGGGAAACCATTGACAGTTTGTTGAGCGCATTCATCAATATGGAAACAGAGTAACTCCTCCCAATCAAAAACTGGGTCCAGATCAGCAGGAAGACGGGAGGGCAAGTCACCATTCACATGTTTAGCCGTGGAGTTGAAGTTAATCTCATAGTTGTACCGAGAGACAAACTGCGCCCAATGTTGAAGGGGATTCATCGTAGCTGGCAATGATGCTGAGGGGTTATACAGCAAAATTAATGGCTTGTAATGATATGGGATTTTACGCCATACAGGAAAACAAACTTCTTTAAGGCATAAACAATGGTGAGGGCTTCATCCTCTAATTGTAAATATCTAGTCTGAGCCAAATTTAGCGTCTTCAACATGTGTGCAATAGGCTGTTCAGAGTCATTAGAATATTTGAGTTAACATCGCCCAATGCAGACTGCAGCAGACTTCAGTTTGAAAACGTCGCTTTACACACCTGCCATCAGTGGAAAGACGTCCCCTTATGCAGTAAGGCACGTAACAGTTGTGCAACGACAACTGATTATGATGATAATAAACAATCTTACCTATAAATCCTGGAATTCCTTGACCGATGCAAGATGTGGAAGAGCCACAATGGCACTTTTCCAAATTGCATTTTAAATCTGACGACCTGTAACACCATATAAGAGTCTATCTAAGTCGTTGAGATGTTCAGCAGTGCAGGAGCCAAAGACCACAATATCATGGAAGTAGTTGGCACAGTCAGGTACAGACCTTGTGAGTTGCTCAAGAAACCGCAGGGAGTGCTGGCCCCATCGAATGGTAACTGCAAGTACTGAGACAAGCCAAAAGGTATGGTAACCATGAAGAGCATCTGAGAGTTAGGATCAATGATAAGCTGCAAATAGGCATTGGAGAGATCAATCTTGGAAACATACCGACCACTTAGAAAAAAGTTAATCATGGCGAGGCAAGGGATACATGTCAATGATAGACTGAGCATTGACAGAAACTTGGTAATCGCTGCAATGGTGTAACCATCCCAATGGCTTCTTGAGAATTACTAAAGGGATATTCTTTCACTTGACGCAATCAGTTGGATGGCCCCGGAGGCCGTGAGTTGCTGGACCTCTGCCTTGACTTTGTCACGGAGTCTCAACTGTACCAGGTGAGCCCAAAAGAAACAGGGTCTGACCGAAGGTTTCATGGAGATGTGGACTTTGAAATTATTGGCACAACCCAAACCCGCAGAACACAGGGCGGTAAATTCAGAGCATAAAGAGATGAGTTTTATGTAAGGCATTTGATAACAGATGAGATTAACTTCATCGGACATTCTAAACCCAAAAAGGTTAAAAGAATCCAAATCAAACAAATTTTTGGTGTGTGCATTGTTCACCACCCGAAAAGTGAGTAGAGAACTGTTATAACCTTTAATCACCACTAATTGCGTGGATATTCAACACTCCCTCTTATAAACAATAGCTGATCACATGATTACAAGTCAGTCTCTCATATACGACTGCCGTGCCGTGACATGCGGCCGGCACCGTTCGTAGCTAGGTGGCGCTCCCGCGCTCAGCCGATTTGCGGAGCGCCTCTATCGCCGTTTGCTCATACTGTCGTGGCGGCACTGTTAAATGTCTTGGCACTGTCACAACACTTTTCCCCCCTTGGGGGAAAAAAAAAAAAAAAAAACACTACTTCCTTGGAGACATGGACAGCGCGGAGACATCCATGGCCTCTTGTGAGGCCCCGAGGAGATCCCGCGGAAAGACACGAGAGTATGGTCGAAAATGTCCAGGACGGAAGCTCATGAATGGAACGTGCCTCCTGGATAAGATGAGTGAAAGCTCCGGAGCAGCATCCATAGGTGTCATGGACCTGGGAGTGTGCTCCAGCGAGATGGGTGCCGGAGAAGGCGGCGTCGCGACTGGGGCCGGTTCTAGCATGCTCTGAAGCGGAAGCGGTAGCGACGTCGGCTGCATCAACACGTACGGTAGATCGGCAGCAGCGACAGGACTGGCGTCTCGGGCTGGTGGAGGCGAAGGATGGGGCGGTGGCACCGGCGTGACCACCACTCGTGGGCGCATCTGGTCGTAATGGCGAACAACCGTGCCGTCGCCCATACGTATTTCACAAAGCTGGCGGCCGCGAAGAGCCTTGACCACCCCTGGAATCCATTTAGGGCGAGATCCATACCCTCGTGCCCACACGTCGGCGCCCACCGAGTATTTTCCCGCACTAGGGGACACAGCACAAGGCCTGACAGGGTGAAGCAGGTGCAGTAGAGTGCGCGGTTGGCGGCCATGCAAAAGTTCAGCAGGGCTGCGATCACCCAGAGGCATGAAGCGATAAGAACTCAGAAATTGCAGCAGGGCGTCATCTGTGGAAAAATCACTAAGGAATTTTTTCATCTGGCATTTGAAAGTGCGGACAAGGCGCTCGACCTCCCCATTCGATTGCGGATGGAAGGGAGGTGCGGTAACATGATGAATCCCTTGTCCAGTACAAAAATCACGGAAGGCCTGCGAAGAGAACTGAGGGCCACTGTCCGTGACGATCGTGGATGGAAGACCTTCCAGCGCAAAGATTTTGGACAAAGCCAGCGTCGTCGCCGCAGTGGTGGGTGACGGACATCTAACAACAAACGGAAACTTCGAGAATCAACAGTAGCCAATAAGTACCGAGGAAGGGGCCGGCAAAGTCGGCGTGCACCCGTTCCCATGGCTGAGCTGGATCAGGCCACGGAGAGGGCATTTTACGAGGTGCAGCCAGTTGTTGAGCACACTGACCACACGCAGCAACCTTATGGGCGATGTCCGAGTCAATACCGGGCCAATAAACGTGCCTGCGGGACACGGACTTAGTCCGAGAAATACCGCAATGGCCTTCGTGCAACAGTCTGAGAACATCTTTGCGAAGAGAGGCTGGCACCACGACCCGTGGAGATGCGCCATCCGTGGCCAGAAGAACAACACCATCACGAACATACAGACGAAGGCGCAAGGCATGGTAGTTGCGAAGGGGATCCGATGCCCGGCCCTTGGTCCTGTCCGGCCAGCCCCGTTGCAAAAAACCGATCACCCGACGCAGGACCGGGTCCCGCGCAGTAGCCGACGCGACCTGCGAACCTGTAAGTGGAAAACCCTCGACCGCACGACGTTCTTCCTCATCAATGTGGAAACAGAGGAGTTCATCACGATCGAAAACCGGGTCGGGGCCCATCGGCAATCGCGACAATGCGTCAGCGTTGGCGTGCTGGGCCGTGGGGCGATAGTGAATCTCACAACGAAAACGAGACAAGTATAAGGCCCAACGTTGCAGGCGGTGAGCTGCCTTATCCGGAAGCGACGCCGATGGGCTGAACACAGACCAGTGGTTTGTGGTCGGTGATGAGGTGAAACTTAGAACCATACAAAAAACCGCTGAACTTTTTTAGAGCATAAATGATAGCGAGCGCCTCCTTTTCGATTTGAGAGTAACGCCGTTGCGCCTCGTTGAGGGTCTTGGAAGCATAGGCGATGGGTCGTTCCGACCCATCCTCATACCGATGGGCGAGAACAGCCCCTAGGCCATACTGTGACGCGTCAGTCGCCAGAACCAAGTGCTGACCCGGACGGAATGTGGCAAGACAAGGCGCCGACTGCAAATGAGCCTTCAGGCGGACAAAAGCCTGCTCACACCCGTCGGTCCAACAGAAGGGGACGTTTTTGCGTAACAGCTGATGCATAGGATAAGCTACCGCCGCTGCGGATGGAATGAATTTGTGATAATAAGCAATCTTGCCTAGAAACGCCTTAAGTTCCTTGGCCGTAGACGGCCGGGGTAGAGCGTTAATGGCCGCAACGTGCTGACGTAGAGGACGTATACCCTCACGGGACCAGTGGAAACCAAGATACACAATGGAAGGTTGGAAGAACTGCGACTTGTCCAGATTGCACCTCAACCCAGCCGAATGCAAAACCCGAAACAGTGAACGCAAATTACGAAGGTGCTCCTCAGTGGAGGCCCCCGTGACAACAATGTCATCCGGATAGTTTATGCAGCCGGGAACGGAAGCCGTGAGCTGTTCCAAAAACCGCTGAAAAATGGCCGGTGCGCTAGCGACGCCAAATGGTAACCGCTGGTACTGATACAACCCACAAGGAGTGTTGATAACGAGAAATTCCTTGGAAGTAGCGTCCAACGGCAACTGATGGTACGCCTCCGATAAGTCAAGTTTGGGAAAGAACTGGCCCCCAGCGAGCTTGGTAAACAACTCCTCAGGACGGGGAAGAGGATAAGTGTCAATGAGGCTCTGAGCGTTGACAGTGGCTTTAAAGTCACCACACAATCGCAGACTCCCGTTTGGTTTAGAAACCACCACGATCGGCGATGCCCGTTAGCTGGAGGTAACCGGAAGGAGAATCCCTGAAGCTGTTAACCTGTCTAGCTCAGCCTTGACAGGTGCACGCAACGCCACCGGAATAGGGCGTGTCCGGAAAAACTTGGGGCGAGCCGTAGGTTTAAGAGTAATGTGGGATTCAAAATCCTTGGCACAACCCAGACCAGCAGAGAACACGGATGAAAATTCAGAACACAATCCATCCAGCTGTTGATACGGAATATCCTCAGATATGAGGTGCACATCATCAATGGAGAACCCGAACAACTGGAAAGCATCATAACCGAACAGGTTTTCAGTGCCCGCATGATCCACCACATAAAACGTGAGGGGCCGAACAACAGACCAGTAGGCAGTGGAAGCATCAAACTGGCCCATGATAGGAATTTTCTGTTCATTATAAGTCCTCAGATTTCGCGTAACTGGAGACAAAGGAGGGGAGCCCAACGCCAAATACGTGCGAGAATTAATGAGAGTTACTGCAGAGCCAGTGTCCACTTGCATGCGGATGTCTTTATTCAGAACACGAACAGTAACCAACAACTTATTTGTTTGATAAAGCACACAGTGAACATCCATGTCCGACGCCTCGTCCTCGTCGACAGGAACTTTATGGGACTGACACACAGAAGCAATGTGGCCTTTTTTCCTACATGAATTACACGTGGCCCAACGTTTTGGACACGCTGCCCTGTCGTGCTGTACGAAACAACGGGGGCAAGAAGGAAGTGCGGAACGAACCGGCTTCTGTGGTTGCTGGTTTCGCTGCGAGCGTTGCGGCCCAACGCGACGTTGTTGACGCGAGTGAACCGCCACCACATCGTCGTTCTCCTGTGAAACAGGCAAAGTGCCCGTGTCGAGAGTTGACTGTACAGCGCCTACATCACACCACGCGTCGATTTGCGCGCCAGCAGCGTGAGACACTTCAAAGGATTAAGCGATGCTTAGAACTTCCGACAACGACGGGTTTGGCAGTTGTAGGGCACGTTGCCGAACTTCTTTATCAGGAGCAAGCCGTAGAATAGCATCCCTAACCATTGAATCAGCATAAGACTCGTGATGTGTGTCCGTGACAAACTGACATTTCCTTCCTACTCAGACAGTGTAGTTCCGCCGCCCAAGCCTGGTAAGATTGATGGGGCTGTTTACGACACCGGTAGAACGCCACGCGGGCGGCAACGGCGTGGGTGTTTTTTCGATAATAGTCAGACAATAAGTCACACATTTCTTGGAAGGACAGAGAGGCTGGTTCCCGCAGAGGGGCTAACTGAGATAGCAGCTGATAGATCCGAGGGGAAATCCAAGATAGAAATAACGACTTACACATAGGAGCGTCGATAACGCCGAAAGCCAAGAAGTGTTGCCGCAAACGCTTCTCATAATCCTCCCTGTCTTCAGCGGCCTCGTCGTAAGGAGGGAATGGAGGCGGAGAAGAGAAAGACAGACGATGAGTAAGCGACGTCGACAACGCCTGAATCGCAGCCGTCAGCTTTGTTTGTTGAGCCTGAATAGTAGCCGTCAGCTGTGTTTGTTGTTCAATGAGCGCTTGCATAAGCTGTTCCATGTCTGCCCCGTCACGAACACGCAAATCCACAACGCAGTGAAAATATCCGACCTCGTCGCCAAAAACTGTTACAACCTTTAATCAGCAATAATTGCGTGGATATTCAACACTCTCTCTTAGAAACAACAGCTGATCACATGATTACAACTCAGTCTCTCGCATTCGACTGCCGTGCCGTGACATGCGGCCGGCGCCGTTTGTAGCTAGGTGGAGCTGCCGCGCTCAGCCGAGTTGCGGAGCGCCTCTATCGCCGTTTGCGTGTACTGTCGTGGCACTGTCACAACAAGAACCACTGATTTACATGTGACTGGGCTGAGAAACAACTCAACATCAGAATGCTTTTCTTATTGTAGTTGATTATCGTACATTTGCAAGTAGAGTAGTGACACGGCAGCACCAGCATCAAATTGCATGTACAAAACCTTCCGATAAACCTTGACGTCAATAAAAAGCTTATTGGATGCAATGGAGATTGCCAATAAAATTAACATCCATGTCAGCAATGTGGCCCATTTTGTTGCACTGGTGGCAAATGGTCCACTGACTGTGCAATTGTCAGAATGTCGGAGGAGAAGGAGTTTTCACACGGAAGGGCCCATTCACAAACAGGGGCCAACCGAACGATTGCATGACGAATCATTTGGTCAGGATATGACTCCTTATGTACGTCACTGACAAAGTGGCAACTACAGCTCCAGCCGTGAAGCTCAGCTGCCCAAGTCTTATGGGAATGACCTAGTTTCTTGCGACACCGATAGAACTCGACTTGAGGAGCAGTGATGTGCAGCCATTCACGGTATATCTGAAAGAAGATCACACATGTTACAAATTTTCCTAGGCTTCTCATTCTTCAACAGACTCATCGTAAGCCGGAAACACCATAGTATAAATGAGCGGTGTAGTGACAGTTAAAACAAGAGGTGCAAGGGGCGATGTAGATGATGAAATGGGAGATATGATACTGCGTGAAGAGTTTGACAGAGCACTGAAAAATCTGAGTCGAAACAAGGCCCCGGGAGTAGACAACATTCCATTAGTACTACTGACAGCCTTGGGAGAACCAGTCCTGACAAAACACTTACCATCTGGTGAGCAAGATGTACGAGACAAGCGAAATACCCTCAGACTTCAAGAAGAATATAATAATTCCAATCCCAAAGAAAGCAGGTGTTGACAGATGTGAAAATTACCGAACTATCAGTTTAATAAGCCACAGCTGCAAAATACTAAAGCGAATTCTTTACATACGAATGGACAAACTGGTAGAAGCCGACCTCGGCGAAGATCAGTTTGGATTCTGCAGAAATGTTGGAACACGTGAGGCAATACTGACCCTACGACTTATCTTAGAAAACAGATTAAAGAAAGGCAAACCTACATTTCTAGCATTTGTAGACTTATAGAAAGCTTTTGACAATGTTGACTGGAATACACTCTTTCAAATTCTAAAGGTGGCAGGGGTAAAATACAGGGAGCGAAAGGCTATTTACAATTTGTACAGAAACCGGATGGCAGTTATAAGAGTCGAGGGGCATGAAAGGGAGCAGCAGTTGGGACGGGAGTGAGACAGGGTTGTAGCCTGTCCCCGATGTTATTCAATCTGTATATTGAGCAAGCAGTAAAGGAAACAAAAGAAAAATTCGGAGTAGGTATTAAAATCCATGAAGAAGAAATAAAAACTTTGAGGTTTGACGATGACATTGTAATTCCGTCAGAGACAGCAAAGGACTTGGAAGAGCAGTTGAACGGAATGGACAGTGTCTTGAAAGGAGGGTATAAGATGAACATCAACAAAAGCAAAACGAGGATAATGGAATGTAGTCGAATTAAGTCGGGTGATGCTGAGGGAATTAGATTAGGAAACGAGACACTTAAAGTAGTAAAGGAGTTTTGCTATTTGGGGAGCAAAATAACTGATGATGGTCGAAGTAGAGAGGATATAAAATGTAGACTGGCAATAGCAAGGAAAGCGTTTCTGAAGAAGAGAAATTTGTTAACATTTAGTATTGATTTAAGTGTCAGGAAGTCGTTTCTGAAAGTATTTGTAAGGAGTGTATCCATGTATTGAAGTGAAACATGGATGATAAATAGTTTAGACAAGAAGAGAATAGAAGCTATAGAAGAATACTGAAGATTAGATGGGTAGATCACATAACTAATGAGGAGGTATTGAATAGAATTGGGGAGAAGAGGAGTTTGTGGCACAACTGAACAAGAAGAAGGGACCACTTGGAAGGACATGTTCTGAGGCATCAAGGGATCACAAATTTAGCATTGGAGGGCAGCGTAGAGGGTAAAAATCGTAGAGGGAGACCAAGAGATGACTACACTAAGCAGATTCAGAAGGATGTAGGTTGCAGTAAGTACTGGGAGATGAAGAAGCTTGCACAGGATAGAGTAGCATGGAGAGCTGCATCAAACCAGTCTCAGGACTGAAGACGACAACAACAACAAGCACCCTAGGTGCTATTCCTGCGTAGACCTATTGGTTGTTGTGTTGGTCTAACTGAGTTGACCTCTGTGAGCGTCTCTGGTCATAGAGACGCTCTTGTTGTCTGCACTGGCACTGCGAGAGACACTACTCTCGCAGTAGGTGGGGCCAACGAGTTGTCGGCCTGTGGTGGATCTGGTTGCCCATCCCATGAATTACACGGCTGCTAGAGTGTTCTGCATTGTTGTAGAACACCCTGGCTGTCTGGTGGAAGCGATCCCGCAGGAAGGGGCTGCCTGCTTACTCGTGCAGCAGTCTCATTGAATAACGAGGCGGCTTGTGCAGCGCGATTCGCCGCGCCCTTTTATGGATGCGCTGCAGCGATACAATGTGCATCACAGCTGCTTGACCCCACACCACAGCCGCACGATGAGGCCCTGGCGTGGAGGAAGGATGGATGGATGAGGCATTCACCGGCGGGTAGGGCGCAAGCTCAGCGCGAGCGTAGCTTCGAGAGGCAGGATCTAAACAGGCACTCAATCGTGGCGGCTCTATCGCAAGTTCACATAATTGCTGTTTAGCGGCGCACTTTCGCGGGCGGCTTTTACATGTGGGCACATTACTTGAGATTCTACGCCCAAATCGCAAAAACAAACAATTGTGCCCAGTTGTCGGAAGAAAGGACACACAACACAAGCGAATAATAACGGTAGTAGATGTGATCCACGAAACTACCGCCCAATATCCTTGACAACGATTTGAATCTTCCACCACATTCTGAGTTCAACCATAATGAGTTATCTCTAACAGTATTATACCACTCACGGCATCCTTAAAGCCATGGATCACGTCAGTCACGCAGATGCAGTATTTCTCGGTTTCCGAAAAGCACTTGACTCAGTACCACATCTACACTTACTATCAGAAGCACGATCATATGGGTATCAGACGAAATATGTGACAGGACTGAGGGCTTCTTGGTACGGGAGAATACAGCATGTTGACAAATGTAGAAATAACTTCCGATGTATCCCACAAAAGTTTGTTGGGTCCCTTGCAGTTCATATTCCATATTAATGATCTTGCGATCAATATTAATAGTAAACACGGACTCTTCACAGATGATGCAAAGTGAAGTCTGAACGAAGATGTAAAAATATTAAATCAGTCCATGATAAGATTTAAGAGTGGTGCAATGATTGACAGCTTGTTTTAAATGTTCAAAAATGAAAAACTGACAAAACGAAAGTATCATGGTAATTTTAGTGAGTCACCGTTGTAATACGCAGTCATACAAGTACTAGGGTGTAACACTTATTAGGCGGAACCATCACATAGGCTTCGTCATGAGTAAAGCAGGTAGTAGCTTAAGTTTCTTGGTAGAATGCTAGTAGAGAAATGCAATCAGTCTACAAAGGAGTTACTTACAAATCACGCGCGTAACGCATCCCAGAGTATTGCTCAAGTAGTTTAGACCCAAACCAAATAGGACTAGTGAAACGATTGAACTGGCAGGATCTTTAAAACAGACGGTTAACTATCCCAAGAAAGTCTACTAATATAGTTTCAAGAACCGGCTTTAAATTAGGCCCTAGGAACATACTACAACTCCCTACATATCACTCCTACACCGGTAGTGCGGATAAAATGTACAATAATCACAGCACGCACAAAGGCATTTAAACAATCATTTTTCTTGCGGTCCATAACAGAATGACATGAAAAAAGTACTACACTGAACTGGTGCTGTGGGACTTACCCTCTGCCATGCACTTCACAGTGGTTCGCAGAGTATAGACATAGCTGTACATGGGACAAAAAAATGAAGACTCTGCATTGTATTTTTTTTTCTTTTTTCAGATCATTTCAACTGCCATCAACGTATGGAAGTTTGCAAATTAAGATGATGTTACAATGCTTCCATCCTCTTAACTGTATTTTAGCCGTCAACCGTATTGAGAATAACAACTGTGCAGCGTCATAATGTAGAATATTCGTAAGTGAAACGTCATGTGCATATTATTGTCCTCTGATATTTCTGCAAATAATATACTCGAAACTAGCGGCGTTTCCGTAAAAAAATTGGAAAGAAATTGGACAAATGGTTCAAATGGCTCTGAGCACTATGGGACTTAACATCTGAGGTCATCAGTCCCCTAGAACTTAGAACTACTTAACCCTAAGTAATCTAAGGACATCACACACATCCATGTCCGAGGCAGGATTCGAACCTGCGACCGTAACGGTCGCGCGGTTCTACACTGAAGCACCTAGTACCGCACGGCCACACCAGCCGACAAGAAATTGAACAAAGAATACTATAAACATGGTCGCTGCTTGTTTCACTCCGAAGAATTGAACTTGTCTACTGTAATGTAGCGTTATCTTCATGCCTAAATACATTCTCGATAGTCGTGACATATTCTTTAAAAAAAAAAAAGTAATTTTGATATACAGTATAAACAGGATTATACAGTCAAAAATCGTTACAGTTGTAGAGAACACTAAAGTACGAGGGTCGGTCAAAAAGTAATGCCTCCCATTTTTTTTCTACTTAAAAAAATTAAGTTAAGTGAAAAATTTGAATTTGGCGCCATTCCTCAAACCTTCTTCTGCAATCCACTGCAGTAGTAACTTTCTGTGTCAACAGGTGGCAGCACAGCAAAAGTTTGTAAGATGGCCGACATCGATGTTCGTTTGAGACAGCGTTGTGTGATTGAATTCTTGAATGCAGAAGGTGAAACGCCCATACGCATTCATGAAAGACTGAAGAAGGTGTATGGTGTTGTGACAGTGGATGTCAGCACTGTTAGACGATGGGTTCGTCGTCGTAAGGAAGCTGAAGGGCAAACACCGTTGACTAACGAAAAGCGCAGCGGCAGGCCGGTGAGTGCAGTGACTCCACACAACATTCAGCAAGTTGATGACATCATTCGTGGTGACCGTCGGGTGACTGCAGATGAAGTGTGTCGCATTATTTCTCTTAGTAAAGGCAGTGTGATCACGATTATTAAACAATTGGGGTACTCAAAAGTTTTTGCACGGTGGGTTCCAAGAATGTTAACCGATCAGAATAAAGAGGCATGGAAAACAATAGCCTGCCAACACTTGCAGCGCTTCCGTTTGGAGGGAGATGAGTTTCTGAAAAAAATTGTGACCGGGGACGAAACATGGGTGCATTTTTTTGAACCCGAATCAAAGAGGCAGTCAATGGAGTGGCGTCACACAAGCTCGCCGAGGAAGAAAAAATTCAAAACTGTGCGATCGGCAGGGAAAGTTATGGCAACAGTTTTCTGGGATACAGAGGGTGTGATTCTAGTTGATTTTTTGGAGCAGGGATGCACAATAAATTCTGTTCAATACGTCACAACCCTCAAAAAACTTAAAGCACGTCTTCAGCGAGTTCGCCCAACAAAATCAATGGCAGATGTTCTTCTTTTGCATGACAATGCAAGACCACACACCAGTCGTCACACCTCTGACGAGATTGTCAAAATTGGATGGGAAGTTTTGCCTCATCCCCCATACAGCCCTGACCTGGCACCATCAGACTTCCATCTGTTCGGGCCACTAAAAGAAGCTCATCGTGGGATTCATTTTGAAGATGAGGAGGCCGTCAAAACATCCGTGCGTCAATGGCTTAGGAAGCAGAGCTGTGATTTTTACCGTGCTGGGATACATGCCCTTGTTCAAAGATGGACCAAAACTGTAGAGATGGGCGGAGATTACATTGAAAAATGACAAAATGATCCTCAATGTTGTGGTTTTCAACCTATGTAATTGCATTTAAATTTCCTGACAATTAAACGTAGAAAAAAAATAGGAGGCATTACTTTTTGACTGACCCTCGTAATTTTATGAAAGAGTATTATATGATTGCTGCTTGTTTCATTCGCAATAATTTAAGCTGTAGTGTTAGATTAGCTGCCTAACTACATACCGTACTCGAAAACCGTAAAATAAGGGAGAATTTCATGGAAAAGTTTCACTCACAGTAATTAAAAGCAGTACTGTTTGGTTGCTGCTTAGTAAGCTACTATAAATGCTCTGAAATGGTGACTTACCCATAAATAGGAACGTAATTTTAAGAAAGAGTTCTGGACATATGATTCATGTTCATTTCGTCTGCAGCAATTTAAGCTATGTTCTTCGACGCGTCGAGTCTCTTAATTCGCGCAGAGCTACATTTATTGCTATCCTAGTGACATATGTACTTTTGATGTAGTAGGTCAGAATATGAAGAGTGTAAGATCTCGTTTACTACAAACAATCTCCACCGAATTATACGCGACAGTCACAGAGAGTAGTATAAGTCATTCTCATTGTCGCAGTTTCCAATGTGCAAGGTGACAAGCCGAAACACAGTTAAAACCACCAGTGACGATAAGTCTGAAGCAATTAGAGACATTTTTAAAACATACATACAGAATTGCTGAGAACTAGTGCATTACCTACGATACCTGGACAGAAACAATGCAACAATCCGTGGGCATTACTACTCACCTTCGAGATAAGACAACTCCTCAGCAGAACATTAGCTGGTTTGGAGCTTACAGAACACATCGTAGTACCTCACTGGAAGACCGATAAGCTTGACAGCTCTGCTATGGAGTTCGACTGGGACACGTAAGACCCGATACATTGTGAAATGTATTGAAGGGAATGTTGATGCAAGTGAAGAGTTACGGAACAGACAGGTAGAGCCGGGACTGAAAGGGGGCCAAATACGGGAAAAAAGGATACTTTATGTTCGCACACGATAGAATTCGTGGTTGTAGGCTATAAATAAAACGAGTTCCTGAGTTAGCGACCGTCTTGGAAGCGATACTTTTAACTATAATCCGTTCATCAGAAGAGTAAATCTGATGTAACCTTTGCGCTATGTGAATCTTCAGATGTTGGCGGCGCAAAGACTGTTCCATTAAGTTTCGCCGCAAGAATTCTCCTTCTTCTAATATTTCGGCTGTATTACGTTCAGCAACCTTCAGAGTGAGCCGCAAGACTACCGCTTCAGCGCTCGCTTCGTCCCTGTAAGGCGGGTCCACACTGATGAGAGCGCCGTGCTGCTGCAGCCCGCGCACAGCTGTAGCAGAGAGGACTGCGCCGTCCGCGCCCCGCCGCGCACTGTGTTCCAGTTGGAGCGATCGAAGCCCCGTCTAAACTGAGCGCGCGCAAACGCGCCATTTCCCTTGATGTACCGACAACAGCCGGAAAAATGCGTGGCGCAGCGCGGTTCGCCGTCCACACTGAGCGCGCAGAGCCGTTTTGCGCAGCTCGGCGCGGGGCGCTCATTGTGGACCCGCCTTTATACTCGTGTACCGCGCAACTGCGCATACGGCCACAGATGCAAATGCGCCAGACGTTGGTCTGCGGCAGAGACGTGCAAAATGCGCGAGTTACACTATGACTCCGCACTCGACCTGCGTTGGCATGTCGATAAATCACTGTGAACTGCACTGTGACGACGTCTTTGTGAGTTTATTACACCAAGTGCCGGATTCCATGATGTATCAAGGTTGAAAGCACTATCTCTATTAATTAAATTGGTCTTCAAGCGAATCTCAATTGCCTCCTTCACCATCGAATCCCAAAAAGATGATGTAATTGCCAAAATTTCGACGTTGTCATACAACATACTGTGACCAGTGTCAATACAGTGCTCTGCCACTGCCGACTTGTTAGGTTGTAAAGGTCGTGTGTACCCCTGGTGTTCTGTACATCTTTCTTGGACAGTACGAGTTGTTTGTCCAATGTAAGAAAGGCCACATTCACATGGTATTTTGTAAACTACAAATTTTCGGAGCAGCAAATCATCTTTGATGGAACCCACGACTGCAGCTGTCTTGGGTGGAGGACGAAAAATCACTTTTTACTTTGTGTCTGCTGAGAATCCGTTCTAGTTTTGATGAGAGGCTACCCACATATGACAGGAAGGCCATCGATTTAAAGGTTTCTTTGTCTTCTTCTGCTTTCTTTGCGACCACTTTCGATTTCATTTTCAGTGCCTTCTGTATTTGCTGTAGCTAATACCCATTGTCTTCACACACTCTTTGTAAGTGGGAAATTTCTTCTTGCAGACTGCTTTCGTCAGAAATAATACGCGCTCTATGGATCAAAGATCGGAGAACACTCATCGTCTGCGCAGGATGGTAGCAGCTATTTGCACGTAAATACAAATTCATGTGCTTCGGCTTCCGATTCACTTCATGTCCCGAAGTGTCATTCTCTCTGCGCCGAACCAGAACATCTACGAATGAAAGGCATCCCTCCTTTTCAATTTCCACTGTGAACATTACCTGATCGTGGAGGGAGTTCAGATGTCTTAAGAAGTCCTGCAAGTTATCTTGACCATGGGGCCAAACTACAAAGGTATCATCAACATACCTCCAGAATACAGTGGGTTTCAAGTCAACAGATTCAAGCGCCTTCTCCTTGAACTCTTCCATAAATAAATTGGCCACCAGAGGGGATAAGTGACTACCCATGGCGACGCCGTCCATCTGTTCAAAAAATTCATTGTTAAATAAAAAGTATGTAGAGGTCAGAACATGTCTGAATAAATCTGAAATCTCTTTGTCAAAACTTATTTCAATAAATTGTAGAGATTCTGGAAGGGGAAACTCTGTGAATAATGACACCACATCGAAACTACCTAATATATCAGAGGGGTTAATTTTCAACTGGAATCACTGAATCATGGCTGTTAATACATTTAAATAAGTTTCATTTAACGTAACTTAGTAATATATCTAAAATACGTAAGTAAGACTTACTTCCAAGAGCGTAACAACACCAGTGTACGTGTGCTGCGACTTCTGACCAATCGCCGCGCTTGTGTTTGTTTACATCATGTTTATTCTTATGATGAACGGATTATAGACCTCAGGGGCTCCCCCGAACGGATTATAGAATCATCTGCTGAACAACAGAAATATCTGGTGTACAGTCCAAAATTAAACTATAGTATTAGCAATCTCAATAAAGATAATATTTTGTTTTTAATTTTTTGATTGAGAATGTGAATTATTTCTTTTTGTAAGTTTTTATCCAATAATTACGAGACTTATTTTCACCTCGCTTTGTTCTCCTTATATGTTCGCCAAGAACTGAATCAAATTTACCAAAATAATTGGACCAATTTTAAGAAATTTCCATTGTTGTAGAGAACAGTTTGTCTGACGTCCCTCTTAAGGGAACACACTGTCTACCCAAGAATTGGATAATTGCCATAAGGCGTACGATTACACCTTTCCAATGCCGGGTTCCTGCGTTATACATCGACAGTGTTGCCAGATTTTAATCTCCTGGCGAGCACCACCCACTTTAGGTGCGTTTCTAAGTCAACTTGGGACCTACTATGCCTAGCTAATGTATCAGAAATGTGCCGCCAGTTATTATAACCACCTGAAGTTAATAATATTTTAATGTTCGGAAAGAGTTTACAGCTGCAACAAAAAACAGCATTTGTACTCTTTGAAGAAACTAACAATTTCCTCTTAAGCATTTCACCATTACGCAAAACTGTAATTTTTAGAGATAAAGCGACGATTAGAATCATCCTTCGGGCAGCTTTCATATTCCGTTACTGTTCTGGAGGCCCTCTTCTAACTAACGTTGCACTAACAAAAATCTTCTATTTTATCGGGCCATGTTAGGGTATTTGAATCAACTACACCACTGACAGTCTGAGTATCAGATGGGTATAACAGATGAGGGCGTACTACAATCAACTGGAATGGTTTCACATTCATCACAGAGCTGGCATACAATGTAATGTCTACCCTGCGACGTTCAAGGTACGTCTTCATCTACCGAAGGCTTACCCTGATTTATGTCTACATCTGCATTTGTGCTTGGATCATTCTGACCAAAATCTTTCTTAGGTTGGAAAGAATTATCTAAAGAAAATTTCAATTTCTTGTCTACATTTTCCCTCCCCGCTCGTCTTTTACTACATTGCCTGCCTGAAAGCCGTTTCCTGCCGTCAGACAATGCAACAGTTTACAACGTTCGCAATACGTTATAGCCGGTAATTTCCCAGAATGTCTGCGTATCAAAACCGAGCGCTCCAAACGATACATATCGAACGTGCGATTCTAAAGCCATCACGCGACTGTAGTGGCGGGCGTAGTGAACATGTTTACAGCAACGACAAAAGAAGAGCGTTACTAAGATAGTTGTAATTACAAAAGAAACGACTTATCTCACTCGTCATGAGAAAGTCCATTTGATGCGTATGCTACGGGAAGCATTTCCTCAGTGCCTTAACTCTGCCAATGTCACACAAAAATATGGGTTGAGTGTCACAATTCCGACAAAAAATCAAACAATTTTCTACATTGCGTAAGCATGAAATTAGATTCTTCTACGTGAGGCATAAAGGAACGTCTACAATATCAGCCATCCCACGCACTACCGTCATAAATTATTTGGGTTTTCCTAGCATCTCACAAATAATTTATCATAACGCCCGCCACAAAAGTCGCGTGATCGATGTAGAATCGCGCGATTGATATATATATCGTTTGCAGCCCGCGACTTCGATAGGCAAAACTTTCTTGGAAATTACTGCCAGCTGAATGTGCAATTATCAACTTTTGTGTCTGGCAAATGAAATGTGTTTCTATATAAGTGAACGACATACAGACCAGTATTAGGGCCATAATCCACAGTTCGACCACTGTATCAAACAATTAACTTGCTACTTAGCTATTAACAAACAAGGCAAGCATCCATTGTTGCTAACAGAGTGGCGTATCCACTATGCACGGCTGCCAACTCCCAAAAATATTTCCCCATTAACTCAGTCGACACATCCCTAAGGCACGGTATTCATTATCTAAAACCTCTAAAACAAAATATCCCTATTTTGCTGTCGATTTTACTTATTTATTTGCATATTATTCAACATTTCAAACATAATTTCAGCTTTTTTTGAAGCATTCGAAAATTTAATGCTAATGTCAAACAAACTTATCACTTCGAATAGATTATGTGTAATTCAAGATCTGCTTTTCATTGCGCAGAAATATGAAGCATCAAAACCGTCTTCGGCATTTCAATGCACAACCTGCTTCATAGCTTTTTTAAATATTTGTACAATAATGTAAATAGTAAACGTGCGTCAAATATCAGCACTTGGAACTGTTATGCACAAACCTAGTACAAATTAATGAGAAAGAGAGAGGTCATATTTTGAAACATCTTCGTTATCCTATTGTTAAAAATAAAGAACTCCACACTGACGTATTATTGTGTTTATAATTGCTCCATGTCATAAAGAGGCTTGTGGATGTCTGTGGAAGATTCGTACAAATACTGTTAAGTTACTAATTAGTAGCTAAATACTTAAAATTTCAAATCCGTTTTTTAAAACTTATGTTAAAATGAAACATTAAGATATTCAAATTTACTAACAGCCATAAAAGTTTTTCTTAATCACGTTTTAGCTACGTAGTTTCTTTTTTTTTTCAAAAATCCTGTACAGTGACAGACAACCGCGTTGTGTTCTTATTGTTGTGCTGTTAATGCGCAGTATGAAAATGGCTGAGGCTGTTTTGTGTTCCGTAGTGAAGCACGCACGTGGAACACGGTTGCAAAGTGCCGAGAAATAGCCTGTTCTGAATGTTTTTCATAAATTTACGGAAATAATCTGCTTTCAAATTTTCGCAGCGTTGTATACACTGTAGTAGATAAACTAACTCATAACGAATGTGTAGGGTAATTGGTGGAGTAAAGGAACATGAATCAGATTCGGGTATTCGTGCGTTGGTTCGAATCTCGTCAGTATTTTTTTTCCTCGTTCCATTTTGAAAACCTACATCTCGTAGTTGCAAAACTCATCATCATGTTTTATGAATAATGCGCGACTTCTTGTTTCTAATTACATATTTGACGCGAAATTCCTATTTCAATTTCAAATACAAATTCTTAATGATCGATGTTTCATGAAAGACTCTACATAAAAGCCGTTTAAATTAAGAAAAGATAATATTTAATTTTTTAAGTCAAAACTGAAAAACCAGACACTTTTTTCTTTGGGCTGTGTCTATCGTTTTATGTCACAGAGGTAGATAAGAATCGTAAAACATGAAAAACAATTTTATTCACAGCGTCGAGCACATCATACAAATACTGCATTTTTACATTTGCTACTGTAGCATTACAACATGAACCCAACAGTATTGATGTGGAGCCAAGCTGAGGGATTCGGCCCGAGAAGTAACAAGACTGTTAAGCTGCCAGAGGTACAGAACTAACGCACGCAGCTTCTTCACACGTCACTGCCGAACGCTCGTGGGATAAAAGAAGAGGAGAAAATGCTGTGCCTGGTTGACTTCGTGGATTCTGTTGCTGATAGGCTCGTTATCAACGTAGCAGGTGACACTTCCAGAACTGAAATGTATTTCTCGGATTCGGATAAAGAAGGAGCTAATAGATTACCAAACGACTGATTATAAGTAATACCTTCAGTGGCTTCAATATTTAACTATACGGTGAAATCCTTCAATACTCTCTTACGTTACACACAGCTTATGCAGGAAAATTACCCTGTGGTTGAGTCAGGAATTTACATTATCCTTGTTTTTAATCACAATAGTACTTTAAGTAAAAACGATTTGTTGCGGTTTTCGTCTAGTCGTCTAAGGAGCGTATTTTAGGAGATTTGCAGTGTATTATTCCATTCTGCTTAAAAATTAAATTACATTCGAAGCTGTATTGCTCCTCTGTTCATCTCTTTTACGTGTGAACTGCAGCTGGTCACGTCTCTGCAGGCTAGCTGCATCAGCTGACCGGTCAGTGCTGTCCAAATTAAATGCGCCGGTAAAGCTGTTGTCCCCTATTATCGCTAAGTAGATGTGCGCGTAACGCACAGCACAAAAGTACCCTTATTATCGCACTTGACAGTACTTGAGACAGCTTGGCTGCAGTCCCACGTGAAACGGAAATCCAATGAAGTTCCAGCAAACGCGGAAGAATACATAGTGCAATGTTTGCATCAGGTTTATTCTTATGATGAATGGATTATAGTGGTGTTCTACGTGCGACGATTGAAACGTCTTTGTGAGCAAGATTAATGGAATATAACATGATTATATACGCATTTTTATTTTATATACGCATGAAACTATTGTCTATATCAATATTTCCAATTTTTTTAGGAGTCAACGTTTTCTTTCGTAAATCGGAGCACAATGTTTCTGTACATAGATAATTTTCAATAAGACCCTTGACTTTATGAGTAATTTGTATTCCCAACTTATTCTCACATTTCTTTATTAGATGAAGTGGCCACCCCAAAACTCTGGCGCCCTGGGCCATGATGTCACGGTTCGCCTCCCTAGAGCCGCCCCTCCAATTAGCCGCCTGTGTTCGGCATGCAGTCAAAAATACAATACCTATAAATTAAATTTAAAGCCTTAATGCATAAACAAGTGGCAAGTAGGTTCGACAATTTAGGACATTCGGCCGTTATGGCACTTTCAACAAGTCTCGACCCAAGTTGTGCGCTTCAAAAATGCTGTCACTAAATCAGGGTATAAGTTACTTAAACTTAAAAAAAAAATACAATCAAAAACGACAAATCCGATGAGTCGGGCGCAGAAGATTCAAAGTCTGATACCTGAACATATCACATGCAATTGGCACACGAAAACATGACAAATAAGTGGAAACATTTGTGAAAATGACGTTCAGATGCACTTGTCATCTATTACACCAACAAAAAGGGATCATATTGAAATCTGCGAGAACATTAAGTCACTTTTCCCAACACTTGCCAAAATTGCAAAAGGTGTATCTTCCCATTGTCGCCACATCTGGTACCACTAACTGGGCGCTCCAACCCTGCTCCACTGCGAATAGCGCATGGATAAAATGATTGTCGGTAAGCCTCTGTATTGGCTCTAATTTCTCAAATTTTCTCCTCACGCTCATTGCATGAGATATATGTGGAGGGAAGTTACATGTTGTCCTACTCTTCCCGGAAAGTGCTCTCTCGAAACTTCAATGGTAAATCTTTCCGTGATGCACAGCGCCACTCTTCGTAACGTCTGCCAATGGAGTTTGTTTAGCATCTCCGTAATGTTCTCGTGCCGACTAAACGATCCCGTGACGAAACGTGCCGCTCTTCGTTGGACCTCCTCTAGCTCCTATCTGGTAGATATACCAGACAGGTGAACAATACTCAAGAATTGATCGAACAAGCGCCCTATAAGCCACTTCCTTCATGGATGAGTTACATTCCCTTAAGATTCTTCCCATGAATCTGAAATGTTTTACGTGGTCATTCCACTTGAGGTCGCTCCGGTAGTTACTCCTAGATATTTTAAGGCACATATTGTTTCCAGAGGAACGTGTTACGCCTGTAAATTATTTCTACAACTGTAGACAATATGAGGGATTAAAGTGACAGTATGCACATAATTCGCCTAGAAGTGCTGGAATACCTTCTAAGAAATTATTATCCGAACTGGAAAAATAGTTATTCCTGGTTAAGATAAGTAAAAGAAGGCTCGTACAAGGTGTACTGTCGCCTGTGCAGTAAAGATTTCTCGTGTGCTGTAAAAACAACAGGCATCAACCAACATTAATAAATGGGTTAAAGCCAATTCACTATGACCTACTATATGCAGCTCAGAGGCTGTAAGAGGCTTCCTTCCAGCATGTGTGTAACACATGAAGACATGCAGATAGAACAGGCTGACAGTGTTAAATTTAAATTCAGTTTGGACGCGTTTAGCACAGAATTGCTGAAGCGCCTAAACAAGTCTGTATTTACAATGCGAATTATGTCAGATGTAGGAGACATAAATACAAAAAAAGCCTGCATTCTTTGCTTATTTTCATCCTATAATTCTGGGGTATCTCGTAAAGAAGAGTAAAGGCGTTTAGAGAGCAAAAGCATGTAATAGACTCATTTGTGGTGTAAAGTCAATAACATCATGTAGAAACCTGTTCAAGGAACTAGGTATTCTAACCACTGGTTCTCAGTGTATTTGTTCCTGAAACTAAACTGCTTGCAGGTAATATGTCTCTACTTCCAACCAATAGCTCAGTACATAGTATCAAGACTAGGAATAAGATCAATCTACGTAAAGATCTAAAATCACTTACCTTGGTCCAATTAGGGGTCCGAAGTTCAGGAACACATTTTTGCGATAAATTGCCTCATGCCAGTCATCTGCTGGGGGGGGGGGGGGGGGGGGGGGGAGCAACTCAGGCCGCATATGTACAGCTCTTATTATTAATTTGTAACTCACATAAAGTAATATGTTACGAGCTCAAATAGACTAGCTATAGTAAGGATGCGATAAGTTTGCCGAAGGTCCCAAAGTAATGATGATTTAAAGTCAGCAACAATCGAAACAATCCGTGTCCATTATTACTGTTTCAGATTGCTGCCACACTCAGCTATCACAAATTTGAGGCTGAAATTGCCTAACGAAGCGATGCTGTGCTGTCTGAATGAGCGGACGGTTAATTAATTACAGTAGCTACATTTATGTTTAAATGCATTACACAATACAGGAAGAGCTCACAAAAGTATACTAAATGTTTTGAATCTCATGTTTTACTACACTCGTTGCTTTTTATTACAGAAGCCTTGCTCCAAACACGTAATGCATTTGAAGGTGGCCGTCTCTATAATGCGCGTTCACGAACCCATGATAATACCGTAGCAGCTGACCGTTATGAGCCACGCCCCCCCCCCCCCCCCCCCCCCTGAGATACCAACACACTGGAAACAAACCAAACATTACCCATCTCACATTCTTTTAACTCTTCAGTGACAGCATCAACGGCCAGTTCAGTTGTACCACTCCATACAAACACAGCTCACATTATTATGGATCTACTACCAGCTTGCACAGTGCCTTGTTGACAACTTGGAACCATGGCTTCGTGGGGTCTGCACCACACTCTTAACACTGCCATCAACCCTTACCAACTGAAATCGGGGCTCATCTGACCAGGCCACGGTTTTCCACTCGTTTAGGGTCCAACAGATATGGCAACGAGGTGCTGCAGACGATGTCATGATGTTAGCAAAGGCTTTCGCGTCAGTCATCTGCTGCCATAGCCCATTAACGCCAAATATCGTTGCACTGTCCTTATGGAAACGTTCCTCGTATCTACCACATTTATTCCTCGCAGTTCACCTTGCTTGTTAGCACTGACAACACAAAGCAAATGTCGCTGCTCTCGGTCATTGAGTGAAGGCCGTCGGCCACTGCGTTGTCCGTGGTGAGAGGTAATGCCTGAAACTTGGTATTAACGACACACTCTTGGCACTGTGGATGTCCAAATAGCGAATTAGCAAACAATGTCCGAATCGAAACGTCCAGCGCGTCTAGCTCTAATCACCATTCCGTTTTCAGTCTGTTAATTCCCGTTGCCCGGCTATTATAAGGTCGGAAACCTTTCCACAGCAATCACCTGAGCACAAATGGCAGAGCTGCCAATACACCGCCTTTTATTCCTTGTGTACGTGACACTTAGAGCACAACTGAGAACAGCGGGCCCCACGAATACTACTGGGGCCGCAGTCGACAGCCAGTCGGAAGAGACTGTCGATCGTGACATGTTGCCGTAACCAGCGACAGGCTCTACAGTGTGTCGTTCGAATTCGAAGGCGACGGTTGTCTGAAAAAAAATGTCGACTACCGAAATTTTGCGTTTACTTTTGGAAGAGGAGAAAGTTTTTTTTTTTTTTGTACCAATATTTAGGGAGAAGACGTCCAGTCAACTATGTTCAACGGCGCAAGGAAGATTTCTACATGTTAGAAAAACATTTGAGAAGTGATGATGAATAATTCACATCTTATTGCAGATAAAATAAAAACAATTTAATTTTGTTCTGAAATTTGTGAGAAGTTGGGTTGTTGTTGGGGAAGGAGACCAGACAGCGAGGTCATCGGTCTCATCGGATTAGGGAAGGACGGGAAAGGAAGTCTGCCGTGCCCTTTGAAAGGAACTATCCAGGCATTTGCCTGAAGCGATTTAGGGAAATCACGGAAAACCTAAATCAGGATGGCCAGACGCGGGATTGAACCCACTGCGCCACCTCGCTCGGTAATAATTTGAGGAATTACAACTAAGAACTGCAAGAGATGTAATCACAATCGAGGGAAAAAAATATAGTTAACATTAAGGTATAGTATTTATACTGCCTTGTATCATATTTTCACTTTCTTGTACACTGAAATTACGCTGTTCGTGAACAGGTTGTAGCGTCGTATCAGTAGGCTCTTGGGGTGAGTATGCATACATCGTAACGTGGAAATAGAAGGCTTGTAAGCGTATCGTCATATCACTGGATTGGTTGCAGAGTATCTTTGCGGACAGCCGCGTCTGCAAGAGTCGAGCACGGGGCACAGAGCTGTTGTGTTGTGCTGTGGGTAGCTCTACATGTGAATGGCATTATAATCAAAGTTCTAGTTCAAATGGTTCAAATGGCTCTGAGCACTATGGGACTCAACTGCTGTGGTCATCAGTCCCCTAGAACTTACAACTACTTAAACCTAACTAACCTAAGGACATCACACACATCCATGCCCGAGGCAGGATTCGAACCTGCGACCGTAGCAGTCGCGCGGTTCCAAACTGAAGCGCCTAGAACCGATCGGCCACTCCGGCCGGCAAGGTTCTAGTGTTGCTACAAATGCTATTACAGTGAAGTAATGGAGATATGGAGGTGAATTCAGTGGTGGTGGTGGTGGTTAGTGTTTAACGTCCCGTCGACAACGAGGTCATTAGAGACGGAGCGCAAGCTCGGGTTAGGGAAGGAGTGGGAAGGAAATCGGCTGGGCACTTCCTAGGGAACCATCCCGGCATTTGCCTGAAACGATTTAGGGAAATCACGGAAAACATAAATCAGGATGGCTGGAGACGGGATTGAACCGTCGTCCTCCCGAATGCAAGTCCAGTGTGCTAACCACTGCGCCACCTCGTCCGGTAAGGTGAATTAAGTGAAAAGGGTCGCAAAGTAGTAATGAAATATGAGCAGTGCCGCCGAGAAAGTGTTAGAGTATCCGTTCGTTGCTTGCCGTGCCGTAAAGTATCAATCATCCGGGCTGTGGTCGGTCTCCCTGAATCAACTAATATGAATTAGTAAAAATTAGTGACCACAAAAGAGTGCAATCAAGTGCCAGTGTCTTGTAGCGAGCGTGAGAACATTCGTTCCGTCATCGCGTTCCCGTATCATCAACAATCAACCGCGCCGCGACGGTTACGCGCACGCTCGTACAATTGAGAACTGTGAACTGTAAATTAACTTTATGAGCAGTGTTATATTATTAATCGTGTCAAGGAGGACTGGTACCAGGTGTGTGTGTGTGTGTGTGTGTGTGTGTGTGTGTGTGTGTGTGACGAGCGTAAGAACTTTCATTCGATCATTCGGCTACCGCACCATCATCAATCACCCGCGTCGCGTCAGTTTCGCGTACGCTCGTCCGAGTGATATTGTGGGCAGATAATCATCAAGAAGGTTAATTAGGATAAATACTTATTTATAACTTAGAGTGTAAACTGTGCAATCTGCGATTTTCTTACCGTCTCAGAATATCGTAGTTCATACAAGACGTAGGGCAGAATTGTGTTTAATGTTGAGTGGCTCCCCTAAATCCGCTTGCATATTTAGATACATAATTTCAGGCAAGCCAGCAGCAGTGTGGAGCAGAACCATACGACCGCCGCGGGCGTATCAGGTACGTGGTGTGGACAGGGCTCACGGTCCGAAGCGAAAACAGTTTTAGGTACCCTCGCCATTTGTAACCCCGGGCTTCGAAATAATGGAAGGAATCTGAGTGACATTAATTAATTAAATGACACTTCGGTACTGAAGTATCAGTGATAATATACTATCATCCCCCTCCACCCTTTCACCACGTTAGTGCCGCCAGTTCTATCCTGAGATACGGTTTCATGAACACTTAACTGTCTATTTATTGTCCATTCAGAGTCTTCAGTGCAGCGGGCCCCGTTCCTGCTTTATTATTGCGCTTGAATCTATTGTTGAAGTCTTCGATCAACAGAAACAAGAAACAAGTTGCAACTTGACAATGCAGTGTAACAACTAGGGACTCCGTAACTGTATTTTAGTCCTCATGTAAATGCAAATCTTATGCACATTCAGGAGTTTTGAAAAAAAAGTTTTACATATTTCCTTCCCCATGTAGCCTACTGTCAGATCATTGATGATGCTCTCTCGTCTTATAGAAAATTGAATGAACTGGACTTTTCTTGATTCAGATTATAGGACTATTTACTAAGAACCGATCAACAGTACTCTACAATATTTCATTTATTATTCCTCCTGTTGTTACAGCTCTGTTGAGCTTGAATGTGATGCGGAAAATGGAGGAGTGGATGTAACAGCCTCTTTCCTTTAAGATCCACAGTTAATTACTTCACACAATATTTTTATTTCTGTCCCCTGTTGAATAAGCATTTTATTTATGTTAGCTGTATTACCGTAGAATGTACCTCCACTATATGACAAGTGATGAAAGTTCACGAAATAAGGCAGCACTCTTTTCTACAGATCAACACAGTGAGCTCCACTCATCAGTGCAAAATGTGGTGAAATTAGTTTATCTGTGTTTGACTTCATTCTGACTTATTATTCAGTTATTCACAAATGAAATTCATACAGAACATTATGAGTTGACAGCATCAAAATACCAGTGTAGAAATCAGCAGAAGCTAGTTTAACCCTCGAGCAGTTGTGTGGGTTAACTGATTCAGGCACAGTTCAATGTTTTGTTCTGAATTCTGATTTCTCGCAGTGGAACTGCTGGCGATTGTACCTATCCTCAAGTTGGACCACAGTTAATCATCTGTGTTGTTGCTGGAGTTGAAGTGGGAAAGCATTGGCAATAATTGCTGTTTATTTTTGTCCATGCTGTTTGGTATACAGAGTCAACCACGCGACTGGTAAGGTAAGTAAAATTATTTTATATTAATTATTTATACGATCATTTTTATGGTTTAAAATCTTTCATTATCAAATAAGTTTCATTTATGTTTGCACTTATAGAGCTTGCTTCAGAAAAAGGGCTCTCAAATGAGGAAATTTAAAAGCTAAAGGATATAAGGTACTGGCAGCATTGAATCTGTGAGGATGGGTCATGAGTCTTGCGGGGGTAGCTCAATTGGTAGAGCACTCGCCCGCAAAAGGCAAAGGTCTCGAGTTCGAGTCTTGGTCCGGCACACAGTTTTAATCTGCCAGGAAGTTTCTTCATATAAAAGCTTTTAAATGATGAATCTGATGACAGCAAATATTCTGTATGTGAATAAATATGAGTTAGCATTCACAACAGTGAATCATAAACAGAAGTGGGTTCTTTAGAGTGAAATACACATATACATGGGGGTGCCAAAAAGAGGAAAAAATACAGAATTATTTTGAAAAGCCACATATTTTCCAATTCCCTTCAAAATACTCTTCATTACAGCTAATACATTTGTCCCAACAGTGCTCCTACTGTTTGAAACATTTTTGTAGTCACCTGTAGAACTGGCTGATGGCTCCTCCCTCATTCTTTTCTTAACTTTTTCAGTGATGTCAAATTGATGCCCTTTTCATGCGTGGAAATACGAAATAGTCGCATGGAACCAGATCAGGAGAGTAAGGTTCACGGAACAGCAGAACCATGCCATTTTTAGCCAAAAACTGTATAACAGAGATGACAGTGTGCAGGTGCATCGTCATGACGGAAGAACTAGTCTCCTGTCTGCCACAAAAGGGGTCTCTTTTGACGAGTACTGTACCCCGCTAGTGTCTGACAGTTGATCAATTGTCCATTGACGGTCTGCGAGCACAAGCTCTCGATTTATTTTCAATATTTTTGTCAATTCGGGCAGGTGAAGGACGTCCAGAACAAGGTTCGTCATCAATTGACATGTTGCCATTTTTAAATCAAGCAAACCACTTGCACATTAGAGTTTTTCCCATAGCGTCATCTTGTTAAGTTGTTTTCAATATTAAAACAGTTCCAGCAACATTTTTCTGAGAAGAAAACAAAACTTCACAGCTGCAAGTTGTTTGTTTAAACTTGCCATCAGAAAAAATGAAACCAGAACAAATCAGCACTAGCAGAAACAGTCACTGCAGATGAAACAACTGAGCCAGATAGACAAGACAGGCGGCACTGAACTTGCAATGAGTTGCACTATACACGCCTAGTGCCAGAAATGCATATTACACAAGCTCTGCCCAAGTCAAGGTTATTCTGTTTATATATTGCATCTGAAGAATAGAATATGTAACATTATGAAGATGATGATGGTGTGACGATTTGGATTTTATTTGTAGGTCTTTGTCAGTAAAGATGGCACAAATAAGTGGTCCAAGGGAAGTGTTATAGCCAAAGTAGCAAAAATACCCTCAAAAAATATAATAAAAATCCTTCCTGGCCCAAAGAGGTCAGCGAAGGATATTACATAGGAAGTGACGATGTTCAACCAGATTACTAGTAAGGACATGATTGATTCATTAGTGGAATACACCAACATGCATATTAGAAACACAATATACCAAACAACTATTTTAGAGAGAGGATTGTAAAAGAGAGTCCGTAATTTGACTGGCTTTGGAGTAATTATGGTATGATAACTCTCAGAGATTGTATGTCACACACACGGTCCTTATTTCTCCACAGAACTGTGAGATTTGATGATAAAGTGACAAGCACACAGAGGCATGAAAAAGATAAATTATCAGCAATCAGGTCATATTTGGGTACATTTGTTACAAATTGTAAAGAAAACTATAGTGCAGGAGAGTTTGCAACCATAGATAAGATGCTGAAACCTTGTAGAGGAAGATGTTTGTTCGTCCACTGGAAACATACCAAACAAACTAGCCAAGGGAGGTTTGATATTCACTCCTATTTTTTATGTCAAAAATTCTACACACCATAAGTTGGATTATATTGTGGAAAACAACCAGATGGCCCTTACAAGGTGTCAAGTAAATGATATGATATATATTAAGCATCGACTGGCAGGAACTATGAATGGATCCTATCAGAATATCACTTTTGAAAATTGGTAATGTAGTTATCCATTGACAATGTAGTTAGCCATTGACAATCTCACTTTTGCTAAAACACATAATTTGCATTGAACTCTGAGAAAGAAATAAAACGGAAATCCCAGAATTCCTACCACTGAAACCCAAGAACATTGGGTCCTCACTACTTGAATACCAGAAATATATCACAAAGTTGTCTTGCCTGCTTTAAAAATTAAAGAGAGAGAGAGAGAGAGAGAGAGAGAGAGAGAGAAGCACAGTGAAAGCGCAACTGCACAATTGTTGAAGGGACCAATACACACATTATTATGGACAAACATGACCAAGAGAGGGGTTGAGGGGTTAACACAGTCAACCAAATGTGCAGTAAATATTCTATGACTACTGTACTAGAAGATGGACTATACACACATTAACATGGACTACAATGTGGCAATGGGAAGGGTTGACATAGTCGACCAGATGTGCAGTAAATACTCTGTGGCTAGTCTAACTGCATGACGGACAATGGCTGTATGGTTAGCTTCACTATATATAGCTGGCAGCTGGCATCAGTGCACAAATATTGTTTCAGTTCAATGTGGAACTCCAAAGAAAACAAATAAGGATATTTTGGAACAGGTGTCTCAGCAACTTATGAAAGCTCATTTAGTTACAACATCCCACACTTCCAAATGATCTAAAAATATTTTGACACCTTATAAATTGGAAGAACATAGACACCTGGAAGAGTCTTCATTCAAAAAGAAGAGTCACTGCATTGTGTGGAGCAGAAAAAAGAATGTTGTTACCATGATTTTTTTTTTGTCAGTGTTAAGTTGTTTGTGTGTAGAAAGTGTTCTTCCTTTGTCTGTTTAAAGTGTGCACGTAACACTGTGGATGAGATGAAGGAACAAAATTTTTGTATACATAACAATAGCAACGCATAGAATAAATCACCAGAATATGATACAATAATGCTGTACAACTAATATGCACAACAAAGTAAACATGGACCAAGTGTAATGTGTGATTATTGTGCGTGTTAGACATCTGTTGCTAAGTAGAATGGTAAGGTACTTTTATCAGATTTAGGTACTACCTATAAGAAAAGAAGAAATAAAGTTCAAACATTAAAATATATGTAAAACACGATATCAAGTTAGGCCTAATATTTTTCAATCACAAACATATTAAGGCAGTATATTTTTCGTGTCCCTACAGAACGCTATGGCAGGTTGACAGAGTCAACCATACAACTAGTTATGTTACAAAACCTGACACAACTGCTTGTGGGTTAAAACAGTGTCTGAGCATGGGAATGACCACGCATTTAACGAAATTACACTGCTAGTTGGCCATGGTCACAATTATATTTCCGACTAGTAACTACAGGATTTGGAACAGAGTTTCGAACTAGGTCATAAACTGCAGACAATTACAGATAATCAATCGACACGAGAAACTGTATTATTTTCGGCCTCTCCAGTGTTGTTCCGCGTGTGTGTGTTAGACGGGAAACTCATTCCAGCTGGTTATTAATACTAGCACATCCAGTTCCGAACCTTGTTGATTACACACCTCTCGAGTTTATTTTATTCCTGTGGTGCAGTTACCTATTATAAATGCCGCCTTTCTTTCACTTCTTACGTTTGAACTTTTTATGTAAACACTCCCAATACAACAAACACTGCTACTAATTTTCGCATTGTAGTTCTGTGCCCACCAAAGAATTTTCAAAGTACCTCGCAATAGCCAATAAAATAATTGTTTCCGACTGATATCTTGACATAACACCCGTATGATCAGAAATGTATATTTCTCTTACGTCTCTCAGAATATCTACATTTCGCTATCTATTAATGATTATCGGTTGTTTGTCTTATACTGTATCTACGTCTGTCAGTATCTGCATTGGTAAGTTATTTAAAAATACGTCAAACACTTAAAAGGTCCTTGCTGTATGCATCATTTGAGTTTTCAGCCTGACAACATGAAGGTGTAAGAAAACATTTGACGAGATTAGGTTCATCTCGCGCATTTTTTAAAAAACAGATTCTTTGATCACATAACAATACGTCTTGTACAATTGGTGGAAACATATCGTTGCTTCAAGTAAAATATGCTAGGAATTTATATGTATTAGGGTACTTACAGCGCTTCATCTTTAGGAAACGTAAAGAATTTGAGGTTAGGTCGGCTCTTCTGCGAATTAAAGCATGTTTTCGCAGCACACCTTCTATTGCTCATCTCATGTGAGAATTTTAATCAAACCGTGTTATTGAAACCACACACACTGAAAAGAATATATACCGATATTTTAATATTACGCGCCTCATTTACCGGTGCTTCTGCTAACCGTCACTTAGTACTGAAATGTAATAGTATGCAGTGTAGCCAATAGTGAGGATTCCACATATTTTACAGTGATGCTGTCTGCAGCTTTCAGGGATAGAGCCGGCAACATGTGTTACTCCTATTTGGACATATTTCGTAATATAAAAGTTACAAGCCTCCTCATCCACGGTCCACTGTTTTTGTAAATTCATTTGTTTACCCTGTAACCGCAAAGTGTAATGTTATGGAAAGATTAAATTGCCACACATTGTTTTCATTGCGATAGTATAGTGCAACAGTACTCCACTTACACGAAACGTTATCGTTTTCGGGCTGAGTGAAAGCATGAACTCGACCCACTCTTCTGCACACGGAATAAAATTATAGAACGTAGTAGAACCACGCCGGATGCTGCATCTACATCTTTCATATACTCTTGCAGGCTACTGCCCTTCACAGGTGGTTTGCCATATCTAGCTGGTACCTCGTCGGGACTTTATGAGATACGGGTGTAGACATAGAAGAAAAAAAAAATTATGTAATTACTGTCTATTAGAACACAATTACATGGAACTCGTTGCGGCAGAAGTAGTTGGTACACTATATTTTTCGGTATATTTCTCGTTTTTCAGCAAGTCTTTTTTTCCTTTTAGGTATTTATAAAACTCCAAGCAAGTTAGCTTGTATTTAATGTAGTACAGTAAGATTGATTCCACAGTCCCCGGGGGCAGCCGATTTCTTTCATCAGTCCACTTGGACGACCTCAGGGACAATACTCGTTCCACAGTGGCGTTGTGTGAGGCAATAGAAAACACGTATTCGCATAATTTTAGCAGTTGGCATCTGCGTTCAGGATTTTCTGTTTCCTTCCACCGAGTGTTTTAGGCTCCCATTCTTCCAAGTCACGCTTAATTTCTGAAAAGCTGTTTAGATAACTATATTCCTGAAAACAATTATCGCCTGAAATCATCACCCAATTTGTGGTTTCAGATAGCGTCATCCAATCAAATGCTTGATATCTGTTAAATGAAATAATCCATTTCTCTAAGTAATCACACGCTATGATATAGAAAGCCATTGTCTCATATTTCAGTTCTCGAGATTTTATTTTCCTCCACGCTTTTTATATATTTTTTCAAACAGCCAAGGTTGATTACAGAAACACGAAGTAAATTTCACTGACCAGATTACTGAAAAAAGATTGAAATTAATTTAGATGACCTGTCTTCTTAAAAAAATTGTTTTAATCGAATTCAAAGCTTAAGAATCTCAACTGCGGGCACTAACGATAGCCATCTTGTTTTTGGGTGAGTTAAGAGTCTGATGATTGACATTAGCGAATAAACAGAACTCTTTCAGCTTCTCTGTCCTTGCCGATTATATTGAAAAATAATTGAATATTTTCATGACTATTACTTCAATGTCGACAGTTAAGACTTTATATTGGAATAATGTTGTGGAGAATATGGGCAGGGCATCCAATTCCGCCTACACTTTTTCCTAATTCTTCCTTAATTTGGCGAAACGCATTCTGCTGGCCGCGTCGATGAAGTCCTCCGAAGTTGGTATTGGTATTGTCTCCACAAAAAGCGACTAATTTATCTAATTGAATTTGCAATTGCCTTAAAGTGTCAAGACAAAACTTTGCAAATTGTCTCCGATGTTTCGTTATTCAGCGAGTCGAATTTCAGTTGCTTCCATTGGATTCCGTCAGTTTCAGTAAAGTACTGGAGAACTAAAGAAAATATCTTTTCAGCCTTGTGGCTCGATGCGACGGTACCTATGCCGTAAAATGAAACTTTTGCAATTGTTTTATCTATTCTGAAGCATAATGTTGTGCGAGAATATTTTTTTAACAATTGTTGTAGCTTTGGTCCTGGGTGTTCACTGCTTTGCGGCAACTTTGGACTCAGAATACATTGAGGCATGCAATTTCACGGTAAAGTCAAGAGGAATGCAGGACTAATGATGCTTGACGACGTTATTAACTGTTAGTTCTGCAGCAGCAACAAGCAAATGTTCAAGGAAAATTCCATTAATCATTACTGTAGAAATAGCGTTTGAAGTCGATGTCCTAACGCGAATCTGTTTGTATGATTTTTCGTAGAAATGTGACGCCTCACTTCTGCCTTATCTACGTGAATTACTGAGATGGAAACAGCTACAAATCTCTCACAGCTACAAATCTCTTCCTGGTCCGTACGACCTTCCTTGACAAAAGACCACTGTCTTGTGTAACCATCCTAAAAGTTGCACCTTCTCTTTCCGTCCTTAGGCATTTTCGTAACCTATGATAAGTTTATTAGACGGTAAACACAAGGACGTAGGCAGGATTTTGTCAAAAGGGTTGAAAGATTTGTTAAAGAGGATCATACAAAGACTCCTGTTTTTCATTTATTCAGAAAATTTCTATAAAGATTAATAAATCATTTTCTTCGATATTGATCTTGGAGTTTTCACCAAGAGGAGACATAAACTCGTTAATTAGGAGTGGTGTATATAGGCAAACGACTTAGAAGCAGTCATACTCCAGTCTCCTTTCACCATCCAAGGTTACTTTACAAACTTTCGTTTCAGCATGGAATTGAACTGGGGAAGTGATGAGGAACGCACAGCGTGATTATTACCGACATGGCTTTTGGAATAAAGAGAGCTATGATAGCCAGAGAAGCAAGATAATTTTTAGCGGCGAAAATGCAGAGGATCTGGAATTATTCAACCGTACATTTTCCCATATTTCCTCATTTAAATATGCATCTGTCACTTATTGCACTGTAAGAAAGATAATTTTCTGCATTAAAGTATATCCCAGCAGACAAATGCAGGAGCCTAAATGAGGAGCATCTGGATTATTATTTATTTATCATAGCGCTTTTAGTGCTAAGAGTCTCCAAAGAGATGCTCAGCTTACCTTCAATGCAGGTCTTTTCATTTATGCAGAGGGGCTGTATCTTTAAGGGAACTGAAATCTGTTAGGAAATGGAGGTGCTCAGAATGAATTGACTGTATCCTATAGTAAGGGACCAACCTCAGCATTTGCCTGAACTGAAAATGGTAAACCATTGAAAATCATTTCCGTGGCTGCTGGCGGATGGATTCAAACCACCTCCCCTCCTGAATTCAGGGATTGCTAGCTCAGCATGCAGAGTTACCAGAAGTCAGTGGAGAGTTTTCAAAAAACTTATTGCTGTGCATGGTTTTAAAATAAAATAAAATGCAACACAACAACAAAAGATTGAATTCTGACATTGCTTGTTTTTCCTTCAATTGTGCATGTTTAGGCATTTGATAGTACGTGACTGCATGCATATTCTATGATTGTATTGTGCATGGAATTGTTGGCTTCATTTATTACAGTATTACAAGAGTGTAAACATATTTTGGATGGAAGGAGATGGGCGGGATGAAGGGCCCTGCTGGCTCGGATGAATTCAAGCACCTCGCTGAAAAAAATCTCTTAGAAGCAAATAAACTATAGAATAAGCTATTATTGCATACCTCGTCCACTCTCCGCAAATCTCTCCCCATCATTCTGATTCGGAACTGGTTTTTGTAACTGAGTACTGCCAGGTGACCAGATTTGGTGAAGTTTTGCCATTTCGGCTACTAGTGATAGAATTTTGAGAAAATTTTTTAATGAAATCCAACCATTGCCATTTGGGCAATATTTTTGTTGATCAAGGCAATTTTTGGATGACACAGCCAAATCCAAGTGTATTTTTATGGACTGAATTTAAGTTATTTGTTATGATATTTACTACTTTTCTGCCTCGTGAAAGACTGAAGTATTGCAACCCCGAAGTTATATCAGTCTCAGATAACGACTCCAGTGAGAACATTTAAATGATACGGATAGGTTATTAGACTATTATAGTAGTGCATACATATTACTTTTATCTTACCATGACGGAAAAATCGAAATTGATTTTCTTCTTCTTTCTCATTTCAAACTTATCCCTAGTTAGAAACTATCATAACGGCACAAAAACAATAAACGGTAGCACTGACACAAAAAAAAAAAAAACAAGTTCAGCAATTGGTCTTGGGTAAAATAGGAATATGCAATAGCTGATAGTGCTCTGGATGTGTAGATAATTCGGATGTATCCTTGGCCTTGCTGGCTGTTGATAGTGCATATCCCTTTTTTGTCTCATGATTGAAAATCAAAATATCTTTAAACTCCACTACTTGGCAACTATGTTGTGCGTAATTTCATTTAGGTGATAGGGGGTCTGACCCCCTCTTGACACCCGCTTTATCTATGTGTGTGTGTGTGTGTGTGTGAAATCTTATGGGACTTATGGGCCCAGCCTCACAGTCCAGGACTGCAGCGCCTTAGACCGCTCGGCTAATCCCGCGCAGCGCTTTAGCTATGTCTTTCATAAACAGTCGACAGTAAGACTTTAGTCAAAGTACATGTCACTATACACTTCACACCCCATATACTGGCAGTAAATACTGCAAATATTGCTAACTTGCACTCATTGTTCATATCACATTTAGAAAGAATTGTCTTATTGGATAGCTGTTCAAGTGGGAACTGCCTGATTCTTCTGCAAGGCACTGCTGAAATAGTTCTAGCCTTGTACTACTGGAGAAGTCTGGTATTTTCTTGAATGATAGCTAGATCTGGAAGATGCTTGCATTGTCAAAATCAATTGAAATAAATAAAACTAACAGAGGCTGCATTTACATGTTGTGCTAACAGATAGCGTTATTTCAGTACTTGTGCCAAGCTCTTAACAGTATTTTGCAAAATAGGGTCAGAATTACGTTTTGTCAGGATGTCGAGACAAGAAAGTCCATAATGGTGATGGTCCCAATATATTGTGATGAATGGCATACATACTTCACAGTGGTTTGCAGAGTACAGGTTTAGATGTAAGAATTTGTGGCAGAGACTTCTTCCCATTTGATTTGTGTGAGGAGTAAGGGAAGGAGGATTGCATAAATGCCTCGTTGCATGCTGTAATTAGTCTAGCACTGTCACCACCATCCTTTAGGGAGCAATATGTAAGGAGTTGTAGTGTATTCCTAGATTCTTCACTTAGTAGTGGTTTTTTAAATTGTTAAGTAGCCATATGCAGGATAGTTTGCGTCTCTATACAAACTCACAAACTGAACATCATTCAAGGCATTAATTTGTAATTGTACCAATATCACAGAAGCACATGAATACAAGTTATAAAGATCAAGTCATATCTTTGCTTACCACTGTCATCCAGGATGTTATGAGAATCTCAGTTTGAGTAATAACACCACATCCTTCAGCACTCCTGGCGTAGGAGATCTGGACCTTATGATCTTGAGAAATCAATTCGGAAGGTATTTGTAATGCATCAGGTGCCCACTGTATAAACTGCAGCTTAAAAACGCATAAAAATATCAAGCACAGTGCATTCAATGAGACCAGAAACACACCTCCAGGCAAGGTGTGTGTAAACTGTCAAATCACTTCACCAGGGAGGAACACTACAATCACGTGTCACAAGGACCCGATGGATCACTCTGCTCCTCCCAAGAGAAGGTGGAACTGAGGCTCACTAACAGAATATTATAGACCAAATGTGGAACCTTCATTTTACTGACATTCACATTTGATAAACACCAGATGGTAGTATGCCTCTTTGTCCAGTAAACCCATGAAAGCATTAGACATCAAAGCACTTTAAATCACATGAGATATTGAAAACACTGCTCCTAGAAAAGCTCCTGCTCCAGATGGAATTCAAAGACAAGTGCTCAGGGAGGTCACAGTGAGATCATTAGCATGTCATGAATGCTATCCTCCAACACCAACTGTTCCAAGCCTTTTGTGAGGTGTCCATGGTCTTAATATTCAAGAAGCCTTGGGAAGATAGCTCCCTCATTAGAATTATAAAGACCAGCCAGCCTGAAATTTTCATTTCATATACCCCTGAAGCTCCCATTACATCATGCGAAGTTCCATTTGCAACCACAAATCATGCAGTCATAGCTATGTGCAGTGTACGAGATAAATTACACGATATGCTGCTCTGTATCTTCACTCAGAAACATTTATTGGCAAAACCAGATAAATTCTCTGAACTTCTACATTATGTAAATTGGTTTAAATATAGGTTTCCAAGCTTGCTTTTACCCATGATAAAGGGTAAACTTCTCAGTACTTTGAAGTCTATAATTGAAAGTCATGTAGTTATCTGATTAGTACCAATAAAATTTTGAGTTCTGACCATTGGACTTGAATATGCACATTACTGACAGTTCATACACTACCTCCAACCAGCCACTAGCAACTTTGAAGATAATTTCTGCAACAGCAAAACAGCTCCTGTGGTTGAACGCAGGAATTTCAATTGGCCATTTCCTACTCTGAATAACTGCTCGCTGTTAGGACTTTCAGAGGAAGAATTTCCAATTAGTCCTGGAAAACACCTGGCATCATGGAAAAATACAACCCATTTAGGAGGACTAAAGAAAAACCAACCCTTTGTCTTAAGGTTGGAAAAACTTCCTCCTCTGGACACTGAAAAGTGGCTCGGGCATACACAATAGCCAAATGGAAAGTATGAAATGTGGCTAGGGAATTATATGTTACAAGCCTGCTAAATTCTCCAGCAGAGTAGCGAAGAAAATTATTAGAAAACAGCTCGCTAGATACTGCAACAACAACACTCCCAGACCAGAGTAATTCAGATTCAGAAAATATAACACAATGATTCCACATAGCAGTACCCAAAGCACTTGCGTACAACACCAACCGAGCCACAGAGGCATTTTTTCTGGATAGTGAGAAAGGCCTTGAACATATTTAGCACAATGGTCTCATCTGCAAACTGAACAACACTGGGTTCCTTGATGACTTATGCATCTCATGGACTTGTACATCAGTATAGGGTGTGTGGGCTGTAGTACATCAACAAACTACCCCTAAATTAATGAACTTCCAGCAACACATAACACAATTGTAGCCATCTATATGTATCACACAGCCATCAACGCAAAATACTGGCAACCATCAATGGACTAATGACACCTACTGAAAGCACTCAGAACTGTTGACACTTTGCAGGAGAAATGACAAGTTAAGGTAAATATCAACAAGAGCAACAAAGCTCTGTTCACACAATGACTGCACTACTGAACAAACGCTAACTCTGTGGCCAAAATATTCTCCACACACAACTAATTTACTTTTCCCTCAGCCCTTCTGCTTTTCCTCTTACTTAGTTCACTATGCCATAGATAGGATTATTTTTTATGGGAATATGGACCCAAATGCATGGGTAACATACCAGGCACACATCCGGTGAACCTTATAGTTGGTTCCTAATACTGTACATGACAGGGAAACTGTAGCAAGCAACTGGCAGTGTGGAGGGCTTCAACTACTAATTTTTTTAATAATAAATTTATTTTATATCCCTGGAGCAAGTAACGGCTACCAAGTTATCATTGGATGACTCGAATATTATTTGCTCAATCATGAAAGAATTATCCAAATAGGATGGAAATTGGTAGATGTGATGTACATATACAGACAACAAATGAATCTCATTGACTGTATTGTATTGAGTGACGAGTTTGACTTTGAACCGATCCCAGATGACCAGCAAAGATGTGCCTGGATGCCTCGGACAGTGGAGGGATACAAACCTCGTTGTTGCCTGCCATATGGCCTGACAACTAAAAGTTATGATCTGGGGTTCCATTTCTTTTCATAGCAAAACCACTTTGGTTTTCAGCCATGAGACCCTTACAGCACAGTAGTGCATTGACAATATTCTATGCCACACTTTGTTGCTCTTCAGGACATGCCATCCTGGGTTTACATTTCACTGAGATAGCACTTGCTTACACACAATGGAGGTTTTTACTGCTTGTCTTTGTGACTGCCAAACTGTAATTTGGCCAGCAAGGTAGCTGGATCTCTCTCCAATTGTGAACATTTGTTGCATTATGGACAGGGAGGGCCCTCCAACCATCTTGAGATTTTTAAGATCTAAAGCACCCAGAGGACAATTTGGCATGATGTCCCTCAGCAGGACATCCAACATCTCTGTCAGACAGAGCCAAGGCGAATAACTGCTTGCATAAGGGCCAGAGGTGGATCAGTGCATCATTGACTAACTCAATATCATGTCCATTATAATTATCCGGGCTGTTATGCCGTGGTTGGTTGATGAATTTTGTCTCAATTCCCAACTTTTCGTCTCCGACTGCGGGAGACATCTTCAAGGGGGTCCATAGGTCGATAGAAGGTCCAACACACCCATTGGCTCGCTACTGACTGCCGCTAAATTCCATCTCCACGAGCTCCCGCGCCGCGGTGTGACATCACATGATGTTTATGTGGGTACAACTAAAAGAACGGTTTCTAAACATTTGGAAGACCACAAGGGAAATTGTAGAAGAGGAGAAACGGAATGATCAGCTGTTGCGGAGCATGCTTTCCAGCCAGGGAACCACAATATTTATTTCGAGGAAATGCAAGTGCTAGCGGCCACAAGCGGATACTACGAAAGGCTCTACAGGGAGGCAATCGAAATCGCTAAACACACAAATAATTTCAACCGAAAGGAGGAGGGCATGAAATTAAATGGTATATGGATGCCAGTGTTAAAGAAGATGTGTACCACCCGTCCACTACTGGGTGATGGCAACGGCGATCGACGGCGACAGACAGCGGCCAATTGCACTGACGTTTTCAAAACACGTGACGTCACACCGCGGCACGGGAGCTCGCCGAGACGGAATTTAGCGGCAGTCAGTAGCAAGCCAGTGGGTGTGTTGGACCTTCTATCAACCTATGGACCCCCTTGAAGATGTCTCCCGCAGTCGGAGACGAAACGTTGGGAATTGAGACAAAATTCATCAACCGACCACGGCATAACAGCCTGGATAATTATAATGGACATGATATTTCTGGCCGTGAAAATCTACATTTTAGTATCTAACTCAATATGTGAAGCTTCTTCTCTTGAATAAATCATCCAAATTTTCTGAAACTGTAACAATTTGTTTGCCTGTACATATACATCACATTTACTGAATTCCATCCTATTCAGATAATTCCTTTATGATATCTTGTTTTTTGTCTTAGAATGTATATTCCAACATAAAGGGAAAGGAAACAATACAGAAACTTTGCACACTTTACATGAAGATATGATAATTTTGCAAAATTTGATTGCAGGCAGGAAATTTGATGTCTATTAAGATAAATAAAAAATCACAATGAATGTAAATGTTATGAAACCCATTACAAACTGCCATGGGTTCTTTGGTTGTAAATTGCTTTACTGCTCAGGGAAGTCATGGTGCTTATGGTTCCTTGCCAAGATTTTGTAGTTAACCTTGGCAGATCTCAGTAGACTAGCGTAGTCAGGAGTGTATGTATTTGAATTTGGGTGCAGGTACACTGACCCAACCAGTTTGGGGATATGCTGTTACAAAACATCACATATGGTGGACAAACATCTTTGTGGACCACTTACAATTAGTGAAAATTTTAGATCCCTTGCTATGTCATTGTCAATTTTCATCATACTCATTACAAATCAAATTTGTTTTTGTATAAGTTTAAAATTATGCTGAGCTTGACAATAACAATTGAAATTAATAGCTAGTCAAGTACAGATTTAGAAATGGCTGCTAATCAAATTATCACTGACATAATGAATGGTTTAAAGCTATATCACTATCATTAAACTTTGAACAGACTCTCTATATGCAATTCAGAACCTGTAAGAGATTTCCCACCAGCATGTGTACAACATACGAAGACATGCAGATAGAAGTGTTAAATTTATGAGATTACAACTTCATAATAAATTCAGTTGGGAAGGGCATGCCATAAAATTACTGAAGCACTTAAACAGATCTGTATTTGCAATGCAAATGATGTCAGATATAGGAGATATAAACATAAAAAACCTGCATCCTTTCCTTACTTTCATTTTATTATGTCATATGGAATCATATTCTGAGGTAATTTATCAAACCGAGTAAAAGTTTTTAAACTGCAAAAGTACACAATAAGACTCATTTCTGATACAAATTCAAGATCATCATGTAGAGAGGAAGTAGATACTCTAATCACTGCTCCTCAGTATATATATACCGTAATGAAATTTGTTGCAAATAATATGTCCTTATTTCCAATCAATAGCTCAGTACATAGTATCAGTACTAAGAATAAGAACGATCTATGTAAAGACCTAAAATACCTTACCTTGGTCCGAAAAGAGGTCCAATATTCAGGAACACTTGCCACTATCCAATAAAAACTTGGTTTCAGATAAAGCACAGTTTAAACACAGTTTGAAAGACTTTTTAATAGGCAACTACTTCTACTCTATAGATGAATATCTTAACAGGGACTGTTAGAGCAGCTTAAGTGAAAATGTCGAATTTCACTATTGACAGCACTTGGTCACAACAGTCAAGACTGGGTATTTTGTGTATGATATTTATTAAAAGTGCATAACTGTTTCATTCTGACAGTGCTTTATTTCTGAAAATATTAGCAGTTCCAGTTTACTGTAATGTCTTCATATATCGTGACACTCTTCTGACAAATTATCATTATGGTATACTTTCTGACATGTCCCACACCCACAAGAATCTTCTCATATTTGGGTCTATAGAATGAAAACTGAATCGTATCTTATTTAATCTCTGCACTAATTATACACACTATATATCTGCCCAAACTCTTTGCCTTTACAAATGTCTGCTAGTGTCTGTGTATGTGTGGATGGATGTGTGTGTGTGTGTGTGTGTGTGTGTGTGTGTGTGTGTGTGTGTGTGTGTGTGTGCGCGAGTGTATACCTGTCCTTTTTTCCCCTTAAGGTATGTGTTTCCGCTCCCGGGATTGGAATGACTCCTTACCCTCTCCCTTAAAACCCACATCCTTTTGTCTTTTTCTCTCCTTCCCTCTTTCCTGAAGAAGCAACCGTTGGTTGCGAAAGCTTGAATTTTGTGTGTATGTTTGTGTATCTATCGACCTGCCAGCGCTTTTGTTTGGTAAGTCACATCAACTTTGTTTTTATATATAAAAACACAAACATACACACAAAATTCAAGCTTTCGCAACCAACGGTTGCTTCTTCAGGAAAGAGGGAAGGAGAGGGAAAGACGAAAGGATGTGGGTTTTGAGGCAGAGGGTAAGGAGTCATTCCAATCCTGGGAGCGGAAAGACTTACCTTAAGGGAAAAAAGGACAGGTATACACTTGCACACACACACATATCCATCCGCATGTTTGGTAAGTCACATCAACTTTGTTTTTAGATATATTTTTCCCACGTGGAATGTTTCCCTCTATTATATATATATGGTCTGTGTATGTGCGGATGGGTATGTGCGTGTGTGCGAGTGTACACCTGTCCTTTTTTCCCCCTAAGGTAAGTAAGTCTTTACGCTCCCGGGATTGGAATGAATCCTTACCCTCTCCCTTAAAACCCACATCCTTTCGTCTTTCCCTCTTTCCTGAAGAAGCAACCGTTGGTTGTGAAAGCTTGAATTTTTTTTCTTTTCTTTTTCTTCTTCTTCTCTCTCTCTCTCTCTCTCTCCCTTTTTTTTTTTTTTTTTTTTTTTTTTTTTTTTTTTTTTTTTTTTTTTTTTCCCCTCTCTATCTACCAGCACTTTCCCGTTTGGTAAGTCATGGAATCTTTGTTTTTAATATATTTTTCCCATGTGGAATGTTTCTTTCTATTTTAACTGAATGGGACGGAGATTGGTCAATGTGATGTACATGTACAGACAAACAGATTATTAAATTTTATAAAAATTGGTTGATTTATTCAAGAGAAAAAGCTTCACAACCTGAAACATCAATAACGTGTTGGTTCACCAATGCCAACTCAAACAAGCAGTTGTTTGATTTGGCATTGAGGGATAGAGTTGTTGGATGTCCTCCTGAGGGATATTCTGTCCAACTGATGCATTAGATCATCAAAATCTTGAGATTTTCCTACTCGGATAACAAAGAACAGCAGGACATTGATAGATAACTTTTTTATAGACCAAGATAAGTTTAACGACATAAATGCTTATCCTGTTGAGAATGGTCTTTCAGATCATGGTGCACAGCTAGTTACAGTACATGGCATAGCTCCATGCAGTATATCAAATCAGAATTTCAAAGCAGTGCGTTCAATTAACAATATAAATACTGCAAACTTTAGGGAAAGCCTAAAGGAGCTAGACTGGGATGAAGTGTATATGGAACCCGATGCAAACTTGAAATATAACTTATTTCACGATACATTTTTAAGGGTATTTGAAAATTGTTTTCCCAAGAAAACAGTGAAACATAATTCCAAGAAAACATATAAAAACCCTTAGCTAACTAAAGGAATAAGAATATCTTGCAACCGTAAAAGAGAACTGTATCTAACAGCAAGAGAGAGTACTGACCCCGAAGTTGTTCAATATTATAAAAACTATTGTGCGGTACTAAGAAAAGTTATTAAAAAGCCCAGAAGCATGTGTATCACGTCTCAGATCAGTAACTCTGATAATAAAATTAAAGCAATTTGGAATATTATTGAAAAGGAAACAGGGCAACCAAGAGCACAGGAAGACTTTAATGCCATAAAATTGAATGACAAGTGTACTAACAAACAATCAGAAATTGAAAATATTTTCAATAATCATTTTTTAAATGTTGTGGAGAAAATAGGATCTAGATCTTCACTAGAAGAGGCAAGGCTTCTAATAGAAGAGGCCATACCTGTGCAGTTTGAAACAACTGTATTTCCACGAACCTCTCCCTCTGAAATCAGTAAAATAATAAACTCACTGAAAAGTAAAAGCTCTTATGGAATTGATGGCATTTCCAGCAAGATACAGATACAGATAAGATACAGATAAGTAGGATTCTCAGCCACGTATGTAATAGCTCTTTGGAGCAGGATGTTTTCCCCAATAGACTGAAATATGCCATTGTAAAACCATTGCATAAAAAGGGGGATACGTCAGATGTCAACAACTATCGCCCAATCTCTCTTCTGACAGCTCTATCAAAAATTTTTGAGAAAGTAATGTATTCAAGAGTAGCCTCCCATATTTGTAAAAATAAAGTACTAACAAAATGTCAGTTTGGTTTTCAGAAAGGCTTTTCAACAGAAAATGCTATATATGCTTTCACTGATCAAATATATTAAATGCTCTGAATAACCGGACTTCACCCATTGGTATTTTTTGTGATCTCTCAAAGGCCTTTGACTGTGTAAATCATGGAATTCTTTTAGATAAGCCAGATCGTTATGGTTTGAGGGGGCAGTGCACAAATGGTTTAACTCACACTTAACTGGAAGAATGCAGAAAGTTGAAATAAGTGGTTCATGTAATGTCAATACAACAGCTGATCCTCAAACTGGGGGGCTATCAAGTACGGGGTCCCACAGGGTTCGGTCTTAGGTCCTTTACTGTTCTTGATATACATTAATGACTTACCATTCCATATTGATGAAGATGCAAAGTTAGTTCTTTTTGCTGATGATACAAGTATAGCAATAACATCCAAAAACCAATAACTAAGTGATGTAATTGTAAATGATGTTATTCACAAAATTATTAAGTGGTTCTCAGCAAATGGACTCTCTTTAAATTTCGATAAAACACAGTATATACAGTTCTGTACAGTAAATAGCACAACTCCAGTAATAAATATAGACTTTGAACAGAAGTCTGTAGCTAAGGCAGAATTTTCAAAATTTTTAGGTGTGTCCATTGATGAGAGGTTAAACTGGAAGCAACACATTGATGGTCTGCTGAAACGTCTGAGTTCGGCTATGTATGCTATTAGGATTATTGCAAATTTTGGTGATAAGAATCTCAGTAAATTAGCTTACTATGCCTACTTTCATTCACTGCTTTCGTATGATATCATATTCTGGGGTAATTCATCGTTGAGTAGAAAAGTATTCATTGCTCAAAAACGTGTAATCCGAATAACTGCTGGAGTCCACCCACGGTCATTGTGCAGACATCTATTTAAGAATCTAGGGATCCTCACAGTATATATATTCACTTATGAAATTTGTTGATAATAATCCAGCCCAGTTCAAGAGTAATAGCAGTGTGCATAGCTATAACACCAGGAGAAAACGTGATCTTCACTATGCAGGGTTAAATCTGACTTTGGCACAGAAGGGGGTAAATTATGCTGCCACAAAAGTCTTTGGTCACCTACCAAACAGCATCAAAAGCCTGATAGATAGTCAACCAACATTTAAAAATAAATTAAAAGAATTTCTAGATGACAACTCCTTCTACTCATTGGCTGAATTTTTAGATATAAATTAAGAGAGGGAAAAAAACTAACTTAAGCACTAGTGTCATGCAATATTTTGTGTAATGCAATATCTTGTACAGACATCTTTCATTAACCTGACACGTTCCACATCATTACGAAGTGTCATATTCATGATCTATGGAACAAGTATTAATCTAATCTAATCTCTAATCTAGTTGGAGGGCCCTGCCCACAATGCTCCAAACAGTCTCAACTGGGGAGAGATCTGGTGACCTTCCTGGCCAAGGTGTTTGGGAAGTATGAAGACAAGCAGTACAAACTCTCGCCGTGTGTGGGTGGTCATTATCTTGCTGACATGAATTCCAGGATGACTTGCCATTAAAGGCAACAAAATGGAGCATAAAATATCACTGATACACTGCTGTCTGTAGGAGTGCCGTGGATGACAATCAAAGGGGTCCTGCAATGGGATGAAATGACACCCCACTCCCGTCTGGGGCATTTCCAGACACATCTTCATTGCTCACAAGGGCTCATTTTGAAGCTAGACTCATCACTGAAGACATTTCCATTCCAATCAATGAGACTCCAGCCTGAATACATGTCTGGAGACACCTCTCAAGACAGTGGTAGGATACGAACTTGACTGTCACTTGCAATACAGTGCAACAACCAGGAGTAATTGTCAGAGGTATCTTTTCTTCTTATAGCAGGATCCCTTTGGTTGTCATCCATAGCACTCTTACAGTGCAGTGGTATGTTGACGATATTCTGTGCCCTATTTTGTTGCCCTTTATGGAAAGTCATCCTGGGCTAATTTTTTTCGCCTTATAGTGTATTATCAGTTCAATGGAGCCCATTATCACAGTGATTGCATGTGGATTTTTTTGGTATCTTGTAAATAAAAAGTTACAATGACATTTTTACAGATGTTTCTTTGTTTCATTTGTTAGTATATTAGACTGCCATAACAATGCAATGTAATGATGAGACGTGTCAGTACATTAAGTGAGTGAAAAGTGAGAAAATGGTAATAACAGTAATAATATTGTTACATTTATAAGACTGTATAAGAAGTTACTTTCAAATTTTGTTATTCAGCTATCACTACAGCAAAGCTTTCACCATCAAAACACACACTTGTGCTAAATCATGACATTCATGTGGGATGTGCCAAATTTTACCTCACTTCAAATGGATGCTTGCCAAAGATTTCTAAATTACAGTTAGCACAGACTCATATGTAATGAATTTATTAATAAAACAAAGAAACTATGCAGGAAGTTGGTGATGAGGTTAAAAATAAAAAGGACAGCAATCTATAAGGCTCTTAATAGCAAAAAGAGAAGAAACAGAAAAACAATATGGCATATAAAAGTACTGTTGTTCTATATCAAAAGACCATTTTAATAAGATGATTGTTTCTGCAATTTTAAGTCAATAAATAAAACTGCAGCGACATATAAAAACATTAAGCTTGATTTAAAAAAAAAAAAAGAAAAGAAGGTACAGCATCATTAGACTCTGAAAAACTGTGATTTCACCATCAAAACATTGTTAAAAATTAAAGAAATTGGATGGATATATGGGGTAAACCACATAAAAAATGAGAAATAAAATTGCAACAAACAATAAAAAGTCCGTGTCAAACACAAAATACATGAAATACTTCAGTTTAAGGTTAAGATACTGATCAGTAAGTAGGCAAAGGAGCTTTTAATGATCCTTCTCCAATTGAGCATACTAATGGGAAAAAATGACAAAAAACAACACTCACCTCTCCCACAAAAACTGGCTGTGTTGTCTCACTACTGTAACACAATGAGGGTGAGATGTTGTGTCGAGTGGAATTGGTGAGAGAAACAAGGAGACAAAAGGGGGGGACAGGAGATGCTGGGAGAGAGAATAGCAATGGAATATAAGAAGTACGCAGCACCAGTGCTAGTGACCTCTCCCTGGTGAGATTAGGAGAGGTTTCATTGAGTATACAATGGAGCAGTTGGTGTGGATTAATGAGAAGAGATGAGGGATGGGAGAAGGATATAACAAGGTATGTGGGAGTCATGGACACAACAATGTGGGAGAAGATTAATATACAAATAGATTGGGCTATAGTGAAGTGAGGCTGGGTAGGTGATTGGAAGGGAAGGCATGTTAGGGCAAGAGTGGAGGTGGGTCTGTGAAAGCAGCTAGAAGAGACTGAGGTCAGACAGATTACAGGATCAAAGGATGTTTATTGAGGACAATTCAGGGAAGCTACTATGTGAGGGGTTATGTGGGGAAGGACCAGAAACTGGAAGAAAAGAGATTTGAGGTCTCTGAACAGCTATCAGTTTGCAGGATCATTACAAGACCTAATCAGGGCTCTCTGGTCTGGAACTGAGCTGAGGGTCTAAACCATAGGCTTTGACGGGTCTGTCATGAGAATGACTGTAGATTCCTAGACCTACACCTGGGACAAACAGAGAGTTAAATGTACATCAGAAATGGACATAATGTTGAGAGAGTACATATGGAATGTGCAGGGTTTATTTTATTTATTTTAAGATTAGACAAAACTCCAGTATCCCCATCACATAAACCAGTTATTCCAACAGACTGGTCAGCAAATGGGGACAATGAGAATCCAAAATATTTTTTGTTAATACCAAGATGGCATGAAAATACCTGAACCAGATGGTAGTAGTAGTTGCTGTCTTTAACCAGCCCAATATTGACTGGGATACTATACATGTGTTATCAGTAGTAAGAATAAACAGTCTTGTAAAGCTGTTTGATGACTGCTTTAAACAACTAGTCCAACAACAACATGTGAAAGAAATATTTTAGACTCCCTAGTTATAAACATACCCAACTTTTAGATAGTATTACTAATGAGAGAGGTATTAACAACCATAATGCTATTATGAAACAGTGGTCACTTTCATGGCGCCACCAATCACTGTGGAAACTGAGTAAGTGGTGTGACATGGTGCAACATTACTGTCATCACGTTGTGGCATAAGTGATTCAAGGTAGGATAGATGTTGTTGACTGATGACACATGATGTGTAAGGCCCCACCACATTATCGATGCCCTAATTATTAAAGACCAGCAAGTTACAGTGGCAGCCATTGCCCCAGGGGTCAAATTGAGTGGCAACAGATATTCAAGCTTCTCTGTACACTTGTCCTATTCTTCAATGTATTTCCTTTCATGCACTCCTACTGTAAGAAATTCACTCTACCCCTTTGCTATTCTTTTGAAGCCCCTGTTTCTCCATTTTTCAGTCCTACTGAGTGCAGTGACTGGCTTATGTGTGCACATACTCAGTCTGCTGCCTGTGTCCCTTAGTAGCAAGTTTGGGGCTTCATTGCTCTCAGACAGACCACAGCTGATGACATTATGACCCCTTCAGTGGTTTTCATTTTACAGCCTCCAGCTTGATTCTTTCAAATAATAAACCTAACAGTTTTTATTAGCATGTTCTCTACATTTTGACTTACAGCTGTGAGATTTGGACACTTCACTTCATGAACATACAAGTCAAAAACTCAGAAATGCGTGAGAAGGCATGGGAAGCTCTATGTTGCTATGTAGCAAGGAAGGTAAAAAAAGAGAGCACAAGATCGGTCACTGATGTCAAGGACATCCTGAAGAGAACAGACACTATCAAACAGAAATAAACTAGCCATGTTGATGAAGGAAATGACAACCGATGGGCAAAGACAGTTCTGGAATAGAGACCAAGAGACAGAGACAGACAACAAGGGGCACTGCCAGACTGATGGAACAAAGGCCTATGGAATATCCCTAACATTAACTGGCTGGATGTTACAAAAGATTGTTCCTGATGGAAGAAGAAGTTGCAGTTAACCTCAGTACTTAGAGAGACCACATCATTTAATGATAGTAATGGCTGTTGCTACTGATGATAATATTAGTATAAAAATTCCTTTCTTTTATTTGATGAGACAAGCTATTTATTTATAGGCACTGTCATGGGTAATATTACATTACCTTTTCTCATATTTATTTGATTATTCTGGAATGTGCACACTTAAAGGGCCAAAAATAAAAACTCTAAAATCTATGAAATTATTTGATCTGTCTGCTGTCAATAAGCTTGTGGTGTAAACAAGTACAAATGACAATCTCCACCATAGCAAGTTCTTTGACTCTGTAGCCTAACAGCCCATGTGATTTTGCTTCTTCAGTTCGCTGTATGATTTTTTGTAATGTGGACATGTGCATGAAATCAGTCTTACAGAAATGAGTGTGGTTTCTTGGGCTACAACCAAACTGAAATCCCACAGTGGTGACCCTGGATAAGAATTCATACGCTGTTTCCTCACAGTGCAAGTATATTTGCATCTACCACACCGGCTTTTTTTATGCCTTCATTCGTTCCACTTGGCCACGTATCCTGCCAGACAGCACATGGATATCAAAGCTCCTGCACTTACAATGGGAAATTTCATTGCTTCACCACCACCTGGATTCTACAACACATTTCCTGCAGTTTTGTTGCCTCAACACTTCTGCCACTTGACAGTGTAACATGTGACTGCAGACTCAGGCTTTGGCTTTGCCTCTCCAGCGAGTGTGCATAGACGGGTGCATTTTCAAAATGATAAAGAGGAGAACAAAGTTCCTGCATTTCATTGTGCTGATGTGGATTCTGCATTTCAGGCACAAACTATGTATCAGATGCTGGCCGCCTGGGTAAATGTTACAACAGTACTGTGTGCAACCTCGCCTTTGTTAGGACAGACCACATGCACTGACTGTGCTCCCACAACACCTGAGTGCTTTACCACTTCATCAGTTTACAAAGTGGACAAGCCCAGTATATATCATGAACATTTTCAGGCCAGTTTCCACCCCCAGTGACTGTTCGGCTCCTCAGTGCACTTTACGGGGCCCCACCTGATGTGAACAATGTGCTGCATAGAGATACTAACTGTGATCTCTACCCCTCCGAACATGCCCCGGCTTGTCATGTCGACAGCCTAGTGGGAACATTTTACTGTGCTGCTCTGCACACATCTGCTCTTCCACCCCACCCTCTGCCACCACATGTAAACTTCCAGGGTTTTTTGGCTGCAGCTGTTCCATCACTCGTTTTTCACATGGCACGAGTCATGCCTTCTGCATTGGACTTTTGCACCATGAACTTTGTATAGGACAGTTCTACAGCATCATTTCCTAGTGCTTCAGTGCTGCTCTCATCTGCTCCAATAGACTGCTTGCTCCCACCCAACACAGTGCTGTCTGCATCAACCGCACTGGTCCAGCATCCATGTCATATGAGTAATATGAGTGATTCAGATACAGAACTAGCTGTGCCTTTGTTGCCACCACCAGGACCCTAACCGTCCATGCCCTTTTATCCAAGGACAACCCAGCAACGTGATTTGTACTGGTGGAGAACATGTTCGAACTGTACCGCATCACCAATGACAATTCAGAATTCCTATGCATCATGACTCAACTACAAGAGCACACAGACCTGATCTGCTACCTATTTCTGATCATTGAGTGCCCATCGCGTTCCGCACAAGAGATTATTCTGCAAATACTGTACAAGGAATATCTCGGCGACCGCACCCTGTTCCTTTGGCGCCTGCTACGCTTCCTGGTCATCGCGTAGATGGTGCCAGACAAAGCCTTGTGGTCGGTGTGGTTAACAAAACTGTCTACAGATCTCCAGGTTCACTTCCTCCCTCACACCCTGGAATCTGTCGGTTCATGTCTGCAGATGGCCGATCAGATCTAATCGCTCACACACACCATCGCCACCAGCAGGAGATCACGCAACAGGTCGGTACTCCTGCACCGTTAGTTCACCCATACGCATGCGGGGGCAGGGGGGCAGGCCGTGTTCTGCCCCCAGAATATTGATTGACCTGCCACCCAGCACGTGCACTCTCTCCTCACCGAGCACTCTACATATCGCACCTGTGCTGACGACTGCAGTGTACAAATCCAAACACGTAGAGGACAATCAGCTGCTTTCTCCTCCAATGTGCCCTCACTGTTAGCACCACACCATATTAGGTTGTAACTCCGGAAATGCATATTCTCCCATTTCCATCTACTGTACTATATTTTTTTTCCTTATTTTGTTACCTGAAGATATGACGTTTCTGTGTCTTTGTATATTGTAATCGTTTTACTATTTGTAGATATATGCATTTATGTCGATGTATACTTGGTGTGTTTTGTAAATATTATTTGTATTTTTATGCTGGGTCTGGCCTAGGGAAAACTATGCTATCGAACTACTACATCGATAGGTCGTGTGGAGAGCCAAAGTGTTTAGGATCTTTGGTAGTGTTAACTCTGCCACATGGAGTGCGAGCAGGGAGAGTCTGGCGGGAGTAGGGCGTTGAAGCAGGTGTGTTGTGTGACGCTCCTGCGAGTTGCCTTGCTTTCGGGGTTTGGCAGCATGTAATTGCGCTCGACTTGCTATGATAGTTTCTGACACAGTGTCGCGGATGGGAAGCGTTAGCTGGTGCACATCAAGAGCCTGTTTCGCATGATGACAGTGTCCAGGAGAAGGCGCGCCAACATCCAGCTTCTGCAAAGGTGGCGGCCGGCAATGAGTGACTGTTGCCACCTCCTCGACCGATGACTTCAAACCTTCAATCAACCGACAAGAAAGACTAACAGCACATAAAGGTTTAGAACTGCATGGCAGACCTCAGCTTTTAAAATTGTTGCATCACAAAATTACAGCAACTTAGCATGAACCTTTGTTGCTCATTGTTCCAATTGCATTACTAAGCAAGGTCCCTTTCTTTTCTGGAATGAACCCGAGTATCATTGAAATTCAAATGCCAGCATTAAAGTAATATCATTCCATTTTGCTGCTTTAATTTCAAAATTCAGTTAAGGTATTTAAAGCTGGCTACAATATTTAGACTACACAAGCACAAATTAAAAGTGAGAGTTTTGTTACCATATTTTAGCTTACCTGTGACTGCAGCCCAGCTTGGTATGTACTAAACTTTACTATTGTTAATTGTTCAGAATCATTTAATTCAAGTTCAAAGTTAAATCTCTTATGTCTAAATTGCGTAGATTCAAGAAGCTTTTGAAATGATTTTTGAGGTAGCCCAAGACTAACCTTATTTTATTGAATTTCGTAGTGCTTCAGAAACAGAGTTCACTATTAATTTCAGTCACTAAATTAACTTTCAATTTTACGGTTTTATTAATTCTTTTGCTGAATTAAGTCAGAGCGTAGCAAAATTTATTACTTCTCACAAACATTCAGTTTTCACACAACACGTGTCAACCTCCAGTTGCCACGCTTTTAGTGCTAATTATATGTGCATTAATCTTTCATTTTCAGTTATTATAGTAGTTGTCCATAGGACTGGCGACCGTAATTTTCCCCAAATCTCAAATATCCAATTAATTGTTAACGTAACGACTGCACATTTACTTTCTTTATTAATTTTACCCTTTTCTCAAAATTAATTTCCACCAATTTCATTTGCATTTTTCCTTTCATTTAGATGTAACCCTTTCCTCCCTCTTTACCGACAAAAAATTACTTCAGTGACGATTGCTTTTCCCAAATTTCCGTTAGGTGCACACGGTTTAATTTTTCACTGTCATTAAGGTTGATAAGTGAGGGGGAGGTTACACGTGGCAACCTGGCGACAGGACAATCTTCAGATATGAGGTTGTTCTGGACACGAATTTTGTATTGTGTAAATCTCGTAACAAAATACTGGTTATGAACAGGCCGTTACATAGGCGAGAATAAGTAGTGGGAGTAATCCTAATTATATTTGAGATTTGGCGTTTATATTGAAAATTATTAAAATGAGTGAAGGCAACAATTACCAAAATTTGGTATACTTGGTTACGGAACAATCAGTCGAACAGTGGGAAATGCGCACCGCGGTACCCATTGTTCAGGGGCAGGTGGCTAGCATGAAAGACGCGACCGCCGAAACGCGACAAAGAGCAGAAATGGAATTCCAAACTTTAGAAAATGTTTCAGAATCGGAAGTGATAATCAAATCTGAACCCCTTGATGATGAATACGGAGGGACAATTAAAAAGGCACCTGCTACGGAAGTAAAACCGCTGGTTTCCGGGAATTTAGCTGATTTATTGAATGTTTTGATTAACAAAATCAAGGCTCAGTCTAGCAAGATAGAAACTCAATCGGCAGAAATTAAAGCTCAGTCTGAAAAAATTGAACGGAGGCTAGACAATCAGAACAAAGCTATTAATGTTGTTAACAACAATGTTGGAGTTGTTAACACAAAAGTTGATAAAATCAAAGAAGATATTGTTGTGATGAATACCGAAATCAGTCATCTTAAACAGGAAATGATAGGGGTTCAGGCAGAAATTGTGAACATAAATACTCGTTTTGATTCCGAAATTATCAGAATCGAGAAAAGTGTATGAGAAGCAATTGCTCCGATCATCGAGAATAAGGTGACGGAACAAATTCAATTAGTGAAAAACGAGGATCAACAGAAGGCTTTAGTGTCCAAAGTAGATACTAAAGTGAGGAAGCAGGCTAATACCTTACGAAGAGAAAAAGAGGGAAGTGGAAACGCTTGCGACAATCATGTGCCAAGTAATTACAAGAGTGTCGGAATTAGAAAAGAAACTTGACAAAAAACAGAGCTATGTGCCAATCTGTGCACACAGTTCGGAATTGTTTACGAAAGAGGAGCGGTTTGACCCCTTAAAAAAAGGCGGTATACACGCGACGGATTTCATTAAAAATTGTGAAAGAGTTTTACCCAGATCATGGACTAATGAGAGAAAAATTAGCATTATTGATGTGTTGGCTGGTGATGCCAAGCATTGGGGCTTAAACCTCAACATCACGAACCTGACTTTTGACGAGTTTAAAAATTTGCTTCTGGCTGAATACTGGTCAGAGCTAAAACAAGAAAGTGTCTGGCGCAAATTTGTCATATCGAGGCCTTTCGATGTGAATTCACCTCGATGAAGGAGTTTTGTGAGTGCTGGATCCGCAATTGGAATATTTGCGTGATCGCCGCACGGAATCCAAAATAGTCTGGGAACTCTACAAAAAGCTTCCAGATGATACAAAACGCTACCTAGGAAGCAATTACAGGACAATCAATGATTTCCTGGAAAGAGTTGAGGACGAGGACAATTGGCGCAATAATCGCAACAGTGGTAGAGGCCGTGGTAACAACAACGGGTACCACAGCAACCACAACAATGATAACTATGGGAATAATGCATACCACAATCTTGGCAGCAATAACAATAGTGGTTTGGGCTGTAATGACAATCAGTACAATGCAAATAATAACAGGAATGACGGAAACCAGAATCATACTAGCATGATACGGGCTTCGCAGAATAGTAATAACACCAGAGGGTGTGATCAGCCGCCTCAGCAGCATCCGGGGAGCGTATCTGCTGGGACGAGATAGGGAAACCATTAGCTGCGCCAGTGAGGGGCCGACCGGGCATGGAGAAATTCTGGCGGCCCAATAACAGTAGAAAACCAAGGTGTCTTCGTTATGAAAATTCCGTATGGAATAATCAACGGCGGGAGAGTGTGCCAGTGTTAAGAGAAAGGAGTGCGACCACAAGTAGTAGATCAGCTGCAGACACGGTAGTAGAAAATACATTCACTGTCAGTGAGAACAATTTAAGTAGTGTTCCGAAAAACGATTATAAAGTGGCAGCTGTAACACCTACAGTGGAAATGGAGATTGGGTTTGAGAATGATTCGAAATTGTCGAGAGAAGATCAGATGTCGGATAACACGTCCGTCATTGAGTGAGGGGATGCAGAGAGGGATGAGGTCTGGTTAAGGCAGTTCAGTCGCTTATACGACGAACTAAGAGATTATAGGGGCCTGTGCGGGAGAAGTGTTTATGGGAAGCGCGGGCAGGATTTGCCGCATCTCGTCCCACAGGAAGATAGTATTTGTGAAGTGATAGAAAGTTCTGGCCCTAACCAGCAGACATTACTAGAAATAGTTGATGTTAAGGGGCAGCACGAGCAAGATTCGTCGTGTTTCATCCCGCAGGAGTTGGATGTTGAAGTTGTAAGGAAAGTTCTGGCCCTAACCGGCAGACTTTACCGAAAGTTATAGTGGTAGAAGTAGCCGACCCATCCGACGCAAACCTCCAGTTTAAACAGTACGAGAGTATTAAGGAGAAAGATTATGAAAATTTTAGTGATAGCCGGACACGATTGGTAGAAAAGCACGTAGATTACAGCGTGAATGAGGGTAGAGCTGATGTTATACGGTCAGACGATAGCAGTGTGGGTTGCGCAGATCTAGAGGAAGTAATTGCAGATACTACAGGGCACATTCCTCCAGGTTGATTGGCAGATGAGATCAATCTGACCAAAGAGGAATCAACGAAGTTGACTATTAATGAATTGATAGAAAAGCAACACTCACTAGTTGACGAGTTACAGGAAAAGGTTTCGGTATTGGAGGCGAAGCTACGGACTAAGCCTCAGGACAAACGTGTTGAAATTAAAACTGTATGTGAACAGGGGCTGAAAAAGCCGCCAGATAAGCCGGATTTACGATCATACCCGGATGTTTTTTTCTGGAATGACCTGGATATAGACGAGGATTTATTGTGGGAAAATAAAGAAACAGTCGAGGACAAGTGTAGACAGAGAGTAGTGTCTGTTAATATGCACGGCCTACAACTAAACGTGTTGATTGACACCGGTGCAGAATTGAGTGCCGTATCTGGAAAAATATTTGAGTTACTGAAAGACAGACCTGGCATCGTAGTTATGCCAGTAACAGGAGTGAGAATTATCGGTGCTACTGGGGAGGCCAGTAAACCGGTCACAAAACAGATTTTTGTCCACTTCGAGATATGTGGGGCACGATTTGAACAAGAGATTGTTGTCGTGCCAGACTTAACTACGGAAGTAATTGTCAGGTTAAGTACTGTGCGGTGATTAATTGCGAAAGCAAAACTTTGACATGCATGTCACAAGATAAAACAATAGTAGTTAGTTTTGATGAGGCAGGAGATGGTGTGCATAGGCAATACCAGCCTATACACATTGTTAACTGGCCGGATGCCATTGACATAGGTATGAATTTGAACTACTGTAACGTGAGGAATCTTGGCATTGACAATAGTATAGAAAGTGAATTGGAAAGTACTGTAGACGGTGTGTCAAACATAACACACGAACAAAGACGAGGCCTGTATGAAGTGATTATGAGGAATAAGAGTGTGTTTTCAGACAAACCGGGACTTGTGGAAGGATATAAATGCAAGTTGCATGTAATTCCACACAAACCATAGTTCGTGAGACCGTATGCTATACCACTGTCCAAAAAGGAAGCAGTGCAACAGGAGATAGATAAGATGATCGAATGGGGAGTGATTGAAAGAAGTACGAGTCCATACAATAACAGTTTGGTCATTGTAGCAAAACGGGATGGTAGTGTGCGTATTGTGATTGATGGACGCACGTTGAATAGGGTCATAAAACGCGAAACAGACAGACGAGAGAGTATGGGGGAGATTTTGCAACATTTTCAGACATTAAGTTCATGACTAGCCTCGATCTGATGGCTAGTTACTGGCAAATAGAACTCGAAGAAGAATCTAGACCATACACCGCCTTCTTGTTTGCGGGCAGGTGTTATCAGTAAAGAGTACTGCCGTTTGGACTTAACATATCTGTGTCCGTATTCATCAGGGCCTTAGATAAAGTGTTCGGCCCAGTTTTGAGTTCAAGATAAACTGTATATGTTGACGAACTATTGTTGTCCAATGCCACTTGGCATGACCATTGCGACCTGTTAGATGAAGTTTTTAGAGCATTGCGCTGTGTCAGAATGACTCTAAAGCTAAAGAAATGCGAATTTGTGAAGCAGGAACTGAAATTTTTAGGGCATGTAATTACCACTGCTGGTATTACGAAAGACCCAGAGAAACTAGAGGCAATAAGGAATTGTCCGTCCTCTACCCAAGTCTAGGAAACAGTTGAAAAGTTTTCTAGGGCTCACAGGATTTTACCGTAAATTTGTAAAAGGACAAGTGTTTAATGATGAAAATTTGAATAGCCTCTTACGCAAAAATGTTCCGTTTGTGTGGACTGAAGGGTGTCAGGCCGCTTTCGAGAGATTAAAAGACGAGTTGTTAAGATCTAACATACTATTTCATCCTGATTTATCGCTACCCCTCCATCTGGGAACGGATTCATCAAATTATGGGGTGGGGGTAGAACTGTTCCAAGAAGTTGTTAAAGGAGAGGATAAGGAGCACCAGACAATAGCATTTGCGAGTTGAACTTTATCAAAAAGTGAGCGAAACTACATGATTTCTGAGAATGAGCGTCTCGCTATCGTGTGGGGATTCAAGAAGTTTGACGGGTTACCTATGGGACCATAAGGTGATTATTCATACGGACCATAAGGTGCTCACTTATCTGAAGGATTGTAAACTACTTCACGAAAGACTGACTAGGTGGTCGCTATATTTACAGAAATTTAACTATGACATCTGTTACATAAAAGGGACCGACAATTGCGTAGCGGATGTGCTGTCGCAGTTGCCCAAGTCTAATCAAGATGTATTGAAAGATGAGGCAGATGGAGTGGTCAAATTAGACTATTTTAAAGAAGTTGAGGGACATAAATTAATAGTGAACATCTGTCAGAATCTACGTCGTCATCAGAACGAGGACGGTTGTTTAAAAATGGTGAAAACCCGATACGACGAAAGGAGTCAAGAAGGAGAGAAATTGAGGAAGTATTACAAGATATACAATCATATCTTGTACATACATAAGGGTGAAGATAGTAATATTTGGCGGGTATGCTGGCCCACCAAATACGTCACGGAAATAATAGACTACTACCATTTGGCGTATGGTCACTGTGGACCAAAGAAATGTACGGAAAAGCTGAGTGAAGTAGTAAATTTTAACAACATGTTAAAACGCGTTACTGACAGAGTGAAAACTTGTGATTTATGTCAAAAGGTGAAGGTTACCAACTGTACAAGTCGTGGTCCTATGCAAAATATAAGGCCTAACAACACCTTTGAATTACTGTGCGTGGACTTGTACGGACCTTTGCCCAAGTCATCAGGAAACTTTGCCTACATTTTAGTAGTGCTAGAAGCTTTTTCTAAGTTCATCAAACTATACAAAGCTACAGCCAAAGTGGTCTATAGCAAGCTTGTGAACGAATATATTGTTCATATTGGTAAGCCCAAGGCGATTCTATCAGACAATGGGGCACAATTTACTTCTAAGTTGTGGAATGAAGGCATGGCAGGTAATGGGGTCGAAGTAATCCATATTTCAGCTAACTGTCCGGCTGGAAATCCTGCTGAAAGGTATATGTGTGAGCTACGCTAACTTTGCCGTACCTATTGCCATCACAGCCATAGGACATGGGGCAAATATGTAGCAGAATTTGAGAGAATTATGAACACCTTGAGACATGAGTCTACGGGATTTACTCCAGAGGAAATCCTGTTAGATGACAGAAGTAAAAGTTTAGTGGAAGAGATAATCAAATTCCCTCCACAGATTGACATTAGTATTGGTGTGAAAAAAGATCGTTTGCGAGAAATAATGAAGCTAAAAGCCGGTGCTCGCGTACGTCATCATGATGCCAAAGCGCATTTTGCTAAGTTTGCAATCGGAGACTTAGTACTTGTAAAAGCTCATGAGAAATTGAGTGAGATAGACAATGAAATCTCTAAATTTAAGTTTGTTTATAATGGACCATAGAAAGTCATTGGATAACCTCACACAAATGCTTATTGCTTAGAGTATCCAAGCTCTAGAAAACTATTAGGTGTAAGGAACATTGTAGTCTTGAAATTGTACCAACCTAGGATTGATTAATACCACAGAATGGGTAATTTGTACAGTATGTAAATATAGAGTGTAAGATTTAACGATTTGCTAAATTGCCATGCTTTTGCCTGACCAAGAGGTCATTAAAGAAGTTGTAATTAATAAGTAATTAATTTTCACTAAATGATTTAAGAGTAACTGATTATTAATCAATTGAAAAATCCAAGGTACTAGTTTAAGTTTTCAGCTGAGTCACAATAGATTAAGGAATGTAAATATGATTTTGTAACTAGCTGTAAGATTTCATAAATATGTGTTTTACTAGTCATTGCCGATGTACGTAGACGCTGTTTTAAGTTTCAGGCTAGTACATGCGTGTGATGATGGACAGTGTTGAGTTATCCACTGTGATAGTGTTAATGGACTGCTTGAGATTACTCTTCAGTGAGTTTTTCCAAAAGAATTCAGTGAAACGTTCTGAAAATGCCGTTACACAGGTGGGTGAGATCAAGCGTGCTGCACAGGCGGGCGCAACAATACTGGCGAGGCGGAGCCGCTGTCGGCTCTTGTGGCGCTATTGGCATTCTTTGTACTTGCGGGTATGTAAGGCGGAGTTGTTTTTCTTCCAGGACAGCTGGTGTGAAAGAATTCTGCTGTCAATATTTATGTTTCTTCGATGTGCTGTGTATTAATTTCTTGTTTAGCGTTAAGTGGACTCTGATGACGAGAATATTAATTATGAAAAGGTTATATAAAACGTGTATTCTGTGAAATTAATTATTAATTTGCGTATTTTGATATACCTGTTTTTTATGACCATGTACTCTGGTTAATTTTGTAAATAGAATTCCAATTCGTGATACTGTTAGGAATTTTGACAATTTTTGGATAGCTAAACCATTTTCTATGAATTTTAAGATGTTGTCAACCTGTTTTCTTTTGTGATATATGACAGAGTGGAATACGGTTAGGAGTGTCTTAACTCAATTATTATGGTCTAAACATTGGTTTATGGTTAATTTGCCTAATGCTAACTTTTCTTGATGTTTTGAGCATATGCATTTCCGCTGTTTCTTTTCCTTTTTGAGACATTTTCTGAGTCCATTTAGGTTACACAAACATCCTCAACAATGTGGGGCATGTGTAACGCTGGAAATACATATCCTCCTATTTCCATCTATTGTACTATAAGTTTTTTTTCCTTATTTTGTTACCTGAAGATATGACATTTCTGTGTCTTTGTATATTGCAATTGTTTTACTATTTGTACAAATATGCATTTATGTCTAAAAACAAAGATGATGTGACTTACCAAACAAAAGCACTGGCAGGTTGATAGACACACAAACAAACACAAACATACACACAAAATTCAAGCTTTCGCAACCAACGGTTGCTTCATCAGGAAAGAGGGAAGGAGAGGGAAAAATGAAAGGATGTGGGTTTTAAGGGAGAGGGTAAGGAGTCATTCCAATCCTCAACTGCCCAAACTCTTTGCCTTTACCAATGTCTGCTTGTGTCTGTGTATGTGCGGATGGATATGTGTGTGTGTGCGAATGTATACCTGTCCATTTTCCCCCTAAGGTAAGTCTTTCCGCTCCTGGGATTGTAATGACTCCTTACCCTCTCCCTTAAAACCCACATCCTTTCGTCTTTCCCTCTCCTTTCCTCTTTCCTGATGAAGCAACCGTTGGTTGCAAAAGCTTGAATTTTGTGTGTATGTTTATGTTTGTTTGTGTGTCTATCAACCTGCCAGAGCTTTCGTTTGGCAAGTCACATCATCTTTGTTTTTAGATATACTTTTCCCCACGTGGAATGTTTCCCTCTATTATTTTTATGCACTTATGCTTTTATGTCAATGTATAATTGGTTTGTTTTGTAAATATCATTTGTATTTTTACGCTGGGTCGGGCCTAGGGAAAACTATGCTATCGAACGACTACATCGATAGGTTGTGTGTAGAGCCAAAGTGTTTAGGATCTTTGGTAGTGTTAACTCTGCCACATGGAGTGCGGGCAGGGAGAGTCTGGTGGGAGTAGGGCGTTGAAGCAGGTGTAATGTGTGACGCTCCCCCGAGTTGCTGCGCTTTCGGGGTTTGGCAGCATGTAATTGCGCTCGACTTGCTATGATAGTTTCTGACACGGTGTCGCGGACGGGAAGCATTAGCTGGTGCACATCAAGAGCCCGTTTCGCATGGTGACAGTGTCCAGAAGAAGGCGCGCCAACATCCAGCTTCTGCAACAGCGACGGCCGACAATGAGTGACTGTCGCCGCCTCATCGATTGACGACTTCAAACCTTCAATTAACCAACAAGGAAGACTGGAAGCATGTAAAGGTTTAGAACTGTATGGCAGACCTCAGCTTTTAAAATTGTTGCATCACAAAATTACAGCTTCTTAGCATGAACCTTTGTTGCTCATTATCCCAATTGCATTACCAAGCAGGGTCCCTTCCTTTTCCGGAATGAACCCGAGTATCGTTGAAATTCAAATGCCAGCATTAAAGTAATATCATTCCATTTTGCTGCTTTAATTTCAAAATTCAATTAAAGTATTCATAGCTGGCTACAATATTTAGACTACACAAGCACAAATTAAAAGTGTGAGTTTTGTTACCATATTTTAGCTTACCTGTGACTGCAGCCCAGCTTGGTACGTACTAAATTTTACTATTGTTAATTGTTCAGAATCATTTAATTCAAGTTCAAAGTTAAGTCTCTTATGTCTAAATTGCATAGATTCAAGAAGCTTTTGAAATGATTTTTGAGGTAGCCCAAGACTAACCTTATTTTATTGAATTTCGTAGTGCTTCAGAAACAGAGTTCACTATTAATTTCAGTCACTAAATTAACTTTCAATTTTACGGTTTTATTAATTCTTTTGCTGAATTAAGTCAGAGCGTAGCAAAATTTATTACTTCTCACAAACATTCAGTTTTCACACAACACGTGTCAACCTTCAGTTGCCATACTTTTAGTGCTAATTATATGTGCATTAATCTTTCATTTTCAGTTATTATAGTAGTTGTCCATAGGACTGGCAACCGTAATTTTCCCCGCATCTCAAATATCCAATTAATTGTTAACGTAACGACCACACATCTACTTTCTTTATTAATTTTACCCTTTTCTCAAAATTAATTTCCACCAATTTCATTTGCATTTTTACTTTCATTTAGATGTAACCCTTTCCTCCCTCTTTACTGACAAATTAACTTCGGTGACCATTTTCCCAAATTTCCATTAGGTGCACGCGGTTTAATTTTTCACTGTCATTAAGGTCGATACGTGAGGGGGAGGTTACAAGGTGACAATGTAAAAAATGTGCCAACCCCACCCGTGCAAGCATATGAAAAGCCAATCATCCGATAAGTGCCAACCAATGCTACATTCTGTCTACACCTCCATCCCATCGAATGGCCATCTTTACGTCAAAGACCATTCTTAGAGTTGCAACTTCCTCATTGACATCAGCGCTGACGTCTCAATCATACCTAAACTGATGGTCATATGGCCCCTAACATGCACACACTCTCTCCTGTGAGCCATAAACTCATCTACACCCCACACCTGCAGCTCCATTGAGCTTAAACTCTGCCTCTCTAATGACCTCTCCTTCCCCTGGCTCTTGCAGAAATGATCCTCGGAATCGACATTTTATCACACCACCATCTGTCTCCAAACGTCATTTGATGTTCTCTCTGTCACCACGCCTTTAACTCTCACATCCCATGTGACCGTGCTGTGCTACCTGCTCTGAGTGTAAACGTCATTAACTGTTTAGTGTATCAGTGTGCAGCTCTCGTGAGCAGGATTTGTGCAACCGTGAATTACGTCCTAACGGAAAGTTTCAAAACTTGCGCCCTCAACTGTGAGAACGCCGTTTCGAAATATCGCATTGCACATGCTGAGGATGAACTTGTCACCATCACTGCCCACATCAATTCACACCACTCGGTGACACTGACACTCGAGCCTTCATCCACCACACCTGACAGCCCTGTCAATAACAGCACACAGGTTTGCAACACCACACCTATCTCGTGTGACTCCTGTCTCAACCACAAAGGGTTATCCCCTACCTCCCCCACCCCTGCCCCCAATCAAGGGTGTTCCCCTCTACGTCTCTGTCACCTGCTCCGCAAACTAACACTCACGGGCCTTATGACAATCCAGCCATCTGGGCTCCGACCACGCCCCCTGCTCGCACACCCACGCCCACACAGTGTGTTGATAAACATCCCCTCCCCCCTCTCTCTCGCCCCTCCTTGCACAGCTTGCCCCATAGCTCCATGTGCGCCAGCAATGCTGCCTCTCTCGTGCACTAAAGACAATAAACAGCCTCTACATGCACCGCTCGCACCTGCCTCACGGTCGACATTCACAGACTGCCAGCCGTGCTGTTGTAAACATAACAAAAATGTGACTTCTTCACTGCCATTCACCTGTGCTGCTTCAAAGCCATGCGCTCCTAATAAATCAACCAATAGCATGCCCTGCCCGCACACAGTCGTTGAACATTCGGTTGCCATCGTCACGAACGGAACTGTTCATCACGTCTGAGGGCCCACCTATTCGCCACAACGCTCGCTGCCTTAACCCACTCAAGTTACGCAGAATTAAGTCATCAATGTGCCTCATGTCTCAACGATTTGTGTGTCAAGACATGAAGCGCGACTGTCAGACCTGGTACTGGAACTGCATCACCTGCCAGTGCAACAAAGTCACCAGGCACACTGTTCCACCTCTCCGCAAATTCGACATTCCATCTGGCCGCTTTTGCCACGTACACCATGACCTCATCAGCCCACTTCCAACTTCAGAGAGCTTCTACTATGTTCTTTCTTTTATTGATCATTTATCTCGGTGGGTAGAGGCTGTACCTCTCACCAACAAAACTGCCGAAACTGTGACTAAGGCTTTTGTTTCTTCCTGGATTTCCTGCTTCGGCTGCCCTGTTACCATCACCACCGACCAGGGCCGGCAGTTTGTATCAGCACTCTTTGCCCAACTCTGCCAGCTGTGTGGTATCAACAAATGTCACACGACTGCCTGCCACCCCCAAGCAAATGGACTGGTAGAACGGTAGCATTGCACTTTCAAGATAGCACTGCGGTGTCATGACAGTCTTTGGACTTATGCCCTCCCATGGGTACTCCTCGAGCTACAGTCATTGTAAAAAGCAGATATTGAGGGTTGAGGGCACCATGAGTGTTCATCTAAGATGAAAGTGCTGTCCTCCTCGGAGGGGAGCTGTTACAACCTCTTCCGCCCCCCCCCCCCCCCCCCCTGCCGTCCGACAATCCCACTCCCCTTCCCAACTTTGTAAGCCAGATCCAAATGCATTTTGCATTTTTCCCTGGTCCCCACCCCCTCCATCTCCCTTCTGCCCCCACCCCCTGCCCTGCCATCTAGCCATACTTGCCCCTGCTCCTATGTGCCCTCAGATTCCTTTCATGCAAGAGTTCGTTTTTCTCCACAATGACACCATCTGGGTCCCACTTTCCCCACCATATTCAGGCCCATGCGAGGTCATAAACTGCACTGTTAACACAGTGGGCATCCAGATTAAAGGTTCATCTTTCACACCCGATGATGTTATGCAGCTCCCAGCACTGAAGACTCGTGCTCAAGCTATGACCCCTCAGAGCCGCCGCCAGAGCCCTCACCCGAACATGCATCTGGGTCAGCATCAACGCTGTTCCTTGGGTTCTCACACTCTCTCTCTCTCTCTCTCTCTCTCTCTCTCTCTCTCTCTCTACCTCCTTCCCCCTACCCCCTCTAGTGGTTCTGCAAACTGACGTCCTGCCTGAACATGTGGAGAATGTCACCATCCTAATCGACAACAACCACATCTTCATCCTACTGCAAGACAATTGATGGGGACCCAGATCGTCAGTCTTTCGCCGGTTCCTGTCCTCTCCCACGTGGTGCTGACCACAAGCTTCTCCGAGCGATGGTAAACCCCTTAGGGAGGATTACAGTTCAATTGCTGCCAGCTGATCATGCAGGTGCACAGTCCCTCTGCACACTGCTCCATCCTCATGCGTGGGCTGATGCCCTCGTCCATCCAACCACCTACAGGAGTTCCACGTTAACCTCCCAGCATGGTCCCTGCCGCAACAACCTCCAGAGATGGACATCCCCATCACGTCACTGCCGTTGCCCTCATCACCTTCACCGCCCGACATGTACACCTTCCACTGTGGTCAAACTGTGCTTCACAATATGGAGGGGGTATGTGTGGTGTCAACAAGTACAAACAGTATCTCTGCCATTGTAAGTTCTTTTACTCTGTAGCCTAACGGCCCACGTGATATTGCTTGTTCAGTTTGCTGTATGATTTGTTGTAATGTGGGCATCTGCATGAAATATACTGCGACTTACAGAAATGAGTGTGTTTTCTTGGGCTACAAACCAACTCAAATCCCACAAACTAACAATACATTTTCAGTAACTAACAATAAACTCCTTAATGGGAAGGCATGTATTCAATGACAAGCTACATTTATAACTTCATTAGCAGAGGATGTTCATGGACACTTACTTCATAAGCTTTATTAACATGCAACAAAATAATGAACAGCATCTCAACACACTACACAAATATCTTGATAATACTGTAATACAGGTAATTGGCCTGCTTTCAGTTGCTGTTATTTGTATTTCCATGTGTTAAAATTATATATTTAGGTGACTAACTGTGATTGTGCTCTGAAATGTAGAACATATTTTTTTGAAAATCTACCCGTCTCCCAACAAAATGGTAATCCCCACCCAAAAATATCCTAGTCCTTTCTTATGTCAATCTTCTCTCCCAACCTTTTACCTCATGTATCACGTTCCCGTAAAAAACGTAGTTGTAAGAGCTGCCCCATACAGGCACCTAGGACACCTTACTCCATTCCTGCTACCCAATCATAGGTAGTGTCATTGGCGAAAGTAGTCTCTCTCTCTCTCTCTTCCCAGGCAACACAGAGCTGGACACCACACCCCAGTGAGATCAATGTGTACTACACAAGCTCTATGCTGGGCAGGTCAATCTGGGAACTCTGACTCTTCCTTGTATGTGGACATGATCATCAGTAAGCTTTCCATCCAAACTAATGTCCACTGCTAAACTCTGGTTGTGAGAGAAATCCCAGTAGCAGCTTCTCTACATTGTGTACATTGGTCTTGTCCTCAAAACATATGCTCTGATACCCCAGCACCACAATGCTATATCCACGGTCACGACTGTTCACATCCCTTCCATTCCCCTTCCCCCACCTAACTTTCTTCCAACCCATTCAGCTGACTGTCAGCTGTTCCCATCACTCCTCACTTCCTCTCCCCTCCTCGTTCCTCTCATGCACTCCACCTGACACTACACCTTACCCACGTTGGGCTGCAGTGCCGTCACAATACGGCCATTGTAGTGTAACATGGCATTTCATTAGAAAATGCCATGGTACACTTTTAGACTCTTCGAGAAATGGAAGATATTCATGTGAATATGGAGATAAAAACTATTATTTTAAGTTAATTGGGCTAGAGAGGAGCAAAACATTGTCGCTAGTCTTCTGCTTACACGGAGCCAAGAATATAAACAAGAGTTGCACCTCCTGTGGGTATGAGTGGTGAATGGGCTTCATCACTTGCTGTGGTGGATGCGTCTTCCTTGCAGCTGCTGATGGAAGGTGTTATGGTGCCTGTTAAGGAATAACTAAAGAGTCTGTATTAGCAATGAATACAGTGTAAAATATAATGTTTTTGAGTTACTCTATTGTTTATAAACTACAGAGGAACAGGAGCCTGGTGCCCATTGTAAAGTTCATGGTATTAATGGTTAATTTGGCAATATATGAATTAAATGATGGAATTCTGGTTATAAATGCTTTATGTTGTTTGAGGGGAGAAATGAGCTCTTTTTCCAACTAATTCACAAAATCATCGGGGAAGAGGATGATGAAGGAGGTTATTATCTGGGACTGAACAGTAATATCAACCCTACACAATAAATTTACAGGCTACCATAATATTCACAAGATATTAGTAAACAAACCATATCTACAAAAGTTATGTGCTATTCCAGGAGGTTGTCTGTAACTGGTAGGTTTGATATCTCTCTGTGAGCTCTATGCACTCAGTATATATCTATTGTTGTGGACAGGACTGAGTGAAGGCAAGAAAAAAAGAGACATAAACAAGTTAAAAATTTTGAAATAAATAGCTATACATGTTCCCGGAGGCAACAACACTAAATGGTTATAGAACAACAAGGCTTACAGCAGAATACACATTGTTCAGTGTCATTGAAGAACTTATTAGAGTACAAAAGAAGAAAATATCTGCCAATGTTTTTGGAAGAAAAGGAAGAAACCTCACAAAAGCAAACAATATGTAGTGTGGTTGACTACAATAACAGACTCCACCGCTCTAATATTGTGAATGTGTGAGAAAATATGAATAGGAGGCATGCACATAAGTTTTGTGTTACAAAGTGAAAGTATTTTCAGTGAGTTTAGTGAGGAGGGCTGATGAGTTTGTAGCAGCCGACAGACATCATATTGCCCAGTCCACAAGACACTCTGTTTACAGCACTGTGCAGTCATGAGACACCAAGCCTATTCATCAGCACCCCAGCAGCAGCAAGCCTCAGTTGCTCAACACAATGTAGGTGCAAAGCAGTTGCAGTTTATCCAAAGCATACTGTTTCATCATAAGGTGAGCTGTGATTATGGCAATAATTCTTTGTGTTGTGGTAAAGGGAGACTACAATAACTGGCTAGTAACATGGTGTGGGAAGCAATAAGACTGATTAGTAATAGCAGTACAATAATAGCAAATACCTATGTGGACCATGAAAATGGCCATGGAAGGACAAAGAATAGGTATGACTTTATTTGCAAAATTGTTGGAGATGCTTAATACCCAAGAAGATAGTATTAATAAGAGAATAAAAGACACTGTGGCATCAATAGGTCACATCGACCACACAAATTACAATCTTTGGAATATTAACTGCTCTCACGTGCCGCCATGTTTAATTCAGTCTGCCTTTGTACTTCATGTAGTGTTCATGCATCTTTATGATAAAATATATGGGTATATAGAAAACTTGGGAACTGTTTATTACATATATTACGATCCATATCCAGAATTCCCATATTGGTGACCCCGGACAAAAAAAAAGTTCTACGTCTTCTGCGACTTCCATGCCGGTCATATAGAATCAACAGGTTTCATGTCCAATGCCATGGCTACGTCACCGAACATTGTTTACGAAGATTTGGAGGCCCAGCTCTTATGACCAGGCCAACACAACCTTCCACTGTCGGTTATTTTGCAGCTAATGGAAAATGACCTACGATCTTCGATGAGGATAACCTCTACTTTAGCAACTCCACAATGACCGAGTTTTACACAGTTACCTCAAACAATGGACTCAGGCTTTGTTTCACCAGATTACGCACAACAACAAGTGAAAAGTGAAGTGGACGATCTACTAAATAGTGTGATGATTGATCACTCGTACGAAGTTCAAAGGATCCAAAATTCACACACGTGTTTGGATCCTCTACGTGCCACGAAGTTGGTTACAGTAGTGTCGTGTGCAACGCCACCATTTGTGCAAAAAACACCGCAGTCAACTATTACCAAGCCTCGTCTTCCTCAGTTCGCCACAACAAACCACTGCATCGGCGACCCAGTTTCGTGACCACATGGGTACAAGTGCACCCAACATAGCCTCTTCGCCCAGCAATGTTGTACTATGACAGTGCAACTGCCAAGAGGTATCACCAGTGTTTTATGGTCCTACGGCGAAGGGTGCATGGCCAGTGTGCACAGAAAACTATCGTTGTTGCCACTTTAATTTCGATTCTGACTATACAACCACTAGCTCCTTCCGCAGTACCATCTGCGTCTGCCACGCTGGCCTTCCGCATCATTTCCGAGTTGGACAATGTCAGTGCTATTCCTACAATTTCCAGTCCAGTTTACGGACCCTCATTACATGCCACTTGCCTGTTTGCTGCCATGGTACTATCTGTGCCTGCCGCGTCATGTTTTCAGGCAACTTCAGAGACATTACAATCAGCTGTTGTTCCGAACGTGTGTGTTAGTAACATTTCCGCTCTGGAGATGCCGGATCCCAGCATGAACTCTTGTGCAGCCGGACTGCAGGCCTTCCAAGAAGTGCCGAAGCCACTTTCATCTCCAACTCCAGGCCGTCTACCCAAACTATCTTCCCTATATGAGGACAATCCAGTTTCATGGTTCACACTGTTGGAGCATCTCTTCGAGCTGCATCAAGTGACTGATGACAACTCCAAATTCCTATCTATGTTTGGTCACACACCTTCACGACCACTCGAATTTAATTTGCGATCTCCTACTTTCGCCTCCATTGCCACGGAAGTACGAGTTCACCAAGAAAACTATATTGGACTGACTTGCCTCCTCGCCATAGGAATTGATAATCAAGATTCTGTACGAGGAGCACTTGGCGGACCGCACTACGTCACAACTTTGGCGCCGCCTCAGGTTACTCATAAGTGAGCACACAATGCCAGACATCACTCTGTGGGCAATATGGTCTGCCAAGTTACCTACCAACCTACAGATACACCTACTGCCGCACTCTTTCGAGTCTATTGGTTCTCGCCTATGCATCGCAGATCAGCTGTATGTGCTCCTGAACCAGAAACACCCAGCTCATCCTCCATCGCTGTGTGACACTACACCTCCTGTTAACTGGCCATCTGCAGGGCCCATTCCACTTCCACACCTTCTACGCCGTCAAGCAGTACTCGTTCTCTCTCTCCTCTTTCCGAGCACTCAATACTCGCCCATGCTCCATATGTACCGGTTTACATCCCAGAACAGATCAACAAGGACAAGCTCCCCCCACTATCACAGTCACTGCCACTGCCACATCCAGCTCATCTGTACTATTGGTATCAAAAGATTTTTGGGGCTGAGGCCAAGAAGCGCAGGTTACCTTGCCAACACCCAAATGCCGACTGCAGGAACTAAGGGATGCCGAGTCCTGCGGGAAACTTCTCAGGTGTCCCCTAACATTGCACTCCGTACACTCGTCCCCTCGGCCGAGTGGTCGTTTATTTGCGACAAACATTTCATCGCAGTTTGTCTACCTAATTGACACTGGTGCTGATGTGTCTATGATACCTCGATCGTTTGCTCCTACTGACTTTTCATCAACGAAGTCTCTCCTATGACCTGTCAACACAACAACGTTACAAACTGATGGTTCTGTGAAAGTGATGGTGCACCTATCCCCTTCTCTGCATTTCCCGTGGACCTTCTACATTGCCAACATCAATGAACCTATTTGCGGTATGGATTTTTTGTCCTATTACTAGCTCTCCCCGAACATAGTCCAGTGTTCAGTGTTACACCACCCGTCTAACACTCAGATACCGTGCTGTGGCACCCATACTCCTCATTCCATTTCCGCCTCAACATGGGATTTAGTTCGCGAGTGATCCACCCTTGCGGGCAAGATTGTGACCTGTGTCACTAACCTACTTTGAGAATACAACTCAGCGGTGCACCTCCACTGGGAGAACAATGAGATGAAACAACGCATTTCTCCACTTCTCACACTTACAATGAGCTCGGTGTGGCCCACACCTCACTGTTGTAACTGCAATCCGCAGTGCCTTCACTGGATTAAACTCCATCACCAAGCACCATTTCGAACACTCATCAGGTTAGCTCAAAAACATTGATTGCATGTGACGATTCGTGTTCAGTGACCCCCACACCGCCAAAGTGCCCACTACGCACAGTGCCTCATGTTTCAAACATTGTCTCTAATAGCAGTCGCTCATGCAGCACAACCATGCCCACTATGCAGGCAGCCGTCCCCACTTGTTGATGAACATTTCCCCTCTCCCGCACGCCAGTGGAGCAACACGACGGCCATCGCTGTCCCTCACGTTATGCCAGCTCCTCTCTCGCCCATGCCGGTTACCCAAGGCAAAGTTAACAACAATCAGTCACTGCACGCCCCACTCCATTCCGTGCTGTGCGTGCAGCTGACCTCTACAAACAAGCGCATGCCGTGCTCGCGTAATAGGCATGTGACTTTTGTGCCGCCTTTTCCCACTCGTGCTAACGTCTACGCCTCATTGCACCCCACTCATCCCAAAATTCCACGTCAGAATGTTACTCTATCTTGTGCACAGTTCTTAGTCTCTTCCATCACTGATGGAATGACACACAAGATAATTCCTGGGTTACACTGTCTCTGCATACGGAATACAGCCTCCAAATCCCGCGCGCAGGCTATCACGTCATTGCCACACCCAGCTACATACAAAGAACTCAGATGTTTCCTAGGTACTATAAATTACTACCACCTTCATCTACCTCCTGCCGCCACCGTGCAGGCCCCGCTGACGGACTCACTCTCTGGCAAACAAACTTCGGGTGTTAAACCAGTCTGTTGGACTGAACCCATGCTAGAGGCCTTCAGGGCTCTTAAAACAGATTTAGCTTATGCAGTCGTACTCGCCCACCCTGATCCGTCTGCCAATTTGTTCATCACTACAGACACCAGTGACATCGCGGGTCAGAGCAGTATTACAACAGAGCAAAGGCGACAGTTTCACCACTTCATTTCTTCTCCAAAAAACTGTCTACAACACAGAAGAATTATCCTGCTTTTGATAGTGTGTTTCTGACAGTGTGCAAGGCCATCAAACATTTACACACTGACATCGATGGCCGTCCTTTCTTCATTCTTACTGATCACAAACTGCTGGCCAGAGGATCCCCCCCCCCCTGATGTTTCCACCACTTCGACAAGGTCTCTCAATTTACTATGGAAGTACACTACACCAAAGGCAAGGAGAACATCCCCGCTGATTTCCTGTCACGGATCAATGCCGTTTCAAGTACCGTCGATTTATCTGACCTCACCACGGGCGAGGACACTCAGGTTCTGCTCATGGACCTGCAGTCTTTGCTCATGTTTACCAAGGCTAAGTTCCCTGGCATTTCAGATGAAGTGTGGTGTGACTCTTCTACAGGCATTCTGTGGCCTTTGCTCCTGTCAACGCTGCGCCGACAGGTTTTCGACGCCTTGTATAATCTCACCCACCCCGGCGTCTGATCCACCACTCACCTTGTCACCGAGCGTTTTGTGTGGTAAAAGATGTGAAACAGGACTATCAAACATGGGCAAGCAGCTGCATTTCCTGTCAGTGAAACAAAATAGGACGTCACACCTCTCCAACGCTCAGCAAGTTGACATCCCTAAGGGAGGTTTCCGTCCTGTGCATATCAACATTATCGGTCCCCTGCCTCTGTCGGAGCCTGTTCACAATAGACTGAATGTCTCGTTAGGTGGAAGCCATCCCCTTACCCAACATCACACCAGAAACTGTGGCCAAAGGATTCCTTTCTTCTTGGAGCACTAGGTTTGGCTGTCTGTCCACCATCACAACTGACCAGGGTCAACAGTTCAAATCTGCACTTTTTATGATTCTCTGTAATCTTTGCAGTATTAAAAAGATCCATTGGCAGCCTACCACCCGCAAAGCAATGGGTCGGTGGAATGATGGCATCTCACCCTTAAAACTGCACTCAAGTGCCATGACTGTCTCTGGTCCGAGGCACTTCCTTGGGTGTTGCTGGGCCTACGTTCTACATTTAAACCAGATTTACATGGGACGATTTCTGAATTCGTTTACGGCGAAAACCCAGTTTTACCTGGGGAACTAATTCTCCCCCAAGATCCCGGGGATTTCCCCTCCTTCTCAGACTTTATCGGAAGAATGTGCGCACTCTTTAGAAACACCTAGCTACACCCACGTGTCAGCCATTCCCCACCTGACATTTACATGCCGACCGTCTCAGCTCTTGCTCACACGTCATGCTAAGGGACGACTCTGTCAGACAACCCTTACAACCCCCTTACCTCGGCCCCTTTGAAGTACTCAGGAGGGGCGAGACGACGTTTGACATAATGATAAAAGATCACCCGCAAACCATTTCTCTACACAGGCTCAAGCCTGCTTTTGTAGACTCCAACACCACTCTGCGGTTCCAGTCGGACTGCCCGAGCACATTTTCTTTTAATGAACCCGCTAACGAGTCCGTTCAACCTACAGTTGGGTTTTCTCCATCCAACAATTCACAATCACAGTTCACAGGTTCATCAGGCATGTCATCATCATCCCCATTCACAGGTTTTGAAGACATTTCAGGTACCAGAGACGTGGAGGTCGTGTCCTTCGTTTTGCAATGTACCACCTGACCGTGTCGACGACGTGTCAATTATGGTGTTAGATAATTGTGTATTTGTACTGCTCACCGACAGCACAGACCCAACCCTCACCAAGGAACTCAACGTCAAAATAGTCCACAGCTTGTCCCTCTCACAAAAGTGCGACCCGTCATGTGTTCGAGCTTTCATTTCTTTGGACGGCTCAGTCTGCATTTGGGGAAGGCACACACACACACACACCGCCTCCTCTCCCATACTGCTACTGCTGAGTTGGCCGACGCATCATTCCCCACCACTGGTTTTTGGATTAAGAGTTGGACCGGTGGCCGCCCTCCGCACACAGACCCGATGGAGATGGAGCTTCCAGTCGTGCGCCTGCCGCCTCGCACCACTCACGCTGATGCTGACACTCACACGACCCCCCCTCAGGTCTCATAGGCCATACTCCGTACTGCGGGGGGAGGGGGGGGGGGGGCTATGTGGTGTCGATAGGTCACATCAACCACATAAATTACAATCTTTGGAATATTAACTGCTCTGACAAGCCGCCATGTTTAATCCAGTCTCCCTTTGTACTTCATGCTGTGTCCATGTGTATCAGTCTTTATGGTAAAATATATACACTCCTGGAAATTGAAATAAGAACACCGTGAATTCATTGTCCCAGGAAGGGTAAACTTTATTGACACATTCCTGGGGTCAGATACATCACATGATCACACTGACAGAACCACAGGCACATAGACACAGGCAACAGAGCATGCATAATGTCGGCACTAGTACAGTGTATATCCACCTTTCGCAGCAATGCAGGCTGCTATTCTCCCATGGAGACGACCGTAGAGATGCTGGATATAGTCCTGCGGAACGGCTTGCCATGCAATTTCCACCTGGCACCTCAGTTGGACCAGCGTTCGTGCTGGACGTGCAGACCGCGTGAGACGACGCTTCATCCAGTCCCAAACATGCTCAATGGGGGACAGATCCGGAGATCTTGCTGGCCAGGGTAGTTGACTTACACCTTCTAGAGCACGTTGGGTGGCACGGGATACATGCGGACGTGCATTGTCCTGTTGGAACAGCAAGTTCCCTTGCCGGTCTAGGAATGGTAGAACGATGGGTTCGATGACGGTTTGGATGTACCGTGCACTATTTAGTGTCCCCTCGACGATCACCAGAGGTGTACGGCCAGTGTAGGAGATTGCTCCCCACACCATGATGCCCGGTGTTGGCCCTGTGTGCCTTGGTCATATGCAGTCCTGATTGTGGCACTCACCTGCACGGCGCCAAACACGCATACGACTATCATTGGCACCAAGGCAGAAGCGACTCTCATCGCTGAAGACGACACGTCTCCATTCGTCCCTCCATTCACGCCTGTCGCGACACCACTGGAGGCGGGCTGCACGATGTTGGGGCATGAGCGGAAGACGGCCTAACGGTGTGCGGGACCGTAGCCCAGCTTCATGGAGACGGTTGCGAATGGTCCTCGCCGATACCTCAGGAGCAACAGTGTCCCTAATTTGCTGGGAAGTGGCGGTGCAGTCCCCTACGGCACTGCGTAGGATCCTACGGTCTTGGCGTGCATCCATGCGTCACTGCGGTCCGGTCCTGGGTCGACGGGCACGTGCACCTTCCACCGACCACTGGCGACAACATCGATGTACTGTGGAGACCTCACGCCCCACGTGTTGAGCAATTCGGAGGTACGTCCACCCGGCCTCCCGCATGCCCACTATATGCCCTCGCTCAAAGTCCGTCAACTGCACATACGGTTCACGTCCACGCTGTCGCGGCATGCTACCAGTGTTAAAGACTGCGATGGAGCTCCGTATGCCACGGCAAACTGGCTGACACTGACGGCGGCGGTGCACAAATGCTGCGCAGCTAGCGCCATTCGACGGCCAACACCGCGGTTCCTGGTGTGTCCGCTGTGCCGTGCATGTGATCATTGCTTGTACAGCCCTCTCGCAGTGTCCGGAGGAAGTATGGTGGGTCTGACACACCGGTGTCAATGTGTTCTTTTTTCCATTTCCCGGAGTGTATTTATATAGAAAACTTGGGAACTGTTTATCATGTATATTATGATCCGTATCCAGAATTCCCATAACAGTAATGATAAGATTAGTAATGAACTCTCACTAGCATGAGACAGTAATGGTTAAGGTTAATAATGAGCTATCACAAATGCAGGACAGTGTAACAAACTTACAAAGAAATGACAGTGAGTTAAGAGAGGAGTTTCAATTTAATATTCAGGAAGCTCATGAGCTTCTGCTGTCAGATCTTGAAACTATGGAAAATAGTAAACTATTACTAACAAAGAGATAGAGGGGCTGGCCAGTACTTACCTCAGCTCAGTACAGCCGATAGAAACACAAAAAACAACCAAAAATTTAAGATCCTAGCTTTCGGAATAAGTGTTCCTTCATCAGGGAGGAGAGAGGGGAAAGAAAGGGCTTCCCTCTGACAACCATGCCTCCATCCTTGCTACCCTCCCTGTTTTCCTTTCCCTGTTGCTTCATAACCTGGGTTGTAAGTAACTAAATCCACTTTCCCTTCTTCCCTTTCTTTCCCCTCTCTCCTCCCTGATGAAGGAACATTTATTCCGAAAGCTAGGAACTTACATTTTCGGTTGTTTTTTGTGTTTCTATCGGCTGTACTGAGCTGAGGTAAGTACTGGCCAGCCCCTCTATCTCTTTGTTAGTAATTGTTTCACATCTTTATATGAGATTTTCCATTAATTAGTTAGAAAATAGTAAACTCACTGTTTTGAAAGAAGAGATACATGCAGAAATTGTACAGCAGTGTGACTTAGTAAGTAAGGAGATACATGAATATATTAAACAACTGCATACAAATATAGATACTGTCCATGAATTTACAGAAAAGGAATGTAAAACTGTGAAGCATCAAATCACAGAAGCAATGGGAACAGAGAAATGACAATTGGGACACTGTTCACATGAGACGATTACTGGATTGGAGGAAAGGGTATAGGTGTTGGTAGATCAAAAATTTCAAGAGAAGGTAGAAAACTGAAGTAGAGTCAGACTTTTTGGGGAAGAGGTTACTCAACAGAACAATGAGTTTAAACAGTGGTTGGAGGAGTTGGCTAAAACACAACAAGACCTTAAAGAATGTCAGTGCACAGAACAATCTAGTGTCACCAGTACATTTTTGGAAGAACTGCAGTTTGAAAATGGCAGCCTATAATATCATTTTCCAAAATTCACACTTGACGGTGATGTACACCCTACTTACTTCTTAAGGGTTTTATTGAGATCTTTACCACCTAAGTGGGAAGATTGAGAAGAGACAGATTTCACTTTTAAGTTATTCAGTGGGTGAGGCTGTGCTCTCTCAGAAGAGTTTGCATCTTGAACAACTTCCAAGAAACGTTTAAACAGAAGTATTGGTCTCAAAGCACACAGAACGAACTAACATTGGAATTACTTGACCCTAAATATTTTAATAATAATTCGCTTGGTAGCTTCAAAAATACATAAAATGGCACTTTATTTAATTGAAATACTTGCATCTTGATCAATTTCCAAGAAACGTTTAAGCAGAAGTATTGGTCTCAAACCACACAGAAGGAACAAACTTCGGATTTACTTGACCCTAAATATTTCAATAATTCACGTGGTAGCTTCAAAAAGTACATAAAATGGCCCTTTATAGGATTGAAATATTAGAAGACTACACTATTATGTTTGTAAAGAGATTCTGTAAAGAGGATGGGCAACAGCAAATGAGTTATTATCCTTTGTAGGAAGTTTAGATATGGTGAAGCATGAGAGAGGATATAATAGTCACAGTGATATTCATAGTGATTGTGTTGTGTGTTGTTGTCTTCAGTCCTGAGTCTGGTCTGATGCAGCTCTCCATGCTACTTTATCCAGTGCAAGCTTCTTCATCTCCCAGCACTTGCTGCAACCTACACCCTTCTGAATCTGCTAAGTGTATTCATCTCTTGGTCTCCCTCTATGATTTTTACCCTCCACACTGCCCTCCAATTCTAAATTTGTGATCCCTTGATGCCTCAATATGTGTCCTACCAACCATTCCCTTCTTCTTGTCAAGTTGTGCCACAAACTCCTCTTCTCCCCAATTCTATTCGAAACCTCCTCATTAATTGTGTGATCTACCCATCTAATCTTCAGTGTTCTTCTGTAGCACCACATTTCAAAAGCTTCTATTCTCTTCTTGTCCAAACTATTTATCGTCCATGTTTCACTACCATACATGGCTACACTCCATACAAATACTTTCAAAAAATGACATCCTGACAATTAAATCTATACTCGATGTTAACAAATTTCTCTTCTTCAGAAACGCTTTCCTTGCCATTGCCAGTCTACATTTTATATCCTCTCTACTACAACCATCATCAGTTATTTTGCTCCCCAAATAGCAAAGCTCCTTTAGTACTTTAAGTGTCTTATTTCCTAATCTAATTCCTTCAGCATCACCCGACTTCAAGTGCTTTTCCAAGTCCTTTGCCGTCTCTGAGAGAATTAATATGTCATCGGCGAACCTCAACGTTTTTATTTCTTCTCCATAGATTTTAATACCTATTCTGAACTTTTCTTTTGTTTCCTTTACTGCTTGCTCAATATACAGATTGAATAACATCGGGGATAGGCTACATCCCTGTCTCACTCCCTTCCCAACAGCTGCTTTCCTTTCATGCCCCTCGACTCTTATACCTGTCATCTGGTTTCTGTACAAATTGTAAATAGCCTTTTGCTCCCTGTATTTTACCCCTGCCATCTTTAGAATTTGAAAGAGAGTATTCCAGTCAACATTGTCAAAAGCTTTCTCTAAGTCTATAAATGCTAGAAACATTGGTTTGCCTTTCCTTAATCTATTTTCTAAGGTAAGTCGTAGGGTCAGTATTGCCTCACGTGTTTCAACATTTCTGCAGAATCCAAACTGATCTTCCCCGAGGTCAGCTTCTATCAGTTTTTCCATTCATCTTTAAAGAATTCGTGTTAGTATTTTGCAGCTGTGACTTATTAAGCTGATAGTTCAGTAATTTCCACATCTGTCAACACCTATTTTATTTGGGATTGGAATTATTATATTCTTCTTGAAGTCTGAGGGTATTTCGCTTGTCTCATACACCTTGCTCACCAGATGGTAGAGTTTTGTCAGGACTGGCTCTCCCAAGGCCGTCAGTAGTTCTAATGGAATGTTGTCTACTCCCAGGGCCTTGTTTCGTCTCAGGTCTTTCAGTGGTCTGTCAAACTCTTCACGCAGTATCATATCTCCCATTTCATCTTCATCTACATCCTCTTCCATTTCCATAAAACTGTCCTCAAATACATCGCCCTTGTATAGACCCTCTATATGCTCCTTCCACCTTTCTCCTTTCCCTTCTTTGCTTAGAACTGAGTTTCCATCTGAGCTCTTGATATTCATACAAGTGGTTCTCTTTTCTCCAAAGGTCTCTTTAATTTTCCTGTAGGCAGTATCTATCTTACCCCTAGTGAGATAAGCCTCTACATTCTTACATTTGTCCTCTAGCCATCCCTGCTTAGCCAATTTGCACTTCCTATCAATCTCATTTTTGAGACGTTTGTATTCCTTTCTGCCTGCTTCATTTACTGCGTTTTTATATTTTCTCCTTGCTTCAATTAAATTCAATATTTCTTCTGTTACCCAAGGATTTCTACTAGCCCTTGTCTTTTTACCTACTTGATCTTCACTACTTCATCCCTCAGAGCTACCCATTCTTCTTCTATTGTATTTCTTTCCCCCATTCCTGTCAACTGTTCGCTTATGCTCTCCCTGAAACTCTGTACAACCTCTGGTTCTTTCAGTTTATCCAGATCCCATCTCCTTAAATGCCCACCTTTTTGCAGTTTCTTCAGTTTTAATCTACAGTTCATAACCAATAGATTGTGGTCAGAGTCCACATCTGCCCCTGGAAACAATTTAAAACCTGGTTCCTAAATCTCTGTCTTACCATTATATAATCTATCTGATACTTTTTAGTATCTCCAGGATTCTTCCATGTATACAACCGTCTTTTATGATTCTTGAACCAAGTGTTAGCTATGATTAAGTTATGCTCTGTGCAAAATTCTATCAGATGGTTTCCTCTTTCATTTCTCTCCCCCAATCCATATTCACCCAGTATGTTTCCTTCTATCCCTTTTCCTACTCTCGAATTCCAGTCACCAATGACTATTAAATTTTCATCTCCCTTCACTACCTGAATAATTTCTTTTATCTCATCATACATTTCATCAATTTCTTCATCATCTGCGGAGCCAGTTGGCATATAAACTTGAACTACCGTAGTAGGCATGGGCTTCATGTCTATCTTGGCCACAATAATGCATTCACTATGCTGTTTGCAGTAGCTTACCTGCACTCCTATTTTTTCTTTCATTATTAAACCTACTCCTGCATTACCTTAATATGATTTTGTATTTATAACCTTGTATTCACCTGACCAAAAGTCTTGTTCCTCCTGCCACTGGACTTCACTAATTCCCATTATATCTAACTTTAACCTATCCATTTCCCTTTTTAAATTTTCTAACATACCTGCCCAATTAAGGGATCTGACATTCCATGCTCCGATTCGTAGAGCGCCAGTTTTCTTTCTCCTGATAATGACGTCCTCTTGAGTAGTCCCCGCCCGGAGATCCGAATGGGGGACTATTTTACCTCTGGAATATTTTACCCAAGAGGATGCCATCATTATTTAACCATACAGTAAAGCTGTGATAGTAACTGAATAAACAGTAAATTCCTAAAAAGGAGAAAAGCAAACTTTTGTCAGGTTACAAGGTCTGCCTATGGCAAGAATGGACAACATAACAGTAGGTCAAGAAATAACAACCCCCAGACATTTGTTAACAGGGCAATGAATAACGATAATCCACAACTACAAGCATTTGTACCATTCCAAGTTATGGTGGTGGTGGGAAATGGGTAATGTCCTGGTGAGGGAGACTGAATTGAGGAATTGTTGATGTGCGATATGGCCCATATGTTGACAGGATCATAACATTTACACAAACATTACCTATGAAGAGAATGATAGGAGGAAGACCAGAAGACAGAATAGTAAACCCACAGTAACAGGAGAAATAAATAATCATGAAACTGATGTGTACATAGAGTCAGGTTGTGAAATTTCACTTATGTCAGAATATTTGCTAGAGATATTAAAACAAGGAGTGTATATCCCACACCTCCAGTGCCTGGAGTGTATGTTGTTGGCATTTCTGGGGCAAAAGCAAAGCAAATAAAACAAGAAGTGTGATAACCTTGAAGTATAAGCAATTTTACTTTTATGCAAATCATCTTATTCGTATCAAGTGCGAACAAACAGTTATCTGATTGATTCTTTTAGTGGTCCAGTTTCATCATACAGCACAAATTGTACAATTGATGTTGGACAGGTCAAAGAAAAGTTCCAATAATACATAGTATTAGCAGGTAGCTGGCAAATTACATTAGGTACGTATTCTTACAATTTCATTTTAAAACAAATTTTTTGTTACATATTCAGAAATTTTTTTACAGAATAGAAACAGTGCTTTATTAGAAGTACTGGATAAGAAGCAATTTTTATTTCCTCTGTTATCTTATTGAGTACTATTACACCAATTCAATTGTGCTCCTCTGATAGGCTGTTATTCTGTGATGTTTTTGGTGCATATTTGAGTTCCCTCTGGTACAACAGTTGTGAACATTTTTTAATGTGTAGTAGTTAGCCTGTTTTCAAGAGGAAGTCTCTATTGAACAAGATAGTTTCATACAAGAATAAACTTGGAATATTCAGAACACCAAGCTCAGTAAAATGATATTGACAGGACTCCATATTTTTAAGGCTACAAATTATTCTTAGAGCTCTTTTTTGCTATGAGTTGATTCTCTGTTGTTTTGCTTGTTGTTGACTTTTAATATTCTTAGATCATAGCACACAGGTGAGAGTTTCCTAAACAAGTTATTTACATGTGTGTCCCTCTTTAAATCTTGCTGAACCCACAGATCCAAAACTTTTATGATTTACATTTTGTAGAGGATAATTTTTTAATTGTGTTTGAATATCCATTTGATTACATGGAAGAAATAAATGAAAGTTGACACACAAAGGGTTTTTCAGTATTTCTAGTGGGTTCGTTTTTGGTGAACCTCTCAGAAAGTCTTTTCATAGAACTTTGCACTATTGATTGCAAGGTTTCTGGGCTGGAACAGTATGCAATATGCTAATGTCATTAGCAAAATGGACAGTTTTTGGAGACTTATATATCTAACAAAGCTATCTACTTAAACCAAGAAGAGTAGTGGACCTAAGATTGAGCTCTGTTCCAACAAACATATTGTGTTACATCTCATTTTCTCTTAAAAGTTTTAGGAAATTAGTAATTTTTACAACAGGTTTTCCTGTTGTCTTAATAGAAATTTTGTTTTGTGTATTTGCTTCAATTCTTATAGGGTATTAGTAAGTTTGTAGCTCAAGAAACTAAAAGATAATTATTGCACTTGAATTCAAGTTATCCGTTCACTATCCTGTAATACCTTGCACCAACTAAAATGCAGCCCCACTGTGAATGCTGTTCTTGAACACGGAAGAGCTGGTTGACATATGAAAATAGCTGGGAATCACCCTGACTGCTGTCAAACAATTGGCAGTTGCTGTGAGCTGACGTGTTGGAAGAGCTCCTGAGAGTCACGTATCTGTGTTGCCAGTATCAAAGCTACCTCAAGTACTGTCTGCTTCTGTAGATCCCGTCTCCTCTGCAGGAAGTATGGGATCTGTCATTACTCATCCACTTGGCTACGAGTGATGTTTCAGTGGGTGCTATCTTTCATTGAAACTGAAATTGAGCCCAGCGGGGTTTACTTCACCTGTTTTGGGGAAATCTGTTTTGTCTGGTGTCAAGAGAAGGAAAACACAAAAGATTATGGATCTGTTAAGTGTTGGCAGCACAAGCATATGGTAAATGCTTGTACCCCTTAGGGAAATGGCAGCAAGGGACAGGAAAGGACACCAGGTGCACTCAGTGTATATGCCTGAGAGTCTCATTCAGTGTATTGAAGAAGCTATTTTGGCAGCTATTGAAGGAACAGGGTGCAACCTACTGCAGATTGTGGCACACAATGGAACAAATTATGCCTATCAACTGGGCTTCAAGGTCATAGTTGGGTCATTTCTCTAGTACCTTCCACCGCGGAAGTGGAACACGCGCCAGAACAAATGGACGTGGTCAGCCCATAGAGGACTCTGCCTCCGCGCTGGCTATTCCGGGTAGCGGCTCTCATGTAGCGAAGGCGCCACCGCTAAGCCACGTGCAGACAGCGGCCAATAGCCGCTCCCTCTGGTTTAGTATATAGGGCCCCGCTCTGCCCTCGTCCAGGCAGTCTGGTACTCGCCCTGGATTTCATTTCTATCTTGGCGGTACTGCGTTCTGGTCGTTGCTCGTTATTGACATTTGCCTGGCTCTGGTTCCGAGTGGATTTACTGTTGGTGTTTGATGTTGAGTTTCCACAAGCCTCCGTTGTTTATCTCTTCCTTGTTGTGCCGGTCATAGTCGGTTGTTGTCAGTTGTTGTTGGTCTGTCGTCCGACTTGTCCTGTGTTTACCCGGAGGTGCGTGCTCCACCGCCGGCGGCTTCCCCGCCTGGCGGCTCTGATCTGCAGCCCAAGGCGTTCCCGCAGTTGGTTTTGGTTACTACAATTTCAGCAACTGCAAAGAAGGTTGAGAAGACCAGCCTTGTGCACAGAGTTTCAATGAAGCTCGCAATTTGCAACATTGTATCCAGAACTGATTGTGTCTCTTTGGTTGAATAGAAAGAATGAACTAGAGACTTTGAAGGTTCTGTGACAAGCTAGGCTGCAGCTTCCTGGACTTGCTCCATAGGACTGAGAAATGTAGGCTGCCCCTAAATGGGTCAGGTGTGTATTACAAATCAGAAGGTGCTATTCAGGTAGCTGAATGTATGTGGCAGCAAGGTAGCTCTCCATCCAATCCAGACAACAGTAGCTGAAGGAAACCCAGATATATCAGTGTAAGATCAAAATAATTACCTTCCACAGGAGAGAGTATTAAAATTGTAATGGTTTACTGTCGAAGCATTCACAACAAAGTGTCAGAGTTTGAAGTGCTCCTGAAAAGCAGTGAAGCTCACATATTACTGGGAAGAGAAAGCTGGCTGAAATCTGAAATCAATAACAGTGAGTTTCTTGGGCAACATTTAAGTGTATATCGAAAGGATAGGCAAAAGGGAAATGGAGGTCCTGCATTTGTTGCAATAGACAAGAAACTCAAATCCACCAAGACAGAAATTGAAGCTGCATGTGAGATTGTTTTGGCAGGAGTCAGTATCATGGGTGGGCATTAAATGATAATTGGATCCTTCTGTCACCCACCAGACTCGTCTGTTGTAATTGAGAACTTTAGAGAAAACCTCACTTCACTTGTATGTAAGTTCCTCAATCATACTGTAATAATCAGTGGAGACTTTAATCATCCAACAATCGACTGGGAAAATTACAGTTTCATCAGTGGTGGGTGAGTTTGGGACCCACTCATGATGGAAATATATTGGATCTAATGGCAACAAATAGACCTGACCACCTTGGGGATTTTCACACTGAAACTGGTATCAGTGACCATGATGCAGTTGTGGCAGCAATGATAACCAAAGTACAAAGGGCAGCAAAACAAGCAGGAAGATTTACATATCCAGTAACAATATCAACAATGTAGGAAAAGGCAGATTGTTACTTACTGTAAAGAAGACACGTTGCGTTGCACAATTAAAATACACTTACATAAAGCCTTTGGCCACAGCCTTCATCAGTAAAAGAGAGACACACACACTATTCATATACCATATACACAACCAAGCACACATGACTGTTAACTCCAGCACCTCAGGCAGGCCGCGATGCTGGAGTTGGCAATCGTGTGCATGAGGTGTGCTTGCTTGTTTGTATGAATGGTCTGTCTGTCTCGTTTACTTATGAAGATTGTGTTCAAAAGCTTTAGGTAAGGGTCATTTTAACTGTGCCTGTCTGCAACTTAATGTGTCTTCTTTATGGTAAGAAGCAATATGTCTTCTCCCACATTGTTGACATTCCTACCTGGAGTTTCCAATATATGTCCAGAAAACTAGATTAAAAAAAACCAGTAGTGTAGGAACTTGAAACTATCAGCACAGGGCAGGTGTATGTAGAGGATGGCTGGCCAGCTCAAGTTTTGGCCGAGTTAGGCTGTGCAAATGATACACTATCACAAGGGTCTATTATCATGATATAAGACCATCTAAACTATGTACGGCATCATTAAGATTAAATTCACATGATAAAAGGACATTGGTTTTGGCAAGTACCATGTGTAGTTTTTTGTATGAGCAAAATTATAAGGATTTGTTTTCACAGGAAATGTAAGGAAAATTTTTGTTTTAAAGGTTGCTTGATAAACTATTTGCTGTTAAATGATTGCTGAGGAACTTGTCAGGAAGAGATAATTTGGTAATGTTATTGTACTAGGTTGCAAGTGGTGAAAAGGCAAAGAAAGATCAGTACACTATACACAGAAAGTTTAGATTAAGAAACAGCCAATGGACATTGTAGTTTAAGCTGAACTGCTGTAAAAGAGATACTGTATTTACTGTATTTAACTGTCAACTTTTAAGATATGTGTCAAGACTTTGCAGGACTGCCAGGAGCTGGATCCGGTGGGCTGCACCATCTAAAGAGGAAGACATGATATGCCACAGCTAATTTACTTGGCGTAGCTTTATGAAATAAAGATGCCACAACGGGTCTTCCAAGAGCCTCGTGGAAGTGAGGGCTGGCCAGTTGCTTACATCAGGTGCAACTTGCTGACACAGAACTTTTTGTCACCATGGCATTGGAAAGTTACCAGGCAATCTGGCCCAGCAAAGGGAGCAGAGTTGTAATATATCTGCCAGAGCAGAGAGGCAGAGCCACTGTGGTAAGGGTGACCCGGTTGCTTCACATCCGAGCTGTGGCTCTGTAGTGGACTACATGACAGCAATTGATGCCTTCCCAAAACAAAGACTGGTCATGCCCCTAAAGATACTAGGCATTTCTAGACAGTAGTATGCAGTCTGACAGCCACCAGCTCAAAGGACAGAGGTGGAGGGGCGGAGGAGGGGGCAGGGTGGAACTTATGCTAATTTATGAGTTTGCAGAAATCAATTAGCCATCACCCCAGGACTATGCCAGAACTTTTGGCTGAGGCTCAAGAGAGATCTTGGGAGACAACTTACCATATTTACTCAAATCTAAGCCGCATCTGAAAAATGAGACTCGAAATCAAGGAAAAAAATTTTTTCTGTATTAAGCCACACCTGAAATTTGAGACTCAAAATTCAAGGGAGAGAAAAGTTTTAGGCTGCACCTCCAAATTGAAACAAAGTTGGTCCATTGAAATATGAGACACAATTTCGGTCGAATGAATGACAGCTACAGTAGTTTTGTTTGAGTCGTAAGCTTAGCAGTTAAGCTTTACCAGGCCATTGCTATGCGTCTGGCGCTCCGTCCGTATTTATAGGGTACCCTTCCTTTTTCACGTGCTTTGTCTGGTTTGAATTGATTGCTTATTTTTCTTTGATCTGATAAGTGCCGTTCTCTTTGTTATAGGTGTTCACGTCACTCCAAGCTGAAAATGCGTTATTGTATTGTGTCATGCATTGTTTGACACATTCTGATAATGTGTGTTTACGACCTGTCGCCGCTTGCGGCATGGCTTGCTTTTGTGTGCGCTACCGTCACTTACGATTAAAAAAAAGAAAAAAGAAATAGACTGCTTATGATAGAAGATGTTCTGAACGAGAGTTTAGCTAAAATTTTCCGCCATTTGAAAATCTTTGCAGACGCCTCTTTTGTACATTACATTCTGCACAGAAATTAGTCATCTTAGATTTAAAAATCTAGTCAATTGCCGTGCTTCATTTCTGACTGTATCACTATTAGGCATAAGAATAATACGAATATAAACATGACATAATATGTATATTCTTCCGTGTTTGCTGTTGTCTCACACTAGTTTCGTAGTTTATTAGGCAGACAGGATTTAAATGAGATAGCAGCAAACACGAAAGAATACATGGCAAAATGTTTATATTTGTATTATTCTTATGGTGAAGAGAATACTGCATGTGATTCACAATTCATAAAAGTTCCTATTAGCAACTATCTCTTCTCACAGGTAGGAAAAAATTCAGAACGCAGAGTTGGCCATATTGACAAACATCCCAAACAGTCTTGCCAGTCGGATTTTCATAGTACATTGAAATGCTGCTACATTCGAAGATGAACAATACGGAATTTGTATTTACTTCGTTGGATAATGCATGAAAATGCAGTGGTTGAAACTCGAGGCAGAGAAAAAAAGCTCGTCTTCCACCTTTTTTTAAATTTATTTACTGACTCAGAGGTTTTGGCGCCAGTATTTATCTTTGTTCCTGCAAAGCATGCCTGTGTAGCGCTACATATTTTTGACGGCAGAAGTTAGTTGTGGCGGCACCTACCAACATTTTTCAGAACTTCCGCTTACTTTGCCCTTGATTCTAAGCCGCAGGCAGTTTTTTGGATTACAAAAAATGGAAAAAATGTGTGGCTTAGATTCGAGTAAATACGCTATACTCCTTTCTTAGACATAAGCAACAAGCTCCATAGATCAATTGACAGGTCCACACAGCTATATGATAAATATGCTCCATGTCAGAATAGAAAAGTGATAAGGAAATCTATATTTGGCAAATGGATTAGATGCAGCACCTCACAAAGTTCACACATGCTGTACATCAAACACACAAATGACACACCACCCGATATTCAAAATCTGAGATTTAGAATGCATGTGAAGTTGCATGACAAATATTTGCTAGGTGAGTAATTTGTTTTTTAACCAGAGAAGAGGATGTTTTCTTCTATTTTCTGCTGTTACAATAATTCTTGAGTTTTACAGGAGGAATTGTCAAAGTAACACACACAAGTCTGGACCATACATTTTTTTGTCCTATAGCACGAATGAATATGATTCATTGAACGTAGTTCTTTATAGAGAAACACGTAAGATACAATGAATTACAGGTTTTATGTAGCACTGGACACACTGACTGGACAACAGTAATACAGCTTACAGAACAGGCTGAGTACTCGTTTGCTATCACTTCAATAATACTGTTTCTTTGGCAGCTCACCAGTGTGTGCCAGGGGGACAATGCAAGTGACGTCTATAAGAGGGCCTGTGAACTGTATGGACACGCGATGTCTGAAATCGTGCACATCATGAGTGAAGGTACATCATTCTGTGCATAAGAATACCATGTTTCTCTTCAAATACATATTATATTGTCTTAAGCATACTACAGTGCCCTGGTTTTTAAAATCAGCTTCCACGCAAATGAGAAAAGCAGAAACCAGTGTCATACAACTGTTGAACACAACATATATAATCAATGTTTACTACTAGTACGTCATTTTTTCAAGCATTACTTTTTCACATTCTTATCAAATACTTGTCACAGTCTGCATAGCAGTTCACCTTGTAAGTATGTGAAGCATGTTGTACTCTTACTGGGCACAAAAGACAATAATTGTAGATGAGCAACTGCAACTCGCAACCTGTAGTCTGTAAAAAGAAGTGGTTTCATTTTCATTTTTCGTATATACAACATCTGCTGTTTCCAGTAACAAATTTCGATTAATTTATCTTACATAAAACTTTATTTGGGAAATAATTCCCCATCTTCAAGTATGTTAGTTAGTTATTTTCATGTTCCATGGATCATTAACACATTGTGATGTAAACCAAGTCATTTTACATACACATCACAATTCAGTTTTTAAATATAGCTACATGCCGAATATTTATAAAGTAGTAGCAGTTGCTCTTTTTAATATCTAAAGATGTGACTCAGTAATCCCTAACCAGCACCACCTGACTACAGTAATAGAAATCGTTCTGCATGGTAGAAGGAGTTTTCAATGAGAAACTCTTTTAGTTTGTTCTCAAATTTTACTTTGTTTTCTGTCACACATTTTACATCCCAGGGTAAGTTACCAAAAATTTTTGTTGCAACATTGAGTACCCCTTTTGTGCTACAGACAACCTGCATTTGGAGCAATGAATGCCATGTTTCCTTCTGGTATTGTAACTGTGTGCCTCATCGTTCCTTTTGAACTGCACTGAATTATTTACACAAACTTCAAGAAGGATTAAATATACCGTGAAGCAGTAGTCAAAATGTTGAACTTAACAGATGTCTACAAGATGATCATGGGTGAACACCACATATTATTCTTACAGCATGTCTTTGAGAAATGAAGACATTCTTTCTTAAAGACGAGTTAAAACAGAACATTATTCCATATGACATTATTGAATGATAACATACAAAATGTGTCAACTTGCTGATTTGTCTCTCCCCAAAACTTTCAATGACTATGTGCAAATGTGACCAAACTATGTTGTTTTAGGAATTCCAAAATGTGCTTTTCCAGTTTAAATTCTCATCAATAAGAACACCTAACAATTTTGAAGTTTCTATTCTATTTATTATTTCCACCCCATGTGTTACACGTATCATTGGTGCAGTATCCACAGTGCAAGACTGAATATGTTGTGTCCTTTTAAAATTGTTTGTGACCATTCATAGAAAACCAGTCTATGATACTTTCAAGAACACTGATTACTATTTCTTCTGTAGGTATGGTTGGATTGTTTACAGTACTAGAGCCATATGCAAAAAGAACTAATTTTGCTTGTTGTATATTACACAGAAGATTGTTTACATATGTGACAAACAATAGTGGACCTTAGACAGAGCCTGGGGGAATGTCACGCATTCTCCCCAGTCGGAATAATGTCTCTGAACTGCATTATTTTGATGAGATATGACATTATCCACTGTGACTTGCTGAGGATATCATGTTTTCTGATGTATTATAGCACCTTACGTGTGACCTTTACTGTTTGTCAGGTAATGCCTGATTATGAAGTCAGCTTCATTGTAATGTACACAAAAACATTTAAAAAAGTTATATTTACTTATGTATCTTGGTCTAATAGCTGACAAATGTTAAAGTAACTGGACTTGCAGAGTTATGAATGCCTTCTAATGTGAAAAATTGTTTCCCAAATAGCAACTAATGAAACAGTAATTGTTAATAAGGCAACAACTAACTTCAAGCTGTAAAATACACTAGTAAAATGGAGAACTCATATTGTTTTAATTTATGTGTCTACTGTTTTTTTTTTTTTTTTTTTTTTTTTTTTTTTTTTTAAAAAGGGGGGGAGAGATATAATTTGTATTAAACAGATGCTGCATTTTCACATTTTCCTTCATTATGGATTACTTTTGAATTTTCTACAAGTCACTATTATTAGTATTATTGCTATTTTATTTTTCTGCCATAATGCACGACATCTGGAAGTGTTTTTAAATTACAGAATATTCACAAAAATCTTCAAGAATCACTTTTATGTTTCTGTATCAGCTGTAAGAAGTGTAATATAGAATGAAATGGATAGGAATTACTCTGTTTTTTCATTTACAGCATGATAACAGAAAGAAAGCCACAAAAGTTACAGAAATAGTTCCACAAAAATTGTTTAGCTGCAGCACTGCCTCTTCGGAAACAATGGTTTTGACTATTTTTCCTTATTCCTTTTCCTAGAAGGCAATTCTCATAAAGTACACTACTTATCATTTGCTTCATTCAAATTGTCACAGTTACACTTATTTTGCATCACACAACAATTCTTTTTACAGAAATTATAAATATGATTTACTCAACAGCTATATAAAATGCCCATTGTCTTAAATATATACAGTAACATGTCTAGCCACAACAACAGCTCAATGTACAGTTTATATTCTCCAGTTTGCCTGGAGGCATTAGTAATATGGCCAATGTACTGCTGTGAGACTACATGGCAAATAATGTGAATGAGTTTTATCTCCACAACACGACAACCATCTAAACGAAAATTAAGAATGACATGTCACAAAAGAAAGGTAATATCTTCCAATGTCTCGTATGGCATCAGAATATCCACACAGGAATGTAAAATGTGTCACACACACACACACACACACACACACACACACACACACACACACACATTACAGTCACATGTAGCAACTTGTAGGACTAATTTAGAAATTTTGTGTTAACAACTAATACAAAGGTATAATACAATATGCACGATACTATATCCTGGTCACAAAATAATTCCAGCAAAACATCAATGACAGTCTTTGTACAAAGACAGTTGTTATATACAGTGTGATGCTATCGCCTGTATCGATAGCGTTTGAAATGAAACCACAACTGAAAAATGTTGTTATGGAACTGACAACGGAATCCACGCTTGTAGGAATATTCCCATTCACGATTGACAATTTTAAATGCAATATCTTCATATGGTGGACCAGCATGAAAGCGTAAAATTGCAAAATCTCTGTTGTCACTGCAAGGTGTCTGAAACAAAAGAAAGTGTATCTGCTGACGTAAAAAGAGGAATGTAAAGAACTATTCTATCATGGTAAACAAATAAACTGAGAGAAAAAGGTGCAAGGCTTCTATACAAGGAAACAAACATTGCTCAGTTTCTAGAGGAAGATAGACAGAGAGTAGAGAGAGTGAAAAAAGGGTAAGATAGGTGAAGGGGAGAAGCACAGTTGGATGGTGGTGGTGGTGGTTAGTGTTTAATGTCCCGTCAACAACGAGGTCATTAGAGACGGAGCAGAAGCTCGGGTTAGGGAAGGAAATCAGCCATGCCCTTTCAAAGGAACCATCCCGGCATTTGCCTGAAACGATTTAGGGAAATCACGGAAAACCTAAATCAGGATGGCCGGAGATGGGATTGAACCGGCGTCCTCCCGAATGCGAGTCCAGTGTGCTAACCACTGCGCCACCTCGCTCGGTAGCACAGTTGGAGAGAGGTGGGAGGGATGAAGGGAGGGGAGAGGGAGAAGGAGGGTGAGGAGGGAGGGAGGGAGGGGGGGGGGGAGAGAGAGAGAGAGAGAGAGAGAGAGAGAGAGAGAGAGAGAGAGAGAGAGAGAGAGAGAGAAATTGGGAGGGGGGGGGGGCAGGGAGGGAAGGAAGGTTGAGGGGACAGGGAGAGGTAGCCACAGTACTAAAACAGCCTACTAAATCGACGAGATTTCAGTCTACAACTCATTTACTGAGCCAACTAGAGATGAAGCTTTCATAATTCTGATGCCTTTGCTTCTACAACAGTGTGTGTTCAATATGCCTAACTGCCACTGAATACGCATACCAGCTAATTTTTTTAAATGAATTTCCAACCCAATGCAGTAATCTAACACTTCTGGCTACTAAAACATTGACATTTAAAAGCTACAGTAAAAGGTACACCATCTGTGTATGGATAAGAAATTGTTCTCCCTCATATCCTTTCCCCCAGTAATGCTATTCCCACATACTCTGCAGGAAAACTCTGGTTGTAACGTTCAGAAGTCAATAAGAGGAAACATCAGAGAAAATCCAGAATGAGATTTTCACTCTGCAGCGGAGTGTGCGCTGATATGAAACTTCATGGCAGATTAAAACTGTGTGCCCGACCGAGACTCGAACTTGGGACCTTTGCCTTTTGCGGGCAAGTGCTCTACCATCTGAGTTACCGAAGCACGACTCATGCCCGGTACTCACAGCTTTACTTCTGCCAGTATCTCGTCTCCTACCTTCCAAACTTTACAGAAGCTCTCCTGTGAAACTTGCAGAACTAGCACTCCTGAAAGAAAGGATATAGCGGAGACTTGGCTTAGCCACAGCCTGGGGGATAACATCATTATCATAATATTTTCGTGGAAGCACTACTTACTATGTTTTTACTGTACTGTTTCCCAAAACAATGTGATATTTTACAATAACACAGTGTTCTTCACTGTCATATTTCCTAACAGTGCCTGTTGGATGGCAGTAGTTATGTTGCCTTTTTTTGTGGGTGGGGGTTAGGTTTTTTCCACTGAACAATCAATTCAAAGATATGCTGCACTAATAACTGAAGTATTTGTGACATGTGTGGGGTGATCTGATGTTTGGATTATTTTGTTCTCCACTCAGTTACAGGAGTCACCGACTTCACGCTCACTGTCCCAGTCAGAAATTCTCTAATTATCCATGGCAGTTACAAATGCACAATCAGTTCAGAATACTGATCCAATGGATGCACTTTTCAGTACTAACCACGTGCAACTGGCAAATAAAATTGCAATTCCATCACAGGAAGAAAAGTCAACAAAGATGTCAAGGCCACTGTGAATCAGTGCCTACAGTTGCAGTTCTTGGCGGCACAAATCCAGCATTGTAGACTAACTTGACAAACTGCACAAAACATTCATCCAGGAACATGACCAGGCCTTATCAGAGAAAAGTACATTCATGTTTCCAGATGCAAAACATAAGTGGATAGGTTGCACTGTGAGGATCCATGACACTGCTCTTTCACACGGATATAGTCCATATGGAGCACTAACTTAATGGAGTGCCAGGACAGCTTTTTTGTTGGTCAAGTTGTGAAATACCAGTTTGTGATTTTAAGAAGTAGGTGTCTCATATCGGGCCATAATATATGCTCAAAAATCCCTGCGGGAGGATGTGGATCAGCTGTTGAATTTTGAGAGACTATTGTGTAATGAGAAGGGAAATCCTTTGTGGTTTGGTATTGGTGTAGTTAGAGTATTAAAATATTAGAAGAAAGGGAGGATACTGAAGAGGCTGTCTCCTGGACCTGCAGAGTATGCAAGTGGTATTATATTGACAGAAGAGCAAAAAGGAGTAATCTATGCCCCTCGTGCACTACTGGTGAAAGTAAGGAAAGAAATGATCATGATTAAGGGAGGAGAATAGTTGGGGAAATGGCAGTTGGCATAAAGACTGAATGAAAGAGAATATTATTCGATAGTTTCACCATATCATAACAAACAAACAAACAAAAAACAACAAAAAAAACTAGAAGTGTGCAAAATGTTTTACGGTACAGAAATTCAGTTATAGGAATGTTCAGAGCCTGTATCCCAGCCAAATGCAGCACTGAGTCAATTGAGAGAGGATTAAGGATTTTATAAAAGAGGGCCATTGAGGGGGGATAGTTTGGACAGCTATGGGGCATAATATATACAAAGTGACCTCAACAATACAGCCTCCCTGATTCACAGCAACAATGTGCATTTGCTGAGATCCCATCACTGTGTCTGGCCATGCCTCTGTGGAGCTATGAGGTGGGTTAATACAGAGTCTGAAATGGCACCAATGACAGCGGACTTCATGCATATTGCCCTGGTACCTGTCAGGAATACCAATTGATGGGGTTTCTCAAGGCATGGCCTGCACCTAAGCAGGACTGGTAAGGGAAGAGTGATATGGCTAATTTGTGAGTCTCTGGCCACACATAGTAAAATATCTGTTGTCATGGGTAGGACAAGTAGGTTTTTTCTTTAGGATAAATCTGATCAAATTCACCGAATAAGAAATACTTCCATCATTTTAACTTCTACAGCAAGCAGTCACACCACACAGTCACACACAACAGTTTGGGAGAGTGTAATGGCTTTTCATGCAGCTCTTCACGATTCACTGGAGACCAATAGTATGTGTTATGTGTGTTGAGGAAGCCCTGAAGATGGAAACAGGCTTTGATCAACAAATTATTCAAGAATATATCAGGATTTTCACTCAACAAATTGATCATGGCAGTGCAGAAAATAGCTGATGCTTCATTGGCTTGATGGTTAAATTTCTAAGTGATTTGCAATTTGTAAGAATGAAATTGATAATATCCTGCAGCATTCAGTATAAAATTCTTCAACTCACCTCTAATGTGAGACTGCTGGCACTCTGAGCACTGTGGACTACACTCATAAGCCTCACTTACTCTCCCCAATTTTTTGTGCACCACTCTTGGAGCTCTATGCTTCATTCTGAACACACTACAATTGTCTACAAACTTCTTCACACAAGGCAATATCTTCCAAGATGTTACCAACCATATCAAACACCATGAAATTGATATCTAAAATAAACTGCACTTCTGTCACAGACTTAATATCATAATAATGATGAACGAAAGCACCACATTGTACACCCCAACACTCCATTGCTACAGGAATACGAAATGGCATTTTCTCCTTTACTCTTTGCCCCTCTGCTGCATAACACATAATAATGTACATGCACAATATTCAAAGTCAAAATGTGTCAATCAACTATGTGGCACCCAGCTTTTTATCTTATGAAATAATGTCTTTGCAAAAATGTATATATGAAACAGTTTTTTATTCTTTTGAAAAAGTGGTAGACAAACGAATATGCTGGTTGAACTAATACAATGCTGAATATTTGAGAGCAAGGTCTGTAGGATAGCACAGTCTGTGTAAATTTTTAGGTCAAAAGTGCATTGGGAGAAGAAATTTTATCACGGCAGATGTACCACCTGTGATTTGCTAGATTTTATTGGGGAAACTTACTAGTGTTTACTGAAATGACAGTCAGTTTCTTTACAGCTGTCCTTTTTTTTATGTTTACCTCATGTATATACTGTTGACTCCAAGACAACATTGTCTCACCTTCATGGAGCTGTTGGCATGCTCCACAAATCGAATGCTGTATGTACTGTAACTGTTGTTCTTATTTCATGTATTTCCTACCATTTTCAGGTTAATATTGTCTCATTTTCATGAAGCATACTTAACAGGTACCTGAGGAAGAGACTATTTGAAAATGAATGTGTGTATTTAGGATAAACATAAAAAATAAAATAAAATTTACAGCTACAAGGAAATTGCCTTGCATTGGAATATATAAGTAATAGCTGAAATTCCTATGGATATCAGGTATTTAGCCAACTGCATGAAAAGTTACTGATGTGGAAGTGATGGTAGCTACCAAAATAGTGGTGTCCATGGTGGTTGAGTGGCTTAATGTGAATAGTGTCTTTTCATGGTTAGTAAGGTGGAAAATATCATTTAGTATGGTGGGTCACTGAGCATATAAGAACCAAGTGAAAAAAAGTAAATGTAAAAATTGTGAAGGAACGAGAAAGTGTCTTTCAGTTTCATGCCCTCATCATAATGATATCACTAACATGTCTGAGGCAAACATATGGGTTTTTGATGGTAATGAGTCATCTAGGTGGGCCACGAAAAGATTGGGCTTTGAAGATGCCATGCAAATGGCTATGGTTGTTTCATGGTTTTGTTTGTGTCTCTATCCTTCAAAATCGGAAATTGCCTGAAGCTTCCATTTTTTTCGTCTGTCTGCTCTACTTCTACATGCCCAACAAAATGTGCCTGCCTTTCATAAACTGACTATTAACTTCTGTGATTACATCAACAGGATACACTCTTCTACAGGGCACTTTGGCAATATCTTGTGCACTATTTCCTTTATGCCAAAAACGTAGTAACACTGCATTGAAATAAAATATAGTTTTTACATTTATCATTAGAGTTCCTAAAAAAGTATGTTAAGCTCAGGATTTCAAAACTTAGAATAGCGAGAAAGAAAGAGGCTACCACAATGAGCCCTATTTACCAAATGTAATCCAAAATTGTACAAAACATACATCTGTATACACTAGGCTTATTTACCCTTATAAAGACTCGATAAATACTCACCAAAAAATATTCAGGTGTTGTACTTTTGTCTATCAGATCTGGATAGAAAATGTTGAATTTGTATCCTTGAACTATCTTTGGAGGAGGATTATCCATATCATAATGTGTCTGATTGTATTTATTCCACTCAAATCCAGTGTGAACCCTGAAAATATAACAGTTTTGTCACATGTACTGAAACGTACCACTGTAGACATGACAAGCAGTGAAGTATTCACATTTACCTGTTGAAGTATCTGGGTTTTCTTGGTCGATACTTGTCAGACCATAAGTAGACCTGACTGTCCAACGCACTTTCCACAGAGAACTCAGCTTCATCTGCTGTCATTCCTTTCCTCGCTTCCCGCTGCAGTGCCTGCTCCTCTGCAGTTATAACATTCTAAGGGAAAAGAATCCACTCATGAAACTATGACTAAACTTCAACAGTATTTCACATGGATTTTACACGAAAAGGTAAAGGTTTTATATTGAACTAGCTTTATACCCACAGCTTCACCCCTGTACCTGAGTGTGTGCGCTGCACACATCCCCTCTTCCTATGTCTCTCTCTGCCTGTCTCCTCCCCCCTTCTCTGTCTGTCCCCTTCCCCCCTCTTTGTCTGTCCCCTCCTTCCCCCCTCTCTAACCAACTCTTCCTTCTCCTCCCTCTCTCTGTCCATGTCTACCTCCCCCTCTCTTTCTCCATTTCATATCTCAGCAAATTTTCACTGCTGCCCTCATCCGATTTAGATTGGTGGTTACCCCCATAGTACTTCTTTTCAGGCAATATGTGGTATGCATTCCAAGTTTGGTTGAAATTGATGTAGTGGTTGAGAAGGAGTTGCAAAACATACACACATACATCCATTTTAAAACAAATATGTGCTTCCAACTTATATACAACTACATGTAGGCCTTTTATGTGCTTATATATGTCTGTAGTTACAACTGGGAAATTGCACAATATGTTAATTTCTTTATTCAGAACATCTTAACAGTAACTGAATTTGTTTGCATATTCATGACACGAGGAGTTACAGTGTGCATAACGTATACATCAATTTTATCACAGTACTTTCTACCAGAGATAAACAAACAGATAACACAACACTTTTGTTCATTAAAATTACATAAATGACCTAATAACTGACTGTATTTATTAAATCAGAAAGCAATATTTATTACAGATAATTTAAGTAATGTCAGATAGAAAACAACTAAAATTGACAATATTATGAAAATGATAGACTGCTACTCACCATATAGTGGAGATACTGAGTCGCAGATAGACAAAACAAAAGACTGTCAAACAAGTAAGCTTTCGGCTAAGAGGCCTTCTTTTGACACACACACACACACACACACACACACACACACACACACACACACGACCACTGTCTCTGGCTGCCAAGACCAGACAGCGAGTAGCTACACAGCAGTAGACTTACAAACAACTCAAGATATCAGCTGTATAGAAGAGCCCTTAAGAAGACAATCTGAACCCTCATCTTTGCTGCCCAGGGTTAGCAAAAATAGTCTTCTGTTCTTACATATTAATATACAGTCTTTAAGAAAGAAGTTGGAAGAATTGCAGTACTGGTTAGAAACTTCCAACTGTGGTATACTTAGTGTAAATGAGCACTGGCTATATTCATCAGAAATTGACCTCAATATTCCATTTGGTTACTCCTTAGCTAGTAGTTACTGCAGACCAACAATTGGACATGGGGGTGTTGCAATATATATTAAGAATGGACTAAATCTACAATACTTTACTATTGATGTCACAGACCTGTGTATAGACACTATCTTTGAGGCTGCAGTTGTATATATACCTAAACATAATATTATTGTTGCATCTATATATCGTACACCATCTTCTAGTGAATATGAATTTATGGTAAATTAAAAAAAACTGTTAGTCTTACTAACTAAGCCTAAATATAAATACCAAAGAATTTTAATTTTTGGTGATATTAATATGGATATCAGGGTATTGAGTCATATCATACTGGAATTCTTGAATAGCCTAAGAGCTTTCGATTGCTATTGTCTAAATGATAAGCCTACAAGATATAACGCATGCTTAGACAATGTAATAAGTAATATCCATGAAAATAATGTTGAAATTGGAGTAGTCAAGTTAGGCCTAGCTGACCATGATGGCCTATGGATTACAGTTCCAGTCAGCATTCTAGATGAACAACACAAAACTGTTAGACCTATGAATGAATGCAACATAAGAGATTTTAGAACTAGATTAAGGTCAGTTAACTGGAATGACATCTTATACAAAGATATGCGTGTGAATAACACAAACAAATTATTTATAGAGGAAATTGCAAGAATATTTGATGAGTGTTGTCCCAAATTAGTAAAAAGACAGAATAATAACCAAGCTCATAAACCACAGAGACTAAATAATTGGTTTACACCATACCTCAACAGCATCAGGATTATGCTTCCTATGTTTAAGGACAGATCTCATAACAGCAATGAGTACAAAGAGATGTACATTAGAATAAGAAAAATTTATAGATCATAATAAGTTTGGCAAAACATAGAGCGAATGATAACTATATTCTTAAATCTAGAAACAGCTGTAAAGCTGTTTGAGAAGTAATTAAAAGTGAAATAAATGGACCAACAACTCAACTAGCTATACCCATAGCCCCAGATATCTTAAACTTACACTTCGTTAACTTCAGTTTACAACAAGATTTGTCTCCCCTAAACACCATGCCTAATGCTAAAACTCTTTTAGGTTCAAATAAGTATGTAGTCCATAAATTCTGCTGGGCAACAGTAAGTGAAAATGATGTTAGCAAAGCAATAGGCAAACTAAGTAGTTCCAGAGCAGAGGACTTCTATGGTCTGTCAAAGTTTGTCTTAAAGAAGATATCAAGTGATCTTCTGCCCCCCTCTAACCACTCTCATTAACCGTATATTACAGCAAAGGATTTTCCCTGACTGTTTGAAAATAGCAGTAACTATTCCCATATTTAAGAAAGGAGATAAATCAAATCCAAGTAACTATCGCCCTATCTCATTAATCCCAATAATATCTAAAATAATCGAAGACTGTGTTCAGCAACAAATGAATCACTATTTTGAGAGGAATAATTTGTTAAGTAACTCACAGTATGGATTCAGGTCTAAACTATCCACAGTTAAAGCAGTTGAAAATATTGTTAGTGATATATATGATGGCTTTGAAAATAAATTAATCTCCTGTGCTACTCTCCTAGACCTGAGTAAAGCATTTGACACTGTATCTAATAGTACTTTGACCATGAAATTAAGACACTACGGTATGGAAGAGGACGCCCTGAAATTATTAGAATCCTACTTAAGCAACAGAGTACAATTTGTTAGTGTAAATGGGCAGCTCTCAAACCCACAAACAATAAAAAGAGGCGTGCCACAGGGCTCCATACTTGGGTCCTTCCTGTTTGTAGTGTATGTTAATGACATGCCACAGTATTTACCCTGTAAAACAGTCCTCTATGCAGACGATACAACTTTTATCAATACTGGACAGACTCTTGAATCTGTATGAGAAAAAAATAATATAATATTTGAAAAATCGGTTCATTGGTTTAGTGCAAACTCCCTATTCATAAATGAAACAAAAACTGAGGAAACATTCTTTAATTTGAAGGTATCAAACAAAGAAAATAAGTCCGTTAAACTGCTAGGAATGATGATTGACCAGAAACTCAGCTGGGATAAACATATCACATATGTCTGTTCTAAACTTGCACGTGCTATGTTCCTACTTTATAAGCTTAGGAGTAATGTCAGCCAAAACTTACTGCTGCATTCATATTTTGCTTATATCCACCCCCATCTTTCATATGGTATTCTGCTCTGGGGAAATTCTCCCAATTCAATATCAATTTTCAGATGGCAAAAAAAAGCTCTTCGATGTATAGTGGGTTTATCTCCTAGGGATACATGCAGGGAACATTTCAAAAAACTTAACATCATGACAGTTCCTTGTTTGTACATCTATTATTGCTTACTACACGTAAAAGAAAACATAGCTCAATATCCCCTTAGGTCTTCTGTCCACACCCACAATAAAAGACGAAACCACACAATTGATCTGCCATACTCTAGACTGTCTAAGATACATAATAGTTATTAAAAACAAAGATTCCAGGACTTACCAAGAGGGAAAGCGCCGGCAGACAGGCACAATGAACAAAACACACAAACACACACACAGAATTACTAGCTTTCGCAACCGATGGTTGCTTCTTCAGGAAGGAGAGGGAAAGACGTAAGGATGTGGATTTTAAGGGAGAGGGTAAGGAGTCATTCCAATCCCGGGAGGGGAAAGACTTCCCTTAGGGGGAAAAAAAAGGACAGGTGTACACTCGCGCGCGCGCGCGCGCCCACACACACACACACACACACACACACACACACACACACACACACACACACACACAGACACAAGCAGACATATTTACTATATTACATAATAGTTATAAACATGTAGGCCTCGAACTGTTTAATATGCTCCCTAAAATTGTACAAACCGTATCTAAATGTAAATTTAAGACAACTTTGGGTCAATGGCTCAAAGGTAAAGCATTTTACCCAGTTAATGAATTTAAAGATTGTAATATGACAGATTTGCAGTTTTAACATAGGGAAAGGTACCTCTGCCTGTAGTAGGACCTAAATTTGTATCAATAGCTTAGGATAATGACATAGTGTTATCAACATGGATATGACAGTGACATAGTGTCATCAATATGAATACTCCGTGTTTAATATAAATCTGTATAATGTTTTCCTTTTTATTCTAAAATTAATAATATATAAAATTCCAAATGTGTGCTATTGTACTACACTAAATTTCATATGATTTATATATACATTGTTGTGAGACTATAACCATCTTTATACTGTAATTGAACTTATTGACGAAGCCCATTGTATAAGAAATTACTGAACGGCTGATAAAGATTCTTATTCTCATGATTGTATAAGTTGTCTGGGTGGTGGGGTAAGGGGAGGCTGGGGCATTGGGGGGAGGGGGGAGGAGGAGGAATAGCATGGTAGGGGGTTGGCAATGGTAAATTTACCAGAAGACCAATAAGAATTACAAAATGATTTACAAACATACCTGTATGATACAAAAAGTGGCAACTGCTCCTGAACAATGTAAGTGTAAAGTAGTAAAATAATCCATTAAATTCTGGTTACACAATAGATAATACAAATTTAAAAGTAACAAATCAACTAAATATCTAGAGATTACAATTACAGACAACTTAAATTTACTAGGCATTATATGACAGCATCATCTGCAGTCAGTCACATCATCTCCCAAACATCTATATGGATTAGAAACAGCACAGAACCTATAAAAATTCCTTGGGGAACACCAGATATCACATCACTTCTGTCTCACTTAATGACTTCCCATTAGTTACTACTGTTGTAACTTGGACACACACCACAACCAAGAATGTTAGTGCAACTTAATTAGACTGTAGCATGTATGACAATCGCCATAACATACAGCTGAACACAATGAGATAAGGCAAATGTATGCAAGCAGTAGTAACATGATAAATGAGTGTCTGCATAATGTGGTAGGGATTAAATAGGCACTTGCCCGTGGTGGGCTCTGTTGGAAGTTCACAGTATTGCTCTTTTGCAGTGCACTCTCGTGGATGACACACTGCTAATGTGCATGGCTTTCAAGTGTACATGCATTACTTCATTCCAATTTCCTTGAGGAATAGGGTAGCAAAAGAAATTGGTCATGACCTATTCAAAGGAATCAGTGGCAACTGCCTTAAGAAATTTAGGGAAATGATGGAAAATCCTAATTTGAATGGCCACAAGGGAATTAGAACTACCATCGTTAAGAATGTGAGTACAATGTCTCAAGCATTGCACTAATTCATGTGAACTTATTTCTGAAATCTGGAGAAGTGAACCAACCCTTCAACAGATACTCTACTCCTGCCATCTTCTTACATTACATTATTTTACTACTCCTTTTGTTGAGTTTTTTTCCACAGTTCTCTTTCTTCCCTTTCCTATTTGCTTTGTTCTTATATTTTTATTTCAGTTACAGTCTATCTCTGAAATATTTTTATTTATTTTGTCAGTATATCAATTTTTTACTACCGAAGTTTTCCATTCTTTTCTATCAACCTGCCTCGCATTTTCACTTGGATAATGTATCATTCTTTTCAGCCTTTAACTATTACACCCAATCAACTGATTGGGGAAAAAGGAACAATTCCAATATGACTTCTTTTTACATCAGTTTGTCCTTGTGAAAAAAAAGGCACACATGACTACTTTAAATACTGCTCACACTTGATATACATTACAAGTCCTTGTTGAACCATAAGTAGTTTAAAGAGTAAAAGTAACAACTCACTGAATGGTTTTGAAGTGCTGAGTTTTCAGTGTGTATACATACAACACATAGAACTTTGCTAGCTTTTACCTCCTTCATAAATTGAATACACACACACACACACACACACACACACACACCCTTCCCCCTCTCCTCCAGATGTAGTCAGTCGCCAGGACAAAACTAGGCGCAGTGTGTGTGTGTGTGTGTATGTGTGTGTGTGTGTGTGTGTGTGTGTGTGTGTGTGTGTGTACATTCTACACCTGAAGAAAGATTCACCTGAAAGCTAGCAAAGTTCTCGGTGTTACATATGTGCCTACTGAAAACTCAGCACCTCAGCTACTTAGTGAGTTGTTACCTTTACCACTTAAATAATATAACATTTCTTTTTTTAAAAAAAGAAGAAAAAAAACAAGATTTCAATTGTGTAAACATCATCTCTATGCCAGTGTGAGAACATGTCTCCTTTCTCTTTCTATAAATCTACCGGTGCCATGACTTCAATGGTTCAGACATTCAGCTGAGTATTACAAATTGATGATTAATAATGTGAGGGTCTGTAAAATGTTTTAATCAACCTGCTCTTCTGGCAAAGACTAAAAATGCAAAGAACTGAGAGATGTCCTTTCTATGTATTAGTTGCAGAAGATTACTGTAGTAAGGATTTGGTGACAGAAAACTATCGAGAATGAGATAAATGTAACATAGATGAAACTTGTGCTGCGATTTGGAAAACACTCAATGCTGCTACCTGTTTAGAAATTACTGTCAGTCAACTGAAGTCCCTGTGTGACAGATAGAAATTGTTCATAGACATATGATAAAAAATAAATGAAACTGTACTGCATTGCTGTTGTGTTAACAAGTTCAGAGCTCTACCACTAAATTGTGGTTTCTACTGTAGCCCTGTGTTTGAGCAGTCTCGGTTCTGCATTAATTAACGATAATTTGAGAAATAAGGAAATAGGAATGGAAAGTTGGAAAATGATCAGCTAAAAGTAGTGAAGGTTGTATAGGAAAAGGAATAATGTTTTTTACAGCTATCAGCATGTGAACAACACATAACCATACATTATGTTCTTACTTTTATAACTCAGTAACGTATTTTGATTCTCACCTCTATTCTACTTCCTGTGCCTTGTACTTGCATTCTTGCAAACATTAATCGTTGCAAGTCATCTTCCTCAGTTGTTACAAGTGTTCCAGGGTCGAGCTGGGACTGACTCAGATACTGTGGACTGTACCCTCCTGATTCGTAATCAGCAAAACTCTCCGAAAGCATTGCACAAGCTGCTTGTTCCGAAGCTTCTTTTGCTCTAAAAAACATAAGTAAAATAATGAATATAACATAAGGTATTCATGTAACTGAACATATATTTTAATGTTATTAATGTTTACAATTATTTAATAAAAACACAAAAACATTTATTTAATGGTTTGCTTCTTGAACAGAAAATATATTCAAATTCCTAGTATAAAATAGAATGTGACAATACTGCTGTAATTTTAATGCCATCCAGTGAGGTGTTGTGGTTACCATAACAGTCTGGTGTGCTACAGGTCACCATGTCAAAATGACCAATTATTTATTACTTTGTGTCTACCACTTCTGGAAGATGATTGAAATATCTTTTCAAGCATCCATCAGTGTTCTCCAGAGATGCTGGTCAAGACCAAATGAAATGGCTGAAAGGTTTCATCTGAGTCCTACGTATAACAGGTGGGATGACATGACGGCATTTGGCAAAAGTTTACTTTTACTTGGACGGCACAGACCAGCAATGGTTCAAGGTCAATGAATAGTGTGATAGCTGAGACAAATTCCAGATCAAACTAAACAAAACATTTGATGATGATCAGCAGCAAGTCTGTCTAGCGGAGGTACAACTGAAGAACAGAGCCAAACCTCATGGAGAAATAACACAGTCACACATACAGAATGTTTTGGCCCTATACCACATCATGAATCCCAACATGACAGAAGTAGACAAAATCTCCACTTGATGAAAGGAGTCACAGAAGACATGTACCAAGCTCATCTGGTAAAGGATATCACAGCAGAGGAACTCTTCAACTGGCACCAGAGGATTGAGGAAATAAAACAGAACAGAGTTGGACAAAGAGGTATAACTGACTTCTGAATGTGATCCCCCAGGGCAGCTGTTCTTCTGAACACCATGAACTCGCTTCTCTTGGATTCCAGATGGTATGAGAAGAGATACAGCACTGTACTGCACTCAGAAATGTTGGGCCGAGTACACAAGTAGCAGCAGCCTTGAATGTCAACCCAATACGTCAGGAAGTAGTAGAGATTGTTGAGAAAGAGGTGTGTCAGTCTTTGGCATCAGTCTCTGTTATCAGTTGAATGTGCCATGAAGAATGGACTTGGGCAACTGGGATTTCTGCTGCAACCATCAAACACAAGAACAACCATCTCCTTCACCAGGCAGGTCTCCCTACTAAAGAAAAGACATTTCAAAGACTGAGGACAACACACCATTCTGTTTTCACTGTGGGTGTCCTGGATACGTTTTGCACTACTGTGGAGCAAGAAGACGAGTGTTCGACAACTATTGTGCCACAACCCCATCTACCATAACAACAGTCCTATTCGAGCCATTCATCTGCCATTGATTACAATCATCCCATGAGTTGAAGTTCATGGCTATATCCTAGGTGAGGTCACTCCCCAACATGCTCTAACCATTCCCCATCCCTGCACAGAAATGCCACCTGCTCGTCTAGCTGCCAAACTCTGTAAACCTGAACTAGGTGACCATCAGTGGAAATGAGGCTGCCAAAGATGAAAATCCTCCACAGACAACCGTTACCAAGAGGGCAGGTAATTTCAAGAATGGCCACACAGTCCAAGAGTAAGACAACTCAGGGACTTATTTTTCTGTAATGTCAAATTCTTATCATTACCAGCTAGAGAAGACTATGTTCCATGATACTAAAGCGATGGTGCTGATGGTTGCAGATGGGAAATATGTCCAACCAACAGGAACATGTATTGCAAGAATAAACATCAATGAAAGAACACAGCACTACAAATTTGTTGTTTCAACAGACTGTAGCCACATCCTTATTCTCGGATGGGACTGGTTGCAGGCACCACAAGTGATTGTAGATAGTAAAAAATCAGGGTTCCATATCAGCAAAGCCATTACAAAAAACACACATAACAACAAGTGCTGCGGGATGTTGTTTGCCTCTGAAGACATTGTTATCCTACAATGATGAACAAGAAGAATTCCACCTGTCAGCCAATATGCACAGTTAAACTGTGAATCTTTTGTTGACTGCAAATAGCTCCTCAGGCTCACAAAGACAATCTACATGCCAGAAATGATCGTAAGCACTGTAAGGAGTCAGAGAACTTTTGGATCACTAATGGTCATGGGCTGCCACAACTCATCCCTAAAGGTATGTGTGTAGGGGCAGACGAACCAGTATAGGAAGGCCAACTGCTGAAGAATCATTCTCAGCTACCATTACAGACAATGCTGGGGAGTAAGCTACTATCAAACTACCAATAGAATCTGGCCTGACTGAGGAGGAAAACAGGTTAGTCATAAGAACAATATTACAAAAAGGATAGCCTCAGCTGCACCTTATAGGAGGAGTAATTTGGTATGTTGGAGTCTGGTATGGGAAGTAGGGTGAAGGATAGCAGGGTAGGGGTGGGGGAATGGGAGTACTGCTTGTGGGAGCATGCAGGGATGTGGTGGGGATGGGACAGGGCTGCTAGGTGCAGCCAACAGGTTTGGAGGGAATGAAGGGCAGATTACGGCTACTTTGGGTAACGTTGTTTATAGGAATCTCACCCACACTGACTCGTATCTACAGACTGATACTTTTCACCATCCAGCTCAGAGTGAAAGGGTACTTCATTTCTTGGTTCGCAGGGCCCATGTAATCTCAGATGCTGATAGTCTATCAGCTGAATTAGAACATCTTGAGGTCACCTTTTGTCACAATGGTTATGGTGAATTACGCACCAGATGTGCATTGCACTATTGATGAACCATGCGCCGGGTGAGTGGTGATGATAATAACAATGAAGTGATACCAAAGTCTTTGCCTTTCTGCCTTATGCAGGAAGTATTTCTAACAGGAGTGGTCATATGATGTGACGTGCTTTTCAACAATCGTCTAAGATTAGGGTTCTTTCACGATTAGAAAGGATGATCTTGGTTTGCATAATGTGAGTCTCCACCCTATTTCTTGTAGTTGTGGCACACCGTATATTGGCCACACCATCTAGACCATGGAGGACCAGTGTACCGAGCATAAGCGTCACATACACTTAGAATAGCCAAGCAAAACTGTTATTGCAGACCCTTGCTTTGGCACCAGTCAACCTTAGGAATATAACATGGAGGTTCTACCATGTACCCCAAGCTATTCGAACAGTGTTATTAACAAAACAGTAGAAATAAAATCAGAAAGTGACATTATAAATAGAAATGAAGATTTTTGCTCAAATTCTGTGTGGAATCCTGCTCTCTCCTACAGCAAAAATGGAGGGACATAATTTATGCTACCTCACTTGTGGGTTATTAATTTGCACTATTAATAACTTCTAAAAAAAACTAACTCCATCCAAACAGGTTTCGGAAGATCTGAAGGTATCAACCGTCCACCATGTTATCCTTAGCTGACAGGCATCATTGGTTGCGGATATGGAGGGGTATGTGGTCGGCACCTGCTCTCCTGGCCGTTAACAGCTTTTGTGACTGGAACCACTGCTTCTCAATCGAATAGCTCCTCAACTGGCCTCATGAGGGCTGAGTGCACCCCACTTGCCAACAGCACTTGGCAGACCTGAACAATTACCCATTCAAGTGCTAGCCAAGCCAGACAGCACTTAACTTCAATGACCTGACGGGAACTGGTGTTGCCACTGCAGCACAGCCGTTGGCACTGATAACTTCGGAGATTGGTCATCCCTTCCACTTGGCAGGGTGTGCAGGGGGAAGCAGGGAGGGACAAGGAGGTGGAGGGAAGGCAGGAGAGAGACTAAAAACATGAGAGGAGTCAAAATTTAATTGAAGACATTTGAATGTGTCTGCAAGAGATGCTGTACAGTTTACTGGCATATAGCGAAGACTCTGAACTAGAGGCTAGCTGTAATTTTTTTCGTGTGAACATTTTTCGTGGAGAACAGTAATCTGGTGAAAGTATTTTAAAAATGAACACAGAGAGTCTCGATGTAAAAATATTTATTTTGTGGTAACCACTTTCAGTTAGCTTTTGACAATACTAAGACCCTGCACTGAAATATGAACACAGAATGGATTTAGAGAGATGTCTGAAAATAGTAGTGACATATAAAATATTTCAATATAACAAATATAATATGAAAATATTATACCTTTGATGGTAGACGGTGATAACACATGCTCTGTTCACCTCCACTACCTACCACAGTAGGTATAATTTCTTCTCTTATTATTTGTTATATATGATGTATTTCACATGTCACTACTATTTTCACACATCTGTCTAAATCCGTTCTACGTTCATATTTCAGTACGAGGTCTGAAGATGGTCATAAACTGATCGAAACTGATTACTGCCAAATGAATGTTTCTTTTTTGTCAAAACTGTTTGTCTGTGCTCCTTTTTAAAAGAGGATATCTGCCATATTTTACCATTGTCTATAAAGAGGATTTAGTGGGAAAGAAGAAATTGAATAGTTATGATGTTTCCGTTGATGATGATTATAGCACACAACGATAAAAAGGAAAATTACACACCATATGATTAACTTCACAGCTTTCTCTCTCAGCTCGATTCATATACACACAAGCCATAACTGTTCAACTAGTCTTTATTTCAGATTCACAGACTGTATCTGATTCATTAGATCTAAGATTCCCTCATGAATGATGAACAAAAGGAATTCTAAATCATCCTACTCTTTCATGGAAAAAGTGGAGGCCAGCAGCCACACCCAGCAAATCCCATTCCCTGAAAAAAAATAATCTTCAAAAACTGAATTCACATTATGTCCCACCATACAGACAGTGATATCAGTTTATATAATTATAGAAGTATAGGAGATACTGACTAATAGTGTATCCAGAACCATTTGTCTTGGAATCTGAAATCTATATCACCATACATCACAAAATTAATTTGAGTCTCCTTCACTTCAGCTCAGATCCTATGTGTGCTCTTGTGCAGTAAATATTATCATAAAGATGGATGTCATCATTGCAGGCATTTGTAAATGCACATACCCATCATCTACTTCCTCATCACTGGCTTGAGAGTCTTGTGCACTGTTGACATCACTGTGGCTGTGGCCATCTGTCCCAGGTTCCTCCTTGATCGTCACTGATCCCTGTGTATCATCTTCTGTAGATGCACCTGCAGCAACACCTTGTTCAGCTTTTAGTACTTCGAGTTTGCGTCGCAGATTTTCCTGATGCCTGTCACGTAACCTTGCTCTTGCCATATGTGCTGAAAGTACAGCATACTTTAATACCTCAATGAATGCAAATGAATTAATTAGAAACTTAGGTTTCTATTCCTTTTGACAGCAAAATTTTATGTTTAAAAACATGAAATATATCTGCAATAATAATCACTGCCAGGAAAAAGATTTTTTTCTTTAACGTAAAGAACACTCAATAAGAAAATGATAAGAAGCCAAACACATGAACATTCTTTGAGTGCCAATTAATTTAACATCCATCAATTTGTATGCTGCACTAGCTTGTGGGGAAGTACTGCTAAAGAATACTTATGAAGATAACTCGTGTCAGCAACTCCTGTAAGAAATAAAGTGCTCATGACAGCTTCTTTCAAAAAACAAAGTACAGTATTAAATAATTTTTCTTTATATTTTCTTGTCATTATTTCATGCTATGTCATTACATTAGTTGCATAAAACAATGATGTCTTATATCTAAACCAGTTGGTCATTTTATCATACGAAGCTAAAATCTTAGTTTCAAGTACATGATGAGCTTGTCACTACAAATGTTTTATCTGTCCTACAGATTTTCCAATTCGGATTCTGGCCACCCATTCAGAGTAATTGAATGTAAAGAAAATACCAATTTACAGGAAAAGATTTGTTAGTAGCCATAGATTCATTAGAAATGTATCTGCTTTAACACAGGTATCTACAGAAATTTATCCAAGAGTGGGCAAGATTATATATTTGGAATATTTATTTAACTGATTGAATGTAGTTCAGAAGGTGCTGTGCACAATGAATTAAAGCTGACAGGGAATATACAAAATATAGGAGTGACAGTTATCTACTCAATGTTTTTTTTAATTTAATTTTTATTTTTTTAATTGTAAGTACTTTGATACTTAGACGGTAAGTATATTTGATTATTGCCAATATTATTATTCTCATCACATTTTTTAATTAATGAACTGAAATTACATCCTCCTTTGCATAAGTTTAGTACACAAAGTGAGTTTGAATATACGGCTAGAAAATATTCCACTCCATCTGACACAATACCCCACACCACAATAATCCACCTGCTGAACTTGAATATCCCGGCATTGAGGGCTTAGCTGGCACAGAGTGTGTGTGTGTGTGTGTGTGTGTGTGTGTGTGTGTGTGTGTGTGAATACACTCCAGTTTGTTACAAAAAATTTTCCAAAAGCCAACAAGTTTTCATTCTCTTTTGTGTGTGCTTGTTGACAACTCAACCCTTCAGCTACTCAGTGATTGATCTACTCTACTCTTAAATTATTAACATTCTGCCAGAACTTTCCTTACTATAAATATTCAGGAAATATATTTTTATTCATATATCAATAATGTTTTGTAGTCATGGAATGCAAAAAAATCTGAAATAGGAAAAGAGGAAAAAAATTCAGAATGACTGAGAAAATTGTCTTGGCTATCAACAAAAGCAATCAGCAAAAAATACCGTTGGTTAATACTCCTCAGAGAGGTGGAAGAGGACATAAACTGCTAAACATTTATTCAACATTGACCTCATTTGTAATGCTTCCTTTACTTACAAAGCTTCGCAACTAATCATTTTAATCAATGTACTGTGTTATTTTCATCTCTCAATTTTGTTTAAAGTTGATAAACGTATTTTGAAAGCTATGTTTCTGGATTTTTTACATAAACTATAATCCAGGTACAGTACCTACCCAGGTGATTGTGTGAAACCTCCCAAAAACCAAACTCTACATCTGCAACTACATCTACAAACTTACTTCACAAGTCACTGTATGATGCATGGCAGAAGGTACCCTATACTACTGCTACTATTAGTCATTTCCTTTCCTGTTCCACCCATAAACAGAGTGAGGGAAAAAGACTGTCTACATCCCTCTGCAAGAGCCCTAATTTCTTGTGCTTTATCTTCATGATCCTAATGCTGTATCCAAATATTATGGGTTTCTTCTTTCTACTCGTTGTTGTTGTCTTCAGTCCTGAGACTGGTTTGATGCAGCTCTCCATGCTACTCTATCCTGTGCAAGCTGCTTCATCTCCCAGTACCTACTGCAACCTACATCCTTCTGAATCTGCTTAGTGTACTCATCTCTCGGTCTCCCTCTACGATTTTTACCCTCCACGCTGCCCTCCAATACTAAATTTGTGATCCCTTGATGCCTCAAAACATGTCCTACCAACCGATCCCTTCTTCTAGTCAAGTTGTGCCACAAACTTCTCTTCTCCCCAATCCTATTCAATACCTCCTCATTAGTTACGTGCTCTATCCACCTTATCTTCAGTATTCTTCTGTAGCACCACATTTCGAAAGCTTCTATTCTCTTCTTGTCCGAACTAGTTATCGTCCATGTTTCACTTCCATACATGGCTACACTCCAAACAAATACTTTCAGAAACGACTTCCTGATACATAAATCTATATTCGATGTTAACAAATTTCTCTTCTTCAGAAACGCTTTCCTTGCCATTGCCAGTCTACATTTTATATCCTCTCTACTTCGACCATCATCAGTTATTTTACTTCCTAAATAGCAAAACTCCTTTACTACTTTAATTGTCTCATTTCCTAATCTAATTCCCTCAGCATCACCCGATTTAATTTGACTACATTCCATTATCCTCGTTTTGCTTTTGTTAATGTTCATCTTATATCCTCCTTTCAAGACACTGTCCATTCCGTTCAACTGCTCTTCCAAGTCCTTTGCCGTCTCTGACAGAATTACAATGTCATCGGCGAACCTCAAAGTTTTTATTTCTTCTCCATGAATTTTAATACCTACTCCAAATTTTTCTTTTGTTTCCTTTACTGCTTGCTCAATATACAGATTGAATAACATCGGGGAGAGGCTACAACCCTGTCTCACTCCCTTCCCAACCACTGCTTCCCTTTCATGCCCCTCGACTCTTATGACTGCCATCTGGTTTCTGTACAAATTATAAATAGCCTTTCGCTCCCTGTATTTTACCCCTGCCACCTTTAGAATTTGAAAGAGTGTATTCCAGTCAACATTGTCAAAAGCTTTCTCTAAGTCTACTCATCCACATTAAATTACAATTTTATACATTTAGAGCAAGCTGCCACACATAACACCAACTAAAGATTTTGTCTTAGTCATCTTGTCCCTTCTTCAGTCACTCAACTTCAACTCCTTATCATACACTGCAGCATCTTCAGCAAACAAACACAGATTGCTCCTCACCCTGTCTGCCAGATCATTTATGAATACAGAAAATAGTAACAGTCCTATCACACTTCACTGGGGCACTCTTGACAATACCCTTGCCTCTGACGAACACTCACCATCAAGGACAACATATTAGGTTCTATTACTTAAGTGGTCTTCAAGCCATTCAAATATTTGGGAACCTATATCATCTGCTTATACCTTACTCAACAGTCTGCAATGGGGCACCATGTTAAATGCTTTCCAGAAATCTAGAAATACAGAATCTGGCTGCACTATATGATGTGAGAAAAGGACAAGCTGAGTTCCACACGAACAAAGCTTTCTAAAACCATGATGATTCATGGACATAACCTTTACAGTCACAAGTAAATTCACTATATTCAAACTGAGAATACCATCAAGGATTCTGCAGCAAACCAATGTTAGAGAGACTGGTATGTGATTTTGTGGGTTCATTCTTTTACCCTTCTTATATACAGGATCACTTGCTCTTTTTTCCATTCACTTGGGACTTTGCACTGGGCAAGAAGGGGTCAATACTGTAAAGCAGGTGTGGGGAAAAAGCTTCCCTCAAAAGGTCAAGTAATGGCTTTTGTCTGGTCTGCCAAGACAATAATAAAAACCCGCCTTGGACTGAGATTTCCTTATCGTGTGTGACCGAAGATTTCCTCCAAGATTGCCATGTGACTATGCTTGCTCAGCATAGATACTATTCATGCAAACCAAGTTGACACTCAGTGCTCATATCAGCCACCATACTGAGTATCAACATAGTTTGCTTGAATAATATGAAGTGCAGTGCTTTTTCAGTTGATCTGGTTTATTTCCATTTTGTCTTTGAAACAGTAAATACATAAATTTCCAACTTTTGTGGAATTATGAACCCATCACAAAAATGTAAAATTAGTGACGAATGTCATGTGTTTAATGAAGAATGGATACACACACATTTCTTTGTTGATACAGGGAATAAAACAGAGTGTTTATTGTGTCATGAAACAGTAACCGAGTTCAAGGGGTATAGTCCACAACGATGTACAGAAATGAAACTAGGGGGCTCTAGCTCCAAACTTTCCAAGGAAGAACGCAAAATAAAAGCCGAGGAGTATGAGAAAAGACAGAAGAAGCAACAACCATTATTGACAAAGCAACCATTATTGACAAAGCAATCAACACTTCAAAATAACACTACAGAAGCAAGTTTCAGGTTAACCTATAATCTTGCCAAATGCTACAAGCCTTTCCTGAATTATGAATTTATTTGGCAGAGTATGTTAATGTATCCAAGCATATCGTGTCCTGCTGTTAGAAGCAAATTTGAAAGCATTTTATTGCAAAGTAGAAGTGTAGTGTGAACCCACATAAAAGCTGAAGACTGCAAGCAAAGATTTTGTTTGGTTCCCTTCATTGTGGATGGAAGCATTGATAATGAAGATGCTGCAGAGTTACTCATTTTTAGATATTGTATTAATGAAAATTTCATCATCAGAGTAGAACTACTTACCCTAAAGCACACTGTGAATTGTGTAAACAAAGATGGCTTTCCCGGAACAAAATGGTAAGTATTGCACCAGATGGTGCCCCAGCTTTCAGTGGGGAAAATGTAGACATGGTAGAGCATTTAAAAAATGTGCTCCAAGCACAAGGCACAGACCATGTTATCTTGTCTTTTTGTTGCATTTTGCATCAGGGGAGCATTTGTAAAGCTGCAACGGACTCCTGGACAACTCCTGTTGTCGGGGTTGTGAACAGGGCAAGTGCACTCCACCATTGACAGCTCAAATCTCTGCTTGAGGAAATGGGGGCAGAGTGTGAAAACATATTTTACCACAATGGTGTGAGGTGGTTAAACCTGGGCAAAGTGTTAAAAAGAGTGTGGGCACTGTAGAATGAAATCATCTTATTTGCGCACTTGAAGGAGATATTTCATGACTTTGTTACAAAAATAGCATGTGAGGAGTGGAGGTATGAGATGATGTTTGCAGCAGTGATATTTGAGAAACTGACTGTAACATTGCAGGGAAATTGGTTGTTTGGTCACAAAATGTGGATGCATGTAAAATAATTCAAAGCAAAATTGGCTGTGTGTGTAAGGCAAGCAGGTGAAGGCAATTTTCATCATTTTCTTATATTGGGAAAACAAAGTGCCTGAAACTGTTCCTGCTAAGATCAGGGACCATCTGCAGAGTTTGGAGGAAGAGTTCACAAGAATATTTCTGGACTTAGGAAAATTGAGTCATTCTATCACTGCTTAAATTGACACAGCATCTAAGGAGCTGCAGCTTGAACTTATCAACATGCAGTCAGATCACACTGTGAAAAGAATGTTTCATTCTGTGACATTAGTTAACTTAAGCAAATTTTTGTCAGCTGAAAAAGTCCAAGTATGGAGAAATTTGCTGGGGGAAATGTTCTCCATTTTGGGTCTAAAAATATTTGGCAGCAAAGTTTTCTTAGCTTGATTATCAACAAGAGTAAATATTGATGCTCTTTGACAGACATTAACTTTCAGGCTGTGATGAAAATCTCAACAAGCAATCATAGTCCTGATTTCAAAAAAATATACAAAAGTATGATAGGATAAACTTGTATCATTAAATTGGTTCTAAAATTACATGTACTTGCAGATGTAGATGATATTAAATTAGCAATATAAATAAAGCAAATAAAACTACAATTGTTTTATTTATGTTTATCGATTTCTATGGTACAATTTCTACCTTTTCTAAAATGCAAGGTTAACTAACGAATGTAATCATTTTCAAGAGAGTGGATCTCTACTTCCACAAAATGGGCCCCAAGTCAAAGCAATTGCCCATGATTTCCACAGAGTACGCTTTGTAAAATCGCATTGGGATTCCATCTGGACCTTCAAACTATTTGTTTTCAAATTTTTCAGTTGTTTCTTTATGGCAGAAATGCTTATTACAACGTTGCCCACGCAAGGGTATGTTCGATGGTCAAAAGACAGTATGACTGTATGATTCTCCTTTGTGAATGATTTCTTAAATGCGAAATTTAAAATTTTGGCCTTTTTTTTTTTGTTATCTTTAATTTACACACCAAGACTAGTCAATGAGTGATGGACTGGAAACCTTAAATTAAAGATTTTACGCGCAACCAGAATTTTCTCAGGTTCTTGGTCTGGTCTTCTGCTAATGTATGATGGTGACAGTTGTTGTATGCTTCGTGCATTGATCATTTTACATATGTATGTAATTCTAATAACCTTTGCCTGTTGTCATTTACATGTTCTTTTTTGACTCGAGGGTGTAATGGCCTTTGCTTCCTCAGAATTTTCTGAACTTTGTTGTTACACCATGGTGGGTCCTTTTAATCCTTCATCCACATATTAGGCATATAGTTCTCCACACCATGATTTACAATCTGTTTAAACTTTGCCCATAATTTCTTCACGTTCATCTTCCTAGAAATAAGTGACATAAATTTAGTGTGTAATTGAGATGCTAGCAACTACTTATATGCTCTTTCTGGCAGAAACACTCTCCTAGCCTTCTTGAAACAGTAATTAACTTTCACAACCATAGTTGTTATAATGACATCACAATCATGTTCACAAATTCTCATTTCTATACTGATGCTGTCGATAAGGGCTGGTCTATTTGTAGCTAAGTGATCTAAGATATCTCCATTCCATGAGGGCTGTGGAACTAGCTGCTCGAGACAGTTTTCAGAAAATGTGTTCAAAACCACTTCGCAAGACAGATGGCCCAGACTGTACTCACTAGGTTAAAGTCACATCCAACTAATGTTGCAAGATCTGGGTATTTACTTGCCACTAACCGCAAACTTTCTTATAATGAATCTAGAAATGTCACAGTAGAATGTGCTGCTCGGTAAAAACACCCAACAGTTAACTTGGTTTCACCTATACCTGTTGCACATGACCAGGGAACTTCACTCCCTCACTCAGTGCTGAATTTGACAGAGAGAATATTTTTGTCAACTGCAATGAACACTCACCCTGCTATGGTGTCTAATCTGTCTTTCTGATATACATTCCAAAGCTTGCTAAATGGCTCAGAGCTTTCTACTTCAGCTTTCAACCAGCTCTCACTCCCAAGAATAATTTGGTTAGTTGGTTGGTTGATTTGGGGGGAGGGGGGGGGGGGGGACTAAACAGTGGGGTCATTGGCCTATCAGATTAGAGAAGGATGGGGAAGGAAGTTGACTGTGCCCTTTCAAAGGAACCATGTTCACATTTGCCTGAAGTAGTTTAGCTAAATCATGAAAAACCTGAATTGGGATGGCTGGACGTGGGTTTGAACTGTCGTAGTCCTGAATGTGAGTTCAGTGTGCTAACCATTGCACCACCTCGCACAGTAAGAATAACTTGAGTGCTAGAACTTTCCTGAAAGGCAGCAAATCCGGGAACTTTTTTACAAATAGTTTGATGATTTACTGATAAAATTTTAACAGGCAAAAGTGTCTTTGTTCTGAACATGGTCTGACTTCCTCTTTTTGCGTATTGACTGGCAAGTCTTCATCACAGTACCTTAAACTACTATCTAGCCCAATAAATCCCCATTTGCACTCCAGAAGTTCTCTGCTACTCCAGTAGCTGCTTCTTTTGTGTAGTGCACCGCTGATCTATCAAGGGGAGTCCTACAAGCCCCACCCAATGAAACGCATGTAGAAATCTGCAGCCAAGACAAAGCCTTTGGTTGAGACCCTCAACTCGGCTTCAAACCATCTACATCTACATTTATACTCCACAAGCCACCCAACGGTGTGTGGCGGAGGGCACTTTACGTGCCACTGTCATTACTTCCCTTTCCTGTTCCAGTCACGTATGGTTTGCGGGAAGAATGACTGCCAGAAAGCCTCCGTGCGCACTCGAATCTCTCTAATTTTACATTCATGATCTCCTCGGGAGGTATAAGTAGGGGGAAGCAATATATTCGATACCTAATCCAGAAATGCACCCTCTCGAAACCTGAACAGCAAGCTACACCGCGATGCAGAGCCGCTTGAGTTTGCTAAACATCTCCGCAACGCTATCACGCTTACCAAATAACCCTGTGACGAAACGCGCCGCTCTTCTTTGGATCTTCTCTATCTCCTCCGTCAACCCGATCTGGTACAGATCCCACACTCATGAGCAATACTCAAGTATAGGTCGGATGAGTGTTTTGCAAGCCACCTCCTTTGTTGATGGATTACATTTTCTACAGACTCTCCCAAAGAATCTCAACCTGGCACTCGCCTTACCAACAATTAATTTTATATGATTATTCCACTTCAAATTGTTCTGAACACATACTCCCAGATATTTTACAGAAGTAACTGCGACCAGTGTTTGTTCCGATATCATATAATCATACAATAAAGGATCCTTCTTTCTATGTATTCACAATACATTACATTTGTCTATGTTAAGGGTCAGTTGCCACTTCTTGCACCAAGTGCCTACCTGCTGCAGATCTTCCTGCATTTTGCTGTAATTTTTAATGCTGCAACTTCTCTGTATATTACAGCATCATCCACATGGAACTTCGACACTGTCTACTAGGTCATTTATATATACTGTGAAAGGAAATGGTCCCATAACACTCCCCTGTGGCACGCCAGAGGTTACTTTAATGTCTGTAGATGTCTCTCCATTGAGAACAACATGCTGTGTTCTGTTTGCTAAAAACTCTTCAATCCAGCCACACAGCTGGTCTGATATTCTGTAGGCTCTTACTTTGTTAATCAGGTGACAGTGCGGAACTGTATCAAACGCCTTCCGGAAGTCACGGAAAATGGCATCTTACTGGGGGAGCCTGTATCTAATATTTTCTGGGTCTCATGAACAAATAAAGCGAGTCAGGTCTCACACAATCACTGTTTCAGGAATCCATGTTATTTCCTACAGAGTAGATTCCGGGTTTCCAGAAATGACATGATACGCGAGCAAAAAAACATCTTCTTAAATTCTACAACAGATCGATGTCAGAGATATAGGCCTATAGTTTTGCGCATCTTCTCAACGACCCTTCTTGAAAACTGGAACTACCTGTGCTCTTTTGCAATCATTTGGAACCTTCCGTTCTAGAGACTTGCGGTACATGGCTCTTAGAAGAGGGGCAAGTTTTTTCATCCGATCAACTCTAGAAACAACAATGCAAATTGTGAGCTCTGCTAGCACCTCTTGAGGAATACCAGCAGCCTTCACCCCTCTGCCAGGTGCCTGTATGAACTGAGGATCGCCTCAGAACCTATGTACAGGCATTGTTGGTGTCAACATGAGCCACAACTTGTACACAAATGCACTCTGCACCTCAATAGCTGCAGGCAAGGCCGCTTCCACACCCCAGATGAAACCCCCGTGGCAGGCATACTGAGTGCACATTGACTTTCTTTCCAGTCCTGAATGCTATCTTGCTAAGGGGCTCCATAACGTGCCTAGTGTTTGAGCTCCTGATAACTAGCAAACCCCTACCCATGTGAGCCTCTTCAGATACTGCTCAAGGTTTGTCACTCAAACTCGAGTGATCTGAATGTAATTACCACCGGCCACTCATTCTGGTATGAGGGAGGATCCACTGCAGTAAGTACACTGGAAGGTGCAGTGGCAGCAAAGCCCACGGGCAAAAGAGGCAACTCTGTGGGGACATGCCACATTTTCCACTGCCTCTACACCCCAAGACAGTAGCCTGAAGGTGTCTGACCACAGCCAAACGAGCACTCAGCCATTTGCAAACTGTGGTCAGCTCCTCCTGTGTCTGCACACAGCATACAATCATCATACTCACACTAGCAAAACAAACTGAAGGAGTAAACTATAAAAGCAGACAGAAATAAATGAAAACTGTGATACAGACTGCCTGAATTTACGCTTAAAGGTAAAAATGTGAGATTCAACCTCTTAAGTAGAAAAGCACACACAGAATTCAAGAACTATACTGCTAGTAAAACAAAAACAAAAGCTAAATATGTAACTCGCTGCTCTGGAGATGTGAACAGGCAACAGCAGAAGGCTTAACTCTAACTGGAGAGTAGAAGAGGCCTTTTAATAGTCTTGAACTAAGTCAAGAAAGTCATGGTCTACCATTATTGTGTACACATGTAAACTAGATTGTTGAGTTTGTAACTTTATTACTGCACAATGAGCTGTACTGTACTCTGTAGAGATCGAGAAGATCCCAACTCCTTCAGAAAATATATTTTTTACATTGTAATCCACATTGCCATTCCCTCTTTGACTGTTTGGCATTTTCCCTTTCTGGTGTGTTTAGGTCTATCGTTGAAGCATATATGAAACTGTGTACAGCATAACATGGCTGTGTTTTTCAGATTCTAATATAATCACTATGCTGTGTAAAACTGCATGCAATTCCAGAAAACTGTAATAGGTCTTGTTTGTCCACAAACAAAAGCTAAATTACCATTGTGATTAAATTGTGCAGAAAGAGGTGTCCTTATGGGAACTGGGGCCAAATGTCATATAATAAAGCCATAATTACACTGTGTTGATGAGGTTAAAAGAGAGGAGACCCCCAGGGGATTGGCAATGGTCTTCACATACCAGGATATTAGCCTGGTCCATTTTTAGCAACTTGATAAGTGCAGCATGAGGAAGCACTGGGACTCTATTACAGCAATGCTCTACATCTACTTCCATACTCCACAAGCCACCTGACGTTGTGTGGCGGAGGGTACTTTGAGTACCTCTATCGGTTCTCCCTTCTATTCCAGTCTCGTATTGTTCGTGGAAAGAAAGATTGCAGGTATGCCTCTGTGTGGGCTCTAATCTCTCTGATTTTATCCTCATGGTCTCTTCGTGAGATATACATAGGAGGGAGCAATATACTGCTTGACTCCTCAGGGAAGGTATGTTCTCGAAACTTTAACAAAAGCCCATACCGAGCTACTGAGCGTCTCTCCTGCAAAATCTTCCACTGGAGTTTATCTATCATCTTCATAATGCTTTCACAATTACTAAATGATCCTGCAACAAAGCATGCTGTTCTCCTTTGGATCTTCTCTATCTCTTCTATCAACCCTATCTGGTACGGATCCCACACCGGTGAGCAGTATTCAAGCAGTGGGTGAACAAGTGTGCTGTAACCTACTTCCTTTGTTTCCGGATTCCATTTCTTTAGGATTCTTCCAATGAATCTCAGTCTGGTATCTGCTTTACCAACAATTAATTTTATATGGTCATTCCATTTTAAATCACTCCTAATGCCTACTCCCAGATAATTTATGGAATTAACTGCTTCCAGTTGCTGACCTGCTATATTTTAGCTAAATGATAAAGAATCTTTTTTTCTATGTATTCGCAGCACATTACACTTGTCTACATTGAGATTCAATTGCCATTCCCTGTACCATGCATCAATACATTGCAGATCCTCCTGCATTTCAGTACAATTCTCCATTGTTACAACCTCTCGATGTACTACAGCATTATTTGCAAAAAGCCTCAGTGAACTTCCGATGTTATCCACAAGGTCAGTTATATACATTGTGAATAGCAACGGTCCTACGACACTCCCCTGCGGCACACCTGAAATCACTCTTACTTCGGAAGACTTCTCTCCATTGAGATTGACATGCTGTATTCTATTATCTAAGAACTCTTCAATCCAATCACACAACTAGTCTGATAGTCCATATGTTCTTACTTTGTTCATTAAACAACTGTGAGGAACTGTATCAAACGCCCTGTGAAAGTCAAGAAACACAGCATCTACCTGGGAACCTGTGTCTATGGCCCTCCTCTGAATCTCGTGGACGAATAGTGCGAGCTGGGTTTCACATGATTGTCTTTTTTGAAACCCATACTGATTCCCACAGAGTAGATTTCTAGTCTCCAGAAAAGTCATTATACTTGAACATAACACGTGTTCCAAAATTATACAACTGATCGACGTTAGAGATATAGGTCTATAGTTCTGCACATCCGTTCAACGTCCCTTCTTGAAAACGGGGATGACCTGTGCCCTTTTCCAATCTTTTGGAGCGCTATGCTCTTCTTGATACCTACGGTACACCGCTGCTAGAAGGGGGGCAAGTTCCCTCGCGTACTCTGTGTAAAATTGAACTGGTATCCCGTCAGGTCCAGCGGCCTTTCCTATTTTGAGCGATTTTAACTGTTTTTCTATCCCTTTGTCATCTATTTCAATAGCTACAATTTTGTCATCTGTGCGACAATCTAGAGAAGGAACTATAGTGAAGTCTTCCTCTGTGAAACAGCTTTGAAGAAAGGCATTTAGTCTGACAGCCTCTGTTTCAGTACCATTTTGGTCACAGAGTGTCTGGACATTTTGTTTTGATCCACATACCACTTTGACGTAAGAGCAAAATTTCTTGGGATTTTCTGCCAAGTCAATACATAGAACTTTACTTTCAAATTCACTGAATGCCTCTCACATAGTCCTCCTCACACTACATTTCGCTTCGTGTAATTTTTGTTTGTCTGCGAGGCTTTGGCTATGTTTATGTCTGCTGTGAAGTTCCCTTCGCCTCCGTAGCAGTTACGATTCACATCTGCCTTGACTATAGGACAGTGTCGAAATTACTGTTGATCAGAGGAAACAGGATACTTTCTCGTCAACAGCATGGAAACCAAACAATACTGAGTTATTCAGTGCATATTAAATCCATATAATTTCATGTAACACCTGGCAATGACAGTTCTGTATTTTGCACAATCACGAAGAGCTATTTCAAGAAATGCATGGAAATTGTGCAATGAATATAAAGCCTGTATCTCAAACTCCATACAAGTGGCCTTGTGGTCTACCCAGATTAATCATTCATTAAGATGCAATATTGATCACCTTTCAGTTCACGGAACAGAAATGTATCTGAAGAGAAGCAGTTCCCATGCTGTGTGTGCACCATAAGGCGTAACGTCACAGAGTTGTTGACACAAATGTTTATGTTCCTATCCCAGGCACATTCACAAGTAATGGCACATTTAGGTAAGTTTTGCATCTGTATGGTAAAGCTGACAGACACCATGATCCAATGGAACCTCTTTTATATTGGCAAACTGACCATGGGTCATGCCATAAACTGATTTTACCCTCTTTTCTGTCATTTCCTTTATTTCCAATACTCTTACACATATCGCTAGGCTGTTACTTTTGTTGTTCTGTTCACATCCTTCCAGTCACTGCAGTCTTCTTCTAACTTGAAACTCTTACAAACTCTGCTGTGTATTTTAGAAATGTTCTGTTCTAACATTAGGGCTTTAGTGATATTGGACCCCTATTCTTTAATCCACGTCATGGTGGTAGTTTTGTTCCTGAGGTAACCATATATTTATCAGGTTACCTTCCATTCAGAAGGCTGTTGCACTCTGTGAGTGTTATACTGACTTGTCAATAAAAGATTTTAGCTATCAGTCGTCCTTTTTAAATTTTATTGGCAGATCTAGATTTCAGCTAGGAATTAGCCATTCTCAATGCACTATCATTTCAATGAACTGTGGATGAAGTCCGACCAACAGGCGTTACATGCATTGATCAGAAATGATAGTGCACTGGAATGGCTAGTTTCTAGCTGAAATCTAGATCTGCCAATAAAATTTAAAAAGGACAACTGATAGCGAGAACCTATTATTTACAAACCAAATATTTGTTTGGATAGTCTATTCTTTATTCTTGTCCATTCTATATAGAAGCTCAAGAAATATCAACCTCCTTTTCCTCATTCTCTCCAAGGTCTTCTCCACATTTTGCAAGACTTCTTTCTTGCTCTGAAGTCTCCAATTTGCCTCAGTCTGGACTGCATGCATGATTTTTTGAATGACTCTTCTTCCCAGGACCTCCACTTCTCTAGCTTGCAATTCTTTGAGAGGCCTTCATTGCTGTACAGCTATTCTGTTTTGACCACATGACACAGTGTCTTAGTCTGGTATTCCAGAACATGCACATTTTGCTGCAAAAGTTTTTAGTCAGCCCATATTGTCTCTCCAGTTCTGGGGCATTTTCTCATATGATCTCATTGAATTACTTGAAAATGTTTACGTTTGTTATATGGCCTACCTTTTTGCTAATGAATTTCATATTTTCTATCGAGACTAATGGACTATAATTTAATACAGTCAATCTTGCTTTCACAAGGAATTGGTCCTGGAACTTTTTTTGAAAAATTCATGTTGCAGGAAAGTTATGGTAAAACATAAATGCTTTTGGATTAAAGGAGACACACACCAAAAAGCAGATGTGCTCATTTGTTGAGAGGCACACACAAAAAGAAAGAAAACTTCCTAGCTTTCTGAGTAAACCTTTTTACAGCTGCAGTAAAATACAAAATACACACAGAACATGTGTGTGTATGGTGAGGTGGATACAGGAATAGAGAAGTGAGAAGCAGGGAGAAAAATTCACAGTTGGAGGCTAGTGGCTACGAGAGAGGCAGCAAGTTTGCCAGTTAGGAATGTAGGACAAGGAGATTAGTGTTTAAAGTCTCGGCGACAATGAGGTCATTAGAGGTGGAGCACAAGCTCGAATTAATGAAGGATGGGAATGGAAATCGGCTGTGCTCTTTCAAAGGAACCATTTGCCTGAAACAATTTAAGGAAATCACGGAAAACCAAAATCAGGATGGCCAGAGATTGGTTTGAACCATCACCCTTCCAAATGCGATTCCAGTGTGCTAACCACTGTGCCACCTCACTCGGTAGGAATGCAGGAGGGAGGGAAAGCATGTAAATGGGCTACACATTCGATACACGGTTGTCAAGGCCGTTGGGGTGTGGTGCATGCTGAAGGTGACGTGTGGACATGAACTGGGAGGTGATGATAGGAAAGAGGAAAGAGAAGCTGTTGAGTGGAAGGTGTAGGGACACTTCGTTAACAGAGATTAGGGACAGAATGGTTTCAGGAGGGGAAAGGATGTATCGCACAGACAACTCCCATATGTGTAGTTCACATAAACTGGTGGTAGAGAAAAGGATCCAGGTGGTCTGCATCAGGAAGTAACCATTGAAATAGAGCATGTTGTGCTCACCCATATGCTGTGCCACCGGATGGTCTTATTCATTCTTGACTACATTTTGGCAATGTCCATTCATTTTTATGCCCAACTGGTCGGTTCATACTGACATAAAAGCTGTGCAGTGACTGCAATGGAGCTGGTACATCACATGGCTGCCTCTGATGGGTAGGATAAGCCTGTGACAGGAATGGAATAGGAAGTGCTAGGTGGGTGTATTGGGAAGGTCTTGCACCTGGGTCTTCTACATGAATATGATCCCTGTGGGAAGGGGCTGGGTTTGGGAGTGGCATAGGGGTAAGCCACAATATTGTGTAGGTTTGGTGGACAACAGAATATCATTTTAGGAAGGGTGGGAAGAATCTTGGGTAGGATGTTCCTCATTTCAGGATACGATGACAGATAAAGCCCTGATGAAGGATATGGTTCTGTTGTTCCAGTCCAGGGTGAAATTGGGTGATGACAGAGGCACTCCTTTGTAGCTGATTCTTTGGGATGGTGAAAGGATTGGGCTGAGTGAGAGGATATGACATGAGAAATCTTTTTGTGGGCTAGGTATTGGGGGTAATGTCTGCCTGTGAAGACCTTACGCATTTTGGGCAAGGGAGTTCTTGTCACTGTGTATATGTGGGCCACAGGTTGCCAGCCCTCAGAGAGGTGAAGGTCGATGTCCAGGAAGTTGGCACATTGGGTTGAGGATGAAGCAGATGGGAGGAAAGGTGTTGAGGTTGTGAAGGAATGAGGATAGGTAGGGTGTCTTGGTCCTGAGTCCGGATCATGAAGATACCATCAATGAACCTGAACCAAGCTACAGAGTGGGAGTTTTGGGAGGCTAGGAAGGTTTCCTCCAGACAGCCCATAAACAGTTCTGCAAGTTTTGCAGAAGAGCTTCTGTGAAGTTTGGAAGGTAGGAGACGAGGCACTGGCAGAATTGAAGCTGTGAGGATGGATCATGAGTCGTGCTTGGGTAGCTCAGTTGGCAGAGCAGTTGCCCGCTAAAAGTAAAGGTACCGAGTTCGAGTCTCGGTCCGGCACACAGTTTTAAGCTATCAGGAAGTTTCATATCAGCAGACACTCTGCTGCAGAGTGAAAATCTCATTCTGGAGCCCATAAAGAGGTTGGCATAGTAGGGTGTCATGTGGGTGCACAGCCATGTGCAGATTGTTGGTATCTTCCCTTCTAAGAAAAATTAACTGTGGATCAGAATCCAGTTAGTGAGGTGTATAGTGAATGAGGTGGTGGGATTGGAGTCTGAACAACGTTGGAAGTGATAAAGTTTGACAGCAGAAAGGTCACGGGTGAGAGAGATGTGCATGTATAGGGGAGTGGTGTCAACAGTTGTGAGTAAGAATCCAGGAGTTAAAGGGGTGGAGATATTGGGCAGTCGTTGAAGGAAGTGATTACTTCGTCGTTCAATAGCTGTGGCGCTGTTAGTTAGGTAAACCCATTCATCATGGCACGATCGTACCACAATGGATGGGAAAAACCAGTTTTTAACTGCACTTAGGACAAAATCTGGATAAAAAGCAAAAATGACACTGGTTTTTGAGTGTCCTGAGACTGGAAACCACATAAAAAGCAAAAAAAGGAGGTTTTTTTAATTGTCCTGAGGCCAATAAAACCATATAAAACCATAAAAAAGGCAACAACGAAATCTGTTTTTAATTTTCATGATAAAGGTACAAGACATTTTTAACATGATAACCACCATTTTCTGCCACGAGTTGAAATTGAGAAATGGCATGTTCCACAACAGATCTGGGGGGAGGGGGGGGGGGGGGGGGTCCCATTCAGAATGTGCTGCACAATGTATGCCCCCAATTCTGCTACATTCATGATTGGAGCACTGAACACAACATCTTTCAGATAATCCCACAGCCAGAAGTCACACAGATTAAGATCAAGTAATCTGGATGGCCAGGCTGCAGGGAAATGACAGCTGATAATTCTAGCATTTCTAAAATGCCTCTTCAACAGCCACTTCAATGGCTGTGTGATGTGTGGAGGAGTGCAACCTTGCATAAAAATGATCCTACCCACACATGCACACTGTTGAACGGTTGGAATACTGTTGGTGTGCGAAAGACTCTCTTAGTGTTTACCATTGGTGGTACAGATAACAGGACTCACAGGGTCCTTCTCTTCAAAAAATGCATATCCTATGATAAACAATTCAGTCAACCCGCACCACACAGTTACCTTCACAGAACGAAGTGGTACCAGTTGATATGCAGGTGGGTTTTCCGCTGACTGTATGCTGCAGGTCTATGTATTGGAATTTTCTTGGAGATGGAAATGGGCTTTGTTTGTCCACAGAAAGTTCCACAGCCATTCACAGTACACTTCCATGAGAACAAGAAATTCTAGAGCAAAAGTTTGTTTACTGGCAGGTCAGCACAAACCAACTACTCAACATGAGTAACTTTGTATATGTAGCAATGCCAGATTTTTCGTAAATTTTATGCACTGTGCTCTGAGTATGTCCAAATTTTGGGCAGTTCCCTGTGTACTACATGTTTGCATACTACTGCTCAAAACCCTTCCTGCAATACTGTGGCCCTTCTACTAATATTGGATCAACTCTTTTTCTCCCTCTGGCTCATTGCACTTCAAACAAACCTGTCTTTTCAAATTTATAATCATTTCTCCAGAACTACTGGTGCACAGTCACTGTTCTTGTGACTGGGTGACTTTTCTAAATGCTACGTCTTTTCCTAAAGCTCTCCAGTTGCTTTCTCTTCACCCCTCTTTCTTCCCCTTCAACCCTTCTGCGTAAGGAGGAGCCACTGGCTCTGAAAGCTTGCATAAGTAAAACCTTTTTTTTATATATATTTGCTCTCCTGCTGGCGTTTGGTGAGTAGATTTTTTTAACCATCCAGTAACTGCATATCCAAAGACAGAAGAAACCATATTAGAGGAGGTACAGAAGGTAGTACACTGTCTAAAAGACTACTCAGCACCATGAACTTATGGAATAACAGCAGAACTGTTGTGAGATGGAGGAATTGGTCTCCTCTCCATAAGTGAATCACCAAACTTGTCAACTTGATGTGCAATCAGTAAAGTGTCCCAGAAGAGTGGACCTGGGTTGTAATTCTACCAATCCATAAGAAAGGAGACACGATTTGTTGTTCGAATCACCAAGAAATTACCCTGCTGGGTGTAACCTATCAGATTCTCTTTAGTATTATTTACAACAGCCTAGTTCCATATGCAGGAGATATTCTAGGAGAATATCAGTGTGGATTTCAGCCTCAAATGTCAATAACACATCAGATATTTGTGCTGAGGCAAATATGTGATGAGGCATGTAAGTATAATGCTGAACTTCATAATCTCTTTGTAGACTCCAACTGGCCTTTGGTAGTTTTGATGGGACAGAAATCTTATGTGATTTGCTAGTGCTTGGTATACCATCAAATTACGTTTCACTTATCCAAGCACCATTGGCTGGTTCCAAGGCTGCAGTGTGAGTGGATGGAAATCTCAGCAAATGGTTTAGCATTAGAAAAAGAGTCAGACAGGGGGATGCCGTTTCTACAATGCTTTGCAATCTGACTCTTGAAGCAGCTATTCAGAGGCCTCAAACATCTGGTTACATAGGCATAATGTCAACCCAGATATGTGCATATGCTGATGATGTACGAGTGTTGCCCAGAAATTAATGCACCACATTTTTCTTCTCAGCCGAAAACAATGCTTCAAAGGCAAAACATTACCTATGTATGATTTGAAGTTGCCTGAGTGAGCGCACAAAGTTTCAGTTACTTCCAATAAATAGTGTAGCTGCAGGCCAGTTTCGAAATGGCATCTGTAGATGATGTACGTTACAAGTAAAGTGCCGTCATTGAATTTCTGATTGCAGAGAAAGAAACTATGGGTAATATTCACAAACACTTGTGCAAAGTCTATGGAGCATCTGCTGTTGACAGAAGTACAGTTAGTCAATGGGGACAGAGGGTGAGACCATCAGAAGGTGGTTTGGTGGCGCTCCACAATTTGCAGCGGTCGTGGAGACCATCCACGGCTGTCACACCTGACATGTTGCAGTGAGCTGATGTTGTCATTCATTGAAGGATGCCATTCACAGAAGACATTTTGAAGACAATAAGGAGACGGTTCACACAATGAAGCACTGGCTCCGCTATCAGGACTTGGATTGGTACCGACAGGGCATACAGGTCCTCATTTCGCATTGGAGGAAGGTCGTACAATGGGATGGAGATTATGTGGAAAAATAGGGTGTGCAGATAAAACACCACTCTTTCTTGTATGTAATTTTCATTATGTTCAATAAAGAATTGTTGAAGAACAAATATGCACTGCTTTACTTTCTGAGCAACCCTCTTAGTAATTATTAATAGAAGAAGTGTCACTAGAGAGAACAATAGGTGAAGTGAAAGGAGCCACAGTACCTAGAAGCCTTGCTATTAATGAAAAGAAGACTAAATACATGAATTTCACCACTAAAGGAAATAATAACTACAGTAAACTATCACGAGCTGGTTTCAATTTTGAACACATGCAGAACTTTGACTATCTGGGACCTAATATTAATAGGACAAATTCCATGTCAACTGAAATAAAACAGTGCATCCTAAGTAGTAACAAATGCTTTCACACATTTTCAAAATTGTTGGCACGTTGGTTATCAAACAGACAATTGAAACTTCAAATTAATGAGGTCACAACAAGACTAGCTGTAGCCTACGGTTGTGAAACATGGACACTAATGAGTGCCGATGAGCAGCAGTGCAGGATATTTGGCTGCAGGGTTCTGTACAAGATCTATCAGTCAATTCAGGATAGCAATGGTTTCTGGAGATCTAGAACGAACACTGTGCTGGATTGCCTCATACAAGGAGCTGATATTGTAAAAACAATGAAAAGTAGGAGAATAGCCTGACTTGGACTTGCCCTTGGGTTGGATACTGGATGAACAACTAAAGAGTTCTTTGAATGGAGGCCAACTGCAAGAAGACAAAAAGGAAATCCATGAAAGCAGTGGACAGATGATGTGGAAGAACATATAAAATCTCTCTGAGTTAGAGGAAGGTGGAGATCTGTGCTGGAGAGGACAGAATGGAGGAAACTTCTTGAAGAGGCTAAGACCCATGCAAGGTTGTAACATTATGAAGAGGAGGAGGAGGAGGAGGAGGAGAAGAAGAAGAAGAAGAAGAAGAATCCACCAGCTCATATAGCATTGTCTGTTAGAGGTTTTTAATGAAGTACAGCATCCCACTGTTAGACCACCCATATTATTCACATGACCTAGCACCAACAGACTTTTATCTGTTTCCCAAGGTCAAATCTGCAATAAAAGGAACAAGATCTGTTGAAGTAGTTAAAGAAAAAATGGTACGCAACATCAGCAAGCTCAGAGAGGAAGACATCCCGCACTGTTTTCATCAATCGAAAATTCAGATAAAGCAATGCACGGACAGGGGAGGAGATTTTTTGAAGGATGACAGTAATGAAAAACGTATGTTTTTGCAATAAAATGTTTTAAAGTAGTAGTCTGACTTTTTACAGCCATGTCTCATATCAATGTAAAGAACACCGATCAATCAAATACTGATCTTGTGATATGTTGTTCTCTACGAGAAAAGAGAGAGAAAGAGAGAAAGAGAGAGAGAGAGAGAGAGAGAGAGAGAGAGAGAGAGAGAGAGAGAGAGAGAGAGAATGCCTATTGGTAGAATTTTAAACATAATGTAAATTAGTGCTGATATTTCCGATGATACTGCTAAGTGGTGTTCATTCATGTGTCAAAAGCTATTGCCTATAAATATCTTGTTAGTCTGGGTTATTGCTGAACAGATTTTTTTTACCTATGATTGCATAGATGGTGAGGGGGTATGAAGTGCTACAAAATTATTGACACAAATGTTTGTATTCCTGTTGCTGGTGCAACACAGGTAATGTCACATATAGCTATGTTTTGTATCTGTTTGGCAAAGATATTACATGTGGGGTTTTAATGGACTATTATTTAATATATTCTATTTCTCTTTCACAAGGATCTGGTTCTGGTTGTAATTCTTTTCTTTTCATGTGATGTGAAAGAGTGAGTGCTGTGTCGAACTAAGGTTTGTCCCCTGTGTATCATAGACTTGTCAGTGTTGTGCCTAAAGATACTGTTTTTTTTTTTTAACAACAATTATTGCTAACTGTTTTTTCTTGTTTTACTGGGACATATTTGTTAGAAAGGAATAGGGATATGTGAATTAGGATTGAACTCCCATGTACAACACAGCTTCAAACATCTGATTACAGTTAAAGAGTTGATGTGTTAAATTTTTGACATTAGGCAAGTAAGCACGAAAAAGTTTAGCAAAGTTTAGAAATTCTGTTTAAAGTTTTTTGGAAGGTGTTAAGTGCTCTCATTAGAAAACACTGGATTAAAACAGTCTGGGTAAATTAAACTCCATTTTAAGCAAAAGCTAGTTTTTGTGTATCTCAATGTTTATGACATCATATCTCCTGAACTGTGAGTCATACGACAACATAATTTTACAGGTACATTCAGTGGGTTATGTTGGTACTATATGCAGAGTGTGTTGTGAATAATTAGCAGTAAAGAAATAATAAATTAAAATGTCATGCCTGATGCTGAAGTTTTACTGCAAGAACAGGAAAATGTAGTAATTGATCAACTTTTTTCCTTTCATCATTTTGTGGGAGGCATTGGCAAGAAAAAGTTTCATAAATGTTTGAAATTATGTTTAAAGTTTGTTGGAAGTAACTAAATGCTGTTAGTCTAAAATACTGGATAAATATAGTCGGGGTAACTTGCATGCAGCGGACAACGCTGTCCCAAGACATACACAGTTTCAAATCATAATAATTGTCTTACTGTGTTCAACCTCAATGAGTAGATTATGACAGCATTTTAAATTTTTAAATTTGGTCAGTAGTTATGTAAGGTGGAACCCGTTAGACAGGCAATCTGCAAATGAAATGATGAACTAGGTTAAATGGTTAGTAATACAGATGTTAGCAAAAAAAACTAGACTATTTTTTATAAGAGTGACGAAAAATAACACTAGTTAATTTTTTTTCCAATGTAGCTTCTTGTTCTACAAAATGAACATTGATGCTACTATTTGAGTTAAAAGCGAGGGAGGGAGGGAGGGACCACAACATGGAGGGCCACTTTATGAGTGCACGTCAAGTCATTAGATCATACACTAATACAAGATCTGTTCCAAAAATAAACACTACTCGTAATTTTACACCCTAGGCACCTTGGAGCAAAATGTGGTTGGCACCCCTGCAAACACCTTTGTTTAATGTGTAACTACTGGAAGTTTCATTTTTGTACGTCTGTTAGTTCTTATTCAGTACTATACTGAGTAGAATGTTGTATCACACAGTTTGAGAATTTCAAGATGGCAGAGTTAGATGAGCAATGTGACTGCATTTAATTTTGCATGAAATTCATGAAAACCTTTACAGAGACACACCAAATAATGCAGAAAGCCTACAGTGATAAGTGCTTAAGAAACACTTTGTGTTACATTAGCTTGTTATGGTTTAAAAAAGGCTGGGCAGAAGTTAAAGATGATCGTCGTTCAGGATGCCCTTAGACTTCTACCAACAATGCTCATGTCCAGAACATCAAAGAAATTGTGCATGCCAATTGAAGGCTGGCTGACTGAGAGAGCTTGCAGAAGAATGTAATATTTCATTTGGATCATGTCATGAAGTCCTGACACAGCATCTTGGAATACACAGTGTTGCCACCAAGTTCGTCTCCCATCTCATGCGTCAAGACCAGAAAAACCTTTGCCTCTCAATCTGTGAAGAGCTTTTTGATCACACAAATAAGAGCGAGATGTTCATGGTCCCTGTGGACTTTTTTGATTTCCAAAGTTGAAAATGCCTTTGAAAGGATGAACGACAGACAAAATAAAAGAAAATTCGCAGATGGCGCCCTTCGCCTGATTCTGCAAGAGGCACATCGAGGCTGCTTGCAGAAGTGGAAACAGCAATGGGAGTGGTGTCTCAATTGTGGAGGAGAGTATTTCGAAGGAGACCATACACAATAAGTGAAAGTTAAGTGTAGAAAGATTTTGTGGACAAAGTTTCAGAATTTTTTGATCAGACCTCGTATTTATTTAAAACTCTTAATTTTTCATATTGCATAAAAAATAATGCCCTTATACATTAATTGAGATTGTGTACTTACCACAGAAGTGATCTATTTAAACACCTTAATGTCAAATAGTCATAAAACAGTTTTTCACAACAGAAGTAAGATGTATGCTATGGCAAATAATTCTGAAAATTTGTTTTGTTTCGAATCATTTTTGGTTAATGATATAAAGTTGTTATGCAATCAGACTGTGTAATGAACTGAGTGAAGAATGAATGTGAAGAATGAATCTTAAAATTGTAAGTAATTATGTATGAGCATGTATACAACATTGTGCAACCAGGCAGTGGATCACATACACTGTGCGAAAGGAAATTGTCAAAACAGCTGGCAATTACATCAAGGAAGTAATATCTTTATTTTAGTCCTTCACATATGGAAAGTACTTTTATTTAAAAGTTGTCTGGCTTCTTGGAGAGCATAATTTGACACAGTACTAAAATTAATTAAAGTTTTATGCTCAATCGAGCAGGGGAAGTAACTAATTGTACAAAGGTCATAACAATGCTTATTTGCTATAGCCAGTGAGAAAGAGCATGGTTTTGCATTCTGAAGGTGTCAGATTGCATCTGTGGACTATTTACTGAGGAGTCAGTATCTAGTTTTTATAGAGGAAGGATTTGTCTGCCATTGCTCTGAAACTTAGGATAAAGTGTTCAATTGTGTGCCTAAGTGAGCAGACTGTGTTAAAAAAAACAATAAAAGCCCACCTAACCATTAGCATCTAGTTGGATAATGTTAAGGAGGGTTTTGTTAGCTGAACTCAAAGCTGTCTTTCTTTCTACAAGTTGTAATACCACATGGCATGGTATACAACCTCCGCTTAATCACTGAGAACAACAGTCATGTGTAATATTTTGGTGAGTAAATATGAACACTGAACAACAGGCAAACATTTTAACTGTACATATAACAATTCTAGTTATAGTTTCTAACTAGAAGGTCACTGGTTCTATATGGACAATGAGCATTAGTAAGAGTGTGGAGTTTGAGTGAAAGTGATTAGTGAACATTAACCTTCGTACTAAGAAGATGGCATTAGAAAAGTGAGCTTACAGTCTCATATGGATTAGGGGGCAGTATTTATGACTTTTCGGTATGAAAATACAGCACAGCTCTTTTTCACACAACTTTCCTCACTTGGCTAATGAATCTAGGTCTTAAGTTACAAAAGACTTTCAGCAAATTAACAGTCATTAGGAAGCAGTTTATGGACATATCCATTGTATTGACTGAGCTACACTATTTGTCTCCCAGACTAGGCAGCAGATCTGTGGAGCTTACTGAAGTAAGTGAGCACATGTAGATACTGTAAATATTGCAGATAAGCAAAACAAACTGCAACAAGGTCAGTGGCTATGTGTCAAATGTGAGCAGAGTGTCTAGAGACACCAGGTTACGGGTAAACTACTGACCAAGCGGCAGCAGGAGAACACACACATAAAATGTTATACTTATGCAAGCTTTCAGAGCCAATGGTTCCTTCTTCTGGCAGAAGGGTTGAAGGGGAAAGAAGAAGTGTCAAGGAAAAGGACTGACATGGTTAAAAAAAAAAAGAGGATTACATTTTGAAAAAGTCACCCAGAACAGCGGGTCAGGGGAGACTTACTGGGTGAGATGAGAAGGAATGACTGACTGTTGGGGACTGGACTGGACGATATTTGAAAACCTGAGAGCTTAAAGGTGGAAGACAATAATATGCAAGAGACAGATTACTGCAAAAAGATCATGCACAAGTTAATAAGAGTGAAAGGCTAAGTACATTGTACACAACAGAAGTGGGGAGTGAGGATAAAAAATAGACATCAGATAATCAAAAATGTATAACACTACAACAGAGTGAAGGAAGTAGTAGTTACTGTGAAGAAATGCTGAGACAGAAGGAATTAATGTAAATTAACGCCCTACAACCCTCCTGTAAGAAGAAGGAATCTCTCCTTCCAAAAGCTTGCATAAGTATAATCTTCTTTTATGTGTGTGTTCTCCTGCCAATGCTTGGTCAGCAGATTTTTTTTATCTATACAGTTACATTATATATTGTCAAAAATTGATTATTTTCGTTGTTATGTTAAGGGTAATGATAACTATGCACAGAATACATATGGTTGTGTGATAACAGGGTGCAGAAATTACATGAAGATAAAGGAAGGTAGTGAGATGCAGATCAGAGAAGAGAAATAATTTGAATAACTTCCTAAATTATAGGAAGGTAGCAATGAAACAAAAATATGAGGCACTAAACAAGTAATTGAAAAGTGTAAGAGCAGTACAAAGGGAAATAGTAATATTAACAACAATAGTAGTAGTAGAAGAAGTAGTAATAATAATCCTGAGTAATCATAGACTTGGTACAAACACACACACCTTTCAGTTGTGATAATAGCGACTCCCAATAACCTATATCAACTCCTTCAGGCTTTCCACTTATTTTACTCTCAATCTGCTGCTGAAGTGCTTCCAGTTGTGCAGCTGTTTTGCCTTTGAAGACAGCAGCAACATCTTTAGCCACAGATTGGTGTATGCCTTCTCGTCTTCCGACAGCTGAAAACAATCATAAAATAAATTTAAAAAATCTTTCTTCTATATTACAAACATTAATTATGAGAAGTATAGTTGATTGGCGTGTGACAATGTTATAATGTGAAATTAAAACCAATCTTCTGCATTTTGTTGCAGGCACCTTAATTGAGAAGTTGACATGCACAAAAACAAGACCTGAAAACATTACTAAGGTTTCTGTTAGCACGTCAGAGAACATATTATCAACTGCGACATTTTGCTGTTTGTGGAGGAAAGCAATCATCTTCCAAGGAATCAGTATGGATCCAGGAAATTTCATTTGTTTGAAATGGAGCTTGCTTTATTCATTCACAAGATCTTGGAAACAATATATGATGGTGAACATAAACCTCCCATCTTCCTAGATTTTTAATATGCATGGGACACTGTACCCCATCATCAACCAGTAACTGAGATATGATTATATGTTGTATCTTTCCAGATATTTGTTTGGCTCTCTGAATATTTGCCTAACAGAACCAATTATCTTACACCACACATAAAATGCTCCAGAGTGGAAAAGTGAGTGGAACAGGCCAGATGAATGATAACACTGGCTGAACCACCATCTTGTAGTGTTTTAATTTTGTTTGAATTGATAGACATTTCTTATTGAAAGTACACCACGTTTCTTTTTGAGCTTTTATCATTTTATTGATTCTTTTTTGCCAAGCAGGTTTTTCATCCAAGTTGTGTGTTATAATCTCTCCAAGATTGTTAAATTGCTTCACTATTTTAATTTTTCTGTTGTCTTATGTTACGGGGTCTATTACTAGTGGGTGTGTTACCATCATCTCGATCTCTTTGAAAGATATCTGGAGTCCTACTTTTTGTGCTACATTTTGCAGGCTCATTATTTGATTTCTAGCTTTTTGTACATTATTAGCTAGTAATGCCAAGTCATCTGCGAATCCCAAACAATTTAGGTTTATATCATCTTTCTTGGTTCCAACTGTTATGTTTTTAGGATTCTCTTTGTACCATTCGCTCATCAAGTATTCAGGAGCACACTTGAAGAGCAGTGGTGATAGACCATCTCCTTATCTTAAACCTGTTTTAATCATAAATGGATCAGATAGCTCTCCTCTGAATTTTACTTTGGACTTGGTGTTTTCAAGGGTTAATTTTATCATTTTTATTAATTTGGGATGAAGTTCACAATTTTTTAACATGTCTAGCATGGGCGATCTGTGGATGCAATCATTAGCTTTTTTGAAGTGTACAAAGGTTATGAGTAATTGCTTCTGTCTCCTTTTGTATATAGGCATCCATTATTAATTCTAATGTGGTGATCTGTTCTGGGAAGCTTCTCCAGGGTTTAAATCATCCTTGATATTCTCCTAGTTCCTTTTCCAGTTGATCTTTACAGCGATTGGAGAGAATTCTTGACAATATTTTGTATGCCAGTCCAATAAGGAAATCCCTCTGTAGTTGTTCCGATTTGGTTTTTCACCTTTTTTGTGTAATGAGTGTAGGATAGCTGTAGTCCAGTGTTCTGGTAGCTCTTCTCTGATCCAGATTTTAACTGTGCATTGATGTAATGATATCTTCATGGGTTCTGCTATTTATTTCCTGAGTTCTGCAAATGTTTGATCTTCTCCACTTGCTTTGTAGTTCTTGAGCTAGCTCAAAGCTTTGTAAGCTTCGTGACTTGTCAGAGGGTTTATATTTTCTGGTGGGGTTTTTATTGGAAGCTCAGGAGGATCCTCGCAATTTGGTAGTTCGTTAAATGTTTCTGCTAAAATTTCTGAATTTCTTTTATCACTATGAGCCATCTTATTGTTTTTATCTTTTAGCATTAGTGTGAGGGGCCATATCTTTGGAGGTGTCTGCTAAATGTTTTGTAGTAATCTCAGTTTAGTGAATTCCAAGTATGATTCTTCTGTTTTTTGACTCTGTTATTTATCAATTTATGAGAGTCATAGGTTCTCTTCTTTTTTGGGTGCGATTTTTTCTTCCTCAGTGGGGTGAATTTAATTTTTATTTTTACCCGTTATCTTTTAAGTGACTACACACTGTATCCGAATGCAGTTTGTTGCTAGGCAGTGGAATTTTCCTTAAAAGATTTCCTTCCATGGTTGACTGTAAAAGGTGCTCAACCTTGTGTGGAGCAAGCTCCAAGTTACAACTACAGTTGTGAACTTAGAGGAGATCAGTTGTTCGAGGTTGAAAGGTAGGCATTTCCTCCGTACCCTACGCTATGGTTTTCCCGCCAATACTCGGGTGGCTGATTGCAATGGTTTCCCATAATAAAAGTGTGAGGGTACTTCTAAAAAGTTGCTGAAAATGGTAAGGAGGTAGCTAAGCCCCTTCTAGTATGTGTTAACCCCTTTAAGTCACAACAGAGATCAAAATATGTATTGTAAATGGCACACGACAAACTGAACCATTTATATCTAATATTCTGTGGTGTTAACGCACAACAACCTTGCAGGTTGTGAAGACTGTGAAGAATCAAATCAGACAATAAGTGCAAACTGCACAGATCCACACAAAGCATCTGATTAGAGTTCAGTAAGCAAGCAGAGATCAGTAGAATTAGGACAATGAATGACTTGACTTATCAGGAAGCAATGGGTTTTGTTGGGAATAAAGGATAAGCTTAAGCTGCCACAGTGCCCCCTTTCCTCCTTTACCAGTAGTTAACACAGCACACATTGCCAAAATGCAATTACAGTATCCAATGTAACCCAACAATGTAATACACCCAGTTCAGTACAGAACACCTGCTGGGCACAATGTCCTCGGAGAAAGTGCTAATATCAGTTCTAACTGGGAACAAAGGAAACACGCAGTCATAAAAGAGATAAAATTTACTGGGTCACACAGCAACCTCAGCAAGAGTACAGCAAAAATAGCTTACAAGTCTTGAACATATTAATAACTGAGGCCATGGAAGCCTGAGTATTCTCTAATAAAAATGTTATCCACATCAAGTGTCACTGATGTAGTGCTGTGCATGCACAGAGTATCTGGTGACAGCTGTCCATGACTGGGATGCCCTCAGTAACAGCCTCAGAAAGTTGCTGGCATATTCTTTTAAAGTTGGTGTGCAATATGCTTTCCATAGTGGCCCAACTTTTGTCCACTGTAGATGTATTAACTTGCAGGTTACTACACTCCTCTGATGTGATCACGCATTACCATCCACAGTGCTGTGACTGAAGAGATGTCCACCCATGGAAGTGCCAGAGGCTACACTAAAAGGACAGCGATGCCGGCTCGGGCAGGGGGAGACACCAGCACTGGCCACAGGAAGCAAATTCTGCCATCGGTGCTGATGAAACTCTGACCACCAGGGTATCTCGGCTCGGCCAAGTGAGTGTACTCTGGAGCAGACAGGTCAGATGAAGAATGAGATGTGTGGCCTGTGCCCCCAGGAAGGGACCCAACACTCATCCTGGGATGCAGCTGGCTCTGTCAGTTTGCTACGAGTCAGTCTTCGGTGTGAACTGTGCAATCGAGGCGACCATGCTGTCTGTGGATGATGGCTGGTATCCAGTGAGGGCACAGTTCAAGTGCTGTGGCTCACACTGGAGTTCTGGACGCAAACATCGAGTAAACTGGTGCTGCTAGGGGAAGTATGCCCAGGCAGCAAGAGGCTGAGCAGCGGCCTTGGTTGACGGCTGTGCAGGAGCTCAGTGTGAATCTTGACCCCCAACTAGCATTGTTCTGTAAGAGCTTAAATAAAATGTGAGAGCCTCCTCCACTGAAAAATCCTCTACATACATGTACATTTGTCTTAAACTTTCAGATAAGGTGCTCCAGTCTGCTGTTTGACTGTGGGTGGAAGGGAGGTGCCATGATGTGGCGAATGCCATTGTATGTACAAAAGTTCTTGAACAATTGAGCCACAAACTGAGGCCATTGTCCAAAACCATGGTGCAAGACAAGATTTCTGTGGAGAATATCCTTGACAGGGTCTTGACAGTTGTGCCTTGTATCACAGATGTACAATGAATGAACAGTTCGGACCGGAATAGCATTCTGGTCCAAGCTGCCAGAGTTGGAGGTCATGTGTATGTGAGATGTGCTTGCTAGTGTGAACAAATGGCGTGTGCTTCTCTTTCCTTTTCTGATGAATGCTGTAGTCAAAAGCTTATGTGTGAGTGTCTTCTAATTGTGCCAGTATGTAACTTAATATTTCATCTTTACAGTAAGTAGCAATCTATCTTTTCTTACATTGTTGATATTCCAAAATAGTGTTTCACTGCTTAATGATATGTAAATATATTTATGATAATCATGTTCCAGTATATTCATACAAATATGTTTGTTCCTTTGTTTCTCATTGAGTCAACAGGCATAATTACGGTGCAACATAATCCTCCTCAGCTGATGCGGATCTTTGCCAATGCTGATCATCCTAACGATTTAACTGAAGACTAGCGACTTTTAGAAGGTGTCAGCCACACTGTCAAGACCTCATTGCCCTTTACTTTAATATTAAATTTAAAAAAACTGAAATGTTAATCATTGTGATCCCAGTTGGCTTTTGAACACATTCTAAGTTGATTTCTGAACGTATCTTAGGTTGATTTTTGAAAGTATGGTTAGTGTATGTGATACCTTGCCAGGAGGATTGCTGTTGCATCTTGCAAAAAATCTTTCCTAAATGGCTACATAAGCTGAGCTGATTAAACACAAATGGCTGAATGTCAAGCGAAGATCATTGTTTGTTTATGTGGCTGATTGGGTGAGCAAATAGTTAGCTTTATTATAATTATTAGCAAAATCCACAGATTTAAACTACCATTGCAGAAATAGGTACAAAAGGTACATATTATATTATCATATCAGTGTAATAGCCCAGTCAAATAGTTCCAAAATGATATGAAATACATCCAAGAAAATGAAAATTTTGCAGAAAGTTTTTGCCAGAATGCTACACCATTAAATGAGCTAAAACAAAAAGTGAGTGTTTTATATTAATATAAAAAACATATATCATACATACACATACATGATCATTATTTTGAATGTAAAACTGATTTATCAACATTAAAATAAATTTAATTTATATTTTTAGGAAGCGAACAGCAAATGATGAGTGCATCAATAAAAAAGCTTTGTGAGGCTCACAACAGAAAAAGAGCTAAAAATAAAATCGAAGAAGTAAGTAAATCTGCTACTATGGTGAGAAGATGGCTTCATGAAGCAGTTAGCCTATTTGGGCTTGTACAATTGTTTCTTAGCTGGATCCATCAAGTGGATAAAAATAATATAAAAGTGTACAGTAACCAACATAAAAGGAAGTAGTCAAAGAATAAAGTTGGCTATACACCTAACTGCTACAGCTCTATCAAATAATGTTCCAGAAGTTGTCAAAGCTCTGCTAAAAACTGAAGAATCCTCTCTTGCTGCAGAATCTAAGTACGAAACTGGTCATATACTACAAGCAGTGATGGACTTTAAATTTATCTTCAACTTAACAGTTTGAGCTAGTGTTTTTGAGAGATTAGGAGATTAAACTTCAAAATACAGAAAGAGAACATTAGCACCTCACATTCTGTTGCACTAACGCAAGGTCTTCTTAAGATCTTGCAAGACATAAGAGAAAAACTAATACAACATTGGATCAAAGAAGCAGCAGCTGAGTTGAAAAAGTTGGAAATTGAACTAGTCCTCAAAAACAACATGAGGAAATCTGTGAGGTCAAATCAAAAACACAAAGACCCAACTGAGCTATTGTCCAAAGATATAAAAGTAGTATCCGACATAATTTTAACACAAATTGAAACAATGGTTGAGAGCACACAGCATTTACACGAAAATTTCACCTTCTTCGCTGGTCACACATTTTTAAATGTGTCAACTGAGGATATACAGAAAAATGGAGCTGATCTAGAATAAAAATACTCAAATGACTTGAATGCAGTTGATTTTTGCCAGGAACTCACTGTATTTAAAAAGCTAGAAATTGAAATTAATAAAAAGTCAAATGCAGTCGATCAGTTGCAACATCTGTGCAAGCACGACTTGTAATAATTCTTTCTTAATATTAGTATAGCTTTATGGACGTGCTGCACATTAACGACAACATCTGAAAGCTGTGAATGAAGCTTTTAACTGACAATATTTAAAAGCTATCTGCATTCAACAATGAATCGGGATCATTTATCTGGCCTCACAATTGTAGCTACTGAAAATAAAGCTGCCTATGAGACAAACTCTGATGATCTAATAGATTCTTTTGAAGAACCAAAAGCATGCTGTGTAGAGATGTAGCAAGATTAGAGAGAAAAAAATGCTGGAGCCTACAGACTGAAGAAATGTGTACTGTCTTGTTTGTCTGTGGTCTTTACCAGTTTTATGTTCTCTATATTTAATTTTGTGTCACACAAAAGAGGATGTTATTAGCTAATAGATAATAAAGAGTGCAAATGTATTGGAGGGTTCTTGTTCTTCAGGTCACAGAAAATCCAGTCCACTATATAATTCTGAGGTTTAAAAAAAAACTTATCTGAGAAGCTCAAAGCTCAAGAAGACACAGTCTCACTAACAAATTCCTGCCTCGGTCCAGAAAAGTAATAGCTCCATAGCTGGCAAATGGCAATTTCAATTACTATCATTTGGTAATATGTATTACACTTTTATAAACTTAACTGAATAATACAGGTAGATTTATAACTGTTAGCTGTATGAAAGGTATTGACGTGAAATTTGTAAAATCATATCAACAAAGAGAAAACAGTTGGGCAGCTGAGATGACAAAATTGGAAAAAAATTGGGGAAAAATGTTGATTCATCTGAATTTTTCATTCTTTTTTGTGTTATTTAGCACTACTGAGGTAAATAACACAACATTAACTAAAACTTACATTTAATTTTTAGAAAGTGAAGAAGGAATCTGTGTAAGCCACTGGCAACAAATCAAAGGAGGGGGCAATGCAAGAAGATACGGAGGATAAGTTGAGGAGGCAATGCAAGAAGATATGGAGGATAAGTTTTGCAACACTCAGAGGAAGTGGGGGCAAAAATAAAGATGAGGAGTACCATTGCGATACTGAAAAGATTATGGTAGATTATTGTCTGGAAGATGGCTAGTTTGGTCTTCAGATGCAAGCACTGAGATGCTCTTACTGTCTGGTTCAGTTTACTGAAGGCAGCAGCACCAGCCTTAGGAATAACGGCAGCAGTTGCAGCTTCTAAATGGTTTATCACTCATAATCATGTTTCCTTGATACGGAAAATACGACTCTTCTTCCATCTAATGTGCTACTAGTTCTTAAGTGATGCTGATCGCAAGACTCCTCTGCCAGAGAGATAGAGGACCTGAGTTTTGAAATACATATGACCAAGCCAAATTTCCAACATCATGTCTAGTTGGTGGAGACACTAGTGGACGTTTGCATTTTGTCAGCTATGAGGTAGATATGATCCACATATGGAATCTCCAGAACAGTATTATAGTGTGTTTTCCCCTTGGCTCTAAATTGATTAAGATACCTTTTTATAATACTGACAATAATTTTGTAATTGCAGTTCTTGAGGGCAATTCTCCAGAATCCAAGCACACCCTTGACACTTATTTGAATGGTTTCTGAAGCACAATGTAGAGATCATGCTGTTTATCAAAGCAAGAATTTGTTATGCCTCTTTTTGTTACAAAGCAGTAATAACTTTTAGGTGAGTATTTGTTTAGCACAGAATTTCCACTTGTTAATAAAGTGTGACAGAATTTTCCAGCTGCACAAAGTAGACATATATCTCTGCATGATGTAGAACAGGATACATTACTTCGTCTCCACATAGACCGCAGCCATGGACAAAATTAAATAAAAACAAGTCCTAATTGTTACCTTCAAATGATAACAGTGATTACAGTAATGCTACAAGACTTTTAGAGTACATTTCAAATTCTAAAAGAAATGAACATGGCAATGGAGAAGACCAAGCAAACATGTTTGTTGGAATGATTGAAAATAATCCATTTTGTAGGGAGAACATTGTGTTCATATGGGAGCGACCTAGATGCTTGTAAAACAATAAACTGGTAGCCAAGATCGCAGGAATTCTTTTTATTCCATGATTACCAGTTTCGGCAAAACTAAAGCCGCCATCATCATACCTTAGGACACATATATCACGGCAAACACTGGTGATATTAATAGATGCCTACAACACGCAGGCCTTACAAAATTGTCATAAGTAGTACATGGGTGTCCAAGAGAGATGACATTATAAATGTTAAGTGTCTCTATCACATACAAGCACAAGATTCGATGATGGCGGCTTTTGTTTCACTGAAACCGGTAATCATGGAATAAAAAGAATTCATGCAATCTTAGCTACCAGTTTATTGTTTTACAAAAATTCCAGTATCACCAATAAGATAATAGTACAAACATGATTCTTCAAGCAGTTTAGTACTTTCACTGCTATGAATACACAAGAAGACCAAGCAAACATGTTTGTTAGAGTAATTAAAAATATTCCATTATCACAAATAAGATGATAGCATAAACTTTGTTCTTCAAACAGGTTCACTATTTTGATGGCTCTGAAGAATACACATACAAAAAAGGAAAGTTTCCAAATGCATATGTAACACTTAAATTCACTATTATTTAATGGACAATCCCTGTACATATTCAGTGGTTAATGACAGCACAGATACGGATATCCACTGATATATCCAGAGAGATCTGCCGTAATTGTTACCTTGTGGGTAAAAGTACACATTCTTGCAGATTCCATGGGTTATCTGTGGATACACCAAATAATAACTGTTTTCTAGTTAAAAATTAAAGGATAACATCAATCTTACAATACACATTTCATCAAATTGTATTAGCTGTGGTCAATGAACGAGACTGCACGAATCATCACTGCATGTTTGTCATAACATTAGCTGAAAACATGAAGTCTGTGAGGATTCTTGGAATGTCTGTAAGGCTTAAGTAAAGTGGAAGTCTGTTTCCATCCTTACCTTTTCATAGCAGCTGCTTTAGCTGCAACCAAAGACCTGCATCTAGTAACTATGCTTTGCCGTGACCTTAGTTTTCATGCATTCTGTGAAGCACATTCTGGATGGCTGGCTATCAGAGAGGTGTGAGTTGCCAACTTTCTGCTGCCTTCAATTAACACTCTGTTGCAATTGAGTGATCGTGTAATGAGTGCATCGGAGTAAACATTACTGGAGTGCTTTCATAAAATGAACACCATGGACATAATTTCATATGAGGCAAAACAAGATGATTTCATATTACTGGGAGAACCAAAAATGAAATTGCTGATTTGGAAGAAATTTGGTTATATGTTTGATGGCAAGGAGAATACCAAAGATAAACAGTGGCTTGTTTTGTGTGTAAAAAAGTGTAGTCTTACACTGGATATAAATCTGAGACTTTGACTTTGTTAAAATGCATGTGAGGCTGGACGAAGCAGAATAATTATTTTTTTAAATGCTAAGAGAGATGTAAAAGTTCCTGAAGCGACACCCCCCCCCCTCCCCCAATTTAAAGGTAGTTTTAAAAGTTGTGAATGGAAATGGATTTCTCGAGATGACACAGTTCCCTATGATGTGGGGTCAAGTTCGATGCAGTGAGTACCAAGGAATTGGTACCTCATCCAACCACCATTCTGAGAAATTTAAAGAAAACTGCTGACTGTCTGCTTGAAGCTGTTTCTAGAGAGGAGAAGAATGTTTCCAGTGAGATAGGAGTCACTAACAGTTGAACTATGGTGCGATTCATACTGGAAAAAGAACTGCAGGGAAGTGACTGTGCATTGCATTAACAGTGAAGGATCAAGTGTTGTGCACCAAAGAATTCGAGAGTGAGACTGAAAAAGCTGGAGAAAATATTAAACATGAACTGATAAAGATATTACGGTCGTTCGATTTACTCAGTACTGTGCTAAACCAAGTTTTTTAGGGACAGGTGACCAAACATTATAGCGGCATTTTGGCAACATAACAGACTCTTCAGCTCAGCACACAACCTCAATGCTATGCATGAGCATACGACTAGAGTGATATCAGTGATTACAAGAACTACTTACAGCAGAAATTAAGCAATTCTTGTCAAGCTGTCACAACTTTCTTTTAGAAGAACTGACATTCTGAACTGCCTGCAGAAGTCGTTGAAAGGAGATGTGGACACACACCAGAACAGCAAACTAGATATATGTTTGAGTCAATTAAATCACAATGGTTGGAAGTTCTAGCAATTTTGACCGAGAAAAATTGAGACAATTTAATTGAATACGTTGACAAAAAGATGTTGCTAGATGTTCTAATACCATTCAAAAATTCCCCCTGTGATCTAAGAGCCTACATAACACCAAACAGTATGTGTGTCTTTTGTGGAGGTTAAAATTGCTAGTATAAAAAATGAGGACAAAATCCCTTTTCTAATATATTTAAAGACTAAAGCAAGGTCACTTTTAATCAATATCAATAAGTAAGATATAACATCAACACATAAGCTCACAACATTTCTAAAGATTAAATATGAAAGTTTAAAATTCTTGGCAGTGCTGAGAAACATGAAGTTGTAAAGGAACCAAGGAATCATGTTGCAAGAAAATGTCCACAGTTCAAAAATAATGAGATCATGTCTGAGGTTCCTGCAAAGAAACAAAAACCCAATGGATTTTTCAACTAATCTGAAGATTCATTGGAAGATGAATCTGCAAGAGATGTCGGCATTGCCACAGATAAAATTTCGAAATACATCAACGGTAATCTCCAAGTTGCAAAAGGCAGCAACCTGATAGCCTGGTGACACAGACCTAATAGCATGCATTCATGTCTTCCCAAACTGGCATACATCATGCACTGCATTCCAGCATGCATTGTGCCATCTGAGAGATGGAGAATGCAGAACTGATCTTCAAAGCCAATGACACTTGATGATATTATCTTCCTGACTAGTAATCTTCCAAACTAAACAGGTACCTGCAGAGTTTCTCTTATTCTATTGTCTTTCTCTGCATTATCAGACTTATTTTTAATTTTTTTTTTCATTTATCACCTTTTTTACAGAGTTCGACACAGCATTAGACAGAAGAAGGAAATATTTAATCTAAAATTTAAGAATAATCAAAATATCCACGGGTGTACTGCCGGTCTATAGTGTCCAACGGGCACAATATTTCGGCGATCAAACATGTCGCCATCATCAGGTGAACTGACGGACTGAGCTCCTGTGAACGCGCCGGCACGGAGATCCGTACGCTATGGCTGCTCAGGGGGAACTGGGTTCGGTCGCGGCGGCAGCCGATTTAAATACCCTCTGCCCGCGGCGCACTCCCTCCGACGTCCGCGCCCCGCGCCACGGTAGCGCGGTGGAACAGATTGCGACGGCATCTGCGATGACGACGGTGTGATGACTCTGTCCGCCGTGCCCGTTGGACACTATAGACCGGCAGTACACCCGCGGATATTTTGATTATCAAATACGCCGGGAGAAACTCAAGAATCATAAAATTTAAGAGTTTTCTTTGTGATTTTTATATTAAAGACTGCCCTAAAGATATTTTTAGTATTTTTACTGTTCGCAAAATTATTTAACTTCAAAATCTGACTTATGAAATAATATGAAACTAAATAACGGTTATCAGTCAAGTGCCTACCTAAACTTTTAGCATGCATGATAGTATTAAAGGGTGTTTACATCAAACTGCCTTAATATCTGAGGTGGTTCAAAAATGGTATATCTTTCTCTGTTTCAGGTCTGACTTGTCTGTTTGGTGCAGAAAACCTAAAGCTGCTGCCTAATTTTTGTCATTGATCAGCATGTTTTCATTGTTTCACTACCTGTGCAGGAGAAAATGGTGTCAGTTCAGGAGAAGGTACAAACTGTTTTTTGGTACACAGGGTTTAAACCCATTGTTAGGATGCAAAGGCAGTTTCATACTGTTTACAATACAGTAGCACCAGACACCAAGAGGATAAAAGCATGGCATAGGCAGTTTCTGGACAATGACAGTATTCTGAAGCGGCGTGCAGGGGGTCATCTTGTCTCTGGAGAACAAACTGAGAAACTCCACTAAGTGTTCTAACGAAGTCGACACAAATCAATTCATCAGCTTTCATGGGAAACTTCAGTTTTCATGTTCAACAGTTAATAAGATCCTCAAAAAGTGGTTACATCTGTATTCATACAAGCTGCACATTCTGCACGTCATGAGGCCCAATCACAAGCAAATGGCAATACGGATTTGCATGTGAAATACTTAACCGAATAGAATAGAAAAGAATCCTGCTTACTTGTTAAGTGTAATGTTTTCTGGTGAGGTCACATTCCATGTCTCTGGACTGTCAATACGAATAATGTTTGAATTTGGAAGTCACAGAACCCCAACAGTACCAGTGAAAAGGTGCGAGACAGCCTGAAAGTGAATTTTTGGTGTGGTCTATGGGCAATAATATAACTGGACCTTTTTTCTTTGCTGAGGAGCCTGGCACAGGATCAAGGCACCCAGACATGCTAGAGATGTTTGCTTTTCCACAGGTTGAAGACCTGCACCCAAAGCACTGCTTTCAACAAGATGGCACTTTACCTCACTGGTTGTTGGCTGTTTGGACAAATCTGAATTGAAAATTTCCGGGATGCTGGACTAGACAAGATGGACCCATGAACATGTCTCCACATTCTTGTGACATCACAGTATTGGTTTTTTTTTCTCTGTGACTACATGAAGAACAGGGTGTTTGCCACTGCAGTGCAAGACTTTCAAGACCTCTGCACTTGGAATGTACAAGTCATTGCTACCATCCCTCGAGATATATTTCAGTAGACCTGGATGGAAACAATACAATGTGGACAGTTATTCTTCTTGTCACCGCAAGGGATTACATGCTTGCCCCTCCCACCCCCACACCCCTCCCCCCCTCCCCAACTTAACTTGACATAAACCTTATCTCTGAGAAGGTAATAAATTTATTTCATTTACTATTGTGGTGTGAGCAAACTGAAAATAGGGAATTCCAGTGCAGACACCTTGTATTATTCTAGAACAGGCTGTTCCAGTTCGTGGAGCACTGTTGCTCTCTGTGAAAATTCAGATGGAAAGGCTCACCATAGAACAGAGGTCAGCAAGTAGTTTTCAGTGGGGTCCAGATTCGGTGTAAAATTTTTTATGGAGGTCCAGAAAAAAACTAATAATTAAAAGAAGTAGTTCTCTGTTAATATTGTAATATATTCAATGTGAGAAATTACATCGACAGTCTTGAGCCAGTTTTTTAAAGTTCAGTAGGAGGGGTACGGCAAATGCGAAGTATGTCTTCAAGGTGGGCGTCTGTCAACCTTGACTGATATGTGTTCTTCGAAAAATTCATTTTTGAGAATGATGATTCACGTATATATGTCGAAACAAACATAGTGGCCATATTGATAGCTACTTTCTTACAATTTTCATATTTTTCTGAAACATGTTTACCCCAAAATTCTTCAGTGGATATAGTTTTATACATTTGCAAAGAAATATCTTCTTGCAAGTCGATTATCTCCACTTGAAGTGAAGACTTTGAAATGCTGAACAACTTAGCAGCCACATCAGTCCATTCTGCCAATGCATCAACTTCATAAGGAAATTTTAAGAATTGGGACAGCTTTCCAATTTCTGCAAAATCTTGTAGCAAATTCGTCCCTTAGATCGGACAGAAATCTTACAAATACTGCGATGTCTTCTTCAGAGTTCTCTTTTTTATACACAAGAATTGTTGGGAAATGAATAAATTCGTGCCTTGCAATATCTCTTTCAAAAATATCCAGCTTACGACGAAAAGCAGACACGCTTTGTATTAGATCACATATTAATTTGCCATTCCCTTGTAACTCTGTGATGAGCGCATTTAAATATTTCAGAATATTCTTCAGAAAAGCCACAGCTAGCATATTGCGCTCAATTGTTATAAAGTCTAAGTGCTTCTTTGCTCCTTGCATATTCACGATTTGCAAGAAGGAGGTTACTTCTTCCTTTATTAGCCAGAACATTCAACAACTTGACATTTACTTAACCAGCGAACATTGATGTATTACAATAAGTCAGAAAACGCTGCATCACATTATGAAAGAAACGTTTTGAACTTTCGGTGTTCAAGAAAAGAATGAGATCTCATAAAACTAATCAACTGAACCAAGCTGTCATTACTTCTTTCAGTGTAGCACTGAGTTTTCCACAAAGGGCAGTCTGATGAATTATACACTGATACAATGTTAGACCTGGATTCTGATCCCTGATTTTCTTTACTTCACCTTTTCCTTTGCCAGTCATCGCTGGGGCATCATAAGTTGAAGGCGACACTATTTTATCATAACGAATGTTGAAATTATTAATAAATTTGTCAATAGCTTTGAATAAATCTTCTCCTCAAGTGTTACCTCTCAATGGCAATATTGCGAGCAATTATTCCCTAAATATCTTGTTTTCAATGTCAAAAAATCTCATGAAAATAGATATTTGTTCATCATCAACAATGTCACATGATTCGTCAAGTGCAATGGCGTAGCATGGTGCCTTTTCCAAAAGTTCAAGCAGAGTGCTTTTAATATCAGTAGCTAAAATTTCCGTTCTTCTTATATTACTTCTTGCCAACATTGGAATACTTTGAATTGCAGCGACAACATTCTTTTTTTCTTCATAAAGTGCCAAGGCAACTTCCAACATACATTCTTTCATTATTCCAGAATCTGCAAATGGGTTTTGGTGTTAACTAAGTGTCCAGCACTCATGTAACGCTGCTTCTGCTGATTTTTCTTGCTCACCCAAGCAGCGAACTAGCAATTTCGTGCTTTTTTTGTACGAAGTGAGATATTTCTGTAATTTAAATTTAAATTTTATCACTATAAGTTTACAAAGCAGTTATACATATCATATTTATACATTATCTAATAGAATTATATTAACTGCAGTTTTTCTTTACGAGCCTCACTGCCAAGAGGAAAGTTTTTGTGGAATTCCCGACGAGTTGTTTCATAGTGTTGCTATAAATTGCCAATTTTAATAACAGTGACAGTTTTATTACATATTAAGCAAACTGGAACCGCTTGAGGCCTATCAAGCAGCGTAAAACAATATCGTTCAGCCCATTCTGTCAAAAATCTCCTATTTTCAGTGTCCACTTTTTGCTTTTTAGGGCCCATTATTAATGTATGTATGTATGTATGTATGTATGTATGTATGTATGTATATATGTATGTATGTATGTAAAGGTTTTTCACAAGACAAATTGTAAAACAAATGAATAATTGCTCTGTGGCCTGAGTGCGATTGACGAAACAAAGTAAAGACCGACCACACACTGTGCTCTCTTTGACTAAAATGACAGATTCAGACTTATTTAACAAATGAATGAGTGAGCAGTGACGTGTGGTGAGAGGCGCTACTCGCCGAGAAAAATAGAATGAAATGGATCAACTCGAGTAAATAATTAGCTAATCTACTTAACTAAATTTTTGTTTTTCAGACACATTTAGTTACTAAATTACTCAGTACTCGACTAAATTACTAGCCTAGTGAAAACGAGGTGCCAGGATACTTAGTTGTATGTTGGACTGTATTTAAGAATATTTGGCGGTCTGAGGTTCAACCTTCCGCCTGTTGCCGATCTCTGCCATAGAGCATTGTCACTTGCAGTTAACAATCAAATCAGTCTTCAGAGCACAGACTTTTGACTTTTCAACCATACCTTATGTTGTGGTTGGCAGGAGAGCCAATCGTGTTAGTAAAGTAGGCCGAAATGCTAGCGTTTTAGCTCACGCAGGCTGACGTGCGGTCTGGAACATGACAAGGGAATTAGAATTGAGAAAAACGGACTTAGCTGGTGGAATACTTAACTTTAATCCATTAATGGAGAACGTCGCTCTTTATGGTACATGATTCAAAATATCAATAGTACGGATAATGGCGCCTTGCTAGGTTGTAGCAAATAACGTAGCTGAAGGCTATGCTAACTATCGTCTCGGCAAATGAGAGCGTAGAAGTCAGTGAACCATCGCTAGCAAAGTCGGCTGTACAACTGGGGCGAGTGCTAGGAAGTCTCTCTAGACCTGCCGTGTGGCGGCGCTCGGTCTGCAATCACTGATAATGGCAACAAGCGGGTCCGACGTATACTACCGGACTGCGGCCAATTTAAAGGCTACCACCTAGCAAGTGCGGTGTCTGGCGGTGACACCACACCTTACATGATCGGCAACATCATAATCATAGCACCCGCACCACACAGGCTCCTAGCTTCTGCAGTGAGTGCTGTGTTCCTGCTCTATGGATGGGGCATTGTTAGGACAGCATGTTCTAAACTATAGAAGACATTGCTTAGTTTAGTAAGCCAAATGCCATAAGCTGACATAGGACTGATGTTCTAATTATAATTATGATTTTAAGCTCTATTACAATTATCTATCCAGAATGGTAACTCTCTATGAGTTCGACTGTGCAGTGCCCTGGAGAAGGATAGATGTGCTGTTAAAATCTGCAAGCGCTTAAAATGGTGACATGTTCCTCTTGCTGGTTTTCCACATTTCTCAATGTGCATTCTGTTTGCATCCTATCAGTGGCTGCTTACACCCTGCTTCTTTCATAGAAAAAGAGCTCAACTACACAATTTCAAAAAGCTAGCACAACAGAATAAGCAGGTCCTTCCAATGCAAGAGATTCACACAAATTTTCATTTCATTCCTGTTTGTTAATCACATAAGTCATAAATAATGTACAAAACAAAAACAGTGTTTGTATGAATGTCTGTGTGAAGTATATTTACAAGTATATGATGCAGTTCTTTTTACAGTGACAAGAGTCACAAGTTGACATACTTTGGCATTGTGGTAACTTAGGTACATATGGTAAACCAACTGTGTGACTAACATTTAAAAACATGCAACATGTGATAAATTGTGGCAAGACTTTATCTGAGTTCCCATTGCAGCAGAACTGATCTACAGAAAAATTTGCAAAATCTGCTTCAGGATTAAGATAGTATGCCATTATTTGCCAACCATATACAGGATAAGGAATGTTGTTAAAAATTTGTTTTTTAGATAAATAAGGAAAATATATTTTGTGTCACTCTCATACGCAAAAAATAAATTTAATATAATAGAAAGAAACATTCCACATGGGAAAAATATGTTAAAAAACAAAGATGCTGAGACTTACCAAACGAGAAAGCACTGGTAGATGCAAACAGTTAAAAACACACAAACACACACACAAATTTCAAGCTTTCGCAACCCACGGTTGCTTCATCAGGAAAGAGGGAAGGAGAGGGAAAGACGAAAGGATGAGGGTTTTAAGGGAGAATATGTGTGTGTGTGTGTGTGTGTGTGTGTGTGTGTGTACCTGTCCCTTTTTCCCCCTAAGGAATGACTCCTTACACTCTCCCTTAAAACCCACATCCTTTCGTCTTTCCCTCTCCTTCCCTCTTTCCTGATGAAGCAACCGTGGGTTGCGAAAGCTTGAAATTTGTGTGTGTGTTTGTGTGTTTTTTTATTGTGTCTTTGTTTTTTAATATATAAAATAAATTTAAGTTTGATATGGTTGCCACTGAAATATACTCCAACATGGAGTATGGACTTGAGCAGACAAAAATTCAGGCCAGGTACCAGACTTTTGTTCAATGGCTCTGAGCACTATGGGACTTCTGAGGTCATCAGTCAAGACTTTTCCTTGTGGATGCAGATAGCATTTTTTTATCCATGCAAATCTTTATCTATAGTCATCATCTCAAACTACTTATGCTGAAATCTAAATATACATTTTACATTTGTAGCTTTCAAGGATAGCTTTTAGCTTGTCATTAATATTCTATTCTTAGCCACGTGAAAGAAAAAACCTTTGTTTAATGTGTTTACTCAACACAGACATTAGTATTTCATGAACTTGGAAGTCTATTATATTCTGCTTCAGTTTTAATGCTGCGTTATTGTATATCTAATTTAGAAAATGTTTTTCATTGCCTTGTTGGCTTTTAGCTAGTTCAGGACAATTAAATAAGAGTGTTAAGAAAGAAACACTCCTCAATGTCTAGCAACTCAAGCCTTCTAATTATGTAATACTCTCAGGCACAGTCATTTCTTAGCCACATAATAACTGTTTGCAGATCAAGTGCACAAATACTGGAAACCATCTTAGAACTGCTTAAACAAATGTTTAACAGAAATCAAATTGCAAGATCTTCCATAAGATATTAGGGGTTTTGTTAACTAAGGAAATACAAATATTTGCAATTAGTACAAAAACAGTTTGGCTTATAATAAAAGAAGTACGAGTCAGGCAGAATTTACAGTCAGCAGGAAAGAAAATTAACAAGATATTCACAACAACTGATTCTTTTAGGCAGTGAAATTACACACAAAAATATGAGAAAAGATCGAAATTCTATCCAAAGAGAACTCCTTTAAAAAAGTTAGTCACCTAAATATTTATGAACAATAATATCAATCTCTCTTCATTTTCTTAAAGCCTGTATTGCATTAATTTTAATGAGAGAATAAGTTTTTGTGAGAAGCAAGATGAGAGAATATCATAACTGTAAATAACAGTTCCTTGGAGCCACCAACACTTCCACTAGCCATACACAGGGTGTTTCTAAAAGAATATAGGTGTTTGAAATGCATAGATTTATTAAACTTTTAAGACATATTTAAGATCCTCTCAAGTTCAGATTACAGACGTTCAATATGTCATCCATCAGCAACATGAACAATATCACATCGATACTCAAATTCCTCCCAAACTCGGGCAAGAACTCAGAGGGTGTCAAATCATGACTGTGGAGCCCAGCTGAGACATGCTAAGTCGCCAACCCAACAGTTCAGCAGAGTTTCATTCAGATATTCACGCACTTGGTGACTCCAGTGAGGGGGTGCCCTGTCTTGTTGAAAAATGAAGTTGTCTTTATGCAGCCTTGGAAACAACCAGTTTTGTAACATAGCGAGATACTGATGACCGTTAACCCAGTTTCCATCAAAGAAAAACGGGCCACAAACAGATGATCGGGACATCGCACAAAGCATACTGACTTTGGGCAAACACACATGTTCAATGGCTGCATATGGGTTCTGAAGGTCACAAATTCAAACATTGTGTGTTTGTTTACCTGCCCATTTAACATGGAAAGTCACTTCATCACTGAACATGATGCATTGTGCGAAACTGTTATCATTGTCAATAGCATCAAGAGTCTTGTTACAAAATGCCACATTTGTTTTTGTCATCAGGACACAGAACTTGTAACAGCTTGTACGGCTTCATAACCAACAGACATCTCAAAACATGTCAAATTGTTGTTGTATGCAGTTGTAACTCCCAACTGGCATGAGAAGTTGATTTTGGAGGACTACATTGGGAAGCAGTTTGAATCTGTGCAACATTTACTTCAGGAACACGAGGGCGGCCAGGACTCTTTCCTTTACATACACATCCTGTATCTAGAAACTGTCGATACCATCTGCGAATGTTCCACCCATTTGGAGGACCAATATGGTACCTCAACCTGAAACATCTTTGCAGTATAATCACAGAACTGAACTTCGCAAACTCGAGAACACAAAATGATTTCTGCTGTGGAGTAGCCATTTTAAACATATGATGGTTACCAAGCAAAACAGAAGATAACTGCCATCTAGCAGCTATTAATATAAACTAGACTATGTATCCATTTCTCCAACAGCCAAGCCAAGGTGCAGCGATCAACAGCTTTGACAAAATAATACTTTGTAATATGTATATTCTTTTTGAAATGCCCTATATATTAGTGTGTGTGCAATCCTTTGTAATTGCATACTGAGAAATCATATTTACATGTGCAGAAACAATATCACATGCACCGAGCTCAAACAGTTCTGAGTTCATTTCATTTAAGGAAATAACATTACCTGCTTCATATGCACTTTGCTTTTCCAGTTTCCTCAGTTTGTGAAGCTCATCTTCTACAATCACAGTAATATCATTCCAATAATCTAAATTCTTTCCTCTTTCCAACTCTTTGTAGACCTGGAACATAAACAGAGAGCAGGAGCTAGTGACACAAAGGCAAAAAGTAAGTCACTTATGGCCCTGAAGCAGAAAACCTCAATGAATGCTGCTACTAATTTTGTGTAAACTGAAAGCCATTATAACAAGACAATTTATGCAGGTAATGAAATCTGAAAATATGACATTAAAGAAATGAAACTGCAAGAATAATAATTTTCATCACTCTTAATCACTTTAAACTACACAAAATAAATAATGCACAATGAACACATAAAACTTTTACGCAAGCTCCTTTTTGTACGAAGTTCTCACCAGTGTTCAAAAATAAGACAAGACTGATTACAAGGAATACAGCAAATACAAAAATACAAATACTATTTTTATGCTTTTATAAACAGTACATACACATTAATGTGACCACTGGCAATTTCCGGTGCTTAAGGATGGCAGTGTGGTACTGGTGCGCAAGACACACACCCCCCCTTGGCTGAACTTACTCGAAGTTGCTTCGCCAATCTTCTTTTCACGATAGCCGACTGCGATGTCCTGCACAACTTCTTCTCCAAAGATAAGATGCAAATTTGGAGGAATTTTTTATACTTTTAAAATAACTCTGTACACTCAAGAATACTTTGAACTCAATCTCACTGTATTTTCATCACACATAACATTTTTTATACAACTAAAACATTTTTCGTAAGCTCAACACCTTCCGGTCCGTCAGAAACTATCACATTCATTTTTCCATAGATACAGTCTACAAATCTCTCCAAGTTTAACAAGACAACTGTCTGGACCTTACGAAAGAAAGAGAGTGAATGAATAAGTAAGTGTCTCCTCTCATCTTTCAAGAACATTCAAATGTTCACCCAATAATATTTGACGTCGCATGGAGTACGGCGCATTTACTCCTTGAGCAGGACGCGTAACTTTTTAGGTGGGCTCGGCGATTATCGGCTCGCGCTGATTATCCATCCGATACACATCTAACCTGCGCACACATAATTGTGGTGCAGCAGACACAGTTCTACTTTACCACACTCATCTCTAAACCAATGCATGTTCGAGACGGTGGAAATATGAGTGTGTCTAGAATTTACCCTGAAATTCTCGAGGCACTACACACGCATGGACAATAACTGGCATAACTAGCAGTGGAGGGTGTCAAGACGATGTGGGAAACAGTGAAGTCATTGTTGTAAGGTGGAAATGGAGCAATTTATCAAGGGAATGATCATTGGTTTTCGGGCCAAGGATGAAGCATTTCTGAAACATTTGTAACCTGTTTGTGTGCTGCCGTGTTAAAAGTATACTGTCCATGGTAAAATGGCACTAGATGAAACAGGTGCCGAGGCAACTGTGGTACATCATGGGCCATAGATGATGGGGGTAGACGACAACTGTGGAGATGTGTGCAAATGAACAGACATACAACAGTTAAGCAACTGACTGCCCAATGAACCGAGGAAACAGTGCCTCCTCAACGACCATTCAGCAAATGTTGCTGAGCATGGGCCTCTGTAGCAGTTGCCTGGTTCGTGCACCAGTGCTGATTGCTGTTCATTGGCAACAAAGGTTGGAATTTACACACCAATACCACATTGTCACAAATATTTTGCTATAAAACACACAGCAGATTTTGCTTTTATACTGACATGAGAACATTACAATGTTTTTTACTACAAAATATATTGCTTGCCCACTGCTCTCTCATTGGCTGTGTAGAACCAGTAACTGACACCCCCCCCCCCCCCCCGCCCCCCCCCCCCCCCCCCCCCCCCCCCCCCCCCCCGTTCAGCTAAGCTAGTGTCATAAGCTAGTGTCACTGTTCCCCCTATAAGGCTTCCGTAGCACTGTGCAATCTAGTCCTGTCTGTTGGTACTATCTCCACAATGGTGTCTTTCTGCTATAATTTATTCTTGCGATAACCGTTGCAGTCACTTTAGTGTGCTTTGTTTTGTTTGTCAGACATTTAATTCTGGATTAATTTTATTTCTCATTCCATCTGAATGTAACCACCTTGCTCTAAATCTGATTAAAAGCTGTTAATGTTTTCCCATGGCATTCTCAAGGCCGATTCACACTGGCCATAATGTCATGTATCGACCCATCAAAACATTCTGCAATACATTTCAAATGGCAGCATACACACTGACTGTTACATCCAGGCATGTCACGTCATAGCACCGTCAAGGTGTTTTGGGATGAAAGTTTTGAACACTAACATCATCTGTCTGCTGTTGATAACGTAACCCCCAAGCTCATTTCCTCCCAATACATGGCCATGTACAGCTCTCCGTATTTCGTTTCACTGTTTTTTTCGTGGTTAATATCAGTTTTTTTGTTCGTTATTTGTCGAAAATTATTTCATTTTGTTATTTCCATCAGATTCACCTGGTCCTACTCCAAAGCCCATGCTACTTTCCTTGACATTGACCTCCATCTGTCCAATGGCCAGCTTCACACATCCGTCCACATCAAACCCACCAACAAGCAACAGTACCTCCATTATGACAGCTGCCACCCATTCCATATCAAACGGTCCCTTCCCTACAGCCTAAGCCTTCGTGGCAAATGAATCTGCTCCAGTCCTGAATCCCTGAACCATTACACCAACAACCTGAAAACAGCTTTCGCATCCCGCAACTATCCTCCCAACCTGGTACAGAAGCAAATAACCAGAGCCACTTCCGCATCCCCTCAAACCCAGAACCTCCACAGAAGAATCCCAAAAGTGCCCCACTTGTGACAGGATACTTCCCGGGACTGGATCAGACTCTGAATGTGGCTCTCCAGCAGGGATACGACTTCCTCAAATTCTGCCCCGAAATGAGATCCATCCTTCATGAAATCATCCCCACTCCACTAAGAGTGTCTTTCCGCCATCCACTTAACCTTCGTAACCTCTTGGTTCATCCCTATGAAATCCCCAAACCACCTTCCCTACCCTCTGGCTCCTACCCTTGTAACCGCACCCGGTGTAAGACCTGTCCCATGCACCCTCCCACCACCACCTACTCCAGTCCTGTAACCCGGAAGGTGTACACGATCAAAGGCAGAGCCATGTGTGAAAGCACCCACGTGATTTACCAACTGACCTGCCTACACTGTGAGGCTTTCTATGTGGGAATGACCAGCAACGAACTGTCCATTCACATGAATGGACACAGGCAGTCAGTGTTTGTTGGTAATGAGGATCACCCTGTGGCTAAACATGCCTTGGTGCACGGCCAGCACATCTTGGCACAGTGTTACACCATCCGGGTTATCTGGGTACTTCCCACTAACACCAACCTATCCGAACTCCGGAGATGGGAACTTGCCCTTCAATATATCCTCTCTTCCTGTTATCCACCAGGCCTCAATCTCCGCTAATTTCAAGCTACCCCACTCATACCTCACCTGTCATTCAACATCATCTTTGGCTCTGCACTTCCGCCTCAACTGACATCTCTGCCCAAACTCTTTGCCTTTAAATATGTCTGCTTGTGTCTGTATATGTGTGGATGGATATGTGTGTGTGCACGAGTGTATACCTGTCCCCATTATCCCCCTAAGGTAAGTCTTTCTGCTCCCGGGATTGTGATGACTCCTTAACCTCTCCCTTAAAACTAACATCCTTTCATCTTTCCCTCTTTCCTGACAAAGCAACCGTGGGTTGCGAAAGCTCGAATTTTGTGTGTGTGTTTGTGTGGTTTTTTTTTTTTTGCCTATCTACCAGCACTTTCCCGCTTGGTAAGCCACGTAATCTATGTTATAGCTGAAGTTTCGGATCAGATTATCTCGAAAACCCTACATCAGGTAAAAACAATGGGTAAGACAAGTTCATAAGCTCAAAGGGGGACGTCAAATGATACTATACGTGTCCCCCCTAGCCGCCACCCCCCTTGGGTGGGGCGGGGGACTTTTAAATCTTAAATGGAAACACCTATTTTTTTATTGCAGATTCGGATTCTCCATAAAAAAAGTAACTAAGTTTTGTCTGAAACATTTTTTTTTTTTTTAAACTATTGACAGATGGCACAGAAATCGAGAAAAGGTAAAGTTGGGGAAGAACTCAGATTTATTTAGAATTTTCCGAGAAAGATGCATCAAATTGATAAAAAATGTACACCAATTCTTTCGTTATGCCAAATTAAGCTATTTTTTTACAAAATGTATCCTACTATGTGGTACACAAAACTCTAACCTACATCGTCGTATAAATGGTTTAAAAAAATTGAGCCCACCTCTGGGGCCATCTCATCGTCATTAGTTCAGATAAATGACATACTGCAAAACCAGTCTGGGGTGACACGGTGTATAGCGTATGCCCACTGGTGTCATAAAGAACACCAGAACAGTGTGTGATTCCCTAGGATGGTAATACAGAATGCACAGCAGCTCTCAATATTTGTGGTTAGGCCATCCAGTATCATCATCGTCATCATCGTTTCCTCCTCCTACTTCTATAGTTTACAGCCCCTGGGTGGGTCCATTTGGAGCATAAGCCTTTTCATCCTTTCCTGTCCCCACCACATTTCTCTCACCACTCTGACCCAGTATTTTCTTCCTCCTCTGACCATACAGTCCTTCATTCCAATGTTACATATGTCTCGTAGTATTCTTACAGGCCTCTTAGCTCCTGTTGTCATGGGCTTTTATTAGTATCCTGCCAACTTCCATGCATTTAAATTGATCAATACTGTCTTAATCTTGTCCTTTTGTGGTCTCTCTCATTATTTCTCTCAAAGTCTCTTTCTGTAATCTATTGATTCTATTAAGTCCTATTCTGTTTCTTGAAGTTTTACATCGCTGGTCTGTATCATTGGGGCATAATATGCTCGGTATATCATTTGCTTGCTTTTTGGAGGTACAACCTTGCTTGATATCCGGCATCTTACACTCTGCAGGAGACTGTGGGTTTGCCTTTCCCTTTCACCGATCTCTTTATCATTCCTCCTACTATTATTTATTATGTCATCCCCTCCCCTCCCATATTCCTCGTTGTCAGCATCACTTCACACTTTCTTGCATTAAATTCCAATACACACGCGCGGACAGCCATTCCGCCCCGAAATGCTGGAGTTGGCGGTCTTGTGTGTGTGTGTGTGTGTGTGTGTGTGTGTGTGTGTGTGTGTGTGTGTGTTTTCTCTCTCTCTCTCTACTCTTTACTGAGGAAAGTACTTCTTACTTTACTGATGAAGGCTGTGGCTGAAAGCTATATGTTAGTGTCTTTTAATCATGCCTGTCTGCAGCTTGACTTGTCTTCTTTATAGTAAGTAGCCTACCTGGAGTTACCTTTGTTTGAAAAATACCTATTATGCTTGTTTTGCAAGTGTTTGTTTCAGCTCAAATTGTATTTCTTTGTGTTAAATATTTCTGAAACTACAAATACCACATTTTCTGGTTGTTTTACATCACTTGGGAAAAAAGCAACTTTTATCTATGTCTCACTATGTAATATTTTAACTTTTATTCACATTAATTTATTTATGTCATGTTGTTTACCGTTGAGATGTAAATATTTTCAATTTTGCTTCTATACCTACAGATGTGGCATTATACAGTAAAACTTTCTTCTCTTTGATTTGAAGTATTGGATAAGGCAGTCAATAATCTTGTGCTTTGCTTATCCAGTCTATCCTGTTGACACAACCACAGCAAATTAATTTGATTTTCACTTGAGTAATGATACTCTATTTTAGGTATAGTCTTTTGATGCTTTACCACATCAGGCCAACAGTCAGTAGCTATTAGCTTCCAGTTTGATGAATATATGTTTTCTTTGATTGCGTCAATGTAATACTGTAGAATCTTTTTGCATAGACTGACCTATGTTTACATATAGAGAACATCTGATCACAAGTGCTGAGCTTACAGAAATGTGTTTGAAGGAGATACAAGTCGTACATCATAGTAGTATTAGAGATTATTTTTAGTGGTGATGACGTGGATAAATGGAAGGTTGGAATGTTTCTGAGTTGTATAAGAGTGATGATTTTGTAATGGCTGTTCTTTTTTTCTTTTTGTTTTTCTTTTTTTTCCTAACCTGTGTACACAGCTTCTGTAGATACATATGAAGATGCATTTACAGCAGTTAAATATGATCTTACTTGTAGCAAACATTAATCATCAGGATGACAATGGGATATAGAGGTTTAGGTTTGATTTCTACCCACCGTAATGATGACAGACTGAGTTGCAGACAAGCACAATGAAAAGACTGTTACAATTTACCTTTTGGCCAAAGCTTTTTTAGAAAATAAAAGACACATACGTTCATTCACACAAGCAAACACGTCTCACATACACAACCACCATCTCTGGCAGTTCGGACTGGAACTCCAAGGGTATTCACGAATAAATTAGTATTGGGAATTTTGATATTTTTTAGTTGTTGCAATTTTTAGTGTAAGGATGAGAAAATGTGAAGGGTGTATTACAGTATAACTCTCAAGGAGGAAGCATTTGTCGGGTTGTTTATCAATGTGAGGATATTTGTTCCTCTGGTGTTCCCGCTTCTGGAACAAAATTTTCTTTGGGAGTGATGTTTTCTTTTTTGGTATTCAAAAAACCTTTTTTCTAGCACTTTTTTTTTTAAATTCTACTGTGGGAATGTAAGAATCTTTGATGTTATGATGTAGTAAAAACATACTCCTTACTTATCGACGGCATCTGGTGTTATCAAAGCTGAGTGTGCATATTATCTGGCAGTGGTGTCGTACATAAACAGTCTGAAGAATTCTCTAAAGAGTCGATTACGTGTTTGAAAGTATTACATCGACTCTTAGGGTAAAAGGTATTTTGATTTGGTTTATATGCAGGAAAGGCATCTGAAATTATTTATGAAATTTATGGAAGAAACAGTATTGTGGTTATTTGTAAGAAATCTCCATTGCCTTTAATAGGTTTCACAATGAAACATTGTCTCGAAATTTGGTAGAAAATCCAAAGAAATTCTGGTCGTATGTAAAGTACACAAGCGGCAAGACGCAGTCAATACCTTCGCTGCGCAGTGCCGACAGTACTGTTACCAACGATTGTGCTGCTAAAGCGGAGTTACTGAACGCAGTTTTCTGAAATTCCTTCACCAGGGAAGACGAATGGAATATTACAGAATTTGAAACACGAACAGCTGCTAGCATGAGTTTCTTAGAAGTAGATACCTTAGGGGTTGCGAAGCAACTCAAATTGCTTGATACGGGCAAGTCTTCAGGTCCAGATTGTATACTGATTAGGTTCCTTTCAGATTACGTTGATACAATAGCTCCCTGCTTAGCAATCATATACAACCGCTCACTCACCGATAGATCTGTACCTACAGATTGGAAAATTGCGCAGGTCGCAACAGTGTTTAAGAAGTGTAATAGGAGTAATCCATCTAACTACAGACCTATATCATTGACGTCGGCTTGCAGTAGGGTTTTGGAGCATGTATTGTATTCAAACATTATGAATCACCTCGAAGGGAACGATCTATTGATACGTAATCAGCATGGTTTCAGAAAACATCGTTCTTGTGCAACGCAGCTAGCTCTTTATTCACACGAAGTAATGGCTGCTATCGACAGGGGATCTCAAGTTGATTCCATATTTCTAGATTTCCGGAAAGCTTTTGACACCGTTGCTCAAAAGTGACTTCTAATCAAGCTGCGGGCCTATGGGGTATCGTCTCAGTTGTGCGACTGGATTCGTGATTTCCTGTCAGGAAGGTCGTAGTTCGTAGTAATAGACGGCAAATCATCAAGTAAAATTGAAGTGATATCAGGTGTTCCCCAGGGAAGAGTCCTGGGACCTCTGCTGTTCCTGATCTATATAAATGACCTGGGTGACAATCTGAGCAGTTCTCTTAGACTGTTCGCAGATGATGCTGTAATTTACCGCCTAGTAAGGTCATCCGAAGACCAGTATCAGTTGCAAAGTGATTTAGAAAAGATTGCTGTATGGTGTGGCAGGTGGCAGTTGACGCTAAATAACGATCCACATGAGTTCCAAAAGAAATCCGTTGGAATTCAATTACTTGATAAATAGTACAATTCTCAAGGCTGTCAATTCAACTAAGTATCTGGGTGTTAAAATTACGAACAACTTCAGTTGGAAAGACCACATAGATAATATTGTGGGGAAGGTAAGCCAAAAGTTGCGTTTCATTGGCAGGACACTTAGAAGATGCAACAAGTCCACTAAAGAGACAACTTACGCTACACTCGTTCGTCCTCTGTTAGAATATTGGTGCGCAGTGTGGGATCCATACCAGGTGGGATTGACGGAGGACATCGAAAGGGTGCAAAAAAGGGCAGCTCATTTTGTATTATCACGTAATAGTGGAGAGAGTGTGGCAGATATGATACGCGAGTTGGGATGGAAGTCATTAAAGCAAAGACGTTTTCCGTCGCAGTGAGATCTATTTACGAAATTTCACTCACCAACTTTCTCTTCCGAATGCGAAAATATTTCGTTGAGGCCAACCTACATAGGTAGGAATGACCATCAAAATAAAATAAGAGAAATCAGAGCTCGAACAGAAAGATTTAGGTGTTCGTTTTTCCCACGCACTGTTTGGGAGTGAAATGGTAGAGAGATAGTATGATTGTGGTTCGATGAACCCTCTGCCAAGCACTTAAATGTGATTGCAGAGTAATCATGTAAATGTAGATGTAGATGGTGGAACATACTGACATTTGAACAGGATTGAAATACCTTCCTTGAATAGTGATAGGTTGCTAACTTGATGTGCAAATGCAGCACAGCAATGCTTTCTTCAGCACGAATAGGAAATAAGCTTCACTGTTAATACAGGAATGAATGAGCCTATGCATCATTATGGAGTATGTTATGTGGCTAGGGGATCATAAAGTGAAATAATATTAATCTGTACTATTCTTATTTCAAAGACAAATTTTCCATTTTTTTAAATTGAGAAACTTTAATATTTGATAGTGTTCATATTAGGAACAGGGTCAGATATATTTAGTGAAAAAGCATATACTCTTTGTACAACTCCCAAACTTGAGTTCCATGGCTGCAAATCTAATAAACTAAAATATGTAAAGGAGCTTTAGAAGTTGAACACCCTGTGGCAGAACAAACTACTGAGTGCAACATGCTTGACTTCAATGGCAGCTTCACAACCCGTGCCGTCTGGATCCTCCTCCCAAGTTTTCTGAACTACATAAATGGGACTTATCCTTGCAACACATCTTTTACTCCCTTAATCCTCCTATCTTCAATCTTTGTAAATCCACTGTACTACACTCTCTACCCAACACCCCCTACAAATTCACACCCCAATGTAATCTACATGGTCCACACCTCACCAGCTCCGGAACCGTTGTGCCACATGCCTGGCCCGTGCACCTAATACACCTCTCTCCTGCATTGCTAGCCCACATACCTACCCCCCTCTGAGTCACTGGTTACCCATCCCCAAACGCCTCTCCTGCTTGTTTCCAAACAGCATTCTTGCACAAGACAGCAGTATCTAGCAGCTGAAGTCTTTATTTTGTGATAAGTCTTTTTGTTGTGCCAATCTGCAACCCAGCATATCTGCTATTTGGTGAGTAGCAATATTCCTTTTTATACTATTGTTACTTTTCATCCTGGATTTTCCATTGTTTCATTATGTGTCATTCTGTGATTTTCATATCCAATGAGTGCTTTTTCACTATTTCTAGTTGGAGACTTCTTTGTGTTTATGCCTGATAAAGCTATTTTTTATTGTTTTATTCACATATTTCTTAGCATAAAAAAATTATGTGACTTAATCTCATCCTGCACATATTCTCAACTGAACCTCTCCACTCTATTTCTTTCTAGTCAACGATTGTTGTTGTTATCCTTTATGGTCCAATAATGATATCCACAAAACCATTCTTATTTTGTGTGTTCATTACTTACTGAACATGAAATTATAAATAAAAAATATGTACAACAGTTTACAATATTCTAAAATTTTACTTTGGAGATTATTTTCAGAATGCTAAAAATACCTTGAAGAACACTGACCTTTATATCTTCAATGAGATCTTCAAGATCCTTTATGGTTAGGCCATTTAAATACGTGTATGGTTCATGCATTTCAACGGCATCCACTTCCTCTTCAGCACTGATATATTTTGCCAAAAGATCAATAGGCTTTGCTAAAAAGAGACAGAAATCATGCAATATTAGTTCTATTTTCTGCATATTACAACACAAATGTGTAAGGAAAACGTGTATACATACAAATATTTTACCAAAAGGTCAATAGGCTTTGCTGCAAAGAGAGAGAAATAATGGAAAATCATTTCTATTTTCTGCATATTATAACACAAATGAATAATGAAAACATGTATACATAAAAATGTACTGATGTATAAGCAATGCCATCATATGGCCAGACAAACCCTAACCACATAAAAGTGCAGAGCAGCAGAAGAGCACATATGTCACATGTTAATGTGATTTTTGAGGAGTTCACACAATGACCAGTATAAGAAATAACCATATAAGAATGAACAGAAACTAGCACTAGCACAAATGCAGGTGTGAAAACTGCTGATACATAAAACAGTCTGTGGCAGAAACATAATAGACTATGAACAAAACAAGTCCAATTATCCATTTGTTAAATTTATTGTCCTATAAGAGGTGTGAAAGTGAAGAAAAGCTGGAGGGAAAATATTCAAAAATACAGACCAGGCAAGCAGTTGGCAAAGGCTGAGATGAGCAGAAATCACTCTTACTGTTATTCATCAACTGAAAGCTGCTGCAATATATACATTGCGGGAAATTCTGCTTCACATACCAGAGATACAAACAGTACCTCAAGTATACTGTCTTCTCTCAAAGAAATACATGAACTGTCACTACTTATCGACTTGAGTGTGATATCAACTTGAGTGTGAGTAAGAAGTCAGTGGTAGGTCCAGGGGCCTCATACAGTCGAGGCAGGGACCAGGAAGAAACCAGGGTACTATATTCTCTCCTTTATGAACTAGTTTGAGGTGCTGTCTCCCACTGATTCTGAAACAGAACCAGTGCAAAATACTTCACCTGTTGCAAAGTCTGCCAGGTCCCACATCAAGGGAAAAAGTCTGAAAAAAGGTAGTAGTCCGTTACTTGTCATCAGTGGAAGCCCTAAGTAAAATGGTAGCAAAGGGATGAGAAGAATCACCCTGTGCACTCAGTATGTTTGCCTGGAGTCCTCTTTTAATATGTTGAAGAGGTCTCCAACAAGAATATAAAGTATTGTTGGTCTCATGCAGCTATTTACTCTCAATGCCCACTATCTCTTTGATGCTCTTTTGTTTTTCAGAGCTCACACTGATATTTTATGAAATGTAAATTCTTCTCATTTTTTTAAGTTGATGTGGAGACCAGCGAGATCTTAATAAACTGAGTGATGGACTACTAAACCTCGTTCAAACTGAAATCTCTGGTCCTGTTTATTGGGTTTTCTATTATATTTACGCTGTCCCAGAAACTTGAAAGAACACCCAGAAGCACACTATTAATCAGACGTGCTCAAAAATCTTGAGAGATCACTATTTCAGCAGAGCTCAGAATATGCGGCATGGTTCCCAGAACTAATTGTGGTCCCCTTGCTGTGAGTTGAGTAGAGGGCATGATGCAGAATCTTAGAAGGTTCGGTGACAGGCTAGTCTACAACTTTCTAGACCTCTAGAGTGCTTTCAAAGCAGTCGTGTCATTTCATAGTGAGCTGTTGTAGCTGAGGGCTCTCTTACAGCCCTCAACCCACTATAGACATGAAGAAGCCCACATGGTATAATTAGTGGAAGTAAGTAGCAGGTCCACAGCTTCAAGAAAATACAAGATGACTGTCAAGATTGAATAAGTTAACTTTTATTATGAACACCATTGAGGCGACAGACCAATTGAGAAGTAAGAACTTACAGGGTGACAATTACTGAACTATATGAAAAAAGAAACGGAAATTAGTTACAAACTACAGCATGCATACACTTTATTTGACATATAAACATCACTACAGATATTCGGATTTAAATGATGACATGTTCGATATGCCTGCCATCATTGGCAATGATGTGGCAGAGACAAACAGCAAAATTCTGCATGATACGCTGAAGTGTCGGAACATTGATGCTGTCGATTACCTCCTGAACGGCTGGCTTCAGCTTAACAATGGTTTTGGGGTTATTACTGTACACTGGAATACTCTCTTTCAAATTCTAAAGGTGGCAGGGGTAAAATACAGGGAGCGAAAGGCTATTTACAATTTGTACAGAAACCAGATGGCAGTTATAAGAGTCGAGGGACATGAAAGAGAAGCAGTGGTTGGGAAGGGAGTAAGACAAGGTTGTAGCCTCTCCCCAATGTTATTCAATCTGTATATTGAGCAAGCAGTAAAGGAAACAAAAGAAAAATTCGGAGTAGGTAGTAAAATCCATGGAGAAGAAATAAAAACTTTGAGGTTCGCCGATGACATCGTAATTCTGTCAGAGACAGCAAAGGACTTGGAAGAGCAGTTGAATGGAATGGACAGTGTCTTGAGAGGAGTATATAAGATGAACATCAACAAAAGCAAAACGAGGATAATGGAATGTAGTCGAATTAACTCTGGTGATGCTGAGGGAATTAGATTAGGAAATGAGACACTTAAAGTACTAAAGGAGTTTTGCTATTTGGGGAGCAAAATAACTGATGATGGTCAAAGTAGAGAGGATATAAAATGTAGACTGGCAATGGCAAGGAAAGAGTTTCTGAAGAAGAGAAATTTGTTAACATCGAGTATAGATTTAAGTGTCACGAAGTCTTTTCTGAAAGTATTTGTATGGAGTGTAGTCATGTATGGAAGTGAAACATGGACGATAAATCGTTTGGACAAAAAGAGAATAAAAGCTTTCGAAATGTGGTGCTACAGAAGAATGCTGAAGATTAGATGGGTAGATCACATAACTAACGAGGAGGTATTGAATAGGATTGGGGAGAAGAGAAGTTTGTGGCACAACTTGACCAGAAGAAGGGATCGGTTGGTAGGACATGACCTAAGGCATCAAGGGATCACCAATTTAGTATTGGAGGGCAGTGTGGAGGGTAAAAATCGTAGAGGGAGACCAAGAGATGAATACACTAAGCAGATTCAAAAGGATGTAGGTTGCAGTAGATACTAGGAGAAGAAGCAGCTTGCACAGGATAGAGTAGCATGGAGAGCTGCATCAAACCAGTCTCAGGACTGAAGACAACAACAACAACAACAACAACAACAACAACAACTGTACACCTTGTCTTTAATATAGCCCCACAAAAAGGAGTCGCATGTGTTCAGATCCGGGGAATATGGCAGCCAATCGAGTCCCATGCCAGTGGCCTCTGGGTGCCCCAGCGGCAGAATGTGGTCCTCAAAGTGCTCCCCCAGGACATCAAACACTCTCCTGCTGATGGGGTCGAGCTTCATCTTGCATGAATCACAGCTTGTCAAAGTCAGGGTCACTTTGGATAATGGGGATGAAATCATCTTCCAAGATCCCCATGTACCGTGCCATCAAGGAACATCGCACCGATTATTCTGTGACTGGATATTGCACACCACTCCACACCACTCAGTCATCAATTGAGGGTGAAGAGACTTCTCAATCACGAAATGCAAATTCTCAGTCCCCCAAATATGCCAATTTTGCTTATTGACAAACCCATCCAAATAAAAGTGAGCTTTATCGCTAAACCAAACCATGCATGCACATATTAATTCCCATCCTGCCCTATGACGAACTGTACAGTTTGAACATCCTAACACAAACCCTTCAGAAGTTATGATGATTATTTTCATATAGTTCAATAATTGTCACCCCATATTTATACCCCTTAACAAGGGAATCCCACATTTTATCACTTCATCTGGTGCCCTAAGTGAAAGACACAGATGGAAAAGTCACTAAAATATAAGTGTGTTCACAGAAAATAAGAAGAGATTTTATGAAATAGCAGGAAAATATATGATGTTGCCTACAGCAACTGAGATAAACAATGAAGAAGATACAAATACACACTGGAGTGTTGTCTAATATAAGTGTCATATTCAAGAAAACGTTCTTTAGTGACTTAATGAAAACTGTGTAAGTGTGATTTATCAAAACATTCAAAACAAAGCAAATCAGCTGACCATAGCAACCCAATCAACAACCAGAATTTTTTGCATACTTCAGCTATTTCTCAGCATATAAATCAGAAGAAACCTAACAGGAACAAAACAGAATATTTTGGAGTGCTGTTTTGAAGCCTAGGAGTGCAGTTACTGCTTCTGACTTGTAACTGCTTGTCAAAATGCTTTATACTGAGATTGTATGAAGGTGTAAATACCTTCATTTGAGTAGGGAAGTACTATCGAACAAAGTAACTGTTAATTATACTGTATGTCAAATACTGCTCAAAGTATGAGTACTAGTATTTTAGCAAAAGTATTAGAGAAATTAAGACAATTACATGACTCAGACAGACTGTCCAACAATATGACAAATAAGGTTGAACGACAGGTACACTGTTTTTTTCTCGTCCTGATTTTAGAACAAAAGCAGTGTACTTGTTACTCAACCTCAAATACAGAACTGTTTTACTGACCAGCAATGGAAGAATCCATAAAAAAAAATATGATAATACTTAAAAGTGATAGCAAAACTTTACGAGAAAAATTAGATAAATTGTCTCAAAATAGTTAAAAATTATACAACATATCTGACAGTATGACAACACTTAAAACTATAGTAGATAAATTAGACGGGATCTACAATAGCATCACTACACTTCAGTCTAAAGGGGAGAAGATGAAACAATTAGATAAAATAGTTAAAGAAGTAAACAAACTTTCTGATATAGAAAATCTCATTTTAGATTTACTACAGAAGTTACATTTTGGGCTAAAGGAATCTTCAACTGGTCAATTTGAAAGCACAAGCGTCCAAAACTGAGATACTTATGACTGTGCAGAGACATTTGAACATAATAGAGAATCTGCTGAAGTAAATAGTGAGACTAATACAGTAACCAGCTTGGAACTAGACATTAAACGAGCAGAACATACAACAGAAAGTTCAACTTACAATAGCTATGCCTAATGCTTTGACAAATACTGTAGTACTACAAATAGAATTTGAAGATCATAGTGAGTATGCCAAAGTATATGAGGATCGTAAACAAAAAATATTTCTGTTGTAGAGAGCACACAACTGAAGAAAGGAATTCTGGTTTCACCACATGTATAGGAAGTAGACTTACTAAGAGCCATATCTGCAGGTAATCTAAATTTAAGCTTTTGGTAATAAGTGGGGAAATGCAAATGAATATTTAAAGAAAGCTTTAAGCTATACAGAGTTCTCATCGAAAGATTTCAGCTTTGAATACAGTGTAGCTCAAGAAAGTAGAACTATGAGTGGAGATACTCAGATAAATACCAGTTTTAACTTTTTCGGTAGTAAGCATATGACTTTGAACAAATATACGACTCAATTACTAAGCTATAAATACATGTCACGAACATTACCACATTATTTACCGTTTGTTCAAAAAATGGCTCTGAGCACTATGGGACTTTACATCTGAGGTCATTAGTCCCCTAGAACTTAGAACTACTTAAACCTAACTAACCTAAGGACATCACACACGTCCATGCCCGAGGCAGAATTCGAACCTGCGACCGCAGTGGTCGCGCAGTTCCAGACTAACGTTTGTTGGAAGAGTGAAATATACAAGTAGTGGATGCAGTATAATGACATGCAATTTGCAGTATGGAGATGGGAGGCATATACTTATAAAATGTAACATTTTACAGAGTGCACATAGACTCATCAAAGATGGAGTGTTAGTCACATAATCTGTCTTAGAACAGAAATGATTTCAGTTACTTTTCTGAATTGATTATTGAGATTTGAACACTTTCATTGTTGTAATTACTTACCTGAGGTGAATTCTGCCTTTTTTTTGTTTATTGTTTTGTAAATGAAAAGAATTTAATTGAAACAGTTTACACGGTAACATAAAGTAAGTAATGCTATTATGGTTTACTTGTTTGCATCTGTGCTATCAGAAACTTTAGTGTTAAATGTAATCACTGGCTAAGCAACAGAACATATGCTTATCCCTGAACAAAACTTTTCATAGTCGCAAAAGCAATACTGTGGATTGTATCGGGTAGTCAATATGGCAGATTTACTTATTAGATAAATATAATAACTGTTGACAATGGATATTAGTGTTAACCCTCTGTCTAGAAGGTTGATTGGAAGGATGTTAACAACAAGGTGGGGTGGAATTCCATCTGGGTAGTATGTACCACGGAGCAGACGACCATCCAATACTTTAAGCATGATGGGCTAGAAGGATACACTGGCTGGGGATACGGCCTGAGATAAATCACACATGCACAATAAACAAATAGGGTAGGCAGGTGGTTTTCCACCCCACTTTGTGGGCAGAGTGTTAAATAAGGTACCTTTTACATGGAAATAAAGCATTGCTGCACAATACACAGGGTACTTACTATATTTTAGTGACATGTAAGGTACAGTAAGTGATATAATATAGATACGATACATGATTTTAAACCATCAAGAGACTCTGCTACCTTTGCAGATTAAGCGGAGTGACAACCCAGGTTCTGAGTCCTATTTCATATTTAGCTTTACATGGAGGAATTTCTTACTCCTCAACTATTCTATTGTCAATAATTTTCACCCCTCTCTTACTGTCACATCTTACATAATAAAATTAACAGGGAAAGCATATTATTTGGAACAAAGAGAGCATACATTAATAAGTAACAATTATATGATCTATTTCAGTGCACGAAAAAGTAATGTTGCATGTCTTGTACAAGACATTAGCTTTCTGTGATGGAATTTCTTACTCTTCTACTATTCTATAGTCAATCATTTTCACCACTCTCTTACTATCTTACATAATAAAAGTAACATGGAAAGTCTATTATTTGGAATGTGAAGAGTGTACATTAATAAATAATGATTACAAGCTCTATTTCAATGTATGAAAAAGTAATGTTGCATATTTTGTACAAGGGATTCACTACCTTTTTCTTTCCATTTATTAATAAAAGTTGGGTTTTGTACTTCTTTTACAGGGGAGGATTGGTCATCTAAAGAACTATACATGTATTGTAACTGGTTAAGTACAGAGGTACTTATAACACAATACATACATATCACAGTGGTGAAATACTGTGAGCAAACAGTAACTTACGGACTCAAGATTTGAAGACTGATTAATACTGACAAATGATGTGTGGTTACCCAATTTCTACTGGCTATCGTAGGTGTTTCTTAGGGGCAATCTTGGGGGGCCTATACGAGTGAAACCATGGCAAGTCCGTTCTGTAGGGCACGTTGTCCTCTGATAAAGTACTCATCAGGAAGGTAACATTGGGGTGAGGGGTGGTACAGAATTCTATCTTTGGGGACGTATATTCTTTATTTCTTCAATCCTAAAATACGAATTCCTATATTTTTCTTTTCATTCTTTTCCAACAGGAGTGCAGGTTCTATCTTCCATCTTTCCACATTCATATGTTTCTATTGCAGAAACCCTGTCTTTATCCCTTCCACACTGCGGTAAATAGTACCAGTTTTCACAGGTAAAGCTGAGAGATTATTCAGCATAGCACAGATTACACATATTGACATAGAGAATGATTTTTTGTTTGTTTGTTTATGCACAAATGTAAGTGAATGTAATAGTAAAGATGCATTTGTTAGTAACATCAACTAAGGGGGAGGAGAAGCAAGGAGAGCAATAGTACAAACAGTGGAAAACTGATGTTCCAACAGGTAGTTAGGAATGCAAATACAGGAAGCATTAAATATTTGGCCAATACAACAATAGATAGCATTAGCGTTATCTGCAAGAGTGTGCTTAGTGCTTGTGTTGATAAATGAGGTGAGAAATCACTCTAAAAGAAATCACATCAGCTGTGGGAAAAGTATGTATGAAAGATTTAAGAAGACATAAGAAAAAGGTGATAGTTAATAATTTCACACATATTTTTTGGTATAATAAAAGATCTAAAGTGCATTTCAGTAAAGATTTTGTACCTGATGTTTATTAAAAGGTATTAAACAAAGAAATTAATAGTGAACTAAGAAATGTTCTTATAGGAATTTAGAAAGCTAGGCTTTCATAGATACGGAAGTTATTGGTCCGGGTAATTCAAAAGAAACTTGGAAATTCGAAGACGGTGACCACTTTTGTTTTTTTGCCTGATTTTTAAAAGCAAGCAATTTGTAACCGTATTAATAATCTTAAATGCAACAAAATGTAGAATTCAGAAACAACACATAGGTTCTGAATGAACAAAACATCAATGATAAGCATATGAAAGCAAACAGCTAGGATAAAATATGTTAATAATGTAGCCATATGGCATTACGAAGTGCATAAGGAAAGTAGAACAAAGAAGGGCTAAAGAAACAAAGGTTTGTAATAGCTGGGTAAAGTCAGTATGCTATGGAGAAACTTGACCAGAAAAAGTTATAAGAATAAAAGCATTAGGGAGCGCACACAATTTCAAGGATTTGAGATTCATCTAGATGTGGGAGAGTAAAGAATAGATGGACTTGTAGAAAGGGGTTGTTCTAATCCATGATAGGGTGCATCTGTGGAAGGAATGGTGGGTGAGTGAAAGGGTAGGCGAATCCAGAGGAAGGGATGCAATAGGACAAATAGATTCCATGGATTGTCTTTACATATAAAACAAATTCTTTGTTAAACAAATAACTACTATCAAGTTGAACCAAGTACGTTAAGAAGCAACGAGCTTAAAAACAAGACTCTTTATACCTAACAAGACTCTTTATACTTTAAATAAGTTAGTGTGAATACATGCAAAATACATTTAAAAAAATGGAAAGACAATCTATAAGGCTTAACCCTGATGAATCGAACTGTCAGTGAGTAAAAATGACTGAGCTCAGAAACATTCTCACCCTTGTGATATATCGTAAAATGAAGTTTGTTCTTATGAGAGTTTAAGATGAAGAACAATAGTCTTTTGACGAAACTTGTAGATCAGAAAAATATCGTAATTAATTGCGTAAGGCAAGTTTCACATCGTCTTATGTCTAAGTGAGGAAATATGAAGTGTAACACAAGATTCTTCGGAATAACAAAGGTTGAATCATGCCATCCTGTAGCATCTTCTCCACTTCAGCTATATTATTTGTAGCTCAGCTGGCAACACCCAATACGAGTGCTAGCTAACTGGTAGATTATCCCCATTGATGATAACTGTGTTTCACCATGGGTTATTTGGCTAGTCTTTTCTCCACTGCAGATTTGAAACCATCTGAAAGTTGGCACCAAATGGCTGACACTTGCTGACTTTGTTCCTGGTCAGGTCAGATCCTATTGACAGTTAGATAGTAGCATCCTCTCCAGCCTTGTCTAATTGGAACCACAGTGATGTGAAAGTTATGAAGTACCTCAGGTCTTCACCAAACAAAGTCATGTCATAACCAAGTCCAAATCTGAAACCATGGTGAAACTTCCCGACAGATGATTAAAACTGTATGCCGGACCAAGACTTGAACTCAGGACCTTTGCCTTATGTGAGCGAGTGCTATGCCAACTGAGCTACCCAAGCACCATTCATGACCCACCCTCAAAGCTTCAATTCTGCCAGTACCTTGTCTCCTACCTTCCAAACTTCACAGATGCTCTTAAGCAAACTTAGCAGAACTAGCACTCCTGGAAGAAACGATACTGCATAAACGTGGCTTAGCCAAAGCCTGGGGGGTTTCCAGAATGAGATTTTCACTCTGCAGTGGAGTGTGCACTGATATGAAACTTCCTGGCAGACTAAAACTGTGTGCCAGACCGAGACTCGAACTGGGGACCTTTGCCTTTCATGGGCAACTGCTCTACCAACTGAGCTACCCAAGCACGACTCATGACCCATCCTCACAGCTTCAATTCTGTCAGTACCTTGTCTCCTACCTTTCAAACTTCACAGAAGCTCTTCTGCAAAGAGCATTTTCTGATCATGTCTGTTAGCCTGTCTGTGTATTCATATAATTCATTAGTTAGTCTCTTCATCCATACACCATCTCCATATACTGCTGCAAAAATCTTTCTGAGGATTTTACATTCCATTTTTTCTGTCTCTGTGATGTATGATGCTCCAATTGTGGTCATTTCTGATGCATAGAGTGCTTTTGCTAGTAAAACTGAACTGTAGTGCCTGAGTTTAAGAGTTTGTGTCAGTTTCTATGCTTTCTGCTGTTTTTCTGTTCATTATATGTTGGATGCCTTGTTTGATCCTCCTATTCCGAATATTTTGTGTTTGCTGTTCTTCCTTTCCATGTACTGTGTTTTCTTATACAATATCTGTAAACCTGTTTTAAGAGACTTAGTGTAAGTATGTATTCCAGTGCTTCTTGTAATTCTTTTCTAATGTTGCTGAGTATTGCCAGGTCACCTACAAATGCCAGGCATTTAATTATCATCTTGTCTGCACACATTCTTCCTAACTTAATTCCTTTTATGTTTTCTTTCCATTGTTTGATAATTTTGTCCTTGACTCACTCCTGTATGTATCTCGAATGGATATGAGATTTCTCCCTTAAATATTATTTTGCATTTGGTGTCTGTAAGTGTCTGTTGTATAAGAATTCTGGTTTTTCTGTCTATTCCAAATAGTTCTAACGCTTCAAAGAGAATCTGCCTGTTTATGAAGTACTTCTTAAAGTACATGACTGTGATTACAGTGTTGTTCATCTGTCTGACCTTCAGGAGCATTTGCTAGTTCCAAATCTGTTCAGTACAGGACCTTCCTTTTCTGAAGCCTGCTTTGTATTCACCTACATTTTATCAAGTTGTGGTTCTAGTCTGTTGAGTAATGCCTTGGAGAGAATGTTGTAGGTGACCAGTGATAATGAGATACCTCTGTAGTTATTACGGTCTGTTCTGTCAGCCTTTTTGTGAAGTGGGCAAATCAACGTACACTTCCATTCGTATGGAATTTTCTCTGTATTCCATATTTCTATAAGAATTTCATGGATTTTCTCTGTGATGCTTTGATCTTTTGAGTTTCCAGATCTCAGAGATAATACCATCCTCTCCTGAGTCTCTATTGTTCTTTAGTTGTTTTATAATCTCTTCTACTGCTGTAATTTAAAGTGGCTTGGGATCTGGGTTTGGTATGTTTTCTTTAGGCTTCTCGTAGTTGAGGAGTTTATCAAAATAATTTTTAAGAATTTTGCAGTTTTCTTAAGTATCTGTTTCCAGAGATCCGTCTGTTCTTTTGAAGCAATTATTTAGAGACTGATAACTCTTTATATTTTCCCCGAAAATTCTGTAGAATTTTCTTGTGTCATTTCTCTTGAAGTCTTCCTCAATTTCATTTAGTCTATTTCTGTCATATGTCCTTTTCACTCTTCTAATATTTTCTGAGGATTGTTTCTGGACTTTGTGAAACTCTTTCCATATCTCTTTCATTATGTTACTGCTAAACTTCTTCCAGACCTGCATTCTACGTTCAATGGCATGATCACAAGTTGTGTTCCACAATCTATGTTTTTGTTTCCTAGGAGAATAAGCCCAATGCACTGCATTCTAAAATGTCTTCACAAGGGCTGTCCAATTTTCTGTTGAAATTAGATTAAGTTCTTCAATAATTTTGTCTTTGTTTATCTTGAGTTGTTCTGGGTCTGGTCTTATAATTTTTTTCTGTGTCATCTTTCTGTTTCTTGGGATTGGCCAAATTTTTACTTGTAGCACATAATCCTTTGTATGTTTTCACATTCAGAATTTTGCTTGTATTTCTGCTTGTTATGGCTACATGATCTACATGAAATTCTCCCCATATGTTTTTGGCCATTTTCCATGTTGTGAGCTTTCATTTTGGCTTCTGAAATTGCACTGACACAATTTTTAAGTTAAAATTTTGCATTAAAGTACGAGCTGTTCCCCATTCTTGCTGGTACATTTGTGTGCTGTGTACGGGCCTGTGATTTGTTTGTACTACTTCTCCTTGCCTATTAGTGAACTGAAGTCTCCTAATACAATTTGTACAGATTGTTTCTAATACTGCATTGAAATCTACGGTGTTGTATATGACTGATTGATTTGTGAACCACAAATGCTGTACCAAAAATTGTCTTCTGACAGTAGGTTTACCTTTGCATAAGCTGTAGTTTTCTGTGTTGAAGTGGTTTTTATCTGTGAAATGGGTGTTTCATGTATTGCATGGATTTTGATGTGAAATTTTTCCACAACATCCGTCAGCTGTTTGAGTTTGCCTATCTCGACCAGCGCATTTGTGCTCAGCATGCCAATATAGTGTTTGTGAAGATGTTTTGGGAAGCTCTGACTCTTCTCCTTCTCATGATGTTCCTGGTACCCGAGAATCCAATGACCAGGAAAGTCCAGTGTATTTACTGGGACCAGGGATAGTGGATATTTTTCTTATTGTTCCACCATGACTTTTTTCAAGTTGAAAGTGGTTGTGATCTCTGTTGCAGACTGCAAATTTAAAGACTTGATTGTTGAGATCAATACATATTTGTAGCAGCCACACTTACTTAGTGAACAGATACTGGCCACTAGCCACTGGATGCCAGAACAGACACAAATAAATTTAGGCCTAAATTAGTATTTGGTCCACTCTGGGTATTTCACTTCCCCAGTACCATCCACATCTGGGAGACTTTCCCCTATCTGCCATCTGGGAGGGAACTTGATGGGGGATCTAACAACAAGTCTTTTCTAGTTTATTTACATAAAAATTTCTGCTATTATGGGCTGATCATCAAAATAATCCAACTTCCAATTTTAACTCAAGAGTTAGAAGCTAACACAGCCAAATAAATTAACATTAAGAATTTACATCAACTCTAATAGTAATGGAAAAGGAAAAAAAACTTGCCAACTTTCAGACAGAATTATCTACAGGCACTGATCAACAAAGACTGACACTGATCCTTTTCCCCCCATAGATGTTTGGTACTCCATTTAAATGCTTACATGATCTTTTTCAAAGTACTCCCCTCCTACTTGAATGCACTTTTTATAGTGTCTACTTGAATGCACTTTTTATAGTGTCTACTTGAATGCACTTTTTATAGTGTCTCTGCCAGTCCTCAAACACATGGTACAGGTCATCTTCATCAAGATTTTGAGAATTGCCTCAGTTCTCTTGAGCACTCTTCAGAATTCTCAAATTGAATGGCCCAAAGCTTTCCCTTTAGTGATGAGAATAAAAAAAAATAATCATAAGGTGCAATATCAGGACTATAAGGTGGACGTGGTACACAAGTAATGTTGCACTGTGCTATAAAGTCCATGACTTGATTTGCAACCTAAGGCTGTGCACTGTCGTGATGAAGCTGCCACCCAGCCCAAAAAAAGTTTTAGTTGTTTCCTTGCAATGTGCTTCATCAGTTTAGCCAATACCAATGTGTAATATGCTGCTGTAACATTAGTGTGAAGGGGAATGGCATTTTGGTAAATTGACAGTCAAAAAATGTGATTGACCTCAATTCCGCTGCAGGTAAAACAGCTTTTGGCAAGTTTCTGTGGTTGTATGGTTTAAATGAACACAGAAGTTTATTGCACCATACCACACCTCTTGTGTGACCTCCATTGTTCTGTATGTGAAATGCAAAGAGCTGAGGTGTGGTGCCTTATATCGCTCCTGTCTTAGAGCCTGTGTATCGGGAGAATGACTCGTGCATGCACAGTGATAGATGGTCTGAAGAGGGTTCAGTCGAGTATGTAGTTCTAATTTTCATCTGCTAGAGGACAGAGAGATTCAAGAAACAGGGGAAAGAGAATTTTTTTGTGAATTGTTCTGTTTATTTCTTGAAGACTTTTTTGTTTATTTATGTTTGTATGGTTTTGTAAATGGTTTTAGTAGTGTGAATGATAAGTGAATGTGCTCTAAAGTAAATACCTAGATCACTGTTCTAATGATGAACACTGTACGAACTAGTGTGAGAAAGATTTAAGGCACTGTGAATGCAAACAATGGGGAATTTTGTATTGTATTTAAGTAAGTTTATGCTAAAAGGAAATGAAAATAGTTAATAATGTAAAGTACACACAAAATATCAGAATGTTAAATATTTACTTTGGGAAAAAAATACAGTTCAAAAAGAGTATTATTTGCTGCTTGGTTAGTCATGAAAAGTGTGGACTAACATGGGAGAATAATGTTTTTCTATTTGCCTTAAAGAAAACTGACAAATCGGAACACAGTATTCTTCACACGTGTTTTCTCTTAGAGATATAGAATGCTTACAGCAGTCTAAAGGAGTCGGAGCCCAGCTTTTCTATGGTACAATCGTGTGTAGTCTGAGCTCCGAAGGAAGTTATAATTTGCCGGTTTTAGTTGTGCTACATGTTCCAAAAGTGTTTTAAAGTGAAGTCATATTTATTCCGTTTTTTTCCCCTTCTTTTTTTTATTTTTAGAAAGTACGGATTTTTTAAGTAGTTTTGTGTATGAGAAAAGACAGTAATTCTACGTGGCATATTGAGCAGATCGATGACTAAAAATTTGAGTGCATTGGACACCAATAAACTTAATAGTATGGCAAGCATTTTCAGTTAATAACAATCTGTGCTTAGTAGCTGTTCAGGTTTTGGGAAATAAGGTACCATAAACTTGCTAATCTGAACGAAAGAGTTTGTGCATGACTGTGTTGAGATTAGCACGGGCTTGGCAGTGAACGTGTACATTATTAAGGTTCAGAATATACCAAAGTATTGCCAGTATTTCCACCTTTCATTCAAAATTAAGACCTTTTCCCAACTCTTGGAATAGTTACGTGGTATGCAGCCTGGTGTGAGTAGCAATATGGTAGCTTTCTGCTCAGCTTTCCTACCAGCGATCTGCTGCAACGAGTTCACTGGTAGGTGCCGGTAATGGACAAAAGTTGCTGCAGATCATCCACAAAATACAGCATTACTACCAACCTACTGACATGGGCATGCTGCTGCCTATGGACATTATACATAAAAAAGTCTCTTTTCAAATATTTATGGTACAGATGGGAAACTATCCTGGAAGCTAAAGGAAAAATTCAGTCTCAGTGTTTATTGATCAGCCATTGTAAAGAGGCAACACAATGTTGTCTTCCACAATTAAAGCCTGACTGAGGAAAGCTGCAATATTGGTTGGGGAGGATGGTAGGATCATTGAAGATGTGTGGAGCAGAGTGGAGGAGGAAGAGGTGGGGAAACTGACAACATGACTGTTTGCAAAGGAAGTAGCTGGCACCAACACAAAGAGGTAGGGGCATGACAGGGAGCCTCCAGCAGTGACACTGAGAAAGAAGTGGCTGACCAAGAATAAGAGGAAGAGTAGTAGCATAGTAGCGACATGGCTGGAACAGGAGGTGCTATGTATCTACATGGGGCACCTGGGTCTTTCAGTGGATTTGGGACAAAAAAGCACATCTGCAGGTCTTGATATTACATAGCTCAGCTGTACAGTAGAAAATCACATGGAGAGGAAGGGCAGAAAAGTGGAGATGTCATATGTTGCTTGAGGGTATGACACGATGTACTCACTAACTCAGTGGAGAAACGGTTCAGTTGTTCCATTACTTGGTGGTAATGGTGACAATGGAGGGAGACACTTCAGCACAGACAGGCAAGTGTATGAGAAGGTTTGGGTACACAAGGAGACGCAATTTGGGAGATCTGTTCCTGTGCAAAGCTGTGAGCTAGGTTTTGTCTACTAAGGCCGTAGTAAGTACTTCACCATACCAAGAAAAGAACTTCGTCTTACTGCAGATACAGCAAGTCTATGCTGGAAGTCCTTTCTGTTGTGGAATGAGTTACAGTTATCAAAGTGACGGTACTGCTGGTGACTGATGGGTTTGATATGAAAAAAGATTCTTATGGGGTCATCTGTGAGTTGGAGGTCAACTTCCTAAAAAATGTCACACTCTTCTAAGAAGGTCTAAGTGAAGTAAATCTACTCACGAAGCGGCAGCAGGAGAACACACGTATAAAAAGTGCTAAGGTTTGCAAGCTTTTGGAACCAATGGTTCCTTCTTCTGGCAGAAAGGTTGAAGGGGAAGAAAGGCGGGTGACAGAAAAGGACTGGTGACATTTAGGAAAAGGGTTAGAGTTTGGAAAAGGTGCACTGAACCCCGGGTCAGGGGAGATATATCAAGAAGTGATGAAAAGGAATGATAATTATTCCTTCCTTCTCATCCTGTCTGGTAAGTCTCCCCTGACCTGGTGTTCAGGGTGACTTTTCTGAAATCCACCCTTTTTGCTTAACCACACCACATCTTTTCTGTTACCCCTCTTCCTTCCCCTTCAACCCTTCTGCCAGAAGAAGGAGCCACTGCCTCCAAATGCCTGCAAACTTAAACACTTTTTATATGTGTGTTCTACTGCTGCAGCTTGGGGAGCAGATTTTTTTTATCCTTCCAACTACATTTTCAAAAGTTGATTATTTTCATTAATTTAATTGAAACAAATGGTACAGAAGGTGTTCAAGGTTCTGGAGGAATGGCTATAGCTTTTCCTCCCTCTGGGTCCAGACGATAAAGATGTCATCAGTGAATGAATACGAGGTGAAGGGTGCAGGATTCTGGCTGGCTAAAATGGATTCTTCAAAATGCCCTGTGCACAGGGTAGTGCCAGTCAAATGCACAAGTACTGCCACAGATTTGTCTACTCGAGATATCTTCAAACGGGGAATAGTTACGGGTTAAGATGTACATAGCTCTGATCAAGTTCTGTGTTCTTTCAATACATTATCAAAAGAATGATTTAGATTCTTTGACTGTAGCTAAGCAACAGCCTGCTAAGCGTCCCTCCAGGGGTGTGCGCTCTGCCAACCCGACTTAATGCCACCCCGGATCAGTTTGCTCTCAATTGCTGCTCACTGATAACACGAGGATGGCCACACTACAGCAGCTGCTGGAAGTTCTGTGGGACACGGATGCTATAAGCAATTGCTGGAACTGGCTAGCACTTTGAATGAGAGTATGCACTGGCAATCTGTCAGTTACACATCCGAGTAGTATGACGCTGAAGACGGCCTTAGTACTGTGTCATATCTACAGAAGTTACAGGCACAGTGGAGTGGCTGAGCTATATGGACTTGCTTGGTGAGCATCTTAATGTGTAGACTCTACTTGAAGCTATTTGGAGTTATCGGCTGTGCTGTGGGGTTCTTCTATTGTGGGTTATAGGCTTCAGTTTAACACCAGAATTATTAACAGACATTTACCAGCACTTATATTAATAAACTTGCCTTTAGTTCACACTTACATCTTTCTGTTGCCTTTGTGCTCTCTTGATAATTTATAAATATTATGTGTGCCTCCTGTAATGTGCAATCAGCATGTCAAAAATCTGTCTTATTTATGCCTACGTGGCCTTTCTGGTTCAAATTTTATTTTTAGGTCTTGTTGGTGGAATTTGAAATCAAACCATATCCAATACTGATGATCTCTGTCTATTCATGTTACAAATATTCCATATTTATTGGGTGCAAGCCCCGTTTGTAATTCAGGAGTCTTATTTATGCTGTCTTGGGTACACAGGGTTGAATATATTACTTGTTGTTGAAGCCAACTGTGTGTTTCCTTTTTGTAAAAAATATTTTTTGCCTTTGCCTATTTGTTTCATGGTGTTCTTTAATAGTGGCTCATTGTCTGTTCTGAGCTAATAACTGCATGTATATTCATGTTAATTTTATTTGTATGTAATAGTTGTTAATGGAAAAATTTTTCTCTCTGTTTTAGTTCATGTGTGATCATTTAATCTATGCTGGAATGTAACTAATCAAGAGATTAAACTTGACAGCTGGCTATCTCAAATTTCAATTTCTAATCCAGGGCGTATACTTTCCCTCAGAACCATGAAACTTATCAATCCTTTGAATGCTTAAGGCTTTATATGCTGGCATAGAACTTCTTCCTTGCACTTTAGAAAATCAACCCAGCACAAAAAAACACACATTTTGAAAAGACCTTTGATGTGCAACACTAAGTACGCTGCAAATTTCCGTATTACGAAAGAATAAATTCGAATTCCATCAAACACAGTACATGTTAAGGTTTAAATTAATATACATACTGTAGCTACAAGAAGCGCTAAGCTTTCACATAGGCATATAATACTGATCTTGAAGATAAATAAGCTACAAGAAATGCTAAGCTTTCACATATAATGCTATCTTTTTTTCATGTGGAAAACTTTAAAATACATCACATAAATGTGATATTAAATTTTTAAATAATGACATAAATGTCTGATCTTCTGTGCATGAAATTTGGATAAATTCCAGTGTTCAACTCCCCTCATCGACTTTGAGCAGTGACGCCATACCAAAGACGATACATACAGCCAATCTATGAAAGCATTGGATCATACTCGTAAACGAATGAATGTAATCACATTTCACACAGTTATTTATAGTCATGGATTATGTCAAAACAAACTGAAGATACAGAAAATAAATAATAACAAGAATTAAAAACAAATTTTCATGTCGGATAAGAATTATTCTTGTAATTTATGTGATTAGAAAAGCACAGACAACCTTTAAATTACATTACAGTAAAGCACATGGTGAAGTTACTTTTACTCTTAATTATTGAATCTAATGGGAGAAGCATTGGAAAGTTGGGGTTTTGGTTGGAGAGAAACTAAACTATAACAGAAAATTGGGAAAACGAAATGAATGACAACAAATAGAAAAAAGTAGCATGAAATCTGGAGAAATCAACACACTAAATTCTAAGAAAAAGCCAGATCACAACTAATGAAAATCCACCAAAAAATAACGAATATTGGAATCAATAACTAGAATTAACCTACACAGGTAAATTCCAGTTACTCATTCCAACCATTCCATGATACCTATACAAATAATTTTTGCAGGAGTTGTATGCACTTGTAATTGCTCTCTAAAACCACTGAAGTGAAATAAAAAAAAATTGGAATTGGTAACTACAATTGACCTTCTATGCAAGTCTATTCTAGTTACTGATTCCAATATTAGTAACTCTAATTAATGAACCATCGAATGGTTGGAATCGGTAACTAGAACTGACCTTTACAGGAATCCAATATTACACTTCAGTGCACACACCTGTTGGAAAAACTAACTAAATGATGTACCATGGAATGGTTGGAGTCGGTAACGAGAATTTACCTATACAGCTCAATTCACGTTACCGATTTCATTATTTGTTAGATCCTACTGTTTGTGAATTTCGTTACTTGTGTACTGGTCCTGTTATATTCAACAATAACTATTAAAAATTAATGCTATTTCACAATATTATGACTTCATCATGTGCTATAATGTAATGGATTTAAAGGTCCCTCTGTGCTTTTCCTACATGTATAAATTATGATGATTTATTTCAGGAAGGTATATTTCTGTTTTTCTCTTGCTTATTTTTGTTACCTTCAATTCTTTTTGATATAATCTGGGGCTAAGTAATTAATGATGTGACCTGTGAATGTAATTTTATCATATGCTGTATTTGTTTGTTTACAAACATGATCAGTTGCTTTCAAGGACTGCCTCTAAATAGCATATCTGCCTTAGGTATGATGTCATTGCTCAAAGCTGACGCATGGAGTAGACACTAGAAATGAACCTGAAATTCTTCTAGGAGGCTGATCATCAAAATTTTAAGCTGTAAATAGAAGTCAAACACTCTTTGATTTAAGAAATTCATTGCCCCTCTCACACATAACACAATTCGTTACAATTCATATTGTGTAAAAGGAAATTTACTTTGAAAATAACGCTTTGAAACCACTATTCACAATATTTTCCTGCAACCTGTCAGAAATAGATTCATTTCAGTAATTGCCAGGGAACGACAGAAAACAGGCATTATTGCACGTGTACTGCTACAATGACATAGGAAGCCCGTATGCTCAAACATATATTGAATTAAGAGGACTTACACTATGTCAGCTTAATAAGTCACAGCTGCTAAATACAAACGCAAATTCTTTACAAACGAATGGAAAAACTGGTAGAAGTGGACCTTGGGGAAGATCAGTTTGGATTCCGTAAAAACAGTGGAACACGTGAGGCAATATTGACCTTACGACTCACCTTAGAAAATAGATTAAGGAAAGGCAAACCTACATTTCTAGCATTTGTAGACTTAGAGAAAGCTTTTGACAATGTTGACTGGAATACTCTCTTTCAAATTCTAAAGGTGGCAGGGGTAAAATACAGGGAGCGAAAGGCTATTTACAATTTATACAGAAACCAGACTGCAGTTAGAAGAGTCGATGGGCATGAAAGGGAAGCAGTGGTGGGGAAGGGAGTGAGACAGGGATGTAGCCTTTCCCCAATGTTATTCAATCTGTATATTGAGCAAGCAGTAAAGGATACAAAAGAAAAATTCGGAGCAGGTATTAAAATCCATGGAGAAGAAATAAAAACTTTGGGGTTCGCCGATGACATAGTAATTCTGTCAGAAACAGCAAAGGACCTGGAAGCGCAGTTAACAGAATGGACAATGTCTTGAAAGGAGGATATAAGACGAACATAAACAGAAGCAAAACGAGGGTAATGGAATGTAGTCGAATTAAGTCAGGTGATGCTGAGGGGATTAGATTAGGAACTGAGACACAAAGTAGTAAAGGAGTTTTGCTATTTGGGGAGCAAAATAACTGATGATGGTCAAAGTATAGATGATATAAAATGTAGACGAGCAATGGCAAGAAAAAAGTTTATAAAGAAGAGAAATTTGTTAATGTGAAGTATAGATTTAAGTGTCAGGAAGTCATTTCTGAAAGTATTTGTATAGAGTGTAGCCATGTATGTAAGTGAAACGTGTATGGTAAATAGTTTGGACAAGAAGAGAATAGAAGCTTTCGAAATGTGGTGCTACAGAAGAATGCTGAAGATTAGATGGGTAGATCACATAACTAATAAGGAGGTATTGAATAGGATTGGGGAGAAGAGGAGTTTGTGGCACAACTTGACTAAAAGAAGGGATCAGTTGGTAGGACATGTTCTGGTGCATCAAGGGATCACCAATTAGTATTGGAGGACAGCGTTGAGCGTAAAAATTGTATAGGGAGACGAAGAGATGAATATACTAAGCAGATTCAGAAGGATGTAGGTTGCAGTAGGTACTGGAAGATGAAGAAGCTTGCACAGGATAGAGTAGCATGGAGAGCTGCATCAAACCAGTCTCGGAGCTGAAGACCAGAACAACAACACACTATGTCACAAAAGAAACAGAACATCAGAAGATGCTGCAAGAGCACTGGAATTTCGTAAACCATACAAAAATAAATACTTTGGCTTCAAGTGCACATTTGTACAGCCAGATTCACAACAAAGTAGACCCCACCCTGATATTAAGCTTCTCATTGTGGTTTTCAGGATGCAAATTTTCTTGGTGTACCAGTATTGTATTATCTCGTACCTGATTCTTTATTACGGTATAATGCCATACATGCCAGAAGATGAAAACATGCATTTGAAATTCAGGACACAGTTGAAAGTAGTCAACAGTGTGGAATGAAAACTTTATTTCAAATAAATTGCCTCCCTCTGTGAAACAGATTAATAAGAGCCAAATGTCTTTAGCAAGCTGACAAAAATAACTTTATTGTTCTGCAATGTGATTAACACTTTACTGCTGAAAACATGGAAATAAAATAAAATCAGAAAATTGAAACCAATAACATATTTTAGCCTCCCGTAATATTCAATTCATAGCTCCCAGTCACAGAAATTCGGTTTTGTTTTCATTTAATGTGAGAGCTGTAAATGAAGACAAAACATCAAAGTCACGTCCTCCCCACTAAAACTCAGATTGCTCTGCACATGCACGAATGTAGCAGCTCCGGCGCACTAGAAACATTTTTTAAGTAGCCAAAAGTGGGAAAAGGCACTGCTCATATGTGACTCAGCTGTGCATGCTGCGGACTTTCACATGACTACACACCCTCCGACTGAACGTTGCAATAGTAAAAGTGTTGGCTGGTTTCATTGTCTAGGGGCTCGGATACGCAGTTGCCTCATTACAGGCCAATACTGCTGAGTCTGCAGTATATGACAAGAATACACACAGTAATCAAATGGTCAAAGGTTTACATCACTCAGCAATTTTGAATTATGGAAGTAACATATAAATGAAAGATTACAATTAAATAAAATCTGCAGGTACTATCTTAATGAGTTTAAATGATGAGTATCATAGTAGAAGTACTTTTGTCAATGTGGTATATTTCTGCAAACCACTTACTGGTATCAATGGTACAGCAATTAAATAAAATATAAGTTGAATAACAGAGAAACAATAGATTCCTACTGCATGTAATTAGTTATGAACAACAACATAGCTCACAAGATCTTCACTTCTAAATGCTCACTATGTCTTCACTGCAAAAGCCACGGAAATCACACAAGAACGCAGGCTGGCACTCCGAAATATTTCTATCCTCCATGACCACGCGCAAACTGCTCCACTGTCCAAGTCTTTTTGCCGACTGTGGATCCGTCGCGCTGTACTGTCTGTGTCCAGCACTCACACTCGTGTCCTGTGCGACTGTCCCTTGCACCGCACTGCCCAGAACTCCCTTGTACCCTCTCCGAAAATGATGCTCCTCCCCAACCTCCATACGTCTCTCTTAGTACCGAGCACTCTCATTGGCTAGAGCGTTCCCTCCATGTCTCAAAGCCAACATGCACTCACAAACATATTGAAACACATACCAAATACTGGATTTACATTTAAATAACTTGAAATTAAATAAATATTCCTATGGCTGGACCATAAACATGCTCTAACATACAATATTAAATACATAAACAGATTAAATAAACATATATCAAAGGAATAGCAACAAAAGGTAGGCCAGTAGCCTAATGTCTGTGTGCTTTTTAAAACACTGTAAATATTTAACCAATTTCTTCATGAATAGTATATATCGGATACATACAAAGAGACAGATGAATAAATATATTTATAAGCATGCTGCTACCGGTTTTTTGTGTAACTGTGGAGTACTTATGGCCAGACGCGATCGATAGTAAGCAGCCACTTTGACCTCCAATAACTTGTGTACTATTTAAGTTACATGCCTGTAATTCATACCAATTTAGGTTTACACTAATAGCTTTCTACAGACATGCAGATTGACGAAATCGGATGAGCCAGTTTGATTTTGGAAATTCGTTGTTGGGTGTTACAAGTATAATTTACTGTCAGATACTTAGCCTCGAACTAATAAAGATATTGAAAATCTGATTACACCATTAGAATTGTCATACAAATAATAGTAATGTACATGTTTCTTTTTGAGGTATCATGATTCATCTGGCTACTATTAATTTGTATATGAACTGTGAAATGTCTGCCATTAAGGTTTCACAAAGTCCGCCATCTCTGGCACTCCCGGTGTGTCTCCTTCATCAACGTAGCGTCACACTGGAATTCCCAGCCATGCGGCTGGACCGTCTGTTCTGCGGCATCACGCGGTTGCTAAGCTAACGTTTGGCACCACATGGGGGCTGCCGGGCGGCAACACGCTGAGAGGTCCCAAGCTCAGCCATGTCAACTCAGAACTTAGAATATTTTTCAGGGCGCCACAACTCGCCTGTTACCTCACAATGCACATGAGCCTGCTGACAGTCACTCAAATGAACCTAGTGTGAACAGCAGTGGCTTCACACTCAGCAGAAGCAGTTTGTTGTTATGAAGTATTGCATAGTCTTCATTCTAAATCCTTCAAACATTTTGCTGTTGGCTGACGCTTTTGTGTGCTCTATGTTTTGTTGTTGTAAGTATTATATTGCAATAGTGGGATACAGTAAATTTCTTTGTTAGAGTATCAGTTCTTATCAACCAAAATTACAAAAATTTAACTGAAAACTAAAACAACGACAAATTCCTAGAATCCTAAAAAATTCCCAGGTTTTCCCATTTTCCCCAGATGAAAAAATTCCCAGGTTTTTTCCCAGATTTCCCGGTTGTCCCGAGGCATATACACACTGTAATTCTAAAATTGTATTATCCTTTTACTTGTATTCCTTGATGTTCCTCAGAATTACTACAAATGAGCTACAGGAGTACATAAAGATTTGCAGTACAATTTTTTAAAAATAACTGTCTTCTCTGGCATTTAACCACATCCAGTTCCAGAATTTCAGTGGTTGTCAGAACTGATCTGGGGGAGAGCCAGATGTTGAAAGAACCCAATGAAGAGAGACATAATAATTCTGAATGTACAACCATGCAGATGCTTGAACTCAGAGTACGTTTATGTCTTTGATCACCAGTTTTTTTCATATTTTGTTTGATAAGCATTTTTGATCAGTAATGACCATCAAAAGATTAGTCTGTATTAATAGAACTGTATTAAAAAAAAAAAAACATCATAAAATTTCTATCATGATTCAGAATCGCAGAAAATTAATTATATGGTAAAAATGAAGGACAAACATAGTGAGGGACTGGTACAATGGGGCCATTATTACATCTTTTTATGAAGGAATTGGCGATCTTGGGGTAGACCAACTGTAGCATGAGGTGGCATTGACAATGACAAGCAAAACGCAAAGTGGTGCACAGAGAGGATCCATGAAGAGTTAATGGAGGATAGAATTCATGTTTAGACAAAGCAGGGTAGGCTGGTGACAACGTGCTGAATGTATTGCTTCACAGTTGTGTGTGGAAGATTTCAATATCTATTACATGTTTAAAGTATTCACAATAAAATACTGTTCAAGCAATGAAAAAGAGAAAGGTCATCACAATTTACTCTGATGCTCAAAACTCAGCTACACACAAATAACTAATTTTTGTGTTAGTTCACAACCACACGAGAAAACACTCAAAGTTGTCCAGCAAAGTTCATCAGCATTATAGTGAATGTTTCCCAACTATACCCAAATATCAATGTTGCAAATTATTATCAGATAATAAAAATCAATAATTAATTAAAAATACTGTTGGGTTATTGAGTAGGTTGGATATCTGATTATTACATTATCCTAAATCATATAAGATATTATAAGTGCAGGAAAGTACACTTAAATTGCTCTTAATAACAACTATGTCATCACTAATATTCATATACGAGATAAAAAGTCACAATGACTCATGGATCATACCCCGGCCATCTTGGATACGAATACGTGAACGCAGACGTGCTTGTTCGAGGTGAAATTGGTCTTCTTGTCTTTCCCATTCCTGAAATTGGGCAGCTTCCTTTGACCGCTGCATCATTGACATTTCTTCCTCACGTTGTTGGCGTTCAAGTTCCCGTTCCAAACGGCGTTTTTTTACCTGCAGAAAAAAGAACACTTAAAAATAAATATAAAGTAAATATTGTTATGATAATATTCTTCTCAGGTATGCAGTCGGATCATAACGTCTTCATGACACAATATTTTCGCGGTCCAACTGGCCGCCATCTGCAGGTGAGAGTGCTGGTGCACGATCTCGCCGGAGAAGAATATTATCAATTATTACACCGGGAAAGGCTTCGTAGTAAATATTGTTATGTAAGTTTATAATTCTGTATACATCAAAATAAATGAGGATAACCTTATGATAAATTCACGATGAACATTTCACCATACCATTAAAAAGTGAGTTAATAAATATTCCATCAAAATTCCTATTAATAGTTGGAAATTTGTAAGCTCATTCTATTGATGATAATATCTGATACTTGATGTCCTCAGATAAGAGTAGTAGAATGAAATCTTTATGTGCTGAACGTTTTTGGATTGTTAATGATAAGCTGGAATCCTGTTTATGTAAATCAAGATCTTTTTATCAACCACAACAGATTTTAAAACATTGTAGTTTTTTATAATAGTGCATGTTATTGTGTAAGTATTGCAGAAGTTATGCAGCTATATACACGCATATTTGCCTAGGGTACTACCTGGCACAGAGAAAAATGACCCAGCCAGGTAAGCAGTAATATTATCTTTACACTCGAGAAACATGGAGGGGAGACGGCAACAGCATATACTCCAGCATACTGCCAAGTGGAGTGCTGTCACAAATTACATGTCTATATGCCAGTGCCCTATATAGTACAACAACTTAACACTGACTGGTACCTTCATCTGAGAACACTCCTCGGACAATTTAACTTTTCCATCATTTATTCCCTGATGAAAATATTTGAATCCTCATAAGGTCTAAATAATCACTGGCTGTTTTATTTCAGACGCAACATTCTTTCACTAAAAAAACCTTATGTAATCTGCTGTTTTTGAAATTATGCCATCTCATTTGTACATGGTAAATTATTCTTTCTGTTACATTTGAAAACTAAGTTCCATACATAAAACAATTTTTCTAGCACACACATAAAAAAAAAGTTTTGCAACACCTCGGTTCCATGAGTTCTGGAACCTGTATAGAAAACTGGAATAGCAACCAACATAAACATCATTCCTGCCCTTTTTATTGCTCATGAAAACCACACATTGTATGTTTTACCACCATACAGCGAGACCTTCAGAGGTGGTGGTCCAGACTGCTGTACACACCAGTACCTCTAATACCCAGTAGTACTTCCTCTTGCATTGAGGCATGTCTGTATTTGTCATGGCTTACTATCCACAAGTTCATCAAGGCACTGTTGGTCCAGATTGTTCCACTCCTCAATCGCGATTCAGCGCAGATCCCAGTGGTTGGTGGGTCACGTTTTTCTTACCAGCCCTTTTCAATTTATCCCAGGCATGTTCGATAGAGTTCATATCTGGTCGAGCAAAGTCGTTATCATAAAGGAATTCGCTCACAAAATGTGCACAATGTGAGAGTGAATGCCTCACCAATATGCTGCTGATATGATTGCACTATCTGTCGGAGGATGGCATTCACGCGTCACACACCCGTTTCGGCAACTTCCATGACCACCAGCGGCGTATGTCGGCCCTACATAATGCCACACCAAAACAGCAGGGAACCTCCACCTTGCTGCACTCGCTGAACAGTGTGTCTAAAGCGTTCAGCCTTACTGGGTTGCCTCCAAACAGGTCTCTGATGATTGTCTGGTTGAAGGCATATGCGACATTCATCAGTGAAGAGAACGTGATGCCAATCTTGAGCAGTCCATTCAGCACGTTGTTGGGCCCATCTATACCACGCTGCATGGTGTCGTGGTTTGCAAAGAAGGTACTCGCCATGTACCTCATGAATGACATTGCACATCATTTAGCCTACTGTGCACAGTTTTAGTCCTAACACGACATCCTGTGGTTGCACGAAAAGCATTATTCAACATGGTGGCATTGCTGTCAGGGTTCCTCTGAGCCATAATCTGTAGTAGCCTTTGGGCGGCCTGAGCGCGGCATGTCATCAACACTTCCTGTCTCTCTGTATATTCTCATGTCTGAACAACATCGCTTTGGTTCATTCCGAGACATTTGGACACTTCCCTTGTTGAGAGGCCTTCCTGGTACAAACCAACAATGCGCATACAATCGAACTGCAGACTGACCGTCTAGGTGAGGTTGAATTACAGACAACACAAGCCACGTACCTCCTTCCTGGTGGAATGACTGGAACTGATCGGGGGCTGTCAGACCCCCTCCGTCTAATATGCGCTGCTCATGCAAGGTTGTTTACATTTTTTGGTGGGTTTAGTGACAACTCTGAACAGTCAAAGGGACTGTGTCTGTGATACAACATCCTCAGTCAACATCTATCCTCAGGGGTTCTGGGAACTAGCGTGATGCAAAACTTTTTTTGATGTGTGTAGTTTCTCTGCAATGTCTTAAGTCCAGATCTGCATGACAAAATCTGTGAAGTTTCCTCAAGGTTAGAATTTCCTTGCATTTTTTTATATACTCACAGAAATTGGCAAACTGAGTGTTGGCTTCTGTCACAGGTTCTTCAGATGACATTTCCTTCAGGATTTTACTGAGTTTTGCCAACATGAGTGACTGGCATTGTCAAAGCTCTGGCCTCCATTGCTGATGACACACTGGAGTCGAGCTCATGGCTGCAGGTTATACAAAGCTGGCATGCCAGTATCCAACAATTTTTCCTTGGTCATTACTACTGTGCTTCTTCTCTTGATATCTGCAGTGGTTATTCATTGTGAATGGGAATCCAGGATATGTTCACCTCGAGGCTTCCCCTTTTCTTAATGAAGCTATTGTCAAGGTAAATGGATCCTGTATTCCCATATTGCAGTGAACAACTGCTGAATGTGGCAAGGGAAGAATCACAGTGGTAATGACCATGGAAAAACCCTAGGATGTTGGCATGCCAGGTACATATAACCTGTGGCCACTAGCTTGACTCCAGTCTACCACCATTACTGGAGGGTGAAGCTTTTATAGTGGCAGCCACTCATGCTGGCAAAATTTCAGAAAGGTGTTCTAACTAACTCTGGCCAAAGAATCCAAGACAGAAACCAATGGGAAATTGTTAACAAGTTGACATGAAAGCTTTAACAATTTTCTATTACACCTCTACAGGGGAGGAGATTCGAGACTGTACGAACACCTTGGCCAACAGTGGAAGATAAAAGCCGATTTCCTATCCCCTCTTAGATTTCTGTCGTGGGGACTGATGACCATAGATATGTTAAGTCCCATAGTGCTCAGAGCCATCTTTCTGTCATGGTGTGGGAACAAAGGGACCACAGCAAAGTTCCTGAAAAGTAAATGCCTAATTACCACCACCCAAGCACATCATATCATTGACAGAATGGAACGATCTTCTCTCCATTAGTGAATTCATGCAAGAGACCTGGCAAGAACAGATGAGTAATTTTTGGACGTTTTCTATCAACTAAGTGGCAGCATACTTGAAGACAACTGGGATAAGATCAACAGCATCACTCACAGGAACAGGCAACTGCTGTACTGAGCAACAGAGAATAAGTTTGCAAGATGCAGGAAGCAGATCCAACAAGCTGGTGCCCGAGAAGTCACACACAGTAATCAAAGCAGATATACAAGTTGGAGACAAAGAGGAACCTCGGTGAATGACAAGTGACTACAGAGGAACAGCCTTTCCTTCAAAAAAAGGAGGGAACTTTGCTATCGTCACCAAAATTGTACCTAAGGAGGTGGTAATAGCTGCCAATAAGGGAAACGCGACCAATGTAATGAAGAGCGAAGATTATGAACAGAAGATTTGGGACCTATTAGATCAGATGAGTATTGAAAACAAAGAGCAGATCTGACACAGAGGATCACAAAGAATATGAATCAGTCAATCAAGGTGTCTTCTCTCACAGTGGACGTACAGAGGAACCTGCCCAACACAGAAGTCCTACCACCTTGCCAGTATGGTTTGCCAGAAATGCGTAAGGATCCACTAAGAGCAATGTTATGCACTTCTGGCTCACCAACTTATTATTATTATTTATTATTATTTCGTTTGGCATCAAGGATACATTACTTGAATTGAACAGCAATGATGTTACTGGTAACACAATATGCATATGCTAGAAATAAAATAGATTACATTCATTTATGGTAATAAAAGCCAGATTAGAGCAATAAATCAATAATATACATATGGATAAAAACACTAGGATGAGTTACATGTAAAAGAGAAAATGTGGTTTTCATAAACAGTAATATTGACAAACAGAGCTTCAAGTTGTAATAAAAACTATAGGTTAATATCTAAAGTATCCAGCCAGGAGATTGCTTCCTCAGAGACCTCATGTATGCTGGTCAGAGTTCCAGCATATTTCCGTAGAGGACACTCTGTGACTATGTGGTGTATTGTTTGTCGTTGGTGTCCGCAGTCACACTTGGCCCTTTCAGCGATTCCCACTTATGCTTCATGTCCTTGCATCTTCCGTGCTTGGTGCGTATGCAATTTAGGGTGGTCCACAACCTCCTAGGTAAGTGGAATCCAGGAGGGACTCGCGTAGGATCAGCAATGAGACCTGCAGAATCAGGATTGGCTGCGAACCATTCTTCCCGCCATGCTGTTTCTGGTTGGAATCCTTCAGAAGTAAGCCTTTTTCCAAGTCTCCAGGAGGGTTTCCTGGACTTAAGACGTTGCCTTTGAGTGGCATCACAGTCCTGGTGTAGCGGTAACTCGGGATTCTTGGAGCATTTCTCCCATTCCCTTTACAACACTGCTTGATGTCATAACTTCGGTGGTGCAATATTAGACAGAACAGGTAGCCATTCTGTGGGTGTGGATTTTATTGTCCCGGATACGCTTCTCATGGCTACATTCAGCTGCGTGTCTACCATGGCTGTATGAGCGCTGTTCAGCCATACTGGGCTGCAATATTCCCCAACAGAGTATACAAGTGAGAGGGCAGTTGTTTTGAGTACAGCTGCCTTAGCTCCCCAGCTCGTTCCGGAGAGTTTGTGTAATATATTTTTCTGGTTTTCATTTTTAAAGCTGTTTCAGTTAGGTGTTTTCTATATGTTCGCGAACGATCCAAGGTCACGCCGAGATATTTTGGGAATGGGTTATATAACAGCAACTGATTTCTAAAGGAAATTTGGGGTTTATAACGAGCATGCCTATTACTCAGATGGAAGGTGGAGGATTCAGTTTTATTTCTGTTTACTTTGAGTTGCCATCCATTAAAAAATTCATCTAGAATTTGCAGATCCTGAGTGAGAGTCATTTCTGAAGTTGTAAAATCGTTAGCCTGCGTCACCAAGGCTATGTCATCAGCTTAGAGAAATGTTCTTGCTCTCGTTTCTGGCATGTCAGTGACATATAAATTGAAAAGTAGGGGGGGGCCAATACTGATCCTTGCGGTAGTCCGTCATTTAAATTGTATACCTTGCTTACTTGACCGTTTAGGTGACCTTGGAATTTCCTGTTGGACAGCATGTTATTGAGTAGTTGTGCAATTCTTTTACATGTAATTATTCTTAAGAACTTAAGGAGCATGCCTTTCCACCACACTGTATCATATGCTGATGTTAGGTCAATAAACACGGCCATTGGTTTCTTCAGGTCTTCGAAGCCCTTCTCTATGTATGTTGCCAACGCTAGCACTTGATCGCTACAACTGCGGTCTCGTCTGAAGCCAGCCTGTTCTACAGGAATGTGTTTTAGGATAGTTGGTACAATTCTATTATAGAGTACTCTCTCCAGCAGTTTATAGCAGACAATTAGAAGTGCAATGGGTCTATAGTCTTCAGGATTGTTACCAGATTTTCACGGTTTCAGGATGGCAATTATTTTAGTTTTCTTAAAAAGATTTGGCAGTCTTCCTGTTGCGAGAATTTCACTAAACAGTGCAGTTAACCACTGCACTGCACCTTGGCCAGCATGTTTAAGGAACTCCGGGTATATACCATCACAACCAGCCACTTTACCAGATTTCAGTGTATCTAGGGCTGAAACAACTTCGGCTGCAGAGATTTTCTGTGCAAATTCGGAAGGCTGTGCTTGAAACATTTTAGACTTTAACTCATGTTTTATATCTTTGGCTTTCTGTTTGTTGTTGTTGATTGGTGTTCTTGTTATTTTAACAATCCTGGCTGTTATTTTGTTAGGATTTATTTTGTCTAATATGATATTAACTTTTGTGGCACTGCCAAGCTTTCTTAATAAATTCCAAGCTTCCTAACTCGAGTGTTGGAAAGACATGTTTTCAGTTAGTTCCATCCATTTCTTTTGCCAAGCTGAATCTAGGGCCGAAATCAATTCATCTGCTACCTTGGTGTCTCGAGTCGTTTTAAATTTGTCACACAATTCTTGACATCTAGGGCTCCATCCAGGAATGTAGTTCTCTCTGTAGCCTCTTGGAATACGTTTTCTGGCAATGGAATGAATTAGTCTAACAAAGTGGTCATAGTGCCTAACTTTAGGTGGAATAAACTGAATAACATGATCAACCTCTTCAGAGAATTTTTCCCATTTGGCTTTTTGGAAGTTCCATCGTGGCTTTGGTATAGACTTCACAACTGGGATTTCGAGTCCAATTTTCACTAGTACAGGTCGATGTTGGCTTCTAGGGAAATCACTGAGCACCTTCCTGCTGCTCTGCAACCAACTTATAAACTGGTGAAACACATTGTCTCTCTCCTTCAGTTACATGTGGGGAAAGACCAATGCTTGTATAAGGGACTATGGAAATTTCATTGAAAAGCTGAAGAAATTAAAACTTGGACCAAACAACATCTTGGTCATCTTTGATATTGTTTCTTAGTTTACTAAAGTGTTACTCAATGAGTCTCTGGACCATATCAGTACCATTTTCCTGCATGAAACCATCGAGCTCTTTCCTGCATGCCTCACCACAAGCTATTACACATGAAGTTACAACTTTTATGAACAGGTGAAAGGCATCATCATGGGTAGTCTACTTAGTACAGTGAGGGCCAACTTCTTCCTGAAACATTTCAAAACACTGGAGCTGGACTAAGGCGTGTTACAGATACTTCAATGACATCTTTGTTTTATGAAGACATAATGAGAGATAGCTCAGTGACTTACTAAGACATCTGAACTGTCTCCACACCAACATAAAATTTGCTATGGTGGTAGAAAAAGACTGACACTATCCTTTCAAGATGAGCTGGTTACAAGGAATGGTGAGAATCTGGGACACACTGTGTACTAAAAACTAAGAAACAGACCAGTATCTGCATAAACTGTAAAATCGACACCCAAGCCAGAAGAGAGGGATGACTGAAATACTTGCAACATACACAAGATGAATATGTGAGCTGCAGCATCTCAGACATGACATGCAACACCTGGATAAGTATTAGGAGGAGCTACAGATACTCCACTCCTTACACAAGAAGTGTCACAAAATCTAACAATTGCAAAGTGACTCATCAAAAGAAGAAATGCCGGATATAGCATCTCTGCCATACATTTCCAGGATGATGGGCAGAAATGGCCACATATTACACAAGTAGGTGTAAAGACTATTTATAAAGTGACAAAGAAGATCAAAGAGCACCTCAGATCAGCAAAGGACTAATGGGACCCACTTGCAATGCTGGGAATATAAGGCATATCCTGCACAAGTGGAAAAGTTTCTGTCAGAATGACTAGAATATCGAACAACAATTGGATTACTGAATATAAGCAGCATTGCAGCTTGGGAAAGGTGGAGAAATTGGCAGTGGCAGAAGCGAACAACCACTACAGGAAGCAAGGGGGTAACCACAGCTGTAATGATCGCAGAGAAGTACAACAAATCGAGCAAAATGAGAAACAGATATAATGATCACAACAACCTTGATGAAAAAACAATGATAAATCAAAGGAAATTAAATTGAAGTTAATGCATAAAATTGATTGAAAACACACGAACAAAGATTTTAAGTGGGAAAAGAATGATAGGAAAGAAAATTAGAACAAATGAAGAAATTGATATTATGATTAAAATAATGTGACAAAGGAATGAAAATAAAAAATATGGGGACTGATGACCTTAGCTGTTTAGTCCCCCTTAAACATCCCAACAACCACCACCACCATAAAAAAATATTTAAAAAATACTGCACCTGACATGATTCAAACCTACCACAGCCTCTTGCATCTGAAGTTATTATCCTATCCACCACATCACACCACCAGACTATGTAATATAGCTTTTGGTATGTTTCTGAGTTCACACAAAATTCCAAATTCCCCCCCCCCCCCCCCCCCCCGTCAATAACTCACAAATGAGTGCCCACCAGGGAGAATGGCTGCAGGGTGTGATACCTCGGATCTTAACCCACATCACGGTACATTTAGTTTCAGAAGTCTACACCGCCGCTGGGGACCTCTCCTTGAAAATGTTTTTCATGGCTGGATGTCAATATACCTTAGTAAACTTACACACCATTTGTGCATACATGAATGACTCGAGTTGCTGTTCTCTGAGACTGGTGTAAAGGCCATGAAAGTGTGCTTGTGCTGTTTCTGGTTCATGTTGTTATCAGGTTTGGCTTATAAGTGGGGTGGACAACATCAGATGTTGAATGATCAATGTGAAGGACATGGAGCTGCTGCATACTCATATGAGACAATGTTATCAGTACCAGACAGAGTTTGAAAGTGAGCCTTGTGGTAGGTCTCAATTTAGCTAGTGTTTCGTGCAATATCCAGATTTGTGGGACATTTGATGTGACATTGGCCCGGCGTTTACTGCAAGAGAATTAGAGGCCCAGGCCTGAGCACAACAAGGGAAGATCAGCATATTGTGAACCACACACACAGAGTAACTTCTTCACATACACATCTGCTATTTAAGAACAAGACTGGAATCCCTGCCACATTCAGTGTCATCCTACACCATTGTTTGGAGACTAACAGCAGCTGGACTAGGGTGTTACCATCCACATGTAGGCTGCTATTAACATCAAAATGCAAATGGCTGCGTCCAAACCACTATATGGCAGTGACCTAGGAGAGGTCTCATTCTTTCAATGTTCTGGAGAGGCAAAGCGGTGCCATTCTTTAACACAATAGTATTCATCCAAATATGGTTCGTGTCTCTATGAATTATTAGTGTGATGTTGAGGTACTCCCATGGCCATCAAGATCCCTAGATCTAATTGTGATGGAACATGTGTGAAACAAGCTCAGATGTCAACTCTGTCACAGTTCCGAAATCCAGGATATCGATGAGCCAATACAAAAATTGTGAACCAGCTTGCCTTACAGAAGGATGCAACGTCTTTATGACATACTTCCCAACTGAATGAATGCATCCATTCAAGCCAAAGAGGTGCAGGCAGTATCATACTGATAAGTGGGCACAAACTGCCAGATGCTTTGTAAATTTGATTCAAGACTGTAAGAACATCACATACCCCCCACCTCATGGTGTTTTGCTTTGTTTCACTCCTTTTTTGTCAGACAAAAAAGGGGTTTAACACAATAATACATGTAGATAGAAATTGCATATTTGTGTTGAGACTGCATAACTGACAGCATACAAATATCCACCCAGTATTCGAGTACAAAAGTACTTAATGACTTCCAATAAACTTTACACATAATTTCAAACCTTCACAATAAAATTTCTCACTAACTCCTCCCCCCCCCCCCCCCCCCCGCCCCCCTTGCACACACACAAAATGATGAAAGGAAAAAATGTTCATGCAGAAAAACTTTAGCACTTGGCATGACACTTTAATTTAACACTTCTTTAGTATCACCTCTATTTGCAACACAGATTGCAGCCAGCATCCACACATACACTGAATGCACTTGCAAAATTATATCAAACAGTGGGAAGTCGAGGATATAATAACAACAATAAGGAAAGGATAGTTTGTTACTCATCACATAGAGGAGCTGCTGAGTCACAGACAGACACAATGAAAAGTACTGCTAACATAATTAAAGTTTCAGACAAGGTCCTTCTTCCAAAATAGAAAACACATGAATATTCACACTATCTTTTTCATATTGTTGCAAAATTATATATCAATGTATAACGCCTGGTTAAGGATATAACATCACAAAACATTGAGATGCATGAGAAACTACCTTTTCTAGTTCTCTTCTGTTTTCCTCTTGCTTCTGTCGATTACGAATTTCTAACTCTTCTCTGCTCAATCCCGTCAGTCCATCCTTATCCAACTTTTTTGACCAAACAAATGTTGCTAACAAGTTCGCATCACCAAAAGGATTGTCTGTGTTTGTATAATGAAGATAATCATTATCCCAACCCATTCTTTCCTTCCGTTTGCGCTCTTTCGCTTCCTTTTTCAACAGGCGCCGCAAGCGCTTTTCCTCTGGAGTTTCAGTTGCTTTAATCAATTCTTTCTGTCTTCTCCTTTCTTCTGCCTGCCGTAATCTCTCCTCCTTCAGTTTCTGTAGGAGTTTAACAGAACGTGAGGAAGAATCAGAATCTGATGACTCAGTTGAGTTTTCCTCAGATGATGATTCTGTTGATGATGATGATGATGACGATGATGCCCTGGAAGATAATATAGGATGATCAATAATATGTAGTTAATAAGTGGACTGACTATTATAGTTAATGTCCAACATAAAATCCTTTTTGCAACTTGCCACAATAACTTCAAAATCACAAAAACAGATTAGTGGCGTGGTACTCAGGACTTGGAAACCAAGTGAGGTGATATTGTGAAGAAAACAATGTGGTCTTTTCAATAAGTACTCTCACTGCTCACTGCTTGTACCTTCCAACACACTGCAGAGATTAGTGTATTTATCGGTATTGTCAACAGGATATTTATTTTCTCTGAGGTAGGTTCTCCAGTTCCACTCTTTGTGATTTTGAGTTCTCCCACATCACCACCTTACTCAACTTTAATATTTTGCTTGGAAGTTCCGTCACCTTTTCCTTCAGCACTGTCATTCATTTTCCTTTTTCATTATCAATAAATTTAATGAAGTTAGCAGCAAGCCACTGTCACTGGCATCTAAGGAGGTCTCTGTGACTGATTTTAGTCGTTGCACAATAAGGTAAGAACACATACTACTTCCCATGAATACTCTGTAACAGAGATTCATGTATTGTAAGTACACTTTACACCTGTCAATTACATTTCTTATCACTTGCTTTGGAGGAGCAGTTGTTTCCACACATCTGATACAGTAGCGTCATCAGGGACAAGTTGTAGCACTCACCCTGTGAAATACATGTTGACACACTTTGCTGGTGCTATACGCTGTGTTGGTGCTCAAAAATCATAACAACTAGGGCACATGAAAAGAAACATGGACTGTGAGTGCAAAATGAGCAAAATCTCAAACAAATGTAACATCTGACTTGGTTATAGCACAGCAGTATACATGAGGTATGCAAAATTTCAGATCACTGTATCTCCCTGCAGTGCAAATCCCAAGATGAGATGGATTTTGAATAGATCTGTTTGCTGGAAATTATCTTTCAACAATTTGGTTGAGTAAAGGTGACAAAAAACATATTGTTGGAATTAAAGTGGTAGTAATTGCTGGACATGAATGCAGTGGTAAATCACACAGACAAAAAGGTTCACTCTCAAAACTGATCCCCGTGATGGAGGCTGCTGTAATGTGATTCATCAAAGGAGGTAGGTTTTACTTTCATATCAATTTATGGTGAGACATCTGAGCTGTAAATATGAATGACATTGGATGGCACTTTCTTATTTAAGATACTCCTAAAATAGGCACTAATCAGTAAATGGATAAAACAAACTACAGATAAAAGTGACACTTGTTATTTAAATAATCTTCCTGGAATATATGTTTACTTCTTAAAATAAAATAGAAGAAACAATACACCCACTGACAGAGCTTGTATTTAAAACTGATTTGCATAATGACCAGCATTAACTGAATCTGAATGTAATTTGAGCAGAAGAGCGATTTTAAATACTTTTTAAAGTACTTATACGAGAAAAAGATATCAATGACATAGTAATTTTTATACATTACTTTTCTCACACACATCCAGAAGCTATGGGTTATATTATGTCTAAATTCTGAACATGACTCTAAGCTGAACTATCTCACAAGTAGCTCAAGAAAGAAATTCGATATGTCAATTATCTTCCAAGAAAACCATGCTGATATTACAGGCTCAACACGTGAATGTTGAGAAAAGAGAAATTATTAAGACTAATAGCTCTCTAAGGATAATAAATAATTAAGGCAATAAATTCTCGAAAGCACAACACAATCTGAGCAAATAACGTGACTGATGAATTCTTCACAAACATATCTCTTTATCTCAAGATCATCCATGAACATTAAATGTTTTATAATAAACAGCAAAATTAAGTATTAAATCAGAGCTCTCACTTCCTCCTTTTATGTTTTGATTTCCTATGTTTATTTCGTGACTTTTCATCACTATGTTTTTTCTTTGACTTCTTCTGGTTCTTGCCGGGTGATGTACATTTTTTTTGTTTCTTTCTTCTCTGCTGTTCATCGTCAGTACTCCTAGGGGTGTCCACATCCATTTTGCCATAGTCACTGTTCACCTTTTTTGTTCTGCTAGCTGATCTGCAGAAACAAAAATTTACATATAAATAGACAAACATTTTCAAGATGTAAAAAATGACAACTACTGTCTCAATATGAAAATTAATGGGACAAAAGCATTATAAAAACATCCAGAATTCAAACAAACCCTTGGACTCAGTGCCAAAACGCCCTATCCTCATTCCTTCACAACCTCAACACCTTCTCTTCTGTATCCTTCACCTGGTCCTCAACCCAACAAGCTACCATACTGCAAGTTGACCTCCACCTCTCTGATGGCTCCATCAACAACTCTGTCCTTATTAAACTAACTAATCACCAACAGTACTTGCATTTCAACAGCTGTTGCCCTTTCCACCCCACAAACAAATTCCTCTTATACAGCCTGGCCACCCATTAACAGCGACGAGAACCTCTTGTCCAGTATAGTGAAGGTCTTATGAGGTCTTCACAGACAGACTCCCAAACATAGTCTGCGAACAGATCTCTCATGCCATAAACTCACATACCATGCCTAAGCTTCAGCTATAAAGGAAAGTCTCCCTCATCAACAAGTATCACCTTGGACTGGAACAACAGAACCATATCCTTCATCAGGGATTCGATTCTCTCTCGTTATGCCCTGAAATGAGGGACATACTACCCAAGATCCTTCCCACCCCTCCTGAAGTAGTGTTCTGTCATCCACTCATTCTACACAACATGCTAATCCATTCCTAAGCCACTCCCCACTGCCAATCCCTTGCCAAAATTGTCATATCCCCATAGAAGCCCCAGGTGCCAAGGCCTGCCCAATCCACCACCTCACACTTCCCACTCCCATCCAGCCACAAGCTTATCCCAACTCATCAGAGGACAGGCCACCTTTGAAAGCAGCCATATCATGTACCAACATAGCTGCAATCATTGCACAGGTTTTTATATGAATTTGACAACCAACCAGTTTCCCACCAGAATCAATGCCAGCACCAAACTGTGGCCAAGAACAAATAAGACCACTGTTGGCACAACATGCTAGAATTCAGTGGCTACTTCACAGCACAAACCATCTGTATCCTTCCCTATTCCACCAGCTTTTCTGAACTGTGCAAATGTAAGTCATCCTTGTCTACATCTTCTCTCCCAGAACCATTCTAGCCGCAATCTCCATTCACTGATTGTCTCCATACCCTCCACCCAACAACTCACCCTTCCTCTGCCTCTGTCCTATCATCCTCTTCCAATTCACTCCCCCCACCCCCACATCACCCTTACCATGCACAGCTCCCCACCACCTCCATCACTCATGCATCACATGGCTAGCCTGGGCACCTCATACTCCTCCCTACCACATTCCCAGCCAGCAAACTCACTGGCCCCCTCCAAGCCAGTAGCTACTTACCCCCAACCCCTCTTCCTGCCTCCCACCTCTCTCTCCCTCTCTACCCACCCCACCCAACACAATCCCCGGCCCACCTGTTGAACTGCACTCCTAACACTGCATCCAGCTGACACTACACAAGGGTAGCTTGAGATAGGATTTACTCTGAAAGCTAGCAAGTTTTCTGTCTTTTTTTTGTGTGGTGTGCCTGTCGACGACTCAATGCTCCTGCTTATCAGTGAGTGGTCTCCTTTACACATAAAATATTTACATTTTTGTTGAAATAGAGACTCTCATGCAATAACCTAAGGCACAGTCCAAGTTTTAACTGCACAAGTAAAGAAAAGCGAAATTGATGTGACAACTTCCACAACACTACATAACATACAAAATTTGTATAATTTAGAAAAACAACTATGACAAATAGTTTTAGTTTAGTTTAGTGGTTTAGAGCACTAAACAGTGAGGTCATAAAGACCCTTACATGAATTAAAGGCAGATGATGATGGTGAAAACCTATGAAAAAATTAACAATTAATTTGAAAGCCAAGTTGTATATACATACAAGAATTGAAAATACAACCCTGAGATTGTGAGAACCATAAAAGACCATGCATAAAAATCAGACAAACTACAATAACTTGATAACATCATGGATAAAATATCAGTACCCATACTGTTGAAAAGGGCCAAGGTTACTGTGACTGGGTGACTACTTAGAAATAATGGCTGACCAAGCCACTCTACAACACATTAAAATATCGCACCCAAAATTTTGGGAAGAAGTCTTGACTTCACACAAAACCTTAAGACATGAACCACACTCACCTCATTATCATTTAAAATAGAAAGTCCTGTGGGAAGCCCAGGTCTGCCCTCAGGTCATCACATAAAACATTCAGCTAACAAATGTCGTACTGCCAGCTGTGTTTCACATCTGTAATGCAATGACAGCTCCTAGTGGTATAAGATAAAGTCACATGTCACTGCACAGTGTCACACTCTTATGCCTTGTAAGGGCTACTTCTTCAGCTTATTGTGGTCAGAAGCCATGAACACAATGAGTTTTCACCAAATGCAGCTTATTGTTTCTCACTTCCAGACACTGAGCCTCCCACTAACATGTATGTGGTAACAGCCTGCAGGGGGACAGAACAGCAAGGAAGAGGTGGAAGGGGGCAAGCCTCCTTGGCAGATACATTAGAGAGTTCATTTCTATGGATCCCTAGATGTGCCCTCAAAGCCAGCAGAAAATTTCTTTTCCTGTCTCTGCAAGGGAAGGAGAGCATCCTTCTTGCATCATCTGATCTGCTGGGTACATCTAACTAACAGCAAGAAGGGCATTACCAGAATCTGAGCAGATGAGGAATTTCTTGCTATGATGCAGTCTCATGTGCTTCATTGCCCACAGGATAGCAAACAATTCTGCACAATAAACTGAGAACTACTCTTGAAGTCCTATCCTAAGAACAATGTTGGGGAATGTAATGGAGCAACCACTAAAATCCCTCTGCTTACACCCATTTGTGTAAACAATTAACAAAAATTAGAAGGTAATTTAAAATCTCATTACATTTAATTGTGAAAATATTATATAGAGTACAATCCTTCCTGTATTCAGTCACTTCAAAAAGGAATCTGAGACTCTTTAGTCGTCAGTGGGATACCAAGTGGCATCAACTTGTAACAACTCCAGGCTCTCCCTTGCATGGATATCAAACGCTCTCACTGCTCACAGATGGTTATGGAACAAACATTCCTGTGGCAGGTGGGCAATGGAGATGGATGCTGGCAATTCTGCAACAGACAGAGCTCTGCATGCTTGGTGTACCACAAGGAGGAGACGTCGAGCAGGCAGTGGAGATTCACCAACCTTGTTATACGAGCTAGCAACTGACTCATACAATAAACCCCTGATGACAGTGTAATACCCTACTGGTGAACTGCATCCAAAATTTTGAGGTACAAAGGCCTTGTTGATCCATAAACCTGGCATCCATAGTCAAGCCGGGTTGGCACAAAGGCTTTATAAAGTTGGAGCAGAGATGCTCTGTTGTCTCCCCAAGACCTATGACTAGCAACAGTGTTAGGGAAAGGATAGATCACTACTCACCGTAAAGATGACCCTTTTGAGTTGTAGACAGGCATAACAATAGGAATGTTACATATTACAGCTTTCGGCCAAAGCCTACTTCAGCAAAGAAACACACTGTCACATTCACATAAGGAAGCACACCTCACGCACACATGACCACTACTGCAGGCAGCTCTGACTGGAATGTGACTGTGAGTGAATAGCGATGGAGGGGTAGGGAGACAAGTGCTGTCTGGTGGGGTGTGCAGGGTCTAGATGGTGGCCTGACATGACTGCCATGCACAGCATCAGCGGGTGAGGGAAATTGGGAGTGATGGGAAAGGAGAGACAGCCAAAGCAACATGTGAATACCATTATTATCAGTTACAGAAATAGACTTGTCACATTATCATAGACACAGGCGCATAAACAGACTAGAAGTACCTAGTGAAAGGTAAAAAAGAGAGAGAGAGAGAGAGAGAGAGAACTGTATTTTGAGCACTGAAGCCGACAGTATTTGGTATTTTTGTGAATTATTTATAATTACATAAAGGTTGTCCTAAAAGGCCACCATCAAACCTTGGATATTTTTTTTTCTTTGCTACACTTCTGAAATACAAGCTATGGTAACAGGAGTAAAGGAAAAGGACTGGTGAGATCTAGGAAAAGGTGTCAAGTTCAGAAAAGTTGCCCAGAGCTCTTGGTCAGGGGAGACTCACCACACAGAATTAGGAGGAAAGGCTGATAGTCAGGGGCTGAGCTGAACATGATTTGAAAACATGAGAGCTTAAAGGTGGAAGAGAGGGTAATATGCAAGACAGAGATTACTGCTAAACCATTGTGCAAAGTTAGAAAAAGCAAAAAGCTAGGTGCATTGTATTTGATAGATGTGGGAGGGAAATTCCTTTTTCACCCATAGTTTGTTGTGTGAATCAGAATGAGCCATTCTGCATTCTAGATCCCAAAATCTTGATGGCGTAATACTGATCAGAGGTCTGTTTCCAGAATACAAATCTCAAGAGTCAGCTTGCTGGTAGCTAGTTTGGTCAGCCTATCACCAAGTTCAGTCCCCAGGATCCTAATGTGGCCTGGGATCCAGACAAAGTCCACTGAGTATCCACAATGGTCAAGGGCATACAGGGAATCCTGTATAGCCATGACCAAGGGATGGTGAGGGCAACACTGGTCAAGAGCTTGCAAACTGCTCAATGAGTCACTGCAGATGAGAAAGGACTCATAGGTGCAGGAATGGATATGCTCAAGAGCACACGAGACGGCTACCAACTTCGCAGTGAAAATACTACAGCCATCTAGCATGAAGCACAGTTCAGTATGCCCTGCATGAATATAAGCAAAGCCTACATGACCAGCAACCATCAAGTCATTAGTATAGACTACTTCTGATCCCCAGAATGTGCAAAGGTGGGAGCAAAATTGGTGGAGGAAGACCTCGGGATGAACCCAGTCTTTCGGGCTTTGTGATAGGTCAAGACGAAGCAGTGGCTGAGGGATGCACCACTGAGGTGTACATGAGTGGGCCTCGAAGGGTGAGGCTGTAGCCAAAGGGGGAGGGGCGGGGGAAAATCCATGGGGTCTGGAGCCCCCCCACCCCCCATCACCTAAATGAAATTACACATGACATAGTTGCTGCATAGTGAAATTGACAGATATTTTGATCTTCAGTCATAAGATGAAACATGGATGCACAATTAGTTAGTTAGTTAGTTAAGTTAGTTGTGTTCCACTGATCAGTTTCACAGAAACCGTTGTGATGTGGAACACGTCAAGTGCAAACAAGATGCACACATGAATCAAGTTTTTTTTTTTTTTTTGGGGGGGGGGGGGGGTGGGGAAGAAGCTTAAAATATTTATTACTTACCCCGTTCCCTTAAATGGCACAAAATGCATATATTATAGCTATATATTTATTTATTCCTATTCAAGAATTCATCTATGGTACAGCAGAAGGAGTTGTCAAGGAGATGTGATTTCAATTTATTTTCAACACTATTACTGATGGCTGTCAGATATTTTTCTTTATCTGGTAATTTATCGAAAAGTTTTACAGGAACATATTTTACCCCTTTCTGTGCCAGATACAGGTTAAGTAGAGGATAGTGTAAGCCTTTCTTTCTTCTGGTATTATAATCATGAATGTCAGTGAACTGCTGAGAACAAATTTCATTACTGAGTAAATGTACTGTGAGGCTGTTGTAAGAATTCCTAACCTATTAAACAGATGCCTACAAGATGTGCAACTATGAGCCCCACACATGTTTCTAACAATTTCTTTTGAGCAGTGAATACTTTTTTGCCAAAGTGTTGAGTTATTCCGAAATATTATTTTGTATGGCAAAGTAGGTTAGCTTGCTAATTTCTGTATTCTCAAAATTAGCAATTATTCTGATTGCAAAAGTTGCTGGACCTAGTTGCTTTAGGAGATCCAAAACATGAATTTTCCAATTCAGATTCTCATCTATATGTACACCCAAAAACTTAATACGCTCTATCCTGGCTACTATCTTTTGTTGATGTGTTATTTTTCTTGAGGGAACTGTACACCTTGCAGTAGAAAATTGGATGTACTGTATTGTTTCAAAGTTCAGAGCAAGCCCATTTGCAGAAAACCAATCAATAGCTTTTCCAAAGACTTTATTCAGATAATTTTCTATTGGAGCTTCTTTTACAAGATTAATAATGATGCTTGTGTCAGCAACAAACATTGTCAGTTTAGCTTCTTGTTTCAAACAAGAAGGGAGGTCATTCACATATATCAAGAACAGAAGGGAGCCCATGATCAAACCCTGTCAAACACCTAATGTAATTTCACCCCAGTTAGACAAAGTGGGAAACTTCCTAAACCCATTAGCGCCGTGCATTGCCATATGGCAACAACTGTAACACTTTTTTAAAATCGTTGATTCCACGGCATCAATGAAACGAGAGTGTTGGCAGCACTGGATTCTGTTCCACAAGACTGTAAAGATCACTACAATGCAACAGTTTTAACAATACATTTAAAGTCTGCAGCGTAAGCAGTGTTGGAAGTCGTCGTTTGCTGAATGGTGAAGAAAAATGGAGTATAAGTTCGAGTAAGTATGTTTTACACAGTAACTTACGATATATAATTTGGTTTTTTAGTATAGTTGTGCTTTAAATACTCAAATATATATTATTTGGAGGTTACTGCTTGCTGTGAAATAAATTACGTTCATTTAGGCCATTTGAACGTTGCTGTTGCCATATGGCAACGCTAGGCGCTTGTACTCAGTAAAAGGACGAATTTTCTCTTCTTTGTTTTAGAAGAGATTTCTCGCTTGCTGAGGAGCTGGAGATTCTTTGTTGTTTGTTGTTGTCTTCAGTCCTGAGACTGGTTTGATGCAGCTCTCCATGCTACTCTATTCTGTGCAAGCTGTTTCATCTCCCAGTACCTACTGCAACCTACATCCTTCTGAATCTGCTTAGTGTACTCATCTCTCGGTCTCCCTCTACGATTTTTACCCTCCACGCTGCCCTCCAATGCTAAATTTGTGATCCCTTGATGCCTCAAAACATGTCCTACCAACCGATCCCTTCTTCTAGTCAAGTTGTGCCACAAACTTCTCTTCTCCCCAATCCTATTCAATACCTCCTCATTAGTTACGTGATCTATCCACCTTATCTTCAGTATTCTTCTGTAGCACCACATTTCGAAAGCTTCTATTCTCTTCTTGTCCAAACTAGTTATCGTCCATGTTTCACTTCCATACATGGCTACACTCCAAACAAATACTTTCAGAAACGACTTCCTGATACATAAATCTATATTCGATGTTAACAAATTTCTCTTCTTCAGAAACGCTTTCCTTGCCATTGCCAGTCTACATTTTATATCCTCTCTACTTCGACCATCATCAGTTATTTTACTTCCTAAATAGCAAAACTCCTTTACTACTTTAAGTGTCTCATTTCCTAATCTAATTCCCTCAGCATCACCCGACTTAATTCGACTACATTCCATTATCCTCGTTTTGCTTTTGTTAATGTTCATCTTATATCCTCCTTTCAAGACACTGTCCATTCCGTTCAACTGCTCTTCCAAGTCCTTTGCTGTCTCTGACAGAATTACAATGTCATCGGCGAACCTCAAAGTTTTTACTTCGTCTCCATGAATTTTAATACCTACTCCAAATTTTTCTTTTGTTTCCTTTACTGCTTGCTCAATATACAGATTGAACAACATCGGGGAGAGGCTACAACCCTGTAGGTTGTAGGAGATTCTTTATAATGACAATATTGAAGGGTATGTGTTTGTTGAGCCCCAAAATTATTTTCCAAGAAAGATTGGGGATATTTTGAGACAGCAATAGAGAAGAATGATGGATTATTGTATGTGCGGTGACTGGACAATTCAGTTGTCACAATGATCTCTTCTTCATGTGGTGTACAAGAAGTTGGCCAAGTCAAGAGATTCTTACAGCTACAAAAGCGAAATATAATGATTCCCAGACCAAACTAGTAGCCAAATATAATACATATATGGGAGGTACTGGTCAGATGGATCAGAATCTAGCATGCTATCGCATTGCAATAAGAAGCAAGAAACGGTACTGGTGTCTCTTTACATGGATGTTAGATGTCACCATACAAAACAGTTGGATTTTGTATAATAAAGCAAGAAACCAAACTATTTCTCAGCTTGATTTCAAGAGAGAAGTAGCAACAGTGTACTTGCAAAGACACCAAGCTTTACAAAAAGGAGCCGGGAGACCATTTGCATCAAGGGCATGTTCCAACAGCCGCATATCAGATTCAATTAGGTTTGATAAGACTGACCACCTCGTCCAGCACACAGAAGGAAAGAAGAAGAAAAGGTGTGCACACAAGGACTGTAAATCTATTGTGAGAACAATGTGTTCAAAGTGTAATGTGGGATTGTGTATTGACTGTTTTATTCCATTTCATGTAAAATAATGCTGAGTTCAAGGTTTGATTTTTTATTATTAATTGTACTGTGTTACAAAGTATCAGTTGTATGATGAAGACTGAATAACCAATTTGCACAAACCTTGTATATGTAATAAGAAATTTCAATAACCTACTTATTTTAGTTGAAGTTGTAATCCATATAAATTTAGGTAATGAAAGTGCCTTGCGTTGCCATATTGCAACATCAAATATCTCACTAATGGCAGTAATGGCTTTCATCGAAACAACTCTGTTGTGTAATTTATGCCTTTTACAGACCTTTTTAAAAAAAAAAAATCACGAAAAAAATTAATTCTGGCACTAATGGGTAAAATCACTTAAACCATATCAAGAAACTTTTTGCTTCCTGTTCTGTAGATATGACTTAAACCACTCACATGCTGTTCCATTTATACCATAGAATTGCAATTTCTGTAACATAACGTCAATGTTCACACAATCAAATACTTTGGATAAGTCACAGAAAATTCCTGTTAGTGACACTTTACTATTTATTAATGTTGGCAGTGAAATTGTATATCGTTGTCTCAGTGGAACAGCATTTTTGAAATCCTAACTGTGATTTACTTTCAGTCTGGAACCACGTGACCGCTATGGTCGCAGGTTCGAATACTACCTTGGGCATGGATGTGTGTGATGTCCTTAGGTTAGTTAGGTTTAAGTAGTTCTAAGTTCTAGGGGGACTGGTGACCTCAGATGTTAAGTCCCATAGTGCTCAGAGCCATTTGAACCACTTTTTTGTGATTTACTAAGTATCCCATTATCATTGAGGTGGCTAACCATTCGAGTACATTACTTTCTTGTGATTTTTTAAAATGCTGTAAGCAAGGGTACTTGCCAGTAATTATTGACATCTGTTGTGTTCCATTTTTTGTAGAGAGGCTTGACAATGGCAAATTTTAATCTATCTGGGAAAATACCTTGAATTAGTGAGGCATTACAGATGTGACTCAACACCAGCTGTAACTGCTCCATATTGTTTTAATATCTTGTTGGGTATGTCATCAACTCCAACAGAACATTTATTTTTCAAAGATTTAATGATTATCCTTATTTCACAAGAGGTTGTTAGATGAAAATTAATCTGACTAGGACTTGTCAAAACTGAGTCTTCCATGTATTGCTTGGCCTTAAACCTTCTCACCAATTTTTTCACCTACACTTAAGAAATGGCTGTTAAATACAATAGCTACTTGTGTGTACTGTTGGTTAAGATGGTCTCATTCTCTTTGATAGTAATACTACCTACCCCAGCGGTTCTCTCTTCTAACAACATTCCATACTGATTTGATTTTACTGCCAGAGTTGTTAATTTCACCTCTAATATATAATTTTTTGATTTTCTGACGTTTCTCAGTATGTTACAATAATTTTTATAGTGTAAAATTACTTCTGAGTCTGCACTAATTCTTGCTGTCTCATACCATTTTCTTTTACTTTATGAAGACACCTTAATACCTAAAGCAATCCAAGGTTTCTTTGAAAACTGTTTGGTGTTACACTTAGTAATTGTTTGGGGCAACAGTGTTCGAAAAGGGATAAAAATTTATCACGAAATATGTTGCATTTACCATGCTCTATAGATCCTGTGTTGACCAGCCTTACACTTTTACTTAATGGTTTCTGAACTATACATCCTGCTAGGTTTTGTAAGTTAATCAGTTGTGCATCATGGTCTGATAATCCATGTATTACAGGGAAAGCATGTGTTAGTTTTACATCCTCTTGCTGTACAAATACATTATCTGTTAGAGTGCTACTGTCTTGAGCTATATGTGTAGGGCAACTGATCACTGATTCTAAGTTATATGTCATTAATAACACTTCTATTTCATTTTTCTTATCAGAATTGTATCAGAATTGCTTAGAAAGTTCATACTGAAAGCACCACAGATTAATACAAGGGGGGTTTGAAAAGTTCTCAGAATCACCATGAGAAGTCAGCACTAGGACAACGAGTTGTTTATCTGATATTCATTGGACTGTTTCTTGTAAACAGGTGCCAAATCAGTGCTCTAGGAAGACAGCTGTGGCGGTGGTGTGGCTCTGTTGTTGTTCCCATGTAGTGCTTTGCAAGGGGGGGGGGGGGGGGGGGGGGGAGGGAGACCACAAGATTCGAGCAGTTATTAAGAACTTCGTAAAGAAAGGTATGAAAGCAAAGGGCATTCATGCTGATTTCCAGAATATACGGGAAGGGGGGCTTTGCTCCTTCATATTCAACTGTTGCCTTATGGACAAATGAATTTAAATTTGGTCAGCAAAGCTTAGACGATGATCCGTGCAGTGGTTGGCCAAGATGTGTCACTACTCCAGAAATCATTGCAAAAAGTGCACAAAATGGTTATGGAGAATCACCGACTGAAAGTGTGTGAAACTGCTCAAGCTTGCCAGATGTCATCTGAAAGGGTATATCACATTTTAACTGAATAATTAGAAATTAAAAAAATATCTGCAAGATGGGTGCCACGACTCTTGACGCTGGATCGAAAATGCACAAGAATGGACATATTGGAGCAACATTTGGCCCATTTTAGGAGAAATGAGCAATAATTTTTTGCACCAGTTTGTGACCACAGATGAAACTTGGGTACACTACTATACCCCAGAGACAAAACAACAGTCAAAGCAGTGGAAACATGCTAATCCTCCGCCACCAAAGAAAGCAAAGACAATTTCGTCAGCAGGAAAGGTCACGGCATCAGTGTTCTGGGATGTGAGGGGGGTTCTGTTTGTAGATCATCTCCCCACTGGGCAAACAATTACTGGAGTATACAACGCTAACCTCCTGGATTAATTGCAACAAAATATACGTGAAAAAAGGCAGGTTTAGCAAGGAAGAAAGTCATCTTCCATCGAGACAATACGCGCCCACACACGTTCCATCGCCATGGCAAAATTACATGAACTCAGGTATGTATTGTTGCCACACCCACCTTATTCACCTGATATGGCTCCGTCAGACTTCCACCTCTTCACAAAATTGAAATTTTTTCTTGGTGGATGAAGATTCACTTCAAACAAAGAATTGATAGCCTGAATTGACAACTATTTTGTAGGCCTGGAGGAAACTCATTTTCAAGATGGGATCAAGGCACTGGAACATTGTTGAACCAAGTGCATTAATCTAAAAGGAGATTACATTGAAAAATAAAAAAAAAAGTTTCAGTGATGTAATTACTTTTTTTCTATTTCATTCTGGAAACTTTTTGAACCACCCTCTTAACTACTTCTTTTTGTCTGACAGACAGCATAAATAGAGAGTCAAACTCTACATCTACATACTCCGCAATCCACCATACGGTGCGTGGTGGAGGGTACCTCGTACCACAACTAGCATCTTCTCTCCCTGTTCCACTCCCAAACAGAACGAAGGAAAAACGACTGCCTATATGCCTCTGTACGAGCCCTAATCTCTCCTATCTTATCTTTGTGGTCTTTCCGCGAAATATAAATTGGCTGCAGTAAAATTGGTCTGCAGTCGGCCTCAAATGCTAGTTCTCTAAATTTCCTCAGTAGCAATTCACAAAAAGAGTGCCTCCTTTCCTCCAGAGACTCCCACCAGAGTTCCTGAAGCATTTCCGTAACACTTGCATGATGGTCAAACCTATCAGTAACAAATCTAGCAGCCCGCCTCTGAATTGCTTTTATTTCCTCCCTCAATCTGACCTGATAGGGAACCCAAACGTTCGAGCAGTACTCAAGAATAGGTCGTATTAGTGTTTGATAAGCAGTCTCCTTTACAGATGAACCACATATTCCCAAAATTCTACCAATGAACCGAAGACGACTATCCGCCTTCCCCACAACTGCCATTACATGCTTGTCCCACTTCATATCGCTCTGAAATGTTACGCCCAAATATTTAATTGATGTGACTGTGTCAAGCGCTACACTACTAATGGAGTATTCAAACACTACGGGATTAGTTTTCCTATTCATCTGCATTAATTTACATTTATCTATATTTAGAGTTAGCTGTCATTCTTTACACCAATCACAAATCCAGTCCAAGTCATCTTATATCCTCCTACAGTCACTCAACGACGACACCATCCCGTACACCACAGCATCATCAGCAAACAGCTGCACATGGCTATCCACACTATCCAAAAGATCATTTATTTAGATAGAAGACAACAGCGGACCTACCACACTTCCCTGGGGCACTCCAGATGATACCCTCACCTCCGATGAACACTCACCATCGAGGACGACATACTGGGTTCTATTACTTAAGAAGTCAGCGAGCCACCCACATATTTGAGAACCAATCCCATATGCTCATACCTTAGTTAGCAGTCTGCAGTGCGGCACCGAGTCAAACGCTTTCTGGAAGTCAAGGAATATGGCATCCGTCTGATACCCTTCATCCATGGTTCGAAAACTCTTTAATCTCCTAATGGGGACCTGTTCACTGTTGCTAATATCAACACTACGTTATCTGGCTGTAGTTCACATGCTCAAGCTTCAAAGTGCTGATCAACACAAAAAAAAAATTGCTTACTTCTACAATTTTGTACTTATATCCGTGTTTTGTGTAAATGGCAGATCCTCCTTTATCCATGGCAGATTCACAAGTGTAAGATGCTAAATTATACCCATTTATACTGACAATTTCCATCCCCACAGTTACATGGTGAACAAAGTATATCAGTATCATTCTTATTTTTGAGATTTTCTAAACACGCTAACAGCTCATCTACTTTATTTTTTATTTCCCTGATATTTTGATGAAGTAAACTGATACTACTCTTTATCCCGATTTTCTGTATGTGAAGCTTCTATTTTTCTTGATTGTTGTCTGGACTTTGGCTTTAACCTAAAAAATCTATCTGCCCACTGATAGTTTGCACAGCCGAGAATAGATTTAAACTATCTGTACATCCATAGTACTATCAGCTATAGTACATCCCTGTTCTACCCAAGACCAGTTGTTGGAATTGTTAGAGTTTAGTTGTTATTTTTTTAATGAGTCCATTTCTGACTTGTAGTTGAATTTAATGCAGGTGTTACTGTTTACTGTTTTTGTGTTGTGTGCTTTTGTGGTAATTTCTAAATATGGCTAAGTCTGTATCAAGTAAGAAGAGGCAAACCAATTTTGACTAATCCACTAGCATTACGGTAAGTTAAAAATATGTACGCACTACTGTAATAACCTAATTACCTATCTACAGCAGTTTAATGTTAGCACTGCATGCATTATTTGGAAGCTGGTAGAACTCTGAGGTTGCAATATTTCAGTGTTACACACAGCAGTGGAGTGGTAAATATAATTACAAATAACATTAAATTAAAATCAGTGCATAAAAACACACTTGGATTTGCATGTGTCATCCGAAAATCATGACAATCAACAGAAATATCACCCAATCGGTGATGGTTGCATTTCATTAAAAAATCTTTTCAATATACTGTTATTAGTACCCCAAATCACAAAATATTGCTCAATCTTGTCAACTGGGGAGCACTAACTCATGAAAAACAGTTCTGATACTGAACGACGGGGAGGTATTTGTGGAGAGCCGAAAGGGGTACGAAGTGACAGCGCGAGCTATAGTTATTTTGTTTATAAATGACTTTTCAGTGACTGAATTTGTCCAAACCGACAGCACCCTGCATCCCTTCTCTTCCTTTTGTCTAAAATCCATTCATGCTCTTCTAATATTAGAACACCCGAGGCCAGCAATTCCAAGCACAATTAAATCTTAAAATATGCAAGCATTTATGCACTTTCAAATGACAAAACACGCACAATAAAATGAGCAATCCATCCACTGGTAAACTTGAAAATGATTTCTGTGGTTTCTCATTTTCAACATAGGCACATCTCGGGGTTGGTTCCTTACTATAGGTCACAGTCAACTCCTTCCAACTACCTCTCTCTCCTGACAGATTCCAGTTCCCTTAAAGATGCAGCCCATCTGCTTAAATGAAAAGAGCTGCACTGAAGGTAAGCTGAGCATCTCTTCGGAGAATCCTGGCACTAAAATCCATATGACCCATAAATAATAATCCCGATTATCCTCATTTAGGATCAAGCATTTCTCTGCTGGGGCATTCTTTAATGCAGAAAATGATGTTTACTGCAGAGCAAGAAGTGGGAGATGCATACTTAAATGAATAAACACGGGAAATAATAAAAAAAATAAAATGAATAAACATGGGAAAGGTTGAGAAATTCTGGATCCTTTGCATTTTCACCACCAAAAATTGTTTTAGCTTCTCCGTCAAACAGAGACCTCTTATTTAAAAACTATGCCAGTAACAATCACGATGTTCCAAAAAATTAGTGCTTGTCCATTCCTTATCACTTCCTCAGGTCAAATCCAGACTGAAAGAAGAACCGTGTAAAACAACCTTGGAGGGTGAAGGGAGTTTGGAGCATGTCTGCTTCTCAGTGGTTTGCCCTTGGCTAAAACTCTGAAATCACTGTCGGATAAAACTGTTTACAGCTATTTACTGAAATTTTAAGAATAAATGAAAAACATAGTTTTTTTTTTTAAAGTCCTCTTTAACAAATTGGACCCCAACCCCCCTTTAACAAAATCCTGGCTACGTCCTAGGGAGGAGAGTGGTAGAGGAAACAACTGGAGTTCAGAGAGGAGGGACAGGACGTGGTTTGTAATCGTAGTCCCTGATCTGCACCGCTGTTGCGGGTGATGAACTTCCATGTTTAGAAAGAGGAGATGGTAGGCAGTTTGGAGCATGTGTAGCATAACTGACAATCTGTTGTTGGTGCCTGATCTGCAATGAAGGGACCCCAGCCTCCAAGAATTAGCTGTACACAGGGCTAGTTTGAAAGGCTCCTGTCGCAAGTCGAACCCTACACTGGTGTATCGGATATAGTGTCCACAATGCTGAGGACGATGACGAACTGTATAACCTTTGACAAAGAGGGCACATTATCATAGTTGCATATGACACTGTTTACATGCTGGGCACATCTGACAGTACTTATTTTGGCCTCTGGATAAGTTAGTTTGTCCAGAGTCTTATATTTGTGCATTTTCTTCTCTCTCTCTCTCTCTCTCTCTCTCTCTCTCTCTCTCTCTCTCTTTCTCTCTCTCTCTCTCTCTCTTTCACTGGAAAACAGTGTAATCTGGCAAGCAAGGAGAATGGTGATTTCCACTGTTGAAACAGATGGGGGGGAGGGGCACAAGCAGAGTTCACATGCGACGATAGTCGACAATCTCTACAGATGGTGCTAGCGCTGCAACATTGTGTTTTCAGACAATGAATTGCCCTCAAAGGCCAAGATGAAGGCACCAGTAGCAACCATATTGTCCTCTGCCCCCTACAGATATCACGGACAAAGTGTACACTCCCTTGCTCGAAGTTGTCGCATAGCTCATAATCAGAATGCAAGAGCAGGTCTTGCTTGAATTTGATGCACTGAACCATATTTAGATTATAATTGGGAGTGACAGTAACCAGTATGTCGCCCAGCTTGTTATTTGCGAGCAGTGTCCATGACTGGGCAGAGGATGCTGTTTTGATTAACACTGACCCACTTTTCATTTTAGAGATGGCTGCCACTTTCCTAAACTTTTATTCTATGTTCTCAATAAAGACAAAGGTCTTTGTGGGCAAGCAAGAATCCCCATCAGTCCTTGTGCAAACCACATATCAGGGGGGAGTATTTTTCTGTCTGCCACTTATCCCTATGTTCCTCCCATGGCACAGTTAGGGAAGGGAAATTTTGGGGTAACATCTCTCTGCATTAGACGAGGTCTTTCTTCCATACAGACTGCTCAGGTCGTATGGCCACCAACGGGAGATAACTTCAACTGCTTCATTTGCGGCTCATCTGCCATGGTGCCACCCACTTCGAATGTGGGCTCTCCCCATGGGCACCAACTAGCCTCACCAACAGCTACGTAGCCAGTAGTCAATTGTCCACAGTCCCCACGCTCCATCCATGACAGGCATACATGGGGAGTTTTCAGCTCAGGCACTAACAGAGTAATCCCCACATGGTCAGGAGGAGGCTATCACCATCCAGGAGGAGGCTATCACCGTCCAGGAGGAGGCTATCACTTCATGACAACTCCCCCCCCTCCTCCGTCCACCAATAATGGAATGGCTACCATGCTGGGTTTTGGGTGTACTACCTTACTAAAGGGAAGGGAGTAAAGATGAAAAGACAAAAAGGTGCAACATACACGTATTTGTCAAACTTTCCTGCAGACTTCACACCTCTGGCGAATTTTCATAAATGTTGGCAGGTCAAATTCAATAATGGAGACCAAGTATTTATTTAATGAAACACTGTAGGAAAAGCCACAGTGGAAACTCGAGTCCCAAATCAGAAACCAGATCCAAGCAGGCTCTGCACCAAGAAAACCACCTGATGGATAGACAGAGGGAGAAAGGGATGTTGTTGTTGTTGTCTTCAGTCCTGAGACTGGTTTGATGCAGCTCTCCATGCTACTCTATCCTGTGCAAGCTTCTTCATCTCCCAGTACTTACTGCAATCTACATCCTTCTGAATCTGCTTAGTGTATTCATCTCTTGGTCTCCCTCTACGATTTTTACCCTCCACGTTGCTCTCCAATGCTAAATTTGTGATCCCTTGATGCCTCAGAACATGTCCCACCAATCGGTCCCTTCTTCTTGTCAAGTTGTGCCACAAACTCCTATTCTTCCCAATTCTATTCAATACCTCCTCATTAGTAGATAGTGTCGGAAGTTCCATGCGGCTTTTCGTGGATGATGCTGTAGTATACAGAGAAGTTGAAGCATTAGAAAATTGTAGTGAAATGCAGGAAGATCTGCAGCGGATAGGCACCTGGTGCAGGGAGTGGCAACTGATCCTTAACATAGACAAATGCAATGTATTGCGAATACATAGAAAGAAGGATCCTTTACTGTATGATTATATGATAGCGGAACAAACACTGGTAGCAGTTACTTCTGTAAAATATCTGGGAGTATGTGTGCAGAACGATTTGAAGTGGAATGATCATATAAAATTAATTGTTGCTAAGGTGGGTACCAGGTTGAGATTCATTGGGAGAGTCCTTAGAAAATGTAGTCCATCAACAAAGGAGGTGGCTTACAAAACAGTCGTTCGACCTATACTTGAGTATTGCTCATCAGTGTGGGATTCGTACCAGGTCAGGTTGACGGAGGAGATAGAGAAGATCCAAAGAAGAGCGGCGTGTTTCGTAACAGGGTTATTTGGTATCCGTGATAGCGTTACGGAGATGTTTAGCAAACTCAAGTGGCAGACTCTGCAAGAGAGGCGCTCTGCATCGCGGTGTAGCTTGCTCGCCAGGTTTCGAGAGGGTGCGTTTCTGGATGAGGTATCGAATATATTGCTTCCCCCTACTTATACCTCCCAAGGAGATCACGAATGTAAAATTAGAGAGATTCAAGCGAGCACGGAGGCTTTCCAGCGGTCGTTCTCCCCTCGAACCATACACGACTGGAACAGAAAAGCGAGGTAATGACAGTGGCACATAAAGTGTCCTCCGCCACACACCATTGGGTGGCTTGCGGAGTATAAATGTAGATGTAGATTTAGTTATGTGATCTCCCCATCTAATCTACAGCATTCTTCTGTAGCACCACATTTCGAAAGCTTCTATTCTCTTCCTGTCTAAACTATTTATCGTCCATATTTCACTTCCATACATGGCTACACTCCATACAAATACTTTCAGAAACGTATTCCTAACACTTACACCTACACTCGATGTTAACAAATTTCTCTTCTTTAGAAACGCTTTCATTGCCATTGACAGTCTACATTTTATATCCTCTCTACTTCGACCATCATCAGTTATTTTGCTCCCCAAATAGTAAAATTCCTTTACTACATTAAGTGTCTCATTTTCTAGTCTAATTCCCTCAGCATCGCCAGACTCAACTCGCCTACGCCCCATTATCCTTGTTTTGCTTTTGTTGATGTTCATCTTATATCCTCCTTTCAAGACACTGTCCATTCCGTTCAACTCTTCTTCCAAGTCCTTTGCTGTCTCTGACAGAATTACAATGTCATCGGCGAACCTCAACATCTTTATTTCTTCTCCTGGACTTTAATACTTACTCTGAATTTTTCTTTTGTTTCCTTTACTGCTTGCTCAATATAGAGATTGAATAACATCGGGGACAGGCTACAACCCTGTCTCACTCCCTTCCAAGCCACTGCTTCCCTTTCATGTCCCTAGACTCTTATAACTGCCATCTGCTTTCTGTACAAACTGTAAATAGCTTTTCGCTCCCTGTATTTTACCCCTGCCACCTTCAGAACTCGAAAAAGAGAGTATTCCAGTCAACTTTGTCAAAAGCTTTCTCTAAGTCTACAAATGCTAGAAATGTAGGTTTGCCTTTCCTTAATCTATTTTCTAAGATAAGTCATAGGGTCAGTATTGCCTCACGTGGTCCAACATTTCTGCGGAATCCAAACTGATCTTCGCCGAGGTCGGCTTCTACCAGTTTTTCCATTCGTCTGTAAAGAATTCGTGTTAGTATTTTGCAGCTGTGACTTATTAAACTGATACTTTCTGCTTTCCCTTCTTCGCTTAGAACTGGGTTTCCATCTGAGCTCTTGATATTCATACAGGTGGCTCTCTTTTCTCCAAAGGTCTCTTTAATTTTCCTGTAGGCAGTATCTATCTTACCCCTACATCCTTACATGTGTCCTCTAGCCATCCCTGCTTAGCCATTTTGCACTTCCTGTCGATCTCATTTCTGAGGCGTTTGTATTCCTTTTTTGCCTGCTTCATTTACTGCATTTTTATATTTTCCCCTTTCATCAATTAAATTCAATATTTCTTCTGTTACCCAAGGATTTCTACTAGCCCTCATCTTTTTACCTACTTGATCCTCTGCTTCAGGAAGGCTGTGAGGGACACACGTGTATTCAGGGGATTCTTTGATGACACTGATCATTATTTAATCTGCAGTGAAATTGGGATTGTGAGGCCGTTAGTGCAGGAGGTCAGGTCCATATGTAGGAGGATAAGAGTGGAGAAACTTCAGGATAAGGAAATCAGGCACAAGTACAAAACAGTAATCTCAGAAAGGTACCAGTTAGTTGAATGTAGTCAATTACAGTCATTGGAAAAGGAATGGATAAGGTACAGGGACACAGTACTAGAAGTGGCTAAAGAATGTCTTGGAACAGTAGTGTGTAAAAGTAGGATGAAGCAAACAGCTTGGTGGAATGACACAGTCAAGGAAGCCTGTAAAAAGAAAAAGAAGGCGTATCAAAAATGGCTACATACTAGAACTCAGGTAGACTGAGAAAGTTATGTTGAAGAAAGAAACAAAGCCTAACAGATAATTGCAGCATCCAAGAAGAAATCTTGCGAAGACTTTGGAAACAGGTTGGAGACTATGGGTCAAGCTGCTGGAAAACCATTCTGGAGTGTAATTAGCAGTCTTAGAAAGGGAGGTAAGAAGGAAATGACAAGTATTTTGGACAGGTCTGGAAAACTGCTGGTGAATCCTGTGGATGCCTTGGGCAGATGGAGGGAATATTTTGAAGAGTTGCTGAATGTAGGTGAAAATACGATCAGCAATGTTTCAGATTTCGAGGTAGAATGGGATAGGAATGATGATGGAGATAGGATCACATTTGAGGAAGTGGAGAAAATGGTCAATAGATTGCGGTGCAATAAAGCAGCTGGGGTGGATGAAATTAAGTCGGAACTCATCAAATACAGTGGAACGTCAGGTCTTAAATGGCTACACAGGATAATTGAAATGGCCTGGGAGTCGGGACAGGTTTCATCAGACTGGAAAAAAGCAGTAATCACAACAATCTTTAAACATGGAAACAGAAAAGATAGTAACAACTACAGAGGTATCTCTTTAATCAGTGTTGTGGGTAAAATCTTCTCAGGTATTGTTGAAAGGAAACTGCGAGTATTAGTTGAGGACCAATTGGATGAAAATCAGTGTGGGTTTAGGCCTCTTAGAGGTTGTCAGGACCAGATCTTTAGTTTACGGCAAATAATGGAGAAGTGTTATGAGTGGAACAGGGAACTGTATCTATGCTTTATAGATCTAGAAAAGGCATGTGACCGGGTTCCTAGGAGTAAGTTATTGTCTGTTCTACGAGATTATGGAATAGGAGGCAAACTTTTGCAGGCAATTAAAGGTCTTTACATGGAGAGTCAGGCAGCAGTTAGAGTTGACGGTAAATTGAGTTCATGGTTCAGAGTAGTTTCAGGGGTAAGACAAGGCTGCAACCTGTCTCCACTGTTGTTCGGATTATTTATGGATCATATGTTGAAAACAATAGACTGGCTGGGTGAATCCAAGATATGTGAACACAAAATAAGCAGTATTGCATATGCGGATGACTTAGTTGTGATGGCAGATTCAATTGAAAGTTTGCAAAGTAATATTTCAGAGCTAGATCAGAAATGTAAGGACTATGGTATGAAGATTAGCATCTCCAAAACGAAAGTAATGTCAGTGGGAAAGAAATATAAACGGATTGAGTGCCAAATACGAGGAACAAAGTTAGAACAGGTGGACGGTTTCAAGTACTTAGGATGCATATTCTCACAGGATGGCAACATAGTGAAAGAACTGGAAGCGAGGTGTAGCAAAGCTAATGCAGTGAGCACTAAGCTACGATCTACTCTCTTCTGCAAGAAGGAAGTCAGTACCAAGACTAAGTTATCTGTGCACCGTTCAATCTTTCGACCAACTTTACTGTATGGGAGCGAAAGCTGGGTGGATTCAGGGTACCTTATCAATAAGGTTGAGGTTACGGATATGAAAGTAGCTAGGATGATTGCAGGTACTAGTAGATGGGAACAATGGCAGGAGGGTTTCCACAATGAGGAAATCAAAGAAAAACTGGGAATGAACTCTATAGATGTAGCAGTCAGGGCGAATAGGCTTAGACGGTGGGGTCATGTTACACGCATTGGAGAAGCAAGGTTATCCAAGAGATTCATGGGTTCAGCAGTAGAGGGTAGGAGGAGTCGGGGCAGACCAAGGAGAAGGTACCTGGATTCGGTTAAGAATGATTTTGAAGTAATAGGTTTAACATCAGAAGAGGCACCAATGTTAGCACTGAATAGGGGATCATGGAGGAATTTTACAAGGGGGCTATTCTCCAGACTGAACACTGAAAGGCATAATCAGTCTTAAATGATGATAATGATGATGATGATCCTCTGCTGCCTTCACTACTTCATCCCTCAGAGCTACCCATTCTTCTTCTACTGTATTTCTTTCCCCGATTCTTGTCAATTGTTCCCTTATGCTCTACCCTGAATCTCTGTACAACCTGTGGTTTAGTCTATGCCCGCACACCACATTCTCAGAACTCCACAGGTGGGAACTTGACACTACATGTCCTTGACTCTCACCAGCCACCTGGCCTTAATTTATGTTAATTTCTTTGACCTCACCATTTCTTCACAGAAACATTCCTTTCTTCACTCCATTTTAGTTTTCTACTTCTTTCATTTTCTGACATATCTATTTTTTGTCGTCTCCCTTTTATCTCCATCGCATACAATGCACTAATCTTTTCTCTCTTATTAAATCATGTACGATGTTTTAGTAGTAATCTCTGCCTTGCATATTATCGTATCTTCCACCTTTAAGCTCTCAGGTTTTCAAATCTTGTTCAGTGCAGTTCCCAACAATCAGTCTTTCCTTCTCATCCTGTCTGGTAAATCACCACTGATCCCTGGGCGACTTATCCAAACTCTACCCCTTTTCCTAAACTTCACCAGTCCTTTTCTTTCATCCCTCTTCCTTCCTCTTAAAATTTTTTGCCAGGAGGAAAAGCCATTTGCTCCAAAAACTAGCAAACTGTAATATCTTTTATTTGTGTGCTCTCCTGTGGGTAGTTTTTTTATCTATCCAATTACTTATATTTTCAAATTGTATTATTTTTGTTGACATATAAGTTGTGGTAACAGAATTTTATCAGTTATAGTGAAAGGCTTCTCTGTGAGTGTAGCCCAAGTTCTAGGTTAGCTTGCTTGGTGGTAATTTGGTTGTGAGTTGATAAATCAAATACAGATGATTTCATGCCTCCCCCCATGAACCATGGACTTTGCCGTTGGTGGGGAGGCTTGCGTGCCTCAGCGATACAGATAGCCGTACCGTAGGTGCAACCACAACGGAGGGGTATCTGTTGAGAGGCCAGAAAAACGTGTGGTTCCTGAAGAGGGGCAGCAGCCTTTTCAGTAGTTGCAGGGGCAACAGTCTGGATGATTGACTGATCTGGCCTTGTAATAATAACCAAAATGGCCTTGCTGTGCTGGTACTGCGAATGGCTGAAAGCAAGGGGAAACTACGGCCGTAATCTTTCCCGAGGGCACGCAGCTTTACTGTATGATTAAATGATGATGGCGTCCTCTTGGGTAAAATATTCCGGAGGAGCTGAAAGCAATGGGAAACTACGGCCATAAACTTTCCCGAGGGCATGCAGCTTTACTGTATGATTAAATGATGATGGCGTCCTCTTGGGTAAAATATTCCGGAGGTAAAATAGTCCCCCATTCGTATCTCCGGGTGGGGACTACTCAAGAGGATGTCGTTATCAGGAGAAAGAAAACTGGCGTTCTACAGATCGGAGCGTGGAATGTCAGATCCCTTAATCGGGCAGGTAGGTTAGAAAATTTAAAAAGGGAAATGGATAGGTTAAAGTTAGATATAATGTGAATTAGTGAAGTGCGGTGGCAGGAGGAATAAGACTTTTGGTCAGGTGACTACAGGGTGAATTCAATTTATGAAAGGAGAAAATATAAAAATGCAGTAAATGAAGCAGGCAAAAAGGCATACAAACATCTAAAAAATGAGATCGACAGGAAGTGCAAAATGGCTAAGAAGGGATGGCTAGAGGACAAATGTAAGGATGTAGAGGCTTCTCTCACTAGGGGTAAGATAGATACTGCCTACAGGAAAATTAAAGAGACCTTGGGAGATAAGAGAACCACTTTTATGAACATCAAGAGTTCAGATGGAAACCTAGTTCTAAGCAAAGAAGGGAAAGCAGAAAGGTGGAAGGAGTATATAGAGGGTCTATACAAGGGTGATGTACTTGAGGACAATATTATGGAAATGGAAGAGAATGTAGATGAAGATGAAATGGGAGACACGATACTGCATGAAGAGTTTCACAGAGCACTGAAAGACCTGAGTCGAAACAAGGCCCCCGGAGTAGACAACATTCCATTGGAACTACTGACGGCCTTGGGAGAGCCAGTCCTGACAAAACTCTACCATCTGGTGAGAAAGATGTATGAGACAAGTGAAATACCCTCAGACTTCAAGAAGAATATAAGAATTCCAATCCCAAAGAAAGCAGGTGTTGACAGATGTGAAAATTACCGAACTATCAGTTTAATAAGTCACAGCTGCAAAATAATAATGCGAATTCTTTACAGATGAATGGAAAAACTAGTAGAAGCGGACCTCGGGGAAGATCAGTTTGAATTCCGTAGTAATGTTGGAACACGTGAGGCAATACTGTCCCTACGACTTATCTTATAAGCTAGATTAAGGAAGGGCAAACCTACGTTTCTAGCATTTGTAGACTTGAGAAAGCTTTTGACAATGTTGATTGGAATACTCTCTTTCAAATTCTGAAGGTAGCAGGGGTAAAATACAGGGAGCGAAAGGCTATTTACAATTTGTACTGAAACCAGATGGCAGTTATAAGAGTCGAGGGACATGAAAGGGAAGCAGTGGTTGGGAAGGGAGTGAGACAGGGTTGTAGTCTCTCGCCGATGTTATTCAATCTGTATATTGAGCAAGCAGTGAAGGAAACAAAAGAAAAATTCGGAGTAGGTATTAAAATGCATAGAGAAGAAATAAAAATGTTGAGGTTCGCCGATGACATCGTAATTCTGTCAGAGACAGCAAAGGACTTGGAAGAGCAGTTGAACGGAATGGATAGTGTCTTGAAAGGAGGATGTAAGATGAACATCAACAAAAGCAGAATGAGGATAATGGAATGTAGTCGAATAAAGTCGGGTGATGCTGAGGGAATTAGATTAGGAAATGAGGCAATTAAAGTAGTAAAGGAATTTTGCTATTTGAGGAGCAAAATAACTGATGATGGTCGAGGTAGAGAGGATATAAAATGTAGACTGGCAACGGCAAGGAAAGCGTTTCTGAAGAAGAGAAATTTGTTAACATCAAGTGTAAATTTAAGTGTCAGGAAGTCATTTCTGAAAGTATTTGTATGGAGTGTAGCCATGTATGGAAGTGAAACATGGACGATAACTAGTTTGGACAAGAAGAGAATAGGAGCTTTCGAAATGTGGTGCTACAGGAGAATGCTGAAGGTTAGATGGGTAGATCACATAACTAATGAGGAAGTATTGAATAGGATTGGGGAGAAGAGAAGTTTGTGGCACAACTTGACCAGAAGAAGGGATCGGTTGGTAGGACATGTTCTGAGGCATCAAGGGATCACCAGTTTAGTATTAGAGGGCAGCGTGGAGGGTAAAAATCGTAGAGGGAGACCAAGAGATGACTACACTAAGCAGATTCAGAAGGATGTAGGTTGCAGTAGGTACTGGGAGATGAAGCAGCTTGCACGGGATAGAGTAGCATGGAGAGCTGCATCAAACTAGTCTCAGGACTGAAGACCACAACAACAACATGATTTCATGAGAAGCTCAGCTATGGTTACTGAAGAGTTCAAAAATTATCAGAAATTATGTATGTGATCACAGATTACATATAGGTCTCTCCACTTTGCACTGTAATTTTGGCTGTGAACATTGTGCCCCAAAATGATTGGTGACAACCTTGTAAACTATTAGCATTATGACTGCTGGATTTTTAAATACACTGCTCATTACATGATTATATTCATGTCATGGTTTGACATAATTACTTCAACTAATTGGTGCTCTGTCTGCTTATAACCAGCCACTGACATGCTCCCGTGAGTTTCCACTGCATCTCAGGCCAATCAATGCTAACATTGTTCCACAAAACATGTAAGTAATGGCAATGACTCTATTCTAGGTCCTTATATTTAATCTTAAATTTCAAAAAGATGTTCTACACCAAATGTTTTGTTGAATGATCTGAAAGGAATGATGATGTGTAAAACTTTGCAAAACTGGGATGGGCTTGTATATTTTTTTATTAATAGAACACAGAAAATTCTCATATGCAGGAAGTGCTTATCAGAAACAAAGGTAACTTTGGCCCAGTCCCAAGGAAACACAACAAAAATTTTTTCAGTAAATATAAGTTTAAAAGAATAGTTGACCATACGCTGGATAGATACATACCCAGTAGAACAGTTCATAATAGGAGGGAACCTCCATGGTATAAGTAACTGTAAAGGAACTTCTAAAGAAACAAGAGATTACTGCATAATAAGTGTAAAACAAAACATAAGGCTATAGATAGAGAGATGGTGAATGAAACACGTTTGTCTGTCACGAGAGCAATGTGTGATGCCTTCATTGACTGCTGAAGCAGAATATTGGCAAATGGTCTTTCACAGAACACCGCCCCCAACAAAAAAACAAACAAACCTTAGTCATATGTAAAGGCTGTTAGTAGCACCAAAGTTAAGTGTCCTGTCCCTAGCGAATGACACAGGAACTGAAATTAAGCATAGCAATACAAAAGCTGAAGTGCTTAACTCCATTTTCAAATGGTACTTTACCAAAGAAAACCCAGGAGAATAGCCACAATTTAATACTTGTACCACTGAAAAGATGCATGAAATATGTAACAGTATCAATTGTGTTGAGACACAGCTGAAATCATTAAAACTGAACAAAGCTCCAGGCCCCCAATGGAATCCTTGTCAGATTCTACACTGAATTTACAACTGAGTTAGCCCCTCTTCTACCTATAATCTATTGTAGTTCCAAACGATGCTAGAATTTGATGCTAGGAAAAGGAAGAGAAGGAAACATAATAGGTGAATATGGACTGGGGGAAAGGAATGAAAGAGGAAGCTGATGATAGAATTTTGCATGACACACAATTCAGACATCACAAACTCTTGGTTTAAGAATCATGAAAGACGGTTGTGTATGTGTAAAAGACCTCCAGACATAGGAAGGTTTCAGACTGATTATATAATGGTAAGACAGAGATATCGGAATCAGATTTTAAATTGTAAGACATATTTCCAGGAGCAGATGTGGACTCTGATCACAATTTACTGGTTATGAACTGTAAATTAAAACTGAAGTAACTGCAAAACAACAGGAATTTAAGGAGATGGGACCAAGATAAACTGAAAGAACCAAAGGTTGTAGAGGATTAGGGAATGATTGACTAGAGCCAGGGAAATAAATACAGTAGAAGAAGAATGGGTACCTTTGAGAGATGAAGTAGCACAGGCAGAAGAGAATCTAGTAGGTAAAAAGATGAGGGCTAGTATAAATTCTTGGGTAACACAAAAGAGACTGAATTTAACTGATGAAAGGAGAAAATATAAAAACAATATTCAAATGTGTGTGAAATCTTATGGGACCTAACTGCTAAGGTCATCAGTCCCTAAGCTTACACATACTTAACCTAAATTATTCTAAGGGCAAATACACACACACATGCCCAAGGGAGGACGCGGACCTCTGCCGGAACCAGCTGCACAGTCTATGACTGCAGCGCCTTAGACCGCCCGGCAGAGAAAATATAAAAATGCAGTAAATGAAGCAGGCAAACAGGGAATACAAACATCTAAAAAATGAGACTGGCAGCAAGTGCAAAATGGCTAATCAGGAATGGCTAAGGGACAAATGTAATGATTTAGAAGCGTATGACACTAGGAGAAAGATGGATGCTGCCCACAGGAAAATTTGAGAGACCTTTGGAGAAAAGAGAATCACGTGTATGAATATCACGAGCTCAGATGGATAACTAGCCCTTAGCAAGGAAGGAAAAGTAGGATGATGGAAGGAGTCTACAGACGGTCTTTACAAGAAAGATGGACTTGAGAGCAATATTATAGAAATGGAAGGGGACGTAGATGAAGATGAGATGGGAGATATGTTAATGTGTGAAGAATTTGTCACAGCACTGAAAGACATAAGTCCAGACGAGGTCCCAGAAGTAAACAACATTCCGTTAGAATTACTGATAGTCTTAGGAGAGCCAGCCATCAGAAAACTCTTCCATTTGGTGAGCACGATGCATGAGACAGGCAAAAATCCCTCAGACATCAAGAAGAATATAATAATTCCAATTTAAAAGAAACCAGGTGCTGACAGGTGCAAAAATTACCACCGAGCTACAGTTAAATAAGTTCTGTTTGCAAAATACTACCTCAAATTCTTTGCAGAAGTATGGAAAAGCTGGTAGAAGCCAACATTGGGAAAGATCTGTTTGGATTCCAGAGAAATGTAGGAACACGCAATCCAATATAAACCTATAGCTTATCTCATAAGAAACATTAAGGAAAGACAAACCTATGTTTATAGCAATTGTAGACTCAGAGAAAGCTTTTGACAATGTTGACTGGAACACTCTCTCTCACATTCTAAAGGTGGCAGAGGTAGAATTCATGGAGGTAAAGTTTATTTACAATTTGTACAGGAACCAGATGGCAGTTAGAAAGATGTGCGGAGCATGAAAGGGAAGCAGTGGTTGAGAAGGGAAAGAGACAGGGTTGTAGCCTATCCACGATGCCATTCAGTCTGTATATTGAGCAAGCAGTAAAGGAAACAAAAGAAAAATTTGGAGTGGGGTTAAAGTCCAGAGGGAAGAAATAAAAACTCTGAGGTTTGCCAATGACATTGGAATTCTGCCACAGACAGCAAAGGACTTGGAAGAGCATTTGAACGGAATGGATGGTGTCTTGAAAGGAGTAAATAAGATGTACATCGACAAAAGCAAAACGAGGGTAATGGAATGTAGATGAATCAAATCAGGGAGGGACTTAAAGTAGTAAATGAGTATTGCTATTTGGGAAGCAAAATAACTGATGATGGTCGAAGAAGGGAGGATATAAAATGTAGACTGGCAATGGCAAGAAAAAAGTTTATAAAGAAGAGAAATTTGTTAATGTGAAGTATAGATTTAAGTAACAGGATGTCCTTTCTGAAAGTATTTGTATAGCGTGTAGCCATGCATAGAAGTGAAACATGGGCAATAAACAGTTTAGACAGGAAGAGAATAGAAGCGTTCGAATTATGGTGCTATAGAAGAATACTGAAGATTAGATGGGTAAATCACATAATTAATGAGGTACTGAACGAAGTTGGGAAAAAAGAAATTTGTGGGACAACCTGACTAGAAGAAGAGAACAGCTGGTAGGACACATTCCGAAACATCAAGGGATCACGAATTTAGTATTGGAGGGAAGCATGGGGAGTAAAAATTTCAGAGGGAGACCAAAAAGGTGAATACAGTATGCAGACTCAAAAGGATGTAGATTGCAGCCGTTACTTGGAGATGCAGAGGCTTGCACAGGTCAGAGTAGCATGGAGAACAGCTACTGGAACTAACTTCATGTAAAACATCATATTTTGATGTGATTCATGCTAAAGGCCCTACTGAGACTTTTTTAAATTTCTGTTACAAGACATCACAATGGAACTATGGAATTAATGTCTCCTGTAGTATAAATTCAATATCACTTATAGAAAAATTGTAAGGAAGTTATGGGAATGCATCTAGAACAAAATTCCACACGAGTTGAAAGTTTGTTGTGCTAGAGAAGAAGAATAGCGTCAGTTGATTTAGCAATTTATGTGCACTTGGAGGCCACCACACAATTGCATAATAATCACAACACCTGCAAAAGAAGGCTGGCACAAATTAATTCAGGTATATGAAAATTCGCCACTTTATAACAGAATTCATTTGTTGAGAATGCTTGTAACATTTTGACTGGAGAACAGCACATCGGTATAACAATATGTACTGAAAATAATTTCCACACTCTAGATTTTAGAGTGATAGATGCATGTATTTTTATTGACAGGGTTACCTTATAATTACAAATGAATAGTCAAGGGTTTAGAACACTTGAAGTCATCTGCTGCTTGAAGTGAATAGTGAAATATACTTCCACTTTCTAAACAGTTGGATAGCTCTCTAAGTGAACAAGAAAGACAAAACAAATTCTTAACACAATTTTTCCTAGGGACAAGGGCACTATAAATGTAAATAAATACAGTCTCACATCACAAAAATTGTTGCAGGTGCAATATTAAACTAAACAATGCACTCTTAAACTGAACTTTAAAAGACGTACAACAAAACAAATGTTTAAAAGGAGAATAATGTATGAGACACATTAACTGGTATAACTATGTAACGACACGGTGATTTTTAGTAATCTACATCTACATCTACATCTACATGACTACTCTGCAATTCACATTTAAGTGCTTGGCAGAGGGTTCATCGAACCACAATCATACTATCTCTCTACAATTCCACTCCCGAACAGCGAGCGGGAAAAACGAACACCTAAACCTTTCTGTTCGAGCTCTGATTTCTCTTATTTTATTTTGATGATCATTCCTTCCTATGTAGGTTGGGCTCAACAAAATATTTTCGCATTCGGAAGAGAAAGTTGGTGACTGAAATTTCGTAAAAAGCTCTCGCCGCGACGAAAAACGTCTATGCTGTAATGACTTCCAACCCAACTCGTGTATCATATCTGCCACACTCTCTCCCCTATAACGCGATAATACAAAACGAGCTGCCCTTCTTTGCACCCTCTCGATGTCCTCCGTCAATCCCACCTGCTAAGGATCCCACACCGCGCAGCAATATTCTAACAGAGGACGAACGAGTGTAGTGTAAGCTGTCTCTTTAGTGGACTTGTTGCATCTTCTAAGTGTCCTGCCAATGAAACGCAACCTTTGGCTCGCCTTCCCGACAATATTATCTATGTGGTCCTTCCAACTGAAGTTGTTCGTAATTTTAACACCCAGGTACTTAGTTGAATTGACAGCCTTGAGAATTGTACTATTTATCGAGTAATCGAATTCCAACGGATTTCTTTTGGAACTCAAGTGGATCATCTCACACTTTTCGTTATTTAGCGTCAACTGCCACCTGACACACCATACAGCAATCTTTTCTAAATCGCTTTGCAGCTGATACTGGTCTTCGGATGACCTTACTAGACGGTAAATTACAGCATCATCTGCGAACAACCTAAGAGAACTGCTCAGATTGTCACCCAGGTCATTTATATAGATCAGGAACAGTAGAGGTCCCAGGACGATTCCCTGGGGAACACCTGATATCACTTCAGTTTTACTCGATGATTTGCCGTCTATTACTACGAACTGCGACCTTCCTGACAGGAAATCACGAATCCAGTCGCACAACTGAGACGATACCCCATAGCTCCGCAGCTTGATTAGAAGTCGCTTGTGAGGAACGGTGTCAAAAGCTTTCCGGAAATATAGAAATACGGAATCAACTTGAGATCCCCTGTCGATAGCGGCCATTACTTCGTGCGAATAAAGAGCTAGCTGCGTTGCACAAGAGCGATGTTTTCTGAAGCCATGCTGATTACGTGTCAATAAATCGTTTCCTTCGAGGTGATTCATAATGTTTGAATACAGTATATGCTCCAAAACCCTACTGCAAACCGACGTCAATGATATAGGTCTGTAGTTAAATGGATTACTCCTACTACCCTACTTGAACACTGGTGCGACCTGCGCAATTTTCCAATCTGTAGGTACAGATCTATCGGTGAGCGAGCGGTTGTATATGAGTGCTAAGTAGGGAGCTATAGTATCAGCGTAATCTGAAAGGAACCTAATCGGTATACAATCTGGACCTGAAGACTTGCCCGTATCAAGCGATTTGAGTTGCTTCGCAACCCCTAAGGTATCTACTTCTAAGAAACTCATGCTAGCAGATGTTCGTGTTTCAAATTCTGGAATATTCCATTCGTCTTCCCTGGTGAAGGAATTTCGGAAAACTGCGTTCAATAACTCCGCTTTAGCGGCACAGTCGTCGATAACAGTACCATCGGCACTGCGCAGCGAAGGTATTGACTGCGTCTTGCCGCTTGTGTACTTTACATACGACCAGAATTTCTTCGGATTTTCTACCAAATTTCGAGACAATGCTTCGTTGTGGAACCTATTAAAGGCATCTCCAATCGAAGTACGTGCCAAATTTCGCGCGTCTGTAAATTTTAGCCCATCTTCAGGATTTCGCGTTCTTCTGAACTTCGCATGCTTTTTCCGTTGCCTCTGCAACAGCGTTCGGACCTTTTTTGTGTACCACGGGGGATCCGTTCCATCTCTTACCAATTTATGAGGTATGAATATCTCAATTGCTGTTGCTACTATATCTTTGAATTTGAGCCACATCTCGTCTACATTCGCATAGTCAGTTCGGAAGGAATGGAAATTGTCTTTTAGGAAGGCTTCTAGTGGCACTTTATCCGCACTATCCCACTAGAGAAGAAAAGACCCAAAAAGAAACTTGTAGAATAACTTAAACTGAAAGAGATAACTTAACAGAAGCTTCAGGTCATAAAGTGGGGTATTACTGATGGATCAGTCTTGTCATACAGAGCACATCACAGATAAGGACAACAGGAGGGATTCCAATTCAATGCTGACACTTCCGGACAACAATGCAAAACTTACACATAAAATGATCCCTAAGGCAAACAAAGAGAGACAGCCATTAGGAATATGCCCTACAGAGAAGCTAGAGAGAACAGCCATTAGAAATATTCCCTACGGAGAGGGTGTAAGTGGTTTAATGAATGTACAAGTGTGCTCAACATCTGAGCTTACAGGCCAAATATATCCTAAACTTGAAAGGAACTAAGGATGTGAAACCATAATTTGCTAGGGAGGAGAATCACATCACTACCAGGTACAGTGTGCACACTGGGCAGGAGGTACAGAGGACAAAAAAAATCAACCACTGGATTCTTGAAACTTGCAGGTAGATTAAAACTGTGTGCTGGACAGACTCGAACTCGGACCCTCACCTTTCGTGGGTAAGTGCTCTACCAATATAGCTACCCAAGCACGACTCATTCTCCGTCCTCACAGCTTTAATTCTGCCAGTACCTTGTGTCCTACCTTCCAAAATTCACAAGAGCTTTCCTGCAAAACTTGCAGAACTAGCACTCCAGGAAGAAAGGATACTGTGGAGCCATGGCTTTGCCACAGCTTGGGGAATGTTTCAGAATGAAACTTTCACTCTGCAGTGGAGTGTGAGCTGATATAAAACTGCCTGGTATATTAAAGGTGTGTGCCTGTGAAAGGCGAGGGTCCCGAGTTCGGGCCTAAGTCCCACACATAGTTTTAAGCTACCAGGAAGTTTCATACCAGTGCACACTCTGCTGCAGAGTGAAAGTTTCATTCTGGAAGCATCCCCTAGGCTGTGGCAAAGCCATGTCTCAGAATTATCCTTTCTTGCATGAGTGCTAGTTCAGCAAGTTTCGCAGGAGAGCTTCTGTGCAGTTTGGAAGGTAGGAGACAAGGTACTGGTGGAATTAAAGCTGTGAGGATGGGTATGAGTCATGCTTGGGTAGCTCAATCGGTAGAGAACTTGCCCGTGAAAGGCGAGAGTGCACCGGATGGATACTCAAACTCAGCACACTCTGCTGCAGAGTGAAAGTTTCATTCTGGAAGCACTGGATTCCTGTTTAAATCACAAGGAGGTGCAATTTCTTAGAGCAACTAAAAAACAGCTCATGGTAGCTCTACCAGCTGCTGTAGCTGAATATATGTCCCTGACTTTAGCATGTCAAGGGGTACCCTGGCTGCAACAACAAATGTGTGACTGAGTTATCAAAAAAAAAAAAAAATTACAATGGATTAACAAAATGTATCAATACCAGAAATCACTGTACTAGAGAAAAACACGGACCAGCACCAAGTTACAGCAGAACAAATTCTGATACCGTATAACAGATGCTCGATAATGCTGTAGTCATTGTTAAGAATAAATCATCATCAAACGATTACAGAATATGGACTGAAAGTGTGAAAGGTATAGAGACGCTGGTTTTATTGGAGGTGTTATAAATGAGGATCTATGCCTCCACTAGTATGATTCATTTAGATTGCATGTTGAAACAGTTATAGCACAGTTTTCAGACTTCACTCTCAGCCTCAGTGACACAGGACTCTCTCCCTTTTTTCAAAATTTTGGATGATGTATTTTACATACATCATTAAGCGATAAGACCTGTTGGAGAGAGTGATATATCTACCAATTCATACGGTACATTTCTTGTGCAAACTTGTATAACACGTAGCCTGACGGTTACGAAGACTTCGACACTACGAAACGTCACTGATGCCGATGTCACCAAGATGCAAAACTAACACCAAGCTCCGAACCGGACGAAATTTTGTATATTCGAACAGCTTGTCGTAAGGAATAAACATTCATACTAAACATTTTCTAGCAGCACGTCAAATGAATGTCAATGTAAAACAATAACAAATTTCTACCCACGAACATACACATGACAATTGCAATATTATTAATTTGTAATACACTGTTTTCTTTCTTTTTGTTCCTTCCGCTATTATTTATAATATCGAAGATCGAATACTAAACACATAACCTTTTACATAACACCATATTAAAGATAACTGCTGCAATATCCCGTCACCGACGAACGTTTGTTTACCTAATTCGGGGACGATCCATTCCACTGACAATAACAAATATTCACTTAGAGTATACACAAACTACATTAGGTACGCGTCGCAGTGCTACGCGTTCCCTTCTCTCTGAGACTCTGATAATAAACATGTGTAAAGCAGAGATATACGTGAATAAGTTCGTCTTCGCTCTGTATCACCCAATAGCATTGCACCGCATGTTCCGAGAGTTTGACGTACGAGAAGTGGTTGTTGTGGTAGGATGTGTAATTTCGCGTCGTTTCTGACAGCTGTTGTTTGCTATGAAAAGAAACGATGGGTGCCTGCCACATGACCAACAGCCCCAACTGTTTTCAAGTGATAATATTGTAATGTTTTAATATACTGTCGTTCAGTGAATGCTCCCAGTGCTTAGAGTACAAAATGAATTCCTATATTCAGCGCGTTACAGTTTACAAATCTCTTTTTAATAGAGTTCAGTCATCTTGTTTGTTTTCCGCTGACATGAATAAATTTTGTATATATTTCATATTCATGTCAGTATTTGTTTTTACGTTGCTTTTTGCTTTGCTGTCAGAATACTTTAAAGTTCAGTGCAGTGAACATGGATTTAAATCGCCGCAAAAAGCGTTTTCGCCTTTGCCAGACGACAGCCAGATTCACGTTGTCGATGATGGAACTCTGGGATTAGTTCTTAGGACGTCTGATGTCTCTGAAGACGTTAAGAGCAAATCCAAAGCAGTAGGCAAGTATGATCATAGTTGCTTATGTTACTTATTTACCACTCCACTTTCTTCATTTGTAATATTCTCGATCACTTGTTATTTGTAACATTCGACGTATTCGTGCCTTAATTGTGTACAGTACATCCTGCATACAAAATGAAAAGCAGGAAGGGAAGGGGGGGGGGGGGGGAGGTTGGGGAGTGGCAGGAAAACGTTATAATAATTCAAAATTATCGGGTTACAGGATAATTTTATGTTTATTGCAATTGACAATATTTTGTTTTTAAATAATCAGTCAAAAGGTAATATTTTGATGTACTTTAATACAAACTCCTATTATACAACACCATTAACTGCACCATTGAGCCCTGCAACTCCATATTCACTTAAAGTTTGTTATGTACTTCATCAATAACATATTTACTACTGCTGCTGCTCTTACTGATACATTAATATATGTGAAGCTTGACCATCTCATGACAGTGTGTACTAAAAGACACAAACATCTATAGAGCAGAGATATTATGAGTGAATAAGTTCCTCTTTGCTCTCTGTATCACCCAATAACATTGTACCACATATTCCAACAGCATGCTGTTGCATTATACTTTCTCTTCTTTTAGATTATGCTGTGAGGATATGTTTGTTTACATTGGAGAATAATGTCTTATCTGAGGACATATGTGCTATTTGTAGCTTGAATTACAAAATGAGTCTCCACTGGAAGCATTTTTCTTTATCATTTTACATAGTGCTTTGTCCAACTGACCATGTTTTCCATTTTATTTGAAATTTTTCCTTGTTTTAATTTTGAAGTGAAGACATGGTGAGCCAATAACAGCTCATGCAAACATCAGGAGTCAAATAGTTTATTGGACCTCATGCTACTATACTCATAGCATTTCTGCAAGCAGCCAGAATTAGATAGTCAGTAGGCCAATAGTGACATCGGTGCCCAGGAATGCCGACACACAGAAATCTGCTCAGTGATGCAGTCCCCATTTAGCATGGAGTCTCCGTTGACAGTAGGCACCAGCAGTGTGGAAGACTATCAGAATACTCGCAAGGGTAGGCAGTTTCTGGTAGTGGATCTCAACATATGAGTGTCAGTGCATGACATCAGAGTGTCAACACCAGTGTAGGAGGGCAAACGGCTGTACCACCCAGGTCTCGACATGCTGTTCCTCAATGCAGGCTGTTGCTGGAGAGGCACGGAGTGTGGGAAGGTGGACTCTGTGCTGTAAGATGGAGTGGTGGTGGCAAAGACCCACTCTCTTGCAGGACTTGCAACCCGACGGCCGAACATCTCTGGATGGGGCATCCCGGCCATCAATGCCACATGATCGTTTCATTTTACAAGCAGTGTGTGATTTTTCTTTCGAGAAATATGAGTACATAGCCTACAAACTGCCAGTGACTGCCACAATTTTCTTCTTCTTATTGTCCATACTTTCTAATACATGGACTAGTTTCAAAGTGCCACAAGTACTACAATATATAAAATGCCACACTGTACAATGTACTTGCCGAGATCCATCTTGGCAACCACAACACCATGCAGAGCGGTACAGATGGGCTCAACAACATGCCAAGTGGACCGCTCAGGATTGGCATCACATTCTCTTCACCGATGAGTGTCGCATATGCCTTCAACCAGACAATCGTCAGAGACATGTTTGGAGGCAACCCGGTCAGGGTGAACACCTTAGACACACCATTCAGCAAGTGCAGCAAGGTGGAGGTTCCCTGCTGTTTTGGGGTTGACCACCACCTCTGAAGGTCTCGCTGTATGGTGGTGCAACAAGCAAAGTGTGTTTTTCATGGGCAGTAAAAAGTGCAGAAATGATATTTATGTTGATCTATCTTCCAATTTTCTGTACAGGTTCTGGAACTCCCAGAACTGAGGCGATGTGTATGTTTCCTGCTGGCATATTCTGTTCTCGCAGTGCCCATTGATAGAATCATTTCTCAAAGGATATCTATGGCTCTTCAGTGATTTCTTACTGTGTTGAAAATATATGCTGGAAGTGACACCTTACATCTTTAGTAACAGTATGTTGGTCTTATAGTAAACTAAACTAATACTGGTGACAAGGATTGAGTGTAATTTCCCCCCCCCCCCCCCTTTAATACTTTCTTCAGGAATAACATCTACCTAAAAGGAAGTCAACTGCAGAATGAAATATTTTCCATTTCACCCCTTGTATTGTGGATTAGTTACTTGTGATCCATGTTGTTGTTGTTGTTGTTGTTGTTGTTGTTGTCTTCAGTCCTGAGACTGGTTTGATGCAGCTCTCCATGCAACTCTATCCTGTGCAAGCTTCTTCTTCTCCCAGTACCTACTGTAACCTACATCCTTCTGAATCTGCTTAGTGTAGTCATCTCTTGGTCTCCCTCTACGATTTTTACCCTCCACGCTGCCCTCTAATACTAAACTGGCGATCCCTTGATGCCTCAGAACATGTCCTACCAACCGATCCCTTCTTCTTGTGCCACAAACTTCTCTTCTCCCCAATCCTATTCAATACCTCCTCATTAGTTACGTGATCTATCCACCTTATCTTCAGCATTCCTCTGTAGCACCGCATTTCGAAAGCTTCTATTCTCTTCTTGTCCGAACTAGTTATCGTCCATGTTTCACTTTCATTCATGGCTACACTCTAAACAAATACTTTCAGAAACGACTTCCTGATACATAAATCTATATTCAATGTTAACAAAGTTCGCTTCTTCAGAAACGCTTTCCTTGCCATTGCCAGTCTACATTTAATATCTTCTCTACTTCGACCATCATCAGTTATTTTACTTCCTAAATAGCAAAACTCCTTTACTACTTTAAGTGTCTCATTTCCTAATCTAATTCTCTCAGCATCACCCAATTTAATTTGACTACATTCCATTATTCTCGTTTTACTTTTGTTGATGTTCATCTTATATCCTCCTTTCAAGACACTGTCCATTCCGTTCAACTGCTCTTCCAAGTCCTTTGCCGTCTCTGACAGAATTACAATGTCATCGGGAAACCTCAAAGTTTTTACATCTTCTCCATGAATTTTAATACCTACTCCGAATTTTTCTTTTGTTTCCTTTACTGCTTGCTCAATATACAGATTGAATAACACCGGGGAGACACTACAACCCTGTCTCACTCCTTTCCCAACCACTGCTTCCCTTTCATGCCCCTCGACTCTTATGACTGCCATCTGGTTTCTGTACAAATTGTAAATAGCCTTTCGCTCCCTGTATTTTACCCCTGCCACCTTCAGAATTTGATAGAGAGTATTCCAGTCAACATTGTCTTTCTCTATGTCTACAAATGTTAGAAACGTAGGTTTGCCTTTTCTTAATCTTTCTTCTAAAATAAGTCGTAAGGTCAGTATTGCCTCACGTGTTCCAACATTTCTACGGAATCCAAACTGATCCTCCCCGAGGTCCGCATCTACCAGGTTTTCCATTCGTCTGGAAAGAATTCGCATTAATATTTTACAGCTGTGACTTATTAAACTGATAGTTCAGTAATTTTCACATCTGTCAGCACCTGCTTTCTTTGGGATTGGAATTATTATATTCTTCTTGAAGTCTGAGGGTATTTCGCCTGTCTCGTACATCTTGCTCACCAGTTGGTAGAGTTTTGTTATGACTGGCTCTCCCAAGGCCGTCAGTGGTTCTAATGGAATGTTGTCTACTCCGGGGGCCTTGTTTCGACTCAGGTCTTTCAGTGCTCTGTGAAACTCTTCACGCAGTATCTTATCTCCCATTTCGTCTTCATCTACATCCTCTTCCATTTCCATAATATTGTCCTCAAGTACATCGCCCTTGTATAAACCTTCTATATACTCCTTCCACCTTTCTGCCTTCCCTTCTTTGCTTAGAACTGGGTTGCCATCTGAGCTCTTGATATTCATACACGTGGTTCTCTTCTCTCCAGAGGTCTCTTTAATTTTCCTGTTGGCAGTATCTGTCTTACCCCTAGTGAGATAAGCTTCTACATCCTTACATTTGTCCTCTAGCCATCCCTGCTTAGCCATTTTGCACTTCCTGTCGATCTCATTTTTGAGGCGTTTCTATTCCTTTTTGCCTGCTTCATTTACTGCATTTTTATATTTTCTCCTTTCATCAATTAAATTTAATATTTCTTCTGCTACCAAAGGATTTCTAGCAGCCCTCGTCTTTTTACCTACTTTATCCTCTGGTGCCTTCACTACTTCAACCCTCAGAGCTACCCATTCTTCTTCTACTGTGTCTCTTTCCCCCATTCCTGTCAATTGTTCTCTTATGCTCTCCTTGAAACTCTGTACAACCTCTGTTTCTTTCAGCTTATCCAGATCCCATGTCCTTAAATTCCCACCTTTTTGCAGTTTCTTCAGTTTTAATCTACAGGTCATAACCAATAGATTGTGGTCGGAGTCCACATCTGCCCCTGGAAATGTCTTACAATTTAATACCTGGTTCCTAAATCTCTGTCTTACCATTATATAATCTATCTGATACCTTTTAGTATTTCCGGGATTCTTCCATGTATACAACCTTCTTTTATGATTCTTGAAGCAAGTGTTAGCTATGATTAAGTTATGCTCTGTGCAAAATTCTACCAGACGGCTTCCTCTTTCATTTCTTAGACCCAATCCATAATCACCTACTATGTTTCCTTCCCTCCCTTTTCCTACTGACGAATTCCAGTCACCCATGACTATTAAATTTTCGTCTCCCTTCACTACCTGAATAATTTCTTTTATCTCCTCATACATTTCTTCAATTTCTTCGTCATCTGCGGAGCTAGTTGGCATATAAACTTGTACTACTGTAGTAGGCATGGGCTTTGTGTCTATGTTGGCCATAATAATGCGTTCACAATGCTGTTTGTAGTAGCTTACCCGCACTCCTATTTTTTTTATTCATTATTAAACCTACTCCTGCATTACCCCTATTTGATTTTGTTTTTATAACCCTGTAGTCACCTGACCAAAAGTCTTGTTTTTCCTGCCACCGAACTTCACTAATTCCCACTATATCTAACTTTAACCTATCCATTTCCCTTTTTAAATTTTCTAACCAACCTGCCTGATTAAGGGATCTGACATTCCACACTCCGATCCGTAGAACGCCAGTTTTCTTTCTCCTGATAACGATGTCCTCCTGAGTAGTCCCCGCCTGGAGATCTGAATGGGGGACTATTTTACCTCCGGAATATTTTACCCAAGAGGACGCCATCATCATTTAATCATACAGTAAAGCTGCATGTCCTCGGGAAAAGTTACTGCTGTAGTTTCCCCTTGCTTTCAGCCGTTCGCAGTACCAGCACAGCAAGGCCGTTTTGGTTAATGTTGCAAGGCCAGATCAGTCAATCATCTAGACTGTTGCCCCTGCAACTACTGAAAAGGCTGCTGCCCCTCTTCAGGAACCACATAATTGTCTGGCCTCTCAACAGATACCCCTCTGTTGTGGTTGCACCTACGGTATGGCCATCTGTATTGCTGAGGCACGCAAGCCTCCCCACCAAAGGCAAGGTCCATGTTTCATGGGGGGAGTTTGTGATCCATAGTTTCTTTCAAACATCATACTCTCTGTCAGACCCTCATCTCTTCATTTAGTTAGTTAATTGCATGTCTGGTATCAAGCTGTTCCCATCCACCATGGCACCTCATATTTTTTTACTGTGGGCACACAGTAGCTTGTTAGTATTGTTAGTTACATACACACATCGTCTTATAATCCAGTTTTTGTAATGTGATGTAGATGTGAAGCATTGAGGAAGGTAATGTTCATATGTTCAGCTGAAAACCAATCTCTGTTCTCTGTTGTAAGGGAAGAAGTAAGACGGAAATCTGAACACTCCAGAGAATAAGACTTTGTTTTTGTGTCCTGTGGAAAGATGATACATCAGATTGGTCCAAAAGATATACTACATAATTGTGGAATATCTCACTTTTTAGTGACGTATGACTGTCACAGAAATGGTAGGCTCAGCTTAAATTGATACCGTCCATTTTCAGTTTGTAAGATGGACATATTAATAGTATAAGCCACAACTTGCCAACTTGAATGATTTCAGTTCACCATTTTACCACTTTTTCCATGCTCATCACTTGTAGACTCTGAACAAGCACTCATGCAGGTTTAAAGGATGTTTCATTAAGACTGAAGCTTAAAAAACACTCAGTATGTAAACTGTGTTTTATTTTCAAGATTAGAAATTGCAGTTATGTTCTGAACAAAATGTTGTTCAAATGTCCACCATGACTTTGAACACACACACACACACACACACACACACACACACACACACACACACACACACAATGGCTTCAATAGTAAATCGCTCTATACAGCATCAGTGATGCTACGTCTGTGATAGCTTGGCGAATGTTTTCCTCCAACATTCCGAAGTTTATGGCTTGTCAGCATAGACTTGGGTGTTGATGTAAATGCAGAGGAAAAAAAAAAATCATGGGTGTTAAATACACAACCGTGGCAGCCAGTTTGTAGATGCACATGTTTAGATGATACAGTCGCCCAACTTCTCCCTCAGTAAATCGGGCATAGCATCAGGTGTGTGGCACATAGCACCATCCTGTTGGAACTACATGTTTTCAACATCATAACATGGTTCTGTAGTAGTCGCCAGTGGTTTTTCTCAAAACAAAGTAAGTGCAATGACGCCAAAAAGCTATCAATCAAACCACACAGTGAGTTTTTCTGAATGCGATGGCACCTCATGGACTATTTGTGGGTTCTTCCCCGTCCAATAACAACGATTTTGTGTATTGACATAGTCACTGAGGTAAAAATGCTCCTTGTCTGAGAAAATGATTTTTCCGGTGAAATTAGTACCAGAATCCAACAGTTGTGTGGCTCAATCAGCAAATTCATGATACAGTCTGTGATCATTTGACTTCAGTTCTTGAGTCAATACAACTTAAAATGGATGCAAACCCAAATCCTTTTACAAGATTCTCCAGGTTGATGTCTCAGATAGGCGCAACCTTTGAGTTCATATTGAAACTGACACACTTGGCTCTTCCTCAATATTGGCCACTATTGCTGTGATATTTTCCACACTTCTCGCTTCACACTTCACATTGTCTTCTTGGTGGCTTCTGGTTGTACAGAGTGAAATCTCTCTCAGTCGTGGCCATAGTACAGCATAAGCCTGACTGGAGAAACGTAGGTGGTGATGTAATTCTCCAGTGAACAAACAATGAGTACCCACAACTGAGCTGTCACTTCGGTGAAATTTTTTGATGATTTCCAAGTATTCAAGAAGCATGAGCTCTTGCATGGGGTAGCATCAAATTGTACTGGATATTTCCACACATGAAAGTGCACAAAAAATATATTAGACAATGGAAATTATAATTTTAAAAGTATCACTCTTAATGGAAGTTCCTTTATATGGCTCTGTACATTTCTGAATGTTATGATGACAGGATTTCATTGTTTGTTTGAAATAATTAATAAGATTTGTTAAATATTTTAACAAAAACAACCTGCTGAGCACCAAACGTGTAAAGAGTTTCATGTAATGAAATATCATATGAAAATTTGATGGAAAAGAAAGCATTAATTATTAATTTATTGCCTGGAATCATAAGATGATATTGCACCTGCTGTTTAATTATTCTTTTTGCTGTAATGTAACATTTCAAAAACTGAAATTAGATAATTGCAGAGCTATACTAATTGTATTACAGTGGTATGTTCATCAGTTACTTATTGTTTTCATGTACCTACTCTTGTTGTTACTATCACAACCATTTAAGAATTCACTGTAATTATTTGCAGGATTGGATTCAGAAGCTGTCTGTTCTTTACATGCTGCCTTAGAGATGAAAAATAGTGGAAAACATGAAAAAGCATTAAAGTTATTTGAACATGCCGTTGCTCTTGCTCCGAAGCATCCTGATATTTTAAACCATTATGGTGAATTTTTAGAGCAAACTCAAAATGATGTTGTAATGGCTGATCAGTTGTACTTTAGAGCACTAACTGTATCACCTAGCCACTCAGGAGCCCTGGCTAATAGACAACGAACAGCTCGTATTGTTGAAGAAATGGATCGACTTACTTTGGGAAGAATTGATGAAAAACGTGATCGACTGTCGGCAATTCCAGATTCTAATTCAGCTTTTCGCCGTGCTAAAAAGGAAGCTTATTTTCAGGTAATGTTGTTTTCTTTATTGTTTATACTTTTGACCAGCAGAAAAGGAAAAAAAAAGTTCAGCCAGTATAGACGTAAGTTACTTTCAAAACATCTCTTGTGTTCCCACTTTTGTGTGGACATTAAATGGAATATTCTGTGTTTGCCACATGGGCTCAAAAAGTTGTAATATGTTTTTAAAGGGATAGTCCTGTGCCAGAAGTGCCGTGCAGAGTATAGGTATTTTTATCAGTGTACTCAGAAAAATAGCTTTATTAATAGTAGAAAAATTTACTCATTCCCATCTTGCCCCTTCTATTTGTTTACTTGATTGTTACTCCTCCTTCACAGAGGAGTAAATAGTCCAAATTTAGCATTACCCAAGAAACATCACAGGGAGGTGCACTAACATATAATGTACTTACAAATGTTTTTGAGTTTGTGAGGAACAAAGGGATTCCATTCCATTTGGGTTAGCTTCCAGTTGCAATCAGTATGATTTGAAAACTGCTGAGATGCAACACAATTAATGTTAGTGTGTAATTACATCTAATGTGCTTTATGCTCCTCCACAATTTTTGAAGCTTACTGAGAGTCATGCCTCAGAGTTTAAAATTATAATCACTGTTGTTTGGGGATTTTCTTTTTCTTCTTCTTCTTCTTCTTCTTCTTCAGAGAAACTGTTACACAAAGACAATATCTTTGCTGATCTTTGAGAAAAATTACTTTTTTCCCCCTCATTCATTAATTAGTAATCAAATTGTAATATGAGTAAAATGTCGAGTTTCTTGATTTAAAACATTGTACACAGTAAATTTGAATAAAAATGCCTTCAGTCACAATTTTTTTCGCATTATTTAATTACACAATGTATTTCGGGCTCTGTGGGTCCATCTTCAGGTGCAAATCGTCTAATACCTAATTTACATTTGCACTTGAGTTAGATGAAATGCATTTTCTGAACGAACAAGGAAGAACATTTTTAACCTTTTGATGTCAGCATACATTGTTTTATTCATACTGTTGTCGTACACCATGTCACTCAAGGTGTATGTTTGTGTACAACTCATTGTACGAAAAAACCAATTTGTGCTGACCTCAAAAGATTAAAAATGTTCTTCCCTCTTTGTCCAGAAAATGCATTTCACCTCATTCCAGAGCAAATGTAAATTATATATTAGAGGAATTGCACCTGAAGATGGATCCACAGGGTCTAAAATGCATTGTGCATGTTAATAAAACATAAAAAAATGAAACTTAAGGCATTTTAATCCAAACTTCATATGGATGGAGTACAATTTCATACAAACCTGCAAAATATGGATAAAAATGGTAAAACCTTCTATTAATTAAGAAAAAGAAAACACAAAACTGTAAAAAAAAAGGAAGAAAGTCATTCACTTGGATGAGTCTTGTTTCATGCAGTTTCCTAGTTCTGGAATTTATACCTAGCGTATCCTGTTTCAAGTCATCAATGGAGACTTCTTGGTGCCAAAGGTGAAGCATGGTGGGGGTTCATTGCTTGTTTGGGCAGTTATATTGCAGTTTTCCTTGACCCCCATGGTTACTTTGCAAGATGGCATTACTGCAAAGAGTTGTTTAACTATTTTGGGTAATCAGAGCCACCCCATGGTACAGTTTTTGTTCCTCAATGATGATGTATTCCAAGATGACAGGACCACTGTTCACTCGCTCTCATTGTCCAGGACTGGTTTTGTGAGCACGATAATGAATAGTTGCAACACCCTTGACCACCACAGCCACCATACTCAATATTATTGAGCTTTTGTGCTCTGCTTTGGAGAGAAGGGTTCATGATAGCTATCCACCTCTATCATTGTGACCTGAACTTGCCTTTATTTTACAACAAGAATGGATAATATTCCCTTGTAAACCATACAGGATCTGCATTTATCCTCTCCAAGACAACTGGAAGCTGTTTTTCTACGCTGTAGTATAATGCTGCACCACATGGGTCATTCCCATGTGGACAACCAAAATGCAAGACCTGTCCCATACACCCACCGACCACCTTTTACTGCTGTCCATTAACAGCCATTTCTTACCCTATAAAAGCAGTCTTGATATATACCAGATATGCTGCAATTACTGTGTAGCATTATATGTGGCCAAAACATGTTACCAACTGTCTACTGGCAACTGTCCAGTTGCCGAACATGCTGCACACCACAATGAAAATGCCTTCAGCAGCTGTTCTACTGCACCAGCCATTTGGACACCTCCTTCCAACATTAGTTTCTCTGAAATTGTGGTGGAAATTGTGTTTCCAGCATGCCCTATACTCTCGCAATCCTCTTGGCCCAAACCTCTGCTAACCTGTTTTCCTCTGTCTTACCTTATCCTTTGCCCTTCCCTTTCCTCTTCTGTCATTGTCTGCACCAGACTGTGTTCTGATTTTTCCCACCATTCACCCCCCCCCCCCCCCCCCTCCACCGCCCCATCTTTTGGGTGAGGACAACTTCCTGGGTGCGTTTTCCACCATGCACTTTGCAGTGTCGCTTCCTGCATCAACAATGACCATGGACTTCTTTGCACCTGATATCCAACACGGTATCCAGTCCATTGTGGTGGGGCCGCCATGTACCCTGCTGGTTGTAGCCTTGTAACCACACAGGGATCGCTCTGCTGATGCCTGCACCATTAACTCTCCTTGTATGCCAAGGGGTAGATGCACATCCCCCTGGCAATGGCCTTCCTACCAGGTGGCCTTTGCCGTGGCTGGGTGGCGCCCGTGGGGGAGGGCCCTTGGTCGGAGTGGGTGGCATCAGGACGGATGACATGGGATGAAGCATAGTCCATTATCTCTTGCTGGTGGTGAATCACCAGCAGTCTCTAAGCATTCACTAGCTCAATTCAACGCACAGAAGTACGGCCGCAAATCATTCCCATCCCTGGCCGCACCATGGTAGGAACGTCAGGCTAAGGATGGCAGCAGATATTATTTGCCTGGTACCTTGTGTGTTCGAGAGCTGATGGGGAATCTTTCATGATGATGGAACCTCAGCTTTTTGTTGAGCATTTAGAGGACAAGTTTAGGGAGGTGGAGGGATTGTCCAAAATGAGATCTGGCTCAGTCTTGATCAAAACAGCATCTTCTGCCCAATCACGGTTGTAACTCATGACAAGCTGGGGGGTGTTTGTGTAACCATCACACCACATAAGAGCTTATATATGGTCCAGGATATCATATTTGACAGGGACCTCCTCCTGCAATCTGACAATGAGCTGCACCCCAATTTAGAGCGGTGAGGTGTACAATTGGAATTACAATTACAAACAGCTTAAATTGGAAAGAACACATAGAAAATATTGTAGGGAAGACAAACCAAAGACTGCTTTATGCTTGTACATCCTCTTTTGGGATACTGTTGTGCAGTTTGAGATCCTTACCAGATGGGATTGACAGAGTAAACTGAGAAAGTTCAAAGAAGAGCAGCACATTTTGTATTATTGTGAAATAGGGGAGAGAGAGTCACTGACAACCCCCTGCGGGTTCGGGGGTAAGAATAGGCCCGTGGTATTCTTGCCTGTCGTAAGAGGCGACTAAAAGGAGTCTCAAATATTTCGGCCTTAATGTTATGGTCCCCTAAGGGGTTTGACCACTATCTTTCAAAATTTGGGGAAGGACGCCTTACGTGGTGTATTGTATATCCATCTTGCCCTAAGATCTGGCCCACCCGATATTGTCATGGAGTTGGACTTCCATCGAGCTTCCGGCCACATCTGCTGCAATGTGTTCCGGGTAGCGTACATTCCCTCCATAGTGTACTTCCATCTTTGCCTTCGTTATGTACATGGATATTTTGACACCCGACAGCCAGCACGGTAGCCAGTCCGTTGTGGTGGGGTTGTCATGTACCTCTTGGTGGAAGCCCTCTGACTACACAGGGATCGCACTGCTGATGCCTGAGCTGCTACCTCCCCACGTATGCCGAGGGGTAGATGCCTATCCCTCTGGGGCATCAGGACTCCCGGCAAAGGCCATCCTGCCAGGTGGTCTTTGCTGCGGCTGGGTGGCGCCCATGGGGAGAGCCCCTGGTCGGAGTGGGTGGCATCAGGGTGGATGACGCGCAATGAAGCGTGGTACATCATCTCTCGCTGGTGGGCCTCCACCAGCAGTCTCTAAGCAATCAAAGTCTAACCTCAATGGGAAGAAATCTGATCAGAGATCGTTTCCCTCCCTGGCCACTCCATGGGAGGAACGTATGGCTAAAGAAGGCAGTGGAGATTATTCACCCCAGTACCTCGTGTGTACGCGAGTTGATGGGGAATCATTTATGTTGACCAAGCCCCAGTTTTTTGTGGAGCATTTAGAGGACAAGTTCGAGGAGGTGGAGGGCTTGTCCAAAATGCGCTCTGGGTCGGTTCTCATCAAAACAGCATCCTCTGCCCAGTCACGGAAGTTGCTCACTTGTGAAAAGTTGAGGGATCTTTCAGTCACCATCACTCCCCATAAAAGTTTAAACATGGTCCAGGGTATTATATTCCACAGGGATCTTCTACTGCAGTCCAACGATGAACTACGCGCCAATCTAGAACGACGGGGTGTTCACTTTGTCCGGCGCGTCCATCGGGGTCTGAGGGATAATCAGGTAGCCACCGGTGCCTTCATCTTGGCCTTCGAAGGTGATGTTTTGCCCGAACCACCGAAGGCACAGCGAGAGAAACAGAAGAAGAAAGTCCCCAAGACTAACGAAATTGCGGTGGCACCCGTCCCACCGCTTCCTACACGCTCTGCGTCTGAGGACGAGGTGGAGATTCTGGCGTCTGCTGAGGACCTCGATCTCACTGGTCCCTCAGACACCATGGAAAGCACTGTCACAGGTGCTCAATCGGAGGCAGCAAGTGACCCAGCGGCATAATCTGCCTTCTCAGTACCGTCACGCCTTTCTCAGCCATGGACAACACCATCCTCCAGTGGAACTGCAGCGGTTTCTTCCACCATCTAGCTGAGCTCCGCCAACTTATCAGCCTACTCTTTCCTCTGCATTGCTCTGCAGGAAACTTGTTTTCTGGCAGTGCGAACCCCTGCCCTCCGTGGCTACCGGGCTTATTATAAGAACCGGGCAGCTTATGAAAGGGTGTCTGGTGGCGTCTGCATATATGTCCTGAACTCTCTTCACAGCGAGTCTGTACCTCTCCAAACTCCTTTAGAGGCTGTCGCTGTTCGGGTGTGGACGCCACAGGCTGTTACCATCTGCAGTCTTTACCTTCCACCGGATGGTGATGTCGCACAACATGTCCTGGCTGCTCTGATATCCCAATTGCCGCCACCTTTCCTGTTACTGGGCGACTTTAACGCCCATAACCATCTGTAGGGTGGGTCAGTGGCAACAGGTCGAGGTGCCATCGTTGAGCATTTATTGGCGCAGCTCGATCTCTCGATCTTAAATGATGGTGCCTTCACACACTTCAGGGTGAGGCATGGCACATACTCCGCTATTGACCTTTCCATCTGTAGTCCTAGCCTCTTACCGTCTGTCCGATGGAGAGTGCATGACGACCTGTGGGGTAGTGACCACTTTCCGATCTTTTGGTCACTGCCACAGCGTCAATCTTCTGGGCGCCCTAGCAGATGGGCTCTGAATAAGGCTGACTGGGACTTGTTCTCCTCCAGTGCCGCTATTGTGCCTATTTCTAATGATGACATTGATGCAGTGGTTCAATCGGTCACCATCGGCATCATTACTGCCGCCGAATCTGCCATTCCCCATTCTTCTGGGTCCCCTCGGCGGCGGACTGTGCCTTGGTGGTTGCCTGAGATCGCTGAAGCGATTAAAGCTCGCCGGCGGGCGCTCCAGCGTTACAAGCGACATCCCTCAATCGAACACCTTATCGCCTTCAAACGGCCGCGTGCGCGAGCCCGCCGCATTATCCGCCAACGCAAGCAGGAGTGCTGGGAGCGGTATGTGTCCACCATTGGCCTCCATGCCACTCCATCGCAGGTCTGGGCCAAGATTCGCCGCCTCTATGGCTATCGGACCCCTGTCAGCGTCCCTGCGCTCTCACTGAATGGAGCAGTTTGTACTGACTCCGACGTCATTGCAAACCGCTTGGCAGAGCACTTTGCTCTGAATTCCGCTTCTGCCAACTACCCCTTGGGCTTCCACTCCATTAAAGAGCGGATAGAATGTCGGAGTCTTTCTTTTCGCACCCACCATCCTGAATCCAGTGAGTGGGAATTCCGCAGTGCCCTCGCCGCTTGTCCTGATACCGCTCCTGGCCCAGATAGCATCCACTCTCAGATGCTGAAACACCTTTCAGTGGACTGCCAGCGACGCCTCCACGACCTTTACAACCGCATTTGGGTCGAGGGTGAGTTTCCGTCGCAATGGCGGGAAAGTCTTGTTGTCCCTATTCTGAAACCAGGGAAGAACCCTTTAGAGGTGGACAGCTACCGTCCCATTAGCCTCACCAATGTTCTTTCCAAGTTGCTTGAACGGATGGTGAGCCGGTGCTTGAATTGCGTACTGGAGCCTCGGGGCCTTCTGGCTCCGTCTCAGGGTGGGTTCCGTAAAGGCCGCTCCGCCGCCGACAATCTGGTGAGCCTGGAGTCGGCCATCCGTACTGCCTTTGCCCACCGTCAGCATCTGGTCGCTGTCTTTTTCGACATGCGGAAGGCGTATGATACGACATGGCGTCATCACATCCTTTCTACGCTTCATGGATGGGGTCTTCGGGCCCTCTGCCGATCTATATCCGCAATTTTCTGTCGTATCATACCTTCCGCGTGCACGTCGCGGCCTCATATAGTTCCTCCCAAGTCCAGGAGAACGGTGTGCCACAGGGTTCTGTTCGAAGTGTCTGTCTGTTTTTAATAGCCATTAACGGGCTCGCTGCGGCCGTGGGAAATTCTGTCTCTGCTTCCCTGTATGCTGATGACTTCTGCCTTTACTACAGCTCTATTGGCATTGCAGCTGCTGAACGTCAGCTACAGGGCGCAATCCGCAAGATGCAGTCTTGGGCTGTAGCGCATGGTTTTCAGTTTTCTGCAGCCAAGACCTGCTTTATGCATTTCTGCCGGCGACCCACTATTCACCCGGAGCCGCAGCTTTATCTTGACGGCGAGCTTCTTCCAGTGGTAGAGTCACATAGGTTTTTGGGGGTGGTTTTTGATGCCCGGTTGACTTGGCTGCCTCATATTCGGCAGCTTAAACAGGCGTGTTGGCGGCATCTAAATGCTATGCGATGCCTGAGCCACACTGGGTGGGGCGCTGACCGATCTATTCTCCTACGGCTTTACCAGGCGTTAGTCCAGTCCCGTCTGGACTATGGGAGTCTGGCTTATGGCTCAGCATCCCCATCTGCGTTGCGGGTGCTGGACCCAATCCTCCACAGCGAGATACGCCTTGCCACTGGTGCCTTCCGAACCGGCCCTGTGGACAGCATACTTGTGGAGGCAGGTGTCCCTCCACTGGAGCTACGACACCAACAATTACTGGCTGCTTATGCTGCCCATGTTTTTAGCTTGCCCGGGCATCCAAATTATCGTGTCCTGCTCCCGCAGTCAGCCGTCCATCTGCCAGAACGTCGGCCCCGGTCGGGTTGTCCGATCGCCGTACGTGTCAAACAGCTTCTCTACGGGCTTGGGTGTTTCCCTGTTCCACCTCCTTTCCGGGCCCCTCTGAGTACACCCCCATGGTGTGTGCCTCGCCCTTGCCTTCGGCTCGATTTGGCACAGGGCTCGAAGGACTCAGTCCCTCCGAAGGCCTTCCGACGCCGCTTTTATTCCATCCTGGCCACGTATTAAGCTCTGGCGTTGTCTACACCGACAGTAATAATTCTGGTCTACACCGACGGTAATAATTCTTTATTATTCCAATCTCAAACAGTGCACAGAAAAAACGAACACCTACAGCTTTATGCGCCAATTCTGATTTCCCTTATTTTATTATGATGATCATTTCTTCCTATGTAGGTGAGCATCAACAAAATATTTTCAAATTCTGGTCATGTCGGTTATGCAATAACGCTAGGGGACCATTCTGAACAACGTTCGTTGCCGGCTGGGTGCAGTGTTTACACTGCTGAGCTGGTTGCCATCTTTCATGCCCTAGTGTATATCCGCTCCTGCTCAGGTGAGTCCTTCGTTATCTGTAGCGATTCCCTGAGCAGTTTACGAGCTCTCGACCAGTGTTTCCCTCGTTCTCGTCTCGTGATGGCTATCCAGGAGTCCCTGCATATTCATGCGCATTGCGGCCGCTCTGTGGTCTTCGTGTGGACCCCAGGCCATGTTGGGATACCCGGCAATGAGAATGTTGACCGCCTGGCGAAAGAGGCCGCCAGTACACCATCTCTGGACATTGGCCTCCCGGAGACAGGTTTGCGAGCGTTCCTACGCAGCAAAATTCCGGACCTTTGGGACACTGAATGGCGCGCCCTGCCTTCACGAAACAAACTTCGGGCCATCAAGGAGGCTACCGGTGTGTGGCGCTCCTCCTTGCGGGCCTCTCGCAAGGAGTCTGTTGTCCTCTGCCGGCTGTGCATTGGGCACACATGGCTGGCGCACGGCCACCTATTGCGATTTGAGGACCCACCTTTATGTCGCTGCGGCTCCGTTTTGACAGTGGTCCACATTTTATTGGACTGTCCACTTTTAGCTGTGCTCAGGCAGTCGTCCGCACTGCCTGACATGCTCCCTGCGCTTTGAACAGATGACTCTGCTATGGCTGACTTAGTTTTACGTTTTATTCGGTCAGGGGGTTTTTATCGTTTAATCTGAGTGTTTCTATTTCATTTTATTGTATTGTGTTGATTCTGGCCTTTGGCCTACGATTTTAAACTGAGTTTTTAATGTGTTGTCGGTGGTTGGCTTTTCCTTTTTTCTCCCTACGGTCGGCCAACCACCGCCACACTCTGTGTGGTTTTACTTTGTTTTGTCTGTTCTTTGTCTGAGTATTTCTTGTCCTGTGTCGTCTTTCCTGTTGTTCGTTTTTCTTCTCTTTAGGAGGTTTTAGTTTTGTTTTGTTTTTCCTTGGAAAGAGGGACTGATGACCGTAGTAGTCTGGTCCCTTTATTCCCACAAACCAACCAACCAAGAGTCACTGACACGAGAAAGGATTTGGGGTGAATGCAATTTGAAAAAGGCATTTTTCGCTGTAGCAGAATCTTCTCACAATATTTCAGTCACCAGCTTTCTCCGCCCAATTTGAAAATATTTTGTCGATGCTCACCTACATAGGAAGAAACGACCATCATAATAAAATAAGGGAAATCAGAATTGGCACATAAAGCTGTAGGTGTTCTTTTTTTTCTTTGCACTGTTTGAGATTGGAATAATAAAGAATTATTGTGAAGGTGCCATGCACTTTGTTGTAATACTTTGCAGTCTACCCATGTAGATGTAGACAGCAGCTCCTCGTGGTGTGGCAGATCAGTAAATTCCTCACTGCTCCGAATTCACCTGCATACCATACTGTTGCTCTTCTGTCTCTGGAATACCTTTACTCCAATCACACACAAACAACAAGCCCATTTGGGATCCACATGCAGCATATGAAGGAGTCACTTGCTGTAAAGCAAGTACAACCCCAACTTCAGGGTTTTAAGCACTTTCCACCCTGGTTACTGCAATGGCCCAGATTAATTTTAGGTTTAGTGCAGTACAGGAGAGGTTTCACTCCTGCTTATGTCTTTAATACTTTATTTGATGACTGAGCACCACAACTCTGTATCTGTATTTATGGATGTATATAAAATCTGGTAGTTGCTCTTTAGTTTCCCCTGATCATGTCCTCAAGGTCCTACTGCCTCAAGACTTTACATGGAATTACATGCAATATAGCAGGCACGAGAAAATGAAACATGTTTCAAGTGCTAAATTTCTTTTCTTATCTGATTCCCTTAGTGCCCTTGATTCTCTACTGTGCTTGCACCCAGCAGGTAAACTAACCCAGATTATCCAGGACGTTTTCCTTCAATACAAAGGCTGGGGAAAGAGGTATCCCTCTGCTGGGTGCCAGGACACATGGGTATTGTCGGGAACAAAATGGCGGATGCAGCAGCCGAGGAGGTGTGTTGCGATCCTCATTCAGTGTGCCATCCCTCTGTATGCCATTGCCTCACTGTTGAGGTACAGAGTCATGCATGGGTGGGAAGGGGAATGGCTGGAAATGACAGGTAATAAGTGTGCCTAGTAAAGTCCACAGCTGCCTACCTCCTTCCAGCCATGCAGGTGGGGTGGGATGAGGTCCTCCTTTCTCATTTTCGCATAGGCCACAGACCTATGACACTTGGGTTTCTGCTCCAACAAGAGGTGTGGCATGGTTTAATAGATCGTGTTTTATTTTTGGACCATAAGACAGAAGGTCACTTGCCAACAGATTTGCCCTCTATTTTAGCTAACGATGAAACAAATGTGGTACGACTTTTAAGGTTTTGTGAATGGTTCAATTTGCTCAGTAAAATCTTAGGGCAATGTTTTTAATGTGTTGTTTGGTTGGTTGGTTCATCCACATTTTTGCTAAATGAACAGCCAACTACACATTCCTGTGAATCTGTGTTAGGTTCACCCTTGTCTTCCTTAGTTTTACTTCACGGTTTTAGAACATATGAACACTATTAATGCTATCTTCTTTGATGTGAGCTAGTGTGATTGTGCAGATGATAATGGACGAGACCGGGTAAAAGTGAGCGCTGTTTTATCTTTGACTGATTTTTATTCAGTTTTATCGCATTTCCTCCATTTCAGCCACATTTGTTTCTACTGATTTTGTAAGGATGCTGATAACCTCATTGTGCATCACACACACACACACACACACACACACACACACAAATATTCATCAGCAGTTGATTCATTTTTGTTGGATATTAGTGTGTGTTTTTATCAGTAGTTGAACTTCTTATTATAGTGGAGAACATTGCTAAAATTTCTGAATCCATGGCCAGAATTGACAGATCAAGGAGTGACAGCTTAACTTATTTGTTTTGCACAGAATGCAGTCATTGTTATATATTATTATAATAATCCAAGTGAAAATAAGTAGTAATACTAGCTTAAAATAGTAATTGGTTATTACTATCAAAGTGGTGGAATATTTCTGAGTATGCCTGGGAAATGTCGCTAATTACCTTCCCAATCATGCCACAGTGATATGGGGAGATTCCACTCCGCCACCTATAGACAGGGAGACAAAGGCAAAATTTTATGAAGCTGTACTAACTGTATTTTCTGAAATTTACTCAAAGCAGTTGTAGAGAAAGCTCACCCTTTAGGGAAACTTACTGATTTTTAGTAACAAAAAGGCTCAAACTTCTCGATTCGATGAACACGAAGTCAGGAATCACTGTCTACAAAGCTGTTGTAGCATCACTGATCTCAAGAAATGAGTGAAATTTGAGGCAGAAGGATACTTCTAATTAACAAGTATGAAAGGAAAATCATTTTAAACTACTTGTTGTGGTGTTACATATCACTCTGGAAGAGCACTGTGCCTTACTGATAAATGATGCTCGTAATAGAGAAAAATAAAAAACAAATGGTTAAACAGGACAGCACAACTACTGTCAGGATTTATTATTTAGTTTTATGTGCGGAACCAGCACAATGGGCAATGGGTCTCTTCAAAATGGGAAACTTTGCGAGAGGAGGTACCTGTGTGGGTGCTATGTATATACTTCATAAATTGATGGCCTACAGTGGAGTAGAATACTGTCCTGAGAATAAACTGAGGCAAATATAACAATGAAATGAAAGATGTCTTGGTGGGCAGCATGCTCTGCAACAGGGTAGTCCACTTGTTTCTCGGGCAGAGCTCGTCGGAGGCTGTTCATGGGTTTGTTGGTTGTCATGCCCACATAGAATTCAGAACAGTAGATGCAGCTTGTAGATAATGTGACTGGTTTCACAGATTGTCCTGCCTTTAACAGGATAGGTGATGTTTGTGACTGGATTGGAGTATGTGGTGGTGAGAAGATGTATTGGACAGGTCTTGCATCTAGGTCTATTACAGGGCTATGAGCCATGAGATGGAGGGTTGGGAGCAGGGGTTGTGTAGGGATGGACAAGTATATTGAGTAGGTTCGGTGGACAGCAGAATACCACTGTGGGAAGGGTGGGAAGGATAATAGGCAGGACATTTCTCATCTCAGGATCATGACGAGAGGTAATCGAAAGCTTGGCGGAGAATGTAATTCAGTTGCTCCAGTTCTGGGTGGTACTGAGCTATGAGGGAAATGCTTCTCTGTGGGAGGTGGAGGGTGACTAGGAAGATAAGGCATGGCATTTTTGTTTTTGTACAAGCTTGGGATGACAATTACGGTCTGTGAAGGCTTCAGTGAGACCCTCATATATTTCAAGATGAGCCATCGTCACTGCAGATGCGATGACCTTGGGTGGCTAGGCTGTATGGAAGGGACTTCTTGGTATGTAACAGGTGGCTGCTGTTGAAGTACAGGTATTGCTGATTGGTTCTAGGTTCGATATGGACGGAAGTGCTGATGTAGCCATCTCTGAGGTGGAGGTGAACATCTAGGAAGGTTGCTTGTTGGGTTGAGTAGGACTAGGTGAAGCAAATGGGGGAGAAGCTGTTGAGGTACTGGAGGAATGTCTATAGGGTGTCCTCACCCTCGATCCAGATGGCAAAGATGTCATCAATTAATCTTAACTAGGTGAGGGGTTAGGATTCTGGGTGTTTAGGAAGTATTCCCCTAGATGACCCATTGATAGGTTGGCATAGAATGGTGCCATGTGGTGCCCATAACTGTACCCCGGATTTGTTTGTGGGTAATGCCTTAGAAGGAGAAGTAATTGTGGGTGTGTGTATAGTTGGTCATGGTGACTAGGAAGGAGGTTGTTGGTTTTGAAACCATTGGGTGTTGGAAAGGTAGTGTTCAATAATGGTAAGGATATGGGCATTCAGGATATTAGTGTAAAGGGATGTGGCATCAATAGTGACGAGCAGTGCACCATGTGGTAAAGGGACGTGAACTTTGGAGAGTCGGTGGAGGAAATGGTTGGTATGTTTTATATAGGAGTGTATGTTTGTGGTAATAGGTTGAAGGTGTTGGTCTATGAGAGCAGAGATGCTCTCCGTGGGGGCACAGTAACTGGCCACAATGGGGCATCCTGGGTGGTTGGGTTTATGGACTTCAGGAAGAATGTAGAAGTTAGAAGTGTGGGGAATGGTAGGTGTGAGAAGAGAGATGGACTCCAGGGGGAAGTTCTGGGATAGGCCTAAGGATTTGAGGACTGATTGGAGATCACATCCTCCCACCACCACCTACTCCAGTTCGGTCGGAAACGTCACCTGTCCCATCAAAGGCAGGACTACCTGTGAAACCAGTCATGTTATCTACAAGCTAAGCTGCAACCACTGTGCTGCTTTTATGTGTGTAAGCTGTCTGTCCGCATAAATGGACACTGACAAAACTGTGCTCAAGAAAGAAGTGGACCACCCTGTTGCAGAGCGCACTGCCCAACATGACATCCTTCATTTCAATGAGTGCTTCACAACCTGTGCCATATGGATCCTTCCTACCAACACCAATTTTTGTGAATTGCACAGGTGGGAACTTTCCCTGCAATATAACCTATCTTCTCATAACTCTCCTGGCGTCAACCTTAGTTAGTCATTGTCGTCACCCATCCAGCCCTTTCCCTGCCCCCCCCCCCCACCCCCCCCTCCCCTGCCCACCGTCTGCCCTACCCTCTCTCCATCTCACCAATGCCCACTCCCTATCAGCACTTCACTGTCCCCCTCCCTACCGTAATATCTGTCCCCCTTCCCACCCCAGCCTCCTCCTTACCCCCACCCAGTCGCCACTCCCATCATGCACTGGTGCCGCTGCTTGCAGTGTGGCTTCAGTTGCCAGAGACTGCAGTCTTTTGTGTGTGTGTGTGTGTGTGTGTGTGTGTGTGTGTGTGTGTGATGTATTTTTGACGAAGGCCTTGCTGACCAAAAGCTTATTTGTGAGTCTTTTTGTTGTGTCTATCTGCGACACAGCATCTCCACTATATGGTGAGTGGCAACTTTCCTTTCATAATAATGTTAAATTCCATCCTGTTCCTAGCCTAGTGCTGTTTTCCCTTGTTACTATTTTCTAATGCCTTACTATACTCAATGTCCATCCTTCTTTCTCTTCTTTCCTCTGTTTCTCTTCTCACTTTACAAACCACACTCCACACTCTACTTACAAGCCACACTGAGGAGCTAACCTAGACTCAGACCATTATGTCTTCCTAGTAAAGGCCAACCTATAAGCATTGAGAGCACCTACCACTACGAAAAGCTGTAAGCCACTAAAGTTAGACATCCTACAACTGAGCGAGGAGGACTGCACCTTCCGGATCACCCTAAGAAAATAACACACCAAAAAGTAAAATTTAGAGGTGAGCTCTCTGAGAGTTTCACCACTCAAAACAGGAGTGAGACAAGGTGATTTCTCATGCATGCTCCTCAGTTGCTCATTGGAGAAGATTACACATTACCATCAGGAACTGAAATGAAGATTGGATGCAAGAAAGATAACCTCAGTGTACTGCGCCTAGCCTTTGTGGATGACATGGTCATCAGTATAGAGGAGGCTACTCAATTGGAGAGCCTCTACAGTATAGCATCTAAGACCAGTTTGGAGGTCAGTATACAAAAAATTGAGTGCATTGCTAACATAAAGGAAGCCCCATCAGCAGTTTCAGTAGAAGACACCACCATTTATAAAGTCCCAGCAGTCAAGAGTTTAGCAGAGTGTATTTTAGCAAATGAAAGTGAGTACTTGGCAATAGATATCTTATACCTCATGTGCCAAGTTGGAGAGGCTCTACCTCTCCTGTAAGAGTATTTACAACTCCATGTACCTTTCCAAGAACCTTAAACTCGAACATTACAGATCAGTAGTAAGGCCCTTCATATTTTATGCTACCAAATGCCTCTTGATAAACAGGAACAGTCCAGTCAAAAAACTGGAGCTCAAGGAACGGAAAATGATAAGGACAGTACCAGGACCAGTAAGAGAAGAGGATGGCTTTTATAGGATTAGACACAGCAGTGAGTTGTACCATCTCCAAGATGACATAATCATATTTATGAGGAAAAGACAACTGTCATTCTATGGACATTTGACCCACATTAATCCCTGCAGACTCATGGACAGGATCTTCACCATAATAGGTAGAGGCGAAAGCTTCCAACAACGGATCACTGCAGTGGTAGAAACTTGTAACCCTGCTAAAAACAATACAGGACTAGTCCAGGCTCTGGCATATCACTCTACAAGGGCTACTCCCAGTGTCTCTTACAAGCAAAAAGAGCACTTGAACCAGAAGACCAAAGTGGAGAGTGGAGTGGAAGCTTGTCCACTGCCAGAAAAAGAAAGCTTTCTGGGCAAAGAATAAAAAGAACAACAGCGTAAAGAGTCAGAGAGCCTTGTGGTCCTAAGTAGTCCCAAATGAAAAGAGGAGGAGGAGGAGGAGGAGGAAGAAGAGGAGGAAGAAGAAGAGGGTGTATATAAGAGAAGCAAACTTGAGGACAATACTATAGAAAGAGGAGGAGGAGGTGGAGAAACAGAAGTGGGTTAAGAGAAGGTGAGAGATAAAATACTGTGAGCAGAATTTGATTCAGCTCTGAAACATCTAAGTGAAAACAAGGCTCCTGGAGTAAATGACATTCCTTCAGATTTATGGAGACCCAAGGGAGAGCCAGACATGACAAAATTATTGCATCTGGAGTGCAAGATATGAGACAAGGAAAATACCTGCAGATTGTAAGAAGAATGCAGTAATTCTGGTTCCAAAGAAGGCAGGTGCTGACAGATGTGAATTCTGCTGAACAATCATTTTATACATAAGTCCTCATCATAATATACTGACATGAATTATTGCGATGTTCTGCTGGTGAAGTAAAGTCTAATTGGGAGCTAAGACTTCGTGATATTTAATGTTATTCACTTTATTACTTCAGCACACTCTCCAATCCTTTCGATCAAACGTCTTTTCTCGAAGTGCTGCAGTTACTGCTAGAATTTAAGAGTGCAGGTCCAGCATCCACCTCTTGAAGTAAATGTGAGGCTTCTCGTTAATATGTCATATATTGTACTCTTGTTTACAATAACTATGTGTTATGAATTGTCACATTATGCAGAACATCCAAAAACATTGGCAAGGATAAAGTCCAAAAACATCCTGCCTTATTTAACAGATTTCAGTCGAATTGGCCCCAAGATGTCACAGCTGCTCTTTCTCTGTGGCATGCGCTATATCTCCAAGGCAAGAACCAATTACTTGGAATAGACTTATCGACCAGCAGGTTGCCTTATTTAACAGATTTCAGTCGAATTGGCCTCGTGATGTCACAGCTGCTCTTTCTCTGTGGCATGCGCTATATCTCCAAGGCAAGAACCGATTACGTGGGATAAACTTATCTACCAGCAGGTACTGTTAACATTGTATGATGCTTATTGTTGTCCCAGCTTGTAAATACACTGTGTGCATCCATCTGAGGATACATGTGCATTAATAAAACATACATCCAACATTAGAGTATCTAATTCATTATAAAAATAAACATTTTGTAATGGCGATCATCATTCAGTGGTTTTAAAAATGCTTGTGCGACAGGTCACTTTGTCACTTCTTCAATTTTGTTGTTACACTACATTATTTACAGAAGGATGGAAAAGCTGCTAGAGCTGCAACCTCGTGGAAGATCACTGTGGGTTCCAGAGAAATGCAGTAAGACGTGACACAATACTAACCCAACAATTTATAAGTCGAAGAGATGCAAACCTCTTTTTATAGCATTTGTAGATTGGAGAAATCATTTGACAGTGAGGATTGGACTACACTCTTTGAAATTTTGAAGGTGCAGGGTTTAAAAAAAAAAATATTATCTACATCTTGTATGGGGGCCAGACTGCAGGTATGAGAGTCGAAGAACATGAGAGGGAAGCAGTAGTTGAGAAAGAAGTGAGACAGAGTTGTAACCTATCTCTGATGTTGTTCCATCTGTACATTGATGGAGCAGTAATGGAGATCCCTGACAAATTTTGAATATGAATTGAATTTCAGGGAGAAGAAACAAAAACTTTGAATTTTGCCAGTGACATTGTAGTTTCATCACAGACCTTTGGCCTTTGAAGAGCATTTAAATTGATTGGATAATGTCTTGAAAAGAGATAGAAGATGAACATCAACAAAATTAAACCAAAGGTAATGAAAAGTAGGCAAATTAAATCAAATGGTGCTTAGGGGATTACAATATCAAATGAGACACTAAGAGCAATATATAAATTTTACTATTTGGGTAACAAAGTAATTGATGAATGCCAAAGTTGAGAGGATATAAAATACAGACTGGTAATAACAAGGAAATCATTTGTGAAAAAGATGGTTTGTTTACATCTTTTATAGACTTAATGTCATGAAGTCTTTTCTGAATGTATTTGTGTAGCCTTGTGCAGAAGTGACATGTGGCTGATTGGCAGTTCCGACAAGAAGATGATAGAAACTTTTCAGATATGATGGATATGATGCTGTAGAATTAAGCTGTAGATTAGTTGGGTAGATTGAGTAACTAATGATGAGATGCTGAATCAAACCAGGAGGAAAAAATTCGTGGGCAACTTGGTTTTCTTTCTTTTTTTTTTTAAAAAAAAAAAGAAGAAAAAAAGAAACCCTCAGTTGATAGAACACATCCTGTGGTGTCAAGGAATAGTCAAATTAGTAATGGAGGGAAGCATGGAGGGGTGAAACTTGTAGAAAGAGACCTGGCCATGAATGGAGTAAGCAGGTTGAAGTGGCTGCATGTTGCAGTAGTTATTTAGAGATGATGAGGCTTGCACAGAATAAACTAATGTGGAGAACTGCAACATAGCATTTTTCGGATGGAAGTCATCTTTGCCACCCATCATCATCATCAACTACTGCTACTGCTACTGCTACTGCTACTACTACTACTACTACTACTACTACTACTACCACCACCACCGATCTGCACTTGATTCCTGGTTGTGTGATACCTAACTACCTGTTCAGTATACAGTGTGGTTAGATTAGATTAGATTAGTTTTCGTTCCATAGATCCGTGTTGAGGAGATCCTCGTGGATGTGGAACATGTCACCTTTTTTTATTTTTTATTTTTTTTAAAAGCTGAAATAACAATACTATAGTATAAATATATACAACACATCATTTGTTTGTATTAAAAATTCGTCAATGGAGTAGAAGGAGTTGGCCACTAGTAAGTCTTTCAGGCTCCTTTTAAACTGATCTCTATTTGTAACTAAATTTTTTATGTTTGCTGGCAAATTATTGAAGATGAGTGTTCCTGAGTAGTGGACCCCTTTTTGAACTAAAGTAAGTGCTTTTAAGTCCTTGTGCAGATCATTTTTGTTCCTGGTATTGTATGTATGAACTGAGCTGTTTGTATGTATGAACTGAGCTGTGGTTTGCAGGTGAAACAGACTCTGCCACCTGAATGACTGTTTCTGGAGTGTAGTACATGCTTGACATATTGAGTGAGACCCTAAAATTCTCCAGCTGCTAATACAGATCAATAAATCACCATCCAAGATTGTAACAGGGTCAGTGGAACCTCTCATTTAAGCATTTCACCTGACTACAAACCAACAAGCACACCACAGTTCTGAAGACAGTTATTATTGATTTCAGCCCAATAAGGAGCATTTATGACTAGTTCTTCTCTGATGCTCTCTTTTGTTCCCAATATACCTTGAGCTCTGCTGGTAATTTCTCCTTCTCCTGTGGAAGGGGCTCCATGTGTTTAAAGACTCCAGGTGGTTGAGTCCAAGACTCTACCATAGCACAACATTTTTAACAATCTTCTACCTCAAGATCAGAGATTCAAGCCGAATCCAAGTCCTTTAGTACTTCGTTAAACCACAGGCTTCCAGTGTTGTAGCTTTTAACCAATGAGAAGATCTTCTTGGTAAGCATATTGTTGTTCATTCCTTGTAGGTGCCCATAGAACTGGAGCCTCCTACGTCACACAGTGGTGTTGGCTGATTCTAACTGTTGATACAGTTTTGGAGACAATGCTATCACAGGCTGTGCATGAATCCTGTGGATGAGGCTAGTATTCTTTATCCTTTATCCTAACACCAAGAGGAATCATGTGAACAGGAATCATTCGTGTTGACATGAGACATGAAATGGAGCTGGCTGCACTCTGTGCACACAGTACATGCTGACTGAGCCTCTTCCACATCTTAGACAAGACCCCCGATCCACCCATCAAGCATATCAAGACTACAAAATCAGCTCACATTCTAGTAATACTTGCTGCAGAATGTGCAGAAAAATAGAAAAATTAATGAACACTTCTGAACAGAGATAAGTAGACAGTTACTTATCATCCCTACAAAGAAGCACATAAAAAAACAACTAAACTAAACACTATATGAGTTAAATACTGTTACTGCTGGAGGGTGGCATCTGACCTACAAGATGAATACAACTGACACTGAAAAATGATCTGTGTAGACAGAGTGAAAAATAGATGATGTGCTTAAACATTCTAGAATTTCTGTATCTTTTCATGATGCCAAAATTGGAACAGTCAAGTAGAAAAGCAAAAAGCAAAGTCCTGTCGTAGTTACAAAAGCGAAGTCATGTCTTGATTACAGTATACATCTACTCCTGTTAATATACCCTTTCCAAAAAAAATTAACAAAAAAACTGTGAGCTTTCCAGAAGATACCAGCTATGTTATTTTGTTAAGTGAAGCAAAACTTCTTGGAACTTGGAATATGTTCAGTAGACAGAAAAACAATAAAGTCTTACCAATTTGTCAAAGCAACTAGGGATCATGCTGTCTCGGAAGGAAGAGTACGCAAGTTGAACAAAGCTGCAACATATAGTTTCCTGTGATGTGACCATTAACTTAAGCAGTGCTGATCTGTAAAGCTCAAATTCTGAACTGATTCATTAACTGCTGCATGGCAAGAGCTTCTATTCTGAAACAAATTTGGGAAAGTGTCCAAAGATTTATAACTGTGAAATAGAAGAGGAAAAAGACAGCTATCAAATTAAGAATCATTTGTAGGTGAGCCACAAAAGCCATTTAGTTTTGTTTGCCACTTACTAATGCTGCCAGTATACATGAGGACAGTAGGATAAGATGGGTCTCTCATGGATGTCTTGTAATAACTACCCATTGTTCATAAAATAAGGAAAGGTAACCACACACGCATAGTTGACTGATGTGTGGCATTGGTGGTTGTGATTTTGTGTTAGCGTGTGGTGTGTGTGTGTGTGTGTGTGTGTGTGTGTGTGTGTGTGTGTGTACTTTTACTAGAGAAAGAGAAAGAGTTCTAAAGCTGCTGTAAATATGATTTTCAGTTACGTGTTTCTGTGCACTGCACATCAGTTACCTATAGGTGAGTGGTTGCCTTTCCCTTATTTTACTTATTATTCCATCCAGGAATTACCCATAAAATGAATAGAACCATAAAACCATACAAGAAAAAAACTCGATAAGATCTAAGTCCTCCCACTGTTTAGTTATTTTGTACATACTTGTTTGTAATAACTTGAACACTATTCATCCTCTGCTGCCAGTGTAGTCACAACTTTTGCAATTGAATGTATATCTCAATAGTGTCTTGTTTGGCAGAATGGCTCCCATCCTGTTTGTTCCCTTCTCTCTCTCTCTCTCTCTCTCTCTCTCTCTCTCTCTCTCTCTCTCTCTGGTTTCTTTCTCCCACTTCAGATTTTTGTCTGCACTTTCATGACTAATATCTACTGTATTGTTATTTATATTTAATGATTATTTTCAGAGATGGCAGTTGCAGCTTATAAACGGGATTATTTTCTCATCAGTTATTAAAATTCCTAATATCACAACCAATACCTACCTTGAGTTGAAATAGTGGAAGTATTTCTTCAAAACTGTGCAGAGTTATGATCAACAGCAAATGAGTTGTGTAGCAAACAAGATAATAATAATTCTGTAGCAATGTATTCTCACAAAGCTTTTATATCTGTTTACTGTTTGTTATCGTCATAGTGAGGTATCACGCCTTCACCTCTGATGCTTTAGCATAAAGACAGTATTGTGGATGAATGCTCAGGAGAGTGCAAGCAGCAGAAGAAGCAAGCACAAGGGCTGAGGGTTACCATGGGGAGGAGGTGTTGTGGAGGGGGCAGGGGTACGATGTGCACTTTCATCTCACAGTGCTAGCACTAGATGTTCTTACTGGTTTGGGATGACATGGCATGGGATAAGACGGCACAGCATGGCAGTCACTTTGTAATGCCTGTGTATATGTAGGTACCGCATTGCTATAGGGGTCCCTGATTCAGGATGTTGTGAACAAATAGTGCAGCTGAGCTTTAGGGAATCGCAATATTGATATTTTAATGTCATGAAACAACATGACATGTGACATTTGTCACTCAAAAAACACAATATCAAACATCAACTGGCTTATTTTTTGGACTCCTTACTCAGATGTCCCTATTATGGTCACAGTCAGTGCAATCTGACTATGTAGCATGTTATGTTAAAATTCAGTTTTGGCCTTGTAGTATGCATAGCAATCACAGCTTTTCCTGAATCCGTCTAAGATTTGTATCCTTTAAAATTATAAACCCTACTTGTGAATAAAGTTGGTCTTTAATTCTATCTGTTGGTCTCACTTTTGTACATTTTTCTCTAGATGGTTTCTGTGTCTACAAAGTAATATGTAACAATTTTTGTGCAGCATATATATCACACTGTTGCCATTGAAGGGAATACAATGACACTGTCACAAACTCGATCCATTGTGGAAACAAGAATGGCCATTGGTGGAAAGAGTATTATGGAACACAATGAAATTCTAGGACTTGATGCTGCTTTAAAATATATAAATGCCACTCTTGTTAATAGGTAAGAACTGTGTTTTTACTATTACCTTAGTCTCGGACACCTATGACTTCTAGAACAGACATTGTGCTAATGCATTTAGGTGAAAAGATAAGTTTATCTTTGCAAGTACTTTACTCTTGTATTAAGCAAATAGTATCTGTACTCTTATTACTGTTTGACTAATTTAAGATACCTTACTATTAACATTGCAATGAGCTGCTACAGAAAATACATTGAGTCTGTTGCGTTAGAGAAATTAAGGTAAAGGCAAGTTGAAAATAGGAGATACCAGCATTTGAATTGAGAAATGGATAGGCATACAACAGAAATGAAGAAAATGCAACATATTACTTACAAAGAGAGTCCAGTGTTCAAGCATACAAAAATAGTAACGGTAGTTGACTGCTCCAGAGCTGATATATACTGCATTGGCTTGAATATAAGCTGCACTTAAATAAAATATAAGCTCTGTCCATAATTTTGAGTTGAGAGAAACAATTGATAGACTCAGTGTTCATTATATGAGTACTCTTAATTATATTTTAATGTTGTAATGTTGATAAATTACACAGAAGCACCAGACTTCTAATTAGTCTATGCTGATGTCACTTTTAACTCCTGTTCTGGCATTTGTCATTATTCCATCCTGAATTTTCCATTGTTTGCAGAATTTCAATGGACAGAGAGACAAGTTGTTTGCATCAATCTGTGGCACTAACCAATACATCAATGGAATTCTCCCAGTTTGATTCTGACTTGTATAGTAAGCACATGCACATTGTGACATTTATCTTCCATCACTGTGTGATGCATATATTTGCCAGTGTTAGATGGTTGTCATTAAGGTCAGGCACTTTCAGAGCACCCTCAGTAGGTCAGGCTGGAGAACAAACTAGTGGATTTGAAACTAGTCACCAAAATATATGTACACCATCTGTGACAGATTTGTAATAATCTCTTCATGAAATAAAAGGTTGCTAGTCCTACATCAACAAAATGTTGAAACAACTACCTGTTGATTGAATGAGTGAGGGTCTTTCCATAGCAGACAGCATATCCTGGAATTCTTCATGGATTTTATCCTTCATTATCTTACCAGTTGTGGATGCTAATCTCACATGCAAGTATTAGTAGAATTAAACAACATAGCCTGCCAATTGATGTTGTGTTTTCCATTTTGTTCCGAGTATTATATGTTGTTGTTGTGGTCTTTAGTCTTGAGACTGGTTTGATGCAGCTCTCCATGCTGCTCTATCCTGAGCAAGCTTCTTCATCTCCCAGTACCTACTGCAACCTACATCTTTCTGAATCTGTTTAGTGTATTCATCTCTTGGTCTCCCTCTATGATTTTTACCCTCCACACTGCCCTCCAATACTAAATTGGCGATACCTTGATGCCTCAGAACATGTCCTACCAACCAATCCCTTCTCCTAGTCAATTTGTGCCACAAATTTCTCTTCTCTTCTCTCCAATTCTATTCAATATCTCCTCATTAGTTATGTGACCTACCCATCTAATCTAGAGCATTCTTCTGTAGCAACACATTTCAAAAGCTTCTATTCTCTTCTTGTCTAAACTATTTATCGTCCACGTTTCACTTCCATACATGGCTACACTCCATACATATACTTTCAGAAACCACTTCCTGACACTGAAATCTATACTCAATTTTAACAAATTTCTCTTCCTCAGAAACGCTTTCCTTGCCATTGACAGTCTACATTTTATATTCTCTCTACTTCGACCATAATCAGTTATTTTGCTCCACAAATAGCAAAACTCGTTTACTACTTTCAGCCTCTCATTTCATAATCTAATTCCTGCAGAATCATCCGATTTAATTCGACATCATTCCATTATCCTTGTTTTGCTTCTGTTGATGTTCATCTTATATCCTCCTTTCAAGATACTGTCCATTCTGTTCAGCTGCTCTTCCAAGTCCTTTGCTATCTCTGACAGAATTACGATGTCATCGGCGAACCTCAAAGTTTTTATTTCTTCTCCATGAAATTTAATACCTACTCCAAATTTTTCTTTTGTTTCCTTTACTGCTTGCTCAAAATACAGATTCAATAACATCGGGGATATGCTACATCCCTGTCTCACTCCCTTCCCAACCACTGCTTCCCTTCGACTCTTATAACTGCCATCTGGTTTCTGTACAAATTATAAATAACCTTTTGCTCTCTGTGTTTTACCCCTGCCACCTTCAGAATTTGAAAGAGAGTATTCCAGTCAACTATGTCAAAAGCTTTCTCTAAGTCTACAAATGCTAGAAGCGTAGGTTTGCCTTTCCTTAATCTATTTTCTAAGATAATTCGAGGGTCAGTATTGCCTCACATGTTCCAACATTTCTACGGAATCCAAACTGATATTTCCCAAGGTTGGCCTCTACCAGTTTTTCCATTCGTCTGTAAAGAATTTGTGTTAGTATTTTGCAGCCGTGGCTTATTGAACTGATAGTTCGATAATTTTCACATCTATCAACACCCCCTTTCTTTGTGATTGGAATTATTATATTCTTCTTGAAGTCTGAGGGTATTTCACCTGTCTCATACATCATGCTCACAAGATGGTAGAGTTCTCTTAGGGTGTTAGGCCTGGCTCTCCCAAGGCTGTCATTAGTTGTAATGGGATGTTGCCTAGTTCTGGGGCCTGGTTTCGACTTAGGTCTTTCATTGCTCTGTCAAACTCTTCAAGCAGTATCATATCTCCTATTTCATCTTCATCGACATTCTCTTCCATTTCTGTAATATTGTCCTCAAGAACATCGCCCTTGTATAGACCCTCTATATACTCCTTCCACCTTTCTGCTTTCTCGCTTATAACTGGGTTCCCATCTGAGCTCTTGATATGCATGCAAGTGGTTCTCTTTTCTCCAAAGGTCTCTTTAACTTTCCTGTGTTGTTGTTGTTGTGGTCTTCAGTCCTGAGACTGGTTTCATGCAGCTCTCCATGCTACTCTATCCTATGCAAGCTTCTTCATCTCCCAGTACTTACTGCAACCTACATCCTTCTGAATCTGCTTAGTGTATTCATTTCTTGGTCTCCTTTACCCTCCTCGCTGCCCTCCAATGCTAAATTTGTGATCCCTTGATGCCTCAAAACATGTCCTACCAACCGGTCCCTTCTTTTTGTCAAGTTGTGCCACAAACTCCTCTTGTCCCCAATACTCTTCAATACCTCCTTATTAGTTATGTGTTCTACCCATCTAATCTTCAGCATTCTTCTGTAGCACCACATTTCGAAAGCTTCTATTCTCTTCTTGTCCAAACTAGTTATTGTCCATGTTCACTTCCATACAAGGCTACACTCCATACAAATACTTTGAGAAACGACTTCCTGACACTTAAATCTATACTCAATGTTAACAAATTTCTCTTCTTCAGAAACGATTTCCTTGCCATTGCCAGTCTACATTTTATATCCTCTCTACTTCGACCATCATCAGCTATTTTGCTCCCCAAATAGCAAAACTCCTTTACTACTTTAAGTGTCTCATTTCCTAATCTAATTCCCTCAGCATCACCCGATTTAATTTGACTGCATTCCATTATCCTCGTTTTGCTTTTGTTGATGTTCATCTTATATCCTCCTTTCAAGACACTATCCATTCCGTTCAACTGCTCTTCCAAGTCCTTTGCTGTCTCTGACAGAATTACAATGTCATCGGCGAACCTCGAAGTTTTTATTTCTTCTCCATGAATTTTAATTTTCCTGTAGGCAGTATCTATCTTACCCCTAATTATATGTGCCTCTACATCCTTACATTTGTCCTCTAGCCATCCCTGCTTATCCATTTTGCACTTCCTGTCGATCTCATTTTTGAGACATTTGTATTCCTTTTTGCCTGCTTCATTTACTGCATTTTTATATTTTCTCCTTTCATAAATTGAATTCAATATCTCTTCAGTTACCCAAGGATTTCTACTAGCCCTCGTCTTTCTATCTACTTGATTGTCTGCTACCTTCACTATTTCATCTCTCAAAGCTACTCATTCTTCTTCTACTGTATTTCTTTCCCCCATTCTTGTCAATCGTTCCCTAATGCTCTCCCTGAAGCTCTTACAAGCTTTGGTTCTTTCAGTTTATCCAGGTTCTATTTCCTTAAACTCCCACCTTTTTGCAGTTTCTTCAGTTTTAATCTACAGTTCATAACCAATAGATTGCGGTCAGAGTCCACATCTGCCCCTGGAAATGTCTTAGAGTTTAAAACAGGGTTCCTGAATCTCTGTCTTACCATTATATAATCTATCTGAAACCTTCCAGTATCTCCAGGCTTCTTCCATGTATACAACCTTCTTTTATGATTCTTGAACCAAGTGTTAGCTATGATTAAGTCATGCTCTATGCAAAATTCTACCAGGCGGCTTCCTCTTTCATTCTGTAATCCCATTCCATATTCACCTACTACGTTTCCTTGTCTTCCCTTTCCTACTATCGAGTTCCAGTCACCCATTGCTATAAAATTTTCATCTCCCTTCACTTCCTGAATAATTTCTTTTATCTCATCAAACATTTCATCAATCTCTTCGTCATCTGCGGAGCTAATTGGCATATAAACTTGTACTACTGTGGTAGGTGTGGGCTTCGTATCTATCTTGGCCACAATAATGCGTTCACTTTGCTGTTTGTAGTAGCTTACCTGCATTCCTATTTTCCTATTCATTATTAAAGCTACTCCTGCATTACGCATATTTGATTTTGTGTTTATAACCCTGTAGTCACCTGACCAGAAGTCTTGTTCCTCCTGCCACCGAACTTCACTAATTCCCACTATGTCTAACTTTAACCTATTCATTTCCCTTTTTAAATTTTCTAACCTACCTGCCCGATTAAGGGATCTGACATTCCATGCTCCGATCCATAGAACGTCAGTTTTCTTTTTGCTAATAACAACGTCAGTTTCCTTTTTGCTAATAACAACGTCCTCCTGAGTAGTCCCCGCCCAGAGATCCAAATGGGGGACTATTTTACCTCCGGAATATTTTACCCAAGAGGACGCCATCATCATTTAACCATACAGTAATGCAGTAAAGCTGCATGCCCTCAGGAGTATGCCCAATTATTATATAGTACTGTATATTTTTTGTGTCCACAATGTTATCTGAAAGTGGAATTACAGATAAGAGTATATCAGTAAGATGTTTAAAAGACACAGACTTTATGAGACTAAAGAATAGTTCCAGTACCTTGAGCGGACCTCTCTGACACATTTGACAATGTGACTACCACTTTCTAATGTGGATACACTGTTACAACAACTAAAAACAACTAGCCCCTTGTCGCACCTCTGTTAAAGCAACTGCAGCTGTTCTTTGTCATACATTTTAACAGTTTTGCAACTGCTTCAGCCGGAATACCTGGGAACCATGAACAAAACTATGATTTCTTTGCTGTTAACACTAACGTTTTTTTTTTTTTTTTTTTTTTTTTTTTTTTTTTTTTTTTTTTTTTTTTTTTTTTTTACAAGTTTTCAGTAAAGGCAACAAGGCTTGAGGTGACCAAAGGTGCGCTGTGTATTTGCAGTTTTTTCACATATAATGTATCATCATTGTAGCTCACATCTGAAACTTAATGATCTCCAAAGTATGGTTTGATTTGATTTATTTATTTATTTACTCATTCATTCATTCCCCCAGGGATCATCTCACAATGATATAGGATTTGTCAACATAATACAATGAAAATGAATAGTGTAAAATATGTCAGTGTGCTTTTAGGAGGATAAGACAGCTGTTCCGCCATGGCCTTGAAGGAACCATTCCTGCATTTGGCTGAAATGATTCTGAAATCCACAGACAGAAAGAGCAAATTATCCCTCTTGAATGTGATATCAGTGTCTTAACAACTGCATTTCATTTGGATGGTTCTTAGTTTTGTGCATCATCACTGCACGCAGTAAGGACGCAACTGATGAAGTCTGGACAGCAAACATGCTGCTGTACCCCATGTACTGACTCTAGTCTATTTGGGATACTGACTCCAGGACAATAAACATGCAGCTATGCCCCATGCATATCTTAATGTCCTCCCTCAGTCCACCCAAAAAACTGAATCGGCTTACCTCAATGACAAATGATATTTGAACTCCACAAAAGGTAGTATCCTATGACTATAATATCAGTGAGTCATATTTGGGATCAGCCAACTCATTCAAGTAATTTGTAGCAATATGAAATGTAATTGTCATGTTGGCTCAGTCAAGAGTAAAGCAGGTGGTAGGCTTCAATTTATTGATAGAATATTGAGGAAGTGTAATAGATCTACAAAGGAGATTGCTTGCAGATTACTTGTGTGACCCATTCTAGAATATTGTCCAAGTGGACAATATGACAAGAGAGGATATTGAAATTATATAGACAAGGGCAGCATGAATGGTCGCAAGTTTGTTTGACCTTTGGGAGAGTGTCACAGAGGTACTGAAGAAACGGAACTGGAGGACTCTTGAAGAATACATAAAATATGCCGAGAAAGTCTATTAGCAAAATTTTGAGAACTGGGTTTCAATGATTAGGAATACATATTACAGCCCCCTATGTATCACTCATGTAGGATCATGAGGACAAGATTAGAATAATTACAATATACACTAAGGTATTTAAACAATAATTCTGCCCGCATCAATAAATGGATGGAATGGGAAGGAACCCTAATAACTTTGGCAACAGGACATACCCTCTGCCATGCACTTCATAGTGGTTCACAGAGAATACATGTAGAAGTAAGTGTAGATGTAGATGTAGTCTTCATCTTCATCATCACCACCACCACCACCACCACCACCACCACCACCACCACCACCACCACCACCACCACCACCGTCATCTTCAGTCAGAAGAGTAGTTTGGTGCAGCTCTCCATGTTAGTATCTCCTGTGCAAGCATCTTCATCTCTGCATAACTACCACAACCTACATTCATTCGAATGTTGGCCACATATCAGGGGTATATTGAAGTAACCACCAACTATAATTATGAGTTTGGCTCCTGTTTTATAATGAGACTAAAGCTTTCTTTGGACTGTTAGTAATATATCATTCAAGTCGGATGGTCTGTAAAGGGAGCCAGTTAAACAATGGAAACTCCAGATAGGAATATCAACAATGTAGGAAAAGATAGGTCACTACTTACCATAAAGATGACACATAAAGTTGCAGACAGGCACCATTGAAAGACACTTACACAAAGCGTTCAGCCACAGCCTTTGTCAGTAAACGACACACTACACACACACACACACACATCTGCCAACTTCAACATCTTGGACCGGAATGCAACATCATGTGGAATGCAAGCAGCAATCTGGAGGGTGCAGAGAAGGGGAAGGGCTACTAGTGTACTGTTGGGAGAGAGACAAATACTGTCAGGTGGAATATGCAGGGCCTAGACTGCCAACAGTGCAGAGTTAGGAGATTGTAGTGCAGGGAGTGTTGTGGGGCAGAGGGACATGGAAAAAAAGGAGCAGAAAGTGAAAGGAGCAGGGAAAGAAGGGCAGATGCATTGACAGATCTCTACAAATAAACAAGGTGAGAGATACAAATGGGGAGGCGATGATAAGATGTAGGGGGTGGAAACTGTTGGGTGTAGGGTTTGGGAACAGTCTGTTACCGTAGATTGAGGCTAGGATAATTATGCCAGCAGAGAATGTGTTGTAAGGATGACTCCCATCTGTGCAGTTTAGAAAAGCTGTTAGTGGAGGGGCTCGTTTAATGAAGCAGCCATTGAAATCAAGCATGTTGTATTCAGCTGCATGTTGTGCTACAGGGCGATCTAGTTTGCTCTTGGCCACTGTCCTTTCCTTCACAACCTCAACACCTACTCTCTCATCCACTTTTATCTTGTCCTCCTCAACCCAGTGTGCTACCTGCCTATATGTTGACTTCCTCCCCTCTGATGGTTCCATCTGCCTCTCTGTCCACATTAAACCCTCCAACCACCAACAGTACCTGCATTTCATCAGATGTCATCCTTTTCACACCAAAAAATCTCTCCCATACAGCCTGGACACTTGCGGACAGTGTATCTACATTGAAAAGAACTCCTTTGCTCAGTATGCTGAGGGCCTCATCAAGTCCTTCACAGATAGGCACTATTCCCCACACCTAGTCTGCAAACAGATCTTCTGGGCCATTTCCCCATCTTCCCACTACCTCCAAGAACCAGCCACAAATGTGTGCCCCCTTTATCGCCCAGTACCACTCGGACTGGAACAACTGAACCAGATCCTTCTCCAAGGCTTTGATTACCTATCATCATGTCCTAAAATGAGGGACATCCTAACTGAGATCCTGCTCACCCTGCTACAGTTGTTTTCTGTTGTCTACCCGACCTCCACAACATCCTAGTCCATCCCTATGCCACTTCCATTCCCAACACCTTTCCACAAGGATCATTTCCCTGTGGAAGACCCAAATGCAAGACCTACCCGATCCACCCATCCAGCATTTCGTATTCCAATTCTGTCACAGTTTTATCCTACTCCATTAGGCATCAGGCTACCTGTGAAAGCAGCTACGTCATTCACCAGCTCTGCTGCAATCATTGCACAGCTTTGTATGTTGTTATGACTCTGACAAGCTGTCCACCAGGGTGAATGGCTATTACCAAAGTGTGGCAAAGAGCACAGTAGACCACCCTGTGGCATACCTAGCAGCTGAACATAACATGCTGGATTTCAATGGATGCTTCACCACCCAAGCCATCTGGATCCTCCCTTCCATCACCAGCTTTTCTGAGTTGCGCAGATAAGTTATCCTTACAACATGTTCTCCACCTCCATAATCATTCCGGCCTCAACCTATGGTAACATACTGTCCTCACACCCTCCAATCAACAGTTTCCATATCCTCTGTCTTATCATCTCCTCCCCATCCTCATCTCCCACCCTCCTTGTTAGCCACCCTCTGCAATGCAGGTGCCCATCTTTCCCTACTCCTTTCCTTTCCTGCCCCTCCCCCCCCCTCCCCGCCCCAACCCACCCTACACAGGCCTGCCCCACCACAACCTTCTGTTATTGTTCTATTGACTGCACAATCTGCCAGGCAGCATTCCACTCTCTTCCTCTACACATGTGTAATAATCTCTCTTTTCCCTTTCCTCCCTCCTCCTTCCATCCTATGTGAAAGCTGCATTCTGACTCAGGCTGCCGGAGTGGGTGGTCATGTGTGTGTGAGGTGTGGTTGCTTGTGTACATGAATGGTGTGTGTTTCTCTTTTTCTGATGAAGTCTGTGGCTGAAAGCTCTGTGTAAGTGTCTTATTGGACACACAGTGAACTACGTCAGTCATAGAAAATCCAAATACCTGAAATGTAACCATCCTGAACAAGTTCTCAGCACCGGCATCAGCAGCGACCAAAAATATAATAGAATGAAGCACTGACTTGTAAGAGGCAAGTGCCATCAATTGTCCCAACAGTACAATGTTCTGTTTGTTATAGCTGCCCAGCTTCCATGTGGCCATTATCAAAATAGTGCAAGCCTAAACTCAAATGATGCTGCAGCACCATTGTTGACGTGTATGACGTGTATGGAGCACTTGGTAAAAACCCTTAACTCAATAAACAACTTTGGAGCGGTCATTAGCATTGGATTCACGGTTTCACCCATGTCCATATCCTGAGCATTCTTCAGTGAATTACACGTGGACACCAATGTCTGTGTATGTATGGATGGATATGCGTGTGTGTGTGTGTGTGTGTGTGTGCGTGCGTGCGAGAGAGAGTATATACCTATCCTTTTTCCCCCCCTAAGGTAAGTCTTTCTGCTCCCGGGATTAGAATGACTCCTTACCCTCTCCCTTAAAACCCACATCCTTTCATCTTTCCTTTTCCTTCCCTCTTTCCTGACAAAGCAGCCGCCGGTTGCGAAAGCTCGAAATTCTGTGTGTGTGTTTGTGTGTTTTATTCATTGTGCCTATCTACTGGCACTTTCCGACTTGGTAAGTCTTGGAATCTTTGTTTTTAATAAATCTTTGATTGTATTCCCCGTAAATATAGTAGGCATTAGTTCTTTTCTTTTCAGCAGCTTTGTAGTTTACCGCATACATATCTCTATTCTTTCTTGACATACATTAAAGTTAACATTTATTTGAATACCAAGACTTTTGGCTTTGGAGCTGCTTTAGGATCAAGTCACTGTGTTGACAAGAAAAGGCAAAGTCACTTGTAGATGCTGTAGTATTTATTTTACAGATGAAGTACATAAAACACTTAAAAATGAAACACTAAAAAAATAAAATAAAAGTTTGACAAGTATCCTGATAACTGGATTTTCTTTTAATAGTACCTGTGGTCAAATATGTATTGTATAACATTGTTTGAATGTACTTGAAAGCTGAGCACTCTCACATGAAGGTTGTGCAGGAATGAATTACTGAAACAGTCTCAGTGTTCAAAGATAGCTCGTGATTCAATATTATGCTTATTGTTGTAAATAAACACAAAGTACACTGTCTTTGGTTTATTGCCCGACATAATTACTGCAATCTCCTTCGCCCCAGAAACTCCATTCTTTTCCAGTAAGTACTCTTTGGAAGCATTTATTAATGGATTCTGCAGTTTTGAAGTCTCCACAGCCGATATTCTGCTGTGGATGTTCCACAAATCCACAACATATTTATTGTTAGTACCACTGCCCTGTTGGAAGATGAAATCATTTTCACCTATACTTTGCAAATCCCCATAGGATATGCGGTGAGGGGGAGGGTACTTCAAGTACCTTTCGTGAATCAATGTCATGTTGTCACTATTCCATCCCATCTTTTATGCACCCCAAACAAGCTCTGAGTCACCTCTCTACATTATAGTTGAATTTGCTGTCTTTAGGGTTTTTGTTGTAACTTTGAAACAACTAAATATCTCAAAATTGATTCATTGTACTAAAAAAAGGTCTAGGTCAAAAGTTAATGTAATGGACAGCAGTCTCTGCTACAGCTGGCTGTCACCCAACCACCACTCCTGTGTGGGAAGGGTCAGCTATGTATTTTCAAATGGGAACCCATAATTTTTATTGCATGTTCGGATATGCACCAAAAAATATCAACGATTTACTCAAACTGTTTCCCATTCATGGTAGCTGGTGCTGTTATCGAAAGGTATCAAGTGTGTCTGTTTTTGCAATGAAGAACCAAAGCATTTGATTCTGTAGTTCATTTATAATGTGAATGTGAACCTTTATGTTCTGACAGTTATTTATGTTTGATATTTACTGTAGTGTTGCAAATTTGATCGTACAGCACAGTGTGGTTCGCTGCTTCAGTGTTTGGATAGAGACTACATTTCAGAATAACAACATAGATCTACTAATTTCCTGTTCTCACCAGGATGTTTGATATTGGTGAGACCCCTTGTCTCCCATCATTGGTGTGCTTGCTTTTGGTGAGGCCCTTGACTTTCACCATATATGTAATTCACAATGAGCTAATAAATGTATCCGAATGGAAGGTTGTCAGTTTGAGCATTTATTGTGAATTCCAGTTAAGGTGCGAGGCGAGGGGACTCATCGTCATCAAGTACACCTATGGTAAGAGGCAAGGGGACTCACCAATATCAAGCATCCAAATGGGATCTGTAAACTATTACATCCACATTTTTGTTCCTGCATCACTTTAGGCATAGTTTCTAACCAGACATTGAAACAGCTTACCAAACTGCAGTGTGCAATCAAATCTGCAACACTAAAGTAAATTTCAAACCTAAGTTTCAACCATTACAACATATTGGTTTACATTTACATCATAAGTGAAATGTACAATCAATTACATTGATTCTTAATTGCAGCAACAGGCACACTTGATATTTGTCAGTTACAGCACCATCTTTTGTGAAACATTGGTCGAGTAAACCATACTTATTTTTTGGAGTGGAATCTGAAGACACCATAGAAATGGGCAAAGCTGACCCCACCCATGCAGGAGGGATTGTTAGAAGGTGGCCAGTTGTAGCACAAATAGATATCCCTTTTAAATAATATTAACTTTTCACATACAGTGCATCATTTACAAGATATTTAGTTGTCTCAAGTTAAAACGAACAACCTGTGAGTTACAGCTGTAACTCTGTATGTGCTAATCAACCTCTTAGCTGCCGTGCGGCCGCTGGCAGTGAAAACTCTTATCATTAAGCATGTGGCAGTCAGTGTGTTAAAAATACCACAGAAATCACAAGAATAAGTTATACCTTTGATATATGAAAGATTATATTGTTTCTGTTAAGAGCTTAATAAATAGATGTATATTTCAAGTCATAATACTGGTAGCAAAACTCTTCAGTGTCTTTTCTTTTTATAAATAAATTATTTCAGTATTAGATTAGAAAAAATATTCTGGAAGATCAACATAAATTGCTAACAGCCACAGCTACTAAATATGACACTCAATCCCACTCCATGGGAATAGCTGTTACACTAATGGTATGTTCATTTGGAGAGACTGGCACATGAGTGTAGCCTGTCCAATGCTTGAAGAGGTAATTTTTAGTTGAGTGTGTCGTCAGGCAAAGTTCCAACTATTCTGCACCATTGTTGGGTGATATGTTGGAGGCATGCTGCTCTAAAGGTCTAGATAATCTAGGTTTCAAAGATGCCTTCTCAGGAGCACTTTATCTACTGCCGTTGCCTCTCCCAATCAGTACACAAAATAATCTGGGAATGTAACTTACCTAATGTCCACTGTAATAAAGACCTTTTCTTGTTTACAGGCTTGGAGCAGTAACTGTAAAGGATATCTTGGAAATTCATCGCAGAGTAATGGGTTTTGTGGATCCTGTTGAAGCAGGGACGTTCCGTCGGACACAAGTATATGTTGGTGGCCATGTACCTCCAGGACCGCATGAAATTCAGGTTTTGATGGAAGAATTTGCACAGTGGTTGAATTCAGAACAAGCTGCTCATATGCATCCTATCCGTTATGCAGCACTGGCACATTACAAACTTGTTCACATCCATCCTTTTACTGATGGTAATGGGAGGACATCTAGGTTGTTAATGAATGCAATTCTTATGCAGGCTGGCTATCCACCTGTTATTATTCCAAAGCAAGACAGGCAGAAATACTATCAATATTTAGAAATAGCAAATGATGGAGATGTTCGTCCATTTGTGCGCTTCATTGCAGAATGTACTGAACACACATTAGATTTATTTTTGTGGGCTACAAGTGAGTATGCAGCAGAGTTACCTGCATTGGAACAAAAACAGAGAAGTCGAATTATTGAACTATAATAAAAATTGAAAATGGATCTAGCCAAAAACACTTCTGGCAGCATCGCCTTTTATCTCAAAGCTTTTTATAATTATTTATGTATTTATTTTCCTATAATTGTTTTCAGTCTTCAGGACAAATTTTTTCCATGACTGCTGCTGAGTAACTTTCATAAGACAGAACTGTCATTTGCAGGACTTTCACAGGCAAAGCACTGCCGTCTTGTCTGTATTCATCAGGTTATACATTGAAAGGCTCTTGTGTGTACACATTCTACAGAAAATATATTTTGTAAGAATCAGCGTGATACTTTTACTGTTACAGCTGTGTGCTGGGATATACGACAATGCATTTTCTATACCCAGTAGTGAACTTTTTAAATCACATGATCTGAGAGTTGTTCAGAATTGAAAGTTTAACAATCTCTTAGATGTTGTTTAGTTGTAATTCATTTTACGCACAAGGAACGAGTGTGCTAAATTAAGTTTCTAAGAAACTGTTGTCCTTACCTGATAACTTACATCAGTATTACAATTTACAGCACATAAATTATGAAGACTTAAAAATCTTAAACTGTGATGTGGTTAAGACCACCAGCATACTTGTAGTTATTTAATAATGTACTTATGAAGCAGTTTATTTATTTTTAAGCACATTTTCCAGTGTGAAATACCATCACTTATGTGCCAAAGATAATTTTATTGTGTCTGTGATACTATCATTGTTTTCGTATGTCAAATTAGCACATCCAAATCCTTTTATTGTGATAGCAGAAAACACTAACCTCAGCTTTTAGCCATTATTGTAAAGGTTGTGCAACAAAACTTGTCAAGGATGTCATCCCAGCAAATGAGGAGTTCAAAACAAAAGGAATTATATAAAGAACTTGGAAATGCCATTATATTTCTTATCTATCATATCTATTTTTGTTTCACAGCATACTGGAAATAATGTGTAGTATCATATGAATGTATTGCTTAAGGATTTCTGCCCTTCTTAAACATGATCTAACCTCTGACATATGATTTTGTAAGTGTGATTAATTCTGGAGATGATGTAGCCACAATATTTGAGAAGGTTGACAGATACCTAGATGGTGATCCACTTGTTTTTGTTGGACAGTGACATCGAATACTCTTGCAAATGTATTTCAAAAAATTAATTAAAGAATGCAACAAAGTTCTCTCTCTCTCTCTCTCTCTCTCTCTCTCTCTCTCTCTGTGTGTGTGTGTGTGTGTGTGTGTGTGTGTGTGTGTGTGTGTGTGTGTGTCCCTCAATACTTCTCCTTTCCTGCAGGCATTTTCAAGCACATTTTGAATTCAGAAAAAAATTGGTAAGTAAAACTTACTTTAAGAGTCTTTTTGAAATTTACTTTTAATATAATGTAAATTAAATTCTTTGAGAGCTGTATCTTCCACTTTTACTTAATTACATGGTCCAGTACTGATCAAGAGGAAGAAAACTGGGGTTAAACATTTAGGTTGTTAGAAAGTAAGCTGAAGCCCAGATTTGTGTCAAATGGAAGTCTAGCGTCTTATTATGGTGCCACCTCACTTGGTTGCTGATCCTGGACTGTTTATCAGCGACATGCTATGGCTGTAAATGACCCAAGGACAATTAGTATCCAGTAGATATTGGGGGGGGGGGGGGGGTGTTGTAGAATTTGTGCAGATCAGAATCTGATTTGGTGACTGATGCTGTCCACTGCACTCTATTTAATTATATCCATCACCTCAAACAACAACCCCCCTACCCCTCATAGCATTCTGAATCGGATACAAATTATCATGCGCCCTCTACTTCTGCCCAAGTAGGTTTCTCTTCCCAGAATATGTTACAAATCCAGACCTCATTGTGCGAGGATGTCATCTGGGTCTCTTGCTTCACGTTTGTCCATCTGTTCTTGGTGGGATCCATTCTTTTGAGATAACCAAACTATGTTGGCCTAACTTCAACATAAATCTTGCAAATGGGTTCATTAACTCAACAAGAAGTTCCTGTATAGTATTAATTTTAATGGGACCCTCTTATCCTAGAGACTTTCACAGATAACATATTAATTTTATATCCATTTCTCAGATATCATTAATTTATTAATTCATGCATGTCTGAAGTTCAAATTCAAAGCAATGTGTCTAATATGTTGTTCAAATTGAAGATTACTATATTGCATTTCATTTGCAAAGTATTACTTGCAATGTTGCTGATGACCCTTTTAAAATTAAAGAGTGACAAAAGTAAAAATGTGTCTGGACAGAACTACTTCAAATGGAAGCAACTAGAGTTCACTTATCTTGTCCTCCAGTCAGCAGGAGTGAAGTAAAAGAAAACCTACATTATGCAGAAACAAGGATTTAAAACATCACAGGAAAGAACTTCCACATAAGATTATAACGTGCGCAAAGTGCAGCTAAATTTCATGATTATATTATGGAATTGTGCCACTATCCCACCTCTCTCCAATTGTTTTTTAAGCTTAATTATGAAGGATAAAAAGAAATTCAGTAAAAATTGCTGTCTCAGTTCTGTTGAAGTATCCAGAAAACACTGAAAAAGTAGTGGCACATTTGCACTAAGGTGCCACAACGTGCACAAAAGGAACAAACTTGTCAGTAGGACAGAGACAGGACCATGAAGGGATGATTGTCATTAGCATGCAAAGACCCCTGTCCACCAGTCACTTACTGTTAGGTACAGACATTATTCTCATTTGAGACTCTTGAGCAAAATAGCCAGATTCTCAACAACATTTTAAAACATCTCAAAGTGTTAATCAAACCCCCTCTTGACGAGGTATGTAAATAAACATACTGTTTGTGTAAGAACTGCTTCCTAGGACTGCAGCTGTCAGGCAGAGCTCATATTGACTAACAAAAGTCACATGAAGCAGTTGGGAATTATTATTTGATCAGCCAGAATGTGTGTTCTGTGTTAATGTGGAAATGACTTAGAACTAAACCCACTAAATTTTATTATTGTGGAGATCTCTAAGATCATCTGAGGGATTGCAAATGTTACAGATACGAAACACAAAGGTCATGTACAAAGGGGAGTCAAAGTTTTAATAATCACTTCAGAAAAATAAATGTAATTAGTTCTTTATTTGTTTGTCTGTAGTTTTGGTACACATTGAAATCTATGTGCCCCAGTACTGCTGCGCACTGCTGTAGGAGCCACAGGATATTGATAACATCGAGAATCTTGTGGTATTTGTTTCCTTCATTTTAAGGCCAACACATTGCTGGAAGTGTAGAAAAACAGTGCACCATTGCACGACACAGGGACTTTGCAATGCAATTTTTTCCAGTGTGGTCAAATGAATCTGAATGATGAAGAATGAAATGACAGACAATTTCTGTGAAGAACTGTTAATCACAAGAGAAGTGGAGGCTCTAGTGTTTGAAAACTGCTGTATCACAATTGAGGCAATAGTGGAAGAAGTGAGAATCTGTGACTGGTCACACCTATTCGAAACACAGACGGACTGATGTGGCAGCAGAAATGTCTTAGCTGTGTAAGGCTGATTCAGATGACTACTGAAGCTGCCTAAATCACTATGACCCCAAGACAAAGGACCAAAGCAAGTAGTGGAAACGTGGATCCACCACCCCCTACAAAGACTGCACAGTGCTTTTTGGGATTGTCACAGCATGGTATGTGGGTCCATGTATGTATGCTCATAAGGGGCCAATGACAATAGGAGCATGCTACCAAAATCTCTTGAAGAATTTACTAAAGGCTATCCCCAACTGCCCCTGTACAGAAGACAGTCACCAAGCATGCTGCTCCTCCAAGCTATTAAATTGTGCTTCACCCAGTGACTACCTCCTTTTTCTTCTTATTCTTTCATCATACGAACCATTGTGTAGCAGGCATTTCCAGAATATTGATAAGGTAGTGTTTTGACTGTGACCATTTCCTTAAAAGCCAAAATGCAGACTTCTGCAACCAGTCTCTGCCATGTCATCCATCATTGGAAAAAATGTGTCACATTGAGGGTGAATATGTGTGTAACGACTAACACCGACCTTCATGCTCACTATTCGATTTTTTTTTTTCAAGGTGGTAAGTAAAGCTCTATAACTACCTCTCATAGGTATGTAATTAACAGTTGTGGCATTACATGTCATTATATTACCGATGTAAATATTTACAACAGTAAAACAAAGTACACATATTTGCTCTTCTTTTGAATTAACCTATGACTTATCTTCCTTTTTAAACTTTGTGCGAACATGAGTATGAACAGAAATTATTTGTCAGACTTAGAATAGCAAGAACAAAATTTGACAATTGTAAAAGGCTATGTTAAACCTGGCTCCCTTATTAATAAATTCATTGCCTGTGAAAAATATATTCCTCCATACTTATTCTAGTATTAATTGATTAGTACAAGGTTCCAATTGACGAATTTCAATACCACGAACAAGAAAGAATATGGTAACCCAGACGAGTAGTGACAGTGTGTTTTGAGCCTACTAGTGAGCAAAAATCTGAAGTGCGTCTGGCAGGTCCGCTGAAGTAGGAAAGTGGTCACATGACCTCTCTCTCTCTCTCTCTCTCTCTCTTTCTCTCTCTCTCTCTCTCTCTCTCTCTCTCTCATCATCATCATCATCATCTTAGTATTGTGCCTTTTGCTTAAAATGGCTTCCTGTCATAAAATGTAAGTTATAATGTGGAAACAACTGTGATAGCCTATGATGAGCCCAATATGCCATGTCGAAGGTAGTGAGCGAGGGACTTCACGTGACTGCTTTACATGCGTACTTCCAATGTTTAGTCTCACATTTCAAGTCTGTGAGCAGTTCAGAGGTAAAGTGTGCAACAAAAGTAAAGGATCGCTTTTTTGAAACCCCATAACTATCTCCTATTGCAATGCACAAGTTAGAAATTTTGCTAAAACATGCTACAACCTGCCTCAATAATGATGCAAAAGCACTGTGCCCTGCGACATAACACTTGGGATCGATGACACTTTGAACGGCAAAGTGTCAACACATGCAAAAAAAGGCCACGTTTCAGAAGTTCGTGTAAGGTGGGTTAATAATGTAACATTGGCAACACATTTCGTCACAATTATCCCCAAAGTCACCGTGGACATATCACATGATGATAGGGTTGTCACAGGTCCTCTTATCCACATTCCACCCCTTCTTGTGACATCTCTGAGATAGAGATTAGAGCCACAAAGCTCAGCATTAAAATGACACAGTTTCCTTAAGAGTGGCCAAGGAGAACATTTAAGAAATACCGCTGCTCAGAATCAACATGAGATGAGCAAAAGGAACATATTCTTGACACTGCTGACACTCTCAGATATTGTAGGGGCTGCATCTCCACTGAACGTGATTGCATCCTTTTGGAGCACAGCGTGTCCATAATTTTTGGTCTTACATACAGGATGGTACTATTAGGGATCGTTCAAAATGATTCAGTGAAATCTGAATGTGCTCCAAAGCAGTAAAGTCTACTTATTCTTTTTCAACCCAACTGTCTTCCGCCCTCCTGTAGCACGATCACATAGGAATGCAACATTAACATTTTCGTGAATAAAAATCCGTAGGATGCCTCTAAGACCCCTTAGTTTGGCAACACCCTCAGTGCCATCCACACACTTATGATAGGCACATTACAAATGGACCTGTCAGAAATTTCAACACCAAATCACTCATTGGGTGCGGTTTGCCTACCTTCAGGAACAAAAGCAGCTGCCAGACTGGAATAGAATCAAAGTTTCTGACTGGTACATTTGTAATACACTGAGTAAAGCTGTATAGGTGGCACCGAGGATGTTCCCAACCTGGGGAGAGTCTTAGAGGGACCTTTTGCCATGTTATTCACACGTATGTTATTGATGCGTTCCCACATGATAACGCCAGGGGAAGGTGGAAAACTTTTGGGTTGAGAAAGCCTAAGCACCTTTTATTGCTTTGCATCACATTCAAATTTTGTCAAATGGTTTTGAATGGTACCTAGTGGCTCCTAAAAGTACAAGAGAGCAAAAGCTACAGTATCACTGTACTTCAAAGGGATGTGATCACGTTTGATGGGGTTGCAGACCCACAATGTCCTTAGAGAAGGGTTGAAATGTCTGAGGGCATCAGCAGTTTCAAAAGATATGGAGAACATCTTCTTGTTGGTCATTGCACTGCAAACTGTAGTCTTCGTCTGCAAAATGTGTGGTAGCAATGCCCCAGGAAAAGTGAGTCCTTTTCCTGTAATTTCTTAGTGCCAATGTGTCTGAAATGTTCTCCTTGGTGACTAACCACCTGATTTCAATGATGGATTTCAGCCCTGACCTGTATCTCACAGACGTCAAAAGAAGGGGTGAAATGTGGGTAAGATACATTGTGATGACATTCTCATCGTGTGACACATCCACTGTGTCGTTGAGCAGAATTTTTGGTGAACTTTGGTTCCAGTGTGACACCTTACAGCTCACTTGAACTTCTGTGCTGCAACTTCCACCCCCCCCCCCCCCCTCCCACATGTCAACACATTGCTTTTTGAAGTGTCACTGAGCCTGAGGGTGACATTGCAGGGCACCGGGCTTTTGCAAAATTGCAGAGGAAGGTCTTAGGCACCTTTGAGCCAATTTTCAAATTTATGTTTCACAATGGGAGGCAGGGGTGTGGTTCTGAAAAAGCGATCTCTCAGGTCTGTTGCACAGAGTAGTAGTTCGAAGCAAGACAGTGTAATATAGTTGTCACAAAATTATTGCAAGAAACAAGACCTCAAGACTATGATTCAGCAGCAGCCTTGCAAGTGGCAACAGCATTATGTACATATAAACAGTGGATTTATTGCAATATATGAGCATTCTTCTTCTGTAGAACTTTGTAGCCACAAGCAGTTACGATGAAGTACTATTGTTACTGCAGAGCAGTATCAGCAATTGTCAAATGTAAATGCCCATACATCCGCCGCATATAATGACTCAAATTGTAGCATGTGTTACTTCTGTCATGGCTACTTAAAAGCCACCATTCATCCTCCAAAATATTAAAAATACTCCATACACTCAGGTCTATGCAACACCCCCTCCCCCTCCGCCAATATTGGACTGGATTGATTTGGAAAAAAAAGTGTCGGTGATTGTTTCAAGCACCAAAAAAAAGAAAAAGAAATGAGAGATTAGAAAGCAAGTTAAGGTATGTCCATTCCATTATGTCAAAAGAAAGTAAGTTAATAAGCTGTATAGACAGTTTAGAGAAAGAGTTACTGGAGATGAAAACCAGCTGACATAGTGTTACACATAGGGACATAAATAGACTTTCTAGAATGATTAATAATGTGGCGCCAAGGATTTGAAATTTAGAATGCTCTGATATGGTGTACAAGACCTTCCGTAATAACTGCAAGCCAATATTAAAGATTGATTTGAATGAGTATCAGAATATCCTCTGGGTCAAACAGCGCTAAGGTTTCCATTAGGCCTACCCATTATATGCTTGGTGCATGTAGAAATAATCAACACAGTACATGGGTATACATTGTACTTTTGTAGAAGAAAGGAAAGAATGCAACAAAGTCAAATAAATATAAACTGTATGGTTATGTAAGTGACAATTTTACATCCATACTGAGTAAAGGTCTAAATCGTGAGATTCCAAAATTTGGACCATCCTGTGATGTACATCCCATACCCTATTGTTATTAAAAGCATTTCGGGTTATGTTACTAACTACATGGACAGACCACAGTAAAATCAGGGTCACGATAAGTCACCTTACAGGAAATGCTGCACCATGATGTATGTAAAAATTGGTTGAATTTCATACTTTATGAGGAATTAGAAATGCTGGAATGAACGATCACAGAAGAAATTGAGGTGGGAATTACTAGAGTCTAGACCACATTGTGAATTGTGTTTTATGCATCTCGTGACGTACATTTGCAATCCATTTGGTTTGCGTACAGGAGACATGTCAAAAATTTTTAAAAAAAGTTACATGATTTTTACATTAATAAATAATAACACTATAAGGATATTTCTTGGAATGTGTAATACATTGTAGTATCCAGCTCAAATTTCCAGTTTGTCCTGCATGAATTCATCCACTGAGTAATAAAACTTCAGTGTCGGTACCTCGTATAGCTTTCTTTTACGTGAACCTAAATTCATTTGCATTAACTTGTTCCCTTTTAATTTATCACAAATTTTCATTCCTATGTATTGAGGTCCCTGGGCATACAGTCTGAGGTGGTGGGTGGGGAGCATAAAATTTTCTTTGTTTCTAGTATCATGTGAATGGACAAAAAGGTTTCCCTCAAATAATTCATGTCTTGTGTACAAAAACATAATAATCTCATATATGTATAAGGATGGCAGAGTTAATATTTTAAGTTTTCTAAATAATGGTTGGCATGGTTCTTTCTGATTTGCAGTGCACATATTTCGTATGATTTTTTTCCTGTATTTTTAGTATTCGCACAAAAAAACAATAGCATACTTAATAATGGATTCGAAGTAGCTTCTATATGCTACTTTTCGTGTGTCCATGTCAGGTGCAGTTGATAATATTTGCACTGCAAATGCAAAGCTGCTCAATTTGTTTTTCAGGTATTCAATGTGTGTCTGCCAGCTCACATTTTTATCTACATTGAACCCTAAGAATTTGACTTATTACAGTCTTAATCTGCTTGCATTTTGACTGTTTGGTTTTGAACTGCATCATATGAGTCTTAGGTATGTTTAGATTCAATCCATTGAGCTGAAATCAAGTTTCTAAAGTACGAAGGATACAGATCACAGATTTGGGAATTTTTTTCCGAATTCTGATCTTCAACTAACATGTAACAGATGGAACATCTGTTAACAGAACTGATGGGGAGTTTATATTTAATGGTAAGTCATTAACATGCAAGAGAAATAGGGCTGGATCTAATATGGAGCCATGTGGAACATCCCTGAGATATTTTTTTTTCCAGTCGGAAAAATAATATGAGTCATTTAAAGAAATGCTGACTGTTTACTCTCTGTTGAATAAGTAGCATTTAAGTCATTGTAGGGCACTGCCGCCATACTTTTCAAGTTTGTGAACAAGCAATGCATCGCTTACAGAATTAAACGCCACTGTGGAAAGTCATTCTGATAGATGGAAATCCAATAATAGCACAATGAATAATGACACCACGAGTGGCACAAGTAATAACATCAATTCTGAAACAAGAAAAATAATAGGTAACACTAATGACCATCAGGGGAACAGATTGAGACAAAGATGGAGAAATAATCTTTATCCCAATAATAGAAACCAATCCAACAGAATTGCTAACAGTCAGAGTATTAGTGAAAGAATTGGGGAAGAACACGCTCCCTAGGTGGTGCTTGGTCCCCAGAAGCAAATGATAACAACCCACAAAATTTGAGTGCCTTTTAAATAAGATACAATAAGGGAGCTACTATAGGAGGTGAATTACTGAATGAAAAAGAATTTGTCAGGAAGTACATACAGACTTAACTACAAGGGTCCTTAGGGAACATACCAGTGTGTAGTATTTTAGATTCAGGAAATGAATTATGTGGCATTTTTCAGAACTGTTTACAGCAGCATGCACTTACCAGTAATTGGAATGAAAGTAATGGGTAATACTGGATTGGTCTGCAAGGTAAACCAAACCAGTCACAATTACTAGTAACATTTGAGCTAAATGAATATATATTTCAAGTCCTCCTTTTTTCCCATACATATATAAAGTTTGAGAGTATTCTCACACTAGATATAATGCAATGACAGTTACTGAATTTTTCAATATAGCTGATTACTTATTTGACTATAAAATTACATTGTAATTAACATTACCTAGCACTATAACAGTTTCAAAACAGACATCAGTTTTCCCACCTTATTTTACTCTTGGTATCAGTGTCAAAATGTCTGCCTTTTATCAACTAAGCAAACCCCAGATTGGAATATCAATAATATTAGGAAAAGAAAGAAAGAATGGATGTATGAATACGCACACGCACACACATTTGCACTCGTAAGCAAGCTAGCACACCTTACACAACTCAGATTGAAATGCAACACTGAACAAAAGCAGCAATCTAGTGTGATGCAATGGAAGGGGCACGGATAGCAATATGTGTGTGTGTTGGGGGAGGAGGAGGGGGGGGGGGGAGAGCACTATCTGGCAAAGCAGGGAAGGGAAAGACAGGTGGGTGTGTTTACAGAGGGTGGTGAAACGTGAATAGGGAGGAGGTGATAGGACAGAGAATTCGGAGACTGTTGAGTGGACGGTGCGGAAACAATATGTTACCATAGATTTAGGCCAGGATTATTATGGGAATGGAGAATATGTCATAAGGATAATTCTCATTGGCGCAATTAAGAAATGCTGGTGGTGGAAGGTAGGATCCAGATGGCTCTGGTAGTGAAGCAGCCATTTAAATCTAGCTTTTTATGTTGAACTGCAAGCTGTGCCACAGGGTTATCTAGTTTCCTCTTTGTCAAACTTTGGCAATGGCCGTTCATCCTGGTGGATATCTAGTTGGTAGTCATACCAATATAAAAAGCTATGCAGTGGCCCAGCCCATAATGGGGGCAGGATAAAACCATGACAGAACTGGAATAGGAATAGGTGGATTGGGCAGATCTTGCACCAGGGCCTTCCACAGTGATATGATCCTTGTATTTCAAGGAGTTGGGATTCGGAGTGAAATAGAGATGGACTAAGACGTTGTGCAGGTTGGATAGGTGACAGAACACACATTAGTATGGATGGGAAGGATCTCAGGTAGGATGTCCTTCATTTCAGTGTAGGATGATAGGTAAACAAAGCCTTGAGTAAGGATGTGGTTCATCTGTTCCAGTATTGGTTGACGAATGGGGCACTCCTTTGTGGCTGGTTGTTGGAGGTGGGAGGAGGATTGGGTATGTGTGAGGGGAAATGACACAAGAATTCTGTTTGCAGACTAGGTCCATGGGATAGTGCTCGTCTGTGAAGACCTTGGTGAGACCTTCAACATACTGGACACTGGAATATTTGTCATTGCAGATATGCTGTCCCTGGATGGCCAGGCTGTACGGGATGGCAGCTATCAAAATGCAGGTACCGCTGGTGAGTTTAATGTTGACAGAGGTGTGGATGGAGCCATCAACGCCCAGGAAAATGGCACGCTGGGTTGAGGAGGACCAGGAGACGCAGATCGTAGAGGTGTTGAGGTTGTGAAGGAATGAGGATAGGGTATCGTGTCCCTGAGTTCAGAACCTGAAGATTTTTGTTGAGAGGATCGGAAGGTTTCCTCTAGATGGCCCATAAACAGGTTGGCAAAGGAGGGTCCCATGGATGTGCCACAGATTGTTTGTATACCTATCATTCAAAGCAGAAGTAGTTGTGTGTTAGGACAAAGTCATTAAGGTGTATGAAGGGCGATGAAGTAGGTTTCGAGTCTGAAGGACGTTGGGGAAAGTAGTGGCAAGACCATGGGCATGAGGGATGTTGGTGTGTAGGAAAGTGGCACCAACAGTGGCAAGTGGGGATTCAGGAGGTAATGGAGAGTCAGTTAAGCAAGGGACTGGTATCTTTGATGTGGAAGGGTTGATTTTTGGCAGTTGGTTGGAGGTAATGTTAATCAGGGGTGAAATTGTTTCATTGAGGGTACAGTAACGAGCTATAATGAGGCATCCAGGATTGTTGGGTCTATGGGTTTTGGGGTACATGAAGGGGGGAGGTTGGTGACATAGAGGTCAGAAGGTAAATACATTAAGAGCGAGATTCTGGGATGGGATCATTGAGGTAGAATTTACATGTGGATGAGGCCTTTCATCAAGGCTTCTCTGCAATTCTTCAGGATATTTGTGGATCCTTTGTCTGCAAGTGCAATGATTTGGTCAGGATTTGTTCTGAAGTTGCGAATGGCTACCTTTTGTTCTGTTGAAAGGTTGGCGTTCTTAGGAAAGGACAGGGGAAGGATGCTGAGGCCAAGTTGGAGGTAGGGATGTCCTGGAAGGTGAACAGGTGGTGTTTAGGTGGGAGGAGGAGGATCATGGTTGGATGGTGATAAGAAGTGGGACAGGTAGAATTAAACATTGGGATTAGGTTGGCTTTGAGTAGAGGTATTGGTGGCAAAGGAGTGTTTCTATTGCAGGCATCAGGAAAAGGAGAGTAGTCTTTGGTAGTCTTTGACAAGTCCAGCATGGTTAAAATGGGTGTAGGGCTAAAGATGAGGTCTTTGGATAGGATTGAGGCTCCTGGGGGGTTGCATATTTTGGTGGAAAGATTAACAACAGTGTTCTGGGAATTTTTTGACTTTGGATTTAGTGGAGTGTTGCTAGGGAGTTGGGGGATGTGGCAAGTTGGAAAGATGAGCTAGGCAGGGTCTGGGTGCTATGAGGGGCCAACGAGTAGGAACATTGTGAATAGGATAGGAGTTGGATAGTGGTGACTCAGAGGCAATAGGACATCAGCAGGATGTATAATTTGGGGAGGTGGTGTCTGAAATGCTCTTCCAGGTGATAGAGAGCAAGGGACTCAATTTCAGAGATGTGATGTATGTGCAGGGTGAAAATTATTGAATTTTATGAAAAAAATTAATTAGTTACAAACTACAGTGTGCATACACTTTATTCAATATGTAAATGTCACTTCACGTATTCAGATGTAGGTTATGACATGTTCGATATGCCTGCCATCATTGGTGATGATGTGGTGCACATGAATAATGACAGTCTGCGTGACCCACTAAAGAATCGGAATGTCGATGCTGTCAATGACCTCCGGAACAGCTGCTTTCAGCTCAGCGATGATTTTGGGGTTATTTCCATATGCCTTGTTTTTTAATATATTCCCACAAACAGGAGTTGCATGAGTTCAGATCTGGAGAATATGGCGGCCAATCAAGACCCATGTGAGTGGCCTCTGGCTACCCTAGAACCAGAATGTGGTCCCCAAAGCGCTCCTCTAGGACATTGAACACACTCCTGCTTCATTGGGATTGAGCTTCATCTTGCATGAACAACATATTGTTGCAATCAGAGTCACTTTGGATAATGGAGATGAAACAATCTTCCAAAACCTTCACATACCGTTTGGTAGTCACCGTGCCATCGAGATATCACACCAATTATTCCATGACTGGACACTGCACAGCATACAGACACCAGTTGAGAGTGAAGAGATTTCTCAATTGCAAAATGCTGATTCTCAGGCTCCCAAATGTATGAATTTTGCTTATTAACGAACTGATCACAGTGCATACTAATTTCTATCATACCCCATGGTCAACCATGCAATTTGAATGTCCTAACGCAAACTGCTCATAAATTATGACAATTTTGTTTCATATAGTTCAGTAATTGTCACCCTGTAGTAGGGTCAGCACTGTAGCTGTACCTGTGGGAGGGAGCAGAAGTGGTTCTGGGTTCCTGTGCCATTGAGATGTGTTTTGGCAGTACCAGATTTGTGAGGGCCAGAGAATGGCAGAAAACTTGAAGTTCATTGTGAAAGGAGGGGTCAACCGTGCAATTTGAATGTCCTAACGCAAACTGCTCATAAATTATGACAATTTTGTTTCATATAGTTCAGTAATTGTCACCCTGTAGTAGGGTCAGCACTGTAGCTGTACCTGTGGGAGGGAGCAGAAGTGGTTCTGGGTTCCTGTGCCATTGAGATGTGTTTTGGCAGTACCAGATTTGTGAGGGCCAGAGAATGGCAGAAAACTTGAAGTTCATTGTGAAAGGAGGGGTGGAATCCAGCTTTTCTGAACTGCGCAGATGTGAGTTCTGCTTACAACACATTCTTCACTCCCGAAATTACCTGGCCTCAATCTACTGATAAATCTTAAGCTAAGTTAAGAATGAAATCTACTTTAATGGTGCACTTTAATAAACCTTTGGACCTACCTCTGTCAGTTGACTCCTTGCTTTGATCATCTTTTTCAACTGAAGTGAGCGACCAAAGCTGTAAAATTTTTGCTCACTGCTGATGCTTCTGAAGTAGATGCTACCAATCTGGTGCCCAAGACCCAGCCAATTTTCATAATTTCAAATAGCTCTGCATGCTTCTTTAATTCTCGAGCCTTCCTTGGTGAGGGGATATACATTGTCTACAAACTGAAGTGGTTCACTTGGTATGGAGAGTCTCATTTTATTACTTGTCCAACTAACAATTCAAGTGGTTTCAAATCAAGGGACACTACATTTGTCTCCATGTATTCTCCAAAAGTTTTATGCCTTTCCTGTTGCCTGCCAGGCTTCCCAGAAACTGCCTGCTGTGAATTTCTTTTACTTTACTATTACTTTGTCTAGTTGTGTCTTTGAATAAGAAGTATTGCACTGCAATACCTGCTTGCCCTAAATATGGACCTGAACAGTTAATCATTGATTCTACTATATGAATTGGGCATGCACTCATTTTCCTGTCTGCATCTGGGAGTGTGCTCTCCCTTTTCAGTAGATGCAAGTATAAGTTGAAAACTGTCTTAGAGAAACATACGATGTACCTAAATTTTTAATAAAGTCATCACTATAGGCCAATTAAAATTACTTGATAGTTGACTCTTTAATGCATCGAAGCTGGTTTCCTCCAATTGGAGTGCTCAAATCACATTCAAACCATTCGCCATTGTCCAAAAGCCACAACAATTGCTCAGTTCACTTCCAGTTCCAACGGTACTTTACTATCCCTCCCCTGCCCTGATCAATAGTGTTTGCACAACCAAAATTGGAATGCATAACTCTCCCCATATTCAACCCATTAATTTCTTGAAATTTGATGTCCACAGAAAAATCTAAGTAAGGCCTATTCAATCTCGCCTCTTTGTAGACAGTTGTAAAAACTCTGTTAGTCATTTATAGCCTGTGTGTGTTCATTTTTTCAACATCTACTTCCATTTACTTTTTCTTTGGACTATCTAATATTGACTTACAATTTCAAATGTGTTTCAGTTTTCTTATGTTCATTTTTTTCCATCCCCTCATAGACTTAGCTGTTGCGCCACTTAACACACTGAACAGCCCACCTTACTATCTTTCCCCTCCAGGCATCTGTTTACTTTAATTGTACTGTTCTGAAGTCCAGCGTGCCACTAACAAAGGGTCCAGACTCATTGGCCATGTGGGCTTCAACAGTTTCCCTTTTACTACTATTGCTTGCGTTTGAAACATTTTCTTGCTTTCACCAGAGTCACTGACTCCTCAGTTGCTAGTTTTGATGTAATTTTCAAGTACTTCGGCATTTATAACATTGGTGTTGCTCTACAAATACTACATATGGTTTCAAACTACTACCTATACTGCTGTAAACACATGCACAAAACTGCAAAGTAGGAACAGAAGAGAATGGCAGCCACAGGTGGGAATAATGCTTGCCACCAACAATACCCAAAGCTTCTGGAAAAACAAAAATGAAAACTGAAGCAGATGCTCACAACCAAAGTCTGGGTCAGGACTAGCCAAAATGTAATCTGAATTTAAAGAAAAATACAACCTGAAGACTGGGCCACACATATGTGGCCAGTTTAATAGTGCTTGTACCATTAACATCAAATAATTTCCATTTTAGGATGAGAATATAACATTTTATGTTAATATTATTTCACATACTTCCCCAGTATGGAAACCAGAAAATCATTTTGTACTGGTGCACATTGGCCCAACTAAAGCAGTGACATCAACTTTTTTTTCTTACTATCATCACTGTTGCTCCACATGCTCCAATTGAAATTTGATTCCAGGAACTAATTGTAAAATCCCGTGAATCCCAAACAGCTTGGGAACGTATTACAAATACCTTCAGCAGTAACACCATTTAACTCAACTATATCAATGAGAATATTTGTGGGCTCTCATGTCAGGGAGTATATTTCCATTTTTATTATCACATAGCATGCCTAAGACAATCAAAGATTGTGACATAAGTGACTTGTCAGTTCTACACTATATATAATAATACTAAAAATAGACAATAAACTAATAATACATATGGTGTAACATCTTCAGAGAGTTATTTTAATTACAATTATAATGCATTGTTGCCATTCAAGAAATCTTCTACACTATAGTAACATTTATCTTTCAGATATTTTTCCAGGTCTCTTTTGGTACCTTTTACATTTGGGTCATCCATACCTTTCCATATTTTATTTGCAAATTTCATGCCCATATAGTATGGGGTTTTTTCATATGATTTTAATTGGTGGGTAGGTAACAAGTAGCTCGTTCTATATCTAGTATGATATTGGTGCAAGAAGCAGTTGCTCTCAAAAAGTTGTGGTTTTTTTCTGTGGAAGTGAGAGTTTCATGGATGTATATCCCTGGAATTCTCATTATATCTAGTTTTACAAATAAAGGTTTACAATGTCGCTTTGGTTTTCCTCCCACCATTGCTTGGATGATTCTTTTTTGCTGTCTAAAAGCTCTAAGAACATTTGTTTTTCAGACCCCCAGAAAATTATACTATGCCTAATCGCTCAAACAAAATATGCATTATATACAGTTTTTCTTACAGTTAAATCAGTAATACTATACAAGATATTCATAATATATACAAGGCTATTCAGTCAACCCAGTATGTTGTCCACATGGTGACTCCATAACAGGTTTTTATTGACAAGTAGGCCAAGGAATTTGACACAGTCTGCAGTCTTTGGCCTTTTGTCCTTATACCTTATTTCACTTGTAGACTGTGCAGATTGTTTTGTGGTGAAATGAACAATTTCTGTTTTTGTAAAATTTAATGTCAAATTATTGTTTTTGACCCATGCCTCCACTTCCCCAAGTGTTTGTTCAATATGACGAATTAGGTCTACCTCATTTTTACAACAAATTATGGCTATTGAGTCATCTGCATAGAGGATAGTATCAGACTGGACCTCACATGGCATATGATTAATTTAATACAGAAAAAGTAGTGGCCTAATATTGAAACTTGTGGAACACCTAATTCATTGCTTTTCCAGACAGGTACACATTTCTTGCTATTGATGTTAATAAGTACTCTTTGTTTTCTGTTTGCCAAGTATGATGACATCCAGCTAAGAGATTTGCCTTGAAAACCATAGGCTGCCAATTTTTGGAGAATCAGGTCATGATTTACTGTGTCGAAGGCTTTGGACAGGTCACAAAAGATGCCTGATACACACATTCTATCATCAAGACATCTGCCGACTTTTGTGACTAATTCATTTATTGCATGGATTGTGCTGTGGCCTTTTCTGAAACCATATTGATTCCATAAGATAGTGCTGTTAGATTAATTGTGATTTTCGATCTGATCACATGCAGCTCTTTCAAATATTTTTGAGAAAATTTGTAACAGTAAGATTGGCATATAGTTGCCCAATTAATCTTGTCTGCCTTTTTTATGTACTGGCCGAACTTCTGCATATTTTAATCGATCTGGGAAACATCCCTCATCAAAAGATTGGTTGGTTGTGAAAGAGAGTGGATATGCAATATTGTGACGGACTACTTTTATTATTTCAGTGGGGACCTCATCCCACCACACAGATTTTGAATTTTTTAGGGACATTATGTTTTTGATGACATCTGAGATGGAAACATGAGAAAATTTAAAACATGGGCAATTACTGTCTGTTATATTGGGCTTTGTTTTTGGTGATGAATAGTCATGAAATTTCTTATAGTTTATGAAAAAGTCATAGAATGATTCACAAATGGCACTGGGTTCTGAAACAGCTCTACCATTTATCACTATTTTAGAGGGGCATTTTCTCACTGCCAACTTCACTTCTTGTAACAAACCAAACAGTTTTTGATTTGTTTCTTGCATTTGAAATGAAGTGATTATTCACAGTACGTTTTGCTAATTTAACTAGTTTGTCGATTTTTTTTTATTTATTTATTTATTTATTTATTTTTTTTGTATGTGCTTACATACTTAAGAAATTCAGGGCTTCGCTTTACTTTTGCCTCCATATGCAGTTTCCTCTTAGTAGCGCTAGACACTCTAATTCCTTCTGTTACCCATGATCTACTTTTATGGGACCTGGTCCTCACTGTTACAAAAGGGAAGCGTTCATTAAATATACCCAAGAATTCAGTAAAAAAAGTTATTTTAATTGTCACTTGTGGAAAGTGTGTTTGCTAACTGTCCACTTCGTTTGGCTTAGTTTTTTACAAAATACTTCCACATTTTCTTGACTGAAATTCCTACATCTTTTTGTTGTGCAGACTGAATTTGATTCAGAAGCGATACAAATAGCACTTTATGGTCTGATACTCCTAAATCTAGAAGAAACGTTTCTTTTACATACTAATTATAACTGCTTACAATATTGTCAATACATGTTGTGGAGGTTGCTGCATTTCTTGTATACTGATCAAACTTGAGATTTAGCACATTTGTGGGTACCAGGTTCTTTAAGTGTGAAGAAAATTTGTCATCAGCCCTTACATCTGTGTTGAAGTCAGCACATAAACCACTTTCTTGTACAGTTTCTCACATTTAAATTTTTGTAGCAATGTATCAAACTTATCTAAAAATACAGAGCTTGTATGGTACACAGGGGTACGATAAATGCTGATAATTAATATGTTATACTCTTTAATTTCTATACAACAACTTTCAAATGTACCTTCTTCATTCAGATGGCTAAAATTCTGTCTGATATCACAGTCTACCATGGAATGAATAAGTATGCAAGAGCCTCCATACCCACTGGTCCTACAAAAGCTGCTAGCCAGTTTATAGTTTGTAAGTTTATTCAGGAGACTGATATTATCAGATTTTAGCCAATGTTCATTAAGACATCTTACTTTCACAGATTGTTTCACACTTTCTAGCAAAATTTCTGTATCATAAAGCTTCCTGGTCATTCCTTCGGACAGACCTCTGATGTTTATGTGCTTAATGAAATTACTACTGCATATATTATTAGATGGAGGGTCTTTAAAACTAATTTGACTATAAAGTAATGGAGCGTCATCCTGAGTGTTGACTGCTTGTTCTGAATTCGTTGTATTGGGCCAAATTTGGAAAGAATTGGCCCCTTTCATCAGTTTTCCTGTGTGTGAGCGTCTGGATGATGAGTAGGTACAGTTTTCTTGACGATAATTTCAATCTATGCTGTATTTTTTGAGGCTGGTTCTGGCACCGTCTCATCTTCTGGATATGATGTTCCTGTTTGAGCTGGCGCTGTGGCTGCGACTATGTGTGTGATTTTGAAATTGTTTTCCCGTTTTTCCATTTCCTTATCAGGGAGAGCATAAGGGAACAATTGACAGGAATGGGGGGGAAAGCAATAAAGAAGAAGAAGAAGAAGAAGAAGAAGAAGAAGAAGAATGGGTAGCTTTGAGGAATGAAATAGTGAAGGCAGCAGAGGATCAAGTAGGTTAAAAGATTAGTGCTAGTAGAAATCCTTGGGTAACAGAAGAGATACTGAATTTAATTGATGAAAGGAAAAAATACAAAATTGCAGCAAGTGAAGCAAGCAAAAAGGAATACGAACGTCTCAAAAATGAGATCGACAGGAAGTGCAAAATGGATGTAGAGGCGCATATCGCTAGGGGTAAGATAGATACTGCCTAGAGGAAAATTAAAGAGACCTTTGGAGAAAAGAGAACTACTTGCATTAATATCAAGAGCTCAGATGGAAAACCAGTTCTAAGCAAAGAAGGGAAAGCAGAAAGGTCGAAGGAATATATAGAGGGTCTACACAGGGGCGATGTTCTTGAGTACAATATTATGGAAATGGAAGAGGAGGTAAATGAAGATGAAATGGGAGATGTGATACTGTGTGAAGAGTTTGACAGAGCACTGAAAGACCTAAGCCAAAACAAGGCCCCAGGAGTAGACAACATTCCATTAGAACTACTGACAGCCTTGGGGGAGACAATCCTGACAAAACTGTACCATCTGGTGAGCAAGATGTATGAGACAGGCAAAATTCCTTCAGACTTCAAGAAGAATATAATAATTCCAATCTCAAAGAAAGCAGGTGTTGACAGATATGAAAATTACCGAACTATCAGTTTAATAAGTCACAGCTGCAAAATACTAAGACGAATTATTTACAGACGAATGGAAAAACTGGTACAAGCCGACCTCGGGGAAGATCAGTTTGGATTCCGTAGAAATGTTGGAACGTGTGAGGCAATACTGACCCTACGACTTATCTTAGAACAAAGATTAAGGAAAGGCAAACCTATGTTTCTAGGATTTGTAGACTTAGAGAAAGCTTTTGACAATGAGACTGGAATACTCTCTTTCAAATTCTAAAGGTGGCAGGGGTAAAATACAGGGAGCGAAAGACTATTTACAATTTATACAGAGAGCAGATGGCAGTTACAAGAGTCGAGGGACATGAAAGGGAAGCAGTGGTTGGGAAGGGAGTGAGACAGGGTTGTAGCCTCTCCCCACTGCTATTCAATCTGTAAATTGAGTGAACAGTAAAGGAAAGTTCGGAGTAGGTATTAAAATCCATGAAGAAGAAATAAAAACTTTGTGGTTCGCCAATGACATTGTAATTCTGTCAGAGACAGCAAAGAACTTGGAAGAGCAGTTGGACGGAATGTATAAGATGAACATCAACAAAAGCAAAATGAGGATAACGGAATCTAGTCGAATTAAGTCAGGTGATGCTGTGGGAATTAGACTAGGAAATGAGACACTTAAATTAGTAAAGGAGTTTTACTATTTGGGGAGCAAAATAACTTATGATGGTCGAAATAGAGAGGATATAAAACCTAGACTGGCAATAGCAAGGAAAGCGTTTCTGAAGAAGAGAAATTTGTTAACATCCAGTATTGATTTAAGTGTCAGGAAGTCGTTTCTGAAAGTATTTGTATGGAGTGTAGCCATATATGAAAGTGAAACATGGACGATAAATAGTTTAGACAAGAAGGGAATAGAAGCTTTCCAAATGTAGTGCTACAGAAGAATGCTGAATATTAGATGGGTAGATCACATAACTAATGAGGAAGTATTGAATAGAATTTGGGAGAAGAGGAGTTTGTGGCACAACTTAACTAGAAGAAGGGATCGGTTGGTAAGACATGTTCTGAGGCATCAGGGGATCACCAATTTAGTACTGGAGGGCAGTGTGGAGGGTAAAAATTGTAGAGGGAGACCAAGAGATGAATACACTAAGCAGATTCAGAAGGATGTAGGATGCAGGCTCCAGACTCCAGTACGTACTGGGAAATTTCGCTAGCATTTTGCCAACGATTGACTTGCCAGCGTTATTTTTAAGGCCAAGTACAAGGAAGCCAAGAAAATCTTTAAGAAAGAGCTTTCAAATCTAAGAAAACAGATATACAGCAGTGAAATAGCTCAATCAGACAATATAGCCAAGACCTCATGGAGAATTGTAAATCAATTTCGCAAAGCCACACAGAAGCCAGAAACTGAAATTGTAAATATAAGACATGAAGGAAACACAATTAAAGACCCTAATAAAGTCTGCAATGTTTTCAATAAATAATTTATATCTGTAGCTGTTAGTCCAGTTAATAACACTATTGTGGGTAGTGAGGTAAAGCTCTGCCCCTTTGAAGAGCCACCTTTTGAATTCAAACAAGTAAGTGAAAAAGAAATAGGTGTGTGTAAAATCTGAATATTTGTAATAGGTACGATGTAACACCCAATATTGTGCCTTATTAGGTACAATGGTACATTTGTATCATGTATATGTAATCACATATGTATATGTGACTGTACGAGGCTTGTAAAAAATGCTATGACGTTTGCAAAAGACACCAGTTGGTGTCTCCAAGCACAAAAAAAAAAAAAAAAAAAAAATACAAAAAATAAGTAAATAATTAATTGTAGTCCGTTTCGTAAACAAATCTCTTGCATCAGGAAGATCAAAAAATGTAATATTTTGATGGGACTTGCATATTTTCTAGAACTGTCTGTTTACTTTTGCAAGCTCCAGATTTACGACGGAATTGTCTTGCAGGTCGTATCTGTGAGGCAAGCTAGTAACTATGATGTTCGGAATTTCCAGATCAAGTAATGTAGGTTTTAAACACTGGGTCGCATGTTTACCCTCATTTCTGTATACACCATTACTTCCACCCATGATTATGACGGCATCATTCTTGGATAGCTCATTAAGTGAGTTGCTGTTCTTCGTTATCTCAGTCAGAGGTGCACTGGGATTCGTAACTCCTGTTGCCGTGGATAACGTACTGTATTCATTGATTTTTTTCAGCGTGGCTATCACCAAGTACAACAACTCGTCGTTTGATGTTCACTGGTTTATTTTTCGTATTAGACGTTTCCACAGTCCAATATATACAGTCACGACACTCGCTGATTTTTTAAATACAGCGCCCAAGCGGTGGAGAAGCTACGCTGCTGAATACGGCATTCAGTAAATGTAAACGGTATTGGTCATATTAATTTTTAAAATGGTTTTTACGAAAGGCATCGTATGTAGCGCAATCAATTACAGTAATAATAGGAAGAAGACACCACATTTGTCATTATTCAGGTTTCCTAAGGACCCTGAGAGGTATGAAACATCACATTAGAGCGCTCTTTATTTGATGTTTTTTTCTAAACTATTGAATTACTGAATTTGTTTTCTTTTTTAGGAGCGAGAAATGGTTAATAAATAGTAGAATCCAGGACCTGTTGCAAAAAAAGATGTCCTTTATTTGCACAATAACGTGAAGTTTTGTGCGTTACATTTCGAGTCAAACCAGTTCATGAGCGCGTAAAAGAAGACATTGGTGTGGAATGCAGTTCCTACGTTATTTGACGTGCCGAATAAGGCACAACTCGTGACGATGAAGCGAAAGTTGCCATACAAACGAGAAAGTATTACTGCAGAAACAGTAAAACTGTCTCCTGATACAGAAGAAACAGCTACCATAAGTGTTCCTACACGAGAGACATGTATAAAATCACTAACAACGGAATCTGCAACACAGTCATCTTTTGAAATGCTTAGATTACGTGAAATTATTCGCGTGTTGGAAAATCGTGTTTAATGTAAGAACGTGCAAATCATTAGACTTCGTACAAAATTACTATGTGACAAAGTGCCCATCGTAAAAATAAACTGCAACCACAACGCTACAGGACACAAGTACAAAAGGACAAGCTCATTTTAAAAAGTATTGATTCCAAGTACTTGAAAAAAGATGCTCTCGATTTATTGCTAAGCCAAATCAGTATACCACTGAATGGAAAACGTGGTGTGAGATCGAAAGATGAAACTAAATTATTTGCACTTAATTTGTTGTATTGTAGTACTCAGGCATACAGTTTTTTATCATACTGTTTTAGCCTTCCAGCAGTACATACCTTACTAAGGTATGTGGAAGATATACAATTAAATTGTGGGATAAATAATAACATATTTCATCTTTTAAAGCAGAAAGTGTAGCAGTTACCAGAAACTGATGTAACTGTTAATTTGTCTATGGATGAGATGTCACTAATGGAAAATTTGATACATGACAGGTCTAGGGATCGTGTTATTGGATTTGAAAACATGGGTTTCATATGTACATCTGTAGGTGCCAATACTGCTTTAGTTATAATGATTAATGGCATATTCTCACATTTTAAACAGTCATTATATTTTTTGAAGTTGTCAAAAAAACTCACAGAGATTGGTTTGGTTGTAAAAACATGTGTTACTGACCAAGGCTCGAATTTTGTGGAGTGGAGGCACAGATTGGGTATCACACCAGTTAATGCATGCTTAGTACACGAAGGGAGTAAGATCATTTTTTTTTTATGACACCCGACACTTGATAAAAAGCATACGTAATAATTTATTCAGGTATAACATTATCCACACAACAGATGGATGGATTGGCTGTGCTTCATGTAAGGACATTTGTCAGTTGTACTCAAATGATTGTGAAAGGACGTACAAGTTGGCCTCCAAGCTCACTAAAAGACCTGTCCAACTGCCAGCATTTTCAAAAATGAGGTTTAGCACTGTAGTTCGTGTGTTGAGTCATACAGTAGCAACAGGCACTGAGACACTTGTTACTTGTGGCACCATATCATCGTCTGCTACTGCTACTGTAGATTTTTGCCAAAAAGTAAACGATATTTGACACATTTAATGAAAATAGTGCTAAAGGGCCTGTATCCTTAAGGAACTGCATTACAAGTGCCTCAAGACATTTGGAAATATTAAAGACAATGAAACCATGGATACACTCATGGAAATTTGTAGATGTTGATGGGAAAGATTTTTCATCTAGGATTAAGTGTGTTAAAGCACTTCTGGGTAATATAAGCGCTTTGAACATGTTTGTTAATGATGTTTTGGATGGAACCAGGTTATATTTATTAACACGCAAAATTAATCAAGAACCTCTGGAAAACGTTTTGTCAGTGATAAGGCATAAAGGTGTTTTTTGTAGCAACCCATCATCACGACAGTTTTGTGCTGCATTCAATAATTGTGCTTTAAGCAAATTAATGAACACACACAGTGTAGCTACCTCCAATTGGGAGGGGATCAACTGGGGTCAGACAATAGTGGACATGAAAGCAGCACCCAAATTGCTTGTTGAACATCAGTGACAAGAGTTCAGTGATCAGACTACCAAATATGGAAGTCCAAACAGACCTCGGAGAGGCAAACAGCATGAGATACGTATCTGGTTATGTATTAAAGAAACTGCTTACAATTCATGACTGATATAAGTGTAGACCAGTATGTGTAGATGGCAGCCAAGACTTAGATGCAAATGACAAAGTTTATTGTCATTTTAAAAGTTAAGAAGGAAACTTTGCAAGCCTATTTATTTTTACAGAAGATGCCAAAGAATTTTTACCTCATTGTGAGACTAAGATGACTTCTACTTTTGATGAATATGCTCACATAAGTAATTGTGGTGCTTTCTTTGTGCATATGTTGATGGACATCCCCAATTTTACACCTGGGTGCTGTGCTGAAACCAAGATGCTGTTAATAAGACTGTTTGTGAAAGTGAGGCTCTTTTACACTGTTAAATTCAGGAATCAAGACAGTCTGTAGGAGCAAGAGAAGAAATACAAAAGTGGTGAAGCTGGCTCATTTGGGTTGCTAAAGTGTTAGGACTGACACATTCATTTCATTTTATTTTCGGATAATGTATCAATGGGATATAATAAAGTTTTAAAACAGTCATGCTTTTTGTTGAGAAAACTTAATACCACAAAGAATAAGATGGAAATTGTATTTTTGGAAGCAGGCTACCTGCAAAACAGAATGTAATGGAAAGTGATATGTCGCTTCATTTTTACACAAGGAAGAGCAGCTATATACTTAATATGTGGGATATACAGTGTGTATTCTCTTAAATTCAGTGGAATAAGTGCGATTGTATTCTACTTCTTAATTATTTCTTCAAGAATACGTTGCAGCTTATGTCACTTAATTCAATAGTTTGTGCTCCGTTTATTTATATTTCACGATCATTTACGTCTCTCGCTGTTCTCCTAGCACCTGTGACGCAAAAATATACTAACCTTTTTTTTTTTAAATTACGTATAAAACGAATTAAAAACAAACATTATTTTTACGTCGCATCTGCCGTCAGAGGACGGCGAGCTTTCTGGCCGCTAGGGCCACTTGAACTGTCAAATGGTAACAACTTTCACAGCAGTGAGTGTCGCGACTGTATATATTAGACTGTGGAAGTTTCCTTGACTGTGCACGTCATTGTTTATTGTATTATCACAATCTTTGTCTACTGCTGTGAATTTATTTGATAGCGGTATCGCCGGAAGTGTACTATTATATAATTTTATTTTTTATTTATTTATTTATTTATTTATTTATTTTTTGCGCAAGCGTCACGTATTTTGTGCAGAACGACAGTTAACAACAACAACACCGTCTTGTGCTGGAGGTGATCTTGCTCGTCGCTCTCTCTCTTTGTATTTCGTTTCAAGTTCTTCATATTTCGCATTTATAGTCATTAAATCACCCTGTAAGCACACTTATTATTTTTTCTTTTGATTATATAGTGTCCATGACCTCGTTTTTCGTGACACTTACGGCATGTCCAGTCATGTTCGTCTTTTATGTATTTTAGATTCAATTTAACACCTTTATCGTGATACCTGTACTCGATGCATAGGATACCTCTCTTTACGTTATTTCGCAGATTTTACACACATCACTATCACATTCTAACCCTCAAGCGGTCGCCTTGGGTTTTCAGAACACCCCCGTCATCCTTATCGATGGATTATTACATAATGGGTAGGAGTACAAAGTCATGTTCTTTGGTACCTTTCTAGGACGTAATATGAAAGCTTTGACTAACAATGGAATCTACAATGGAAGCGCAAGTTCCAAGAAAACAAGCAACAATGTGCCTTGGGGTGTTGTCAGCAGCCCGCGTGACTTTATGTTGCAGTGCTGCGAGAAAGGGCACAGTTGTGTTGGGTAGCAACAGCTTGTATACTGTCGCTCTGTGCAATTAAAACAACTATGGATCGTTACGAAACAGAACAAGAAAGAGTGCGAATGCTTCTGGAAGAGGTCTTACACGAAACTTTTGAAGGAGGAGAAGAGGAGGAAACAGACAGTTGTGAAGTTCTCTCTCATCACAGTGACAACCGGGAACTGTATCCGCAACTAAGTGCAGCGGATAATGAAAGCAACATGTTTTTTTTTTAATTGGAAAGGATAATGTTACAAAATGGATGGAAAAGTTGTTCTACCTGCAACATAAGAACTATAAGTGTAGACTTCTTTATTCATCTCCCTGGTGGGAAAGCTATCACAAAATCCAGAGACATTGCTGTGGGCGGTTTTTCGATATTTATAAATTACTTAATAATTAGAACGATTACATCGTGCACAAATATTTACATTCAACACATGGCATCAAATTTCACAAAAGACCATGATGCCAAACCAACAAATGAGGAAGAAATCAAATTTATTCTGTGTTTCGATATTACAGGGCAGGACACCAAAATCTGGAAGACTGATGGGGACATAATAGTTTTGGAATTGCAATATTTTGTGCAACAATGAGTTTACAGGGCTTTCGTTTCTTGTTGCGTTGTTTGAGATTCGAGTGAAATCAGTGAACTTAAAAGGACTGGAGCCTTACTGGAGAAACAGCTGCAACATCTTGGCTGTAAAACTCAACAAACAGAGCATCGTCTGAACCTGGAAGAAATATCGGCTACGAGTGATGTAATCAAAGGAAGAACTACTGTTGAAACCAAGACAAAACTTGGAAAAAATAAAGTAAGTGCATAAAATAGTTAGTTATAATGACAAACGTGATTCCACAAACAATGTCAATCAGGAACATATGAGTCCAGATAATAATTACAAACAACAACAGCCGTGCACTGTAAATTTTTCGCGCATGTCGCATCCTAAACAAAGAAATGTGATTAAAAAATCAGTCGACTGGCCTCAAGTGTGCAAAAAAGAACAAAAAGTGTTGATTTTTGCCGATAATCATGGACGCCAGATACAGAAAAGGTAGCAGATACACAAACTAACGCAAGTGTCCAAGCCTTTGTCAAATCAGGAGCAGGCATTGCAGAAGTGACAAAAACAGTGGTAAAATCGTGTGAAAACCTTAAACAAAAAGACTGCGTCGTAATTTTTTGCAGGTGCGAATGATGTTGCCAGAGATAACGGTAGTGAACTCATCACTGTTCTTGAAAGTGTGCTACCCAAATTAGGCAACACAAATGTAGCTGTTGTAAATCAACCACACAGATGCGACCTTCCTCCTTGGTCATGTGTAAATAAATTAACAGAAAGAGTAAACAAAGAGACAGATACTGTATGCAAAAAGTTTCTGTATGTGAACTTAATAAATGTAAGCACGTTAAGACAGGTCCTTGCACACCAGCCATGGCCTTCATTTAAATCACAGTGGGAAACAATTTTTGGTTGAAGAAGTCTGCTGTCTAGCAAAATTGGAATCACAATAGGACTAATATAGAAGCAGTCCAAAGTACTTTGGACAAATGGGTCATAAAGAAAGATGCGATCTCTTATAAAAAGGGTGAAATACATTTTTTAGGGAAGTAGACTGTATCACAAAAAATGTGATGCAGAATTAAATTGCAAATATAGACTGAAGATTGTACACCAGAATGTACAGTCATTAACAAACAAAGTTGATGAAATAAATATACTACTCAATAGTGAATGGAAAGATGTTTCAGTGTTATGTTTTTGTGAGCATTGGTTACAAAATGAGTATTTTCAGTACTTAAAAATACTACATTTTAACCTTGCAAACTGCTTATCAAAACATGGGGGAACTTGTATATACACTCCTGGAAATTGAAATAAGAACACCGTGAATTCATTGTCCCAGGAAGGGGAAACTTTATTGACACATTCCTGGGGTCAGATACATCACATGATCACACTGACAGAACCACAGGCACATAGACACAGGCAACAGAGCATGCACAATGTCGGCACTAGTACAGTGTATATCCACCTTTCGCAGCAATGCAGGCTGCTATTCTCCCATGGAGACGATCGTAGAGATGCTGGATGTAGTCCTGTGGAACGGCTTGCCATGCCATTTCCACCTGGCGCCTCAGTTGGACCAGCGTTCGTGCTGGACGTGCAAACCGCGTGAGACGACGCTTCATCCAGTCCCAAACATGCTCAATGGGGGACAGATCCGGAGATCTTGCTGGCCAGGGTAGTTGACTTACACCTTCTAGAGCACGTTGGGTGGCACGGGATACATGCGGACGTGCATTGTCCTGTTGGAACAGCAAGTTCCCTTGCCGGTCTAGGAATGGTAGAACAATGGGTTCGATGACGGTTTGGATGTGCAGTGCACTATTCAGTGTCCCCTCGACGATCACCAGAGGTGTACGGCCAGTGTAGGAGATCGCTCCCCACACCATGATGCCGGGTGTTGGCCCTGTGTGCCTTGGTCGTATGCAGTCCTGATTGTGGCACTCACCTGCACGGCGCCAAACACGCATACGACCAACATTGGCACCAAGGCAGAAGCGACTCTCATCGCTGAAGACGACACGTCTCCATTCGTCCCTCCATTCACGCCTGTCGCGACACCACTGGAAGCGGGCTGCACGATGTTGGGGCGTGAGCGGAAGACGGCCTAACGGTGTGCGGGACCGTAGCCCAGCTTCATGGAGACGGTTGCGAATGGTCCTCGCCGATACCCCAGGAGCAACAGTGTCCCTAATTTGCTGGGAAGTGGCGGTGTGGTCCCCTACGGCACTGCGTAGGATCCTACGGTCTTGGCGTGCATCCATCCGTCGCTGCGGTCCGGTCCCAGGTCGACGGGCACGTGCACCTTCCGCCGACCACTGGCGACAACATCGATGTACTGTGGAGACCTCACGCCCCACGTGTTGAGCAATTCGGCGGTACGTCCACCAGGCCTCCCGCATGCCCACTATACGCCCTCGCTCAAAGTCCGTCAACTGCACATACGGTTCACGTCCACGCTGTCGCGGCATGCTACCAGTGTTAAAGACTGCGATGGAGCTCCGTATGCCACGGCAAACTGGCTGACACTGACGGTGGCGGTTCACAAATGCTGCGCAGCTAGCGCCATTCGACGGCCAACACCGCGGTTCCTGGTGTGTCCGCTGTGCCGTGCGTGTGATTATTGCTTGTACAGCCCTCTCGCAATGTCCGGAGCAAGTATGGTGGGTCTGACACACCGGTGTCGATGTGTTCTTTTTTCCATTTCCAGGAGTGTATGTAAAAGAAAATGTAGATTATAAAAGTATAACATGTTTGCAAACTTGGTTGTGAAAGAGACTTTGAAATCTCAGCTGTAGAATTAATGTCTGAAAACACTATTATTTGTGTGTATAGATCTCCTGTTAGCAACATAAGTGCTTTTTTCCAAAACTTGGACCTTGCTTTAGGCAAACTTAAGACAAATGGGGAAAACAGTGGTACTATGTGGTGATTTTAATATTGACTTTCTGAGCCATAGCCATCACAGGGAAACGTTTTTAAATATTATAAAAGCCTACAATCTTTGTCTTACTGTTAGGTCTCCAACATATGTAACTAAAACTAGTGTCACTCTCCTTGATCAGGTATGTGTAACCATGGTCAAGTGTACATCAGAAAACTTTGATACCGGCTATAGTGACCACCTTTCGCAATTACTGACCATACCTGTAAATCACATTTCGACCAGTATAGGAAATGTTATCCATAAAAGGATTTATAGTGGGAAATATATTGAATGCTTCCAGTATCTAATCAGTGAACAATCTTGGAGAGAAGTATATGATACCTCCAATACTAACGAAAAAATGGAACATTTTTTGAACATTTTCAAGCATAATTTTGACATAGCTTTTCCACAAAGGAAGGTCATTTCCAAGAGCACAGATAGATTCAGAAATTGGATTACACCAAGCATCAGAGTATCTTGTAAGGGAAGTGGGAACTTTTTCTGCAGTCAAAAACTAACAGCAGTCCAGAATTCATTAATTATTTTAAAAAATACGAGCTAGTTTTGAAACGCATCATAAAGGAGGCAAAAATAAAGGAAAATGACATATATTATGAAGTCATCCAATAAAACTAAGAACATGTGGAAAGCTGTGCAGGATCTTACTGGGAAGAAGACAACTCACAAAAGTATTGTGATGTCACATGATGGCAAGAATGTCACTGACCCTAGGGAAGTTGCAAATAGTTTCAATTCTTACTATGCAACTGTTGCTGGGAAATTAGTGAAGGAAAAATTTGGAAATCCACCTAATACAACATGGAAAGAACTTTCATCTATTGAAATAAACAATATATCTATGTTCCTCAGTCCAGTAAGCCCAACAGAGCTCCTAAATACTATTAACTCACTGAAGAGTAAATATTCAACTGGTATTGATGGTATTCCAGATTATATTATAAAAATAACAGCAAGACAAATACTTTCACCTTTATTGAACATATGCAATTCATCCTTATCATGTGGTGTCTTCCCTCAGCAACTGAAAATGGCAAAAGTAATACCCCTATATAAAAAAAGGTGATCATCAATGTATGGGTAACTATAGGCCTGTGTCTCTATTGTCAGGGTTTTCGAAAATTATTGAAGAAGTGTTCCTTTCAAAACTAATTACATTCTTTGACAAGAATAATATTATTTCTGGATGTCAACATGGCTTCAGACCACAGAGATCAATTGAAACTGCCACTTTCAATCTGATAAACCATGTCGTAAATGCAGTGGACAACCACAGAAATATCTCAGCTTTATTCTTGGACCTAACAAAAGCTTTTGATGTGATTGATCATTCTATACTCCTGAGGAAGCTCGAATACTATGGTGTACAAGGTGTGCCAAATCAGTGGATCAAATCATATTTGTAATATCGCCCTCAGGTAACTGAAATTAAGTACATAGAAGGAAATGAAATCCAGGTACACGTTTCAGAACCATGTGGACTAACTCATGGTGTTCCACAGGGCTCCATTTTAGGTCCCTTTCTTTTTTTGGTCTACATTAATGATTTCTCATCACATGTCAGGGATTCTGAACCAGTACTGTTTGCAGATGACACCAGTCTATTGATTGAAGGGAATAATAAAGAAAATCTTACTGCATCTGTAAAAGAGATTACAAAAGGTGTGTCTGAATGGTTTACCAGAAACAGGCTAATAGTTAATCCCCAAAAAACGGTACTCATGAATTTCCAAACTGATCAAAATAAAACCTGTAATATATATAGATAACCAAAACATTAGTTCTGTCAATGAAACTGAATTTCTTGGGATTCATATCCAGGAAAATCTTAAATGGAACACTCATATCACAGCCCTAAATTCAAAACTAGCAAAAATGAGCTATGTGGTAAGAATTCTCTGCAACAGTACTAGTGCAGAAACAGTTAGGGATTGTATACTTTGCTCATGTACATTCAATACTGAAGTACCATATCATTTTCTGGGGAAATGTACATCAGGCCACAACAGTTTTCAGAAAACAAAAGGCAATTATAAGAATAATGAAACAAGTGTGCAGCAGAAAATCATGCAAACCTTTCTTTAAAGATCTAAAGATCCTACCCCTTCCCTGCATTTATATACTGGAAGTAGTCACGCATGTCAAAAAAAAAAAAAAAAGCATACTGAGAAAAGAAAACCTTTTTCCTCAAAACAAAAGCGTCCATGGTTACAGTACAAGGTCAGACAGTGACATACATGTCAATCATTGTAACACAACATTATGCCAAAAAGGTGTATATGACGCAGGAACAAAACTTTACAACAGATTACCAAGACATATAAAATCTCTTACTGAGCTACAAAGCTTTAAAAAGTCAGTGACATCCTACCTTCTGAAAAACTGTTACTATTCGGTCTCTCAGTATCTTATGCGAGAAAAAAATGAAATTTGTATCTTTAATTGTAGAAGTAAGTTATCAATATACAGTATTTCAAAAATTTGTAATTATTAACTGTGTAGATCCAATTTGTCAAAAAATATATAAAATTAATGTTTGACATTTGAAAATCTAATAGCTAAAAAGGTTTTCTGTCCAATATCCTGTGTACAATATATGTACTTAAAAGAGATTTATATGGACAAACAAATAAATAAATAAATAAATAAATAAATAAATAAATAAATAAATAAATAAAGATGATATTCGAGACAGACCACAGCACAGAGAACTTGATCGCCTAGCTGCGTTCAGAGAAGTGTTTGAATTATTCATGTCAAACAGTGTCAGTAATTATATCGTGTCTGAATATATGACAGTGGATGAACCACTGATTGCATTTAGAGGCAAATGCAGTTTCCGAAAGTATATACCAAGCAAGTCTCTGATATATGTTTTGAAAATTTCACCTTACGTGACGCAAGAACATTGTAAACTTTGGGGATAGAAATCTATGTTGGGAAACAGCCAGGGGATGCCTTTGTACTGTCAAACTCGCCTAAGGAGATAGTAAATAGACTTGTATGGCCAATCGAAGGTACAGGACGCAATATGACACTAGACAACTGGTTTTGTTCGATACCATTGGCTGAAGAGCTCCTGAAAAAGAAACCTTCAGTAGTGGGAACTCTTAGAAAAAATAAAAGGGAGCTCCTTCCAGTATTTGTTTGCAAGAGAGGTCATGAACTTAGAAGCAGCCTCTTTGGATTCAGAAAGGATATCACCATAGTTTCACATGTGCCAAGGAAGGGCAAAAACGTTATTCTCCTTTCATCTTTGCATTATGATGGTGCCATTGACACTAATACTGTGGAGGAAAAGAAACCAAACACTATAACAATGTACAATAAGACCAAAACAAGTGTGGATACAATGGATGAAATGTGCGCTACTTATTCAGCCTCAAGAAAAACCAGACACTGGCCACTTTCCCTGTTTTTCGAAATTATTGGCATTGCTTAACCGCCTTCATCCTATACGCAAATAATAACAATTATAGGATTTCCCGAAGAATGTTTTATGTGATGTCAGAAGATCATTAGTAAATGCCATAGTGTACGAGAGAGCAGCCACTCACTCCCTTCTAAACAAGTTACGGTAGACAAAAAACCGCTGAAACGGCGGGAATTGAAGACAGCAACAACGCACCACCTTCTGAACAAAGAATACTGAATCTCAGGCGCTGCACAGTTTGTCTTCGAAGTAAAGACATAAAAGTTAAATTGCACTCTACTCGATGTTTGAAAGTTATGTGTGTAAAGCACATGAGAAACTTGTGTGAAAAGTGTTACGATAACGCTTCCCTTACAGCCAGTCATAGTGACTGGCTTCATAAAATGTTTGTATGAGTTGCCTGAACAAATGTATACTTATATGTATAATGTCTTATACCTGTAATATAGTATGAAGAACAACAGAAATAAATAATTAAACGAAATATTCTAAGAAAATAGGAATTATTGAATACGTTTCTAACAACCCAATTTAATACAAAAGTGATATTAAATAAAACGATAATGTACCGGGAGATAACATTCTAAATAGCCATTTGTGAAGTAAACATATTCATATCAGTGATATGCTGCACAACACAGCAACACCCCGAGCGACTATTGACGTAACGAAAAGCCGCGTGACCGCATAAGGGTTAAGGAAACTGAGACACCGTTACAGAACAAAGTTTCATTCGGCGCCATCTTGGACATCTTATAAAATATATAAATAAATTATTGAAGACGCTAATCTTTGTACTCTCATCAATAATTAAGGATATTGTTGATCTTGTCTCAACACGTTTCAATCACTGTTTTTCATTTCTTATGCAATGTGATTAATAATGTTAGTAAGCACATTTTCAGAATGTAAAAATGTGGTCCATGTCAACTTCGTGCCATTCTTGATGGACTGTTCCGGTCTCAAGATCATTGAAATGTTGATTCTTCACATTGCTTTAAAAACAATGTGAAGTATGTTTGCTGTCACCTCCTGTTCATCTTGAAATGCCCTAATGCGAGCATTTTCCAAAGTCCTCCCCGTAACAGAATGCAGCATTTCGACAGCAGTTTGATAAATGAAACTTCCTTTATATTTAGATATTTATTATTGGAAAAAAATTCTGAAAAAAAACAAAAAACAAAAAAAAACATCTCTTCGTTTCATCAATGATCTGGAGATGACATAATGTAGGCCGAGGTTATGCTATATTCAGGGCTTATTTATTTCTTTCAACACCCAGATTTCCTACTTCTTCACAAAACTTTTGCAGTAGCCAAGTTTGTTCGAAATTATTAACCAGTCAGTTTTCTCACAAAATACAGTTTGTTTAGCCAAAGTCCAAAATTCTGGATAACTATTTGACTTGTTATTGTGCTCCCTGCCACCGTTGGATAAGCGCTGCCAGCAGCAAGTCGTATACCCCTAGCTTACTTATTTGTTACATAGTTTAATTCTTAATTTCTTTGCGTGTTTTTGGGTACTTGCATTGTTTAATTCATAAATTTCGGGCGTATTATAGTATTTGAGAGTTGTAGCATCGCACTTTAGTGTTTTACTTCATAGATTCTTACTTAAATTGCGTGTGAGTTTCGTATAGGAGGTGTAATTTCGAGTTTTGGTTACTGTAATCGTAAATTCAGGCAGATTGTAGTGCAGTCGTCAGGCATTTTTACAGGTTAGTTAATACGTTCTTTGCGTGTTTCGCTTGCATTATCTAGGCACGGACTCGTGTAACTGTTGTTCAACATCGATTAGAATGGACAGGGACTGCGATTGCTGTGTTCGGATGAGGGCTGAGTTGGCATCCCTTCGCTCACAGCTGCAAGCGGTGCTGACTTCGGTCGCGCAGCTTGAGGCTGTTGCCAATGGGCACCACTGTGGGGAGCTGGACTTCGGTATCACGGGGACGTCAACCTCGTCCCGTCTGTCCCCAAATCGGTCTGCCGCTGTGGTTGCCCCGGTTGCTGCCCGCAGTGGGGCTGAGCCCTCGACGGTGGTTGATTGGGAGGTCGTTCTAAGGCGCGACAGGCAGCGAAAGACGTCCCTGGAGGCTGATCAGAAAGCCTCCCCGGTGCGTCTGACAAACAGGTTTCAGGCACTTTCTCTGGCTGAGCCAGATGCAGCTGCCTGCCCTGTTTCAGTGGATCATTCTCAGCCTTCAAGGTCCGGGCAATCGCAGAGGGTGGGCTTATTGGTAGTTGGGAGCTCCAATGTTAGGCGCGTAATGGGGCCCCTTAGGGATATGGCAGCTAAGGAGGGGAAGAAATCCAGTGTGCACTCCGTGTGCATTCCGGGAGGAGTCATTCCTGATGTGGAAAGGGTTCTTCCAGATGCCATGAAGAGCACAGGGTGCAGCCAGCTGCAGGTGGTGGCACACGTCGGCACTAATGACGTGTGTCGCTTTGGATCTGAGGAAATTCTCTCTGGATTCCAGCGACTATCTGATTTGGTGAAGGCTGCCGGTCTTTCTTACGAGATGAAAGCAGAGCTCACCATCTGCAGCATCGTCGACAGAACCGACTGCGGATCTTTGGTGCAGAGCAGGGTGGAGGGTCTGAATCAGAGGTTCAGACGGTTTTGCAACTGTGTTGGCTGCAGATTCCTTGACTTGCGCCATAGGGTGGTGGGGTTTCAGGTTCCGCTGAATAGGTCAGGAGTTCACTGCACTCAGCTGGCGGCTACATGGGTATCGGAGGCTGTGTGGCGTGGACTGGGCGGTTTTTTTTTAGGTTAGAAGGCCTCGGGAAAGTACGGGGTGGGCTGCAATCTCAAAGGGTGCATGGCAAATACAGGACGTGCTTGGATCAGAGAACAGTTGGAATTGTAGTTGTAAATTGTTGTAGTTGTGCTGGGAAAGTCCCTGAGCTTCAAACGCTAATAGAAAGCACAGAAGCTGAAATCGTTATAGGTGCAGAAAGCTGGCTAAAGCCTGAAATAAGTTCTGCAGAAATTTTTACGAAGTCTCAGACGGTGTTCAGGAAAGATAGATTAGGCAGAATTGGTGGTGGAGTGTTTGTGTCTGTCAGTAGTGGTTTATCTTGTAGTGAAGTAGAAGTAGATACTCCGTGCGAATTGGTATCAATGGAGGTTATACTTGACAGCCGAACTAAGTTAATAATTGGCTCCTTCTACCGACCTCCAGACTCCGATGATATAGTTGCTGAACAGTTCAGAGAAAATTTGAGTCTCTTAACAAATAAACACCCCACTCATACGGTTATAGTTGGTGGGGACTTCAACCTTCCCTCGATTTGTTGGCAAAAATACATGTTCAAAACTGGTGGTAGGCAGAAAACATCTTCCGAGATTGTCCTAAATGCTTTCTCTGAAAATTATTTTGAGCAGTTAGTCCACGAACCCACGCGAATAGTAAATGGTTGCGAAAACACGCTTGACCTCTTAGCCACAAACAATGCAGAGCTGATAGAGAGCATTATGACTGATACACGGATTAGTGATCACAAGGTCGTTGTAGCTAGGCTCAATACCGTTTCTTCCAAATCCACCAGAAACAAACGCAAAATATTATAAAATAAGCGGATAAAGTGTCACTAGAAGCCTTCCTAAGAGACAATCTCCATTCCTTTCGAACTGACTATGCAAATGTAGACGAGATGTGGCTCAAATTCAAAGATACAGTAGCAACAGCAAATGAGAGATTCATGTCTCAAATTGGTTAGAGATGGAACGGATCCCCCGTGGTACACAAAACAGGTCCGAACGCTGTTGCAGAGGCAACAGAAAAAGCATGCGAAGTTCAGAAGAATGCGAAGTTCAGAAGAATGCGAAATCCCAAAGTTTGGCTAAAATTTACAGGCGGGCGAAATTTGGCACTGACTTCAATGCGAGATGCCTTTAATAGGTTCCACAACGAAACATTTGTCTCGAGATTTGGTAGAAAATCCGAAGAAATTCTGGTCGTATGTAAAGTGCACAAGCGGCAAGACGCAGTCAATACCTTCGCTGCGCAGTGCCGATGGTACTGTTATCGACGACTGTGCCGCTAAAGCGGAGTTATTGAACGCAGTTTTCCGAAATTCCTTCACCAGGGCAGACGAATGGAATATTCCAGAATTTGAAACATGAACAGCTGCTAGCATGAGTTTCTTAGAAGTAGATACCTTGGTGGTTGCGAAGCAACTCAAATTGCTTTATACGGGCAAGTCTTCAGGTCCAGATTGTATACCGATTAGGTTCCTTTCAGATTACGCTGATAAAATAGCTAACTACTTAGCACTCATATACAACCGCTCGCTCACCGATAGATCTGTACCTACAGACAGGAAAATTGCGCAGGTCGTACCAGTGTTTAAGAAGGGTTTTGGAGCATATACTGTATTCAAACATCATGAATCACCTCGAAGGGAATGATCTGTTGATACGTAATCAGCATGGTTTCAGAAAACATCGCTCTTGTGCAACGAAGCTAGCTCTTTATTCGCACAAAGTAATGGCCGCTAGCGACAGTGGATCACAAGTTGATTCCGTATTTCTAGATTTCCGGAAAGCTTTTAACACCGTTCCTCACAAGCGACTTCTAATCAAGCTGCGGGCCAATGGGGTATCGTCTCAGTTGTGCGACTGGAATCGTGATTTCCTGTCAGGAAGATCGCAGTTCGTAGTAATAGATGGCAAATCATCAAGTAAAATTGAAGTGATATCAGGTGTTCCCCAGGGAAGCGTCCCGGGACCTCTGCTGTTCCTGATCTATATACATGACCTGGGTGACAATCTGAGCAGTTCTCTTAGGTTGTTCGCAGATGATGCTGTAATTACCGTCTAGTAACGTCATTCAAAGACCAGTATCAGTTGCAAAGCGATTTAGGAAAGATTGCTGTATGGAGTGGCAGTTGGCAGTTGACGCTAAATAACGATCCACATGAGTTCCAAAAGAAATCCGTTGGAATTCAATTACTCGATAAATAGTACAATTCTCAAGGCTGTCAATTCAACTAAGTACCTGGGTGTTAAAATTACGAACAACTTCAGTTGGAAAGACCACATAGATAATATAGTGGGGAAGGTGAGCCAAAGGTTGCGTTTCATTGGCAGGACACTTAGAAGATGCAACAAGTCCACTAAAGAGACAGCTTACACTACACTCGTTCATCCTCTGTTAGAATATTGCTGCACGGTGTGGGATCCTTAGCAGGTGAGATTGACAGAGGACATCGAAAGGGTGCAAAAAAGGGCAGCTCGTTTTGTATTATCACGTAATAGGGGAGAGAGTGTGGCAGATATGGTACGCGAGTTGGGATGGAAGTCATTAAAGCAAAGACTTTTTCGTCGCGCCGAGATGTTTTTACGAAATTTCAGTCACCAACTTTCTCTTCCGAATGCGAAAATATTTTGTTGAGCCCAACCTACATAGGTAGGAATTATCATCAGAATAAAATAAGATAAATCAGAGCTCGAACTAAAAGATTTAGGTGTTCATTTTTCCCGCGCGCTGTTCGGGAGTGTAATGGTAGAGAGATAGTATGATTGTGTTTCGATGAACCCTCTGCTAAGCACTTAAATGTGAATTGCAGAGTAGTCATGTAGATGTAGATTAACACACGGTCATTCACTATTTTCACACACACATTTAGTGTGCAGATTTATATTTTCAGTTTCCCCATCCACTGACAATTCTTGACTTTTTCACTCACTCAAGAATTATTTGGTAAATTTTACTTTTTTAGACAAAGGAGAACAAGTAAAACAGTTATTCTGGTGCTCGTCTTACCTTAACCTCTTGGTTAACTTGAAAAAAAAAAAAAAAAAAAAAAAAAAAAAAAAAAAAGAGGACACACTGTACACACATGCATACAACCAAGAAGGGAACAGTACGTGAATAAGTATGCCATGTCCTATGCATTGGCTCTCATACATAACAAGAGTAGATCCCCTGACTGGCTACCAGCGAATTCAACTATCAAGAGTGGTTGCCTGCTGAATCAAAATGTTCGAAATGGTTGAGTGAGTGAGTGAGTGAGTGAGTGAGAGAGAGAGAGAGAGAGAGAGAGAGAGAGAGATATCCGTTTGGGTGGAGAATGGCGAAGCATTGGCTGTGGTGTGGTCTTTCCGTAACAGGTTCACAAGCTGTGCCTTATTCCTAAGAGAATTTGATTTCACATTGCAGTATGTCCAAGGTGTAGACAATTTATCAAATGCCTTACTGAGACTACCGTCAGAATTGCAATCTGATCCCAATGTAGAAAGAAAGAATACTTTTAAATCTATTTTTTTGAAGGTAAATAATTACGAAAAGAACATCAGATATCTTTTTCTTAATTTAGGTGTAGCAGAAAATATTGAGCAAAACCCAACTTAAATTAAAATAAATTGGATAGTAGATGCAGGCCTGTTATAAATGATGGTTATTACGGATTCCAGAGGAACATCTTCCTTTATTAGTGTGGTATTTACATCTAGTTTACATGCATTTTTGGACCAAAAAATGCATCCTACATATTATGAGGAAATAAAATTACACAAATTTATTACATGTTAAGAAGATACTTCATTCCTGCCGAGTTTGACAAGAGGTTAAAATTCTTACAAAAAGACGAACATATTAATCTATCCCATTATTCCTGTGGCTTTATGGCATTTGGTGGCCATAGACTTTTAGTCACCTACCTAGAGAGAGGGGAGATTTGGCATACATCTTCATCATCTTTGAATGTTGGTCTATAGTAATGACATTGTATCCTTTGAAATGAACGACTGCACTTAGCATAATTTCCAAACTGAGACACTTTAAGAACGTAGCTAAGCTAAAGAGTTCACTATCAGACAAATGCCTAAGTTTACTGCTAAGCAATTCCAGGAATTTGTGCCTTGGGAAGGCGTGAGCCACTTATTAATTTCAACCCTTTGTGAAAAGGCTCAGCTGGTGATGTATGAATTTCCATACTCTGAAATGTAAATTAGAGATAAAAGTAACAAAAGCAAATTTAAGGGGCATACATACTTGATTGTCTGGCAGATGATGAGGTGTCCATGTCAGGAGTATTAAAGAAGCATTAATTCTGAGAGGAGGAGGAGGAGGAGGAGGAGGAGAAAGAGGTGGGAAATAGGGAATTCCAGTACTGTATAAGGTTAGTGATATCTATGTTAAGGATCATAGGAGAAGCATAAATGCGATAAACTAATAAAAAGTTTTATCACTTATATGAAGGACCTTTTGTAAAAATTAGAATGCCTCATCTGAAAATGGCAGTATTAGCTGATCTGGCAATGGAGAGAGAAAAAGGCAGACGTAGTATACAGGACTTAAGGGGGGGGGGGGGGGGGGGTAGGACATCAAACGGGCCGACTTGGAGCAGGAGAGACACTACAGGACATTTTAATTTCCACTGTCTATACTTTTACAAGTAAATTCATAAAACTTTGTCAGCATGACCAGGAAGGATTCAGGATTCACACTCATAGCAGTGGAAGTTAAAAAACATAACAAAATAATTTTTTTTACATGTGAAATTTCATCATTTTTTAACTAACTATTCGCTGCATTTGTTGCTATAGGTACACTTTTCTTCATAAGTAAGAGAGACTGTTCGATGATTTTTGCACAGCATACAAACCATACTTATAGCTGTCTGAAACTCTACAATCTATTTAATTTATGAAAAAAATGAATGAGCTGTTATGTTTTAAACTTTATGTTTAGAAAAAAAATCAAATTTTGTAGTCAATCATCTTAATTTTTACCACAGTTTTTAATAGATTTGTAAGATACTAGAGTTTCATACACCTGTAAGTATAGTTTGTATGGAGTACAAAATTCATCAAAGAATCTCTCTTACTTGTGAAGAAAAATGTGCCTATAGCAACAAATGCAGCCAACAGTACGTGAAATAAATGATGAAATTTCATATCTAAAAAAAATTATTTTGTTATGTTTTTGCACTTCCACTGCTATGAGTGTGAATCCTGAATCCTTCTTAGTCATGCCGACAAAGTTTTATGAATTTATTTGTAAAAGTATAGATAGTAGAAAATAAAATGTCCTGTGGCGCCTCTCCTGCTCCAAGTCTGCCTGTTTGACGTCCTACCCCCCTTAAGGCCTTTTTCCAGAAATTATTAAATGACACAGGAGATTTCGCTCGTGGAAGTAGGATAACTGAACCTTTCACAGTGGGAAATGGTGGAAAAGGTGTTATGGCACTGAATTTTGAGTCTGCAGACCTGTGAGCCAGAGCTGAGGGGCTGTATGTGGCAGAATGAGTTGAAAGGTCTGGTAATGGTGTATAAGTGACGTTCTGGTCAGTTTCTATGATAGCATGCTACTAGCATTATTTCACAAGTGGGAAACAAGTGAGTATGTTCTAAGTGCTCATTACTCCAAGAAATGTGAGTAAGAGGTGAATTTGAAAACAATTTTGGGAGTACCAACTCAGTATCTACATCTACACTTTGCAAATCATCGTCAGATGCAAGGGAAAGGGTACATCCCATTGCACCAGTTAATATAGTTTCTCCCTGTTCCGTTCATGTATGGTGTGTGTGAAGAATGAATGCTTTTGTGCTTGCTGTAAAATCACAATCTCTATGGGAGCGATACATAGGGGGTTGTAGTACACTTGTAGAGTAATCATTTAAGGCCAGTTCTTGATACTTTCTTAATAGACTTTCTTGGAATAGTTTACGTCTATCTTAAAGCATCTTCCAGTACAGTTCCTTTAACATCTCTGTGACATGCTCCCATGGGTCAAACAAACCTGTGATCATTCGTGGTGCCCTTCTCTGTATTTGTTCAATATCTCTTGTTAGTCCTATTTGGTATAGGTCCCACACACGAGCAATATTCCAGAACCAGTCACACAAGTGATTTGTAAGCAATCTCCTTTATAGACTGACTGCACTTCCCCGGTGTTCTACCAGTAAACCAAAGTCTACCACCAGCTTTACCCATGACTGAACCTATGTGATCATTCCATTTGATATCCCTTCAAAGCATTACACCCAGGTATTTGTATGAGATGGTCAATTCAAACAGCGACTAATTGATATTATAGTATCCTATGACTATGTTTTTTCCATTACATTTCTGAGCATTTAGAGCAAGTTGGCAGTCTCTACATCACTTTGAAATCTTGTCAAGACCTGAATGAATACTTATGCAGCAGTGAGTGTAATTGTGAATGAAGTAAAGAGAACAAAGTTTCCCCTCACAACCGATGTCTCCTCTTCTTGTTTAGCACTGGAAGGTAAGAAGGGTATTTATGGGGATGATCTTGAGTCTTGTGGTTTAGAGAGACCACAAGATTAATATTACATCAACAATCCACACCCTAAACATCCCTATGTTCATTGACTCCAATGCTATAGTGAAGTAGGGATGTGAAGGGACACGTACAGTGTAAAAGCTGACTGACAGAGACCACCGACAGTTGAAGACGCTGACAGTTGAAGGGGGTCATAATGTGTACTAGGCAAACATCTATCCAGACCATCACACAAGAATTCCAAGCTGCATCACGATCCGCTGCAAGTACTATGACAGTTAGGCAGGAGATCAGAAAACTTTGATTTCATGGTTGAGGATTGGGTTGTTTGAGGAAGGAGGCCAGGCAGCGATGTCATCAGTCTCATCGGATTAGGGAAGGAAGGGGAAGGAAGTCGGCCATGCCCTTCCAAAGGAACCATCCTGGCATTTGCCTGGAGCAATTTAGGGAAATCACTTTAGACAAATGCCAGGATGGTTCTTTGAAAGGGTACAGCTGACTTCCTTTCCTAATCTGATGAGACCGATGACCTCGAGTTTGGATTCCTCCCCCAAATCAACCCAACCCTTCATGGTCGAGCGGCTGCTCATAAGCCATAGGTCATGCCAGTAAATGCCAAACAATGCCTCGTTTAATGTGTGAGCATGAACATTGGATGTCTGAACAGTGGGAAAACATGTGAAGACGAATCACAGAACACAATGAGGCGATCTGATGGCAGGGTGTGGTATGGCGAATGCCTGGTGAACGTCACCTGCCAGCGTGTGTAGTGTCAACAGTAAAATTCAGGGGTGGCAGTGGTATGGTGTGGTGTGGTGTGTCGTGTTTTTCATGGAGGGGGGCTTGCAACCCTTGTTGTTTTGCATGGCACTATCACAGCACAGGCCTACACTGATGTATTAGGCACCTTCTTGCTTCCCACTGTTTAAGAGCAATTCAGGGATGGCGACTGCATCTTTCAACACAATCCAGCACCTGTTCAGAATGCACAGCCTATGGCAGAGTGGTTACATGACAATAACATCCCTGTAATGGACTGGCCTGCACAGAGTCCTGACCTGAATCCTATAGAACACCTTCAGGATGTTTTGGAATGCCGACTTCGTGCCAGGCCTCACTGACCGATACTGATACCTCTCCTCAATGCAGCACTTCACAAGAACATCAACCTGACATCAAGGAGCAATGGCGGCACTTTTGGAATGATTTTGGAATTAATAAAGAAGGTATCCAAGATCCTACTCTGGAATTACCGGGATTTGACCTGAAGAGATGTACCTGGACTAAATTAAACCATATCAGAACAGTGCATGCAAGATGCAATGTATATAAGTACAAGCGGAGTCTATGCAACTCACCAGCCTGTAACTGTGGAGCACCAGAACAGAATGTCCGCCATATTATTGAGGAATGCCCCTTAAGAAGATACACTGGACCTGTCTCTGAGGTTATATATGTGAAACCCTCTGCTTTGGATTGGCTGTGCAATCTAGATATTGAACATTAAAAACATGAATGAGTTTCTAGTCAGGCTTGCCAAGCTTTTAATGTGTAGCTATTTTGTCTTGAGTGTTTGTACTTTATCCTTTTGTGCTATAGCTTGTTTTTTTTTTACGCATGTACTATTTACATGTTTTATACATTTCGTTTACATATTGTTGTACTTATATAAAATACTGTCGCTGAATTGCCATAAGCAAAATAAAAAAAATAAATAATGCAGCATTTTTGTGAATAATGGGCTGCCATTCCCCAAGAAAACTTCCAGCATCTGATTGAACATATGCCTGCAAGAGTGGAAGCTGTCATCAAGGGTAAGGGTTGGCCAACACCATACTGAATTCCAGCATAACCAATGGAGAGTGCCACGATCTTGTAAGTCATTTTCAGCCAGGTGTCCAGATACTTTTCATTACATAGTGTACTATTCAAATGCGACTTGCTGACTATGAAAAGTAGAAAATTTATGTTAGGAACTATTTGTATAATGTGCCTGCACAGTAGCACTTTCAAAATGTGTACTGTATTATGAAGATTCAGTGTAGAGTAAGAAACAACAGAGAGTTCTATTTTAGTGGTAGTTTAAGAAAAATGGTAGTATTATAAAAATGACACAATTACTCGATTATAGGTGCAACAGGTGTACTGGTACAGGGTTTTGGAATGGATAAGTAGAATGCCTGTACCCTTGACATTTTGAATACAATGGTTGTACCAAAAGTGAGGTTCCCAATGACCTACAGCCTTGAGGGAAGATGCTAGGCTAAATCCGACAACAGTGCCATGCACAGTGGTTCCTCCACTCTTGAGCCTGCTCGTCTGTGTTTCGCTGCATTGCTCAGTGTTGGCTTGGCAGCTATCAGAGATGGAACTGTTGGTCGCCATTCCCACCAAGGGTGAGGTTCGAGCAGTAATCCGGCTTCTCCATGCAAGGAAGTTACCGCCCATAGGGATTTATTGGCAACTGACTGAGGTTTATGGTGAAGAGTCCATGTCTACTCAGGATGCCCACAAATGGTGCTGGGCCTTTGCAGAGGGTCACACGGAAGTTCACGATGAAGAACGGAGTAAAGGCCTTCGGTTATGGAATGCGATTGTCCAGAAGATCTACAGCAAGCTGTTCAAAGATCAGAGGGTCACTGTCCATGAACTTTTGAATGCATTCCTGAAGCTTCCCATGGCACAAACCCAGATGCTGACTGATGGACACAAGGAGCAACGCCTTGACTTTGCTTGCAAGTTTCTCCAACAATGTGAGGGGGGAGGCAACAAGAAGTGGTTGTTCTCTGTCATCGCGGGAGATGAAACATGAAATATGAGTGCTTCAACAACAATCTCGTCAGTGGCGTCACTCCGATTCACCGCCACCAAAGAAATTCAAACAGACACAGTCGGCAGGAAAGGTCATGGATACTGTATTTTGGGATCAGAAGGGGGAACTCCTCATCGATTTTAAGTAACCTGGGACGACAATAAATTCAGAAACATATTGTGAAACACTGACCAAACTTCAGCGAGCAATCCAGAATCGCTGGAGAGGACGACTGACAGAGGGAGTAATGATTCTTCATGACGAAGTTTGATCCCTCATTGCTCGTCAAACGCAGGAGCTTTTGAAGAAAATTGGGTGGACTGGCATTCCCCATCCCCTGGACAGCCTGGACTTAGCCCCCAGCAGTTATCACCTCTTCCCGAAGCTAGAGGAACACTTAGTTTAGTTTAGTTATTTCATGTTCCGTAGATAGTTTTCACAATTATTTTATCGATATGATGTGGCACAAGTCAGATTATATATGAATAGTGCTAATATTAATATTACTGAAACTTAGTTCTACACATGCAACTACATTTAGAGGTCTAATTTTTTTTTTGTTTCCCCTTACCAGTTCTGAAACAGAAACTCGTCCATGGAATAGAAGGAGTTGTCCGAAAGAAATGATTTTAAGCTAGATTTAAAACTTGATCTGCTAGCTGCCAGACACTTTATGTTGTTAGGCAAATGATTAAAGATTTTTGTTGCTGAATAATGTACTCCTTTTTGAGCAACTGACAGCTTCAGCAAAGGATAGGAAAGGTCATTTTTCCATCTAGTGTTGTACGTACGAACATAACTGTTCTTTGCAAGTTGAGATGGATTATTTCTAACGAATTTCATTAGCGAATATATGTACTCTGATGGTGCAGTTAAAATGCCTAAGTCCTTGAATAGGTGCCTACATGACATTCTTGGGTGAACACTACTAATTATGCTCACTGCTCTATTTTGTGCAATCAATACTTTATATCTAAGTGGTGAGTTACCCCAGAAAACTATTCCATAAGACATTATTGACTGGAAATATGCAAAGTACATTAGGAGGCTGATCTGCTTATTACCAAGACTAGTGGTTATACGAAGAGTGAAAGAAGCTGAACTTAATTTTTTGAGAAGCTCAGAAATATGCTTCTTCCAGTTTAAGTTGTCATCAGTGTGAACACCCAAACCACCCTTAGGTGGCAAATGCTTCAAGAGCGACGAGCAGAGGTCACACACTTCGTTGGCGGGAGACTACTTCGACTTTGGAATACAAAAGCTGGAGCTCCATCTTCAAAAGTGTGTAGACAAAAATGGAGACTATGTTGAAAAATGGACAAAAATGTAAGCTTTTCAACGACATTATATATATATATATATATATATATATATATATATATATATATATATATTTTAATAAACAATGTTTTCTATTTGTAAAAAAATATGGGAACCTTACTTTTGGTACAACCCTCATAATTGAATAATGTCGTTCATCGACTCATGGGACTTGTCAGAATTAATTAGCTGTGTATTTTAATACTATTCTGTGTCTTTTTGTTTTTGAGATGCTCTGGGGATGTCATGCGGTGACAAGACTGCCACACAACATGCTTACGTATGTTTCTCCAGGTCTGCAATGCCATGCCCTGGAGTTCATCCTGTATGAAGTTCCATGGCACTGGGCTTCCAAAGAATTAAGAGTTACTCTGAGATGAGCCACAGAAGAAGTGAGAGCTGTTAATCAGAATAATAGGAAGCATGTAATCCGACAATTGTAAAAGGTTATGTTAAATCTGGCTACCCGACTAATAAATTTGTTGCCTATGAGAAATCTATTCCTCTATATTTATTCCAATAGTAACTGATTAGCAAGAGAGAAGATAGATTTCTGGGCGAGGTTTCAATCAACAAATTTCAGTCCCACTGCCAAGAAAGCCTACGGGTACCACTGCAGCCTTCACTGGGGAGTTTTACTGATATCCATTTGAGCAGGACTCACAATCAGCCTTCACAGCTTCACTCCAACCAGTACCTCTGTCCTAGGCCGCTCACCACTAGTGAGGGTGGATTGTGAGTCATGCTTGGGTAGCTCAAATGATAGAGCATTTGCCCAAAAAGGCAATTGTAGCAGGGTTCAGTGCATGGTTTTAGTCTGCCAGGATGTTTCAGATTACTGTACACAGACTGCTACAAAACGAAAATTCATTCATGACTTAATACTTCCAATGAATGCTTCTTCAGAACAAATAAGACGAATGATTACATTGGTGCTTAGTACGACAATGTATGCTGTTCTTTCCCATGCAATTCATGCACACACAACCTCCGCACAAGAATACAGAGTTGCCAAATACTTTAAACTGATTTTAGCACTATAATTTCACCAAACAAACTATTAAAAGAGGAAATAAACCCTTAAGAATCCAAGTACTTGTTCTGTCCCTAATGATCTCTCTCTCTCTCTCTCTCTCTCTCTCTCTCACACACACACACACACACACACACACACACACACACAGGCCATTAGTATCCTCTTTTTCTTTGGCTACTACTGCTGTTGTCTTCATCCATCCCTATTTCTCATTCCCTGCCAATTTTTCTGTCTCACAATCACTGTCTCCTCTCTTTTCCACCATCTGTTTCTCTGCTACTCTTTCAGCACAAAAAAGTGTAAATATGGCCCCATGTCAAACTTTTTGGTGAGGAAGGCTGAATGAGGCAGCTGCTGGTTTGCCACTTTTCTGTCAGAGTCTTCGAACAAGTAACATAGTCACCTCTTTTGTGCTCCAATAGGAGCACTTTTCCAATGGTTCCTTACTACATTGGGTGCATTGCTTAAGCTCATGTGAAATGAATTCTATTGGTCAGTAAGTTTTGACAGTTTTTTTATACACTTTGACACATTTATATATTTTGACACACAAATAGCAAGTAAGTGGGCCTAAGCATAAAAAAAATTAATAGAAAATTGTTTGCTTTACATTTTTTCTGGGCACTTTGCTCATCATTTGTAGATCAATGAAAATTTCCAGCTTACGATTTGGATCTCCAAAGATTAAGATTATTATTAGAAATGTTTTACTTAATTTGTGGTCTTTACCAGTTTTCTGTAATTTTTAGCAGTCATTTTAAGCTCTTTTTTGTCCATTTTCGTCACTGCAGTACCTCTTTGAGCAGTTTGTATCTGCATGGAGTTTTCATTATACAGAGACATCAAATCCTAGAGTTTCATTTGTGGGGGGAGGAAAAACAAAAGCTAAGAAGACAGTTTGATGACCTCAGAACACTTGTTATGACCATAGAACGCTTGTCATATGTTCACCCCATCTGTTAAAACTGCATTTACATCTCAGACCAGATGATACGTACATATTTCAGGTGTAGGATCTCTGTAATGAATTATGATATAGAAAAAGTTTCAAGTTTCTCTGAGACCATCATCTTAATAATAAATGGTAAAAATTTTGATGATTTGCCATGAATAGAAATTATAGAAGTGGGCGTCTCCCAAATTGATACTTTTGATGTCCAAAAAACCATTTTTTTTTGTATCTTGATAACTGATACAGATATTCAGAAGCAGGTAAATGTAACTTCTAAATGAGTATCTAAAGACTGTACAGTTAGTAGTTTGGTTAAGTTCCCTTGTTCTCGAACAGACATGCCTATATGACTGTAGATCAGAGAGTCAACTGTACAAAACCCAGGGGAAGAAAACCCCAAGTTAAGCTGATGTAAGGGACAAAAGCACGAAAGTGAGACAGATAAAGAAATCCAACAAGGTGCCCCATCTAGGCAGCAGCCGGATGTCCCTAAAAGATGAGTGCAATGAGAGGAGCTTAGGGGGGCTGTGAATGTGGGTAGCATAATTGACAAGCTGTTGTTGATTGCTGATCCACAATGGAGGGACCCTAGCCACCATACGTAAGATGTTAACAGGGCTAGTTTGAAAGGGTCCTGTCACAAGTCTAACCCCACAATGGTGTATCACATCCAGTATCCGCAATGCTGAGGGCAGTGCCAAACCATATGCCATAATCAAGATGCAATTGCATCACGGCTTTGTAAAGCTGCAGAAGGGTAGTGCAATCTGCACACAAGCTGGTATCATCCAGGCAGACAAGTGCAGTAAGATGCATCACAGGAAGTATAAAAAAGGAGAGCTAGAGAGAAGTGATATTTATATGCATATGATCGACCTCTCCCCTCAAAAATATCTCTCTCCTTCATAACTCCTCTTTGTTACCACAGATGAAGTGTCACTGATCTCATTTGTACTAAGATCGCGGTACACATGAGGTGCTTCTACAGCCCTGAGTGGAATGCGTAAGTCCTAGTAAGTGATCACTAACCTACAGTCTTCTACAGTTTTGTCCCCAGCACAGAAAACAGCACGTTAGTCGTAGATCCATAACCTTGAGGCTGTAAGAAACTCTTAGCGAGGACCTGTTTCAGAAGTGATTGGAAATTTAAACAGTTTGTTTATACGGGACGCCACTCACTTTTTATTAGCAGAACACAAGAAATTGCACAATCACATTCCACCTAGGAGTCACAAATGATTTCTATTCTTTAACAAATTAATAAACTGCATATTTCCGTAGTTAGTATCACATTGTTCTCAACTATACGTCCAAATAATCATACATTGCTAATAAAGTCTTAATAACACCAACTGTGGCAGACAACAAGTCTGTTTTCTGACACTGCCAAAGCAGCTCTCACATTTCCAAACTAGACATTGCAAACTAAGTTCTAACTGGTACTGTGACGGACAATATGTCCGTCCTCAGACACTGCTGAACCAGCTCTGATTTTATAGCTGAACCACTTCCCCCGCCATCCGGGTTAGGCACAATCCGAAAATCATCGAAGTGCTTCGTCTGCCTTTTTGTTTTGAAGTTTTTTATTATTTTGCTGGTTATTAAAACTTTGAAATAATGGAATGATAGCACGCTATTGAAAGGTGCTTTAAATACGACGTGCAAGTAAATACATTGTTTAGCTCGTCTAATATTAATAAGAGAAGATAACCATTTTGGCGCGCAGACTTCCAAACGCAGCAGCCAATTGCAGCGAAGGACCACAGTTTGGGCAGTCTCTCTCACGATACCCATACTGAAGAAACTGTCTGTCATCGGTACCTCACACCATGTTCGTCATCTTGCCACAGCTCTAAAAAGAGCTTCTTATAGGTGAATATGATGACTGCAAAGCCAGAAATATTACAACATCCAGCACCTTCACTTAAGCAGGCGAGATGGGAAACCCTTGTCAACAAAGAACTGAAAACCAGTCCTAAAAACTTGTAAGTCCCCACCACATTGAGTAGTTGGTTGTCAAGGTGAAGTTCTAGTTTTGGGTGAATGGTACGAGGTTGACTGAAGTGCATGATGTGAGTCTTGGCAGCTGAAATTCGAAAGTCACGGGTGACTGCCCACGCCTGCACCTTTTGTATGGCACCTTGTAGTCTATGTCCAGCAAAACCGGCACTAGAGGAGCAGTTGTACAAGCAGAAGTCATCAGCATACAAGGGAGGTGATACAGCTACAGCATTGATAGCTTCTAGAAAGACAGAAACACTCAGTACAGAGCCTTGTGGTACCCATTCTCTTGCATATGGGGACTAATGTGGGAAGCACCAACTCAAACCCGAAACGAATGGTGTGACAGGAAGTTCTGGATGAAATTCAGAATCTGGAGCAGACCCTGGAGACCGTACTCATGTAAGGTGGCAAGGATACAGTGTTATCATGTGTGCCATAAGCCCGTTGCAGGTCCAAGAAGACAGCTATAAGATGCTGACAACAGGCAAAAGCTGTTCGGATGGCAGTTCCAGGTAAACACATTATCAGTTGTGGAACAGCCTTCGCAAAAACCACCCTGGAACGGAGCCAGAAGAGCCTGCTACTCAAGGAGCCAACACAGCTGCCGGCTCAGCATGTGTTCAAGCAACTTACAGAGAGCATATGCGAGACTTATTGGGTGATAAATGACCATCCCTAGACGGCACTTACCCAGTTTCAGTACTCTGACAAAAATGCTTTCTTGCCACTGTGAAGGGACCTTGCCTCATTCCAGATGTGGTTTGATGGCAAGGATATGGTTCTGACAATCCACAGGTAGATGGTAGATCATTTAGTTGTGGATGCAGTCTGGCCCTGGGGCCATACCAAGGTAGCGTGGTAGGACACTGACAAAATCCCACTCACTGAATGGGGCATTATATAGCTCCTGGTGGTGTGTAGTAGAATATAATTGCTTTTGCTCCAACCGCTGTTTTAGGACACAAAAGGTATGTTGACAATTCTCAGACAATGAGACTTGAGCATAGTGCAGTGCAAAACATTTGGTGACAGCATCTGAGTCAATCTAGAAAGTGTCTTTCAATGTAATACTACATACACCTGCAGGTGTCTAGTATTAACAGAGACATCTGATTTTAGCCCAAACCTGCGAAAGAGAGGTACATGGTCCAGTGGTTAAAACGTACCATTCCCAGCATTCTAATTTCAATCTTTCTATTGGGTGGTGGACCTGGGCACAGAGCCGCTTAGAGGCAATGAGGTGCTCCACCAATGCGTGCCACTTATGGCATTGGAGAGTCTGCCTAAAATCTCTAATGGCCTCTGCAATTTCTGAGGACCACCAAGGTACCGAATTCTGTCAGTACAAACCTGAGGAACATGGGATCACTAAATCAGCTGCCGAAAGAATGGCTGTAGTTGTATTCCGGACTGCCTAATCGACATCTCCATGCTGAGGGAAGCCAAGGACAACAGCAGAGGCAAAAGAATCCCGTTCAGCACTGTTGACAGCCCATCTGTGTGGGCATCCAAGGGAGTGACAGTGAGGGAGGGACAAGAAGATTGGGAAATGGTCACTACCACTAAGGTCATCTTGGACCCTCCAGTGGATCAGTGGAAGAAGACATGGGCTGCAAATGGAAAGGTCAATGGCTGAGAAGGTTCTGTGCACCACACTGAAGAGTGTGGGGATACCAGTATTAAAGAGGCAACGGTCAAGTTGTGCCAGTAAGTTTTTGAGATCTCTACCATGTCCATGATAATTGTTTATCCCCACAAAGGGGTATGGGCAATGAAATCAACCCAGATTAGGAAAGGTGGTGGGAATTGAGAAACCAATGCAAACAATATGCTCAGAGACATTTCACCATCTGGAGGGATGTAAGCATTGCAGATGATAATATCCTGAAATGCCATTGAACAGCCACAGCCTCCAAATGTATATTAAGAGACGCAAGTTCACTTTATAGAGTGTGTAGAACATAGGTGCGAACTTTGCCTGACAACATGTCATATGTAGTACGATTCTTATAACATCCACAGTATCCACAAAGGGCTTGGATCTGCATTGTTGGAAACCAAGTCTCCTGAAGGAATATACACAAGGCAGATTAAGTGCTTAAAAGATGTTGCAGCTCAGCCAGGTGGTGGAAAAAACTGCTACAGTTCCACTGGAGAATAATGTTGTCGATGTACAGTGAGGCCATGAAGGGACCAAGGGGGTAGGGTCACCTGCTGCCACTGAAATTTTGTAAATAGATCTCGCCGCGACGAAAAACGTCTTTGCTTTAATGAGTTCCATCCCAAGTCGCGTATCATATCTGCCACACTCTCCCCCCTATTACGTGATAATACAAAATGAGCTGCCCTTTTTTGCACCCTTTCGATGTCCTCTGTCAATCCCACCTGCTAAGGATCCCACACAGCGCAGCAATATTCTAACAGAGGATGAACGAGTGTAGTGTAAGCTGTCTCTTTAATGGACTTGTTGCATCTTCTAAGTGTCCTACCAATGAAACGCAACCTTTGGCTCACCTTCCCCACTATATTACCTATGTGGTCTTTCCAACTGAAGTTGTTCGTAATTTTAACACCCAGGTACTTAGTTGAATTGACAGCCTTGAGAATTGTACTATTTATTGAGTAATCCAATTCCAATGGATTTCTTTTCGAACTCGTGTGGATCACCTCACACTTTTCGTTATTTAGCGACAACTGCCACCTGCAACACCATACAGCAATCTTTTTTAAATCACTTTGCAACAGATACTGGTCTTCGGATGACCTTGCTAGAGGGTAAATTACAGCATCATCTGGGAAAAACCTAAGAGAACTGCTCAGGTTGTCACCCAGATCATTTATATAGATCAGGAACAGCAGAGGTCCCAGGATGCTTCCCTGGGGAACACCTGATATCACTTCAGTTTTACTCGATGATTTGCCGTCTATTACTACGAACTGCGACCTCCCTGACAAGAAATCATGAATCCAGTTGTACAACTGAAACAATACCCCAGCTTGACTGACTGACAGGAGTTATGGTGTCAATTACATAGGTTCCAGGTTCCACTGTGTGGTGGGAACCAGGACCTCGGGGGCTGCTGGAATCTCCATCTCGGGCACCGAATTGGAACAGGTGGGATCTGGTGGGAGCCACCAGAACATTGTCTTTCTTGGATGACTTTTTCTTCCATTCCCTCTTCTTAGATGATTTCGGCGATTGCAAGGGCTTTTGAATCAGTTTCAAGTTAAGATGATTGCGAAGCCCTATGACCAGCAACCTGTAGCTCCTTTGGTACCACTCGTTTGTGTCCAGCTGTAGACTGGCGGAAACCCTGGAAGGAAGTGTCCCAAGGGACGCCTTCCTGTCGAGAGGAGCCAAAGGAACCTGACTCGTCTCTGACAGAGTTGGTGACCAATGTGCACACTGGGTGGGAAGCCATTGATCTGAAAGTAGGTGTGGGATAAGCAAAAAGACAAAAAGAGGGGAGCCCCCAACCATCAAAGGGTAGGCATGGTTGATCAGCCCTGAGGGGGGGGGGAGGGGGGGGGTGTAATGGGTGGTAGTATTGTCACCGAATGTGGCAATGTTGTAGCTGTAGCGTATGACATTGTTTGACATTCTGGGTACAACTACCCATACTACTTCTTGACCTCTTGGTAACTGAGTTTGTTCACAATTTTCTCTCTGGAGAACAGTGCAATCTGCAAGCAGAGAGAATAGTGCTTTTCACAGTTGACACAGATGGGGGAGGTACACAGGTACACCTTTTTAGGTGATGAAAGATGAAGGCACTGGTTGAAAACCTACTACTGTTTGGTCCCCTATGTACACATGCATGAAGTGTACACCACATTGCCCCAAGTTGGTGCAAAGCTGATCATCAGACTGTAAGATCAGGTCTCTCTGGAAAATGATGCCCTGGACTAAATTTAGACTGTTATGGTGCGTGACAGTCACTGGAATGCCACCCAGCTTGTTACAAGCAAGCAGTGCCTGTGACTGACTGGGCATGGGATGCCATTTTGATTAAAATTGACCCACTTTTCATTTTAGAGATGGCTGCCATTCCTCAAATTTTTCTTGTAAGTTCTCCACAAAGGACAAGGTCTTTGTGCCCAAGAAGTAATCGCCATTAGTCCCTGCACAAACCAAGTATTGCAGGAAATACTGCTCTGCTTGCCCCCTTAGCCCGACATTCCTCTCATGCCATAGCCAGCAAAGAGAACATTTTAGGGTTGTGTATCTCTGCATTGAAAGAGGATTGTCCTTTCATAGAGACTGCTGGGTTTGTATGGCCACCAGCTGCAGCTCATCCACCATTGTGCCACCCACTCTGAACGTGGGCTCTCCCCATGGACACCATCCAGACTCAGCAAGGCAACCTGACCATTAATCCATTACTCAGAGTTGTCATGCCCCATTCCTTAGCATACGTGGTGAGTTTTCAGCTCAGGCACCAAAAGTGCGATCCCCCATGTGGTCAGGGGGCTACCATTGTGCAGGTACTTTACGACCCCCCCCCCCCCTCACCCAATGGGATGGATGTCATGCTGGGTTTTGGTTGTATTACATATTAGAAGGGTGCACAGATGGAAAGGCACAAAAGTGGAGCACATACAGCACTTCTGTCAAATTTTGAAAATTGGTAGCAAGTCAAACCAAACAATGGGAACCCTGTATTTCTTTAATGAAAAGTTTTAGAATAAACCAGAAGTGGAAACCTGAGGCACAGTCATAAGACAGGTCCAAGCAGGGTCGGCACCAAAAAAACCATCCAATGGATAGGCAGAGGAGGAAAGTGGAAGTATAAGCATCCAGCACAGACTAAAGTAATGCTGCAAAGGCTGGGGCCCCATGGTAGCCAACCAGATACAAAGAGTTATGAGCACCCTGGGGGGAATGTGCAGTTAAAATCCAAGTTATTTGTTATAGCTTGTGGTATAAAAATTGGTTTTTGTTTTTTTTCTGCAAAAATACAGTAATTTTGAAGCTTCGTATCACTGTACAGTTTGTCATCAAAAATTTAAAAGAATGGCCACCCACAAAACTGATACTTTTTGCAACAACAAAACATTGTTTTTCGCCGTTTTCTCAGGACCCACCCGTGAACAAATGATCTTTCATACCTCACATAGAAGTCCTCCCTAGACCACACCAAGGGCAAAAGAATTAAAAATTTGTTTTATTTGCCTGTGCTGGAGGAAGTGTGCAGTGTCTAAATTTTGAGTCTGTACTGCAGGATAGCTATAGTATGCTCATTCCTCTAATGGGTAAATGAATGGTCGCTAGACCAAGGCATTCTGAAACACCTAACACTTTATCTCTGATCAATAGAATCCGAGACATGATTTCCTGAAAAATTACATTTTCACACACGACTTTTTGTAACATACTGGTACTATGCACAGACTGATATACCAGGAGTTTATAATTAAAGTGCAGTTACTCACAGACATCCAGTGTGGTCTGTAATCATCATGTGACAGCAAAACTTAATACATATTCTAATGTCTTAATGTGGAACCAATTTACATTTTGAAAAAACTGGTTCCAGTTTTGGCCACCAGGTGTAACTGGCACTATGAACACAAAGAAGATGTTTAGAAATGTTTCCTTATGTAATGGATTAGGAAATGTATGTGAACAGGAAAGATGAAAAAAGTGAGGAAGGCACAATGTTGATTTTATTATTTAATTGTTGCCTACACAATTTGTTCAATATGAGCACCAGAGATGTTAATGAGATACTGCATCCATAAAACAATGTGATCAACAGTTGCTCGCAGCAGTTCTGTTGGAATCTGAACAATGTGGACCTATATACTGGCCTTCAGATGAGGTAGATACTGAAGGTGTCCCGTGTAAACACATTCTTTTAGATATCACCAGAGCCAAAAGTCACATGGATTCAAATCGAGTGATCCTGTATGCCATCCATCTGGAAAACCTCTGGAGATAACACATTCATGGAAGGTTGCATTACGCAGATGTTTCACTGGATAACCAATGTGAGGTGTTGTCCCATCTCACATGAAAACAGTGACTTCCCCACAGCTGTGCTCTTCCAAGGCAGGATTCACATACTCTACAAGGAGGTCTTGATAAGCAAATGTCACAGTATACCCAGATGGACATCGGGGTGTATTCTCTTCAAAGAAGAACAGATCGAGAATAAAGGTGCATTTGAGTCCATGCCACATGGTAACATATAGCAAGTGAAATGGCTCCTCATGCACAGTATGTAGTTCAACAGTACCCCAAATCCGGCAGTTCTATGTATTCGCTGTATCCTGTAGTGTAAAACGTACCTCTTCACTCCGCAGACTATTGCCTGGTCACATGTGATCAACTTCAATCGATGTCAGAATCCAAAGAAATTCCTGCGGATCATGAGGTTTCAGTCACTGCTCAGTCTGGGTCTTGTATGCGTACCAGTGTAAAAGTAGGCCGCAAAACTTCCCATACTGTTGACTACGAGATGGACAATTCTTGTGACACTGCCCAAGCCTTATCACTATCCAGGGCATGGCTGCATGGTCAGTTACAGCAACAGCAACCGTGTCTATAACTTCCTCAGGGATAAGACACCTTACTCTTCCAGCCGCCATACCCAGCTTACTCATTTTTTCGGATTTAATTGCCATCATCTTTAAACCAGTTAATGACATCGACCCTCTCCTAAGATTTTTCAGTCAGTGATACTCTCTCAATGCAGCGCCATAACTCCTGCCATTCACATAAAAACACTCATAGTCTCTTCTCAATAGCCACCTCTTCACTGGTATTGTGGCTTGGCAAATGAATGTGGATGTTGCACCATCAAACAGTGTGGCCAAAATTACAACTATTTTTTCCAGCTTAAATCTTTTCTGAATTAACACATTAGAGCATCTGCAAAGTTTTGCTGGCATACAATAATTAAAGCTCACATTGGACCTCTTCGAGTGGCTGCACTTTAGTTATAATCACCTGATAGCTAACAGCAGTGGGAGTATTATGCCTGCTATTCCTTAAAGTTTTCTCAGTTTACTGTGGAAGTTCAATCTTATGATTGATTCTGCAGCTTGTTTAATTGTTTGAATTCTATTTAGTATGATTAACCATTAGCTACGTGATAAAGACAGCATTCGGGAAATAATTGTTTGAGATAATAATGGTTCCAGTGATGGAAAATATTTGTCATATTCACAAGATATGAATTCAAATCTTTTTTGAGAGTGGAATCTGTCTCTGTTGAAAAACTTCTATGTGGCCTGTTAAAACAGAAATGTCACACCATTGGCCAACAAGTGGCAGTAAAATTAAAAGCATCAACTTTTTTCATGTGAATGACCATTAATTGGAACGTGAAACAGTATGCAAATACTGCTTCTTGGAAAAGTTCAAAATCTCTGATGGTAGAATGACCTGAAACATAAAAAAGGTGTAACTTAGTTATCATCATCTGATCACATAGCATCATTGCTATCTTATCTATCTCATTATATAAGATCCTACAAACCAAGCCAAACACATTTACCAGAAAATGTGAATATTTGACTGATTTATAATTTGTACAAAGAACATATTGAAAGTCAAGGAAAAGAGCCAGTTCCAGAAAACATCTAACACAGCCTTTTTAACAAAGAGTTCAACTTGTATTACAACACTCCTCACAAGGACGCTTTTCAGCAATGTGACACTTTTGCTAATACCACTCAAGCATCTAACAAATGACCAAGAAAACGCACCATTTCAAAATGACCACTAAATGCATCTACATAAGGCTGAAAAATCAAACACATTGAAACAAGTTATAATGTGCAGTCATACCTGTGTCCAGGACAGAACAGAAACTGTAAACTGAAATATTAGACCAAAAGTTCATAAGAAGTGTCCACTCCTGTCTCACAAATGATGGCAATTTTGCCTCAATAAAAAACTGCAACAAGGCAAAAGATATTTTGTCATAATGAACTGTGCAATATTATAACCAACTGAAGGAAAAACCTTCTCATGAAATTTTAAAGACAAAACAATGAAAAGACAAAATGAAAAATTCCTGTCTCGTAGCTGATGAAGCAGATTCAGTTGCCAGTTATCAATCCATTCACACTCTTTTTCAAGGAAACACTTGCAAGCAACATTGAATTTTTAATGTTGCACTTCAAGCCAGGCGCTAACAGAGGACAATCAGTTTCTTTGACCAACATACCTCATAAAAAAAGCAGAATGTTGAATCTAAACACCTTCCAGTCTCCTAAATTTCAATTGTTCTTTTATTAATAAATCAGTTTCGGTGATATATTACATCATCTTCAGGCCCCCTGACCGAGCGTGTAAGAAGATTCCCACTGTAAAACAACGGTTTGCGAAACAGTTGGTAAGCAATGATCAAAGAGATTACTATGACAAAAATCTACAGATTACCGGTGGCCCCTATTTGACTGGACCAGAGTGGGAATATTCCTAAATTTGGTCAGGGCACCTGAAGATGGGTAGTATATCACCAAACACTGGTTGCTAAATAAAATAATCTGAAATTCATATGGCTGTAAGGTGTTTGATTCAATGTCCTATACTGAACAGCCAGGTCCTGCAATCATCTGTATGAAGATTGACATACAGGTACTTCATAAAAAAGCTAAACACCTGTGTTACAAAAAACGACAACACTAAGGAACTTTCATCGTTCATCCCACCTGTTCATACCATTACTTTCAAAGTTGTCTTTCTTCCCACCCACAATGCTGAAGACATTATACTAGTAAACTGAAATGATGAGGACAAATCAAATATAAACAGGATTTTGTTCCTGAGCATCTACCATTAGTAAGACCTGAGCCCACACGTGTGTGTGTGTGTGTGTGTGTGTGTGTGTGTGTGTAAACTGGCCATTCCACCTGCACTACTCGTTCATCAGTAATGCACTTTATGTCAGTGCAACAGGTACACCCGCTACATTGCACAATGAATAATTATAAAATTTCTTGCTCATGAAGGCGTTCAAGCAGTGAAAATTTTTTGGACATTGACTGCACAGTTGGTGGAACACGCGATCTAGTGT